>NC_067399.1:52502943-53937943 GCF_016432865.1 Antechinus flavipes | reverse complement strand
AAAAAAAACACTTGAGAGTATAGGAATAAATGGACTTTTCCTTAAAATAATCAGTAGCATCTATTTAAAACCATCAGTAAGCATCATATGTAATGAGGATAAACTGCAACCATTCCCAATAAGATCAGAAGTGAAACAAGGTTGCCCACTATCACCGTTACTATTCAATATTGTATTAGAAATGCTAGCTTTGGCAATAAGAGTTGAGAAAGAGATAAAGGAATTAGAGTAGGCAATGAGGAAACCAAACTATCACTCTTTGCGGATGATATGATGGTATACTTAGAGAACCCCAGAGATTCTACTAAAAAGCTATTAGAAATAATCCACACTTTTAGCAAAGTTGCAGGATACAAAATAAACCCACAAGTCCTCAGCATTCTTATATATCACTAACAAAATCCAACAGTTAGAGTTACAAAGAGAAATTCCATTTAAAGTAACTACTAATTGTATAAAATATTTAGGAATCTATCTGCCAAGGGAAAATCAGAAACTTTATGAGCAAAACTATGAAACACTTTCCACACAAATGAAGTCTGATCTAACCAACAGGAAAAATATTAAATGCTCTTGGATTGGGCGAGCAAATATAATAAAGATGACAATACTACCTAAACTAATCTATTTATTTAGTTCTATGCCAATCAGACTCCCAAAAAAATTATTTTGATGACCTAGAAAAAATAACAACAAAGTTCATATGGAAAAACAAACCGTCAAGATTTTCAAATAATTAATGAAAAAAATCAAATGAAGGTGGTCTAGTTGTACCAGATCTAAAATTATATTATAAAGCAGCGGTTACTAAAACCATCTGGTATTGGCTAAGAAATAGACTAGTTGATCAATGGAATAGATTAGGCTCAAAGGACAAAACAGCCAATAACTTTAATAATCTAGTGTTTGACAAACCCAAAGACCCCAGTTTTGGGGGTAAGAACACATTATTTGACAAAAACTGCTGGGAAAATTGGAAATTAGCATGGCAGAAACTAGGCATTGACCCACACTTAACACAGTACACCAAAATAAGGTCAAAATGGGTTCATGACCTAGGCATAAAGAATGAGATTATAAATCAATTGGAAGACCATAGAATAGTTTACCTCTCAGACCTGTGGAAGAGGAAGGAATTTATGACCAAAGAAGAACTAGAGACCACTATTGATTACAAAATAGAAAATTTTGATTATATCAAATTGAAAAGGTTTTGTACAAACAAAACTAATGCAGACAAGATCAGAAGGAAGCAATAAACTGGGAAAACATTTTTACTGTCAAAGGTTCTGATAAAGACCTCATTTCCAAAACATATAGAGAATTGGCTCTAATTTATAAAAAATCAAGGCATTTTCCAATTGATAAATGGTCAAAGGATATGAACAGACAATTCTCAGATGAAGAAATTGAAACTATTTCTAACCATCTGAAAATATGCTCCAAATCATTATTACTCAGAGAAATACAAATTAAGACAACTATGAGATACCACTACATACCTGTCAGATTGGCTAGAATGACAGGGAAAGATAATGTGGAATGTTGGAGGGGATGTGGGAAAACAGGGACACTGATACATTGTTGGTGTAATTGTGAATACATCCACCCATTTTGGACAGCGATTTGGAACTATGCTCAAAAAGTTATCAAACTGCGCATACCCTTTGGTCCAGCAGTGTTTCTACTGGGCTTATATCCCAAAGAGATCTTAAAGAAGGGAAAGGGACCTGTATGTGCCAAAATGTTTGTGGCAGCCCTTTTTGTAGTGCCAAGGAACTGGAGACTGAATGGATGGCCCATCAATTGGAGAATGGTTGGGTAAACTGTGGTATACGAATGTTATGGAATATTATTGTTCTGTAAGAAATAACCAACAGGATGATTTCAGAAAGGCCTAGAGAGACCTTTATAAACTGATGCTGAGTGAAATGAGCAGGACCAGGAGAACATTCAACAACACTACTATATGATTATCAATTCTGATGGACATAGCCATCTCCAGCAATGAGATGAACCAAATCAGTTCCAATAGAGCAATAATGAATTGAACCAGCTACACATAGGGAAAAAACTCTGGGAAATGACTAGGAACCACCACATAGAATTCCCAATCCCTCTATTTTTGTCCACCTGCATTTTTGATTTCCTTCACAGGTTAATTGTACACTATTTCAGAGTCCGATTCTTTTTGTACAGCAAAATAACAGTTTGGACATGTATACTTATTTAGTATTTACTTTATACTTTAACATATTTAACATGTATTGGTCCACCTGCCATCGGGAAGAGAGGGTGGGGGGAAATAGAGGGAAAATTGGAACAAAAGGTTTGACAATTGTCAGTGCTGTAAAATCACCCATGCATATATCTTGTAAATAAAAAGCTATAATTAAAAAAATAAATAAATAATTTAGAAAATAGCTCTGAGTGATTCCTTTGAACAATTAAAGATGGAGGAAAACAAACTCAAAGAATTGACTCAAAGACCTGAGGACTAAAAAGTTCCTGGGCTTCATTGGCATTGAGGGATCACCATCCGTACTTGGATGGAACACATCTTCTGGATTAGAAAGAGAAGACCCCTTACCTCATTTGGGGGATGGGACCTGTGTGATTTTCACAGAGTAACTTGTGATTCCCACATTAAGGTGAAGAGCAAGACATCACAATCATTAAGTCATAGAACACTGAATCATAGAATCAACTGAGTCATAGAAAGGAATAGCCAGAGGTCAATTGCTACATCCCTCTGCCTCAAAGGGGCTCTATGATCCACAGAAGAGAATTCATGTGGTTGGCCTGGAAAGAGTACCAGAAATGAAAGCAGAGGTTCTGAGATGAAAGTGCCTCTGGCACAACCCATGCAATCTGGGGCAAAACCTCTCTAACTGAGGTCGTTGGCATAGATCAGGGCTTCCTCATCTAAATTCTGCAGACTCCCAAGTGTTTTGGGGTAGATTTCAAGGAATCTATGAACTTAGATGGGAAAAAGCTCCATCTTTTACTCATTTTAACTGAAATTTAGCCTTTTTTCATCATAATTAAAAATAATAACATCAAAGGTTATTGTTGTGAAAGGAAATCCATATGCCCCACCATTCCACCAAAATGATCCATGACCTGGGTGATTTTTAAGGTTACTTCCAGCTTTAAATACTGCGATCCTGAGGTGACATCCCTGGGATCCCTGGTTATTCCAAAGAGAAAGTTCTATGAACTCTTTGAGACAGTGGATAGCAATAGGAAATGTGTGATTTGCTGATTTTTTTTTCCTGGGAGTCCCCCACATCCCCCAAATGGGATGTGTTCCCCCCTCTTTAGCTTAACTTTTGAGAATCTGTCTCTTCACATCCGGAAGATCCTGCAGATTCCTTTAGAGAACAGAATAGCGGGACCAAGAATGAGGAAATGGAAGGAAAAAATCGCTTCATGTGCCCAAGCAAAAAGTACAAGCCACAAGATACATAAATACTAAACATTACTATTTAGTTATTAATTTATTTATTTATGGACTCAAGCAAAAAGTACAAGCATAAATACTAGACATTACTATTTAATTATTATCCTCAACAAGGAAGCCTTGCTGCCTTGATAATTGCTTCTCTTCCATCCAAAAGTACACGATCACAGAATCTCCAGGTGCTCTTTAACATGTCTTCTTAAGGCTTCTGCTTCAGTATCTAGATCCTATAGCCCTGGTACAATTCATAAGTGAACATGGCACCAGCTAAATATATGCCCTGATGGGAAATCCTTCCCAACAGTCCTGCAGGTAGAATCATTAATTCCAGAAGGCCTCAGGCACATTCTCATTCTTTCACACTCACACACACTCTCTCTCTCTCTCTCCCAGTATCCATCTCTCTCTCAAAGGTAATTTTAATTGAGAAGTGTAGCATATTCACTTGTTAGCAACCACCTAAATATTTATGACCAGGGTATAGGGCAAGATTGCATGATGGATACAGTGCCTGGAGTCAGGAAGACCTGAATTCAAATGTAGCCTCAGATACTTAATAGCTGAGTGATCTTGGGCAAGTCACTTAACTCTATTGATTTCAGTATGGTTCATCCATAAAAATGAGCTGCAAGAGGACAGGATGAACCACTCCAGTATCTTGCCAAGAAAACCCCAAATGGATTTAAGAGTTAGATTCAACTAAAAACTACTGAAGAATAACAGGGTCTCCTTCACAGTATGGTTAGGATGAAGTTTCCCCACCACCAAGGAAAGGAGCCAGACAATCTGCTTCTGTGAGACTCATAATGTTTGTATTGCAAGTCTTTGAAGAGATTGGAATATGTGTAGACATTCTGTAACTGGTTCTAATTGGCTAACTCTATAATAAAAAGGTGGTTCTTTGATTAAATGTGGAGTCATTCTCAAAGTCCCATCAGCCTTGGTCCAGGTCTTTTGAAAATTCTTGATTCAGTAGCTTCCTGGGGATTTATTTGCTCAAAGTGTCTGGTGAGAAACAATACAAGGGGAGAAGTCTTAGAATCTTCTCCCTTCTGAAGCCAAGGTATCCCACCTGCTTGTTGGCTTCTGTGCTTGTTTTTTGCCTTTTTAAGTGAAGGAGATTAATCTGGAAGTCAGGGGAACGAACCATGAGAATCTTGACATCAGAGTCCAGCTCATGTTTTTATGGTCAGTCTGACATCATTGAACCAAAGAGAAAGGAATGAATTTTGGGAGGCATATTCTGGGCCCGGGTCAACAGAAGTTGAGATGGGTTTTTATCTGGCAGTCTAGACACACCTATATATAAAATTGGAGGGACTAGTGTTATGTAGGAGCTAGGTTACTGGGAGGAAATATTCTATATTTGTTCTTGTTCTACCTTCTAAGTAAAGGCCCCTTTTGAAAGCTAATTAATTATGAATGGTTAAATGGAACTGGAACTCCAGTCGTTGGCCCCAAAGCCATAAATTCTAAACTCCAGTGAAACTGGACCAGTTGTGACTGCCCAAAGAAACTCTATGCTTCCTTGAGTACCAGAGTAATGGCAATCCGGACCTAATATCCCCACTCTCTCTGTCTTTCCATGTCAAATTCTTCCCCATGCTTTAATGTGCCCTTCTCCAAGAATCCTCCCCAGGTTCTCTTGAGCCTTTCCACACACACCTCTCCTGTCTCTCATTCTGTACTCCCTCTTGAACCTAATAGATAATTCCAGGGCAAAAGGAAAGGGAGCTATTCATGGAGTGATGCAGCCATACAGAAATGGAGGCCAATAGGGAAGAGCCAAGGTGGACACTATACCTAGCTCCACAGACAGGCGCTGAGATACAGCAAGGAATACACTCTGATTCCCCGCCAGAGCCACTCATTATTCAAACTACGCCAGAGAATTTCCAATAAAGAGCTGGTGTTATATTAATAGGAAACTACCCAAAAACCCTAATGCAAAGCAGTGGAGTGGTCAACCACTGAAAAAAGAAGATATTCTCTGAATTAGTTAATAAAGTAAAGCATTCAGGGGCCCAGGAAATTTAATTCTTAACTTGCCACAGCAAGCAAGTGGTCATAAAAAGGGGCAATGTTACAGATCCCTTAAGCCTTAGCACATCTGCATCCTGGAGGCTGGAGCCATGCCAGTCAAAACTGGAAAGTAAGTACTAGACCTCATCTATCTATACTTCATGCTTCCCCCAGAGAATGGGCAAGAAGACAAGAATTTATTAAGTACCTATTATATGCTTTTTATAAACATCATCTCATTTGATCTTTACAATCCTGGGAGACAGATACTATTATTATCCCCATTTTACAGTTGAAGAAACTGAGGCAGATGGAAATTAAGTGACTTTTCCAGGGTCACAGAGCTAGTGAACATCTGGTGAATTTGGACTTAGGTCTGATTGATTCCAAGTCTTTCTTTCAACATATTGTGTGCCCTGTCTAGCTGTCTAATATAATATGTATTATTATGTATTATATGCTCTGGAGAGATTCTGATAGATAAAAATCTAAACATCTCTAGAGTGGAGCAGAGGGTTAGTTCTTAGTTTCAGTTTATCAAAATAATTACCAGGCAACTCTTTACTTTTAATGATCTGATCCATGAAAAGGTAAAAATTATTTAATTTACACACAGTTTTTGAGGAATATTTCTAATGAGTAAGATTAGGTTCCTTTTTATGGTGGTGTCTTCGTTGCCATTTTGGTATAGGGGAACTTAAGCCCTTCAGATTTCAGTTTCCTGATCTGCAAAATGAGTGGACTGGACTGCAGTCCAAAATGACTAGGAACCATGTAGAGAGCCAATCTGCCAACCAAGCATGAGGAAGGGACAACAAGTCACAGTAGTCCCTTCTTTAAGGGAAGAAAATCAAAGGTAAATTCAATAAGGAATCACAGTTTCATCAAATAATATTTATCATCAGCAATAATAATAGAACATCCACAATCAATGCCTACAAATATACAATAAATAGCCACCCTAATAATGACTACTAAAATGTAATCTGTATTGAATTTGAGAGTGAAGAATTACTCTAAAAAAATAGTCCACTTCATGCTTCTTCGGGATCTCGTTCTGCTTTTTGAAAAATTCCTGATTATTACTGATGTTAAATTATCCTTAGGTGCTGCTGAGAAGGACTCAGCATCTGGACTCAGCATCTGAAGAAGAAGCTAGGGAACAAGGAGAAAGGCATCGATTACCCACTCTTTGTCAAACCCAAACAATACCTCCTTGCCCCACCAGCTCAGGAGCCTATCCTCAGGGACAATGTCAGGGATGGACTGACTGCTTGCCCAGCTGAGTTTGATCAGATGAGTCCCCAAGCTCTTCAAGCAGGGAATCAGGAAGGCTTCTGGCTAAGGGTTCAGCTCCTGCTCAGAAAGGATCTTCCCATGGGTCCTCCCAAGCACTTACTGGTATGCTAATATCAACACAATAAATGCACTTAGGATGGAATGCTGTATATTGCAGATATTATGTCTCTTTCCTACTAGTTTGTAAACTTCATGAAGGTAGGAAGTAGGTCTTTTCTCTCCTTTCCCTCGCACATTGTCCTGAGCCAGGGGGAACATAATATAGATTGAAGATTATTGATTTAGAGATGGAAGGGACATCCAGTCCAAATCCCTCATTTTATGTATTAAAAAAAAAAAAAACAGGCAAAACTTGTCCGGGATCACACAGCTAGTAAGTGTCTAGGATACAATTTGAAACTCAGGTGTTTATGATAGCAAATCTAATGTTCACACCCTTACACCTCACTAACTAGTTAGGTGATGCTAGGCAAGTCATGTCGCCTTAACTGTGAAATTGGGACCTACTTCCCAGGGTTCATGTGAGGATTTAAAAAAAATTAATTGTAAAGGATGTAAAACAGTGCCTGGTACATAGTAGGTGCTTAATGAATGTTCATTCTCTTCTCTGCCCCCTTTACTATCTCTTTGTTGATTTTTAGACTTTTTCATTGTATTAGCTAATTTTGCCAAAATAATATTCTCCTTTTGTAATGGGGTGCTGGTTCTCTGGAAAGGGGAAAAGAAGATCTATTTGGGAAATGTAGGTGTTATAAAAACAAAAGATATAAGTATTTTTAAATATAATAAATTTTATAAATAAATCATAATAAAATTCATAATGAATGAGGTGATGGTGATTAGTCTCAATTTTTAACAAATATTTATTAAGTCTTTATTGTGGCAACATAGAACAACAAAGACAAAAATGCTAATGACTTTCCCTTGAGAAGCTCATGAAACATAAGACAAATGAGTTATCAAATAATTGTAAGAAGAAATTCTGAACTAGCTGTTGAAAATGGCTCCCATGGAAGATGGAACCTGTCCTGAGTCTCCCAAAAAGCTTACATTTCTAAGAGGTGGAAGAAAGGTGTGAGAGAAAAGGTACATGATATCTGGGGAGTGAGAAAGTTGGGAGTATGGGCTGATGGGCCAATCTGGCTGGACCAGAGAGTTTGGGAAGGAGTTGCAAAGGAAGGAATAAAAAAGTAAGTCTTCCAGGCCAGGAGATGGGTAGCTCTTAGATATTTCAGTAGGATCTACTTTATCTGGGTCTATCTACAAAGTAAAGATTCAGAGAGTCAGGGAGTTTCTTTACCCCATATGCAAAGAACATCGAGTTTCTTCCCTTTAGTTAAAATAAGAGGCTTTATCTCCTGTCACAAAACAGACAACTGTCACTTACTCTTTTCTTCTGGTCCCAAGTTACCTTTCCAGATTTATTACATAGAGCTCTCTACCTTCTCAATGATCTAGCTAAAGTGGCTTCCTTGCAATTCCTCCCATAGGACATTCCATCTTCCATTTCCAGAGCTTTGCTCAAACTGATCTCCATGCTTGGAAATACCCTCCCTTCTTCTCTCTACCTCTTAAGATTCTCTAGCTTCCTTCAAAAGTTATTTCCTGTCACCTCCTAAGAAAGACCTTTCCTTTCCAAGCTTCTGGAACCTCCATTCCACAGAGACCCATTAATCTAGGGGTGGAGGTGGATCATGCATGTGAATGTGTGTAGTTTATGTGCACTTGATGTACCATTGTCTTCCCTGATAAAAAGTAAGCCTCCTGGGGACAAGGAATGAGTCTATACAGGGCCTGGAACATTGTAAGCATTTAACAAATGCTTATTGGTGGATTGATTGGTGGAGATTACTTTAAATCAAATAATTTTCTAAGAATGACTGAACTTCCAGAGGGAAGTAGCAGGATTGGGAGGAAGAATGGTGGGAAATGGAATGAAGGGGAAAGAGTGGAAGAACATCCAAGATAAGATGGGTGAGATTTCCCTGCTGCCCTCTCTAGCCTTCTCCTCTCCCTTTAGCCCACTTACTCACCGAAAAACTGAGATCACGATCATTACAAGACCGTAAAAAGAGCCAATGACAAGCCCAGGAGAAAGGAAAAACAGCCCGTTGCTCTCCTGCTCCTGCTCCTGCTCCTCCTCCTGGGTCTGAGGCGCAGTCACTTGTAGCTGAGCCTGAATCATCTGCCACCTGCGGAGTCGCTCCTCATTGCAGCAAATGCGCCATTGGTGGTAGAAGATCCGGAAGCCCCCGGAGATACAGCCTGTCATGCAGACAAAAGAAGGCAATTTCCCCAAAAAGTAGAGGATGGGGGTCCCCGGGCAGGGGGATGGGGGCCCAAGAACTCCCCAGCAGCAGATGGCACTTCCCAATTCACTAGACAGGTCCACACCCAGCCCAGGATAGATGATTACATACCCCATTATTATTATTATCCCTACTGGGAGAAAAACTATCTTCTCTCATCCCCTGAACCAATCCTAAAGACATGATTTCATTGGCTACATCTTTCCCTCACCTCGTCTCTTGCCTGATTCCATCACAGAATTACAAGCTTAGTGAAGGATGGGACCAACACCACCATTGAGTCCAATCCTTTTATTCTAAAGATAAGGAACTCTGTAAGCATTTAGCAAATGCTTATTAGTGGATTGATTATTTTAAATCAGACAGTTTTCTAACAATGATTGAACTTCCAGAGGGAAGTAGGAGGATTGGGAAGAGGAATGACAGGGAGTGGAATGAAGGGGAAAGGGTGGAAGAATATCCAAGAAAAGATGGATGAGATCTCCCTGCAGCCCTCTCTAGCCTTCTCCTCTCCCTTTAGCCCACTTACTCACCGAAAAACTGAGATCACGATCATTACAAGACCGTAAAAAGAGCCAATGACAAGCCCAGGAGAAAGGAAAAACAGCCCGTTGCTCTCCTGCTCCTGCTCCTGCTCCTCCTCCTGGGTCTGAGGCGCAGTCACTTGTAGCTGAGCCTGAATCATCTGCCACCTGCGGAGTCGCTCCTCATTGCAGCAAATGCGCCATTGGTGGTAGAAGATCCGGAAGCCCCCGGAGATACAGCCTGTCATGCAGACAAAAGAAGGCAATTTCCCCAAAAAGTAGAGGATGGGGGTCCCCGGGCAGGGGGATGGGGGCCCAAGAACTCCCCAGCAGCAGATGGCACTTCCCAATTCACTAGACAGGTCCACACCCAGCCCAGGATAGATGATTACATACCCCATTATTATTATTATCCCTACTGGGAGAAAAACTATCTTCTCTCATCCCCTGAACCAATCCTAAAGACATGATTTCATTGGCTACATCTTTCCCTCACCTCGTCTCTTGCCTGATTCCATCACAGAATTACAAGCTTAGTGAAGGATGGGACCAACACCACCATTGAGTCCAATCCTTTTATTCTAAAGATAAGGAACTCTGTAAGCATTTAGCAAATGCTTATTAGTGGATTGATTATTTTAAATCAGACAGTTTTCTAACAATGATTGAACTTCCAGAGGAAAGTAGGAGGATTGGGAAGAGGAATGACAGGGAGTGGAATGAAGGGGAAAGGGTGGAAGAATATCCAAGAAAAGATGGATGAGATCTCCCTGCAGCCCTCTCTTTTTATTGGGCGTTCAATCCTTTTATTCTAAAGATAAGTGAGCTTTACTCCCATCAATTCACATAGCTTAGAAACATCTGAGATGGTATCTGGCCCATGGCCTTCCTGACTCCAAGTCAGGAAGCTCTGGCCTCTTGGACACAACTGCCTCTTCCTCGATCCAAGCAAAGAATTTCATGGCTGTATCCCTCAGCACCTAGCACAAAGGTCTGAACATAGCAGGGACTTCATATATGTTTGTTGATGGAATTGAATAATAACTTCTCTGGACCTCAATTTCCTCATCTTTAAAATGGAATTAATAATTCTTATACTTCCAAGTTGCACAAGGTTGTAACAAGGACTTTGCTGTAGAAATTATTTTGTAAAATTCCAGACACAATAATCTATCAGGGAGATAGATGGATAGAAAAGATTCAAAACTTAGATATTCCCTTTCCATCTCTAGTAGAGAGGAGGAAGCTTTCCTGAGGACAAATAATATTTCCTTTTTTTCTTTCTTTCTCCCTTCTTTCCTTTCTTCCTTCCTCCCTCCCTTCCTTCCTTCCTTCCTTACTCTTTTTCTCCCTTCCTTTCTGTTTTTTATATCTCTGACTCCTAAGATGAAGTGGCTGGCATATAACAGATACTTAGTAAATCAATCAATTATTGAACCTGTATTAAGAACTACTATGTGTCAGCCTGCTTGCTGACCTGAATTAAATAAAAGGAACCTTGGAGATTTTGTTATTGTTATTAGAAATTATATAATGTAATCCCTTCATTTTGTAATTTTACATGTAAAGAAGCTAAAACCTAGCAAGGTCCATGGTAACACAAGGAAATGTGAAAAAGAAATACAGAGAGAGAGAGAGAGAGAGAGAGAGAGAGATATGAATGGATAGATAGACAGACAAAGAAATAGAGATAGATGGTGAGACAGAGAGAGAAATAGAGATAGAAAAAGAAATGAAGGAAGAGAGGAAGGAAGGAAAGAAGAAAGAAAGACAGGGAAGAGGGAGAGGGGGAAGGGAGACAAGGAGAGAAAAATACAGCCTATTTCTATACCACTTTACAATTTACAAAGGACTTTCCTCTGGAAAACCTTTTAAAGTAGATAATATAGGCAAGTAATTATAACAATAGTAGGTAATAATAATAAAGTAGAATATAGCAGGCCCGTTTTACAGATGAAGAAACTGAGAGGTAAAGTAATAAACCAAAAATAATACAGCTAGTGAGCAAAAGAACTGGGTCTGGTTTATTTAACACTTGGCTAAAAAGATTTTTGTAAAAAGAAGAGTCTATAAACTACAAGCAACTTAAGATGTGGTATAAAGTTCTTTTTTGCCAATCTAAATGCTTTTATGACCTTTCAGTTTTCAAGATTTATCCATATATTTCTTCCCTGTGTTTAGCTGAGCATGGGGACAGCTAGGTAGCTCAGTGGATAGAGCACTGAGCTTAGAATCACGACAACCTGAGTTCAAATCTAGCCTTAGATACTTAATAGCTGTGTGACCCTGGGCAAGACACTTTAACCCTATTTACCTTCATCCACTGGAGAGGAAATGACAAACCCCTCCAGTATCTTTGCCGTGAAAACCTGACGACTGGTATGATCCATGGAGTCATGAACAGTCAGACAGGACACCCAGAGAAGTTAAGGAAGTACTCTCATCTCTCCTGTCTCCTGGATAAAGTATGAAATTCCCTGGACAAAATTAACTCTTTGACAAGACCGTTTGTTCTTGCAATGTTGAAGCCGAGACCCACTGTATTGTCCTTTCATTATGAAGGAAGCTTCCCCAGTTCAATGGGCCCTAGAGCTGGGCCTTGAAAAGCTGACAAGAATCCAGCCAGCTCAAGGGAAAGAGACAGCTCTCAGAAAAAGAAGGCACATTTATTAGGGAAAAGAAACAGAGACCAGAATTAAAGAAATAAGGCAGGAGAAGCATCATTGCAGAAAGAAAGCAGTAGATCAGACCCACCTACAGGAAAGGGAAGCACAATAAATCCACATTGGGTGCCTTGGAAAGAGACCTATATATTCACGTTCCACCTCCTCCTCCTCCACCTCCAGGAGAGAAGGAGCCAAGGCTTAAAGAGAAACAAGAATGGATCCTTTTGCTGGTACTGTGAGTCACATGGACCACAGTGGTCTCTTGGGTATCACTAGTGGACAATTTCTCCTGCCTGTTTATGGGCTCAGGTACCACACTATGCCTTTTCTGTCGACCCGAATAAAATATGTCCTATATTTAAAGCCTTGTTATGCTTAGGACTGAGTTAGCAGGAAGACTAAAGGCCCTTTCGTTCCCCTTTTCTGTAGAGACCCTGCCAGGAGCCAAATTCCATTGTTCTCTAGGGGAAAAGGCAGAAGGGGCATGAACTAAAAGAGTTTTGTTAGAGAAGGCTTCGAGATTGAGCCCCATCTGTATGAGAGAACCTCAAGGGCCTCAGTTCTTGACCACAGATTACATGTATACGGTCAAGCCAGGTCAACTTGCATAATTTGTCCATAATGAAGCTAAATGCCATCTGTCTCTATTCCCACATGCTGAGACTCCTTTTCACCCCATCTTTTCCAGATTGGAAACAGACCCACTGCCAAAAAGGCCTCTAAGGGTGTGTTCAAAATTCATGAAAAATTAAGGCATCCAAAAGTAGTACATAAGAAAAGAGCAGAACAAATTAGAAAACTCTATTTGGGGGCCACATTTTTCCCCATCAAGCTGAAGAAATAGTCAATTCATTGAAAGCAGGAACCAAGTGGCAGACATATAATAAATACTAGTAAATTTATTGGATGGATGGATGGATGGATTGAAAGAGGGAGGGATAGATGGATGGATAGATGAGGGGGAGGATTCTACATTAAATAAAATTCCAACATCCTTCCCATTCAATTTAATTCAAGTATTTATCCTACCACTGCTATGTGCAAAACACAGTGCTAAATCTTAAGAATGCAACCATAGAAATTAAAAACTGTCCCTGAAGGATCTGAGTTCAAATTTGACTTCAGACACTTAACACTTCCTAGTTGTGTGACCCTGGGCAAATCACTAAACCCCAATTACCTCAGCAAAAATAAATAAACTGTCCCTGACCTGAATAAGCTTGCATTGACAAGGAGAGATATAATGTGTAAAAAAAAAAAAAAAAGTAAACAGGAAAACATAAGAGTCTCTAAAGAACCACTAATAGCTAGTTGGATCAGGAAAAGTTTTTCATAGGGAATGACAACTGAGCTTGAAGGGAACCGAGGATTCCAAGAGACAGAGATAAGGAGGGAGTTCTCATTCTACTTGGTCCAGTGGATAGAGCATTAGACCTAAAGTAAGGAGGATTTGAGTTTAAATCTGGTCTCAGAAACTTACTAGTTGTATGACTCTGAGCAAGTCATTTAACTTCTGTTTATCTCAGTTTCCCCATCTGTAAAATGGGGGGGGGGGATAATAAAATACTTACCTCCTAGACTTTGTTGTGAGAATCAAATGAGATAATAGCTATAAAGTGCTTTGCAAACCTTAGTCATTATAACCATTGCTATTATTATTATGAAAAGGAATCGGGAGATTCCTGTGCCAATGCATAAATGAAATAGAGAAAGCTGAGTTCCTTGTTTCCATCAGTGGTTGAGAGAGCAGGAAGGAAAGCAGGTTTCACTTACTTTTGGTCCATATGAAATCTGATGTGGTCTTATGTGTCTAAAAGAGGAAAATAAATGGGAAAAAAAACATTTATATAGCACCTGTTGTGTGCCAGAAACTAGTCTAAGTACTTTATAGTTATCTCATTGAATCCTCTTAATAGCCCTGAGCAGTAGATGTCCTTTTTACAATTGTGGAAATAGAAGCAACTATTAAGTGACTTCCAGGGCCACACAGCTAGTAAGTATCTGAGACTGGATCTGAAATCTTGACAACAGGCCTAGGGCTCTATCCATTGCACTACCTGGCAGACTGAAACTTGGTCTAATGTAAACTTATCAAGTGATGGATCCATAAGGAAAGGGTGGTCCCCTACAAGTTGAGAATTTAAAATCTCAGGAAATGTAGAATGGTAACAGATCACAAATCAGCTATTTCTGCAAGAGGGAGCTTTTTGGTTATAATTTGCTTTAATTCTTGAAGCAGAAGGAGACCTATTTTTCCGAGTCATAGGAGGAAACAAGAGATGATCTGAAAATTTCATGATAGACTCAGCAAAGAAAAGCTCTATGATTCCTCCAGACATTCAAGGAGAATGGAAGGCTAAGTATTTTACAGACTCCCTGTGTTATAAGGCTACCATCTCTTAAAGCTGGCAGTGGAGCAGCAAGGTGGTACAGCAGGCAGAGAGCTGGCCCTGGAATCAGGAGGACCTGAGTTAAATCTGCCTTAGACACTAGACTCTTACTAACTGGATGACTCTGAGCAAGTCACTCAGTCCCAATTGCCAGGAAAGAAAGGCTGGAACAAAAATTAGAAGTATAAAAAACAGAGCATGGCAAACTGAGATGGTGACATTGGGCTCCAGTCTCATGTATGTGGTAAAGAATCAAAGGAGCAGAAGTACCACTGATGCAGCAACCAAGTTCTTAAGCCATACCATGACACATAGGATCATAGATTTAAAGATGAGAAAGAGTTTAGGAGTTGTCCAGTCTAGTTTTTATACATAAGGAAACTGAGACATAGAAAGGTTTCCAAAATCACCCACATACTAAGTGCCCAAGCAGCATTTGAACCCAGGGCTTCCTTGACCATAAGTTCAAAATATTAACCAGTATACCATGCTATGTATCTCAAAAAAGAAAAGAAAAGAAAAGAAACTATGGAAGATTCTTTTTAAAAAATCTAAACTCTACATATAATCAGCACATAAACTTCAAAATCACTTCATCAATGAAAAGGGTACTTAGAGGAAAATAAGATCCCCAAAGGGGAAGAAGGGGCCTTCGAACACATATTAGACCATAGAACACTAAATATAAAATGTCAGAGCTAGAAAGGATTTAGAAGTCTCCAAACTTTTAAATTCATACAGACCTCTCAATATATGTTACTTTGAATGCACTCTTTCATATATGAGGGTTTTATTATTTATTTATAGAGTATATACATCTACTACTAAATGATTCATTCTATCCATTCCAAGACTGCCTTGGAGTGATGTGGGGAGCCGAGAGCAAGTATACTGGGGTGGGAAAGAGAAACTTTCCCAGCAGCATTTGCAACTACTCCTGTAGGTGAGACTTCACATTTAGGTCATATTAATAGCCCAGACAGAAGGGAGAAGATTGGTAATTACAAGGCAGCAAGAAGGGGAAAGCAAGGGAGTGTTGAGGTATAATGGGTGAAGAAGGGTCAATATGGTTGTGTTAGAGATGTTTCATGGCTGGTCGTGGTGACACAGGTAAAGACCTATACCTTAGGACATGAGAATCTAAAGTATTAGACTCAAAGGACCCCAACCTTTTTAATTTCCATTCTCTCTCCTTCATCTATGTCTTACCTTCTTTAGGACTTTATGAAAACATTACTTGGGAAAGGAGAAGACCGTTAAGTGTCCCCCAGCTCTCCAAGGGTAAGCCAACTATGAAAAATTGTTTCATGGTGGTTGTCTCCTCCAATGTTCTGCTTTCTAAACCACTCCAATCTACTGGGGAATTAAGAGCAATTCAATGCTTTATCCTCCACTGGCTGCCTAATTCCCAAATTCTGCAGCTACCTTCCTCACCAGCTCACTGTGGTCTCCATTACTACCCATTATCCAAGTGCAACATCCTGCCCTCACTCTGTCCCCCATGCAACTCTCAGGTTAAAATAAAGGCTTTTACCTTCCCTGGGAACCTGACGGATCGAGGCACCCAATAAGGGAATGTAGCAAGGTCTCTTGGGACAGGGAGTTGCCCCCCAAAGGTGTGACAGGCACAGGTACAAGTCCTGGGACTTTTTGGGTAACATGATTGGAATTTTCTCCGGACCTATTTGAGTTGAAAAAAGAACATTTAAAGGAATTGTTTATGACCTGAAAGAAGAGAAAGACCATAAAAGACAACTAAACATAGAAGTTAAAAACAAACAAACAAACAAACCTGGAATGCCTCCAGTCTAATTTTTTCTTTTTGGGAGAGGGGGGAAATTTGTTCCAAGTCACACAGGTCAAAATAGCAGTACTATGGATTGAACGCAGGTCTTTGTGGACACAAAATACGGTATCCTGGTCACTGTAAAACTCAGCATGGTAACCCTAAGAGGTAAGTGCTCTTATTATCCCAATTTGACATCTGAGTAAACTGAGGCAAAATGATTTACCCACAGCCACACTTAGTTAAATGGCTGAAACAGCATTCAAACTCAGGCTCAGTGCTCTAACTACTGCCCCACCTAGTAACTTCAAGGACTTAAATAAAGACTTCCAGGGATTGTGAGTTGATAACTTCAACTTCACCACCTTTGTTGTCAGGAAGGGTGAATCTATTCCAACCTGTAGACTTTTAATCAGGAAGACATTCAATCAACTGATTCTTACATTTTCTAACATAGCCAATTATGGGAAATTTTTTTGGCTTGGCTAGATAGTACTAAGGTTTTGTTTTTCTTTATTTTTCTAGTAGGCACAGGGGGTAAGAGAAAGAGAGACAATAAAGTTTGTTACTTAATTTCAAAGAAATTCTAATGGAATTAAAGCTAGAAATCTATATAGCAGGAGAGGAAGAGCGCAAAGTTTGTAGCCAGTAGGTCCCAGCTCTTCTTTTAGAAACCACAAAAGATTGGACAAAATCACTTAACATCCTTTAAGTCATTCAACATCCTTTGTTTCCTCATCAGTAAGATGAATCTGCCTAGTAGACAAGGATATTAACTTGATCACAGATTTAGAGTTGGAAAGGTTTTTATAAAATATCCAGAATACTCCTTCATTTAATTGTGAGTCTAGAATAAGAAAATGGATGAGTTTTGAAGATCACAGGACTCTTTGAAAATGTAAAAAGAAATTATGAACGCCTTTTCACTCATTCTATAATTCCAATCAAACTGGACCAGTCACTGCACTTTAATCTTGTCTTGCCATCTCTCACTTTTATATATTCTCAAAGGCAGGCAGTCCTTCCTGTCCCAGGAAAGTACTTCCTCTTACTTCCACTGATAGAAATCCTTCTCTTCCTTCAAGACCCAGCTCAAGTGCCACCTCCTCCTTGAAGTCCATCCTTCCAAGTGCAAATGTCCTCCCCTTTATGAGTGAGCATTATGTTGGAGTAGTCCTTTGTCTCTAACAAATTCTACCTCGTGACATCCCTTACATGCATGCACGTTTCGTCTCTCTTCTCAGACTGTAAGCTAGTTCCTTGAGAGATGGGACCTTAGCGATTCTGTTCTTTACCTTTGCACTCTCAGCACCTAGCACAGTGTCTTGCCTGTATTTCTAATCTAGCCCAGACCTGTCACTTCATCCATGAAGGAAATTACCAGTTTAGATCAACAACTATTCTACAACAGATAGCTTTAGAGATTTGTTTGGGACAGTGATGGCTCACCAATTTTCTTAAAGTTACAAAAGTAGCAAAAGTTGTCAAAGAAGGAACTTGAAGTGAATACTTACTGGATCCCAGGCTGTCTGAATTTCATACCTTGAATATAGTGGGCATTTTATTAGTTTTGTTTCAATATACTGAAGAACATGACCCCCACATAAAGTCATAGCATGTAACAGGTCCAGGTAAGTTAAGTGATTTGCCCAATGTTATAGGTTATAAATTTGAAATTTTTAACCTAAATCTTCTGCCTCTAGATTCTGTCTTCTTTTTTAGTAGCCTCACCTCTTACTTCTACAATCTACACCTACAACTTCTACAATCACCTCAACCACATTTTCTCTATTCCTAGTCACCTACCAGCTTCTGGGGTCTCAGAGACCGAGGGACCCAGTAAGGGAAGTTTGCTTCATCCCTGGGCACAGGTAAGAAGCCTCCAAAGTTGAGCTGCCGAGAGGAACACTGACAACACGGTGGCACTGGGTAAAAACTATCATTGTTTGAGGCATCCTGGTTGAGCCAAGAAAAGAGAAAGACATGAAGATGGAGTCAAATATGGATCTTAAATCCTAATCCTGGCCAGAACAGAAAACCAATCTGGACCATGAAACTAAATTCAACCAACAAGAGAAACAGATAGGCTCCCTAATGATGGATGTTGTGCTGAGTCATACTGGAACTCATGCAAACAAAGTTCACGATAAGAGGTGACCACATGAGCCATAGCTAATATTTTAAAGTAACTTCATCTCCAATATTCCCTACGTGAACTCTTCTCTCTAGCTATACTGAATTCCTCTCTGTCCCCACAAAACCCATATTGTGCTTTCTCATACACTCTTTCCTCACTTCCATCTCTTAGAATCCCTGGATCAGTTCCATTACAGATGACTTCCCCACCCCATCCTCCACCTCACCCCCAGCTTTATACTTTTGGTTAGCAATCTGAAAATACTAGAGAGCCAAGACTTCAGGGACCCAAGAGAAATCTTTTGAAAGTTAATTATCAGAAAAAAAAAATTTAATGTTTTGTACAAGAAGAAAATAAATCCAGTATACAAATTTCATCTCAGCAACACCATAAATGATGGATATTATTTTATAAGTAATTGGGTTTTTTTTAAGATTTTCAGTTTCATTTTTGCTAATAATTTTGCTATCAGGTGTAATGACAACAGATTAGGTAATTTGTTGGTATAAGAAATTTCTGTCAGAGAAAGGACAGTTTTACTGGATCCCAATGTCCATATTATCCATCGATTAATCTTTTAACTATA
Organism: Antechinus flavipes; assembly: GCF_016432865.1. Classification (NCBI taxonomy): domain Eukaryota; kingdom Metazoa; phylum Chordata; class Mammalia; order Dasyuromorphia; family Dasyuridae; genus Antechinus; species Antechinus flavipes. The sequence continues at coordinate 53,918,761 of NC_067399.1, read as the reverse complement.
ATCAGTTCTTAACATGGTGACCTATTAGCACCAGAGTTGCCAATAACTTAGGGTTATTTTTTTAAATTGTTTTTTAACATCTTAAAAGTATTTCACTATTTTTAAAAATATGATAAGGTCATTCTAATAGCCATCTGCCAGCTTAAACTTTGTTTTATATGAAATTATGTGTATATATATGTATCTATACATATATATGTATATGTCTTCTTTCCATGTTGCTTTATAGCTATTATAGACACACACATATATACAAACATGTGAACAGTCATATGTATGTATATATTTATATATATATAAACAATATATATGTCTAAAATGCAAACTTGTATATGTGTGTATAATGTGTATAATGTCTTATGGTGTGTGCATACATATACATGCATGTATACATTATTATGAGAATACTTCAAGGATTCTTTCAGAATATCCTCTGTATGTACATATGTATTTATGTGTATACATGCATGTTTTGTCCCCATAGTTAGGATGTAAGCTCCTTCAGAGCAAACATTGTTTCAGTTTTGCCTTTGTATCCCCAGAACCTAGCATAGTGCCTGGCATAGAAGAGGTGCTTAATAAATGCTTACTAATTGATTCCCACTTTTATCCTGTCGCACACAACTTCTCCCTCCCTAGAAGGCTGTCCTCAAGACCCAGCGGCACAGTATAAGTGCACACACCTGTCAGATTGGCTAGAGTGACAGGGAAAGATAATGCAGAATGTTGGAGGGGATGTGGGAAAACAGGGACACTGATACATTGTTGGTGGAATTGTGAACACATCCAGCCATTCTGGAGAGCAATTTGAAACTATGCTCAAAAAGTTATCAAACTGTGCATACCCTGTGTGTGATAAAGCAGTGCTACTACTGGGCTTATACCCCAAAGAGATACTAAAGAAGGGAAAGGGACCTGTATGTGCCAAAATGTTTGTGGCAGCCCTGTTTGTAGTGGCTAGAAGCTGGAACATGAATGGATGCCCATCAATTGGAGAATGGTTGAGTAAACTGTGGTATATGAACGTTATGGAATATTATTGTTCTGTAAGGAATGACCAGCAGGATGAATACAGAGAGGACTGGCGAGACTTACATGAACTGATGCTAAGTGAAATGAGCAGAACCAGGAGATCATTATATACCTCAACAACAATATTATTTGAGGATATATTCTGATGGTAGTGGATTTCTTCGATAAAGAGAGCTAATTCAGTTTCAATTGATCAAGGATGGACAGAAGCAGCTACACCCAAAGAAAGAACACTGGAAAATGAATGTAACTGTTTGCATTTTTGTTTTTCTTCCCGGGTTATTTCTACCTTTTGAATCCAATTCTCCCTGTGCAACGAGAAAACTGTTTGGTTCTGCACACATATATTGTATCTAGGATATACTGTAACCTATTTAACATGTAAAGGACTGCTTGCCATCTGGGGGAGGGGGTGGAGGAAGGGAGGGGAAAAATCAGAACAGAAGTGAGTGCAAGGGATAATGCTGTAAAAAATTACCCTGGCATGGATTCTGTCAATTAAAAGTTATTTAAAAAAAGAATATAAGTGCTAGCTCTAAAGACTCATGCTTACTACTTATTAATAACTTCAATCCAATTAAACACTTATTAAGCACCTATTGTATGGAAGTTACTATGCCAGAAAATGGAGGAAAAAAGAAAAAAATGTTTTTAGGACTCACCATACTACATAGTTTAAATTTTACTCTGGAAATACAATGTACACATAAGCAAATACAAAGTAACAGGACTCATCACAAAATAATAACCACAACAGGAAAGGCCTCATGTAAAATGAACCTGACTTATGTTCTAAAAGAAGCTAAGGACTCTAGCAGGCAGTGATGAGGGAAAAATAGCTATTCTAGATATGGGGGACTACTGGTGCAAAGATGGAAGATGGAATGCCATGTATGGATAATAATTAACAGGTTATTTTAACTAGAATGGAGTTTGGAAATGGAAATAATTTAACATCAAACTAAAAAGTTATAAAGGAGCCAAATTGATGAAGGTCTTGAACGCCGAATTGAGAAATATGTGTTTAATGCTAGGGACAATAAAGATCTAGGAAATCAAATAATGTTGGTTGAAGAGGGTAAAAAGGAAGAAGTAATATTGTCAGTTCTTATGTGTTAGGAATATTAATTTGGCAGCTATGTGGAAGATGGAATAGATAGGGGAAAAGTCAGAAGGCAGGGAGACCAATTAAGAAGCTATTACAACAATTCAGACAAAATACAATGAACTCAAGGAAAAGCTGTGTACGAACAGGGAATAGATGTACTGATACTGTAGGGGTATGATGGACAACATTCAGTGACTGATTGGATAGGAGAGGTGAGTGAGCAGAAAGAGTCGAGATGTTTCCAAATCTGTGCAATATTCGTGACTGGAAGAGTAATGGTATCCTCAATCAGAAAATGAGATGTTTGAAGGCACTATGGATCTTAGAGGGAATACAGTGAGTTCTGTTTGGGGCATGTTGACCTCAAGGTCCCCATGTGACATCCAAATGACTCTCAGCCACAGAGATTTCTCCTCTTCTTTGGAACCAGCATGGCACAGTGTAAATAACATTCACTAACTCTGAAGTCAGAGGACCATCTGAGCTCAAAATCCACCTCTGACACTCATAAAGCAAGTAATCTTGAACAAATCATTTAATGTCTCTCTGTCTCAATTTCTTCATCTGTAAAATGAAGAGGATATGCTGAATGACCTCTAAGTTCCTCCTTCCAGCTCCAATGAAATCTATGATCCTATGCAATTCCCATAGGACAGCCTGGGCAATTAATTCTTTGGGCAATTAATCAAAGGCTTGGACTGACTGTTTCTGGTTATCAGGCTCATTGATTGACTAAGTGAAGGCAGGGGCATCTCCATTTCTCTCTCCCTCTCAGTAAGGCTGTAGTATTACTAAGTAATGCTTTTCACAAAAGGAAGACTAAATAACTATTTAGGGGCCCATTCATTCCTCCTCCCTTCAGCTGAAGATTATGCCCTTATTCCTCCCCTCAAAAAAATACCCAAAAGTAGTTGCATTCTGAACTATTATCAGTCATTGATCTTCAGAGGTGAATGAGTTTGCCATTCTTTCTCATTATTGGTTTTATTAGGGAAAGCTCTTTAAAGATATAACTTTATGGATAAACCTGTTATGTCAGGTTTGGGTTAAGTTAGATGACCTCTGAGATTCCTTCCAATTCAGGGAGTCTGTGATTTTCCATACACACTGACGGGGAAGAATGAGAATAGCAGGGGGCATGGAGATCTGAGTCAGTGAAGAGATACTGAAGGAATACACAGGTGGTTTTGACATTTTTTTTCCTTGAAGGGCCCAAATTCCCTGATGGAAGACAGAATCAGGATTGAGATGAGTTAACCCCTCTTCCTTTTTCTCCCTCACCTTATTTAAGTCTATGAATTTCACTTCTGACTTCAAGTATCGAGGTTCCTTTTTCCTAGATAAGAAGAAAAGGAAGTCCTTAGAACATGTAAGGTTTCCTACAGGTCAGGGGATGCTGAATGGAAGAAGTTAATAGGCTTAAGGAGGCTCACCTAGGAAGCCAGAGTGTGCAGTCCAACTAAGCCCCAGCAGGACCTCCTTCTGAATCCAAAATGTCAAAGAGAAGGTCAAAGGCTGGGAGTGGTGCCTGTGTTTGAGTGTGTGGAAGCAAGGTTGTGAGCTTGTGTGTGTATATGAGTTTGTGTGTGTGTGATCCAGATGTGAATGCAGCATATGAGTGTGACCATTTGGGGCAGAAATTCTTAACCTATTTTTATATCATGGATGCCTTTGGTAATTTGGGAATACTATAAACTCCTCAGAATAATGTTTGTGGATTTTTTTGGATAATAGTATTTTATTTTTCCAAATAAATGCAAAAATAGCTTTCAACATTCATCTTTGCAAAACCTTGTGTTCCAAATTTTTCTCCCTTTCACCCTTCCCCAAAGATAGGAAGCAATCCATTATAGATAAAAAATATGCAATTAAAAAAAAAGATATGCAATTCTTCTAAATATACAGAATAATGTTTTTAAACAAAAAATAGGATTATAAAGGAAACGAATTATGTTGAAACACAGTCATCAAAATATTGGGGTTTTTTTCCCAATCAAAGATCCCAGGTTAAAAACTCCTCACTTAGGAAAAAAAGTTGTTTGGTGTTCCAAGTTGAAATTGGTGCTAGGTTTGCTTCAACAGAACTGGATTATAATACCAGTCCTTCTGAATTCCTCCCTGTGCATGCACATTGACTTCAGTGAGCTTATATAAAATGAAGGGATTCAAATACATGATCTTCTCAGGTCCCTTTGAGCTTTAAATTTTATGACTTCATATTCTAAATTCCTGCACGTATGCATGTATTTACACACATACACACATGTGCATGTACACATACATGCATGTATATAACACTTCACTACAATGGACAAAAGAAAACTACCTACCAAATTATGGACCTGTTGTCACGATCCCAATCCTGCTGTCTCTGTTCTAGAAAAGAAAAAAGAAGAAAGAATGTGGTCTCATTCTCTTCTCTAGTAACATAGGAGGGGAGGATAAGAGGTTGTGGAAAGGAACATTTCACAAGAGATGAAATGGTGACTTGGGCAAAAGTTTGTATTTCTTAAGAACCTCGGGGATTTAAAAATAAATAATCACCACTAAGCAGTTGAAATCAGAAAAACCCCATAAAGTCAATAGCATGTTACTTTTATGTTAGTACTCAAAAGTCCTAATCCTTTTCTCTTTCTTTTTAGGACAAGAATTCTTAACTTCAGGTCCATGAACTTGTTTTGTCTTTTAATGTTTTGATAACTGCCTTTTAAATGAATTGGGTTTTTTTGCAGTCATCTGTATTTTATTTTATTATTTATTTTAATAAAATTCTCTGCATTTAATTTCATTATTTATTATCTTAATAAAAACCTCTACTTAATTTTATTTCTATTTATTAATCTTAATAAAATCCTCTGCACCAGGAGATCATTATACACTTCGACAACGATATTGTATGAGGACATATTTTGATGGAAGTGGATTTCTTTGACAAAGAGACCTAACTAACTTTCAATTGATAAATGACGGACATAAGCAGCTACACCCAAAGAACGAACACTGGGAAACAAATGTGAACTATCTGCATTTTAGTTTTTCTTCCCGGGTTATTTATACCTTCTGAATCCAATTCTCCCTATGCAACAAGAGAACTGTTCGGTTCTGCAAACATATATTGTATCTAGGATATACTGCAACACATCCAACATATAAAGGACTGCTTGCCATCTAGGGGAGGGGGTGGAGGGAGGGAGGGGGAAAAAAATCGGAAAAGAAACAAGTGCAAGGAATAATGTTGTCATTATAAAGTAATCATTTAAAAAAATAAAATAAAAAATAAATAAAATAAAATCCTCTGCATTTCATTTTGTTATTTATTTTACCTTAATTAAAACCTCTATTATATTATTACTATTTATTAATCTTAATAAAATTCTCTGCATCTCACTTTATTATTTGTTATTCACCTTAATAAAAACCTCTATTTTATTTTATCATTATTATTTGTTATTTCTCTTAATGAACTCCTCTGTCTTTTATTTTATTCATTTAATACATTTATGCATTTAAACATATGATTCTGCAAAGAGGTTCATAGGTTTTTCCACACCGCCATAAGGTCTAGGACACAAACAAGATTAAAAATGATCTACAGTTAAGAAGAATTTTAGAATTCATCTAATCCAACACTGTTTTTTCTTTTTTTTTTTTTTTACAAATGAAGAAGCTGAGGTACAAATTCATAGTATTCATTCATTCAATCAAAGGCAGGATTTAGATCTACATCCTCTAGCCCAGGGCTTCTTAAACTTTTTCTTCTTGTGACCCCTTTTCACTCAAGAAAATTTCATGTGACCCTGGGTACATAGGTATATAAAATAGGTATAGATAGCAAATATTTACTGATAATAAATCATGATTTCATGTTCCATGTTCAGTTATGTGACCCCATATGGAATCATGACCCACAGTTTAAGAAGCTTTGTTCTGTTTCACATCTAGTATGCTTTCTACTGTATCAATAATTTCTGCCACTGTTTCTCTCTTCATCATTTTCCCTTTTTCTCTACAATTTGGGTTATTGAACAAATTTAAGATATAAGGATATTTCTATATATTCTAAGTAAAATGAAAGTGTGTCCACTATTTTATCCAGATCTCCAAAGACATGATTTTAAGCAAGCCTAAATATTTACCCAAATTGGAAATCTTGATTTTTCTATCCCTTGAAAAAATAAAAGTAAGAATTTTGCCATAAACCCATAAGTACACATAGTCACAGAAGTAGTAACTGCATTGTGACTTTCTACTTTCTCTTTAATATCCCACAACAAAAATTTGCCAGATTTCCAGTTCTTACAATATATAATTCTTAGAGGAAGGTTTTTTCCCCCATTTATTAGCATATTATATTGAGATTTTCATTATGATTTTAAGTGCAGAAGATAACATTTGGAAGACAAACTATAATTTGCTCAAACTCTATTGGATAGTTTTAAGTCTGCCCAGTCATGCCTATATATATATTGATTGTCAGTGCTCTACAGAGATTTTCCTTGGAATAGTTAGAAATGCTCCAGTTTGAAATGAATATAACCTGCTTGCATTTTTGTTTTTCTTCCGGGTTATTTCTACCTTCTGAATCCAATTCTCCCTGTGCAACAAGAGAACTGTTCGGTTCTGCACACATATAGTGTATCTAGGATATACTGTAACCTATTTAACATGTAAAGGATTGCTTGCCATCTGGGGGAGGGGGTGGAGGGAGGGAGAGGAAAAATCGGAACAGAAGTGAGTGCAAGGGATAATGCTGTAAAAAAAATTACCCTGGCATGGGTTCTGTCAATAAAAAGTTATTTAAAAAAAAAAAAGAAATGCTCCAGTTTTGTATTTGCCTACAATCTCTGGGCTTCCCTTCTCTCATCAATAAAATAAGGATTTGGACTTGAGAATCTCTGAAGCAGTAGTTCTCAAAATATGTTCTGGGATACACCTGAAGGTTCTGTAACAAGATTAAAACTGTTCAATACTAGGCCATTTAAATTTCTAGTATGATAAATATTAATAGACATAACCTGCATAAACCAAAATTCAGGGATGGTCTTCAATAATTTAAAGAATCTTAAAGAGTCCTGAGATCAAAGAGTTTGAGAATCACTGCTCAAACATACCTCCTACTCTAAAATTCTACTTCAAGGACTTTTAATGTCTGGGGCAGTTAAGATGGCACAGTGGATAGAGTGCCAGGCCTGAATTCAAATCCAACCTCCAACATTTACTAGTTGTGTGATCCCAGATAAGTTAACCTTATTTGCCTCAGTTTCCTCATCTGTAAAATGAGCTGGAGAAGAAAATGGCAAAACACTCCAGGTTTTTTCTTTGCCAAGGAAACCTCAACTTGCCAAGAAAAATTGGACACAAATTAAAATGAGTGAACAACTTGTAAGTGAGATAGGCATAATTAGGATATATTAGGTTCAGTAAAATCTTAAACCATGACATTTCAGGGGATATATCATCTTATTATTTTATGTAAATTGACCCCCATTGAAACAAGCCAGTTCAATTTCCCCAGTCATGTGGGAAGCTTAGATGCAGCTATCCTCGACTCTCTATGCCCTCTAACTTTGTTTGGAAATGGCTCCAAATTCCCAAGGGACTTGGTGGCTTTCAGAGTTCAGTTTTCTCGGTCATAATGCCCTGTACTTGTTCTCAGTGTTCCAAAAGAACAAACAAGCTTAGCTAAGCAGTCACCCCTCTATTCCACTTTGACCACAACTTTGGGGTCATTTCCTCAAATGAGGGTAAATGATAGACTGACCAAGGTCTATTCCAGTTCTCCCACTCTATAAATCTATTAGTCTCTATGTGTTGCAATAATCATACTAAGAAGTAAGATCTCCTAAGCATAAAAAAGCCAAAGAAAATCTCCCATAAATAAATATTCCACTGTAAACTTATTGCTCTTAACATATTTGGTCTTTTATTTTTTTCCTAACCGAACTCCTCCTGGACATTTGATATTTTTCTAATATCCTCTTCCTGTCATTCTGGCTGGCCACTAGATGTCCACAGACTGCCTGTTTGATTGCTTAATTGACTAATGGACCTGACCCTTTCTACCTCTGACTATGTCTTCAGGATAGAAGAAACTAAGTCACCAAGCCACAAACTTCAAAGAGCAGGGAGGAATGGAAGACAGTAGACTAGAGCAGACTAGAAGACAGGAAACCTGGATTCTGTATCCAGCTGTGTGAGCCTGACCAAGTCACCTCTCCTTCTCTGGAAAATTAAGATATTAGTTTAAGTCATCTCTAAGATTCCTGCAGTTTTGAAATTCTTTGACTGTAGTGGACAATCGGTCTTTCCCATGTCAATCTGGGATGCCTTACTTTAAGCGTACAAACTTGGCCTGCCAATGGGAAATGTAATATGGAAAAGCATCCCCCATCTCTCCATCAGAAGGATATTTGGTCTTTGCAAAAGCTGGCCAGTCTCAGGGCTGACCTCTTCCAACAAAATCTCTAATCAGACCACAAGCCATTTTTGCTGGAACACTTACCCTTAGGTCTTGAAAACACTGGTTTCATCCTTGCCTCCTCTTCACCCCGGGATCTGCTGCTTTTGGTCAGGCCTAGTGAGCTCGGACATTCCTTCCCAAGGCCTCTCTTCTGGTAGGTCTAGATTCGTCTGCTTCTCAGTCTCTTGAATTCCTTCTCCTCCTGAGAATCTGTTGGGTAACATGTCATCATCACTCACCATCATTATTTTAATTACAAGTACCATTATTATAAGTGCACCAACACTTTAAAAGAAGGGACAGATGTGCCAAAGGTCCTTTTCCCACATGCCATTCGAAAACATCTCTCCTAACTCTCTCTCCTGCAGTCACCGACACATTATCAGGTATGAGAAGGCTGTGAGATCCCACCTGATCCGAGTCCCCCATGGCCCTTTACATCATATAGGGAAGACACATTCCCTACACTCTAAGAATTTATATTCTCATAGAATCTTAGAATCTTTGCAACATGGAGTAGAAAGAACCCCCAGAGGTCATTTTATCTAGTCCCCTGCCTCGAAGCAGGCTGTGCCAAAAGCATTTCGGTCATGTAGCAAGTAAAATCCAAAACTTTCCTGAGAATTACTTTTCCAGCATTAATGGTCTTTCTTCTGTAATAGTTTTTTCTTGTATCACAAAATCTCTCCAGAATTATCCATCAATTAGAGAAAAAGCAAATGGAGTGCCTGCTAGATCACCAGCATTGTGCTAAGGACATATGGGACATAGAACAAAATATAATACATGAGTCCAGGAGCTCGTGGTCTGCTTGGTCAGATGAGTCACAGACACCATGAAAAGATAAGTAAAAATACAGGCAGGGTATGGTAAGTAAGGGCTTAAGTTGAGACTTAACCATAAGAGCCTAGAGGAGGGAGAAGTCCCTATGGCCTGGCATGGCCAAGGTCACAGAGGAAGTGGGATTTGAGATAGCAAGAATCTTAAATTTTTTTGCATCATAGGTCCCTTTGGTGACAGTCTGTAGTAAAGCTGTGCATCCCTTCTCAGAATAATGTTTTCAAATGTACAAGATAAAATATATAGAATAACAAAAGAAACAAATTATATTGGAATATAGTAATCAAAGTATTTTTTAAAATAATTTCACTGATCTAAGAAGACCTCTTGCTGTAAAGGATGGATATGGTTTATTGAAATGGGAGGACAGAAGTTTGGGAGGTATAGCAGGCACAGGCCTGGTTATGGAATCCAAGAGTCTGAGTGCAAATTCTCATCTTATGCTCACCACCTATGTAATATGTGCATTAAAGTGCCTAAATTTTCTCATCCATAAAAAAGGAACTAGGATTACAGTGGTTACCACTTAGTCCTTCCCAGCCTTAACTGCTATGGTCCTATGAGAACAGCAAGTTGGATAATTGCAGGAAGAAAAGTTGACCTATGCTACTTAGATCTAGAAATAATTTCTGGATTCTTTGATGAAAGAGAACTAAGAGCAAAAGCGTCTCCAGAAGAAGAGCAGAGACATTTAGGAGAAAGCAGGAACATGGATAAGAAAAGAACCATGCTGGGAGATATAGAGATCCAGGGAGGAGGAGAAACATACTAGAGAGCCCAGAGAACCTCTGGGAGAAACAGAGGCCTGGAAGAAATGGCATCTAATTATTCCATTTAAAATTTTAAAATCTTTAACATCTAAAAATTTATAAATATTTTTAAAATTAAATTTTTTTAATTAAAAATTATTTTTAATATCCCATTTAATGCTCATGTGAATCCTTTGGGATTGGTGCCTTTATTAACCCTATTTTGTAAATGGCAAAGCAGAGACTGAGAAAGGTTATGTGATCTGTCCATATAAATGTCTAAGTCTGGATTTGAACTCAGGTCTTCCTTGGAAGTCTAAGCCCAATGCTCTCTGTTCTGTTTAAGTGAGTCATCTAAGTGCCTACTAATGAGTCACTCCCTGACTACCTTGGTGTTGCATGCAACTTCCTTGGGATTCATAGATTTCTTGAGTTATAATAATGTTTTCTCTTCTCTAAGAACATGATTTCTGAATAAATCGGGATGTGGCCCCTATATCCTGACTAGGAAGAACAGATATAAGAGGTAGCACCAACTTGTAATTCAGCATCTTTTCCTGAGGGATACTGGGAATAAAGAAGATATTTCCAGAAAACACATTTCCTTGTTGAAAGGAAATCTATAAAGCTAGATCTTAAAGTAACAAGTTCTAAGTTCAAATCCTGTCTATGACACTTAATAACTCTGGGATTTTGGGTAAGTCACTGGCCTCAGTTTCCCTAAGTGAGAGAATTACACTAGATGTCCTTTGAGGTCCCTTCCAACTCTAATCTAAAATTCTATATTTTTCCTATTGGATCCACAGAAGGAGAAAAGAGCACAGGAGGCACAGTCTAAGAGGCTTTAATATTGCTCAGCTTAGTCTTCTCATGCCTTACATTCTTGGTCATTAGGGAAAACTGATTTGTTGTCTTTTTTTAATTAAATCTTTATTTTATTTTCAAATGATGATCCTTCTTATCTCCCCCTCATACGTCAAGTCCCATAGAGAAAATGAGAAAAACAAATCCCTCTTTACAAATATTTATAATCAAGCAAAAATGTGCATTGGCCACATTCCCCAAAAAATGTATTTTAATTGGCCCTGACTCCACCCCACAGTTTTGTGCAACTCTATCTCATTTAAATCTAATTCACACATGAGTCAAGACATCACTTCCTTTTTAAAAAAAAGTAATAATCTGGGGTTTTTATGTGTATACTAATATTCCAAAATGTACTGAATTCAAAAGTCAGTACAAACATATTCTTGTGTTTACAAATACTGTAAAATGCATATTTTCCCTGGGAAAATTCAAATAAAAAGAAAATACTGCTAAAAAGTAATTAGAAATTTATTTTTTTTAGTTTCAAGAGTATTTTATTTCCCAATGGCATGTAAAGATAGTATTCAACATTCGTTTTTGTAAGATTTTGAGTTCCAAATTTTTCTCCCTCCCTTATCTTCACCCACCCCAAGACAACAAACAAGCTGACATAATTTATACATATATAATCATGTTACACATATTTCCAGATTCGTCATGTTGTGAAGGAAAAATCAAAACAAAAGAGAAAGCTCATGAGAAGAAAAAAGGTGAAAATAATATGCTTCAGATTGCATTCAGTTACATAGTTCACTCACTCTCTGAATGCAGATGACATTTTCTATTGGAATTGTCTTGGATCACCACATGGCTGAAAAGAGCTAAGTCTATTGTAGTTGATCATCTCATAATCTTGTTGTCATTGTATACAATGTTTTCCTGGTTCTGCTCGCTTCACTCAGCATCAATTCATGTAAACAAAGCATCACTTCCTAACATACTAGTCCTTTTCAAAAGGAAAGATGAATAGTAATGTTTCATCATGAGCCATCTGAAATTGTAGCTGGTCATTGTCTTGATCAGAGCTCCTAACTCTTTCAAAGTTGTCCTTACAATGTCATTGTTACTGTATAAATTGCCTTCCTGATCTTGTATCAGTTGATAAAAATGTTCCCAGGTTTCTCGATTCATTGATTTTCAGTTCTCTCTGTATAAATCAATGGCACCTAGAAGCTCATGGATATCCTTCCAAGTTTTCCTGTTTTTATCCATATTGCCTTTATCATTCCAGCTTCCCTTCCTCTTGGATAAAAGTACCATTCCTCCCTGTTTCCCCAGATGAAAACACAGAAGACATAGAATTCTGATATTGCCAATCTTAGCCAAGTCATTTGCCATGCAAAGAGAGTAACAGTATCAGAATTAGATTGAGAACTAAGATCTATACAATCTATGCTGCCTCATGATATTTCCTTCTGTAAATCACTCCATCCTGTTGAAGGAAAATGTATCTACAGCTATGGATCTTGGATCCCTTTCCTTAGCAATGACAATAATAAAAACATCAACTAAGCACCTATTATATGCTGAGCCCTATATTACATACCAAGCAAGATAAGCAATATGATCCTTGCCCTTAAGGACCTGGCTCATAGAGCTTATGTCTATTTCTCTTTCTTTGAATACCCAGTGCTTTAGCACAGTATCTGATACATGAAGAGCATTTAATAGCTTGTTGAGTAATAGGATCATAGATCTAGAACTAATCCTATCACTTCTTTTTGCAGATGATGAAACAGAGTGTGAGGGATTTCCTGAGATCACACAAATAATGTCAGAGCCTAGACTTGACAGTCTTACACCATAGTGAGTGCACTTTTCAGTCTGGTTTGAGACTCTCTAATATTTTTTGAGTTAGGAGTGACATAACATTTTTTGAGTTAGAATAGAGCTTGGAGATCATTTAGACCAGGGGTCCTCAAACTACGGCCTGCGGGTCAGATGCGGCCTGCTGAGGACATTTATGCTGCCCGCCGGGTTATGGCAAAATCAGACTGGAAGTGACGTTCGACCTAAATTTGCATAAGCAAATACCCTTCAGGCCCTGGGCTGGGACAGAATGTGAGGTGATATTGAGATGAGGCGAGCTCCCAGGCTGGGGTGTGGGTGTGGGGAAGGGAGAGAGATTCAGAAGATGGAGAATTTGTACAGTAATGGCAGCCACAACAACAGACAGGCGTGGCGATGTACAGTGAAGGCTGCACATGACACGGCCGCTGCAGGGGGAATTCATTGCAGCAGTGAAGGTCGGAAGCAGGAGCACAAAGAGTGAGAGAGAAAATGCGGGAAACGGAGGCATCACAGCTTAGAGGAAGTCGGGCATTGCAGTTTGTATGTCTCTGTGTGGGCAAAGTTATTGCTGGTATATTGTTTTTGTAGCGCTGTACATATATATATATTGGTATTTTACTAATAGCAATTTGGAATCCCTAAGAAATAATGATGTCAAGAAAAAGAAAAATTGACTCGGAGTGTAGGATATTCAAAGAATAGTGGACTTATGCTTACTTTTTCATGCAGTACAAGGAAAGAGCTGTATGTCTGATATGCCAGAATATAGTGTCTGTGTTCAAAGAATATAATTGGCATCAACACTATGAAACAACATTAAGATAAATATGATTGGTTGGAGAAGTGAGAAAAGATAAAATATTAAAACTGAAAAATACATCGACAACTCAGCAAAATACTTTTGTGAAGCAGAAGCAACTAAATATTTCATCACTGCAAGCAAGTTTTCAAGTTGCCAAGCTAATAGCATGCACTTGCAGACCATTTGTGGAGGGAGAATTTGTTTAAAAAAAAAAGCCTTCTTTCTGTTGCCAAAGAGGTGTGACCAGAGATGGCTGATTTATTTAGTACAGTGAGTCTTTCAGGACCTACAATTACATGGAGGATTGAAGAAATGGGAGACGATCTGCATCAGCATTTGCAAAACTCCATAAAAAAAATTTCATGTTTTCCCTTGGCACTAGAGAAAAGCAATGACGTTTGTGATTCTGCACAACTTCTAATTTTTATTCATGGGACAAATGATTATTTTGATGTCATAGAAGAGCTTGCTGCACTGCAAACATCAAAGGAACAACTACAGGAGGGGATATCTATGAAAAGGTTTGCCAAACTACGATTGATTTGGAGCTGGACTGGGCAAAACTAGCCAGCGTGACAACTGATGGTGCTCCTAGCATGGTGGGCTCTAAGAAAGGAGTAATTGCTCGCATTAACCAAGAGATGGACAAACATAACCATTCTCATCCAATACACATACACTGCCTCACCCACCAACAAGCACTATGTGGTAAATCACTGAAGTGGGACTCTGTTATGAAAATTGGGGTATCTTGTGTTAACTTCATTAGAGCTAATGCACTAAATCACAGACAATTTCAGGAATTTCTGTCTGAGCTAAATGTTGAATATGAAGATGCTCTATATCACACAGAAGTCCATTGGCTGAGTCGAGGGAGAGTTTTGAAACCTTTCTATGACTTACTTCCACAGATTACAATTTTTCTGCTTTCAAAAACAAAGAAGTACCAGAGCTCAATGATGCAGAATGGAAATGGCACCTTGCCTTTCTGACAGATGTAACAGAGCTACTCAACAATTTCAATATGCAACTTCAAGCTCATCTGTGATATGCAATCACATGTCAAAGCATTTGAAGTAAAATTAGGCCTCCTCATCAAACAAGTGAAGGAGGAAAACGTCTGCCATCTCCCCACAACCCAAAATCTGTTAGGGGAAAAACCGCTGATTGCATTCCCAAACAAAACAGGTGTGGATTCAGTGGAAAAATTGCAAAAGAGTTCCAATTTAGATTTAAAGAGCTTCATCTCCATGAACAGGACATACAGCTTTTCCGTAACCTATTTTCTATTGACATTGAAAATGTGGATACAATTTACCAAATGGAACTGGCTGAACTGCAGAATTGTGACTCTCTGAAAGATGCATTCAAGTCAAGCAGCCTTCATAATTTCTATGCATCTCTCCCCTCTGAGACATATCCTCATCTCAGGAACCATGCACTTAAAATGGCAACCATCTTTGGCAGCACTTATGTCTGTGAACAGACTTTTTCTAGAATGAAACATTTGAAATCTCCAACCAGATCAAGACTAATGGATGCATACTTGCTTCACTTGTTACGACTAGCAGTGACAAATATGGAACCAGACATTGACCATCTCATTAGCTAAAAGCAGGCCCATAGTTCCCATTGAAATATTGATAAGTTTGTTGATTTAACTTTACTTCATTTTAAATATTTCAATTTATATATTATTTATTTTTATTTATTTATATTTTATATATATATATTATTTATATATATATTATATATTATAAATAAATAAATAAATATTTGTTCCCATTTTGTTTCTTCACTTCAAAATAAGATATACCTACAGCATGCATAGAAATTTGTTCACAGTTTTTGTTTTTACTATAGTCCAGCCTCCAACAGTCTGAGGGACAGTGAACTGGCCCCCTATTTAAAAAGTTTGAGGACCCCTGATTCAGACTATCCTCCACATTTTACAAATAAGATTTTTTTCTAATCAGAATCTTTACTGACCTGAGATGAGTAAAAATGTGTTTTTTATAGACCCTTATCATACATATACCCTCCTTCCCAGCACCCAGACTCCCATCATTGTGACTAATAGGAACAATAACAATACAGCTAAACAAGGAGTAAAGAAAGGATGTAGAAAAACTGAATGGATTTGATCAATGAAACACATTAAGAACACAAAACCAAGAAGCAATCCAACATGTCATTCACTCATTTCAGTTATGTCCGAGTCTTCATGACCCCATTTGGGATTTTCTTGGTAAAGCTCCTGAAGTGATTTGCCATTTCCTTCTCCAGTTCATTTTACAGATGAGAAAACTAAGGCAAATAAGGTGAAGTGACTTGCCTAGGGTCACACAGATAGTGTCTGACACCAGATTTTAACTCATCTTCCTGATCCCAGACCCAGCACTCTACCCACTATGCCACCTACCATCGTAACATTACATTCAGTAAACCAAAGACTCTAATTACTGGGGGAAAGACTTATTATTCAATTAAAAAAAACTACCATGAAAGCTAGAAAGATCTTTGGAAAAAATTAAGCTTAGATGAAACATCTTATACCTTAAGATGTACATTTTTGCTCTAAATGTATTCATAGTCTCTATATAAAAGATCATATTATAAATAAATTAGAGAATCATTAAAGGAGATATCTTTAACAGCTATGGATAGGGGAACATGTTTTGACTAAACAAAAGATACAGAGGGTCACAGTAAATAAAATGGGGCAATTCTGATTATATAAACTTGAAAAACTTATGCACAAAGCTAAATGACTTCTCGATTAACTAGAAATATCTTCCTGGTTCTGTTATCCACTCCTTAAACCTTAGGAAAGAAGGACCCACAATACTCCCACCCCATTTTGCTTTTCTTTTATTTGTGATCACCCTCTGTGAAATATTTTGGCAGGTGTTACCTTTGGAAATGGGACAAAAATGAATATGCTAACTATGATTGTATCCAGAAATCACTACTAGGCCCTTTATTCTTCTTTACACTCTCACTCAGTGATCTTAATAGCTCCCAAGAGTTCAATGATCACATCTATGAAAATGATTCCCAACCAAAAAAAAGTAAGAAAGGACCTATTTATATAAAATATTTATAAACATTCTTTTTTTTACTAACTAAAAATTGAAAATCAAAGGGATGCCCATCAATTGGGGAATCGCTAAATAAGCTGTGGCATATGATTGTGACAGAATATTATTGTGCTGTAAGAAATGAAAGCAGATGAGTGAAATGAGCAGGACCAGAAGGTCATTATATACTTCACCAACAATACTATATGATGATCAATTTTGATGGACATGGCCCTCTTTAACAATGAGATGAACCAAATTAGTTCCAATAGAGCAGTAATGAATTGAACCAGCTGTGCCCAGGGAAAGAACTCTGGGAGATGACTATGAACCACTACATAGAATTCCCAATCCCTCTATTTTTGTCCGCCTGCATTTTTTATTTCCTTCACAGGCTAATTGTACACTATTTCAGAGTCTGATTCTATTTGTACAGAAAAATAACTGTTTGGACATGTATACATATATCGTATTTAACTTATACCTTAACATATTCAACATGTATTAGTCAATCTGACATCTGGGGGATGGGGTGGGGGAAAGGAGGGGAAAAGTTGGAACAAAAGGATTTGCAACTATCAATGCTGAAAAATTACCTATGCATATATCTTGTAAATAAAAAGCTATAATAAAAAAAAAGAAATGAAAGCAGAATGATTTCAGAAAAACTTGGAAAGATTTATATGAACTGATTCAAAGTTAAGTAAGCAAGAACAGTAGAATATTGTACACAGTAACAGCAATATTATATGATGAATTGTAAATGACTTCCCAGCAATACAATAATCCAAGATAGTCCCAAAGGATTAATGATGAAACATACTGTCTGCCTCCAGAGAAACAATCAGTATTACCTGAATACAGATTGAAGAATGCTATTTTTCATTTTCTTTCTTTCTTGCATTTTCTTATTCAAGACTACTAGTACAAAATGTCTAGTATGGAAATGTTTTTACATGATTACATTTCTATGACCTATATCTGATTGCTTACCATCTTAGGGAAAAGGAAAGGAGGGAGAAAGGGAAGAATAGAACTCAAAACTTTTTTTTTAATTTTTTCAATTGTTTTAATGAATAAATGGGGAAAAAAATAAAATATTACATATATGTGGGAGAAGTAGAGGAGGAGAAAATGATGCCCAACTGTACATATCTAACATATTCATTTTTGTCCCATTTCCTAAAGGTAACACCTGCCAAAATATTTCACAGAGGTGATCACTAATAAAAGAAAAGCAAAATAAGGTGTGAGTATTGTGGGTCCTTCTTTTCTAAGTTTAAGGAGTGGATAATAGAACCAGGAAAGTGTTTCTAGTTAATCAAGAAGTCATTTAGCTTTGTTTGTGCAAAAGTTTTTCAATTTTATATAATCAGAATTGCCCATTTTACTTCCTGTGACCCTCTGTATTTTTTGTTTAGTCAAAACATATTCTCCTATCCATAACTGTTAAAGATCTCTCCTTGGTACTGCTCATTAGACATTTTGAATAGGATGTGTTCTCTTTGTCACAAATCCAATATGTCTGAAAAGGAACTTGTTATTTTTCTCTCAAAATGCATGTCATCCAAACCTCCTTATCTTTCTTATCATTAAGATTTGCAACTTCAATTTTTATTAAAGTTTTTTATTTTCAAAACATATGCAGAGATAATTTTCAACATTCACACATGCAAAACCTTGTGTTCCAAATTTTCCCCTTCCCTTCCCCCAATCCTCTCTCCAGATGGCAAGCAATCCAACACATGTTAAACATGTTCAGTTCTATACATATTTCCACAATTATTATACTGCACAAGAAAAATCAGATCAAAAAGGAAAAAATTACCAAAAAAAGCAAGCAAACAACAACAAAAAGAGTGAAAATATTATGCTGTAATCCACACTCAGTCCCCACAGTCCTCTCTGTGGATGTAGCTGGCTTTCTTCATCACAAGATCATTGGAACTGGCCTCAATCATCTCATTGATGAAGAGAGTATCAGAATTAATCATCATATAATCTTGCTGCAACCTCAATGTTTGGTAAGATGAGCAGGTAGGTACTTAGAGATATCACTGCTTTGGGATAGGCAGTTTCCTTGGTACTCATTCCTCCTTTGGGTCATGACTTTATCCCCAGAATCCCCTTCAACCCCTTTATTCTAGGAGTGTGAAATCTTTTCAAACCCAATGCAAAATGAAGGGGATTATTTTGGTTTGCCTATGTTAACCCATCCATTTTCACTCTTGTGATTCTATACTTGTTTTAAATCACTTTTGATGAACACATTCTCTCTTCTCCAGGAAGTATCAGTTTCTAACATCAACAAATTCTTTTTCTCTATTTTTTCCAATTCGTTTTTTTATTTTTCCCAATTACATGTAAAAACAACCTTTAACATTCATTTTAAAATTTTTGAGTTTTAAATTCCCTCCCTCTCTCCTTATCCCATCCCTTTGAGAAGGCAAGCAATATCCAGGTATACTTAGGTCATACAAAGCATATTTTCATATTAGTGACGTTGTAAACAAAAACATAGATCCCACTAAAATAAAAACTAACCCAATAAAAATAAAGTAAAAAAGTATGCTTCAATCTGTATTCAGATTATATTCAGTTCTTTTTCTGAGGATGGATAGCATTTTTCATCATAAGTCCTTCAGAGTTGTCTTGGATTGTTGTATTGTTGAAAATAGCTAAGTCATCCGCAGTTGTGTGGGAAGGTTAGAAGCAACCATCATCACTCTTTGTTGCCCTCTAACTTTATTTGGAAATAGCTCTTGCAATACTGCTGTTACTGTGTATAATATTCTGCTGGTTCTACTCATTTCACTTTGCATCAGTTCATACGAGTCTTTGCAGATTTTTTTAGACCATCCAGTTATCATTTCTTATATCACAATAGCATTCCATCACAATCACATATAACAATTTGTCCAGCCATTTCCCAATTAATGGGCATCCCCTCAATTTCCAATTCTTTGCCATCAAAAAAATAGCTGCTATAAATATTTTTGTACATACAGGTCCTTTTTCTTTTTGTTTTTTACCTCTTTTGGGATACAAACCTAGTAGTGGTATTCTTAGCTCAGAGTATGTGTGGTTTGATAACCTTTGGAGCATAGTTCCAAATTGCTCTACATAATGGTTGAAGCACTTCACAACTTCACCTATAATGCATTAGTGTTTCAATTTTTCCACATCCCTTTCAACATTTGTCACTTTCTTTTTCTGTCCTATTAGCTAAACTAATAAGTGTGAGGTAAATACCTTAGAATTATTTTGGATTGCATTTCTCCATTCAATAATGGAAAATAAAGAACATTTTTTTAGTTAGATAGCTTTGTTACTTTATCTGAAAACTCTCTTCATATCTTCTAATCATTTATCAGTTGAGGAATGACTTAATTTTATAAATCTGACTCATTTTTGTACATATTTATCAAAGAAATTTTCTTTGAATTTTTTTTACAATTATTGCTAACTATATTTTTCTCCATTCTATTTCCCCCTTCATTCTATTCTCTCTCTCCTTTCACCCTCCTCAAAAGTGCTTTGCTTCTAATCACCACCTCTCCCAATCTACTTTCGCTTCTATTAGCAGCTCTCCTTCTTATTATTTTCTTCCCCTCCTACCAGAGTAAGATACATTTCTATACCCAATTGAATATGTATGTCATTTCCTCTTTGAGCCAATTCTAATGAGAATAAAGTTATTTTCCTTATTTTCCCCTCCACTATAAAAGATCTGTCTTGTCTCTTATGTAAAATAATTTACCCCATTCTATCTCTTCCTTTCCCTTTCTCCTAGTGTATTCCTCTTTCTCATCCCTTAATCCTATTTTTTGTATCATTCCATCATATTCAACTCACACCTGTGCTTTCTATCTATTATACTCCTTTTAATTGCCCTAATAAAGAAAATGTTTTTGCAAGTTACAAGTATCATCTTCCCATGGAAAGACGGAAACTGTTTAATCTTATTAAGTCCTTTATGATTTCTTTATTATTTATCTTTTTATGATTCCCTTTAGTCTTGTATTCCAAAATCCAATTGTCTATTCAGTTCTGGTATTTTTATCAAGAACATTTGAAAATCTTCTATTTCAATGAATATCAATATTTTCCCCTGAAGGATTATACTTAGTTTTGCTAGATAGGTAATCTTGGATATAATTCTAGCTCCTTTACTGTCCAAAATATCACATCCCAAACCCTCCAATCCTTTGAGAAGCTGCTAAATTTTGTGTAATCCTGACTGTGGTTCCACAATATTTGAATTGTTTCTTGGCTGCTTGAAATATTTTCTCCTTGACTTCTGAGTTCTGGAATTTGGTTATAATATTCCTGAGAGTTTTCATTTTGGGATCTCTTTCAGGAGTCGATCAGTTTCTAGACTATATCAGGGTAGTTTCCCTTAATAATTTCTTGAAATATTATGTCTAAACTTTTTTTTATTATTATGGCTTTCAGGTAATCCAATTTTATAACTATCTCCTCTCAATCTATTTTCCAAGTCAGTTTCTACAAAGAGATATTTTACATTGTCGTCAATTTTTTCCATTCTTTGGGTTTTATTTTATTGTTTCTTGAAGTTTCATAGTCATTAGCCTCCAGTTATTCAATTTTAATTTTTAAGGAATTATTTTCTTCGATGAGCTTTTGTATCTCCTTTTCCATTTGATCAATTCTACTTTCTAAGGAGTTCTTTTCTTCAGTGCATTTTGTGCTTTTACTAATTGCCCTATCCATTTTTAAAAGGTGATTATTTTTGTGCTCTCTTTATCAGGCTATTCATTCTTTTTTTCATGATATTCTTAGATCATTCTCATTTCTCTTTTTTTATTAAAGCTTTTTATTTACAAAACATATGCATAGGTAATTTTTCCCTCCTTGCCACTACCCTCTCCCCTAGATGGCAAGTAATGTTAATTGTTGTAAATAATGTAAGTAATGTTAATAATGTTAAAAATGTTAAAATACTGTCATCTAAGAGAGGCTGGGGGAAAGAGGGAAAATTTTGGAACACAAGGTTTTGCAAAGGTCAGTGTTGAAAAATTACCTATGCATATGTTTTGTAAATAAAAAGCTTTAATAAAAAAAAAAAGAAAGAAAAGTTAAAATATATATTAAATTCAATATATGTATACATATTTATACAATTATCTTACTGCACAAGAAAAATCAGATCAAAAAGGAAAAAAATGAGAAGAAAACAAAATGCAAGCAAACAACAAGAAAAGGAGTGAAAATACTATGTTGTGATCCACACTCAGTTCCCATAATCCTATCTCTGGGTGTAAATGGCTCTCTTCATCATAAGATCATTGGAACTGGCATTAATCATCTCATTATTGGAAAGAGTCATGTACATCAGAATTGGTCATCGTATAATCTTGTTGTTTCCATATACTATAATCTCCTAGTTCTGCTCATTTCACTCAGCATCAGTTCATGTAAGTCTCTCCAGACCTCTCTGAAATCATCCTGCTGGTCATTTCTTATGGAACAATAATATTCCATAACATTCATATACATAACTATTCAGCCATTTTCCAACTGATGAGCATCCACTCAGTTTCCAGTTCCTTGCCACTACAAAGAAGGCTGCCACAAACATGCACATGTGGGTCCATTTCCCTCCTTTAAGATCTCTTGGGCTATAGGTCCAATAGAATCACTGCTGGATAAAGGGTATGGACAGTTTGATAACTTTCTGAGCATAGTTTCAAATTGCTCTCCAGAATGGTTGGATCAGTTTGAAATTCCACTAACAATGTATTAGTGTCCTAGTTTTCCCACATCCCCTCCAATATTAATCATTATCTTTTCCTGTCATCTTAGCCAATCTGAGATCACTCTCATTTCTCTTCCCAAGTTTTCCTCTACCTCTCTCGTTTGATTTTAAAAACACTTTTTGAGCTCTTTCACAGCCCGAGACCAATTCATTTTTTTTGGAAGCTTTGGATGTAAGAGTTTTAGCTTTGTTGGGTTCTAAGTTTGTGTTTTGATCTTTCTTGTCACTACAATAACCTTCTATGGTCAACATTTCCCATTGTTTACTCATTTTTCCAGTCTGTTTCTTGACTTTTAACTCTTTGTTAAAGTGGAGTTTTGCTTCCAGAGTGGAAGGTGCACTGGATCAATCTTCAGGGATTGTGTGCAGCTGTTTTGAGAGATACTTCAAGGGACCTGTTAGTTTTCAGTTATTCCAAGTTGGTATAACCTAAGGAGAAGTATATTAACAACTTTCCTAATCTGTTTTCTGCTCTATGATTTAACACAAGCATTTTTCTTTCTGCTCTGGAACTGTGATGAGGGTGCCCGCTCCACTGTGGACTCAAACACCGGTACTAGTGCCCCTTCTTGCCCTGTGATCCAGGACTGTGACCCAGATCAGGAAAATGGGTAAAGCAACAGTCCTGCCCCCAGTGCCAGCAAAGAGACCCCTGTAATCTCCTGATCAACCGTTCGACCCCCTTACCATCTAGTCTGAAAGTTCTGGAAGTAGCCACCACTGTTGCTGCTGCTGATGCTGATGATGATTTGATCACTCCAAAGTCTGCCCCTTTTCTCCTACATCTTGGCTCCACCCTCTCACTCTTTTTCTTTTAACAGGAGCCTCCAATCAGTAGCAATTGAAGTCTCCTTCCCTTATGGATTCCCAAAAATTTCCTTAACATTCCACAGAGGCACTAGTACACAAAGTTTAACAATTAACCATGGGTTTAATGGTGTAATGATTTAGGAAAAACTTAAACACAAAACTTCCAAATATTCATGATGTAGTCTCAAAGAACCATAGGATTCCTCTTTATTCCCTGGAACAAAAGAATCCAGAAGTGATTGAATAAGCAAGCAATATGATAAGCTCCTCTTCCCCCTCTTTACCCAACCACCACCAACACTCTAAATAGAAGAATTCCATACTTCTTTCTGTGGGATAGAATGAAGTCCTTTACCTACAGATACCTACTGTCCATGGCGGGTGATAGAGTGATCTAAAATCAGGAAGAAATGAGTTCAAATCTAGCTTCAGATTCTTCCCGTTATGTGAAACTGGGCAAGGTATTTAACCTCTACCTCAATTTTCCTAATCTGCAAAATGGTAATAAAATAGCTCTTCCCTCTCAGAGTTCTTATGAGGATATAAATGAGATAATATTTATAAAATGATTTGTAAATTACTCAGTTACCACATCACACCGTTTCCCTCTCTGCAACACATATATATATATGTATATGCGCACATGTGTGTATGTGTATGTATGTGTATGTATGCATATGGATATATATATATATGTCCCTAGCTGATGTGCTCCATCTATATGTGTTCTCTATAAGGGAATATTTGGGAATCCATAAGAAAAGGAGACTTTAATTGCTACTGATTGGAGCCTCCTGTTAAAAGAAAAAGAGTGGGAGGGTAAAGCTAAGATGTAGGAGAAAAGGGGCAGAATTTGGGAGGGATTGAATCAGGAGCAGCAGCAGCAGCAACTACTTCCAGAACTTTCAGCCCAGATGGTAAAGGGATTAAAATTTTTCTCCCTTCTTCCCTTCCCTCCCTCCTCTCCAAGACAGCAAGCCATCTGATACAGGTTAAATGAGTACAATGGGATCTTATATTCTGATGGGGGAAATAATATGCATACATGTTGTTGTTCAATTGTTTCCAACTCTTTGCGACTCCATGGGGGTTTTTCTTGGTGGGGATACTAGAATGGTTTCCCATTTTCTTCTATATTTTATTTACAAATGGGGAAACTGAGGAAGACAGGGTTAAGTGACTTGCCCAGGGTCACACGCTAGAAAGTGTCTGAGGCTGAATTTGAACTCAGGAAATTCTTGACTCCAGGCCTGGCACACTATGTACTATGGCATCCCCTAGCTTTCCTTATGCACATATAAGAATATATGTAAAATGAATGCAATATTGGGAGGGCCCCAAAAGCAGGTGGAATCAGGAAAAGCTCATGCAACAGACGGTGCTTAAGGTAAGTGTTGGAGGTTCCAGGAGGTGGAGGGAGAAAATGCATTCCTAGAATAGTGGACAGTCAGCACAAAGGCATGAACATAGCAGGTGAAGCAGACAGAAGACAGCCAAGAAGGCTGGAAAGAGATCAGGTAGTGAAGCATTTTCCCTGCTACAGTGAGGAGTTTCTATTTGAGGTCATTGGGAAGCCAGTGGCGTTTTCTGAGTGGACAGGTGACATGGCTGGACAAAAACTTTAAGAAAATCACTCTGGCAGCTGTGGGGAGGATGCTTCAAGGTGAGAAGTACTTTGAGACAGAGAGACTAATTAGGAGACTAGCAGTAGTTTAGGTGAGAGCTTATCGGTGCCTGGATTGGGAAGGTGAGTCAGGGAAGAGATGTCGGTCTGTCGATCTACCTATCATCAACAGAATCAAGATGTTCGTGAATTCTCCACTTTTGCTAATTAATGATCAAAATTACATGGTCACCATTTTTATATATACATATAGAATGTAAGCTCTTTTCTTTGTATCTACCTACATATCTATCTGTGTATACACACACACACACACACACACACACACACACTGTTCTTTGAGTCTAAGTTATGAATGTTTAGAAGTTTTGTGTTTAACTTTTGCCTAAATAATTACACCATTAAAATGTTTTCTGACTGACTAAAGAAAAAAGTAAATACACTGATGGGTGCCTATGAGCATGGTTTTGAGTGACATAAAGATTGAATGATTGCCTTGAATATAGGGTAGCTATTCTGGTGGTCCCCCCATATCTGAGTGATGGGTGCTTCAAGTTCTATAATACTGTAATCACATGTTCATTGTTCCCCATGAGAGCTCAGAACCATCAAATACTAGAACTAGTGATTTTGTTCTTCCCACTTCTATTTCTCTGAACCACTGGCTCATCCCACCAAGCTTTCTTTCTCCTAGTCAGCTATTCAAGGTCCCACAAATTTTTCTGTAATCCCAGTGGTTGATTTATTATCTGCCATGACCACTAAGACAGGTTAATTATCCCCATTTTAGAGATGGAGAAATGAAGTAGAGGGTTACTGCTATACTCCTCAGAGTCTCCACATATCCCTCTTTTCCTTTTTTTAACCTTATTTCTTCCAATAAACAGGACAATAATATATGTAGGAAGATTCATCAAGGCAATAATAACAATGAGATCTCTCATAAACCAAATAATCAGAAGAGTTTATAACGTAACTGGTAATGGAGAGAGAATCAGTAAGAACAGAAAAGACAGGAATGACTTGAGGATAATACAAAAGAAGATACCAGACATGGTCACTGTTTGACTGTGGGGTGAGGACAATAGAAGAGCTGGAGTTAATTTGATGTTTAGGATAAAGAGTCAAGTCTTAGAGGAAGGAATTCTGTGAGATATAGATGAAGAGGGAGTGAACTCCAGGAACAGAGGAAAGCCAGTACAAAGGCACATAGAGGTGGCCGCTTGTGTGTAAAGGACTAGAACAAGGCTAATAGGACGACAACTAATGTAAAATGTTGGGAATAGAGATTGGAGCCAGATTATGAAGAGAAGTCGCTGGAGTACACATACTGAGTAGGAGAATGACATGATCACACTTGTGTTTAAGGAAATTCAACTTTGAGCAAATATGTAGGGGATGAATTAGAATGGAAAGAAATTTGGGATAAGAAGTTTAGGTCTATTGCCATAGTTCATGTGGGAGATAATTAGGGACTAAACTGAGAGAGTGCTAGTGAGTGGTGGGAAAGAGTCAGATTAAAGAAATGTTGAGAGGGGGCAGATAAGTGGCATAGTAAAAAAAGCATGGGCTTTAGAGTCAGGAAAAAGTCTTGGAATCAAATTTAATTTTATGTCCTTACTAGCTAGTGTGATGCTGCACAAATTACTTTATCCTGGAAAGAGAAAAGAAAGGAAGAAAAAAAAGAAAAAAAGGAAGGAGGGAGAGAGGAATTGAAAGAAGAAGATTTTGGTGCTCCTGACAGAAATAGAGATAGGAACTTTTTCCTAATTGAAGGGAGCTGAATCTTTTGGCAACGAGGTGGCTTAGTAGATAAAATGCCAGGCCTAGACAGAAATACTCATCTTGCTGAGGTCAAATCTTCCCTCAGACATTTATTAGCTGTTATGACCTTGGGCAAGTCACTTAATTCTGTTTGCCTCAGTTTCCTCATCTGTAAAATGAGCTAGAGGAGGAAATGGCAAATGGCTCCAGCATCTCTGCCAAAAAAAATCCCAAAATAGAGTCACTGGAGAGATGTATACAATTTTTTTTAAATGACTGAACAACACATGAATCTTTTGAAGTGAGTTATCAGTTGAAAGAGGGGCCAAAGGGTGAAGTTGCAAAGAAGCAGACTAAGGTTTGATGCATGGAAAACCTTCCAAACAAAGAGAACCATTCCAGAGTGGGTTGGACCAACTTTTGAGCTAATGATCTTAAAGAATAGAGAAGAAATCTATAGAGATCAAAATTCATGTTTAAGCTATGAGAAATAGAGTAGATGGGGTAAACACAATCAAACACAGCTGGGAAGCATTACAGAGACCCTAGATAGGATTTTTACTCTGGAATCCAAGGCAGGAGACCAAATAGGTCTGGAGAGGACTCCCCCCCCCCCAATCTACTAATAGTTTCCTGCTTAAGTAATTATTCCGCAAACTAGGTGATAAGTCCTGAAATAATTTCCCAAAAGTCTTAGTAATAACTTGAGCTATGTACTGTGTTGTGAGCATTTTGTTTTGTTTTTTAATTAGCACCTTAAGACAAAGCCCTATTGCACTACCCTAGTTGAGAGGGTGTCAGGAAGGCAGAACAGAAAAAAGGACTCCAAGAAAATAGGAGGCACATGGTTCCAATGATCTTGTGATGAAGAGAACCATCTGCACCCAGAGAGAAGACTGTGGGAACTGAGTATGGATCACAACATAGTATTTTCACTTTTTCGTTCGTTTGCTCACTTTTTGTTTTCTTTTTTCCTTTTTGATCTGATTTTTCTTGTGCAGCATGATAATTGTAGAAATATGTATAGAATTGCACATGTTTAATATATTGGATTAATTGCCGTCTAGGGCAGGGTATAGAGAGAAGGGAGGAAAAAATTTGGAGCACAAGGTTTTGTGAGGATGAATGTGGAAAACTATTTATGTATATGTTTTGAAAATAAAAAGCTTTAATAATAATAAAAAAGAAAATAGGAGGCACAGCCACAAACATTTTTTCTATCTGTTAAATGAATTTTTCATTTGATTTATCAACTAGAGCGAACAACTCAAGTACAAAGGGGTTCCTTTGGTGCCCTGAACCCCTCACTTAGTCTTAATTACAGAACCACAGAATTTCAGAATGAGGAAGGACTTCAGGAACCATTCTTATCCAACACAGACCTGAAAACATTTTGTACCTATTACTTGCAGAAGTTTATTTATTCAACT
This sequence comes from Antechinus flavipes, assembly GCF_016432865.1. Classification (NCBI taxonomy): domain Eukaryota; kingdom Metazoa; phylum Chordata; class Mammalia; order Dasyuromorphia; family Dasyuridae; genus Antechinus; species Antechinus flavipes. The sequence continues at coordinate 53,890,625 of NC_067399.1, read as the reverse complement.
TAAGAAAAAGAAAATAAAGGAATAAAGCTACAAGCCTAAAATCTTGAGGTAAAAGCTATTAATACTTAAGGCAGAGACTTGGATGTCTTTAGGAACAGGTTGGATCTACTCTAGATGAACTCTAATTTGCTTTCTGATGCTGGGCTCCTTGGGGTGAGCTCTAAGGGACCACAAGCCACTGGTTCATCTCCCTTTAATTTTAAGGACCCTTTAAAAGTCTGGATTTCTGACTCTAAAGTATCCTTGTTATCCTTGTTAATTGAGGAATTAGGTCAGAACTAGACAAGTTGCTCAAAAGCCTAGTATATAAGGTTTTTTTCTCATCCCTCTAGTTGTGAAACTTCTCTCTTGAAATTATATTTTATTTTAAATGGAGATAAATGATGGAGAAGGTGGAATGCTAGATCTGGATCCTGGAATACCTACGGTCAAATATGGCCTCATATACTAACTAACTGTGTATCTCTGGGCAAGTCACTTAATTTCTGTCTGCTTCAGTTTCCCCATCTAAAGGGGCTTAATAATAATGTCTACCTTCCAGGGTATTTGTAAGGATCAGATAAGATAACATTTGCAAATTTTAAAGTGCTATATAAATGTTATTATTGTTATTATTATGTACTTTTTCTCTTGTGAACACAAGGAATATCCCTGTTAGAAAATAAATGAGAAAGGGAGGGTTTATTTTTTCCCTTCATTTTTCTTATTGTAATATCAGTTGTGATATTGCATACTGGCAGTGCTGGGTAAATGTGAATATGGGTGTATGGATATCAGGAAGTCTCATGGAACCATAATTTCAAGGCAGTGGATATTTAGATCCCTGATATAGATGAAAGGCCCTGGTGTCTTGGGTGATGGCTTTTCTGAATCTCTACAATCATGACGAATTCCCCATTTGATAGGCAGTGCTCTGGAGATGAGGTGGTCCTCCAAAAAACACAACCCATTGTCTGGCAGCAAAGTAGAATTTTAGTTGAAGAGCTGCAAGATATATTTGCACATACAGACTCATGCATGCTTTAATTTTTTTATTTTATTCATCTCTTGTTTTTTATATCATCTTCATTTCTGAATGTATCCCTCACACTTGCCCTCCCTTATTCTGACAGCCATCCCCTGGAACAAATTAAATAACACAAAAAAAGGAGAGGGAAAAAGTAGCACAATAAGTCAATGAATTAACCAAATTTGGCAATAAATTTGATATTCCACACCCATAGTCCCCCACTTCTGTAGAGAAGAAAAGGAAGTTTATTTTCTCCTTTTTTCTTTGGGACAAGCTTGGTCACTATAATTTTAATTGGTTTTACTTTTGTTCTTCCCATTTATATGAGTGCAGTTTTTGTAGATATTGTTTTCATGCTTCTGCTAAGTCTTCCCAAATTTCTCTTAAAGTTTCACATTCATTGTTCTTTACAGCAAAATAATAATCCATTCATTAAAGCATCTCCTTCCTTTTTTTAAATTATTCTTAATTGGATGGACATCTACTTTGTTTCAAGTTTTTTGCTACTGTAACAAGTGCTCCCATGAAGCTTTAGATCTATTTGGGACCTTTATGTTCTTATAGGTCAGGAAAACCCAATTTCAAATCCAGCATCAGACACTGGCTATGTAACCCCAGGCAAGTCACCTAACTTATTTGCCTCAATTTCTTCAAGTGCAAAAGAGAAGTAATAATAGCACCTCCCTTGCAGGCTTGTTATGAAGATATAATATGATAATAATATGAGGATATACTAAGATAATAATTATAAACTTAGCAGAATACCTGACACATCATACAATCTTTATGAATGCTTAATTTCTTCTTCTCTTCCTTATCATAAGTCTATCTGGGAATTTAGATAGTCAATCGATCAGCCAATATATATTTACCAAACATCTACAATGGACAGGATCCAGAAGGAAAATACATCATTTACATAAAACACGAGCTTCCTCAACAAACTGGGAAAGCATTTTCACAATTAAAGGTTCTGATAAAGGCCTCATTTCCAAAATATATAGAGAACTGACTCAAATTTATAAGAAATCAAGCCATTCTCCAATTGATAAATGGTCAAAGGATATGAACAGACAATTTTCAGATGAAGAAATTGAGACTATTACCACTCACATGAAAGAGTGTTCCAAATCACTATTGATCAGAGAAATGCAAATTAAGACAACTCTGAGATATCACTACACACCTGTCAGATTGGCTAAGATGACAGGAAAAAATAATGATGAATGTTGGAGGGGATGCGGGAAAACGGGGACACTGATGCATTGTTGGTGGAGTTGTGAACGAATCCAACCATTCTGGAGAGCAATCTGGAATTATGCCCAAAAAATTATCAAACTGTGCATACCCTTTGATCCAGCCGTGCTACTACTGAGCTTATATCCCAAAGAGATCCTAAAGAAGGGAAAGGGACCTGTATGTGCCAAAATGTTAGTAGCAGCCCTGTTTGTAGTGGCTAGAAGCTGGAAAATGAAAGGATGCCCATCAATTGGAGAATGGCTGGGTAAATTGTGGTATATGAATGTTATGGAATATTATTGTTCTGTAAGAAATGACCAGCAGGATGAATACAGAGAGGACTGGCGAGACTTACATGAACTGATGCTAAGTGAAATGAGCAGAACCAGGAGATCATTATATACTTCGACAACGATACTGTACGAGGATGTATTCTGATGGAAGTGGATTTCTTTGACAAAGAGACCTAACTTGGTTTCAATTGATAAATGATGGACAGAAGCAGCTACACCCAAAGAAAGAACACTGGGAAATGAATGTAAACTGTTTGCATTTTTGTTTTTCTTCCCAGGTTATTTTTACCTTCTGAATCCAATTCTCCCTGTGCAACAAGAGAACTGTTCAGTTCTGCAAACATATATTGTATCTAGGATATACTGCAACATATTTAACATATATAGGACTGCTTGCCATCTAGGGGAGGGGTGGAGGGAGGGAGGGGAAAAATCGGAACAGAAGGGAGTGCAAGGGATAATGTTGTAAAAAAAAATTACCCTGGCATGGGTTCTGTCAATAAAAAGTTATTATAAAAACAAACAAACAAACAAAAAAACCACAAGCTTCCTTAATGGAATTCACAGTCTACCTGATTTGTATTTATATACAGAGACAAAGACATAGAGAAAGGTCATGTCAGCTGACTTAGTTGTACAAAACAAGATATTGAGCCACTGAACTGGCTAAACTGGATAAAAAAAAAAATCACTGCAAAACAAGTAGTGGTTGAAAGATAACTGCAAGCACTGAGCACACAAGCTTAATGAGTTAATTAATTTTAACTTGTCCTCCAAAAAGGCACAGTTTTCCACACTTCTGAACATGGATTATATGATGGGAGGGGACATGTCAAAGAACATGCAATAAGAGGACCAAGAAATCTGTTAATTGGAATGATAAGGTAAGGACCTTGCACTTCAGGATAGGAAATAAAAGACTCATTCCCATGTCATTCCTGCCCCATTTCTTGTAAGAACTGTAAATAACCAATATACTTCATATACTCCCAAGTCCTTTTTATTTTTTGTAGCATATTTCTTACAATATCTCAGCAGAACTGTGTAGAAGAAGCTGTTCAGTTCACCATCATCAACAGTGACCAACAAGCATCCCATAGTTGTTCATTGCTCTATATTTCTGAAGCACTTGATTTGAAATCCTACAACAACCCTATGAGATAAGAAGTGTCAGGATTATTGTATCTACATTATGATAAGGAAATTGAGATCCAGATAGGGGAAAATGCTTTGGCCAAGTTGCAAAGCCAGAATGGTTATTCGGGACTTCTGACTTTCAAAGTGGTACTGTTCATTTCACTGATCTATATGGGTGGAGACCATTGAATCTAAAAACAGAAGAGCTAGCTTCTAGTTTCCAAGTTTGAAGCAAGTCTTTGTCCCCTCTCCAGACAGATAGCCTCAAAAGTCTCCTCCAGCTAGCTCTATAATACTTTGTATGCAATAGATCCTTAATAAATAATGAATTGACTAGAGTTGCTAAGGGTCTAATGGATGGATTATTCAACTTGGATAACATATTTGCATTTTTAATATGACCTACATTAAATAATGGCAATGGTAGAAATCATAGGCACCTGGCTACTGTCCCATTGTTGCCTTTTCATTAGATATATTGTTGAGCTCTCTGGATAGACATAGATGCTGAGGACAATCCTCACTGTTTAGGAAAGGAGGCAGTGCAAAGGTGGGTAGTAGGAATGCTGGCTGGTGATTGCAGGGAGCCCTGACTTTGAGGCTGTTAAATCATTTACATGCTGGGAGGGTCAAAAAGGCCAGAAATGCATTCCAATGAATTCCAGTCCATCATTGTCTTCTTCAAAGTTTGTTTGCTTATTTAGCCTTCATTTTGATAGAAACAAAGGCAGCAGGAGAGAATTGAGGCATCTGCAGCCAGAAGCTCCTCAGCTTCTCTCCTATCCTTTGCTCACAAAATTTAGAATTGAGAAAGACCTTAGAACAAAGAAATGCTAGACAATTCCAATAGACTTGGGATGGAAAATGCCATGCACATCCAGAGAAAGAACTATGGAAGCTGAATGTAGATCAAAGTATATATTTTCACCTTTTTGTGTTGGTTTTTCCTTTCTCATGGTTTTTCCCTCTTGTTCTGATTTTTCTTTCCCAAGATGACTCATATGGAAATGTTAAAAAGTGATTGTATATGTATAATCCATGTTATATCAGTTTGCTTGCAATCTTGGACAGGGAAGAGAGAATGAAAGGAGAGAGAAAAGAATTTGCAACTCAAAATCTTATTAAGAAAAATAAATTACTATTGAATTTTTAAAAAACAGTGCTATGTCACTTTTTTTCTTCTTTTTTCTCATGATTTCCCCCATTTTGTTCTGATTTTTCTCTCCCAATATTATTCATAAGGAAATATGTTTTTTAAAAATGAATATACATTTATAACCCAAAAAAATGTTTCAATATGTAACTGGAGAAAATAAAAAAATTTTAAAAACTTAAAAAACAAAAACAAATGCAAATATACATATTTACATTTATATTTATATATATTTGTATTATATATATATGTATTTGTTTGATTTATTTTGCTCATTCATTTATTTATTTGTCAGTGGCAGCATCTTTAAGTTGGACTTTAGAGGTCACCTCCACCTCTACTTTGACTGTAGACCTCTCTATTTTCCTTAAAGTCTCCTTAATTCCACTGGGTTCCCTCTGGTAATTACATCCTATTTATCCTGTATATACTTTACTTGGTACTATTTGTTTGCACAGGGTTATTCCCATTATATAGTAAGCTCCTTGAGGGCATGCCTTGTACATATTAGGCATTAAATGTACCTGGTACTTAAAAGGTACTAATAAGTGTTGATTAATTGATTGCTTAAGGCTGCCCAGGTAGTAAAGGAGTAAGTTGGATTTGACTTCAGAGCCTGTAACAAGTTCAGCACACTTTGTGCTATGGTACAAAGTCCTCCCCTCCCCACATGCTGTTGCCTCTCCCTCTATTGTTTGGCCAACCATCATCCTCATCACCTTCTCCATCACAGCTGGCAGGTCTTTCCTGCCAGAAAGGTTTAAACCAAATGCTTTCTTTCATCATCTTCTCAAAGACTTTGATGTTCAACCAGCTGAACTCTCCCCCTTATAAGTCAGACCATTAGTTATACTGCCTGAAGGTAGAGAAGTACACTTCACTGGGAAGTTACAGTCAAAGGGAATTATTTTGGCATATAGGTGGCCCAGCTAGGTGACCAGGGGATACAGCATGAGGCCTGGAGTCAGGAAGTTTTAATCTGACCTCACTCACTATAGCTGTGTGATCACGGGCAAGTCACTTCATTTTTGTCAGCCTCAGTTTCCTCATCTGTAAACTGAGCTGGAGAAGGAAATGGCAAATCCCTCCAGTACCAGTGCCAAGAAAACCCAAATGTGATTATAAAGAGTTGGACATGACTGAAAAACAACAAAACACCCTCTCTAAGCTCAAGTTTACTCCTCTGGAAGTGAAGTGGTCTTTTATTGGATCATAGATACAGAATATATTGGAAGGGAGACCCCAGGACCTTCTGGTTTTAGCTCTTCACTCTTCAGATAAGGGAAAAAAAGAGCCCCCGGAAAGTATAATGATTTAATTAAGGTCATATGAGCACTGGCAGGTATCTCAACTCAAGGCTGGCCCTCCTTCCACTTTGCCACTGTTGACTCTTATCATCCATAATTAGGAATTGGGCCATGATTCTTAAGCCTGTGGGCAGGGAACATGTTCACTAACGGGGTTCAAGGGATTAGGGTGGTGTGATTCCAGAGTAATGGAGCCAAGGAAAAAGTGGACATGGCCAACAGAAGGGAAAGTGAACGGGACCACCCACAAAATTATCTTAGAGATCAGAAATACAAGGCCAATAAATATGAGTAGAGAAAGAACAAATCAAAAAAGGAAACAAAAGAAAATAAAGCAAAAAAACAAGAAGAGAGGGATATTGGATGTTACAGTGGAGAGAGCTCTGAATTTCTAGTTGCTTAATGACTTTTTTGACCTTGAGCAAAATCACTTAGTAAAAATGGGTTTCCATTGTAATCCCATATCTTTTAATTTATTCATTTAAAAACATTATTCCAAGGTTGGGTTCATAGACAGCCAAAGGGGTCCTGGGATCCCCCCAAAAAAGTTTTTAAAAAACCAAACCTGATCTTCATAATTCCTTTAAGCACCAATCTTTAAGCCTATGAAGTAGGACAAATTATGACATCAATGAAAAGTTGGGAGTTAGGGAAGATATATGAGATGGGCAAGTAGAAATTCATAACTATCACTTGGTCAACTCTGGATGAATCTGGAGCTAATTATCCAATCTACGAATGCTCCTGGCCCCTTAAATTTCCCTCTTTTTTATCCACCTCAGATCCCTCTGTTGGTTAGAAGTAGGAACACCAGAAAGAAGAAAGAAATCAGTGTATACAGAACAATGAAGCCAGGAATGACAAGAGCTGCCTGCTGTTTATCCCGACTCCTAAAAGGGCAAAAATGAGAGGAGTTCTTTGGTACATGGCCAACTTATCTGATAGCATTCTAGATTATTCTAATTTCAAGGTCAAACTTAGGAACTGTCCAAAACATTCCACTTTTCTTAACAAATTTAGTAGAATGTTGAAGTGGATAATAAATACTTCATCATGGGTTGGTCAAGACAGAGGCTCCTAAGTTTTATGTCACTACCTACAAAAATTGCCAGTTACTTCCGGACTTCTGTCTGGCAGCCGAACTCTTAAAGTTTGTCTCTCCCAATTAGAATGTAAGTTCCTTGAGAGCAGAGATAGTCTTGGATTTTCTGTTTGTATCTTTAGGATTCATCACAGTGCTTAGCACACAATAAGCACTTAATAATTGATTCTTCCCTCATTTATTAATTCATTCATTCTTATAATGATTGAGCTTGGATCACTGGCATGGGAAAAAAGAAACAGCCTAAAGGGCAATTTTAGCATTTCATTGAACTACTTTCTGTTATTTACCACTTTCATGCTAGTAGCCTTTCAGATATTAAACGAATCCATGAATATATATAATTCATGCCTGGAAAAGGGCAGTAAAAATACATTTCCCATTTTGTGAATAAAGAAAGGGTTAAGATTGAAATTAGGATGATTTGGGAGGAAGGCTCACAAACCCAGTAAAAGCTCAGGTTAGACTTGAATTCACCTCTTCCTAGTGCCATGATTAGGCCCTTCAGTAAATGATAACCTGATGAGTAACAGGGGTGTGGATGGAAAAATAAAAATTCTGCATTTGTATATACCTCATATCTCCCTGGGGGGTTCCTTTTATTATGAAGAGGTTGTCTAGTATTAGAGAGAAATGAGTATTGAAGTCAGAAGACATGAGTTTAAATTCCAGCTCTAAGACTGACTCATAAATCAATTAATTCCCTTTGTCTCAATTTCCTCATCTGCAAAATGGATTTGTACCACTTTCTTTGTACACTTTGTACACCAACAACACTACTTTCTTTGTAGTGTTACTATAGGAAAACACTTAGAAGTGTAGGATGACTAATTTCTAGCTGAAAGGGCACCTTGGAGGTCATTTAGTTCAATCTTTAACTTTATAGGTAATAAATGTTGGCTTGAGAAATTATTTGTCCAAGATCTGTCAGTGATCAAGTATTTATTAAGCACTTATTGATTGCTAAGCATTGAGAATACAAAGAAAGTCAAAAACAGGATCCCCTGTCCTCAAGGAAGTTACATGGAGAAGACAACATGCAAATTAATTTCTCCTCTCCTAAAACAAGAGGATTGAAGTAGACTCTCTCTAAGGTGTTCGTTTGTTTTTTACAGACTCCAAAACTATGATCCTAAAAAAGAAAAAGACCTAAGTGAATGAAGATGCTATTTCTGTGATAGAAATGAATGGGAGAAACTGAGTAAAGACCTCCCATAAGAATGTGGCTTTGATCTATGCCTTGAGTTATGACTTGAAAAAGCTACAGGTGTTCAACGTCTTGAATAAACATTCCCCTCCTGTTTCCCCTCATCTTTTAATTATCATTTAAATACTTCTTTTGAAGGCAATTTATTCTTTTGTTTCTGGAATAGATTTCTGGGATATAATATAAGCCCAGAGTACCCTCAACCAGTAGAGAAAAGGCTAGGAAGGAGGTGGGGGCTTCTGCGTTCAGGAACCTATTTAATCTTGTGTTTTGCAGTTTGTGCTTTGCACTTATTTTCTGACAAACACCTTGTCAGATGGGAGTTGCCCTTTCTCCCTAGACCGTAATAAACCCTTTTTTGCTTTTCTTATTCTGAGAGTTTGTTTTTGTGGTTGATATTGTTCCACAGAAAATTTGGAAACTAATGGGAAGCCCTTTACTTGGGAATAGCTAAACAAGTTATGGCATGTGAATATAATAAAATATGAATGAACCGTCAGAAAATTTAAAAGGGATAGTTTCAGAAAAACCTGAAAAGACAACTATGAACTGATGCAGAGCAGAGTAGAACCAGAACAATTTAATGTTCATTAGCATCATATTGTAAAGACAATCTTAAAGACTTTACTCTGATCAGTGAAAAGGCCAGCCATAGGTCCAGAGGACAAGTGGTGAATTATGCTTACAGAGAGAGGAATGAATTCAAGATAGAAAAGGAAACACATTTTTTAAGACATGAACAATATGGGAATTTGTTCTCCATACAAATTGGTAATGAGAGCTTTTCTCTTTATTTAATGGGGGAAACGAGACAGAAACTGGTAAGATAAAATCCTAACTGTTCTCTTGTTTGGCCAAGAAACTAAAAGGACATTTTTAGCTCATTGCTTCCATCTACCGGACACCACCCACCCTGTTAGCTCTCCTCAGAGAAATCAAAGAGGAATTATTCAGACATAAGCCAAGAGAACAGGGTAAGGTTGGCAGCTTTCACATAAGGCCAGGTGGAGTGAGTTAAGAACTGCTTCTTCCTGCTGCGAGCAGTTCAATTAGTCCTCAGCAGCTGTGTTGTTTCTGAAAACAGTGTCTTGAGAAGATGCAATAAAGGAGAAGATCCGGTAATGTTCCCCAGAGAAACCCCAGGAGGGCAAGAGCATCAGAATGTGTATGGTTTGCATGTTGGGCTCAGCTGCTTCCAAGTTCAGTGTCATAAGGGCCTGCAGGAAGGGGTCCCTCATCCAGATGGGGTCCAGTCTGAGTCCCCTTAGACAAATAGCTTCACCAGCAGAGCCCCACTAGTAGGCACTGCCAGCAAACACTGACCCTACTAAACTTTCCATAAGAGCTAGGGTTTGGAGATTACCACAGGATTTCAGGCAAGGAAGGGTTTCGCAGCCATTCAGTCTAAACTCATTAGAGAGGGGTTGTCCACAGTCATGCAGGTCTTCTCAGGACCCCATATTCAAACCTCGTTTTTTCCTTACTCCAAAAGCAATGTTCTTTTCCTCTGTAGCGTGCTGCCTTGACTACAGGCCTAAGAATAACCTTAATGTTGAATTATTACTATGCATGGCTTAAAGAATAGAATTGTGAGCCAAGTACAATCCTTAGCACTGCCAATTTTTGCTGATTTGACTGAACTGAATCTTCCTGGGTCCAACTTTTTGCTTCTCGAAAATAAGTATCATAATCATTGGCTCCCACCGATGTTGCAGAAATTCCATGATGACAAACTCAGTTGTTCAAAGATAGATATAAAAAGATTTTGGAGGCACTCAAAATTCAACTTCTATATGTTCTGACACATTGATCTTCAGTGAGACTTTTCGTTGCTATCCATCCTATGGGATTCTTGTCCTTCTTTGTTTAACTCCTCTGGAAATACGCCTTTCTCTAGGTATTTTCCAATATAAAAAAAAAAACCCATGTAATATTTTAATACCAGTATAATTGTAAGGTCACTTATATCACATATACAAATGCTTGGTTGCTGAGACAAAAGGTGATCTGTATAATGCAAACTGACAAAATCAACTTGTGAAGAGGCTGAAATAAAATGTCAGACAGGCAGAGACTGACAAGGTAGGGATCTGCCCCTCAGATGGACATACCAAGACGATGCATTTGGAGGGAAAATGTTAAGACACAGGGGGATTGTTATCCATCAGAAAATTTGTATAAAACTTTAGATTACAACTGACAAAATTGTGAATCAAAATTGTTTGAGAATTATGTAAAGATTAAATTAAGAACTGTTAGGTCATAGATTTCTTGAGTTTTATCTCATAAGGTCTTTATCACCAGGAGGTTTTTATTTGGGGCAATAGAAAATACAGAAAAAGAGGAGTGATTCATGGTAACACAGTTGAACATGGACATAGTTCATAACAGGACATGGTTGCTTCTGCTCTTTTTTTTTTTTTAAATCTTAAAGAGTTGGCTGCAAACCTGAAGGCTCATTGACTTGCCTATGGTTTGTTTGTTTTTTTAATACTTTTTTTATTTTTTTAAACTTTTTATTGACAGAACCTATGCCAGAGTAATTTTTTACAGCATTATCCCTTGCACTCACTTCTGTTCCGATTTTCCCCTCCCTCCCTCTACATCCTCCCCCAGATGGCAAGCAGCCTTTATATGTTAAATAGGTTACAGTATATCCTAGATACAATATATGTGTGCAGGACCGAACAATTCTCTTGTTGCACAGGGAGAATTGGATTCAGAAGGTATAAATTGGTTGCTTCTGCTCTGGGGAAAAAACCCAGACCTAATTGGGACAAGTGAACCAGCCCATAGAGAAGGGCTGACATAGAGGCAATTAGATATTGGGAATATCTAAAATAGGGGATAGATAGGGATGGATGAATGGATGGATGGAGAGACAGATAAAATAGATTTAGATAAATTATGGGCAAGTATTTTCTTGACTTAAAATCTAAACTTTGGGAAAATGACAATACCAAAGAGCCATGGAACCACCCTACAGTACATCATCATTCAAGTGATTTTATTTGAATTGTGATTTAACTGGTGAGAAACTTAGTCTTTCCCTTGATGGTCATTTTGTTAGCATGTACTTATAGATTAAAGTAAATTAGAATGGACTTCCTTCCACTCCCAAATACCACACACCATTTCCCCAATCTCACCACCACCCCCCTCCCTTTGTTTGCCTTCAAAATGCTTTAAGATCTAGCATTGTGAAGAGAACCCAAGTTTTGGATCTCAGCTGTGTGACCATGCAAATCATAACTTCCCAGAGGCTCAGATTTCCACATATTTATACTACTTAGCCTCATAGGAAAGCAACTCTCCAACCCACAAGACATTGTTTAATTGGTACAGGAAATTTCTTAAGTCATATAAGATAGCATGCGTTTTTAAACTGTCAGATTTTGGGAGGTTTTTTAATCAGACCTTTTCACTTCTCCTTATGCTATGTTTTTTAACTTTAAAATTTTTATTCTGAACTTAACACCAAATAAAACATTCATTTCTACATATGAAGTAAAACAGAAAGACTATATATGAAACCAAGTTCTCTATTGTGTACAACTTGCTTTTCTTTTTAAGTACATAATAAATTCAACATGTTATTTTCAAAGTGGCACTGCTTGTCTGTTTCCCATTGACCTTCCTTCTGTTCTTTCTTGAAAAGTGTTTCAATGACCCTTTTTTCCCTTTTTTTTTGAAATTTTGGTTATTATCCTGCTAATTCTTCTCTTCATCCAGGACCCATCACTAGGGCAACTTTTCTCGCCTGGGCTACAGTCACATTCCAAAACCTTTAAGGATGGCATGGAGACTGAAGGAAGATCCATAAGACTGGATTACTTGGTTGTTCACAGGATTTGGATGAGATGAGAGCAAACAATTCTGTTCTCTTCAATAAGACGGCATTCCACCAGCCTTAGCATTTGTCCTACTTCTGAACTCTAAGGGCTTCTAGGAAGTGCCATTCTTCCAGCAGCTGGACTTTTGTGTTGTCTCTCACAATATAGCATGAGCTTGAAGAAGTATTATTTCTCCTATTTGTTTACCCAGTACTGATAAGGCACAGTAGCTGGCCCATAGTAGTTCCTTAAATAATGTCTTTTTCATTCATTGATTCATTTATATCAAATATTCTCTTTCTCTATCCTGAGTCCATCACTTCTCTATCAAAAGGTGCGTAGAATGTTTCATCAGTGATCCTCTGAAATAATAATTGATTTTGCTACAATGACCAAATTTTTTTAAGTTTTTCAAAGTTTTCTTTACATTGTTATCAGATAAATTTCTCACTTCCTTTTGCATAAGTTCATTCAAAACACTTTTTAAGCCTTAAAAGTTCTATAAAAATGATTTTTCATACACTGAAGACATTGTATTTAAGATCAGATGGTAGAAAAGGATTAATGTTAGATAAGCACTAAATTGTGGGAAATTAAATCAAAGGCACTATTTTTCAATCCAGTCTCCCAGTTCAAAACTGGAATATCATGTAATCAAAGATAGTAAACTACTAGATTAAGAAGCAAATTTTCCCTCTCCTTAAAAAAGGGAACATATAAACTTTACCCATTTGCGTTTTTAATTGGGAAGAAGAAAGGGAAGTTAATGGAAGGTAGAGTTAATTTAAAATATATGATGATGATGTTTTAAAGGGCCATTGTAATATTTAAAATTTACATAAAGAAAATCAATTATTCATCCAGTAACATGATAAGCAGAACCGTTTTGAAGTGAAAGTAGAATTATATTTTGAAAGCAAGTGGTATAAAGTAAAACTTAAAGTTTCATTTACAGTCCTGTTTGGGGGGGTATGTTTTTATCTACATATGAAAATTTTCTTTATGCTTAAATTTAATTATTTGGGGGGAAAAAAGGATATAGTTGTAAAAACTTGGGAATTTAAATTTTAGCAGGTTGTCAAAACATTTATGTAATGAAACCCCATAGACACTAGAGGTCAGACTACAAAGAGACTACATTTTTATGTGCCAGAAAGAAGAAAAACAAATTCTGGTACAGGATATTTGCAAAGGACACAGCGCCAAAGTCTGCCGGCAAATCACCTGCAAAGAGAAAGAATAGAATATATCCTCTTCCCATAAAGAGAGTCAGCAAGATCGAGATTCTCTTAAATATGATTAAGCTAAGTATTTATAGAAACAATGAGCCTCCACAGAGAAGTGACATCATCTGGCTCCTTCTTGGCTCACTTACTAAACTGCCATGACTATGGCCAAGAGTGCTGACTCGGTTTCCCCATTTATAAAAAGCTGAACATGTTCATACCTCGAATATCTGTAGGATATACTTATGAAACAACACTTTGAGATAACTAAGTCTGGCCTCTAATTATTCAGGAATTTTTGTCCCCATCTCCAAATCATTTGGATACCAGGAATCAAGGCTGCATAAGAGAGATTTAAAACTCAAGGGTTGCAGCTTACTAAAGTTGGATGGGAATTTAAAAGGAGAACACTTCAAAAACTTCACTTGAGATCATTCATCAAATCAAACCTATGTTTCCCAGGATCCATAAGTAATGACGTTTTCAAGTAACACTGCTTAGTCTCTCACTCAAACCACCCAGTTTTACTAAGGGTGTTGGGGTCAGTAAAAACTGAAATCACAATCAACTTTCTTTCATCTATAGCTTTTTTACCTTGAATGTTTTATTTGTAGGTTATCAGGCCTATCATAAGACAAGCTACCAAGCCACTATTTGCCACTCAGTTATGAGGTGGATAGAGAATACAAACTAATTTCAATGTTAGCTCATGAAAAATTAGTAGTTTTTTTTTACTTCTGTCTTGCCAAAATAAAGTATTAAAGAGCCAAAACAAAATGATTCTGAGATCATGGGTTATTGTTAAGTTATCTCTACTACTGCACCAGATAAACAAAAGTTTATTAAATTTAAAAAGTTAAAATTGATGGTCCTGTAGACATCAGTCAAACCTTCTACCAGAAAGGGGAGGAGGAAGAAGATAAACAAATTTGGAGTATTCTACAACATATTGTCAAATTTTATTCAGGGTGTGGATTTTTTTTCCTCTCCTTTTTAAAAACAAATTTGTCATAAAGAGGGTGCAGAAGGTATTTTAGGTAACATAAAAACCAAAAAAAAAATTAATAATTTTTTTTAAGAGGTAACAGAATATGTCTTCCAGGTCAAGAACCATTCTTCACTTGATTCATCAGGCTGTGACATTCCAAATACATTTTCACTTCAATGTCAGAGTTCCCAAATCACAACACAACAAGGTGTTTAAAATTCATTTATTGAAAACTGAAAAGGGAAAAAAATCAAACAGCTCCCCATGTAACAACAGTCTAATGTAAAAAGTACAGAAGCTCCATGAATCCAGAAAGGTTCCCCCCCTCCCCCCCACTCCCTCCCCCCCCACACACAGAAAACCCCTCGTCATGGAGGATCCAGAGAAATCCATGGCCAAATGAATGCTGCTTTGGCCAGAGGGAACCCCCTTAAAAAAAAAAGCCCTGACCTGACTAAGCAGACTGGTTACAGGGTTTGAAAAGATGCTGGACGATGCCTTCAATTTCAGGATTTTTTATAAATCAAGGCTTTTAAGGAAAGAACATAGAGCTGTCTCCTCCTCTTTCCCTCCCAAGCCCACTTTGTTTCTCCTGCCCTACCGAGTCTTTAACGTAGGATACCTGTCAATCAGACCAAGTTTAACAACTTTACCTTAACTACATCAACAAAGAAACCAAATTCATACACCTTGGCTTCTGCTGGCTCTCCTTATAAATCAATATTGAATTCTGAGAGTTAGAAGTACCCAGCTAGTATTAAAGGTGCCAACTCCCGTGTGTCCAAAGGCTGCTCATAAATATCTCAGCCTTTTTTCTACCTTGAAGGTGGTACATTTATAATTATTTTGTAAAAATTTAACACTTAAATTACACCTACTATGTGAAAATTTAGAACAAAACCCACCATCACTCACAGTAAGCATTCAAACCTACATCATCTATGATCTTCTAGCATTATCTTTGAACATACAATTTTGAATTTCTTGCCTCAGAGAGGTAAATAAGTTAGTTGTCTTAAATATGCTGTCAATTAACCCAAGGAATCCTGGTTCTTTACCTGGGGCCTGCAAATAGATTACAGGAAGTCCCTGAACTTGGAAAGTAAAAAATAAAATAAAATAAATTACATCTTTATCTTCTCTAACCTCAACTGAAATTCAGCATTTCCTCTAATTTGGGGTATAGGTAATTAAATATTATTCTAAACAAAAGCCCATAGACTGTCAAAAGGATCTGTGACAATAAGTTAAGAACCCCTAAATTAACAAGAGGACTGGAGCAAGAGAAGGGAAGAGGGAGACAGCACCCCTGTCTCAAGAGTGATAGGACCATTTCTCCTGAGAATTTTTTAAAGCTGGGACACACCATTAGAAATGATTTTGACAAAGTTTTAACACTATTGATTTTCTTAAAACATTTCCATAAATCATGTAAATCGGTTTCTTTAACAATTTTTATCTTAATCCTACTACCACACCAAATAACTAGTTCAACTATACATGACCAGAGGACAAATGAACTAAACCAATCCAAAAACCTAATCGGGTTTGGTTCCCAAAACACTCCCCCCTAGCAACTAACAACAGACCTGGCCCCCAGTGAGAAGCCGATCTCAGACTCACCTATTCACTGTTTCTTCCTAACTACAAATAAGCAGAAAAGTGGTCAAACAATGAAGCACAGAAAGATGGGTGAATCCCAGACACCTGGGCCACACAGGAAACAATGGTTAACATTTTTTATAGCACTTTAAGGTTTACAAAGCACTTTATACATATTATTTCATTTGATCCAGATGATGAAAAGTAGCTGTCAAACAATCATGATTTTGCAAAATTCATATGGTCCCAAGAGAGACCTTTCTGGGGGACCCCAACAACTCCTCACTTCCCTCCCCAGGCCCAGAAGAATCAGTGGAAAACTTCTAAACACATAAGGCTTTACTTCCAATCAAGTAGGCCATTTTCCCAAGCTCTCAAAGAACTACATAAAATGAAGCGGGGCTATTTCTACACTGGATGAAAACCCTTCTGGAACACTGCTCAACCCTCTTCTCCTAACTCGCTGAATATATTTAAACAATTTAAGTCTGAATGAGGGGAAGGATCAGAGAAAAGAAGAGTTGATAAAATCAGCTGAATGATTAGCCTGGAAAGTACATCTCAAAGATGGGCACAAAATTCAATGGAAAGATTGCTGCCAAATCAGCACCCTTAAATTACTCGTAGTACAAATGCAAATCTATGTTTACCTTCCAAGTAAGGGCCCAACTAGTCAAGGAGTGATATCCTTGCAAACCACCATCACATAACCTAATGCCAAATTCAACATTTCCATTCGTGGCCTATAAGCAGAAAATTCAGTAATGACTGGTCAGGTTACGTCAACTCTCAAACCCCAAGAAAATAAGTGAAAATGGCCTGTGTTCAAGTATCAAGAGATTTATAGTAAATCTAACTCACTCCCAAATTATTACTATGCTGCAAAAGGAGCAGAATTTACAAATAAAGTCATCACTGATGCAAAATCAGGTTGCAGAAGCCAAGAACTCTCCAGATGGAATTACTAACGTCCCCTAAAACTGAAGCCCATATCATGTGATTTCATAGAGGATCTTAAACCTAACCATAAAGAGAATTGCACGCTGTAGAAAGTGCCATCTGTTCTAGTTTTTCCACAGGAAAACTGAATTTCTCATCAAATGTTTAATCAACAAAGTTTTGGCCTTTGTTGGCAATCTAGATCAAATTCTCACCTCAGCAAAAAATAAAAGCTAACCATAAATTTCAAAATTAGAGAGATTAAACAACTGTGCCATAATGGACTTTCTGGTATTTTCTCTCTCCTCATTTGGAAGCTTACAGGTATAATAATTTCCACATGTAATTTTTTTCTTGGTAATTTCTCACTTACATTAATCTAGCCTTAAAAAGCAAAAAAAAAAAAAAAAAAAATCAAGCCATTAAAGAATGAAAGAACATAATTATTATAATTAGTACATATTGTCCCCTGTAGAAAAATGCCAGCTTGGAAGGTGCTGGCCCACCTGAGCCCTCCTGCAGCAAACAACTGCCCTTGATGGCCACAGCGTTCCTTCGAGCCCAACATAAGCTGTTCCTCAGCCAAAACAGAGATTCCAAGAATAGGCTGTTACCTAGGCTATTTTAATAAATGGTCTTGGGACTCCCTTACTGACACAGTCCAAAGAGGGAGAGAACAAAGCATATATTATAAAGGGTTTATTTAGATTCACTCTGAGAGAGTCAGTGATCTGGCAGGTCAGGTATAAGTATCTTATTTAAAAATATCTTTTTAATTGGATTTATTGAAAACTAAAAGGTACACACAATTAGCACCCTCAACTACCCTTAGGCTTTTTACTTTCTCCATAACCACTGCCTAAAACATCAGGATGAGAAAGATGCTAAGGCTTACAGTTGGTCTTGTCAAGAAAAAAAGCAAAAAATATCTGGTACAAAACAATTCATTTCTGCAGCAGGCTTCACTTCACTGCTTCACTGACAGAAAAATCCAATTTTAAAAAGTGCTTGGGCATAGATGCTTTTAAACTGGGAGGCAAAGACAACCAGGTGCACTTGGTTTGAACCAGACTCTTGTTACGCATCTCAACATAACACTTTAACAACTCTCTAAGTACAAAGAAAGGCTCTTCAAAATAAATTTTCAAAACACTATTCTCAGGGTTTAAAGAGAATCTAAGAAAAATAAAGCTTAAGCTGATTAAGAACAGTGCCCAGGATATTAAATTTGGGATGACCTTGTTTCAAATTGAAAAATGCCAGTTCAGGAGCTATTACCAAAAAACAAAAATAGAGAAGGGGAGGTTCAGAGAAATATCTAAGGCAAGGGTCAGCAAAGACACCATATCAAATTACTACCTCTTCCATATGTCCAACTGCCAAATAGAATATACTGGCCAGGGTAATCGAAGAGAATTCTTACCAAGTACATATGCCCCCCACACAAAAACAAACAAAAATAAAAGAGCACTTTCTACAAGAATCTCTTCAGTGTAGGGAAATGTCCTACTTGCCTATATTAAGACAAAGAAAAGGCTTAAAAATAAAAAAGAAAAATGTGAAGCCTGGCATTTAGTCATAGTTCTTAATAAAACAGTAAAAACAATGGCAACATTAAAACAGGGTCTTGAAAATGGATGAGTATTTATTCTATCATGAGACAGACCATCCACAAGAGTTTCAGATGGTAAAGAACACTCAAGGGACAGACAGTACTCACTGTTTGTAATTCACAAAGTATTCAATATTCTCAAACTCGAGGACTTAATTCATATACAAACAAAAGGCCTTCTAGGTGCATCCATTTCAGTTGCTAAACAATTTTAATCACACCCAGCACCAATCTAAAAGAGATCACAATAGTGACTGTGACATGGTGGTCTAAGATGCAAATCTCTGGGTATATCCCTTATATCTTGCACTCAGAGAATTATCTGGCCCAGTGTTTCATTCCTAGTATCACCACACAAGTGTATCAAGCATAGCATAATATAAAAATTAATGCAATGTTAGCTTTAGTTAGACATGGAAGTGACTGTGAAGATGGTCATCTGAACTAGAGTATGGATGATACAGAGTACAAGGCAAGCTTTGTGTACAGGAAGAGGGGTAACAGACTCTATTTTATTCTTCTAACCCTACTCTGTATTTGTGTGTGGTTGCTCCTCCAAGAATCTCAGAGCACTCTAACGTTCAAGTGACAAATATAAGCTTCATTTTACAAATGGAGAAGCACAGGCTGGAGGTTAAGTGTTTTGTCCAAAGTCTAAATGAATCAGCAGAAGAACCTGGAAGAAAGCCCAGGTCTCCAAACTCCAAAACTGGCATTGTAGCCACTGGACTTTACTGCCTCCGGATCAGTTCTATTTACTAGAAATGGACCCACCCAAGCTGAATAATTCAGTCTCATCTTCAAAAAAATCCAGCTCCAGACAGCCTGCCCAATTCCCTCAGATCTACAAGTCATTATCTTCTTTTTTGATCCTAGGCAAAAAAGCCATTGGGGCATCCATTTTCTGATCAATCCTCTCCTGATTACAATAAGAGAATTCTGACATGATAGTACCAACTTCCCTGAAACATGTTTTTGTTTCCCCTGGAAAACTGCCAGGAGCCAAAGACAGGCTCACCTCCCTCAAGCTAGCAGCTTCACAACTCCCTGGACTGTTTCTCTCAATCTGGTTCTGATTGAGTTTTGTTCTGTGTAAGTGGTGACATGCTCAATGTTCTTCTCCAAAGGTTACTGGCAAATATACAGGTCTATATTACATACTACATAGAAAGTACTTCAAGGAAGGGTGCGTGAATTTATACTCCTTTGACAATAAAGTGTGCATTTTGGTAAAAAGGCCTTATTTCAAAAGTGCATGCTGCTTTGAGTCATAGATACCAATGTCTGCAAGTCTTATCTCATCCTCCAGAAGCCAAAGGAGATGAGATATTCCCTTCCAGCGAGCCTCCCTCTTTGATGAGAAGTAGATCATCAAGTTGTCAATGACTGAATATTCTTGAGCATTTCATCAAAAGCTTCTGGGGAAGGGGGCTCGGCATTCTGGAAAGTGGCCTTGATCCTGCTGTAAAGGCTGAAGGATTTCAGTTCCAGCCAGATAAACCCAAAGCGATCCTCGTCAAACAAGATGAAGATGCCTGGAGTCCGCTCCGGGCTGGTGAAGCCATGTCCTGCTATCAGACCTGTGCCATAGAAACTAGGGGGGAAGAAAAAGGAAGAGATGGTGAGGGGGGGAAAAGGGGGGACAAAGGAAAGTCTTTTAAAGACACACAAATAACAGGCTCCAGTTATTCATATATATGCTTTGAGAGGGAAAAGAAAATATTCTAATTTTAGTCAAACTCAAACAGTCTTTAGGTAAAACTGGTTTTTAAAAAACTAGACACCACCAGGAATGACTAAGCCAAAAAGGGAGCTGAGTTTTCCACATGAGGGAAATCTGCAACAGTACTACACCAATATAACAAGCTGCTCTCAAGGGAAAAAGACCCAGCTCACAGCAAAGAGAAAAGGAGTTAGGTTACAATGGCCTTTTCTAATAACAAGGTCACTTACATGCATATTAATGCTTTAGCTTCTTTTTCCTCCCCTTTGTCTTTGTTCAACCTAAATATTACTACTGATATGATAGTAATGCATTAGAACCTAAGCATTAGCCAACAGCAAGTACACACAGACTGTCCCTATAATCAATGGATTTATCAAGCTCCAACAATGTACCAGAAACTGTTACGCATGGGAATATAAATGCAAAGAATGAAATAACCCTGCCCTCAAAGAGCTTATACTGCTTGTCCCTATTAAATGTCCCTACCCAACAACTACAAGGCCAGGAAGGAGGCCCCAGTTGCTGTGCAGGGGCAGCCTTGTCTGCTCCATGTATTTGAAAGAAGTCCTGAAGGAAGTGAGTGCTTCTACAAGCATAGGTGAAAGGGAGTAGGTCCCTGGGAATGTGGGGAGTAGCGGGGGAAGGCAGTGTTCAGCCTGTGCAAAAGCAAGGTGGGGAGAGATGGAGGGTTGTGTGTGAGACAGAGAAAAGGCCATTTGGGGCTGTGGAGAGTGTGTTGTGGAGGCTCCTACACTGAGACTGGGAAATTAAGTCAGACATGATGGGCTGTGAAGGATACAAGCCCCACAGAGAGGGCGATACTGGATACTCCTGACCAGGAGGGAGAACTGTTTTCCTGCCAAGGGCCATTTGGATATCTATAACATCATTCGTGAGCCACACAAAATTATTAACTTACAGCTCTCCAGCAGCAGGAGGTTGTTATTACCTAGTTTTCAGATCATCACCTGTTAGTTACCCTAGTGAATGATTTTGCAGGCCTTATACAGGCTGCAGGCCAGATGTTACCCACCTCTGCTCTAGACCAAGGGGTTCCTAATGTAGGGTCTTAGAACATGCTTCTTTCACATTCTGGCAACTGTCATTCCCTATAAATGCTTCCACTGTAATCCTAGGCATTTTATTTTCTACACTTAAAAACATAATTCTGAAGAGTCCACAAGTTTCACCATTCTGCCATATGGTCTGGCAATTCAATAAAAGTAAAGAACTCCTTCCAAGGGCAACAGAAAGGCCCTGCTAATTAATAATGCTGGGAAGTGACATGGTCAGCCATGCCCTGAAGCGAGTGATTCATACCAGAGAACACAGAGCTGAAAGGGAGTTGGTCTTACAACCCATTCAAAGCAGAGCAGAGGCAGCCTGGGAGGTCTGTGAGGGCCTGGACATGTCACTTCATTTTCTCTGTCTGAAAAATGAAGCTTTAGCCTATCATCCTGTGATCCCACGCTCCTTCCTCGTGCTATCTCCGAGCCCAAATTGTAAAGATGGTAGAGCACAAAATTAGGTTTTCGTTTTGTTCTTTTTGTAGAGGCCCAGTCCCGGATTTTATCAAGAGAACCATCCGAGGGTGGAAATTGCCTCCACTGCAGTCAGAGAGTGAACGGGCCTTGGCCAGTCACACAGCTCATGTGCTACCAGAGGAAGGATGGAGTCCGCGCAGTGGACAGTCAGGTTATAACAAGAGCAGTGACCTGGACAAAAAAGTGGCACCAGGCTCACAGAGGCTTTAATCCCATGGCAAATCGCAACAGATCTGTCCAATGGGGCTCCTTCTTCAGCAGGCTAAAACTTAATCAATGAGAATAATCAAAGTCACTCCCTCTCCCCCTCAGCCTCTTTCTCCCAAAAAACCCGGAGTAACACCAGTTACCAGAGTAACACTCTGGCTTCCTAGTTAAAAATGAAAAATGGTGAAGTTAGTAAATATATCAGCAGGAGGGGCAAAAATAGAGCCTGACCCTGTGCCTAGAAAGACTGGCACTTGCTTGCAAGAGTCTAAGAAACAGAGATAAATGATTTCTCACTTTGGGGAGCAAAAGTTACCATAGACCCCAAACCAGGTGAAGATCATTCACAACATTCAAGCAATAAAGCTTAGCCAGTAAGGCATCGATTATTTCATATTTCAAACCTGGCTAGATCTGGGGTCCATCATTGTGGGAAATTCTATTAATACAAACTGCAAATTATCAATGCTTTCTTGTTACAAGGGCTTTTACAGAGAGTCTCTAGAATTGTTCTTTAAAACAACATTTTGTGGGGACTAGGGCAACATAAGATCATCCATCTATTATTCTTTGCTCTCCCCGACCCAATTTCCTTTCTAATCAAGTATTTCTTCAACATTAAATGATCGCAGATTTTAGGATTTAGAAGGGATCCTTACAGGTCCTCAAGTCCAATCATCTCATTTACAGATGAAAAAACTGAGGCCTGAGACATTAAGCAATTTGCTGACAAGTGATCAACAAACTACAAACAATGGGATCTCATTCTTTCCTCCTTTTAGTCAATTGTGAGAATAAGACAGTATTTGTCACAGAAAACCATTTTTGAAATTCTGCCAAGTCCCCTTAAAGAATTTCCTCATTATGTGTGTAGTATTCTCAGAAGGATGTTTGTGAGTCGATTACTGCTGCATTCTCAAAATCTAGCCACTTTTTGGGGTTCAGAAATTGTCATATTTTCCATCCTTTTCCTTCCTAAGTGGTCTTAAGAGAACAATATCACTCCTTCCATGCTTATGTCACTTCTAACCTCTACATACTTGGTCTGGACCACTCACTCTGCCAGATTTACATAACACAATGGAGTATTAGATATTAGGATCCAAATGTCACAGGACCTCAAAAATTAAGCTAATTAATAAAATAAATTTAAACCATAATTTAAAATTTTCAATTAAAATTATTTTTAATTTGAAAAATAATTTAAATGTTTTAAATTTTTAAAAAATTAATTAAAAATAAGAAAGGAAAGGGAATTGCCAGCATTTTTATCACAACGAATCCTACGTCCCTGTTTATCTACAAACACTCTTAGAATGACAGGCCTCATCTGGGTGCCATGCCAAGTTTTCAGAAGATTTGGTTCTGTTTCCATTGCCTTTTGCTCTTTTACGAGGTGATATCACTCATCATCTTTTCCCATTTTTCCTACAGTGTTTTACAAATAAAATTTCTAACCTAGTGGTATCCTTGGCTGCCATATCTCTACCTCTGACAAGAAAAGAAAGTGTTTGCTGGAGTCTAAAAAGATTTCTGAGATAATATGTTCATCTTGTTGGGGTAACTGCCTTACATCAACTTAAAGGTTTTGTTGAAAACAAAAGTCAGTATCTTTGCCTTTTTTCCATGTCTCATTTTTTCAAAATCAACAACTCATGTTAATAATTCGTGTTGAAGCTATCATAACTTTTCAGGGATTTCTTCTCTCTATCCTAATTTGATGTGGATTTGGATCTTTACAATGGCCTGACTGCACAGAGAAAGCTGAGTCTGATGACTTCTGTGGATTAATAATACCCATTCATTTTAGTCTGATAAAATAATTAATTTCACTGTGCTGTTTTTATGACTTCAAAAATTATTCAATGAGTGCCTACTATGTGAACATTAAGTTAGGAAGTCCTAACCTGACACAAGCTTTTTTAAAAAACTCCTAGAACCAATTAATTGCATCAACATTTGTAGGGACTTGTCATGACCAGCATGCAGAAATGCTGATTGACGGCAGTGGCCATGGTCAAGATTAGGTGAAGAAGAAGGTAAGTTCCCAACTAGGAAACAAGAAGGAAAGATCCCCTGTACTGGAGTGTGAGCTGAAAGGCCTGGCTAGGCTAGAGTGGGGGGGGTCCCTGGCCTACAGGTCCATCCCAGAGAGACAGGGAGAAGCAATCATCTCAAACTCTTTCCACAGCACATCAGATAAGTCTGGTGCCGACAACAAGAAGAGAGGCAAATCAACCTTCACTGGGGGTCCTTTTGTGCTCACACTGTCTCATGAACCAAAGATGGACACAAAGAAAAGGGAAAAACAGGAGGAGGGGAAGAAACCAAGAGCCAGCCCCTGGAAATCTGTCAGCAGATCCCACAGGCACCGGCATTGCTGAGAGGAGAGGGTGGACAGTGGAGAATTCCCACAGGCTGAGGCTCTCCCAAGGGGCCCCAGGACCTGCGGTGAGCACAAACCAGCCCAGAGTACAAGAGAACTAACCTGCCCTTAGCTGCTCCCCACAGTGGGGAACTAAAACTGCTCACAACAGACTGGTCAGAACTCTCTCACCTCTCCCAATTCACAACACAGAAGACAAAGCTTGGGCTGCCCCCATTTCTTACCACATCCGACAGGTTCGAGGGTAGTCTTCATTTCTGGAGATCACTCCTGCGGGTAGCACAAAAGGCTGCCCGGCCTCGGACGGAGCTGGGTCTGGGGCTGCTGGTGGCACCCCTCCGGAGGCTTCCACCCCCTTCTCAGTCCCACCTTCTTCTTCTGCGGCCCGAGAGGGAGTAGGCAGGGGTGGCTCTGGCTTCTGGTAAGCAGGCCCTGGCGGGCCTTCTCTGGCACTCGGGCGGGCATGGCCCTGCCCTTCCTCCTGCCCCTCCTGCTGCTGCTGCTCCTGACGGACTTGCTCTCGTACCTCCAGGATGATACGCGAGAGCTCATTAAAGTTACGCAGGTTCTCGACATCAGGCAACTGGATTCGGTGCATGAGGTCAATTTCTACAGTCTGCTGGCCAGCTGGAATATTGGGATCTCCCTAAAAGAGCCAAGGAATCAGCAGAATGTTATTTCAGGAGTAATCTGGAAAATATGCATTGACTCTTTGATGGTCCAGCTTCTAGTTCATAGACCATATGATCTCCTTCCTCTCTCCCATTCAGTTGTAACAAAGAAAGACATTTCAGATGCCTTTTATTAAGTCTACTTCCCATTCCGAATAGCTCATTGGGTTATTAGGCCCAGTGTTCTCCTTGTCAGGGATTCTGGTGATTATGGGACATGGCCGGGAAGGGGGGGAAGAGGGGAGTGGGAATTGTTAGGAATCAACATGAACCCCATCCATTTGCTCCTATGTCACTTGTATCACTTGAATTGATATTCTTGTAGTGCATCTTTATTTAAAGGTTTGTAGTCAAAATAGGTGTAAATGTAGGTATGTACAGTAAGCTAAATCAGAACTGATTTGCAAATGTCTATGTCAAGCCATGAAAAAACAATGTTGAAGGAAAGGGAACCAAGGATCCCTGTGGACAGTGAGCAAAGTGTCCAAAGAGGGACTTAGGGAGGAAATATCACTAAACAGAGTTCAATATACAAAAGCTGGGATGTGGGGGCCAAGCAGCCTCAAGGAAAACATACCTGAAGGAAAAACTGAGGCCAGATCTTCATCCACCTGCCCCCTAAAAATCCTACCATCTTCTCCACAAAACTGAAGGGCTCAGAAAATAAGGACTCACTCTTGGTCCAAGGTTGAAATAGGGGAACGAGCAAGAAACAACTGACCCAGGAAGTAGGGGACAAGTTGGAGAATTGGGACAAGCTGACCTCTAGGGTGAATGATGAGCAGAGATGCTTATCCAGAGACGTACTCTTACTAGATGCTGATCACCTGGGAATGGGGGCTGGGCCCTCACCAAACATCAGAAACTATTTCAAGGCTGCTAAGCTGATACCTGCCCTGAGTCACACAGAGAAGGAGAAACAGAGACAATTCAAGTCTAAGTCCTAGAGCCAAGACGGATCTGACTTCCAATCCCAACTCTGCCTATGATAGTCAAAGTCCTGCTTTATCAAGTCACATCCCCTCTGTGGACCTCAGTTTTTTCAAGTATAAAACCTAAGAGAAGGACTGGACAATTTCTAAGGTCTCTTCCACTTCTAAGTCAGTGAAATGATCACAGGCTCGCCGACACCAAGGGCATCATTCCCCTACCTGATCACACCACGAAAAGTTAGATGCTGGAAATTATCCTGGAGTCCAGGAGCCAGACAGGCCAGCAGGGAGACAGCGCCAGCAGACTTACCGTGATCTTTGTTCCTTTGGCACATTTCCCATGGAAGCTCAGCATGACGATCTCTAAGCCGTGGCTCCCATAAGTCCCCTTGAAGAGGCCTGGCCTGATGAGGTCATCAGGCCTTCGAGGAGGGAGGTAGATTCGCCTATAGGTCAGACAATTGCTGCAAAGGTACAAAAATCACAACAGAGCAATGTCCACATCAAGGTTCCTGATTTATGGAAGAAACCATCACCTATTTTTCTTTCTTTAAACTTCAGGAAATGTCACAGTTTGTTTTATCTCCATAAACTTGAGATGGAAAATGTCATTTGCATCCAGAGAGAGAACTATGTAGACTGAATATAGATCAGAGCTTAGTATTTTCATCTTTTTTTGTTTGTTTTTTTTCTTTCTCGTGGCTTTTCCGCTTTTGGTCTGATTTTTCTTGTACAACATGACAAATATGGAAATAAGTTTAAAAAAGACTGCTGATCTTTTGCAGAGATAGGGAGAAAAATTTGGAACACAAATTCTTACAAAAATGAATTTGAAAACTATCTTCGTATGCATTTGTAAAAATAAAATACCAATGAGAAAAAAAAATGTTTAAAATAAAGTGAATACATATATCTGTATTTATCAAGCCACAGATGTGTGTGTGTATATCAAGAAATACAGAGAAAATACAAAAATGAAAAAAAAGAAAAATACAGAGACAGAGAGAAACTTAATTAAAGTCTAACTCTGATTAAGGGAGAGAGAGACTCACAGTAATGATAGACCACTAAAGTGCTGCAGTTTGTGTATATAAACATAGGCATGTTAAATGCATATCTGTTTTGCATAGACAAAAATGCAAATGCTCAAAGTACTGTCAAACATGCAAGCCTTTTGTGAAACTGCTCTAGGCAGCTTCCTCAGGTTCAGAGGGGGCAGGATGCAACCAGGACTTCTTGGCATGTAATGCTGACACTTACTCATATTGACTGGTATATATGAACTTCATCAGAATAAGCTCCTGCATGTGTTCATGGAAAATGTCTTCCAAGGTCCGCCCCCATTCTTCTCTCAGCCATGTTCGGAATTCCTGCCAAAATAATAAAATTCATTAAATTCTTCACAGAAAATTGGCACAAAGAGATATCTTTAAATGATCATCCCCCAGCTGTTTGTAGATGATTTACTAGTAATATTTCCACCATGTACTAGAATATAATATTTAACTCTTAAAAACTACCCAAGCCAACATAGTTTATACAAAACTCTTAGTTCCTAATTCTAGTGTCTTTCAACATTATTTAGAATCTTAAAATTCAGCAGATTCAGATTTTATTTTCAAATTATTCCAATTTGTGAACTATTTTGAAGTATTTTTCTTTCCCCAATCCAAGCAGTTTAACAAAAGTGAATCAAGTGCCTGTTGTGATGGAGTTCTTTGAAAAATAGATATTAAGTACAATTAGGTGGAGCAGTAGATAGAGCACCAGATGAGATCAGGAGGACCTGAGTTCAAATCCGACCTCAGACACATAATACTTCCTAGCTATGTGACCCTGGGCAAATCACTTTATCCCAACTGCCTCAGGAAAAAAAGAAAAAAAGAAAAAAAGAAAGAAAAATAGATATTATAAAGACCAAAAAAAATTAACATTAACATGAAAGTGAAAATGTAAATATCATTATAACATACAAACATTTTACTATAAATAATGTGAATGGTATCAAAGATAAGGGCTTAGAGTTAAGAGTTCAGTTTTCTATGAACACAAAGAACCTCTCAGTGCTAACCACAAGAATACCAACCAGGGCAGCTAGATGACACAGTGGATAGAGCCCTGGCCCTGAAGTCAGGAGAACCTGAGTTCAAATCTGACCTCATACACTTAACACTTACTAGCTGTATGACTATAACCACTTAACCCCAATTGCCTCCCCCCCCCCAAAAAAAAAAAAAGATAAAAATTGGAAAAAAAAAAACTACTAATCCAAACAAACCAGGAAAAAAATTTCTCTAAAGTATATTTGTTCTAATAATAGCTTATTAGAGCACTGAATCTGAGGATGGAGAAGAAAGGGACCAAAGAATTCATTAAGGAACTATCAACTTCTAAGTAGAAGCAATAGCTCCAAAAGCTCTAGATAAAATCAAGGAACAATCCCAGAATCTCTACTGACTTCATACACCTTGATAAATAAATACATGGTCTAGGGGTTGGATGGCAATTTATGGTAAAGAGCAAAATGAAATGGTTTTTAACAGTAAAGTACCTAGAATAATCTAGCCAGGTATTCTCTAACCCAGGTCCACAAGAACCAGATGTCCTTGGGTCTCAAGAAGTTTAAAAATAAATCTGGTATGCCATCTGGGAAAGATTAATTATAGCTAGCACTCAATAAATACTTACTAATAGTTTGATGAAGCCACAAGCTCATTTGATGAGATTTGTTTATCTCTTCTCAACTCATATCACTAATAACACACAACCCAAGGCATAAAGATTCATAATGGTTATTAAGAATGATTATAAATGTAGTTGGATGACTAATTATGTTTTACATGGTTTCCACATATGTAATGGGTATCAAATTGCTTGCCTTCTTCATAGATGGGGAAGGGGCTGGAAGCAGAACATTTGGAACTCAAATTTGTTTTAGAAAAGGAATGTTAAAAATAAAGAACTAAAAACAAAATAAAAAATTAAAAAAAAAATCTAGTTAGGTATTAAATCCACTCATTGTACTTCCATAATGAATGGCTAATTATGTAAATTTATTAGCTGACAAATTACATGAGTTTAAATGGAGTTATAAAAGATGTCATTTAACTGATAAAAAAGTTAAAATATAACTGATATTTTGTGGCCACTCATTCTTCCTGACAACCCTAGAAATATATTCTTAAAAAACTCAAACCTAACAGAAAACTACTTAAAAACTTTTTATACATCTGTGTAGAGGGCTAATTGTCATCCCTGCCACTAGAATCAGTAGGTATGCCAAAAGCATTGCAAAGGGCAGCATTCGTGGAAATAGCACTCAAAACTAGTAAAAAGGGGGAATTATTTTTTAATGTGCCTTTAACCCTTTCAACCCCAAGATACACAACCACAAACTAACTAAAGCACATACAAGAAGAGATTAGCAAATGAAGATGTTTCCACTGGCTGCCCATCCAGCCATACTGGCCAGCTAGAAGACAGCCTCCCATACAGTCTGTGGAGCATCCTCCTTGATTGGGATCCAAAGCCCAGAGCAGGAGTTTCAGCTTCTCTGAAGAGGCATGCAAGAGAGTAGCACTAAGGTACCTGCTTCCATTAATTATCACATCAATCACCCAGATGTTCAGAAGCACAAATCACTCTTAAAATGCTAACACTGGGTACATTCTGCTTGTTTCTAATTCAAACTGTAACAGACTCTAGACAAAGGAATTACTGGAAGGCAGGTGACAGGAACAAGGACAGCTGCCAGAAGCATTTATAACACATAAATACAACCACCATCTTAATTACATTTTTACAAGCCAGTTTCTCAGATACCATTAGCTGATATAAAATGAAAGACAGCAGGGTATTGTGGAAAAAGTGCTAGACCCGGACTCAGGAGAGATCTGGCTCACATCTCCCTCAGCCACTAACCACCTGTAAGACTGTAGGCAAGTCTCTTAACGTCTTTGAGTCTTGGTTTCCTCATTTGTAAAATGGGGATAACAATGTCTCTGTTGAGATAGACTTCAAGGGGGTTGTTTTGAGCATTACAGGAGATAATACATGTGAAAGTGCTTCATAAACCCATTTGCACACACATCAACTACTCTTAACAATAAAATAAACCAAAAATGGCATTTACACAGAAAAAAAGAGACATGAAATTCAATCAGTTCTTTTTAATCATTTTGTAGTTTACACTGAAGACTGAATCACTGATTCATGACAGCAGCCCTAAGATTCTATCTGCAATACAAGGTTCTGCACCACCTGACCTCCAGCTAATGGCGTGAGAATATGAAGGTTGCAAATAAAGTAATGTATCAAATTGTTTCTCAAAGTCATATTACAAAAGGAGGATTCTCACTACAAAACCCAGCAAAATTAGCATTTCAAAATCTTTCTACAATAATAGCACTTCTTCAGTTATGAAATTTAGATTAGCTACAAAATGTTGAGAAATCAGACTCAGGAACTTCTTAAATCAAGCTAACATACTTGATTAAAAATGCCTTTTGATCAAATTAAACACTTTTACTTTTCAGAAGGCTTTTTTAAAGCTTTCTACAGATAGCTTCAGTCACTTAACAAAGGTGTTATAAACATTAAGCTTAATTCATTCATCTTAGGGAAGAAAATCTATATATATGAACATATTCATATGGAGCAACTTCTAAAAATGTGTTAAAATACATCTCAATGCTAAATACTCTGCTAATATTATCTCTACCCTCCTCTCCTTCTCCAAAAGGAATACAATAAACAGTTAGTAATATATCCTGGTTAAGCTATTCTTAAGAGTGCCCACCCACCTGCATTCCAAAGACAGACTTACCTCTTGTCTCCCACCAGACATCCTATGATGATCTGTCTGGTTGCACTTGGTAGAAAACTCATCCTTCTTTACAATCTAGTAATTCATAGGAGGAGAAAAAGAGAACTGACAACAAGAAGTGTTATGTGAGCAATTTGGCAGAAAGGATTCAAGCACACAACATGAAACAGGAAATCAGGGATATTCCAAGGTAAGCCCTTCTGGTTTATTCGATTAACCAAACAATCCTATCTTGAAAGCAATTTTGGCAATCATAAGTATGAAAGGTTAAAATGGCAGAGGTACATATCAATACCCTGAAATAACAATTCTCTTCTCAGAGGGAAGGGTACAAGTTACACTGAAGGAAGAAAGACAGGCATTGTGTCCTCACAGAACTTCTGAGGTTTTGACTATTTGCCAAAATCTAATGCCAAGGGTAGGGTAGTTTACTGCAATGCAGGTTCTCCTGCAACAGGAAAGACCCAAGTGTGGGAAAACCACCATATGATAACCCAGAATTCAATGTGAATGAATAATCAATAGTTTCCTTTGAATTTTCCTTTCAAGAGTTGCATCAAGTCAAAAGAGATTAAATAATTCAAAAGAGAGAGAGGGTTTAAAAGATTGTCTTCTTCTCTCCACGGCATAATTACTGGTAGAATATATGAACATCAGCCAAGAAAATGAACTCCTAATTCAACTGGCATGTGACCAAACACATGCTCCTAGTTTACATAAATAGAGAAGTGTGCAATATGCTTACCTGAATATGGCCGTTATGGGGCCCTTTGTGACCATACATACACTCAACAGTTGCAGACTTTCTTTCCATTAAGTGAATCCTAAATAGAGGTTTAAATCTCATGGGGTCATCAACATGGGGGTCATGGGGAGGCAGATACATCCAACCAATGATAAATAAACCATCTACCTGTACCAAAAGAGAAAAAGCTATGAGAAAGAGTTAAAAATCCTTCAACAACTGACTGATCTCAAATGTTCCCATAGCTTTAACCCCAGCCTCTTCAAATATGCTATAGTTTTCCCACTACCTCCTCTGAGTATACGTTAAGAGATTGCTTTTCCATTTATCAAGTTGAGACTCAAGTAGATGGCAAATTCTCAGTGAGAACTAGAAAAAAGAAAGGCACCTTCTAATAAAGCCAGTTTTAAGACACTCTAAGAATCAATGTTTGAATGATCAAAAAACCTTCTTTATCATGCAAAACCTAAATCTAGGCATGTGGCTTCTAATTTCAGAGACAGGCTGGGAAAATGAGACTTCAGTTTGTAACTCTTGGGGATCACAGGTTTGGAGCTGGAAGAGGTTCTACAGTACATCCAAGCCTACCCTACATGTTTCATCATACATTCATACAGTTTTATCAAAGGCCAAAAGAAGTTAAGTGACCTGCCTAAGTTCACACAAGTAGGAAGATGCAGACTTTGATGCCCAATCCAGAGCTGGGTAAACTACATTATGCTACACCAAGATCATTGTTTGGGGCAAGATAACTGGGACAGTTATCCTTTTATAAGGAATTATTTATTTCCATCTACTTATTTACTGCTTTTAGAAGATAACGTTTTCTCCTTACTCTACTTTTCATTACCAGTAAGAAAAACAATGCTTCCCCTTGATCAAAAGAAAAAATTACCATGCTCATTTCAAAGGGAAAACAATCAAAAAGCAAAACATATGTTTTCTCTAATAATATTAGATATAAGTCCCTCCCAAAAATGAATTCTTCATTAGTGCTTCTTCTTCCAGGTTGCAGAACTCAAGACAACGAAACAAAATAATGAATTGGAACAACAAAGACTAGTCAAAAATGTATACGGTGGTTCATTTAAACCAACTCTGCATGCACTAAAAATGAGGCTATACAACTAATAAACTAGGGGCGCCCATATTTACATTCATATCTGTCTCTCACTGGCTGTATCTACTTTTTAAAGTGAATAGAAAACAGTCAAAAGAAGATCCAATTCATTTAAAAAGAATGCTAAAATATACATTTAAAATATTCCGGAGTCAGGGGCCACAAGTTTATTTCCATATAGGTCTTTCCCCAAAATTAACTTAATCTTCAGTAGATTCATGATGAACTTGCTGTAGGTAGGCAAGAAGCTAGAAACTCAATGGTGAAATGGGCTTGTGGGGTTTAGTGGGTCACATAAACTGTATAAAATAGGAGAGGCAAAGAGAGCAGCTTCCCACTTTGATTTCCAGAACTCCAATACTGGGTACACATAAAAGAGTGAGCTTAAAAACAAAAATGAAACTCCCCAATCAGCACCCAACTTTATTCCCAAAGTTTTATCATAACAGCAATATGAGTCGCAATGAAATTTCACAAAGAATTAATTGAAGATGTTCTGAAGTTGGCACACTATAGGCTTATTTGGCCACACACCTTGAGATATCCTTGGGGTTTCATGTTAGAATCAGAATGGAGAAAGGATAATTTCAGCCTTACTTCCCCCACTTTTTCATCCTTTTTGCATGGCATTTCCTAGCAAACAAGGATAAAGGAAATTCTAGTCCACTGAGGGACATTCATAATAGGAGTACACAGGCTTTAGGCTCAGACATAGGCAAAACTAGAAATCCCAACGAATTTATTAGATTTTTAGCGACCGGCCAAGGATTCAAAACAACTCTTCCAGATCATGAGTATGAGAGGAAGTCTCAAGGGCTCAGGCCTTGGATGGTCCCAGTCATCTCCCAAATTACTAATGGGGTTTGCAGCTCAGCAGCAGCATATTGTGATGTAAAACAATGGTATCAAACTCCAATAGAACTAATCCCAGCAGCAGCATTTAGACTTGGAAAACAACAAGTTAACATTAAATTGAATTGTATCTTTATTTATTTTGTTACACATTTCCCAATGACATTTTAATCTGGAACTTGAGACTGGAGTTTCACATCCCTGAAAGAAGGCACTACCCCCTTTAATATACAGATGGCATAAAACACTATCACACATAATTCTCGGGATACCAAATTACTATGCAAGATCTCCACTGTTTACTGACTCGTATTAATCCCTACAATTAATCTACTTACTCCTATTAAAATCCAAGAGCTACAAATTTAATAAATCCGTAAACTCTTAGAGGAAAATAAGAATGAATTTAATAGGAGAACAGATAAACCCTATTTCTAAATGCCAATTTCAATTCTTCCAATTTGCCCAAAGAGGCCTGGAGGGAAGTAAGCCAATTTCAGTTGCTTTGCTTCAGTTGCTTTTAATGTCACTTCTTGCTGAGGACAGTCGCTTCCTATGCATGCTACTACTCTCTTAAACTTAACATACAGATAAATATACCGAGTAATGCTTAAGTACTTTTAGAAGCACACATGATATTAGGGAAAAATAAATTAATCAGGGCACCTGCTCCCCAAAGGCAGGGATTACAGGATCTGGCTGAGAGGAGCAGCTGTGCTTAGAGGTCCCGTGGTGACCACTCTGAGACCGCTCTGATACTCTCTGTAATCACTAGTCAGAACCTAGCCCTAAAGCTAAAGATTCATGACAATAGCACGTCCTACAGGGACATCAGAATCTGGAGACAAATAGTCAGCAAATGCCTGCTGTGTGCAAGGCCTGGTCCTAAGGGTCAGAGAGGGCAGTTTGGAGCTGTTCAGGAAAGATTTGATCTTCAATCAAGGCCAGCCAGAGACTCTAGTCCCCCAATGCTATCTTTTAAACTCAGAGGCACAAACAAAAGAGAAAAATCACCCAGCCACAAATTACTCTCTAGGGGAGGGTATTTTGATAAATTTTTGCCTATCATTCACTAGCTATAAGAAAACAAACATAAACCAAGCTACATGGAAATTTTCCTCTGACATCAACATCTGTTTATCAGAAAATCTATGAACAGTTAAGATTAAAAAGCAACTTCCAATCACACTTTGCTTGATAAGATAATAAAATCTGGTACCCTGAAAAACTCCATATGTAGAATTTCTTAATAATATTCCAAATTTCATGTAAGAAGGTAAATAAATAAATCAAGAACCCCAGACATGTGTTTATTAGGCACACAAGAATAAAAGGAACTTGGAAATGAAAACTTCAGTCTGGGGCCTTCCATGATATTTCCCCAAAATGTCCCAGTGCCTATGGGTATGATGCTAAATAGAAATCATTCCAATAGCTCTAAACTTCACATACAAGACAACCACTAAAGCTTCTCTGAAGGAAAAAAGGTTTCATAGGCAGTTCCTTTTTTTTATTCTTTGTATAAAAAAAACACCCTAATAATGTGATACATTTGACACAAAAGGAAAAAGGGGATTTTTACTGTTTACTTTTACATAAATAAAACTTCTCTGACTACTTACCACAACATTCAACAGCCCTCCATATGGCCCAATGTCTGGTTGCCACAATCCCAAAATATGTCTATATCGGTGAAGCACTGGGGAAAGAGAGAAACATCAAGCCTACATTTCAAACTGAAAACTGAATACACTAAGTTGAATTAAAGAGACTAATAAAGCAAAGGGGTAAGGGGGAGATGAAGAGGGGAAAGAAGAGATCACATCACATGAAGTTTTAAGGAGGAAAGTCTATTATGAAAATAGAAAAAGCAAATCTTATCTAGAATTTTTTGGACAATGAATAATCAAGGATATTCCCTATTACTACAAGTGCTTAATAAACCTTTAAATGACATAGAAAGCTTAAGTGGGAGCTTTTAAAAATTCATTCAAACAGCAAGTATTTAGTGTGCACCCGCGGTTTGCAAGAGACAATCCCACAATCCCATGGGAATTTTATGTAAGGCAGAGTTAAAACTGCTGAAGAGAGGTATGACCTGCACAAAAAAATTACCCTAATAGGCAGAGTGGATTAGAAATTACATCAGTTCTGGGAAGGTCAGGCTGCACTCCCACCCAAGCAGACCAGACTGCCCAGGAGCAATATTCACTCCAGGTCTGGAAGGAGCTAGATGAGCAGAGGTAAGCCTGGGACAGGTCAAGAAAACAGGCGGGATGGGAGAAACATCAGAAGGGGAGAATAATTAAGCCTGGAAAAAAGTCTGGGGCCACTGTCTGAAGGAGCAGGATGAAATGCCTGGACTTCATTGGTAACTATAGGAAGATACGGGAGGCTTTCTGTCCACACAGGGTATGATGGCTGTATGTGAAGGGCTTGGGCGCACAGGAACAATCTGGAGGCCACTGCACTAGTATAAGCATGCCATCATTGGAGGTAGGCCCTGAAAGGTGGATACAGGAAGAAAGACAAGAATTGACCTAAAAGACACGTGGGGAAAATGGATTAATCTAGTAACTATCAATATGGGGATAAAAGAAGTAGTAATCAAAAATTACTGAAAACATGCACATCCAATTAGTACTGTTTCTTCAAAACTGCCATCCCAGTAGACTCTATTCCCAACAGTGTTGTTAGGCATTGTAGTAGAGAAGCCCCACCAGAAAAATCTCATTAGCTTACAGTCAACATCTCTTTTTGGAGCAAATAGGTGATTACCCAGTTCAAGCACCAGACTTGGCTCCAAACACCTTGTGGTTCTTGCCCAAAATGAGAACTCCTCTCAAAAGAAAAGATTGCCCACTCCTGGGGAAATTCTACAGTAGGAGGCTGAGGCTCTGAAGTCTGTACCCCAAGAGAAGCTCTAAAGATGCACTAAGCAATGGCAACATTCTTGGAATAAGTACAGAAGCTTTCCCATCCCCATCGCCACCCCTCCAAGGGAATACCTTGGAAAAGTTTCTGTGATATCTGTTTAAAAAAAAACGAAAGTAACTATTACATTGTAATCATATCTGATAAACTCTGGAAGCAGATACTAGGATTACCACTATTACTATTGCTACTGCTACTAAGGCTAACATTAGATAAATCTAAGACATTGCTATAATTCAAAAATAAATTTATAGTTTAGTTACTTTTTTTTCTTCCAGGCCTTGATTCCATCTCTGTGGGAAAAGCTTTTGGTGAAAAAAGATCCTTTTTTCTACTACACCTAGCTTACTTATACTGTTTGCCAAAGAATAAGAAATTAAATGATTTGACCAGATGGAGAACAACAGGTTATCCTGGCTCCCAGGTCAGCCCTGTCTATCCCTCTGCCAAAGCTACCTTTTTAAAGTAAATATACAGGATTAAAAATTGTCATATTACAGCACAAAGAATCTGCCTCATACTCTCTCTTTTTAAAGAGCTAACCATAAACTAATTTCACTTAATAAACAGCAAAGCACCTGTTTTAAGTTTAAATGAAACAAAACAACGGCTGGGATTTGTTCAAGTGAACTTTAGATATCTGTAAACAGAGACTGTCCCTGGAGGTAAGCCATAGCTGCTTGTCATTTTGATGCAACACATCACATTGCATTCTAGATGTTCAAATTTAAAGGTCACAGAGACAGAATTAAATTATGATTTAGTCTTAAACAATGTTCCTCAGGTCTCAATAGTGACTAAGTAATTTAAGTTCGGTTTGAAATAGTGTATTATGGTCATCTATTGTATAAAGCTGTATAAAGTACTTAAATGTTTGTAAACATGGGATAAAAAGGTGTATAAATTCAATGTGATGAAGAATCAGAGAAATAATGACAAATATTAATATTAGGAAAAGACAGCTATATCTCTTTACATCCCCACAAACTCGCTTCATTCATAATAAAGTCCTTTCGATTCAAAGATCAAATTGAAAGAAAATGTATTACTAGAGAAATTTTGACTATTACATAGTCTTAGTAGAGAGTTGGGTTTTTTTCCCCCCATAGTGATACTTAGGACCATTCTTGTTGATTTACAACTAACTAACTAAAAAGTTTAAGTCATGAACCTACAAAAAGAAATGTTGAATTCAAGGGCAAGGGATTAAGACTATGAAATTATACTTGCACATTATTTTGTAGGTACTAAAACACAATAGTGTTGACTACCACTGGAAGAGTTAAGAAATAAAAATCAGAATTTTAAAATGATAGGAAGTACACATCAGTAGGAAGGGAAGATGTGACTGTCTCCCAATACAAAACATAGAATGACCAGGAAGGACTAGATGACATGACTTCTAATCTCAGCTTTTAACTGTAGTCAAGTCACTTCATCTCTGTAGGCCTTAAGCTTCCTCATTTCTAATATATTACAGTCAAAATATCTGATTATGAAATCCTTTTCAGATCTAGGATTCTTTACATAAATACAAGTAGTCCAATGAAAAACTTTCTCTGGCTTTTTTTCTCTTTTTTAAAAAATTTCCAATATAATTTAGCATTATTAAATATACATTCTTTTATATTATTTAATGGCTTTATTTAGTTTTTTTTAATATTCCAATTTTAATTAGTCTACATATAAGTTGTTACACATAAAAATAATTTAATAGTTTACTTTTTCAAAATTTAAACTTTTAAACTACAGTACCAAAACAACGTCAATGCTTTGTTATAACAAAAGTGGTAATTCATCACCTGCATTAGAATTCTCTAATGCATCCAAATAAAATTTGAAACAAAATGCTCAAGTGCCACAAAAACATTTTACAATATTCCAACTCTGAGTAAATGAGAAAGAAATATGTAATTGAAAAATCAGTAACAAATGGCAAATTAAACTTTGATGTGAAAACAATGCTTTTCATTCAAGTGGATATTTGTGCTTCTATTACACTTGGGTTCCAGGGATTTCTAAGTACCAAATCTAAGAAAGCATATTGTTTTTACTGATGAAAAGCTTCTAATCATATTGGGCATAAATTGATATCTACACACAATTCCACTATCTAGCAGCAGCTTAATATAAGGTAGCCCAAAGAAGTCATTAATTTTTATATAGGGATCACATGAAGAATGAAGTAGGTTATTGCTAAGAATCTGTAAAGTTTTATTCAGTGTTATTAGCCATGCATTTGGCTACTCAGAACCTTTCACCTTAAAGTGAGTTTTACAATCTGATACACTGAAATTCTTCCACAGTGTAAAGAGAGTGAAACAATAACAGTCTTATTCTATCATTCCATAGCAAAGAAATTTGCCAAATAAGTAGAGAATTTTTACTTGTGGAACTAATTTGCATTACTTAATGTTTAATAAAAAATATTTTTTATTTACAATATTATTTTCAAACCTTTCTCTCCCTCTCAATTTTTATATGACTACTGTCTCACATAAATAACACAGAATGCCAGACTGCAGCAAGAAGAGATATGGCTTCAGATTTGCTTCTGATCTTCCTAGTTATGTAATCCTAGACAAGTCATTTAACCACTCAGGGTTTCAGACAATTACCTGGGATGTATCTGCTAAGGCAGAGACATTGTGATTATGTGGTAAAGGAAATTCTTACACCAGAACTTCCCTACACTAGTCTGTAGATCCCTTCCTGTTTTGTGGAACTAAACTAAAACCCACCTTAAAAAATTAACAATTAAGTTTAAAAAGAAAGTTCTTAGAATATTTTGCAACAATTTAGTCACTAGCATTCTGGAGAGCAATTTGGAATTATACCCAAAGGGTTATCAAACTGGCAGACTCTTTGATCTAGCAGTTTCTACTGATATCCCAAAGAGATGAATAAAAAGGGAAAGGGACCCACATGTGTAAAGATGTTTGTGGCAGTCCTTTTTGTAATGGCAAAGAACTGGAAACTGAGTGGATACCCATTGTTCGGGGAATGGCTGAATAACTTATGATAAATGAATGTCATGGAATATGATTGTTCTATAAGAAACAATCAACAGGAGGATTTCAGAGAGGCCTGAAAAGACTTAAATGAACTGATGCTAAGTGAAGTGAGTAGAACCAAGAGAACATTGTACACAGGAACAGCAAGATTATGTAATGAACATGGTTCTTTTCAACAATGAGATGATTCAGATCAATTCCAATAGACTGGTGATGGAGAGAGCTATCTGCATCCATAGAAAGGACTATAGGGACTGAGTGTGGATCACAACATAATATTTTTCACCTTTTTAGCTGTTTGCTTGCTTTTTTTTCCTCATTTTTTCCCACTTTTGATCAAATTTTTCTTATGCAGCATGATAAAGGTAGAAATATGTATAGAAGAATTGCACATATTTAACCTATATTGGATTACTTGCTGTATAGGGGAGGAGGGAAGTAGGGAGACAGGGAAAAAAATTTTAGTTGAATGTTGAAAACTATCTTTGCATGTATTGTGAAAAATAAAAAGCTATTAGTATTAAAAAAAAAAAACCTGAAAATTCACTTAATAAAGCTGGTTAATATTTCTCAAGTTAAATTGTTATATTTCAAGTAAATTTCTCAAATTAAATTGTTTATTGGTTGGATTCAATTCAATTCATATAGTACTTATGAAACTGAAACATCAAGTCATTATAAAAATTCAGACTGGTGCTCAAATTTACATCTACCTTACTAACCTTATACTATCAAAAAACAGATAGACTTCACTATCTATCACTGTCTAACTCAAATAGAAACAATTCTACAGACATGCTGACTTAGAAACAAGTTAACATCACATATGTCACAGTGTTTTCATTTAATTAAACATTTCCCAGTTACATTTTATCTGGTTAACTTGACAACTCCAGCTAAGGTATATCTACTACCAATGTTAAGGATCAGGAAAGTTCATCTTCATGAGTTCAAATTCTGCTTCAGAAACATACTGACTGTGTGGCCCTAGGTAAATCATTTTACCTTCTCTGCTTCAGTTTCTTCATCTGTAAAATGAGCTGGAGAAGGAAATCCACTCAGGATCTTGGCCAAGAAAACCCAAAAAAGGGAATCATGAAGAGCTGGATGTGACTGAAACTATACAACAACAAAAAGGAAAATTCTATACCAATATTAATGTTTGTTCTGACAACTACTCAAACTAGCAAATATTCTGACTCAGCAGGAATAGACTATTCTCAGATTAATTCTCAACAGTAACACTATAAGACTTTTTAGCGGCCAACACTGGTGAACAGCAAAGCAACAGAAGTTGGGGGGGGGGGGGAAGAGGGGGAGGGTAGTGTTTAGGAGTCTTAACTTTTTACATTCATTGACCCCAAACTTTTCCATAACTTGGGGAGTAGGTGTGGTTTAAAGTAGGGAAGGGGTGATTCCAAGAGAAAGAGAAGGGAAAAGTCCCAGACATTCCACCCACTCTTTCCCCATTCATCTCCTCCCTTGCCCCAGAACATATCTTTGCTGCTTCACTACTCAAACAAGTTGGATAAGATAGGAGTTTCCAATTTTATTTCTTTTTTTTTTTAGTTTATTTTTAATACACATTGTTTTATGAATTATGTTGGGAGAGAAAAACCAGAGCAAAAGAGAAAAACCATAGGAGAGATTAAAAAAAAAAAAAACTGAAAAAAAATCAGTGAACATAGCATGTGTTGTTTTATATTCAGTCTCCTCAGTTTTTTCTCTAGTTGTAGATGGCATTTTCTGTTCAAAGTCTATTGGGATCACTAAATACTAAGAACCAAACCTTTCATGGTTGATCATCACACATTCTTGCTGTTGTTGTGTACAATGTATTCCTAGTTCTGCTTGTTTCACTTAGTATCAGTTCATGTAAATCTTTCCAAGCATTTTCTATAATCAGCTTGTTCATCATTTTTTATAAAACGATAATATTAACTTCATGCCATTCCTCAATTGACGAGCATCTACTCATTTTCCAATTCTTTTCTATCACAAAAAGAATTGCTGCAAACATTTTTGCACATGTGGATTTTTTCCCTCCTTTATGATTTCCTTGGGATACAGATTCAGTAATAGCACTGCTGGGTCAAAGGGCATGCAGTTTGATAACCCTTTGGGCATAGTTCCAAATTGCTCTCCAGAATGGTTGGATCATTTCACAACTCCACTAACACTGCATTAGTGTCTTAGTTTTCCCACATCCCCTCCAACATTTATCATTATCCTTTCTTGTCATCTTAGCCAATCTGAGAGGTCTGAGTGATTTTATTTCTTATCAAGTGAGATAAAGGACTTCTAGGTTTTACCATCTATCCTGCCTCTCTACCCTGAAAAACCCCAGTAACTGCCAAGTAGACCTAATGACAAACTTGGGTCTCGCCATCTGTCCCTTTACTAAACTTTTAGAATCAGATCTAGCCAACTGCAGCTGAATTTTCTTTGATATATGTTATCTTTCCCAATCAGCATACTTCAGCCTTACAAAAATCCTAGAAGATATTTACTGTAATTATTCCCATTTTACAAATGAGGAAACTGAAACAGACAGGTTAAATGACTTGTCCCGGGACTATCTGAAATGTCTCTTAGGAAGATTCTGAAGATTGTCCACCAAGATATGGTACCACACTCTTAAGTGCTTTCTCAAGCTGAACTGCCCTGCTAAGATTCAAACTCAAAGACTACTGCAGAATGTGACTTCCTTGAGAGGAGTGGATATAACAACCTTTTTCTATTTCAAGGAGGAAAAGGAAAAGAATAAATAGTTAAATTGCACCTCCTATGCACCAAATACTGGGCTAAGAGTTTTTATCGTTATTATGTCATTTGATCCTCACAACTCTTTGACGTAAGTGTTATGATGAGCCATATTTTGCTGTTTAAGAAGCTGAAGCAATCGGAAGGGAAGCTTTGCTGCTGAGGGTCACCCTGCTAATAAGCACCTGAGGTCACACTGCTGACTCAAGGCCCAGTACTCTGGCACACCAGCTGATTCTTCACACTGTGCATGATACCTAGGAAGCACTTAGTAAATGCCTTTTCCTTCCTCCAGAGTTTTCAAAACACTTTCCCATCTCATCTAAACCTCACAAACCTCCTTAAAGATTAAGTAAATGCTTCATCCAGAATCCCAACATGGTCAGTCAGTGAGAGAATTAAGTCCAGAACTCAATTCTCCAGACTTCAAGTCCTATTTTCTTTCTACCTTAATAATGCTGTTTTTTTTTTTTATTGGAAAGAAACTGGAAATGTTGGAAAGGAATCCTTAAAATATAGCATATCTGGGAAGGAAAGTCTATATTTTCCCCCAAAGGGCCTTTATTCAAAATGGGCAATATAGTGAAAGAGAGCAAGAGTCCTGTAATTATGCTGACACAAACAGGGAAATTTGAAGGGGAAAGGACTTTGCAGTGTCACAACCTGAACATCTATTTTAAACTCTTTAAAGTTTATATTTTCATTTATGTGACTTGAAACTGAATCAAAAGCAATTTCACAGAGAGAGAGAGAGAGAGATAGATGGACAGAGACAGAGAGAGAGAGAGAGACAGAGAGAAACAGAAAGAGAGAAAGAGAAAGAATCATTATAGATCACATAGACGAGGGAAACCAAAAAGCTACCCCAATATTAAATCTAAGATTGGTTAATAAAGCAAATATTCATACCCAAGAACCATGCAATACAGGATTAAACACTCAAGAATACAGCATGCTCTGATAAATGTGGATAAATGTGGGAAATGCGTTTAGAAGAATTGCACATGTTTAACCTATATGGGATTATTTGCTGTCCAGTCCAGGGGAGGGGAGTGGGGGTAAAGGAGGGAGAAATTGGAACACAAGGTTTTGCAAGGATGAAAGTTGAAAATTATCTTTGCATGTATTTTGAAAATGAAAAACTATTATTTTTTAAAAATACAGCATGTTTCTCATAAAATAATCCAAAAGATCATTATATATAATCTCCGTATTACTTAAAGCCAAACTCATTTTTTTTTCCTTTAGGTTGTTTTACTCGTGCTCCAGCTAAATTATTTCTCCCCCAACTCAGAAAACCATTTAAGACAATTTACAATAGGTTCCTATTATTCAATGTAAGTGCATCATCAAAATCAATTTTTTAAAGTTCATGGCATAACACAAAATATAGGATATACCTGGCCATAAAACAATTTCAGCTTTCTATCAATCAATATGTCAAAAACTATAATATTCCTATGTGATAATAAAGAACCACTATTCTCAATATAAATATAAAAGCTAGAATGTTAGATGTTAAAAGCATTTAGAATAATTTTTAAATTATAAATTCTATAAAAAAAAAAAAAAAAGCTTCCAGAAAGAAAAAGGCTAATTTTTAAACAAATCTTAATATTTAATTCAGCTCTGGAAAGAAATCATTTTTTAAAATCAATAATAATATCTGCTTTCCAATTAACAAGAGTTTTAGTAAAGTTATTTTTTTTTAAGCCCACACCCACAGAGTCACAGCACATAACAAAGGGGCTTGAATTCTAATGTGGCCATTGCAGCAAATCTCTGGCCCTCCTGCTGGCCTGCATCATCCCCCTCATGCCTGTTCTTGATCTCTACCCTATCTTCTTCCCAAGACTTCCTTAAATGTCTTTGTAATCCAAAGACATCCAAAATGCCTGTGTAATCAGCTTATTTTCCCATCACTCTTACTCTGTCTCTACTGTTTTCAAGGATGGTTTCAACTAATTCTGAGCTTCTTCTACATCTTTAGAAGTATTTCTTGTGGTTAGACTCTATTTCATAGCTAATAAGGATTATCTATGGAGGGTAAAAAAAAGGGATAGGAACAGTGGTAAAAAAAGAGGATGTATTAATAAAAAAAAAGCCTGCCTCCCCTTTTGCCTACTAGAAGCCAGTATTATCATATCTAGGTCACCTTCACTTTTTTGAGTCATTATAGACACATTTTTTTTTTTTATTTCTTCAATCTAATTTCATCTGTGTGGGAAACTCCTATGCACTTAAGTCAGAAACCTTAAACTGTAATTTATAGTCTGAGAGAGCAGTGTAGTCCAAAGTATCCCTAGAAGGCTGAGTGACCCATCAGATGTCCAGAGGCAGGATTTATACCTAGGTCTTCACAACTCCTTAGGGACTCTCTATGTTATACTACCTCTCTCAAAGTTCTTTAGAATTGTATAAATCATCTAAAAAATATTATGAAACAATCAAGATAACTTAATCTTAATATGATGCAAAGCACACATTCATTCTCTTAAATGAAAAGTTGTTAAGGTAACTAGAATAATGAATGGAGATGACACTGATGAAAGCAGGAAGGATCAGGGTGAGTTTCAAGGGCAAGTTAATATTATGTGGGTCCAAAAGATTTTTTTCTATCCAA
The DNA here is from genome assembly GCF_016432865.1 of Antechinus flavipes. Taxonomy (NCBI): domain Eukaryota; kingdom Metazoa; phylum Chordata; class Mammalia; order Dasyuromorphia; family Dasyuridae; genus Antechinus; species Antechinus flavipes. The sequence continues at coordinate 53,845,636 of NC_067399.1, read as the reverse complement.
CTACCACCCTACATAACTAAGGATGTAAATTCAGCAAGGGAGCCCATCTAGAATTCAAATGTAAAATGATGGCTAATAGTCAGAACAAGTGAACTGTTTAAGTTTCATTTTAGAGGAAGAGAAAAGATTTGGGGACTTCTGTTCAGTACTCTTTGCTTTGATCCTACATGAACCAAATTGAGAGTCTTCTCAGTACACTTTTAACCCTATATAATTGGTAGGCTCCTGGGTCGTATGTAATACGGATCACAAATATGATGAAGACTTACTCTCTAAGCCTAATAAACTTCAACCCGTGCCACCACTCAGAAATACTCTCTCTACCCAAAACACAGTACATCTCCCGGAAAAGTGACGAGCAGTATAAAAGCCAAAGTGATCGTCAGTTTGCTCTGAGATCATAAAATCCTAACATTCTCTGTGTGTTAGGATCATCATGCAGCATCTTGGGCGTGCTCTCTGCAAAAAGCATAAGCTGACAGCAAGTACGTACGGCAGGTGTAAACATCTCTGTATTCCATGTGCTCGTAATCGGGGAGAATTTTCATAAAACGTCCTGACTTCACTCGTGGATTTATACCTGAACAGACACAGCAGGGAAAGTACTAAAGAAGATGTTTCCAATTTTTATGACTATATACACATTTTCATAGGCTGTAACACTGTCTTTTTCCTTAGTGCTAAATAAAAAACCAATAAAACAAATAAAATGCAAGGTACAAATATGTGATCAGCTTCTAGTCAAAAACTTCAATTCTGGCCTGTACATCCAATTCTGGACTTTCCAACAACAAACCCAGAATGGGATATTACCAATGTTTACAACAATTCTTTCATCCACTCCCTATTCCCATTTTAACAGTTTGTGCTTAAATTTTTTCTAACTCAAGAGATTAATAAGGTTCACTAGAGCCTATTAGAGGCAGGTGTTAAGAAGTACAAAACTGTTTGCAAGACTTGGCTTCCCTGATAGTAGACAGCCAAATGATTCAAACAGAGACCTTCTTCATGTATCTAAAGGTTAATTTCAAGTTCATTTTACTGGTCTGAGCAGACAGGCCAAGATCTGGCACCCACCATTTGGTATCTTTTCAACCACCTGTCCTTAGGGATAAGGTAAATTCTTCCCTGGAAGCCTCTTATAAAACTGGATGTGCTGCCCCTTGTTTTGGAGAAAGGGAAAGAAACATGCAGCATTTCTATTTTGCTAATTCGATTGGTCGAACTATTAAATTGATTTTGCCCTGAAAATAGCAGCTCCTGTTCTAAGGAGCAGCAGTAAACTGGACTCTATGTCAGCTTAACTATTTCAAGGTTCCTTAACCACAAAGGTAATGACAATCACCGGAAACATTCTGTGGAGGCTTCAGTCTATAATGTAATGATGTCATTGCTTCTACAATCTACAAAATTCATTACATACAACACTGCCTCCCCATCCCATTCGTTAGAAATGTCCTCTACACACACCCACACACACAAAAAAACACACAAAAGCACACATGCACGCACACACACACACTCATGCACACAGTTGTGCTCAATTTTCCCAATCACTTCCCTCCCCACTTCTCTCCCTCCTTAGTGGCAGCACCTGGCCAGAACCCCCTCTCAGATCACAGAGCAGTGTCTGGGCAGTCTCCTACAGCCTCAGCCAGGATAAGCTAGCCAGAAAGAGTTTTCCTATCTTTCACTTGTATACTTCGCAGGATCATAGGGCACACCAACTCACCAGTAGGAAGATATTAAGGGATTTTCTACCATATTATTGCAGCTAAGGTTAAGAGATAAGTCCTCTTGGTTCTTTGAGGGAAGACTGGGAAGGTACAGGCCAAGTGCCATAACCAGCTCCAAAGGACATTACAACTGAGAATTTTGTTGTATTAATTTCAGCTTTAAAAAAAAAGTGCTGGACTTGTGGTCAGGCAGATCTGAATTCGAACTTTGCGGTACTTATTAGCTGTGTGACTTTAAGCAAGTCACACTCTCTCAGCATAAGTTTCCTCACAGGACAATGGAGGAAATCACAACACTTAGCAACACGGGACTACAAGAAGCAAATGAGTTAACATATGTAAATAAACTGGCAAACCTCAAAGCAGCATCTAACTCCAAGCTCTGAGGTCCCCTCCTCTAATACAAACTCCCTGGGCACAGGGATCCTTTTCCATTTTGTTTCTGTATCCTCAGCATTTAACAATCCTAAACACTGTTATCACAAGAGGGTTTGACATACAAAGATTTAGGATTAATAAGAGAAGACTCAATGTTCCCAAGAACAAAGGATTTAGCCCTGAAATGACTAGATTAGAATTACCTAATTCCAAGTCCCTAGAGCTTTAAAGAAAACCAGATCTCAGAGGAGGTGAAATGACTTGTCCAAGGTCACACAGAGGAGAGAAATCTCAGTGAATTCAGAACAATGTGACCCCGGACTCCCAGATTCTAAGTCCTCCACCTCAGTAACACATTTACAGATGGTTTTCTTAAGACACACATCTCCTCTGTAACTTATGATTTGTAAGGATTTGTGTAAGAAGTGGACTTTGGGCAGGCCAAGGTTGCCTTAGATTTGGGAACAAGGGGAACAACAGGGAGAAGAGCCCAGAGGTCAGAGATCCCAGGTAAGGAGAACAGTGGAGAAGAGCAAAGAGTGGCTCACAAATGTGACTGCAGATGAAGGCCTTGCCAGCAGGGTTGCAGAAGCAGCCAGAGGAAGGACAAGGAAAAAGCCTCAGAAAGAAAGAAAAGTAACCTCAAAGAAAGCAACAGCCTCAAGTTAGGAAACAGAAGGAAAACCGTATGTTACAGACAAATGCCACAGGAACAGTGTGCACAATGAGAGAAGGAAGCTCTTGAAAACTCTTTTAACTATATGGTCTCTCCTCTATCACTGCAGCATACTGCCCAAAATTAATCTGTATTTTCAATCCCAAGAATTTTCAAGAAGATAGAAAATCAACACAATAATCACTGTATTCACCTGGAGACTAAGACTGAAAATGACTCAAGTCCCCTAAAAGGGCATCAGATGTACTGAAGTTGACATCAGCTTCCCTGGAAACAAGCAACCACCAATCAGAAGTCTACTTTAACCTGGTGTTGGCTCTAGGGCTAGTGTTTAAAGGGACCTTACCCCAGGTGAATCCTCTATTGCCAAATGAGGAAACTGAAGCCAGAAAGGGGAAATTACCTTCCCCAAATTAGAAAATATTTGTAAAGTATTTAGCAAATACCTGATGCAGAAAAGACACTCAATCAATGCTCACTCTCTTTCCCCAAGGTCACATAAATGACTAGCATCAGAGACAGAATTTGAATCCAGGTCCTCTGCCTAAAGGCCAAAATCAAAATGAGGATCACTTTTCAAAAGCTTCCTTACACTAACAAAATAAAGAGACAGAATTTTTGCATCTATTCTCTGGGGCTGAGACTAAAACAGTCCCTAATGCGCTGTAGATAAAGCCATGAATCAATCCAGCCATTCTGGATAGTAACATAAACAACTTAGGGCCTCCACAGTCACAGAGTCTTGGACACTAGTTGTAAGGTCAGTATGAGGCCCTAAGGAGATCAAAGAAAATGAAGCTATATTTATAAAAATATGTACAGGAGCTCTTTGTGTTAGAGCAAAGAACTAGAAACAAAGGGGGTGCCCATCAACTAGGGAAATGGCTGAACAAATTATGACCTAGGATTGTAATGGAATATTACTCTTAGAAAAAACAAAAGGGACAGTTTCAGAGAAATCTGGGAAGATAGTGATGCAGAATGAAGTGAGCAGAACTATCTCTCTTCTGCTTCCATTCTGAATCATCTTCAAAAGTACTTGTGCCCATCTCTGTTGACTAAAGGTCCTTTTTTTCTATGATGCCCATTTAGGCCTGTAATGACAGATAATGTCTCAAGTTCCAAACTGTGCCTTACAAAAAAACAACCTATTAAAATTAAATTTGACACAAACAAAAAATGCAACCTCTTTGCTATAACCCAATTCTTCAGGCTAATGACTTATTAGCACAAAAAAATCTAAAGGTAACTGCTGATAACAGCTTACATTGGTCCCCTTAGCAGCTTCCAGCTATATTTGAACAGGTGCTCTAACTCTAGAAGGAAGAAATAAAACAAAGCAGAACCAGGGAGAATAAAATCTGTCCTTTTTTCTACATGGAATTTCACTTGTAGGAATTCCATGTAGAAAAAAGGACAGATTTTATTCTTGTAGGAAAGCAAAGGCAGGAAAGAAGGATCACAGAATTTTAGATTTGAAATAGACTTAAGAAATAATCTAGTCCTAGGCCCTGTGATTAATTAATTTTTTTTTAAATTGTAACTATTTCTCCATAGATGGTTTCCTTTGTAATCGTATCTTATTTCTTACATTTTGAAAAATTATTCTAAGAACGTGTCCATAATAGGACTTATCAAACTGCCAAAGGGTCCAAGGCACTAAAGTTTAAGAAATTTGTTCAGTGTTCCAGTTGCATCCAACTCTTTATGCCCTCATTTGAGGTTTTCCTGACAAAGATACTGGAGTGGTTTGCCACTTCCTTCTCTAGTTCATTTTACTAATGAGGAAACTGGGGCAAACAGATTGGGTTTGTCCAAGGTCACACAGCTAGTAAGTATCTGAGGTTGAATTTGAAAATAAGTCCTCCTGACTCCAGGGCCAGCACTCTATCCTCTGCACTACCTAGTAGAGAGATAAAAAACTGAAGAATCCTGCTGTAGTTCAATCTGAGGACCCAAGAAGTAGAGTGATTTCATAGTTACTAGGGCCCCACACTTATGATTCTCAAGGCCCGCTTCACAGTATGGAAGAAAGCCACTGTTAAAGGATTTCTGAAAGAGGAAACCTTCTCATTCAGATTACAGTCTATCCTATCCAAAATCCAATTAAGTCATGACTTGAATGTCTCCTAGACGAAGGCTCTCCATGAATTTAAAACAAGCAGCAGATCCTTAAAAGGGAATCAAAGAGCAATCCCCAAATCACAACATAAATTACTAAAAACAGAAGCAACTATTGCTCCACACCAACCTAGGACTGCACAATGCACAAGCTCCTTGATTTCCAGGCACACAATTTCTTATCCAGGGCAAGCTAAAAAACAAGAACTACATTACTGGAATATTAACATAAGGAAAAATAAGTGGCAAATGTATAATTCTCAGATTCAAGTCCTGTTACATTATTTAAATAGTGACAAATTCCTTAAGTGGAAGTACTAAAAAGATGGGACTGTCAAATATGGGCCATATTCTATGTATTATTCAAAGCTAAAATTTGATCAACAAGGTGATATTTCATAACAGAAATATTTATAACAAATGGATTAACTCACGCTTGGCATAAACATCTCGACAGGATACACCGGTAATCTCCAGCTTCCGTAAGTTTTCACATACACCATACTCTGAAAAACATAGAAATTTACTAAAAATTAAATTCAAAGAAACACAAAGCAAAACCAGAGACTGGGGAAATCAAAATTCTCACTCCCTCAAATTTCAACCTGTCCTACTCTGTGGAGACAGTTTGAAATTTTCCCTTTATTCCATTTTGTCAGTCAACCAGAGCTAAGTAATAATCAATGTTATGAATTTTCAGTAAAGGTTAAACATTGAACTTTTGAGCAGGTTTGGAAACTGGACTGCAGAAGAATGCCATTTTTGTGGAGCTTACGCTACACCTCAGCATCGCAATAAATATTTAGCCAAGATATAATGTAGCTACCCTGAGCAACTGTAACCATATGATACAGAAGAGAGAGAATATAAACAAATATCAAAAATGAGTACTACCATGTTTTCCCGATAATAAGACCTATCCCGAAAATAGGCCCTCCCCTTACTGTGTAAGATTACTCTCAAATAAGCCCTCCCCCGAAAATAAGCCCTATTGAGATTGCTACTGTAGTGAAGGTGATCCCCTGCACTATACGCTACATTACGGTACCCTCTGTATGCACCGTCGCCCTCCCTTTCCCCCCACTATGAAACGCACGCCACCTCCGAGCGGCATCCAATCAGAGCTGCAGCAGTGAGCGCGTCATCCTGTTCTTCCTTTTTTTTTTTTTTTTTTAATAACTTTTTATTGATAGAACCCATACCAGGGTAATTTTTTTCAGCGTTATCCCTTGCATTCACTTCTGTTCTGATTTTTCCCCTCCCTCCCTCCACCCCCTTCCCCAGATGGCAAGCAGTCCTTTACATGTTGAATAGGTTACAGTATATCCTAGATACAATATACGTGTGCAGAACCAAACAGTTTTCTTGTTGCACAGGGAGAATTGGATTCAGAAGGTATAAATAACCCAGGAAGAAAAACAAAATGCAAGCAGTTTATATTCATTTCCCAGTGTTCTTTCTTTGGATATAGCGGCTTCTGTCCATCTTTGATCTATTGAAACTGAATTAGCTCTCTTTATCGAAGAGAGCCACTTCCATCAGAATACATCCTCAAACAGTATCGTTGTTGAGATATATAATGATCTCCTTGTTCTGCTCGTTTCACTTAGCATCAGTTCATGTAAGTCTCGCCAGTCCTCTCTGTATTCATCTCGCTGGTCATTCCTTACAGAACAATAATATTCCATAACGTTCATATACCACAATTTACTCCCCCCTGCAATTCTCCAATTGATGGGCATCCATTCATTTTCCAGCTTCTAGCCACTACAAACAGGGCTGCCACAAACATTTTGGCATATACAGATCCCTTTCCCTTCTTTAGTATCTCTTTGGGGTATAAGCCCAATAGAAACACTGCTGGATCAAAGCATCCTGTTCTTCCCCAGTGATTTGCTTGCTGGCGCCATTGAGAGCAGTGCCGTGGAGGAGAGCTGAGACAGGACAATATAAAAACCCGGTATGTAAGCGGGAGTGAGGGGACACGATGGAGGATAAAAGGGGCATGATAGAGGATAAAAGAAGAACTCAGGGGGCATGATAGAGGATAAAAGAAGAACTCAGGGGGCATGATGGAGGATAAAAGAAGAACTCAGGTAGCACTCACCGCACTAAAGAAATGAAGACCTTCCTTGCAGAGAGAAGAATAGATCAAGTAATGATTCCTGCAGGAATGACTGCCTATCTCCAGACCCTTGATATTGCAATAAACAAGCCATTCAAGGACCATTTGTGCATGGAAGTCAATGACTACATTGAAAATAGAATGGAAAGAAATCAGCGTGGAAACTTTGTGAAGCCCTGTCTGCAAGAAGTCGTGACTTGGGTGAAGAAGTCATGGGATAAAATTACTGACAGCTGTGTCGCCAAAGCACTACGAGCAGGTTACCTGGACAAGACATGTTCATTTAAAGAGAGCTATATTGCTGGACATGACACATTGGATCCACTTCTTCTGAAGGAAATAGAAGCACAAGACATCCAGGATGGAATTCAGGGTGTGGACACTTATGACGATGTTGTTGAAGAAGATGACATGATCATTATTGAATAAAGGTACTTTTTTTTGTTCACATTTACCTGTTTATTAAAATTGCTGTCAATGTTCCTTAAAATAAGCCCTCTCCTGAAAATAAGCCCTCTAGGGTTTTTCTGTCCAAAAAATTAATAAGACAGTGTCTTATTATCGGGGAAACACAGTAGGCAATCTTATGGGAAAATTGCTGAAACATAATCCCTTTCATGAATTTCTGTTTCTGCCTTTCCGCATTATCCTCCGGCCTTCCAGAACAATCTCTTTCAACAGATCTCCAAGACTCTCACCATAGCCTAAAACTCCCTCGTAATGGCAACCCCAAAAGCTTACCTTGTGCTTTGTCCTATATAAATTACTCATCTTTAAAATTACCACCTCTATTCTCCTTCCATAAGCAAAACCTCAAAACCCCTCAGTACAAAAGACCCAAGCAAGATATCAGAAAGAAATTAGTCTGATTGGGTGAATTCCTATTACTATTTGAATGAATGACTAATAACCCTTTCATCACACAATAGGTTTTTATAATCTCATAAAATATGCTTACTCTTAATAGAGTGTTAAATTGATGGAATTTTAGGCAATCCAATTCAATAAACATTTAAGCTGCTACTGTGTTTAGGACATATTAGAGTGTGACAAAATGAAATAAGATTCAAGTAGGGAAAGGAAGCAGGGGGAAAAAGTAGGCAAGCCTGAGAAAACAAGCTATTTTCTTAACTATCTCCCTTCTTAAGCTCCTGAACCTACAACATAATCTAAAAATTCCAAGTTTTTCAGTCACTCCCACTCCACACTGTTGCCTGGCATATATGCACACTTAGTAAATGCTTTTACATTTCTCCATCACAAGCAGTAGAGGGGCTCTGGCAGAAAGACCCGAAGCTGCTGTATGGATGGAGAATTTGTAAAGCTATTGTTTTGAAATGAGGAATCTATTGGATATTTGATTTAAGCATTAGCTCCCTACTCTATGGACCAGTGCTCTCTTATCCCCCTTTACACTTATGTATATAGGGGACCTATTTAAATGGTTTCAATCTGGCACCACTTGGGCAGTGATTACCCACCAATTTTAGAACGGGCAAATCTTGGCTCCTTCTACATCCATAGAATTCTGGGCTAAACAGGGTGAATGAACACTACCTACATGTTCCATTCTGCTAATTCCAAGTTCTACTACTACAAGAATCTATACTATTTTTAGTATACCTACTACCTTTAATAGGTAGTAGGGAAAAAAAGTCTTAAAAGAACCCCACCAAGTTTAGATTAGTCCAGACATTCAATGACTAAAGCCAACGGACAAACATTAAGTTGTGCTAGTTGCCAAAATCTGATCCCGATTCTAGGATGGTACAATACAGGATCCAGTCCTAGTTAACTGACAAGACCAACAGAGACGTCTTTAAAATCACAAACCCCTCTGAGACCATCTGCCCCGAGGATCTCCCTGACTTCTCCATTTGCTTAGAAAGTAAGGCTTTCTAAGTAAGTATTGCTTGACTAGTGCAAGTCCCGAGTAAGGGGAGTCCTGCTGCTCTCTCTGGGGGGTGCCCATTCCCCCCTGTGCTCCCACACTTGTGCTAACCAGTCACTGTCAGTCAGGTGACCCCATCTGGGGTATTCTGGGCAGGGACACTGGAGGAAACTGAAGCAGACAGGCTCAAGAGCCATGTCCAGGGTCCCCTAGCTGTTGTCTGACTCAGGATGAGCACCCCTGACTTCAGGCCCCATACTGCGCCTGCTGCGCCAGCCGGCAGGGGGGGAGGGAGGGGGGTGGTTCTCACTGCACAGTCTGTTGCTCCGCCAAGCCTCCACGCAGCCAAAGGGAACCGCTAGAAGGCAATAGAGAGCATCCAGTCTGAGGTAAACGGGAGTTCAAATCCAAATTTATACACAGCCTCACTGTCCAGGGCAAGTCTGTAACTTGTTTGCCTCAGGTTCTTCATCTGTACATTGGGAATCTTCTCAGCACCTACATCTAGGAGTCTCTGTGAGGACGGAGACCATACGGGCAAAAGCCCTTAGCCCCAGGGCCAGCACACAATAGGCGCTCTATAAATGTTGGCCCATATGTTGTTAATGCATTCTATGGGACAATCCTCCAAATATATAGATATTTGCTTTTCCAAGTCTTCTCCACTCTATTTTTTAAACTAAAAGCCAATGAATCAGATTTCAATTCTCAAAAGGGTTCATTTAAAAGAAGACTGGCAAAACATCTAGACAGGGACCCACACGTGACCAAGAGCCAACCAGACCTAAGAACGGTCACCCCAGGGGAAACTTTATTCCCTTTCTAGACAGGGTCACCAGGACAGCAGGAAGGCTCTGTCACTCACGTGGGTTTTAGAAAAGTGCTTGATCAATTATCTCCCATTATTATTGTGAAGATGAATCATAGGGTGGGGTGGCCAGGCTCAAAGAATACGTCAACAGGGCAGGAAGATTAAAGTGCTTATGGACATCCCCAGGGACTGATCTTGGCCCTGGACTGTTTAACTTTCTTACCAATGACTTGAACAAAGATCAAATCTGCTTTGAGAAAGATGACTTAACATTTGAGATAAGAGGATCCAAAGGATCACCATATAGAGGGGCAGGTAGGTGGCCCTGTGGATAGAGCACCGACCCTTAAGTCAGGAGGACCTGAGTTCAAATGTGAGCTCAGACACTTAACACTTCCTGGCTGTGTGACCCTGGGCAAGTCACTTAACCCCAATTGCCTCAGCAAAAAAAAAAAAAAGAAAGAAAGAAAGAAAGAAAGGAAAAAAGGTCATCTGATGAAACAAATTCATATGGAATTTGAGATGAAATTCAATAGGGATAAATGTAAGGTATTTCTTTTGGGTACAAGAAATCAACTTCACAAGTCAGCCAACTAATAAGTATTTATTTGGTGCCTAAATGCTCTGTACTAAGAACTAGGATCACAAAGATGAAAAAAGCCAGTCTCACTTTCAAGGAGTTTACAATTTAATGGGAGCAGACAACACCCAACAAGAAGCTGAAAAGAGTTGTAAAGGTGAAGTCAAAGAAGTCCGGAAGTACTGCAGCTGCATGAAAAATTGAGATGGTGTTCCAAGCTGAGCTCCTTCCTAAAAAGGACATTTAGTAGATCATGAGGGACAGGGCACAAAGATGAGACAATGGACCAAGGCTGATGGGATCTTGCAGGGTAGATGAGGTTTTCCCCAAAATGAGCTTTCTAGAGCAAATGGAGAAGTCAAAGAGATCCTAAAGTAATGTCAAAAAAACCTTTAACCAAAAATGATGAAGCAACTTGGAAGGGATTGAGAATAAGTCCAGAATTTAAAATATATATATAGAACCATACAATTTATAAAAATGTGCACAATATTTTAATTCAGTTTCCACTACCAAGACTATATGCCCAAAAGTAAGACCTATGTTAAACAAAAGTATTTCAAATATCACTATTTGTAATAAATAGGGGAGAAAAAGACACAAATTAGGTACTAGATAAGTAAGAAGGAGACGCACTCAATAACTAGGAAGTAGATAAACAAATGTAATGGAATATTATTGTGCCTTAAGACATATTTTTTTTTTTAATTTACCTAATTTTTAATTTATGGAATAAAACAAGGAATTCAATAACAGTATACTAAAAAAGATAACTACATAAAATTGCAACTCTATTATATACAATTTGCTATTCCTTTTAAATATATAATAATCATCATGAGGGGTAGCTAGATGGCACAGTAGATAGAGTACCAGCTCTGAATCAGGAAGACCTGCGTTCAAATCTGGCCTCAGACATTTAACACTTCTTAGCTGTATGACGCTGGGCAAGTCATTTAACCCCAACTGCCTCAGAAAAAAAAATAAAGTCATCATGTAATTTACACAATGCTTACATATACCCACATGGTCAATAAGGTGCCAAACCTTATTTTTTTTTTTACCTACTCACATCCCATCTCTCTCCTTATGCAGCTGTGACCTTAGACCATGCCTTCCTGACCTCTCCCCCAGATTATCACAACTGCCTCCCAAATGGGCCTCCCTGCTGCACAGTTGCAGCACAAAGAAGAACCAGGTCATTGACCCACTCAATAAACTGATTCCCAGGGGCTGCCTCTAGGGCCAAAGAGAAGCACTCTGGAGTTGTTTTAAGTCTTTTGTCTCCAGGCTTCCTTTTCCAGTCCCACATTCTGCACCTTCTCTGTATCCCTAAAACACAACCCATCCCATGTCCCACCTCAGCGCCTTCACATATGCTGTCCCCTTCCCTCCGCCTCCCCTGTGAAGTCTTTGTGGGACTCCGACCCACCACAGCCTCCCGCCCTTCGTCCAAGACCCTTCACTGAACTGCTCTGTCCTTGTCCTCTTCATTTCTTGCCCCTCAAAAGGGAAGGTCCCATAAGGTGGCGGTCTGTCCAGCCACCACATCATGAGGGTGACTCTTGACTTGCAAGGGCGCTGCATTTAAGGGAGGCAGCTTCATTCTCCCCTCCAGAGCCACGGGACAAGCTGGCCCAGGCTCTGCAGGGTGACCTCGGCCTTTCCAAATTAACACCCTTTTCCAGTCTCAGTATGAAGCAAACCCATTCAAAGACCAGGAGCTGGGTGAGAACTATAAAGAAAGATGCCTTAATTCACAGCCACAAAAATATTAGTCTGGGAGAGGGATTCCCAAGTTTCTAGCAGAACAGAAAACAATTGTTTTCTAACTCATTCTAAATGCTCAAAACCTAGAACCACAGAGGATTGGGCTGGGGCTATTACTAGGCATTGGTCAAAGTGATTTGGGTTTAAAAAGCACAGTCAGGTAATTCCATTTGAAACAACAGGCTGGTCCAGAGAATATTAGACACTTTAAAACCAGTATTTCTTTCTAAAGCCAGTTTTTTCTGAGTTTTATTTCAAGAAATCAAAATGTGGCACAGTGGACAGAGAACTATACTTAGGAAATTCTGAGTTCCAAGTCAGTCTCAGACACTAGTTAAGCAATTTAACCTGTTTCTCTCAGTTTCCTTCCTGGAAAAATGGGGATAACAAAAGCACCAACCTCCAAAAGTTGCTATGAGGACATAATGAGATAATCCTTGTAAAAGTGTTTAGAACAGTACCTGGCACATAGTAGATGCTATATAAATGTTTATTTCCTTTCACCTTCCCCTTTCTTTTCAAGCACAGATTGGTTCATCACTGTATTTGTGTTTCCACTGTCACTAGGTTTAGGTATTTTACTAATTGATAGAGCTATATAAAGACAGGGAAAAAAAGTAAACAAATCCAAGTTATAAAGGACAAAAAAAAATACAAAACAATCAACAAGATGGATTCTATTATGCTAGATCAAAAATATACTACTTTAGGAGCAGGATTAGAATATGTTAAAGACACAGGATTTACTCTTTAAGGCTTTTTGTTCCATCTTGCAGGTCTTTTTTTTTTCTTATTTTCTTATAACCTTGTTGTTATGCACAATATCTGAATGTTTTGGAATATTCTAGGATAACAATAGAACATATTTACTACTCCTGACTAGAGAACATAAGTACAAATAATACTCCCAGCATACTATATTTTCATGGCCCAGTGCTCAGAACACTGTATTCCATAGCAGGCACTTAGTAAATGTTGACTGACTAAACTAGACCTGCTTTGAAATAGTATTCCTTAGGTCTCTTAAAAAGAAATTTAAATGGTAAAAGAAGAGGCAGTTCCCCAATCAGCCAAAGTTTATGATTTACAACTCAAAACTTGTTTGTTCCAGACCCTGCTCTCTTTTCCAAGAATCTTTGATTTCCAAAAAGTCCGATTATAAAAGCAAAGGTCTTCAAAAAAGGTACAAAGAATTGTACAAATCAGCTCTGGGACTGAGCTCATCTCTGCGATTGGCACACCATGTACAGGAAGGAAAAACAGTTATAAAAAATGAAAATTTGGCCCTAAACGACAATCCATTACAGGTTCTAACTCTCCAAGTTTTATACAGCTTGGACTCTTTAATTTTGGTGTTTCTGGTAAATGAATGTGGATCACACAACAAAGCAGTTACACACTTTCTGTTATTGTTTGCTTGCATTTTTGTTTTTCTTCCCAGGTTATTTTTACCTTCTTTCCAAATCCGGATTTTTCTTGTGCAACAAAATAACTGTATAAATATGTATACATATATTGTATTTAACATACATTTTAACATATTTAACATTTAACATGTATGTAACTACCTGCCATCTAGAGGATGGGGTGAAGGGAAGGAGGGAAAAGGTTGGAACAGAAGCTTTTGCAAGGGTTAATGTTGAAAAATTACCTATACGTATGTTTTGTCAATATTTTTTTTCAAAAAAAAATTTTTTTTGTCAAAAGCTATAATTTAAAAAAAACAAGCTAGAGAAAGAAAAATTAAATTAAATTTTAAAATAAAAAATTTGGTGTTTGCTTAAAACTATTTTATAACATCAAATAATCTGTTATTTGAATTTATTGAATCCTCAGGGTACAGGCAACAGAAGTATCAAGGGAATTACCACAGACAAACGTTGAGGATTTCAACAACCAAAAGAACATTTCTCATTAATGCAGAAAGCAATCAAACATCTGGAGGGGCAATGGAATAGCCAAATCACTCTGGGCTTCAATCTTAAATTTATAAATGATAGAGACTGAATGAGATCAGAGATTCTCCATTGTTGTGTGTGTCACATAACCTCTGTCAGGCTGGTGGACACTTCAGAATAATGATTTAAAATAAGTGAAGGATGTGCTAAAGTTCAGTTTTAGGGGTCAGTGAAAACACAGAAGTCACTTTTGCCCTCCAAATACAGAGACCCCTATCCACAGACCTCATAAGGGCCCAAGGGCTCCAGGTTAAGAAACCCTAGAAAATCTCCAGGACCCTTAAATCAGAGGACAAAGGAATGAGTCATTTCCTCTCCTATCTTTAAGATGATAAACAATGTGAGTTTCCAGTTCTATTAAAAAAGATGGATAGAAGAACAAATTAAAAAAAAAAAAAAAAAAAAAGAATTCTCTAAAGAAAAAACCCTCTAGGTCATGAAGGCAGAAAGTAGAATGAGTATTCTCTGATTCCAGAGTGAATGATCTTTCCACTATACCAACCACATGCCTTCTCTTTGAAAGATGATAAAATCCAAAAAACAAATATGAAGTTTTAATTTCTATTTTAATCCCAATTTCATAATCACCATGAATTTAGGGCTCTGAAACTTTCCCTGTTACAGGTATGATCCCAGCTGCCTAATGCAGTCTCTGAGCTGGAATGTATCCCAAGCCTCAGAGTGCAGGCCTGGCCTCCACACTGCTCCACCCAGAGCAGGACTACTGGGTTGCAATGTCACTAGAAGTCCCTAACCATGGCTACTCCATTCTCTGGCCTGCACGCCAAACTCCCCGGATTCTAGGCCCCCACAGAGAACCTTTCACCTGATCTCATAGAGACCCAAACCTGCCCCACCCCTTCCAGCTCCATGCTACAAGGCAGCACTCACCACCAACAGCCATCCTTCCCCTTGGTTTCTAACTCTAGCTCAAAGAAGAGTAATCAAATCATTATCCTCCAAGGAGGCCATTCAAGGAACCTCCTGCCTTGGCTACCTCTCCTCCCAACCCAGTTTCTCCATTAAAATGTCCATCAGGAAACACTGATAGACAGCTCCCCTAGGCCAGGTGCTGAGCTCCACATTGTGGGGCCGAAGCAGGGAGGCAAACAGGAGCACAGGAGGTCCACAGAAGCACACACTAAAATACAGAGACACTGCAGGGAACCAGGAGCTCTGCAGAAACAGATGCTGACACTAAGGACTCGGCCTCTCTCAAAGCAAAAGGCACATTAAAATAATCTCATAACAAACAAAATCATTAAATAACTAGGAAAAAATATCATCAAATAAACACTCAATTAAATAACATCAATAAATGACAAGGAAAAAAACAGGAAAATCTTTAAGTTTTCCAAAAGAAAAAGTTAAAAGAAATTTAAAATGGTTGTTTGTTAAGGGCAGGAAGGTCCAGGTACAAGATGAGGGACTGTTTATTTTATAGCTCCATTATACCTTGCCCATAGTAGACATTAAATAAGCAATTGTTATAGAAATGATGGAATCAACAAAAAAATGGCCCATAAAGTGAAACTGTCAGATAGAAAAAGACTATAGAGAGAAAAATAAACCCACATTTCAACCAACCTAGATGAATATATCATTCCTTCAATCTGGGGAGAGGGGGAACTCAGTATGGTATATTGCAAGGGAGCTCTACATTGTTACACCTATATTGGATTGTGGCTTTACCAGTCACTAGACAAACAAGACAGACCTATGTTCTTGTGACTAACGTTAAGACTGTTTCCTGGATGTTTAGGTCAAATGAGGAAATAAAATATACATAGAATTTTGTAAACTTTAAAGTACAAACTATTATTAATAATGAACCCTGTCCCCGATAAATCAATGATGAGAAAATACAAAAACGTTTGCTTCTGGCCTTAGGGTTGTTTTTTAATATTTACAGTTAGTCACCTGAAGAATGGAAATGGGTACCATTACTTTTAGGATGCTTAAATTGTCAGATATCTGCACAAATCAGTAGTTCTTATTTTTTGATCTCAGGACCAATTTAGACTATTAAAAATAGTCTAAAAATTAACAATAGTCACCATATTAGAAATTAAAATGTCTTATTATTATTATGAAAATAGTTTGCTGGAGTTTATTTTGGGTATGTTTCTTTTTTCCTCTCAGACATCCTGAAAATAATCTCAAACTCCAAAATGCTTACTGACCAATTACATTCTGAGAACTGTTGGTATGGATAATGAGTATTCTAGGAGTTTGAAAGAGAGCTACTCTGGCAAAATTCTAGAGAACCAAAGAGAAAATACGAACTAGAACCTTAAGGAGAGGAAGAACCTGAGAAGTGGGGGGAATGGAGAAGATGAGAGGGACGAAGAATGGGGGAGAAAAGCACTGAAGACTGGGACAATAGCTTACCATCAGTGCAGAGATACGAAAAGTACTTTTAAGGGATGAGAAAACTGGCTTGGCTGGAAGAGAAAGTTCATGGAAGGAAAAGCAACAATAGCAATTTATATTTATAAAGCATTGTATAATTAAAGTAACACTTTCATATGCGTCTACTTAATTTGACTGATTCTCACAAAATACTGGGAGAAAGTAGTCCACACATTATCTTTCCCTTGACGGATGGTCTGGGTGGCAAGTGGTTAAAGAACAAAAATAGAGTGAAAGTAGGTAGTGCAAATGAAGATTCAATAGTGCTTAGTATTACCTGAACATGGAAGGGAAATTAGGTAGAGCTCATGTTTTTAAGGTTGGGTAACTATACTGCACACTGACACCAGAAAATTCAGCGTATTTTGTTATCAAATGGTAATTTTGAGATCAAGGGAAAAAAATACATGATAAAAACAAATGAAATAAATATGTATGTACATGTATTATATTTGTACATGTAGGCATATAAATATATTTGATGACCTGAAAAGAGAAAAAAGCATGTTAAGTTCTATGACATAAATAAAGCAACTCTGCAGTAAGTGTTCCTTAATGTTCCTGAAAACTTCTGATAAAAAACAGAAATGGAAAAGCTAAAATAATCCCAGACTCGCTCAACTTTCCTTGCAAAAAAAAGACAAAATGTTCAGCATTTACCTAATTCAAGGAAAAAAAATATTTTTTAAAAATGTTTGAGACCAACTTGAAAACAGCTTATCTGTTGTATAAACTCTACCCTTAAATGCTTTTAAAACTAATTATGTTTGCTTGCAACAAAATGTCCTCCCCTTTAGACACAATTCCATCCTGCTGAGTAAGACCCATTAGTTCAGAGATGATGAAAAGCCGATCACCAATGCGGCCAGGCTGTGCCTTCTAAGTAAATAATACATCTTCGTGTTGCAGGCTGTCAGTTCAAGCACTTGATTTAGTAATACCCTCCACAGAGGAGCACCATTTAGAAAACTGCTCCCTAGCTGTCAGGGAGCATGTATGTTTGTTCAGACCAAAGCCATCTGTTTGACTCAAATTTTTTATCTGAATATATGGAAGCCTGAAGATCTGTGGAAATTTATGACATACTTGCCACCCATGACTGATGAGATCATCCAAACAAAGCAACATAAATACAAGGTAATTCTTAACTCCCCATATGCTGAATCATTAACAAGTGACTCAAGTTTTAAAAGGCTCTACTGCCAATCTCCAAACAAATTTACTGGCAAAGAATAGAGAAAAATCAGCCAAGTCTGAAGCACTGCTTTAAGATCAGTATCTGAGGTATATCTGGGCAAATACATGCCTTCAAGTGCTTCTCTCATCATTAATCTCTTTTTAATCTCCTGGCTTTTCCCCTATTATCCATTTAATAACTAAAATCCAGCATGGTACCAAAGAAGGGGCACTGGGCTCTAAAATTATAGGGCCCAAGTTCCAAGGGATGGCCAAGGCACTGACCCTCCCCAGGTTTCCACTTCCTCTAACATCCCTTCCAGCTCCCCATCTATCAGCCTATGATCCTACCATCTGATGTCTCAAGCAAAAGTATGATAACCCTATCTCTTGCATAGCCTAACTCCTCTCCCAGAATCCTTGCATCCACTTGCTCCCTTTCTATTCACTTCTCATTCCTTTAAAATGTAACATCTGGGACTACTGTTCAACCAGTCCCCGTATCTCCAAGGTTACCAACAATTTCTGGACTGTCCAATCCAAGTCTTTTCTCCATTCTCATCCAAGTGGATCTTTCTGCAGCTTTAACACTATGGACAATGCTTTTGCCTGACCACCCTCATCTGACCTTATTTTTCTGCTACACTGCTTTCTACTTCCTGTGGGACTGCTCCTTCTGTCTCCTTTCCTGAATCAATCCAGGTCCTGTGCCTATGTCCAAGCAGACCCTCCACAACCCTGTCCTGGGCCTTCTGGCATCCTCTCCTATATATACTCTCTAGGTTGGAATCTCACTGGAGTTTTGATTAACACCAAGTATCACACCACTACCCTCTATTTAAAAATCACCGATGACTCCTATTGCCTCTTGGATAAAAGACAAAATCATTCAAGCTGGCCCCTAGTCCCTTTGCAATCTTGTTCTGCAGTCATACACAACAGGCTGGTCCCCTTAAACAATACACTGTTCCCCACAACATGCTTCTAAGCAAGCGGTCCTTATGACAGGAACACCTGCCCTCCTCACTCGTGCCTTATGGAAAGAATCCCTGGGTTCCTCCCATGAGCAGCTCATGCTTCTCACCTATAGGAAAGCTCTTGTGATCCTCGCAGTTCTTAGCAATTTCTTCTCTTAAAACAGCTTCTATTTACTTACTTGTATCTGCACTGTGAGTTTCTTGCATTCTTAGTGAAAGATTCTTAGATAGTGACCAACTTAATCTAGATATCCCTACTAAAAATTAAACCATAAAACAAAAAGCAGTTGTAACTCACTAGAAGAAAGATCATGAGTCAGAAGCATTCCACCATTCTGCAATCATTACCTGCTCAGCCCCGCTTCTTTGGAGGTCCCTCACCTCCTTCAATCCTCAGATATTCCTCATCTCTTTCACTGTCACTGTTTTCTATCTTCTACATCCTCACCTCTAGGTAATCTATCCCACCCAAGTGAATGCAGAGTCCTTGAGGACAGGAATAATTCTTTTTACTTCTATATCCCTAAAAAACAAGCACTGTGCCTTGCTCATATGGGCACCAGATGTCTGTTGAATTGAAGTGAATTTCCCTCTAAGCAGGCCAGGTGTCTCTCCAAACTTTTCTGTCAATGTTATCACTATTAGCATTAACTCCCAGTTTGGAATCTTACAGGTTACCTCTGATGGGAATCTCACCTGACAGAACAGAGAGCCACCATTCACCTTGCACCTTCCATCTCCTGCTGGGCACAGGATCCTGAGGGGAGGCAACAAGGGGCCTAGGATCTTCCACCTGCCCCAGAGACACCCCCTCCCCATTCATGGAGTCTACCACTTCCTTGGCCTTCTCAGGGGAGAAGAGTCAAACCTTGTTTGGACCACCCCTTGGACGTTGTATCTCGGGTCCCCTGAGTAAAAGTGACAAGGGCCAGCCCACAGGAACATCTTCTGACTACCTCAAAGCAACAATTCCCCTCTGTGACAGCACAAGGCAATTTCTACCCCCTGTCATCTGCTTGATCTCCTAGGTGGGCTGTGGAGACCCTCTGGTGCATCTCTGACCTCAGGCTTTACATCTCCTGCTGTGTCTGAGCCTTGAAGGAAGCTGAAACAGAGGGAATGCCGGACTTCTTTCATCTTCAGTGGAGGTCTGATTTCCTCTTCCCCCCTCTGGAGAGAAAAGAAGTAGTAAAGCAGGACCTCCCATCTGATCACTGAGCCATGCATCTGCCTTCAGCTTCCTTTGGGAAGAGGAATGGTGCCTCCACTCCTTGAGAAACATTCTCTCACCTGGTCAGACCCTTCACATCCCAGTAATTCTGATCCCCTAGACTAGTGGTTCTCAAACCTTTGTTCTCAATAGTATCTTCATGTTGTTAAAAAACTATCGACGATCTGTTCAAAGAATTTTTGTTAACATGGGTTATATTTATAGCTATTTACTATATTAGAAATAAAAAAATAATTTTGAATTTATAGACACTCTGAAAGGTTTCAGAGACCTCAACAATTCTTTGGACTACACTTTGAGGACCACTGCCCTAAACCATCACCCCCACATTCCCCACCCCCACCTCCCAATTCCTTATTTCCATCCCAACCTTTTCACTCCAAAGTGAAAAGCCCTTTCACTATCCCCTGTAGAATGCCTATTCCATAAAAACAACAAACTTCCTTTCACCCTAAATCTTTTCCAAAGTGAAAAGCCCTTTCACTATCCCCTGTAGAATGCCTATTCCATAAAAACAACAAACTTCCTTTCACCCTAAATCTTTTCCTCTCAAAAAAATAAAAAAATCCTCTCCTTTTATCTATCAATTATACTGAAATCTAGCTCTCCCCTTATCCCCATGGCTTCCCAGGCTATTTATGTCATATCACCTTGACTGGGCCCTCACTGCTACTAGATAATTCTCTGCACCTCACCCCTTTAATCAACTCACTATTCCATTCTCCACCTGGCCTCTTGTAAACCTCCTTTTCATCAGTGCTCATCTTCAAAGATATTCAAACCAAACCTCCCATAGCTCCCCTCCCAATACACACTCAGCTTCTGCCTCCTCACCTTAGGGATCTGTACAAGGTCTGATGATATCATACGAGATTTATTATGGAGAGCTGTTCTTTTTTCCCAGACAGTTGCTAAGGTCTCTTCCAAAAGTCAAAGCCTTTGAGTCTATGAACTGTGGTAGATGAATGTTATTAACAGTGAGTAACAATGATAGACATACTGAACTGAAACATGAGAAATTTATCTAGCTCAGAGCTTCTTAAACTTCTTCCACTCGCAAGAGAAATTTTTACATAACCCTATCTTGAATCTGAGCCAAGGTGTTTCTGGCAGCATTCATGCATGTGCAATGCAAAGTGTGCATGTTGTCTGTTCAGAACTGCAGTAAAGTCTGAAGAAGCAACACAGATAAGCACTGTCAGAAACAGCTCAGATTCATTAAAATTAATTTTTGGTCCTTGCATTCAAAACCTTTTACTATTGTCAAATTTTTTGCAAGTCCACATTCAGTTACTCAAACCTATATGGAGATGAGACCCACAGTTTAAGAAACTTTCATATAACTAATTGATGTAGAATCAAGTGAGAACTTAGAACAACATATAAAGTGACAACAATATATAAATGAAAAGAACCTTGAGAAAGTTTAATGACAAATTATAATAAAGTCTATTTTCTTGATTTTGGCAGTAAGATGAAGAATGTTGCCTACACTGTCACAAGAAGTTTGGATGTCAGTTGATTTTACATTAACATTTTTCCTTGGTATCAGAGAGTTCAATGATCAAGGAGGCCAGTCCATACCTATAAATGAGTCAGATATAACAACAAAAAGTATCAATAAAGGGTTGTTTTTAAATGATTTGTGAGAGAGGGGGAGACACAGACAGGACAAGCACTGATTAAACACCCATTAAGTGCTAGGCACTTTGTTAAGCATTTCCCAAACCCCTCACTTGACAGCATTTTCTTTTCCATAGGCAGCTGGTATGTTCTGAAAACAGGAAGAGACTAATAAATGCTTGTATTAAATATTATCTCATTCTATCCTCATATAAGCCCTGAAAGGTAGGTGGTATTATTATCTCCAATTTACAGATGATGAAGTTGAGGGGAAAAGAGGTTAAATGATTTGCCCAGGGTCCCACAGCTATATCTGAACTCAGGACTTCTCGTCTCTGTCCCCTGACACACCCAACAAAATAAGTGACATGCACTGACAGTTTTTGATACCAATGAAATCTCAGGCTCAGGCATCTCTAAATCCTCCCTTAACCCTCAATGATGGAACAATACTTTACATAACAACAGCAACTTTCCTTCTAATTTGTCTAACTTATTTTCCAGAACTAGAATCTCTCCTTTCTCCATCCTAAGTTTAAAAAGGCTCTTCAAAGGTAATCAGCCCAGACAGACTTTAGAAGACAGAAAATCAAGGGGAAGTAAAATGATACAACCTGGTCTATATGACCTCTGAACAAATCAAGGGAATCAGTGGCTTTATTTATTATTTATATAATATTATTATATATTAATTTATCATATGCACTGTCAAAAAAAACTTGAAGTTTGCCAACAAAAGCAAAATGTACCTTACTTCATATATACACAAGACAGCTTTGCATTTTTTTCATCAAGATAAAAAGCATGATGATAATTATACATTTCCTACTTAGTCATCAACAGAGATTAGTATCATAGGAAAAGAGAATTTCTAATTATGTACAACTAATTTAGATGGAAACTCTGGTGCCCCGGATAAAAATAAAAGACTAAAACTTTTAGAATTTTTCTTCTTCAGCTAAAATATGTTACAAATATTATTATAAGAATCCTGAAAACATCCAGCCCTCAAGTATGACATAAACAAATTCTCCTAAGGACATGTTAAAAATGGAAAAGCTGAGCCTTAGGGACACACAAAGCAAGTCATCCAAAACTATAAAATTCTAATATTCTCTCTGCTTTCTCAGGTTCTATAGGGGATTTTGCATAAAAATCATTAGGAGAGTCTGCTTTCTGTTCCTTTAGTTTAAAGTCACAGTTGGAATTTTTTTGAGCACTTCAGTCTGTTAGCCACTCCTTGGATGTTTTAAGCTTCTCTAAGTTAAAGCCGACTATAATGCTTTCAAAAGCCTTCAGTAAATTGTTATGCATTAACAAAAATAAATCAAATTATAGTCACAGATAAAACATATTTGGATTATAATCTCAGAACACTGAAAAAATGATCATTTATTTCTAGAACTATACACAATTTGATGCAAATTACCAAAAGACATAAATTACCAAAGGAGATAGATTTTAGAAAAAGTGTTTACCATACTTTTAAAAATCATCCTTTCATGAAAGATGGCAAGTGTTATCTGGTTCTGTGCCTTTCCCACTAAAAGCACAAAGTCACCTTCTGAAATGGAATTAACATACACTGAATATGACAATAGCTAATCTGAAAAGTACTCCATAAACAGTAAATCTAAAAGGTCCAAACTGTTTTAAAAAAAAATTCTAACACTAATGCTGGGTTTTATTTTGATTTGTTCTTTAAAACAGAGGAAAATTTAGCCCATTATGTATGTTCTGCATATAAGTCTAAGATAATGTTCATAAGAAGCCTAAAAAATTTAATTCAAACTAGCTAAACACTGACATTAAGATTTCTAAAATCATCCTTAAGCACTATGTAAAAAATACAGGTTCTGCTGCCAACTTGAAATTGAACCAATACCCAGAATGCTTCCGTAGTGAAATAAGATACATTAAAAGAGACCCTCTGAGACCCTCTGAGACCCTCTTTCCCTATTTCTATTTGGCTTTTTTTTAATTGCTCAAAATGATCTGTCCATGGCTTCCTTTAAGTGCCAAATAAAATCCCACCTTCTAAGTAAGCCTTCTCCAACCTCTCTTCATTCTAGTGCCTTCCTCATTATTTTCTTTATATCCATATATACTGTAAAGAGTTTGCTTGTTTATATTTGCATATTGTCTACTAGATTGTGCGTTTTTGAGAATCCCAGGACCTACTAGATCCTTAATAAATGTTTGATTGTGGACAACTCAAATTTACTCATTTCTTCTCCACAATTAAGATATCATCCTTTAAAAACAATGATGATTCTACTGATAATATTATAAATAGATTAATTTGTATTATTTTTACAGAGTTTATGTTGCTGGCTTCATACATTCTTAAGCATTGATAAGAAGTACATATTTAGGCTCCTTTAACCAAGTTGACCTAGCATCAGCAGAGACATTACATCTAAATAAAAGATGACAGTACAGAATGAGAGCAATAAAATCAGAGTTTATTTCAGCAAGATCATCCATAGAATCAAAGCAATAATTTCCTATTTTCATCACTATTCTCTGCTGTTATAAATGTATATACAGTATATATATATATATATATATATATAGTAATATATATACATTTTATATATATGTGTGTGTATATATAATATATATATATACTGATGTAATTGTCATCTTTTCAGTTTTGATTTCAACAGACTACCACAGTCCTAGAGCTGTTCATTCTCAGATGAGTAGCTGACTTTTTCCTAAGCACAAAAATTCCTAGTTATGACTTTAAAAGAGATGATAGGCTTTAAGTTGCTTTCTATATCAAGCAAAATCCAATATGCTAAGGAAATTGTATTTAATATCTTACCCAATTTTATCCACTATATACACCAAAAGATGTGCTTTAGATTGAAATTATTTGTTTTTAGCCAACATCTTACAGCTTTGGCAATGTAAATGCAGCAATTTTTTTTAAAAAACCAGAGTTCTCAAAATGTCAAAGTTGGAGCAAACGCTAAAGATCTAATCATCCCCTAATCTTTATTTAGTCCATAGTGGGAAAGAAAATGTGTTTTTTCCTTGTTTTCATTTTTAAATGCTGAAGGAATAAATTTGGAGTTATACAATTTCATCCTGCATTGTCATGGAATCAACAGAGTATTTATTTAGTCAATAGTTAAATTCAGTTAGTTGTTAAAACCTAAAAAATATATAAACTGTTACCTGTATGAGGTAAGTAACCCTTAATAGAAGTAGACATGAGCTTTTTTATTTTTAAACACACAATACTGAGAAGCCAACATATTCTACTCCTATTTCACTATAATTCTATTACTTTCTAGTCAGTAACCCTATTCCCACCTTCTTCACACTCATTCATATAGCCCTTGAACCTTAGAATCATAGAACTTGAGGTCCTTTAAAACACACACAGGGCACTTCAAAACTTTTCCCTCAACACCCTTAAGAGATCATTTCTACCACAAACTTCCCTTCCCTTGGTAAAGAGGCATTCATTCCTCTCATCACCCTGGAACCCCAGAATCAAAATTGGGGTCTCAGGAGGGGCCTCAGGTGTCATCTAGAACAACAGTGGAAAAGGATTTCTACTATAACTACATATTACAGTGCTGTAGGTATTCAATAAAGGTTTTTTAACTTGACACTCTCACCTTTCTTTCACACACACACACACACACACACACACACACACACCCCTTTAACTTCCCCCCCACAGCCCAGTGATGCTCCCTCTTCCCCTACATACATACATGGTCCTAGTGAATTTCCCCTCAGAGGGCACTGGCCAATAGTACAAAGTTCTATGATTTTCACCCTACACACACACACTATAGAAAGCCCTTCCTGATCCCCCTTACTTCCATCACCTTCCCTCTTTTGATTACCTCCTCTTTGTCGATAGCTCCCAGGTAGTTCACGTGGACTCTTCGAGGACAGGGACTGTCTTTTGCCTCTTTTTGTATCCCCAGTTCTTAGTATAGTGCCTGGCACAGAGTAGGCACTTAATAAATGCTGGCTGACTAGCTGACACAGGGCCTTACTAAGTTTCCCCATTCTCCCCCTCCCCATCACAGACTCACCCCTCCCCCTGTTCGAGCACACCTTTCCCCCTCCTTTACACATTCTCTCCTCCCCTGCACACACATATGCACTCTCCCCCCTTGAACACTTACTATCTCTTGCATACACATATACTCTCTCCCTCCTCTTACACCCCCCAACTTACCCTTCCCTTGCACTTATTCACTGTCCCCTCTTGCTCGAAGAAACTCCCCCTCCCTTGTCACTTTCCTCATACCACCCCTCCTCTCCCTAGTACAAACATTCCTTCACTCGCACACACTTCTACCCCCCAACCCTGCACACACACACGCGCACGCACAGTGCCGCCCCCTCCCCTGTACACACACACACGCGCGCGCGCGCACGCACACTTCTCCTCCCCTGCACAAACACACAGGCGCACACACAGTGCCGCCCCCTCCCCTGCATCCCTCCTCTCCACCAGCCCGCTCACCCTCCCGGCAGCGCCGCCTCCAGATGGTGTCGGTGTTGAGGATGCGCCGGAACTTGGTGCAGACCTGGGCCAAGCTGGGCAGGTCGGTTCCGGGCAGGGAGGCGAAGATCTCCACTAGGAGCTCGGGAGGTAACTCGAGGAGCGAACAGCGCGCCGGGGCCGCAGGGGGCTGCGGGCAGGCTGGGACCGAACCCCCAGCGCCCCCAGCCGCCAGGCCCGCCCCCGGGTCCCCCGCGCCCCCGTGCCCCGCGGCCCCGCAGGCCCCCGGCGGCTTGGGCATGGCCGGGGCGCCCTCGATCCTCTCCTCCTCCGGGTCAGTGTCAGGTTCGCTCTCGACCGCCGCCCCCGCCGCCTCAGCCGGGCCCTTGCGCTGCTGCCGCCGCCGGCAGCCCCGGGACTGACCCACCCCACAGAGCCGGGCACACACCGCCATCCCGGCTCCTGTGTGACGGCCCCCCCCCCCCAGCACCCCCGCGCCCCCGCCGCGGTCTCCGCGCACGCGCGCGCCTGCGCCCCGCACCGCGCAGCAGCCCCTGCTACCCCCGCAGGTACGGAGTCGGTTCCCGGCCTAGGCCAATCCCGCTATACGCCCTAGGGTACACACGCTCGTACTCCAGCCTCCCCGAGTTTAGCCCCGCCCCATGCTATCTGCCCCTCCTTCCGAGGAGGCTAAGCCCCGCCCCCTATCCTTTCCCGTGTGACAACACAGAGCAGACGAGCCCGTCCCCCGAAGCCACGCCTCCCTCCTCTCCAATCACCTGGAGTCTAAAACCGGCCTTTTGAAGGCATTCTCCGCCCCAGGGACCGCCGGCCGGCGGCAACCAGGGTATTGCGCCTGCGCTGAAGGAAGCTGGGGGGAGCGAGGGTGGAGTTGGGGGGAAAGAGGAGGGGTGGGTAGCCAAGGTTTCCACCCGCAGCCGCGTCGCAAACTGCAGCAGCTCCCCCTCCTCATTGAGAAGGGGGACTCTAGAGCTTCATGTGCCATAGGACGTCAATAAGCATTTATTAAGCACCACCAACCGTGTGCCCGGTGCTGGGCATGCAAGTACAATGAATAAAACAACCCTACTGTAGGGACTTGAAGGATGTATTAAGCGCCTATATTATGCCAGGTATACAAGCACAGTGAAAGAAAGGAGTTCAATTACATTTTAAGCACCTGCTATATGCCAGGTTTGGGGCGCGTAAGTGTAATGAATGGAACTACCGCTTCCAAGGAGCTGACATTGTAATGGGGGGAGGGAGGAAGACCATAAAATCATATCAAAACATATCCTGCGTAAGTATAAAGTCTGAACTGGGAGTGATCCCAACTATGTGGACAATTGTATTCTTGCAGGATGGGTTTCACTTACAACTCAATGCATTTAACACAAGTTCCAGAGAAGTCTGAGAACTGGAGAGCCTTCCTTTGTTTCCCCAGAGCACCTAGTAGGCGCTTAATTGTTGATTTGTAATTGGGAGAGAGGGGAACGGTTTAAGAAGAGAGGGGTAGAGGTTTCACACTCCCCGACAAAGACACAAAAGCAGTTCAAAAATCACTGCTATCCCTTCATTTATCCAAATGAGGAAACCGAGGCCGAGGCAAGAAGTAGCTGCAGCGATTCCAACCGTCCCAGTACCGCTCAGTCTGTTTTAGCTATTCTGCAAGTAGCCCAGCCTATCTTATTACATTGTAGCGCCAAAGCGCCGGGCCCGCCAGCTCTCCTCCCCAAAGGAGTCAGATCCGAGCAGTGTAATTCCCACTTAGGAGAGGAGGGGGCAGGGCGTTTTTTCCTTCTTTAACCCAAATGCGCCGGTTCTTACAACTTAAAAAAAAGAAAAAGAAAAACTTAGAGAAAACAAGAATTCACTTTCCGAACTCTAACCTCTTCCCTTCTAGCTTATGCTGCATCCTCCCTAAATCTCTAAGATTAGTTTTATATTTTAAAAACTCAGGAGAAAAAAAAAAACTAATGCGGATGCCCCGTGTGAGGATCGAACTCACGACCTTCAGATTATGAGACTGACGCGCTACCTACTGCGCTAACGAGGCTCCTTAGCAACAAGCTCCGTGAAAGGGCTTTTGAATAAATTTATGAGCGCGGCGACTGGATTTCTTTTATTTTTCGTTCTTTGTATAATTTCAGTTTAAAATGTCCCCATATTTTTAGCAAAAGACTGGATTCGAACTTGTTTAATGAATTAAAACCTCCCCGACATTATAAGAACAGTCATTGAATTAAAATGTTAATATCATTTTGTACCAAACCAAAACTAAAGGGGAAAGAAATCAGATTCCAATTTGTCATCACGTCCTTCTGGGTGGGTACCCGGTTCCATGGTAGAAATCTATTAATAATATTTACAGCTATTAATTATTATGAAACCTATACAGAAAGCAGGCAGCATATTTCCTGCAAGTGCTCAAGAAATGTTTTAACTCAGAAACTGGTTTTGTTGACTGCAGACTGATATTTCACCTTAAAAAAAATTTTTTTTCATGGACACCCTTCCCTTCTTTGAAGGGCCGCCATCAATTAAGTTCTTTACTGTTGAACCCCAGTGATTGCAGGGCTGGCTCTAGATGCACCTTAGATAACAAAAAAAATTTAACGATCTTTTGGATTTGAAGAAAAGAAATGATAAATATTTCCCATTCTTTAATATATTGAATCCCATTTTAAATCTAGGTGTGTTTTACATTTTCCAGTTCGTGCAAATTATTTTTTTTAATTTGAAAAATGTTTTATATTTTATATTATATATAATTTATGATATATATATATATTTTTAGTCATATGTAAAACCAATTTTTAACTTGGCTTTTTTTTAATTTTGAGTTTCAAATTTTCTCCTTTCTCCTTCCCTACCTGAGAAAGCAAACAATTTGGTAAAGGTTATACATTTGTAAGATTTGTTTCCATCAAATTAATTTTTTTTTTAAAGCGTAAGGTCAAATAATGAGGGGATTGGAGATGATGTCTAAAATCCTCTTAAGCTCTTATAGGTTACCACTTCAAGATTCTAAATCTAGTTTTAAATAAACTACCAATTTTTATAGGTGTTCCAAAAGAATTATGTCTACCAAGAGTATGTTTACTCTGCCTTACTCTAATTGCCTCAGCATCCAAATAAGTCCAGCTTTTTTTTTTAATTAGAAAGGACAATTAAAAATCACAGCTACCTGCTTAATTTTTTTTTCTTTTGTTTTTCTCATATTTTAATATTTCCTTTTTAGTGTGGAAGTTAGATTGTAACATCAACCAGTCTAGCAGGTTTTGTAGCTTTCTGGGGGATGCACATTAGTTATTAACCTTTGTTTATTTATGAAGCATAAATAAATATAAAACTGGGGCAGTTGGAGAGTGGAGTGGAGAGCTCCAGCCCTGAAGTCAGGAGGACCTAAGTTCAAATTTGGCATCAGTCACTTAACACTTCCTAGCTATGTGACCCTAGGCAAGTCACTTAACCACAATTGCCTCAGCAAATAAATAAATGTCTACAGATATGTATACATCTGCATGTGTATTGTCTGTGTGTGATATTATCTGTGTTATATATTATATGATTGTAGACATGTATTCAGATATATATTATTGAAGGTGTACATATATGTACACATAAATGTGTGTATGCACATAAAATGAAACTTCACATATAGAACTTCAATAATTGTCATGAACTTCACATATGTGAATAAACACAGATTTATTATATAATACCTGGAAATATACACACATTAGTAATTATTGAAGCTCATATGTTAGTTATCACTATTAGTAATCAATGTATATATAAATCTTATTGTACTATAGTAATATATCTTAATATCATGTAATTTACTGATAATGTTATTAATTCTCAATAAAAATCAATAATAAATTATATTATTAATAATAAATTAATAATTAATCATTTATTAAGCATACTATGTTCTAGGCACTATGCTACGTGCTAAATC
Organism: Antechinus flavipes; assembly: GCF_016432865.1. Classification (NCBI taxonomy): domain Eukaryota; kingdom Metazoa; phylum Chordata; class Mammalia; order Dasyuromorphia; family Dasyuridae; genus Antechinus; species Antechinus flavipes. The sequence goes on along the minus strand of NC_067399.1, from coordinate 53,815,727 downwards.
CTTAAAGGCAGTCCCTGCCTTCAAAGAGATTATAATTTCATGATAATAATGATGATGATTTCTCAAATCCAAACTTGTTCATTAAATATTAAAACTGGAAGGGACATTAGAGGACATCTTCTCTGATTGCCTCATTGTATGGTACTCCGAGTGCCCTCATGAATTCTTTATAATGTACATTATGTCAGTGTTTCAACCATATCTGCAACTCACATCATCAAAGAGCTAAAAGCTTTACAAACACACACACACACACACAACACACACACACACACACACACACAAACACACACACTATATGGAAGCAGGAATATATTAGTTTTCTGTTCTAGTTTTCCAGCAAATCAGTTTTGTAATCTTAGACAAATCATTTTACCTTCCTAAATTTCAGCTTAAACATTGGGGATTGGATTAGATAATCTGTAAAATCTCTTCCTGTTCTAATACTAGTATTTTATGATTTTCAAAATTATAAGGGTCAGCCTTCCTAGCCTAACCAATGAGTATATTTATAGAGAAACTTTTAGTGAATAAACACAATGAGCAAGATTCAACAGGAGGACAATGAAGAGGGTTCATCACATGACAATAGCTCTATATTTAAATACATCATCACATGATGACTTAATAATCTTTCTCTTTCCTTTCTGTATAGAGATGTTTGTTTTTTTTACAGACTGTGTTGTATTTCTCCTTCTCTCCTTTTAAGCCTGTCTTTCTGTGAAAACTTTATTTTCAACTTTCTTTCACCGATTTTTTTCTTTATCTCTTCTCTTTAAAATATTTTTTCAACCCATCTTTTACTCTTGCATATGAATTGACATACATTTTTAAAGCACACTGAATTGCAAAGATTCATTGCATCCAGGGAAACAATTGGATTCTAGAGTTAATATATAAGCCCTTATCTACAATTGTACTTTATTGTACTATACCAGGATAATAGAGCAGAGGGTAAGGGGAGGGTTGTTTATTTGTTTGAGAGATATGACCACCTCAGAGTCTACTGTGTAAAACTGGATCTTGTAAGTAAGGTGAAGAGTTATATTGGTCTAAGAATAACATCAACCTTTCATCCCTTACCCCTCTTTGGGGAGGTTTGGGAATGCCCTAGACAGGAACAGTCATGAAATTTAAACAGTAGATGTGAGTCTAAGAATGCTCTGGACAAAAGGAAGTACAAAAGTCAATTTTTTTTTTACTTTTTCTTTTTTTTTAAGTTGGCAAACATACATATTGAAAGAAGAAATACAGGCCAAGCAAGTTATGGACTTGCTTATTTCACTCAACTACTGTTCTTGAATCTTAGAAGCAAGATGAGCATCATTCTACAAATTTCCACAAAGCTTCCAAGGAGTCTTGGGGAAATTTCATCAGCTTCATGTGTTTAGGGAATATAGAACTTCCATCATGGGTTTAATAAGAATTAAAGGTAATCTAAATCTAAATCAAATAGGTATCTAGGACTATAACTTTGAATCAGCACCAGACACAAGAATTCAACAGAATAGATTTAATGTTAGCCTGGGTACATTCTACTTGATATTGTTAAGCATCCTAAGTTAGCTGTGATAGCTCATATCCTCAACTATGTACTGTGAATATTATCAGCCTGCCCTTTTCAGGAGAGGTTTCCTAATCATTATACTTTTAGCAGATTCGTGAGCTGAGTCCAAAAGATGGCTCTGAAGAGCTGAAGTCTAGATGGTAGCAGAGAGAATTTTTATGAGTATGATAACATCAAAGATACTTAGCAGAGAGCAACATGAAGAAATCACCAGAGACTGAGTATGTGTAACGTCACTATGTATCAATTATCCTAACCATGCACTATCCACATGTAGATAGAATGCTGGTTACATATGGCTCTCAAATGCATTGAAAAGGTTATGATATTTGGAGTTAAAGAACTTGAATTTTAATCAGTGATGTCTGCCACTTACTATCAATAGAACTTACACTAGTAATTGAACATTTCTTGAGGGAGTTGAACAACAATAATAAAAAGAATTAACAATTACACAGTAGCTACTATGTGCCAGGCAATATTTTCAATATGTTACAAATATCTCTTTTGATCCTCAACAGAGCTGGGAGGTAGGTGCTATTATTATTTATCCATTTTATAGAAAAAACAGTATATAGGCACATACACATAAACACATACACACACACACACACACTCCTTCTATATGGAAACAAGAATATATTAATTTTCTGTTCCAGGTTCACCTTTTCTAATAAACCAGCTTCTTGGTTAAATGACTTCCTCAGATTCACTAGCAATTTAAATGTCTGAGGCTGCATTTGAGTTCAGATGTCTAATACCACATCTGGCTATAAATCTATAATTCTCCAATCTTATTATCTTTTCAAGTGTGGCTCTTTATTATTAGTTTTTCCATAACTGGTAAAGTGGAAAGTGTTGGGAGAGGGGACAGGAAGCTTTGAGTTCAAATCCAACCTCAAACATTTACTATCTGTGTAACTCTGGTCAAGTCTATTAACTTCAAAAATGAAAATAACAATAAAATGAATTAATGGGATCAAATGAAATAATATTTGGTTTTTTGTCTTTTTTTTTTTTGGTTTTTTGTCTTTTTAAAGCAGTTAGCATAGTGCCTACTACATAGTAGGTGCTACATATATACTTATTCCCTTCTCTTTTGCTCCCCACACTGATGGTGTGCTAACCTAGAAGAAAATATGTTTCTCATGATGGGAGAGAAGTCTTTCTTTGTTATTTTATTTATAAAGGTATTAAAAAAAAAAAAAAAAAGATGTGCCCTCTGATTAGCTAGTAAAAGTAAGCTTGTGGACTATGGTTTTCATTACATAATGATCCCCTGAAACTTGGAGTAGCTTTTCTGGGGACCAACATGTGAGAAGTGTCACAGTTGCTACATTTTGGAGATTTGTTCTAGATATCTATTTTCTAATGCCTTAGCATTGTAGGAATTTAAGATTTCCCCCCTCTTTTATGTATATACATAGAAACATAAACACACACACGTATACACACACACACAAACATCAATATAATACATGCATATTTTCCTTTCTTTAGCATGTGACTACACAAAAGGATTTTCTAATGAAAACTGACCCCTACAGGAAGCTAGCTCAATGTGTGATACATTGTAAGAGCTTGATAAATGATTGTTTCCTTTCGTGTGACTTTTAGAAGCCAAACTCATGGTTCTCCTATAACTAATGCATTTTTTTATAGTTGTATGTGATTGAAGCTAAAATTAGTATCAACGTTGGTGGGAAATAGTGAACCCAAGAGCCCCACAGAGGACTCCTTTTATTGGATTGCCTGAAAAACAGGATGACAAAGTATTGAGAGCTCTCTGTGATTTAATTTAGAGAGATATGAAGTAATTTCCAAGGCACACATACACACAAAGACCTATCTATATCACAGCCAAGGGTACATTTCACATCCTTGTGGAGATAAAAGTTGGGGAGAATACTTGAGCACGAATTATTAGACCTTCTCATGGACACAAAATGCTAACAAAGACTTGGATGTAGCCAAAATTATAAGGAAAATAGTAAATTGGGAGTAAAATTTTATAGTTTTTTAGATAGATAAAGGTTTCATGTCTCAAGTATATGAAGAAAACTTTGTCAGATTTGTAAGAATACAAGTCATTCCCCAGTTGATAAATGGTCAAAGTCCCCAATTGACTTTTGGGTCTGAATAGGCATGTATTTCAATGAAAAAAATCAAAACTATACATAGTCACATGAAAAAAATGCTCTAAATCACTATTGGTTAAAGTAATGCAAATTGAAACAATTTTGAATATGTTGAATTCTCTTTTTATGCTGTGTTATATAAATGGAAATGTTTCTAAATCAGGGTTTCTTAACTTTTTTGTGTATCACACACATTTTGCAGTCCAGTATCTTCAAAGATCCTTTCCAACACTAAATTTCATATCTCTCAGATTGACTAAAATGATAGAAGAGGAAAATGACAGATGTTGGAGAGGACATGGAAAAATTGGGACACATTCACTGCTTGTAGATTGTAAACTGATTTGACCATTTTGTAGAACAAGTTGGAATTATACCCAAAGAGTTATTAAACTGCCAATACCCTTTGACCCAGCCCTAACACTCACTATAAGGTCTTTTTCCCAAGAGGAATAGGGAAAAAGGAAAATAATTTCTATGTACTAAAATAATTATAGCAGCTCTCTTTGTGGTAATAAAGAACTGGAAATTAAGGGCAGTGGGTCAATTTGGGAATGGTTTAAAAAGTTATGGTTATGATTGCAATGGAATAGTATTGCACTATAAGAAATGAGGAGCTGTTATTTTAGAAAATTTTAGAAAAATGTGGAAAGACTTGCATGAAGTATATCAACAATGAAATGAGAAAAACCAGGAAAACATTGTACAAAATAATAGCAATATTGTTCTAAGAACAATTAAGTCATTTTGAGTATTATAAATACTCCAATTACAAAGGAAAAGTGCTATCTATAGTGCTCTCTATATCAGAGAAAGAATTAGTAAATAGAAGTTTGATTAATATGATTTTGTATGTGCATGCATGTGTGCGTGTATGTGTTTGTGTATGTGTTCATTTATGTAATGATGGCCTTGTCTAGGCTGAATTAAGGAGGGAAGAAGAAAAAAAATAAAAAGCGCACAGCAGAGAAAGAAACAAAAACCTAGAAGGAAGCACAAAAAGCAGGATAACATTGAAAACAATTGTAGTATTTATTACCATTGTTTTTTAATAAAAGTGTGAGATGAAAATTCATAATTTTATGTTGAATTCTCTTTTTATGTCATGCTGTGTAAATGGAAATGTTTCTTTTTTGTTTTTTTTTGTATTTAAATTTAAAATTAATTTTTTAAAAATTTAAGAATAAATCAAAGACATTTTTGGGTGTCATACACATTTTGCAGTTCAATATCTTCTAAGATCCTTTCCAGCTCTAAATCTATGATTTTATTATCTCCAAAGTCAAATGAGGAACTACTCTTGGTTGACCATATTTGAAGACTCCGAGAGCATTTGCTGAGGAGTGGAATAATCGATAGAAACACTCTTCCAGGAAAGACAAAAGATCCTGTGTCCAAAGATCATAGCAGCCTGATATAAGAAGAGTAAAGCCACAAATCTGTATATTTTGCTATATTTTATTTTGGTTTTGGTTTTAGGTTTGTTTTGGGGGGAGGGGTTGCTTATATATTTGCTATATTTTGTTAGAAATGTGGTTTAGACAGACATAGACATGCTTGACTCACTTGAGAAACAAACAGATTTGGTTCTACAAAGACTGTAGAACCTAACCCACCTAACCATCATCAAGAAACAGTAGTGAAGAGGATAGATGTCAGTTACCCCAGACACTGAAAAATGGAGACAAAATCTACTATTTATCAGCTAGTAAGTTTCATTCTGAATCCTAAGGAAATCCTAGAAAGATTTGTTAAAGAGAGGGTTGGCAAATACCTACGACATGAAACAGGAATAACAAAGAGTCAAACTGCTCTCTTCAAGACTGGGACATGATAGACTTAACCCTATTTCCTTTTTGGCATACTATGGACATATTTATCATAAGTTTTACTAAAATCTAGATAAATCAGATTTAAATAAACCTAATACTACTCTTATGAAAAAAAAAAATGGAGAGATATGGATTAGACAATAATACTATCAGATTAATTCAGAATTGGTTGGATAACCAAGATCAAAGTGTTTGATATCCAAGTAGTAGGAGATCACCAATGGAAAACACCAAGGATCTGGTTAGGCCCTTTGTTAATTATAATTTTTATCAATGACTTTGACAAAGTCATTAGTGATATGCTTCTCAAATTTATAGGTATCTAACCCTGGGGAGAAGGAAATGGCAAACCACTCCAATATCTTTGCCAAGAAAACATTAAATGTGGTCACAAAGATTTGGAGACACAAATGAAAAAAAAAAATTACTAAACAACAATAAACTCAGTGGATAGCAGATTTAAGATCCAAAAAAACTTGATAGATTAGAATAATCTTATTCTCAATCCAATAAGAAATTCAATAGAGATGAAATAAAGTTCACAAATATAATAAAATGGGGAAGCCAGGGAGAAATTGCAATTCTGAAAAATATCTGGGGTTTTATTGGACTCCAAGTTCACTATGAGTCATAAGTATGAGATGGTAACCACAAAAGGCAGAGCTCAAAACAGGGAAGAGAGAGTTCCCCTCTAATCTGTTCTCAAAAGACCTCATTTTAAGTGTTGTGTTCAGTTCTGGATGTCTTAATTTAAAGAAAGGACATTGATAAAATAGAAAGAATGAGATCTCTTTCAACTCTTAGGTTCTATGAGTCTAAGAGAAAAGTCTTAGAATAAGCAGGAGGATGCAGATTTGAAGCTAGCAATTGACAAGTGCTCATTTTACAGAGACTTTGCCAAGTATATAAGTTCATTATGGGAGAAATATCTCTCCATTGGATTTGTATGACAGGTAAACTGCTGCTGAATAAATCTATCACAATGCATAAATTTTAGAAGTAAAAATCTAAGGGCAGGTTCAGGAGGTAGAAAAATAACTCTGAACAAAGATTAAAATTCTAACGAGGCTTTTTATAGATATTATATCCCAGGGATAGGGAAATAACTTTTGACATGTCTCTCCTTAGATAATGAAAGTTGAACGCATTTGGGTAACTAGAACCATGATCTCCTACATCCTCTAAGGAAATAGACCTAGTTAAACCGACTGTATAGATAAACTAAGTCAGGTTACAAATTAAACTACATTTGGAGAATTCACAGTGGGCTAAGAGGGAAATATTTACATGTCATAATGGTAACCAGATATTCCCTATTAGAAGAATCCTTTCACAAATAGCTAAATCACTTTGGAAAACTCAGGCTTTTCTTTGATTTCTGATATGAGGAATGTCAAAAAAAAATCTTCCCTTAATATTATTATTCCATGAGTCATTTTTTAGCCTTTATTTAACCAAATGTTCCAGAAAAAAATAGCATAATAAAATTGTATACAAAGAGATTTTTTTCAAATTCTTACAACAAGTTTCAAAATAGAGAATATGAATCTAAAGTAGAAGGAAGCATTCCTTAACTGGTCACATCCCAGAAATCCACTATTTTTTAATAATTGGATGACTATCAGAAATTTGTGAAGAATTATGATATCAATGCTAAATCACTCAATGGTTTCATTTGGCAATATATGCTTGAAAAGCACCAAAAACAAAATTCTGAGCAAAAGGAGTCAATCTGGCCTGATCCATTGAAAGCAATTTTTTAAAATGTAGGAATGAAAAATGGAATTTGACATACATATATACAAGCTTTCTATTTATACTACCCATTGATGTGAAGAAATAATCTTGTAGCAAGGGAGCAAAGATCACTAGAAAACTATTGCATTTTCCAACAGAGAACTTAATGACAAGACATTTTATCCCATACACAAAATGAAGTTTGAGGTTTTGAAGTGATTGGTCACTTAGAAGTTCTGAGATCAAACCTCTAGAATTCAATTTGAAACCTGGACTAAGAAGAATGTATCCATATATTTTGATGAGCACTAAGTTAGACACCACCAGTAGCTGGTACAGAGCTAGGCTCAGAATCTTTGCCTCCAACATACTCCTCAAGGTGACTTAGATCCATCAATAAACCTCTCAATGCTCCTGGTCAACTGTCTAAAACTGTCTTAAGTTTCAGAATAGTTGCTGCTGCTCTGTTTTGATAGAGGGAATATACTCTCTAGAAAGTCCCTTCACCAATAAAATTACAAATCAAATGAACCCTCACAACCATGAAATTCAGATAATGAATTCTGGATAAGGAGGATAATTCCATAGTTGAAAGACTGAACAACCTGTCAGTGACAAGGTGGCTCCTGAGAATGGTCTAGTCTCTGCACAGAAAATCCATATTATTGGGGAATTAGTCTGGTTCTTTGAAGAATAGGAGAAAAGGAATTATGGAGATTTATCCAAGAGAACCTTGAGAAAAAGGGCCCAACTCCCAGTTGGAGAGAGACTGAGCTAGATAATTGTTCAGAAAAAATTAATGACTCAGATGAGGAAGAATCTGAATGTGCTTTGGTTAACACCCATAGCACATCAAAGAAGTCAAGAAAACCGCAGGGAATTTTTGTTTCAGAAGGGAGGTGGGAAAACTGCCTAAAAAACAAATGGTACCTATTAATGTCCAATTTTTCAGATACAAATTCTAGACACAATTTTCCATGGATGAAGTTCTACTTCATTTGTTCTGATTGACTGTAACAAAGGTAACAAGATGGGAGAAATAAAGTATCAGAAAATTTGGAGGTATAAGAGAAGGAGGGAAGTTTTGATAATTGTATATTCAGAAGGGATAGGAATATAGTCAGGGAAGTCTAATACCTCTGGGGTGAGGACTGCCTGTCCCTTTTCAGGGCTGCTTTCACTTTTGGCGTCCACCTGATCCACTGAACTCTCACCTATAGCTCCAAGAAGCTGGTATAAGCACAGCAGGCACAATAAAAAACTCATCCTCGTAACCCCAACCCACTAAACACTTCCATCTAATCTCAACAATAAAAACCCAAGTGGGGTCATGAACACAACTGAACAACAATGACTGAACAGCAACAAATTGAAGCCACCGACCTACTTTCAGTCACTCAGGTTGATAAGCACAGAATCATTTATGACTCCTCTTCCAGACTCACCATGGCCAATCAGTTGCTAAGTCTCTTTAAGGCTTTACCATCCATCACCTCTTCTTGCCTGGGTCAGTGTAATATGTCTTAATTGCTCTCCTGATTTCCAGTTTCTGCCTTTGCCAAATGATCTTCTCCACAGTTGACAAAATAATCCTTCTCAGGCACTGATCTGATCATTTAAAGTCAAAATCTTTTCATGGTTCTTTCCTTCCTCTAAGATAAAGAACTCCTCCCATTAGGGTTTGGGCTTTCCCTAATTGATATTCCAGGCAAACTAGTACATGCTGTTCCCTGAACTCAAAATTCTGTCTTCCCTTTGCAAGCATCCACACAAATAGGATTTAGACTCCCCTTCTTCCTCCTCTCCCCGTTTCAGCATCCTTGCCTTCTGTTAAAGCTCAGCTTAGAGGACCCTTCCTCTTGGGGCTGGGAGCCTACATTCCTTTCTCCAAAACCTAGTTGTGTTTCCCCTCTTCTGAGAAGAAGTTAAAGTGTTTGAGGGCAAGACCTCCTGTTCTTCTCTTCATATCCCCAGGAACTGACATAAGGTCTTGCACTTTAAATCTTTGTTTATTCGAATTAAATGACTAGTCATTGAGTATTTCTCTGCTGCATTCTGGGTATTATGAAGAAATATGGCATGTTCCTATTGAATTTTTTTTTTCCAGAGAAGCAGATAAGTTGGGTAATAACAGCTAGCATTTATGTGATATTTAAAGACTGGCAAAATGTTCTTTGCTTGTGTTATCTCATTTGTTCCTCAAAAATAGTAATCCCATGATGTAGGTGCTATTAATTTCCACATTTTACAAATGAGAGCTGAAAGTGCCTTGCTCGGGAACATAAAACTAGTGAGTGTCTGAATGTCCATGGCATGCAGACTAACCACTGTACCACCTAGTATCAGACCATTTCTGTCAAAAGAGGTCAAGGAACTAACTGTAACTTAAGTCACAGAAATTAGAGTAGAATGTAGAAAACGTGAGTCAAAGAAAGCCCAGACATTTCAAGTTCTCTATATTCTGTCAATTGACAATCTGCAAGTTCCATTAAAAGTCTTTTCTATTTTGTGTTGTGTAAATAAAACTTTTTCCTATATTTAGCACCTATCTATGTACCTCCATCTCCTCATGGAAGTGTGATCCAAGTCAGGTGACTACAAAGCAGTGGTTATATCTCCCCTCAGGCTTACAGAGATAGCCAAGAAGGAATTAGAGAGGGATTTTCTATCAACATATTTCTATCAGAAAGTCATATTTCATTCAAGGATTATCAGTTGGTGAGATATTATAATGGCGGGGAAGATGCAGGGGATGGGAGTAGCAGGCAAAGCTTAAACCTTCCTCTCATCAAAATTGGCTCAAAGAGGGAATAACATACACAGTCAGTTAGATATAATAATCTGTCTTATCCTATTAGGGAAAAAAAGGGATGGAGATAATAGGTATAGGAGGGGATGATAAAAAAGGAGGCTATACTGGGGAAGGCAGTGATCAGAAATAAAACACTTGTGAGGAGATAAAAGTGGGGTGTAAGAGAGAGAGAGAGATGATAAACAAGCAAAAAATAGCATGGAGAGAAAAACACAGTTATCATAACTACAAATGTGAATGGAATGAACTCACCCATAAAATAGAAGCAGATATTAGAATGACTTAAAAACCAGAGTTCTACCCAAAGACTTCCTAAAGACAGCTTCTAGAATAAGAGCTTACCATTTGACAAAAATCTCTGGGAAAATTGAAAATTAATATGGCAGAAACTAGGCATTGAGCAACACCTGACACCCTATACCAAGATAAGGTCAAAATGAGTTCATAATTTAGACATAAAGAGTTATACTATAAGCAAATTAGAACAAAGGATAGTCTACCTTTCCAATCTATAGAGAAGGAAGGAATTTGTGGGCAAAAAAGAATAGAGTACATTATGAAATGCAAAATTGATAATTTTGATTATATTAAGTTAAAAAATTTTTGGACAAACAAAACCAATGCAGAAAAGATTAGAAGGGAAGCAGAAAAAAGTCTCATTTCTAAAATATAGAGAATTCACTCATATTTATAAGAATGTTAGCCATTCTCTAGCTGATCAATGGTCAAAGGATATGGACAGACAATTTTCAAGCGAAGAAATTAAAACCATTTCTAGTTACATTTGAAAAAATGCTCTAAATCACTATTGATAAGAGAAATGCAAATTAAGACAACACTGAGGTACCACTACATAGGTCTAAGATTGATTAAGATGATAGGAAAAGATAATGATAAAAGTTGGAGGGGATGTGTGAAAACTGGGACACTGATACATTATTAGTAGAGTGGTGAACTGATCCAACCATTCTAGAGAGCAATTTAGAATTATGCTCAAAGGGCTATCAAACTGTGCATACCATTTGATCCAGGAGTATCTCTACTGGGTCTGTATCCCAAAAAGATCAAAAAAGGGAAAAGGATGGGGAAGCTAGGTGGTGCAGTGGTTAAAGCACCATCCCTAAAGTCAGGAGGACCTGAGTTCAAATCTGACCTTAGATACTTCCTAGCTATGTGACCTTAGGCAAGTCACTTAATCCCAATTGCCTCAGCAAAAAAGAGAAATAAAAAGGGGAAAGGGACCCACATGTGCAAAAATGTTTGTGGCAGTCCTTTTTGTAGTAGCAAGGAACTAGAAAGTGAGTAAATGCCCATCAATTGGAGAATGGCTGAATAAATTATAGTGTGTGAATGCCATGAAATATTGTAATATGGGAGCCCCTTGCCAGTGGCTGCTGGAGGTCTAACTCAGACCTGTAGAATGGATCTCTTCATGTGAGAGGATGATGATGATACTGAGACTGAGTATCTGACTGACACTGAGAGGCAGTTGCATTCTCTGACCTTTCTTCCTTTCCCTCTTGCCTACGATTTATTTCATTCCCCATCCACAAGGAACATCTGCGTTAGTAAACTTTGCAACTTCTTCAAGTTTATGATTCACAACTGTGGGTGCTCTTGGAGAACTGACCTACCCCTTCAATTAGGCATGGTCCTTAACAATCATCATCCTCGCACATGAAGAGATCCATTCTACAGGTCTGAGTTAGACCTCTAGCAGCCACTGGCAGGAGGCTCCTGTATCACAATAGAATATTATTGTTCTATAAGAAATGATCAGCAGGATGATTTCAGAGAGGCCTGGAGAGACTTACTTGAACCTGATGCTAAGTGAAGTGAGTAGAACCAAGAGAACATTGTACACAGGAACTGTAAGATTATGTGATGATCCTGGCTCCATGAGCCAATGGATGATTCAGACCAATTCCAATAGACTTGTGATGGAGAGTGTCATCTTCAGAGAAAGAACTATGAGGACTAAATGTGGATCACAACAGAGGATTTTCACCTTTGTTGTTGTTTGGTTGCTTGTTTTTTTCTCTCATTTTTCCCTTTTTGATGATTTTTCTTGTGCAGATAATTGTGGAAATATATATAGAAATGCTCTAACATATATTGGATTACTTGCTGTCTGGGAGAGGGGGAAAGTGGGGAGAAAAAATTTGGAACACAAGGTTTTGTAAGGGTGAATGTTGTGAATGTTGAAAACTACTTTTGCATATATTTTGAAAATAAAAATCTATAAATAAAAAAAGCCAGAAACCTACAATCTGGAGCAGAATCTATTATGCTTCAGCTAAAGCAAAGAAAGCAAGGATAGCCATCATGATCTCAGAAAAAGCAAAACCAAAAATAGGTCTAATTAAAAGAGATAAAGAAGAAAGCTATATTTACTGAAAGATAATAAAGACAATGAAATCAGCTCATAGTATGAGTATTTACTCATACTAAATAGTAAACATATATGCACCAAATAGTATAATATCTACATTTTTGAAGAAGTTGAATGAGTTACAAGAGGAAGCAGATAATAAAACTATATTAATGGGGGAATCTCAATTTTTCCTTCCAAAACTACATAAATCTAACCAAAAAATAAACAAGAAAGAAGTTAAGAAGGGTGAATAAAAATCTGGAAAAGTTAGATATGATAGCTCTCTAGAGAAAAATGAATGGGAATAAAAGGAATATGCCTTTTTCTCAGCAGTAAATGGCACCTGCAAAAAATTGATTATATCAATAAAAATGTATATCTCTAATTGCTTAGCTCAATAAAATAGAGAAAAAGCAGATTAATAAATTGGGCATAGAATTAAAAACACTTAAACAAAGAACAAATTTAAAATTCCCAATTAAACACACAATTGGAAATTTTGAAAATCAAAAAATCACATCTAACCAATTGGAAAAATATTTTTTGCCCATGGATAGGCCAAGTCAATATAATTACAATGACAATTTTAACTAAATTAATATATTTATTCAGGGCCAGGGTCAAACTAGGAAAAAATTATTCCATAAAACTAGAAAAAATAATAACAAAATTCATCTGGAAGAACAAAAGTTCCAGAATATCAAAGGAAATGATGAAAAAGAGGCAAAGATGTACCAGATTTCAAAATGTATTATAAAATGGCAATTATCAAAACAATCTGGTCCTAATTAAGAAATAGAACTGTTGTTTATCTTTCATTCTTAAAGAGGACCATGTCTAGCAGTGTCTCTGAGAGAGATGATGACATGACATACAAGTAAATTGGATTGAAGTGAAGGAGGGCTATGCACAGTAACTAACTTTGTCCTTTGAGCCTTCTGGGCTCAGTGGCAAGATATAGATCAGGAATACTGGAGACGACTTTGGATACAGGGGGAAACCTTGGCCTTTTTAAGCTAAGATTTTTTAACTAGGCTCAGTTTGATTAAAGCAATGCATAATCAGTGATTAAGATTAGATAAGAGTCAATGGATCAGTGGAATAATTAGTATTATTATTATTATGATGTTATAGTAAATGACCATAGTAATATAACATATGATAATATAGCAAAGATCCAAGCTTTTGGAACAAAAATGTATTATGTGACAAAAACTGCTGGGAAAACTGGAAAACAATATGGCAGGAACTAAGACTAGACCAACATCTCAAACTTGTATACTAAGATAAGTTCAAATTGAATACATGATTTACACATAAAGGGTGATACCCTAAACAAATTAAGAAAGCATGGAATAGTTTACCTGCCAGATTTGTGAATAAGAAAAGAATTTAGGACCAAATAAGATATAGAGAGCATTGCAAAATGTCAAACTGATCATTTTGATCATATAAAATTAAAAAGTTTTGCACAAACAAAACAAATACAATCAAAATTATATGGAAAGCAAAAAAAGTGGAGGGTGGGGGAATTTTGCAATAAGTATCTCTGATAAAGGTCTCATTTCTCAAATACATAAACAATTGAGTCAAATTATAAAAATACAAGTCATTCCTCAATTCATAAATGGTCAAAGCATATGAATAGGCAGTTTTCAGACAGAGAAATCAAAGATATCTCTATTCATATGAAAAAAAAAGTTCCAAATCACTATTGATCAACTAAATATAAATTACAACCAACTCACATCCTTTAGAATCAATATGACAAAAATGGAAAATTTTGGATGTTGAAAGGGAAGTAAGAAAACTGAGACTCTAATATATTCATAGTGGTGGTATGAACTGATTTAACCATTCTGGAGAACAATTTGGAACTAAGCTCAAAGGGCTATCAAATTGTGTATATTCTTTGACCCAGCAATACCATTGCTAGATCTGTATCCCAAAGACATCCCCAAAAAGGGGAAAGGACCTGTTTATATTTCTATTAGTAGTAATATTTATAGCAGCTCTTTTATGAAGGGTTAAGAATTGGAAATCAAAAGGTTGTTCATCAATTGGAGAATGGTTAAATAAGCTGTGGTGGTATATATGTAATGAAATATTATAGTGCTATAAGAAATATTAAGCAGGATGATTTCAAAAAAATCCAGAAGGATTTATATGAACTAATGCATGTGAACAGAACCAGGAGAAAGTTGTACATTGTAACAGCAATATTATTCGATGAAGAAATGTGAATGACTTAGCTATTCTCAGCAATGCAATCATCCAAGACAATCCCAAAGGACTAATGATGAAGCATATTATCCCTCTTCAGAGAAAGAACTGATATTGATTGAATATAGACTTAAGTGTGCTATTTTCTCATTGCCTATCTTTCCAGTTTTTTCTTTTCTTTGGATCCCCATATGGAAATGTTTTACATAATTGCATATGTATAATCCATAACTGATTGCTTCCCATCTCAACGAAGGGGAAGGGAAAGAATGATGGGAGGAAAGGAGGTATAACATTTGGAAATCAAAACTTTAAATAAAACTGTTAAAAATTTGGGGAAAAATAAGATTAGAGAAGGATAAGATCATTGTGGATTAGAATGACATGGAAATGCTTTGGAGGAGAAGAAGCACTTAGAGCAGGGTGGGGAGGATTTGAACAGGCAAAAAGGAAGGAATCAGATGTTCAAAAAGGAAGGGCCTGCAAGGAAATGGCAAGAATGAATTTGACAGCAATGAGGTAATTCAGGCCAATTCCAATAAATTTGTAATGGAGAGAGCCATCTGCATCCAGAAAGAGGACTATGGGGATTTAATGTGGATCACAAAACAGTATTTTCACCTTTTTAATTATTTACTTGGTTTTTTTTTTTTCTCATTGTTTTCCTTTTTGATCTGATTTGTGTTTGTGTGTGTGCCTCCTGATACTGTAGAAATATGTATAGAAGAATTGCACATGTTTTAACATGTATTGGATTACTTGCTGTCTAGGGGAGAGGATGGGGGAAAAGAGGAAGAAAAATTTGAAACACAAGGTTTTTCAAGGGTGAATGTTGAAAACTGTCTTTGCATGTATTTTGAAAATAAAAGGCTATTTAAAAATTTTTTTAATGAATATGACAGAAGCAATGACGAATGAAGTGAGCAGAACCAGGAGAATATTTACACGATAACAACAAGATTATGTGATGATCAACCATGATGAACTTGGCTTTTCTCAGTAATGTGATGATTCAAGACAATTCCAATGAACTCAGATGAAAAATGCCATCCTCATCTAGAGAGAGAACTATGAAGATTAAATGTAAATCGAAGCATAGTATTTTCATCTTTATTTTTTTTCTTTCTCATGGTTTTTTCTCTTTTGGTCTGAAATACCAAATTCTTTTGTTTAAAAGAATTATACCTATTTAGGTTATATCGGCTTGTCTGCTGTCTTGGGGAGGGGCTAGAGATAAGGGAAAGAGGGAGACAAATTTGGAACACAAAGTTTTATGAAAATGAATGTTGAAAAATATCTTTACCTGTATTTGAAAAATACTATTGAGGGGAAAAAAAGAATGAATATGACATATCCAGGAATCAATGATAAATCAGTTTGACTCTTTGTGTTTTGCAATATTAAGAAGACTAGGTTAGAAAAATGGTCTAACTAATTCCAAACTGCAATTGATCAGAGATTGTGTTTGATTCTGAATCCGAATGGGGTCTGGTACACAAGAAATACTTAAGTTGAAAAGTCAACTTCTTTTTAATAGCACCAATCTTCCTGTTGATTGCTGACCAAATAGGTCAGGAGAGCTATTGAAAGTGGGAATGACATGAAGAAAAAGCTGTTTTAGGAATCTTAATAGGACTTTCTAGAAAGATTAGAAAAGAAAGAAACTAGAGGTAGTAAAGCAGTAAATAGGGTATTGTAATAATCAAGGCATGAGCTATGAAGGGCCCAAACTATTACACTATTGCTTTGGAAATAAAAAGGAAGGGGCAGATGTAGAATCTAAGAAGTACATTTAGGCAGAAGGAAAATGGATGGGAAAGTGAGTCTGAGAACCTACAGATGACTACTGAACTCAGAATCTTAAAAGAGTACTATACAATAATGAAAGTTCTAGCCTGTACATTATATTTTTGATCTCATCCTATGTAATAGTCTAATGTATCTTTAAAAATATTTTAATTTTTATTCTGAACTAAACAAATATCAGATAAAATGGCCATCTCATATATATAGTAAACCACAAAACTAGAATTATTTATGAAAGTGCAGATCTCTAATATGTATAACTTTTTAAGAATAAATTCAGCTTTTAGCTTTCAGAGCTTCTTTGTTAGTATTTCTGGACACTTTCCTTTTCTCATCTATCCAGTTTTTAAAAAGATATCTCATTTAATCTCATTTTTTTCTTCCATTTTTCTTTTATTAATCTTTCCCTATTTCTCTTCAACTTTCCTCTCCACCTCCCAGTCACTGAGAGGAAAGAAAAACAAAAACAAAGCATTTATAATCAAAATGCACAATCAAGGAAAAGACATTCCATTATTGAATGTTTGAAAATGTGTTTCTGAATCCATCACTTCTATGGTAAGAAATGGATAACAAACTTCATCATTGACCTCTGGAATCATGGTTGGCCATTGCAGTGTTCAGTCTACCAAATCTTTTTAAGCAAAGCTAAGATAGATTAACATTTATTAAGCACCTTTTATGAGCCAAGCACTAGGTTAAGCATGGGGTATATAAATATAATGAACAAAACAATTTCTATTTGTAGGAAGATCCCAGTAAATCTCTATGGGAGAAGGAAAGAAAAGCAGGGTTGCTTAAGGGAAAAGAATCATTTGTTATGAAACCAAGAACATGCTCTACAACAATGAAATCTTTGTTAGTTTGAACTAATAGGGTATAATTGAGAAGGAAGCTCAGAAATAAGTTCAAATTTCACAGTGGTATCCTAATTTTTTTCCCTGAAATTATTATTATTATTATTATTTGCCAAATAGTTTAATAGATTCATGACTATCCATATTGGTTCTGAGTACCTAATGGTGAAAATATCATCATAGTTACTTTGCAAAATGTTATCTCATTTTATTCTTATGACAACCCCTATTTTACAAATGAGTAAACTGAGGAAAAGTGAGTTCCTAAGATCACACAGCTAGCATGTATCTGAAGCAAGTTTTGAACTCGTCTTATTGACTTAAATCAAACACCCTATGGACTCTGCCATGTAAAATAATCCTTACCTGTTCTTCACCAGAAAATTCCACACTGTATGGAATAAAGGAAATATACTTAAAGGCCTGGGTTGTCAACTAATAAAAGGGACCAATCGAATACAATTTAAAATAAGGATCTAGACAAATCTGTGAGTTTATTTTACTTGATTAGGGTTATCTATTTAAAAGGATTGTGGTTTTTGTTTTTTTGTCTTTCTGACTGGGGAAAGAAGAAAAAGAGGGACACTGAAGCATTTTTTAAACTGCACAGAGGAGAGAGAGTACAAGGAAGTTCAGAACATCTTTGAAAGTGCTACCATGAAATTACATAACTAGATGGTGCAGTCGATAGAATTATCAGCCCTGAAGTTAGGATTACCTGAGTTCAAATTTAGCCTCAGACACTTAAACGCCTTTGCTGTGTGACCCTGGGCAAGTCACTTAACTCCAATTGGCTCAGCAAAAAAAAAAAAAAAAAACAAGCAAAGCATGACATTTACACATTCATATCCCTCTTTGATTACTTTATATAGAAAAAAGTTCTTGTGTGGTTTGTTAAGTTCAGGGTAAGAAAAATTAAAGTAAAATCATGAATTTATTATAAACTTTTAAAAAAGCGTGCAGTTCCTAATACAGAGACTGGAATTTTCACAAATAATCCTGTTCTATTTTATATGTGGAAATATTAATTTTTATGTGGTTTAAATACAGAATAAAAATTTTAAATGAATTGATTATATCCTTTAAAAAAAACAACAACTAAGAAGTACATCATGGTGATTCAGTTTCACAAAATAATCCTTTGTTTTACTTCAATTCTAATTTTTTTTCTTTTTTATGTTTGTTAAAGTCAGAATAAAAAAAAAAAATATGGCACCTTGGGAAACCTGACCCACCCCTACCCATATTGTACTTGGGGAGAAAGAATGATTAGTATTTCCAGTAGCATTGTTCAGGTGTTTGAAACAAT
The DNA here is from genome assembly GCF_016432865.1 of Antechinus flavipes. Classification (NCBI taxonomy): domain Eukaryota; kingdom Metazoa; phylum Chordata; class Mammalia; order Dasyuromorphia; family Dasyuridae; genus Antechinus; species Antechinus flavipes. The sequence continues at coordinate 53,797,072 of NC_067399.1, read as the reverse complement.
TTTATGGATCTTGGGCTAGCCATGTATCCCAGTCCGGTCTTCTACAATCCTTCCAAGCCTGGTTTCAGCCTGTGTAAATGACCACACTGTGAATTCCGGAGCTCCTGAACTTTTGTTCTTAAAGGGACTGATTTTCTATCTGGACAGGAGCACAGTTGCATGGTAATAATCACAATACTTTTGATGCTTCCGTAAAACCCAAGATTAGATCTCAGTTTGCAAGTCTGCCTGACCTCTTCTTTTCTGAGAATAACTTTGAACACACTCGTTGAGCAATCTCTTGTTTGTTTACTTGTTCTAAAGCTCAAGGAGGTAATATTATGACTGATAGGAGAGTAAGCCAATAGTAGCCCGGATGGCCATGCTAGGAGAGTCTGACTTCTAATCATCAGAAAAATAGGTGGGGATAGCCTGGACCCGCAGAAAAGAGCTCCACCCAGGCTTTGCACGCCTGGGCAGCCATATTGAGTGTGGCACATCAGTTTCACTTTGTTATGTTTTTTTCTTCCTTTGGTGACAGTGATGAATTCTTTGGATGTGCCCAGGCAGACAAGTTCTCAACTGCAGAACAAGCAATATAATTCTGGATTTTTAGTGTCAGAATACTTTTCCCCCCAACAATATTATGGAGATTTTTGCCCAAATATAGAAATGGAAAAATAAGACATGAATGTTACTTAGAAGTATTACATGTTTGTTTGACAGTTTTAATTATGCAAATAATATTGAGGGATTTTTTTAATGGAAAATACAGTAAATTAAGATGTAAAGATACATAGAGAACTTCTTTATTATATCTTTGAATTAGATTCTGCACCAAACGAGGGGTACAAATACAAGTACACAGTCTGCCCTCAAGGAGTTTACATTCTAATGGAAGAGGACAACACATGAACTTGTTTTCTTGTTTATTTAGCATAGATTATTTTTTTAAATTTACCGAAACCCTTTGTTTACAACATCTACATTTCTATGCTCTCCATCCCAGAGAGCCATCTATTATTTTTGTTTTTCTTTTTGTATTTTTCTACTTTTATATTTTTGTTACTTCAAAAGGTAGAATAAGATTGTGGCATGAGATATTTCCAAAGTTTTTAGCCAAATGACTGACACATAGTAGATGTTTAATACATGCTTATTCCATTCCATTTGAGTCATTTCCTTAGAATGATTATTAGTTTAAAATATTTTTAAAAGTCAAAGACAAAACATTTCCCCCTATCCCTGTTGAGGTCTAGATTTGGGGTACCTAAATGAAATTTGGGTTTAGTTGAGGTCTAGCGGCAGGTTTGGGGTACAGGGAGTCAAACAGAGCTCCCCTGCATCCCCCTTGGATTCCACGCAAGAATATGGTGGTAAATGAAGTCTAGTAGCAGTGTGAGTCCCCAATAAAGGCATTTATTAGCCCTAAAGCTAGATTGATAGAAGAGGTTTATTATTGGGTAAGCAAGGTTAAAGTATAGGCGAAGGTAGAGATAAGAAGGGCACCGGACAGAGGGTCCTCAAATGACTAGCATGTTTGGAATCTCTGCAAAGAGAGGGTTCCCAGTATGGGCCTTTTATATTAGGAGATTCAGCTCAAGGGGCTTTTGGGTGTAGCCCCAAAGTTGGCTCAGATCCGGGTGGGGCAGGGACAGGTCCGGATTTCAAAGGGACCAGGATTTGTGAGTTAAAGGGTAATTACATTAAAGGGGGGGGCCGGGGAGGGGGGGGAGAGGTTTGGGAATCAAAGATAGGAATCTTTCCCACATCATCCCTACCTTTCACTCTGAAATATTTTAAGAGGAGAGTAAGGAGGAACACTGGGGCAGAAGGAGAGAAACAAAAATATATTATCTGAAAATTAGGAAGAAGAATCAATCTATGACTCTGAGCATTGTTTCAGGGTTTTGTTGTTGTTGTAAATACACTTTTTTTGACACAATTCCTAAAAGACATGAAAACAAATTCCTCCAAAATACTTCCAAGAAAATCATAATCTAAAATACCACAGATAGTCAAAACCAACAAAACACATATTTTAATTTGATTGATATAGTTCTAGAGGCAGTTAACTAAGAGGTTCAATGGCTAGAGTGCTAGGCCTGGAGTAGGAAGACAAGTTTAAATCTAGCCTCAGCTACTGGCCATGTGACCACAAGTCATTTAACTTCAGTTTATCTACTAGAAAAGAAAATGGCAAACCAAACTCCATACATTTCAGAAAGAGCTGGACACTATTAAACAATAAAGTATAATTCTACCTTTGTCCACTGTATTTGACTTGAGTCTTATTGCCTTTTAATGTTTTTATTTGCATTGTAGTGATTGTGTATGTGTTATTTTGGCTGTGCTTCCCTTCACTCTTTACATGACATTATTATGTCAAGAATATGAATATTGATAGGAGTATATTGGGCGGGGAGGGGGTGAGGAGGGGAGGTTCATCCAGAATTGGTTCTTCTAGCCAGAGGGTACTTACAATAACATGTAAGTATAGCAGAGTTTAGAAAAGAAAGGCAGAAGGAAAATTGTTGGAAGGGCCTAAATATCTATAGATGACAGATATTCGGATAGATTCCCCTGAAAATTGTACTACCAGGGTTATATTTTGGGTTTTAAATCAGGCTTACTAACTTTCTACAATGTGCCAGACATTATACTAAGCACTGGACTTGCAAAGAAAAAATAAACAAAAAAAAAAAAAACACTCCCTTTTCTCAGAAAGCTCAAAGTTGAATAAAAGAGATAAGTAAGGGAAGATGTACAAACAAAATATAAACAGGATAAATTGGAGATAATCACTGAGGGAAGATGCTAATATTAAAAAGAATAGGGAAATATTTTGTGGAATATGGGGAAGGGAGGGAAACCAAGAAACAGAGATAAGAAAGAAGAGTAATTCAGGCCCAAGGAACAGTAATGGAAAATGCAAGGGAGTCAAGAGATTGCATGTCTTGGTCTAAGAACAGCAAAGAGGCCAATAAACTGGATCACTATTCACTTGGAGTGAAATAAAATAAAAAAGTTAGGAGAAGGCCTGATTATGAAGGGATTTAAAAGTCAGATAGAGGATTTGTATTTGATCCTAGGGTAATAGGGAGCCACTGGAGTTTATTGAGTAGGGGGTTACATGGTCAGACCTGTGTGTTAGGAAAATTTCTTTGAGAACTGAAGTAGAGAACCACTACTAGTGATCAGAGACATACCTGTGGTACACCAACTATACAATAATTTAGGCATAAGTGATAGAGTCCTCCACAAGAGTGGTCACAATATCAGAAGAGAGAACAGTGGAGTATGTGAAAGATGTTATGAAGATTAAATTGACAGATTTTGAGAATAGAATGGTTGGGGTTAGGAGAGGAGTGAAGAATTGACAGGCCTTGGCAAGAGATTGATTGGGGTGGGGAGGGAGGGAGAAGAGAGGAGTAGAAAAATTGAAGAATTGAAAATGACACAACTGAACTTGTAAGTCTGGGTGACTGCGAAGATGATGGTGCCTTTGAGATAAATAGAGAATGTTGAAATTGGGATGTAGGTCAGGAGACTGATTAGGGCTAGATAAGTAGATCCGAGAATCATTGATCTAGAGATTATTAAATCCTTAGAAACTGATGAAATCATGTGAAATAGTATAAAGGAGGGAGAAAAAGGGCCCAGGACAAAGCTTTGGAGAATACAGTGCGTCATCTGGTTAAATATAAAAGCAAAGGAGATTGAGTGGTCAGAGAGGTAGGAGGAGAAATAAAAGAAACCAGATTTGAGAATCATCAAGGCAGAAATGGAAATGCAATCTAATGGAATTGATGCAAAATCTATTTCCATATTAGTCATATTGTGAAAGAAAACATAAACCAAAATAAAGACCCAAGAAAAATAAAGTTTTAAAAGTGTGCTTTGATATGTATTCAGATGCTATCAGTTCTCGCTCTGGGGATGGATAGCATTTTTCATGATAAATGCCAGGGACTGAGTGATTTCTTTGAGCACCACAAAATCCTACCTCTCCCAGACTTCCTCTCGCACTACTTGAAAGCCAGTTATTGATGGGACAATGCAGAGCAGATGCTGAAGAGCATCAGCATTCCCTCATCATTATGTTTAGTACTATCACTTATTTCCATGCTCTTAGAGATACAATGGTATTAGAGCAGAAAGCAACCTTCAAGATCATCCAGTTCAATTCTTTCATTCTATAAATTAGGATGATGAGATCCTTAAGTGCTAATTAGGTCTTGTACGTCATGAGACTGGTTAGCCAAAAAGCTAGTCTCTGAACCCAGCTCTAGAAACATTCAAGAAATTATTCTTTCCTCTTAACTAAACTGCTTCCTATAGATGAATGAACCAAACAAACACATTGCTAACTTTGGAGATAGTCGTTTCTGTTGAATTTTGAGGCTGGAGTACCCAGAATTAAAAGAGAGAGAGAGAGAGGAAAGGAAGTAGTGGCTTTTTAAATTAGTTTATCTGTGAAAGAAAGGAAGGGAGGAGAGATATGGGACAGGGGAATGGATAGATCAAATGATCGATTTTGAAGATAGGGGAGAGGTGGAGGTCTGAGGAGGTTTAAAAGGTTTAGAAGCACCACCGTGGTAAATGAGAGAGTGAGCTGTTTAGGGAGAAGTAAAAGGCTATTTTTAAACTAATCAACAAGCATTTTATAAGTATTTATTATATATCAAAAAACACCAAGACAAAAAACCAACTACAAAAAAGTCCCTGCCCTCAAAGAGCTTACATTCTTTCCCTAGAGATAAGGTGTGGTGCCCAAGTAAGTATAAACAAAATCTATTCAAAATAAATACAAAGTATTGGGCCAGGGAAGTTCATTCCAAGAGATTTGAAAAGGCCCCTTGCAGATATGTTTATTCTAGAGATTCTAGTTTTGTTTGGGGCCTAAAGTTTTTGTATTAGGCAGATGTAGTCAAAGTAAGGCTTGAATAATTTACAAAATCTTCTCATTTCATATGACCTTTCCCTCCACTCCATCCTCAATAATACACAGGAGGTAACCAGGATTGTAACATCACAAAAGCATGACTTCTGCATTCCTGAGCTTTGAAATATCTTTGTCTAAGTGTAATCTATTATCATTTCACCTTTCCCTCTGCCTTTCTACCCCAAACGATATTCTTCCATTACTCTTGACCTCTAATCTTTTGTCTCCTATCCCCAGTTTTTTCCCATCTCTCCATTAGCTATATTCATGTTTTTCCAAAGGCAGAGTAAACAGAGTGCGGGATCTGGATTCAGAAAGACATGTTCCAGTGTAGCCTCAGATACTTACTAGCTATGTGAATTTGGGCAAGCCATTTAACCTCTGCCTCTGTTTCCTCAATTATAAAATGGGGATAATTATAGCACGTGGTTCCCTCTGCTCTTGTCAATGATTTTCTAAAGTACAGTTTTGACTATATACTTTCTTCCTCAATAAACTTCTGTAGCTCCTCACTTGCAATATCAAATATAAAATCAGATTTAGTTTTTAAAGCCTTTCCTGACCTGTCTTCTCCCATACCACCTCCAACTTTCCAATCTTCTTACATCCTATACTCTCTCATGTATACTAGGATTCATTGATACCGGCCTCCTGACTATTTTTTTTTTTTTTTTTTGCACAAGTCATCAGACATTTTCACTGGTTGTTCTCCAATGCTTGGGATATTCTCTGTCCTCATCCTCAAATACTGGCTTTTATAGCTTCCTTAAAGTTCCAGCTAAAAATCCTGCCTTCTACAGCAAGTTTTTCCTGGATCCCCTTAATTCTAATGTCTTCACTGTGTTGATTATTTCCATTTAACCTGGTTATGGCTTGTTTATCTGTTATTTCCCCAAGTGACTGGGAGTTCCTTGAGAATAGGGACTGTCATTTGCCTTTCTTGAGATCTCCAGAATTGAACACAGTGTCTGGCACACAGTAGAAATTCAATAAATGTTGGTTGACTTCCTGACTGTTGAAGATGATACTACTCCAAAGTCTATTTGTACAGTGTACCACTATGTGTTATGGGGGAAGAGTTGGTGCACAGAGATAGCTGTGGAAACTCAATTAGGACTGGTGATTTTTTCCTTTGTGGAAAGTATGTATCACTTCTGAATGAGTGAGTCCCTGCTAAAGGCACACACACAGTCATGAACTTTTTTGGGAAGTGAAAAGTATTGGGGGAAAGGAGTCAACAATTTTCTTTTTTCTCAACAGTCAACATGATCTTGTTAGAAATCCTGGAATTGCCTGCTAGGGACCCTATTTCAGGAGGCCCAACTTCCACACCAATTTTACTCTGGCTTGCCCCTAGGTCACACCCCTCCCAGAATTTCAGATCCTCTTTTGTGGTCTTCTGCCTTAGAATATAAAGGTCACACAGCTGGTGTTTTGCCTGGTCCTTAGGATGAGCTCTGTCTCTGTCTCTGCTTCTCTCTCTCCTTCCCTCCCTCCTCTAGTTGCTTACTAGTGCTCTATCCCTGGAAATGACCGCATATATTTTATATCGAATTTTCTGTGCATATGTTGCTTGTCCTAATAAAATGTAAGCTCCTTGAAGACAAGGACTTTTCTTTTTGGTATTTGTAGCCCCAGCACTTAGCATAGCACTTGGTACTTAATAAGCTCAGCTCAAATGGCACAAGGTCTTTCCTTTTGTGTCTACTAGTTTATTTCTCTCCCTCTCTGTTTCTCTTTTTTATCTCTCTGTCTCTCCCCTCCCTTCTTTAACTTTCTCCTCCAATTATCTTATATTGATATATTAATTTTGTCTATAATCTCTCACTCCCCTACCCCATTACCAAACACAATGTATACTCCTTGAGAGTAGCAATTGTTTTTATTTCTTTTTGGTTTTTTGCTTTTTTCAACATGTAAATGGCACCTTGTAGGACTGTAAATACATGCTGATTGTCAAAGGCATGCTTATTGAATGCAGGAATGAATTCAGTGAGTTGACTTACATTTTGGAATCTTATCAGGTCCTCATAAGATATATTTAGAATTAGAGTTTTAGGCCAAGAAAAGCCCTTTGTTCTGGTCCTAAAAACATCAATCTGCCATAAAGTATTTCCCACACCAATTAATAAGGACTTTGGAAGGAGATTAGGTTTTCTTTACAAAGTTTTAAATGCCATGACAAAATTAACTCTTTAACTCCTGTATAGACACACCGCTACTCTTGATTTGAAGCCATTTTATATATCCCTGAAGGCTTTGTCTTTAGTGGAAGAACTGGATTTCCTGAGTCTGAGGACCCATATCTAGAGACTGTACAGTTTTTTGCTACCTCGGTGACCTTGGGCAAGCCACTTAAATTCTATGGACCTTTGTTTTCTTTATCTATGAAATGAGGGGTTCAAGTGAATGATATCTAAACTATGCTTATAATTTTAACTTTAATAGTCTAATTAATCCTCTCCCATCACTTAATATAACTAATATAAGTTTTCCCCTATATTCACAATAAGATTTTGTGAATTTCATAAAGCTTCATAGGATATTAAAGAGATGTGAGTTCTTTCTCCATATACCAGACATTGATTTTTTTTCCTTGCATTTTGAATATTCTGGCAAAAATCACTTCTTACCAAGCAATGATCAGGCCAAGAAAGCTTTCAACAGTCAGTATTTGATACCATTAAAAGCCCAGGAAAGAGATTGCATTTGCGTTTTGTTTTTTTTTTTTATGTCCACAAAATTTTAATAATTGTATTTTGGAAATACTGTAATTGCTGATTTTATAAGCCTGCTAAAATTGAAATTTTTAATTATTTTTGTTTGCTCTGTTTTAAAAAAAAATCTAAATTTGGAAATTGTAAAGAACAAAAACAAAAGAAGATAATTAAGATCACTTTTGACATCAGATCATACAATTTTTTTTTTTACAATAGCTATTGCTATTGGAACCTCTAAAAATATTAATAAACAAAAACCTCAAACAAATATCTACCCATTGACTCAATCGATATCTGTGGGTAATCTATTTGTTTCTCTTCTTTCCACTATTAGTTTTTTAAAACAAAAGTTTCAATAGAAAAGGATTATTAAAAAAAAAAAAAAAAACTAGCCAGAATATTCTTGCATTCCACTTTGCTAATGATGTTCCTTAGAGAACCTCTAATAATTATGAGAATAAATAAAATGATAATTCCTGGGATCAATAAAGTGATATAAAGACATGACTCAGGACCACTTGGCAAGTCAAGAAACTTATTTCATATGCCACGTGAAACCTGCTATGCACACATCATTGGTTTGCTATGATGAGGTGTGGAGTTAATGTGTGTCAAGTACCCTCTCTTTACCTTCCTGACAAATAGTCAAATCCACAGTGATTCCATCTTCTGCTTGGGATGATGTATTGTTTTGCCCATATGAAGCATGTGTGTTTTGCTCAGAATGCAAAGCAGATGTTCTCTTAAGTTTTCTGTGATCCTGTGTCATCCCATATTGGGAACTGTACCTGAGATGCCATGGCTACTTGAAATGATGTGTTCCCCAGGATCTCCATGCTGCAATTGGCTAGGAGAGAGATCTAAATAGCTAAGTATGATTACTTCTATCAGTAATCTGATCTGTCAAGTCCACTCAAGTTAACAAGCATTTACTAAGCATCTACTATGTGTCAAGCACTGGGAATAGAAAGGCAACAACAACAAAAGTTCCTGTTCTCAAGGAACTCAAGTCTATTGAAGGTAAAAATAGATAAACAATTATGTATAAATAACATAGATATAGGACATTTTTTTTTTTTTGGAGGGGGGGTGTTAGTATGTGAAAGGCAGCTAGTTGACTCAGTGTTAGAGCACTGGATTTGAAGACAAGAAGATCTGAGTTCAAATGTAGCCTAAACACTAGCTATGTGATACTGAATGAGTCACTTAATCTCTACCTTCATCTACAGGAAAAAGAAATGGCAAACCACCCTGGTATCTGTGCCAAGAAAAACCCCATGGACAATATTGGTGTGCTATGGCCTATTGAGTCATGAAGAGTCATGCACAACTAAACAACACCAAATGGAAGGAGTGATGCTAGAACAAAGAATTGATTCAACTTATTTTCTTTTTGTTTTTTCAAATGGGAATGCTGCTCAGTTTGGGTAAAATATTGCTTGGGAGTTACTTGAATATTAGCTTGTTCTGAAGGGAGTGAGAATAAGAATTTCAGAATCCTTTAAAAAATAAAACATTTAGTTTTTTCTTTGAAAATTAACTATTCTGAATGTCTCTTATGTTTGCACTCTTCTCTTGCCTGTGATGGAGGTGGGGAGATTGTTGGGTTTTGTTTTGTTTTTTTGCTAGTCATATTACCTCATGTTTTAGTTAATTTGAGTGCTTCTCATGAAAACACAAGTAGGAAGAGATTGGTCAGAGCAAAAGCCTAATCATTATCTTTTAAAAATAGTACCTTTCTTCCTGAAAGCTCACATATTATGAGGATGGACCCTATAATCAAAAGCTTGCTCGGACACATTCTGAAAGAACACTTCATTATCTTGTCTTCCTAAAAATTATCCAAACCATTAGTATTAAGGACTTTATGTGATTCTTTATAATGTTAACTAACCTATGCTCAATTAACCTTTCTTCACTTTTAGTACAGAAGGCAAACTTTAGTATTGTGTTATGAAAAGAAATTGGCTCCAAAGTCAAAGCTTCTTTGTTCATGACTATCATTGCTTTGTATTATTAATAACTTGTGTGACTTTAGGCAACTCTTCCCCTCCTTGCCTCTCAGTTATATCATTTTTATAACGAGAGGATAGAATCTTATAATCAATCAGCACCAAGTAAGTGCCAGGATGGGCATGCCCTAAGGTCTTTTTGTGGATCTAAATTTCATGATTCTATGACAAATTTAGATTTAATTTTTGACAATAGTGGTCTTTCCAGGCCTCAAACTTCAACTGTTTTGGGGGGGTTTATGTTATCTTGGATTTTCTTCCAGATGTGAAATCTTCCTACTTGATGTTCAAGTTCCTCGGCCACTCTCATTTCACTCTCATTCTTTATTCTTGCTTACTTCATGGCTTCTAATCTTAAAATACGCTTGTGAAATGGTTGTTGTTCATCCTTTGTTTTTTAGAAGAGGACTAATGACAACATAGGGTGATATCTTGACTTCTGTGAATTAAGATTTAAATGAGGCAGAATTGCCCCAAATCACTGACCTCTCTCTCCCAGAGAGATTTAAAGTCTAGTGGCAGAACAAAAGTCAGACTGGTGATGGCTCACCATGCAGTTTCTTGACATCTCTGATGTCTGATCAAGCTCTAGCTCTCAACAACACATGCTTCAGTCATCCTCAGGACCACTAGAACAAAGTGTTCTCTTCCCTTTGCAGTGAAGCATTCCCATGATTTAGACCCTTAATTCATTGGCAGATTTGAAGCCTTTGGCAGAATGTAAGGCACATATATATATGTGTGTGTGTGTATAGGTATCTATATGTTCCCATATAGTTTCCTTTTTAAGTCTTAGTTATGCGTTTTATCTTGTTCATTAAAAAACTTTATTTTGAGAAGATCATATACTTTACCAGACTGCAAAAATCTAGGACACATTAAAAGCAAGGGATCCTGGAATGAGACGTTCTGAGGTTCTTTCCAACTTTAAATTCTAGGATCCCAAGGATATAAATTCCTAATTTTATATTAACCGAAGTGATTGAGGTAAGTTAATTGACCTCCCTGAGCCTCAGTATTCCCATCAGTAAAACAGGGATGATAATATATTATTGGCTTTAAGCGTTACATAAAGAATTTTGGTTCCCTTTTTTCTTGTTTTGTTTTTTTAACTGGAAGTGGTGTAGAAGAACAAGTGAACATATTCAAATTTGTGGGTATTGGAGACAAATGAGAAATGTCACTATTACTTCCCAACTCCAAATAGTGAGTTCATCTACTTTGTATCCATCTTGTGTAGCTGCAGTTAGTTACTGCTTTTTGTCTCCATTAGAATGCAGGTGAGCTGAAAGGCTATATTTTTGTATCAAAGCTCTCCAGAAATGTTACTTGTTCCTCCTTCTCCTCCTCCCAGGTATTATTAGGGTCCTCAAACTTTTAAAAAAGGGGGCCAGTTCACTGTCTCTCAGACCGTTGGAGGGCCGGACTATAGTAAAAACAAAACCTTTGTTTTGTGGGCCTTTAAATAAAGAAACTTCAGAGCCCTGGGTGAGGGGGATAATCGTCCTCAGGTGCGGCGTCTGGCCCGTGGGCCGTAGTTTGAAGACCCCTGCCCGGGAGACGATTATCTCCGGCCATGGGCACAGTACACACAGCAAGTGCCACACAGGCGTTTTGGTCACGCTGGTTCAGCGGGGTCCCGTCTCTGGGCAGAGATCCCTGAACGCTTTGCCATTTCCTCCTCCGGTTCATTTGTTGGACGAGGAAACTAAGGCAAACAGGGTGCAGTGACTGACCCAGGGTCACACAGTCGGGGGCGGCTGAGGCCGGATTTGAATTCTGCTGGGGGTCTTGCACTCCCCAAACCTCGGTACTTTGTGCCGCCTTGAGGCCCACGGATTCACGTCAGCTATTATGAAGGATTATTCTGGTTACAGGGGCCATTCCCAGGGCTCAGAGCAGGCTCGGCCTACAGAAATCGATTTGCGCTCTAATTCAGGGGAGCCCGTAGACCTCGAACACAGCCCCGGGACACGGACCACTCCTCGGTCTCGGAGATCTGGCGGGAGGGCGGGGACGAGATGATCCTGGACTGCCAGTGGACCCCGCCCGACGCGATCACTACACACCCACACAGCGCCCCTCCTCCCCTGCCGCGAGCTAAGGGCCGGCCAAGTGCAGCCAGCGCCCCGGGCGCATGCGCACTGCCGCCCAGAGCCGCGCAGACGCAGGCGCATAACCGCCTCCCGCTCTCAGCTCGCGTTCCGCCACGCTCGCTATGGCGGTCCCGAGGACCTCCCTCTAGCCCCGCCCCTCTGTGACGCGCCGGGGATCACCTGACCCGGCTGCGGGGCTTCGGGGACAGAAGGGAAGTCGTTGCGGCCGGAGGGGCACTTCAGAAACCTCCCTCTCCGTGGCTGCTGTCGCCTCCTTGGTCTCCATCGCCAGAGTCCCGCCGACACCGGCCCCGTCGGACCCATTGAAGCCCGCTCCCCCTCCCTGGTCCTCCCCCGCCCCGCACGATGCCTTCGGAGAAGACCTTCAAGCAGCGCCGGACCTTCGGTAGGTCCCGCCGCGGCCCCGGAACTCGGGAGGCCTACGTCCGGGGGGGTAAAGGGGGAGACGCACCTATGGGACCCCAGGCCGCGGCCGGAGCCGGCTAGGTTCCCTGCCCGCCTCTTCCCGGTCGCGGGGATCCGGGCCCCTGCTGGGCCTGGGCTTCTTCCACGCCCGGGGGCTGCTCCCTTGGAAGTCTCGAGTTTCCTCGTCGCTCCCCCGCCCCCCCCCAACGGCCGTTGCCTTCGCCTCGGGGGGTGGGGACCCCAGACCTGGGGCGGCCGAATCGAAGCTGTCCAGGCTCCAAGGGGCACTGCCCGGAGTGGAGGTCGCTTGGGGTCTCCCGGCGGAGGAGGAGAGGGATTTAGACCCTCGGGGGCTTGATGGGAGCTCTATGGGACGGGTGTGAGCCCTCGGACCTGGCGTTATGCCCTGCGGGGCTGGGAAGTTGACAAAGAAAGCTCCGTCGGGGCGTGGACGTGGCCGAGTTAGTGCGGAGGGGCCGGACCGGGGAACCGGGCCGGGTCAGCCGTTTCTCCGGCCTGCTCGGAGCGTCCAGCCCTGATTCCGAGATGCTGGGCCCCGGGGTTCAGGGATAGCTTCTTGTCCCCAAGAGTGAGGGGCCAGGAGGGTCCCTTGTTTGGTCTTGTTCCCGGGGGCTCTGGCACTTGGCTAGCAGAGGACATGGTTTGGCGACATTCACCCCTTCCTTGGGCTGTTTCTTTTTCCACCGGGAAGTCAAGGGTTACTCCTCGCTGAACTCGGTGCCACCGGGAAATGTTAGAACAAAATAAAGAATACACTACGACCTAGATAATGTTAATTTGTGCTTTTCTATGTCATGTGGCCCCAGAGGCACCTGTTTCCATTTGGACATTGACACCTCTAACCCCGAGCAGTGAGGTTAAGTGACTTGCCAGGCTTTGTGTTATGAAGGCCATGGTGAAAACAACCTTAAATATAGGATTGTTTGGAGCCTCTTTAAAGCTTTTTATAGGTTAGATTTTCAACAGGTAGTTTGGTTCCTTATAAATTGACTGTTAATTTGACAAAGTGGCAGGAATATCATAAAGATACCAGTCTTTGAGTTGGAGTAACTGCTGATGAAATACTTTTGAGGTTGAAATAAACCCTTTGTTTTGGTCACTAGTTGTTACCTACCTAAGGATGCTTTGTTGTGAAAGTACTGTGGTGGCTATTGTGAGAATCCTTATAACCACAGCTCTGCAGACTGCATTTTCCTTTTGTGTCTGAAATTGGGTTCCTATTTTTAGCTCCCATAGTATCTCCATACTAGTTTCCCTGAAGATTTGACTGGAACCAGAAGCCATACTTGATTTCACTTGGAAAAAAAAAAGTCTTGATTACAATGTTTGCTGTAATAATGATGGAAAAACAATGATAGTTTAGTCCTTTTCGAGGAAGGCAATTTGTGTCAAACTAGAAGCAATGCTGAATATAAAATGTATGTGAATCTTTTTATAACCCCCTTAGATTGTAAAGCTCCTTGGTAAGTTGCCCCTATCTCCTACAGTAGTGTCTGGTACTTAGTAGGAGTTTAATAAGTATGTTTATTGTTTGACCTTGGAAGTCCCCTCTTCTGATACTGCTGGAAGACCTCTTAAGTAGTCTTTCAGCTCCACAAAGAAGGTGAATTTTATTGTGTCCACTTTTGTCTACTATGATTTTGAAGAGTCGGGAAAAGCTATTCAATTGGTTGCAGGTTTTTACAAAGTATTTAATTTTTTTGTGCTTGAAGCACAAAACAAACTTTATAATTGTAGCCTGCCAAATCCAGAGCAGCTTCTAAAAAAGTACTGTGAGTGAGTTAGCAGGGTCAAGACATAACTTCCTTTATTAGAAATTACCTTCATTGACCTTTATGAGCTATTACTTAGTATATAGAAGAAATCTTGAATGACAGATTTTGTTTGGTTTCAAACGACTTCTCCCCACTACTCCCTTCCTCCTCAAATCTTTCACTAAGACTGTTCCATTAGGGCCGAGTCTCATGCAAGAAAAGCCATCAGATTTCATCCACCCTCTTCTGGGTGGAGCATAAAACGTCAACAGCTTTTGGCTCTCAAATCTTTGCTTTCCCACTCCTGTCAGCAATCTCAATCACAGGTATTAAATTTATCCAGGACATTAGCCAACAAACATTTACTTACTACTCTGCAATTCATACTGTCAAAGCAGTCTTTATTATTTACAAAACAGATCATATTTTGATTGTAGCATGCATACAAGGAGACTGTGGAGTTTGTCTTTTTGTATTGTGATTTGGGCATAGTAAAATTTAATGACTGCTGAATTTGCTTCAATTGAAAATTAGTTTTCCCTTTACTATATAAGCGAGTTGGTTCCATAGCTCATTTTTTCTGGAACTTCTTAAAAGGCTCTTCTAATAGCTTTCTGGTACCAAAGTATCAAATATCACTTAATGGCTAATGCTTTGCCTTAATCCTGATGGTGATAAATTTGAATCCAAAGACTGATAATTTTGTGGGATTTGTAGCTGTCAGGCTTAAATTGATTCCTTAACTTGCAGGAATCTTCAAGAGACCAATAATACACTTAAGTGCAGACTACTGAACTCTAAGATTTTCACTTTCTCACAAGTGGATGATATTAATAGAGATAGAAAACTGGTGTACATGGAATCATTGATGTTTTGCACCTTTATGGTTGATCAAGTAGCAGAACTTGGGCAAAAATATTTAAGAACAAAAACTATACTTTGTCAGTGGCTCAAATTATATATTCATGAAGATAACAGATCTTGCATTTAAACCATAAATCGTTTTGAGTTGTCTTCTGATGCAAATATTTTCTAAAATAATTTGCCTGAAACAGTTTGATTTAATAAATTGTACTTGAGTGAACAAAATTTCATTGAATCACCTACACTTACTGATAACTCCCACTTTCTCCTATTGTATCCTGTTTTACTTAGTAAAAGACTAGTTATACTTAAACAGCCTTGCTAATGTAAATATCTGCATGGATTTCTGCTCCAGGGTTAATTAGGGTCTCTTTCAGATTGGAAGTAACTGCTGCCAAGAGTAACTGAATTTGAGCTCAACCAGTCATGTTTTGGATATATTTTCTTCCAGCAAGTGACTGTACAGGATCTTGGGAAACACTTGGTGTAGTTAGTAGAAACAAGTCTTGGATTTGCTGAGAATCTGGGTTCGAATTTCGCTTTTTTCAATTAATATTTGACCTTTGATAAGACTCCTTTGCATTTGGTCTTGTTTAAATCAAAGAGATTAGGATTAGACAGGATCCCAAAAATTGTTTTTATCCGAATCTATGATCCTAATAGGGAGTAACTCATCTTGTGAAGTAGTAACACAGCTTTGTATGAACTACATTTCATTCTATTTCAAACATACTAGAATAATTTAAAGGAAACTTTACTTGAATCCTTTGTTAAAGTAGGGATTTAAGCAAGAAATCTTTTTAATATGAATAATCAGTCCCTGTTTTATCTGGTAATAGATGGTAGTTGGTGGTTGAAAGAGATGGAGGGAAGCTACATTCCTAACTGGAGAACACATTTGGCTGAATGTATATTTGGGATATTTTTATTAAATGAATTATTAATTTAAAGGATCTAGTATCTACTTGGAAAAGAATCATTCTGGCCTGAAAAGGTTCCACTGAAAGCCAAAAGAAGAAAAACCTGACTATGCGAAATTGAGGGGAGCATGTGCTTTCTCACCATTAGGCTCTTTTCCTGATTTAATTTAGAGCTTTATTACATTTCTGTCCTACACAGTGTTGATTTTTGTTACTGATGTAAAGAACAGAGTATTGATAAAAGATGAGTTGGGGGAAGGCAAGTTCCTAGATATTGCCATCTTGAGGGAAGTCACTTCTGTAAAATGGGAATTATTTTCTGCCACATTTTGGTTAACATTGCAAAATACAGAACAAAAAATTCAGCTGGTAGAGTTTGAACAGTAACTGATCCAACCATTCTGGAGAGCAATTTGGAACTATGCCTGAAGCACCATCAAACTTTTGGATCAAACCCTCTGATCCAGCAGTACCACTGTTAGGTCTATATCCTAAAGAGAGCCAAAAAAAGGATCTATTTATACAAATATTCATAGCAGCTTCTTTTATGATGGCAAAGAAAGGGATGCTCATCAGTTGGGGAATGGCTAAAACAAGTGGTCTATGATTTGTAGTAGAATATTATTGAGCATGATGAGCAGGATGATTTCAGAAAAACCTGGAAAGATTTATATGGAGTGATGGGCATAATGAAATGAACAGAACCAAGAGAATGTTGTATACAGTAATATTGACATTGTATTGAATATTGTAACAGCAATATTATTCAGTGAAGAATTGTGAACAACTTGACTGTTCTCAGCAACGTAGTGATCCAAGACAATCCCAAAGGATTAATGAAGTATATAGTATCCATCAGCCCCTGGGGAGGGGGGGGGAGAGGGAAATGATTTGAATACAAACTGAAAGCATGTTATTTTTCACTTCAAATTCAAGTCTCTTGCACAAAGTGACTAATTTGAAAATGTTTTTACAAGCTTGCACAAACCTTTATCAGTTTGGAGGGAGAAGAGATAAAATTTGGAACTCATGATTAAGTAAAAATTTAAATAAGAATTAAACCTTAATAGAAGGCATGCATTCCTAGCCACATGGAAAACTCAGATATGTTTACACATGTAATTTTTAAATGATTGAAATACAGCCATTGTCCCTGCCTTTCTCCCATCTAACCAACCAACCAACCAAACCTCCATCTTGAAACTTTTTGTAATCATTCAGAATATATTGGATACTTTTAAGAGAACTCTGTAAGTTCATAATGAAAGGCAGGGGGAGATCATCCTAGGGACATTCTAGGTCAGGAAACTAGTTTTAGAAAGAGTCCCTTTCGATTTTCTTGCCCCATAAATTTCTTTTTGCTTCCTACTTCTAACATTTATGGGATAACCAACATACTTTTAAGTACCTCTTGAAGAATTTTGGCACTCGGCTATTGAGACACTGAATTAGGGGTATAGCAGTTTGAATGAAACTTGATTATTGAGAAAGATAAAGAGAATTGATAATTTTGGAGTGTGAAATATGCTTAAATAGAGCAGAGATAGGGAAGGTATCAAATACATATTGCCTATTTTAGAATGGATGTAGAGTGTATTTTTCACCTTCTACTTTATGGCCTCTTAAGCTGAGGACCATTTTTTAAAATGCTATCTATAGTTTTTTTATGAGCTGTTCCAGAGGATACTTTTGGAATATGTGCTGGTAAAAA
Organism: Antechinus flavipes; assembly: GCF_016432865.1. Classification (NCBI taxonomy): domain Eukaryota; kingdom Metazoa; phylum Chordata; class Mammalia; order Dasyuromorphia; family Dasyuridae; genus Antechinus; species Antechinus flavipes. The sequence goes on along the minus strand of NC_067399.1, from coordinate 53,779,624 downwards.
TGAAAAAAACAAATGGTAATGAGTTAGATATAAAAGATTTACATGATGTCATTGAATCTTCTTTCTACTCTTATGTGCTTCAGAGGCGATTGTCCCAAGGCTAGCAATTGTATCTGAGATCAGAAATTTACATTTTGATATCGATTTTGAGGACAAATCTGGCAAACTGCACACATTTTGGTTTGTTTTAATTTGCTATTGGGACAAAAACTATTTAAAAACCCAAATATTGATTAGCTTCTTTATGCCTTTTCCTCTTTCTCCTACTTGTTTTTCTTAAGAGCTGTTAACAAAACTAGGAACAGCAGGAGGAAAAATTTCTTTGAACTTGCCATGAAATTTAGGATGAATTCTTCTCCAGACACTATAAGGAGATCAAGCTGATCCTTGGTGTTTGGTCTCTATTTTGTGTTCTACAGTACAAGTATTTTGCCTGTCTCCTTTGTTTCTATTTACGTCTGTTTCCATATGTCAGATAGACACATGTCTGGAAAATCTAGCCTGTTGGCCATTGCCATTGCATAGAACAGATAGGAAGACTAAATTTCAGGGCCATGTATGGATAGGGGATTAAAGGTAAAAATTATCTGTATATCTTGAACATAAGCACTTTAAATGAAATCTTCCCTATTTACATTTCAAACTTTATTTTCCTTATACATATTCATTCATTTTTTACATATTTCCATATGAATCATTTTGGGTGAGGGAAAGATCAGAAAAGGGAAAAAAGGGGGAAAGAAGATGAACATAGAATGTGTTGATTCAGTCTCCATAGTTCTCTATGGATACTGATAGTGTTTTCCATCCAGTTTGGAATTGCATGGCACAATTTAATGATTTTTATCTCCTTTGCAGAACAAAGAGTAGAAGATGTGAGACTTATTCGAGAGCAGCATCCTACTAAGATACCGGTAAGTAAAGCTGCTTTGTTAGGGAGGGGAAAAAATGCTTTTTCAAAATTGTGATCTAGATAGAATTTATTACTTAACCATTTATTTTGAAGACGTGTATCTCATAATTGAAAATTTTAAAAAATTTTAGATAATTACTCGCCATTAATGTAGTTATGTTTATATTTTACTTCTGGGGCTTCAGGAACATAGAAATTATGATTAGAGTAAGGAAAATCTGTTCACGTGAGGTGTTAGGGTTTCTTCTTAAACTTAAAATTATTAATGGAAGCATTTTGTTTTTTGTTTACTTTTTAGGAGCTACATAGGAAAAGCATTGTTATCTTACAGGTTCTAGCACAGGGAAATCTTGTGCTGAACTCTCCCTTCTCTTGAGCTGTGGTTAGAAAAAATCAAAACCTGTTTGAGATAGTATTATCCTTTGGCCTTCTGATCTTTGGGTTGCATTCCTGATTTGTTTCATGCAGGAAGAGAGGGTTAGGGGAGAGGGAATGTTTTCAACATCCTACCCAGTGAATTTCAGCCTTTTTTTTTTGTCTTAATTTTGGATTAATTTGCATTCAATTGGAGGATCTTTATGAGCAGTGGTCTCTGACTCATTCTTAGTACTTCTCAAGACAGAAACATCTCTTACCAAAGAATTGGTATATAAGATTGCTGGGCCAACATTAGTGAACTTTAAAAGATATGGAAAATAGGAATGTTAAAAAACAACACGATGGCATTCTGGTTTTCAAAAAAAGGTGGTCAGGGAAGGAGTCTGCAAAGTTTGTTTATAAAATGTGAGCTCTTTGAAGGCATTGCCTTTTGATTCAGCACCTTACTACATGCCAGAAACTTTCTTTGTTGATGAATATATTCCTGTGAACTTGACTTGATTGTTGGCAAAATGGCCAGTGATATTACAGGGAGAAGTGTTGCAGGTGAAGACTTAATTTTTGGACAGGTTTACAAAGTGACAGATTAGGGCACTATTTGTAGATTGTTGGAAGTGAATTTCCCTGACATTGAAAGGTAGTTATGTGGCACTCCTTTGATTTGGTGGTCATGTAGGCCAAGCTTTTCTGAAGATTTATTCTTTGACTCAGGATGTTACCTTTCTAGTTGGACACCCCCCCCCCCCCCCCTTTTTGTCTTTGCTTGATGCTGTGGAATGGACAATTTGGCTATGACTTGGTTCTGGAAAAAAAGTATTGATTGTTGAAATAAAGCATTGATTTATTTTCTTCTAGTCTTTAAGTGCGAGATTTTATTTTTTAAAAAAAACTATGGAAGATGCATCAGGAGAAATTTGCTTGGAACATTTTGTGACTTTGGATTCTTCTAGAGACAAAACTGGTCATGGTTAATTGCCCAAATATGGAGATGTGGCTATTCCAAAGAGCTTAGATACTGTCTACTCAGTCCTCCATTCTGCTGTATCTGGTCCCTTGAATCTAGATCTTTCTCAACTCCTTTATGTGCTAAATATACAGATAGAAGCTTTGTTACATTCACTGTGAAGATATTTCAGTTTATTTTATTGTTACTTATAAAAAGCAGAGATTCACTATGGAGAATGATGTAGTTCCTTCTATATCCTTCTTAACAAATCAATTAAAAGTATTTGACTAGGAAGAACTGAACCAGGAAGTGATTTGACTTGCATGGGAGAGAAGACTAGAGCCAACCAGTAATTTTTGGTTGTTCAAATTTAGTTCCCATGTTTTTCTGAAGTTCTGTGTTTACAAAGTAAAAAGGCTTTTCCCTAGGGAAGCACATTTGTACCAATAAGGGCCTGTTTATATTATTATTGTGAATGCTATTTTGCTTCTCTTAATGAAGTTCTCATTAATTCTCATTCTCATTAAGAATTTTTAGTGTTTAAATGATAGGGTATATTTGCAGTTCCTTAAGAAGACAGTCTAAGACATTAATTTGACTTAGTTGGCAATATCCTTGTTCTATTTTTGACAAAAAAATGTATACCATATGTGCTTTTAGTATTGGTATTAATCTATACAAAATACAGAAAACATTTATTGGTGTGATATCAAAAGTATTATACAGTTACCTTTTAAAAAACATTTTTTCTGGTTTTTTTCCCCTCTAGGTGATAATAGAAAGATACAAGGGTGAGAAACAACTTCCTGTACTGGATAAAACCAAATTCCTTGTACCAGATCATGTCAACATGAGTGAACTAATCAAAATAATTAGGTATTCATTAATTCTTTTACATATTTTATATTCTACAAGTTAAAATTCAAATCTTTCTAGTTTTCTATTTGCAATTTCCTAATGTTTATAAAGTTTAAAACAAGTTTGACAATAATAAGGGAAAAAGTGAAGGCTAGGTATAGGCCAATCCTAGAACTAAAACTAGAACTAAAAGTTACCAGATGTATTGACTACCTTTGGGCCATAAAGATGCATATTTGAATCTCTTAGGCCATAGAAGTAATTTTTTGTCATTCTTACTCTCCCACCCCCATTCCCATTTCATGCTGACACTTTAAAAGTATTGAAATCTGGAGTTGTTGTCTCAAATAGAAATAGTGTCACTAATTTGTCCATAATCTGATTTAGGCTGCACTGGTTTGGAAGTGTTGTGGGCCACATGTTTATATCTAGGAGTTATGTAAAGGCCTTAAATTCTAAAATGCTTAAATCAGCCTTTGTTCTTTTTCATTAGAAGGCGCCTACAGCTGAATGCTAATCAAGCTTTCTTCCTATTGGTGAATGGACACAGCATGGTGAGCGTCTCAACACCTATTTCTGAAGTGTATGAAAGCGAGAAGGATGAAGATGGATTCTTGTATATGGTATATGCTTCTCAGGAGACATTTGGAAAGAAATCTTCAGTGTAAGACCTAGTACAAAGCCTCTATACTAGAATTTTTTAAGCCCTCATCCAGGAAAAAAGGGATGTTACCAACTGAAATTGATCAGTTCATCTAATCACAGTCAGTTCACCAAAATAGAAGTATTACCTACCACCTTAGGGGTTTTTAGTAAGTTGTCTCTTGTATTACATGCATATGTAATAATACATGTTCATTTCCAAAAGCATATACAATACAGCTTTGGGAAACTCCTTTTTTCACCTAGGATATCTTGTTTTTAAGTTTTAGGTTTAGAAACATACTTGCATTCTAAGTTGCCAATAAAATGGACATTTGAATTGCTGTAGTGAAATTTTTTTAAAAATAGGAATTTCAATTCCAGTGGTAACCTTTAAGCATTTAGTAATGTATGGAAACTGCTACTTTTATAGGAAAGTTTCTCTTTAAGTAAGCTTGTCAAATGTCATATCTATTTTTTTTTAAGTCCATTTACTATCAGTGGCTGCAGCAAAACAGGGTAAACGGGGGGCAAAAAAGTCTAGCTTATGCTGGAATTGATGCATAGATTCCAATTTAGTAAACTAGCAACTTCCTTGTTGTCACTTGTTTTCTATATAGTCATACAGAAACACCATGAATTCTATGGGTAAATTGAATCTTGCTTTCTTAATACTTAGTTTCCAGAAAGTTCCTTGATAACAAAGGGATGGTGTTTCTTATATTATGGATTTGCTCTGATTTAGAGACTGTCAAACAGGTGCAGCAGAATAAGTCTTCTCTGATGCTGTTAGTAACTACATCATCCCAGAACTTTGGAGCATTAAAATTCATTTTGCACTCCCTTGCACCTTTTGGGTTAAGTCTATAGTCTGATTTGTTATATTTCAAGTGGAAAAGTAACTGCTTCACTAAAATACTTTATTAAAATTTTAACTGTAAGCATACTTCAGATATTACTGTTAATCATACAAACCCATCTGAGTTTACGTGCATGTCATTTTGTAAAGAGAATGTAGCAAAGGGGTAAAGCTGCTTTCAACAATGTCAGTTTATTTAATATCTTGAGCAAAGAATTATTTAAGTACTTCCTGCTACTTGCATGGGGTGTTGACAACTTATTTTCATGGGAGTATCACAGAAAGTTCATTGTTATACCAGTTGGACTGAAATATGTATGTAGCAGATCAGCTAAAATTACCCTTGTATGATTTAGATGTGTGTGAAATATCTACAACTATTAGTGAGTTATTTACCATAATGGAAAAAAAGCAATATTATTGCATCTTGGCACTATAGTTAATAAATGTATACAACTTGTTTGCCTATGTTTACCTTCTGCATGCATCTGTCCATAGTGCTAAATTTTCATGAGTGTTTTTACTGCTATGTAAATTCTTAATCAACCTGTCTTGTTAGGTTGTATAAGATGTTCATGTTTAACAAAACACCTGACATCAATCTTGTAATTGCTGTGTGATCAGTAAGGTTCCTGTAAAATATGTTGCTTTTTTTAATTTAATACAGTGTGGATAGGGATGAATTATATCCCAAATTAAACCGAGTGGTACTTTTATTTCTAGGATGTTTAAAACAGTAATGTTGATCAGAAGGATAAAAAAACAAAACTTAATACAATACAATGGGATTAATAGGAGGATTAAAGTGAAAGATTCTAGAATGCCACATCCTGTCCAAATATGTAGCACTTTCACCAAATATGTAAAAAGTACACCCTTTGAGCTGGATGTCTGATTCAGGGTTGTTCAAGGAATGAACACTTGAGAAGTAAAAGGGTCAAGATCACTGCATAGTTTGGAATAGCAAAAGCAGTGGGGAATTAACTAAAAGAAAAAGGGGGAGGTGGGAGTGACAGAGAGGTTAGGCACACACAAAGGAGCACCACTGCTGCTCTTGCCCTGCTAATCTGAAATGAGAAAATGGCTCATGGACTTTCTGGTACAAGTTCTAGTAACCTATTAAGATTCACTAGCAGACAATTTAAAACAACCCAACTAATTTTAGCCCAGCTAAAACTGATTTGAATCACAAAGTTCTGTCCCACAGAGGTTGATTAGGCACAGGATGATTATCACACAGTTTGGCTGTCCATGGTAAATAAGTAGCTATAAAAGTACACTGACTACTGAATTCTGTACTAATCATGCTCAGTGTGTTATTCCCCCTGTTTCAGCCCCACTCTAACCCAAGTAAGCCCTTGGTCTGGTTTGGCCCACTGCTAGCTAGGCATTTCTCCAGAAACAGCATAACTGGCTTTTCCTTTTTTTTTTTTTTTTTCCCTCCATTGGAAGGGTTTTTTTTCTGAGGGAGATAGGGAGATATGTACCACATAAAGTAAGTAGGCTACTTGTTAAGGTAAAGATTTTTCAAGGCATTTTAAAGACTTTTCTACTACTGCTTCTTAGAAAACTTTTAGACTATTTTCATTTCTCAAAGCCTCCTAACATTCCTTAGTCAAATTACTTTTTATATAATATATAAACAAGTAGCAGTAGGCAGCATCTCATGGGGGAGGGGAAGAAGGAAGACTGGTTTGCTTTGTGTCATGTCATACATACCCTTTCTTGACCATATACATTGACCATAAGCCATCTTAGATCAACTGCAGTAATAATTTAATATGTGTGCCTAGATTTCAAAGATGTTCTACTGAAAATTCTGTTTAATATTTATTTAAAGGCAGTTATTTACCATTCCACTTGCAAAAATCTAAGGTAGGAAAGTTGTTTGGAGTCAATGACTCAATGACCTGAAGACTTTGAAATGTCTTTTTTCAAAATAAGATCTTATTCAATGGCACACTAAACCTGTTTTTAATTTTTATTTTCAGTACATTAAATTTACTCATAAAAACATTCTAAAAATGTACAATTTTTCCTTTTTAACAAAGTATAATAAAACATAAAAACCCCAATAACAGAATACTTGACATTTACAGTTCAAAATCAAATTAGCGGAATATTAAATATTTACAAAACTATATTTTTAAAAAATATTTATAAAGTTACATGCATTTGTAGAAGTGTGACAAAATAATGGCTCAAAAATGGGAAAATTTTCCTTCATTCCTAACATAAAATTATGTCCGAGAGTCTGAAGTTTAACTTGTACTTGAGTACATAAGGTTTGCTTTCACATTCAGTACCAAATGCCTTTTGCTATTTGTATGAACTTATAAACATGTAGAAAATTTGATGAGGGCTGTTAACAATACGCATGTTTATGTGGTTACATCTGGGGATTGATTACCTTTGCTCCACTCCCTCAAAGTTAATATTGTAGTAACATTTACCTTTGGCCTCAAACCAGCACAGTATATATACATATATATATACATATATATGCACATATATGAGTATTGCAAGTGTTACAGTTCAATATGCTCATTTTCATTAAGACCCTTGGGATTTTTTTTAAACAATTAAGCCTTCCTTCAGAATCCATGGCTTTCAATGTAAACTATTTGATTTGTTCTTTGGGACTAATCCACAGTGAACAACTATGGACAACAAAACTCACTTATGCACAAGGATTATTTTTCTTGGTGAAAATTGAGTTAGGGGTTTTTCCCCTACTAATTTAAGACTTTCCAACATATTAATGGCACCAGTTATATCAGTATGTAGAACTAGCAAGGCCAAAAAATTAAAAAAAAAAAAAAAGCCACTTATGCATCAGGGATGACAACAAAATGGCAGGGAACTATTCACAACCAAATTTTTGGCAGGTGCTTGATAGTAATCTAAGTTATAAAAAAAAAGATTGGAAGCCTATATACTGTGCTCAGAAAGATTAATGACTTGATATAGCTGAGTGATATTTTGGTAAAGTTACTACTACTGTGCCTCAATACATACAATTTGTAGTGTAAATGAACCATGTTGACCTCTTGCAATAAAGAATCTAGAGTTCTAAATATTTAATAAAAAATACTGAACCTATTGCCTTCTATTAACAAACTGACTCCTAGAATCTTTTGTAGGTTACACACAATGCTGGTTTTATTTCCAATATTTCTAATCATAAGGTGTGTTGTGAGTGTTTGTGTGTGTGTGTGTGTGTGTGTGTGTTTTAAAAGAATTTGTAGAAGTGCTAGCTCCCATGTACTTAGTACTCTTCAATAACCAGAAAGTTTTAACACTTTCCATTTTCTATACTACAATGAATTTAAAGTTAGAACATAAGGTAGTTAACTGTTCTTCCTTTAAAAAAAGTATTTAAATAGTTGTTTTATCCCACACTGAATTCTACTTCAACCTGTACATTCCACTACCCCTCCCACCCTGCTTGCCTGTTGGAGCAGAAAAGGGTCAGGATGAAGTGGAGTGGGGTAGTGGTGCTTGAAGCTTCTTTTAATACATGACAGACATACACAAAGAAGTGGCATTACCAACTACCTACCTGGTTTTTTCAGCCACTCTGAGATTGAGACCACAATTTAAAGCAAGATACTAAGAACCTGAAAGGGTTAAAGATGATCTGTGCCTAATAAGTAAATAAAGACTCTTCTAATGAAATGCAAAAATGCTGTATGGGCTTAGCTAATTTTGGCTTCTCAACAGAAATTCATAATACTGCTGGCAAATACTCTGAAGCCATAAAACATAGTAATTTGCTTTGGGAAAGCTCTCAAAACACTGGTATTTTAACCATTTCTGCATTGAGTTCTTTGTTTACTCATGAAATTTTGCTAACTTAAAATATCCTCATCTGACACAATGTACTGTAAACCCATTTTCAAACACAAGATTTTTTAAAAAATGGCTACTTCAACTAATTTGGAAAACAATATGAGCTGCTCAACTTGTGAATTTAACATTTGCAAATCAGAGTTTTAATTTTGTAAATTATTGAATTGTAGGTAAGTGGTTAATACGTACCAAACAAGTCAGAATGGTAACAGACACTTGACTCCCCGATATTATCCATTAAAAATACAACTTACATAAGTGAACATTTTTTTTTTTTTGCTATGAGACAGTCTCCAACAATGAATGACACTGTTGAAAATAGGGTTTACTTAAATACAATTTTGAAGTATTCGCGTAAAAAAAAGTTTGGCTTCCAGCACACATCCAGGCCACTGTACAAGGCCCTCAGAAATATTAAAAGTCGTAAACATCATTGAAAACTTCCTTTAACATAGTGTATACAGCATGACAAGTTGTTCCTACTGTCTAGAACTCTTTTAAGGCAAAGTTGCACTGTGTTAGTTCTTATCCTTCTCACATTTAAGTTTTATAGTTTTCCCAAAAGATCCAATGAAACATTCTCAAAAGCATTAGCAAACATCACAATTATTTCAATACTGTAATACGGTGTAGCATAAATAGAGCTGAAAATACAGAGGTCTGTAGCTTCTACATTGCATAGAAATAAGAAATTAATAAAATCTCGTATGTACTATTTTTTCACAAATTCAAATAAAACAACCTTTTTGCTTTGGTTTTCCATGAAGCTGGGAAACTGACCTCCAAAAATTTGAAACAAGTGTAGTTATTACTGCCATTTCCTATTACAATGCCTCTACTTTGGAACCAATTCTATGGCGTTCTGTTCTGAGGCTGAAATCCCCATTTCAAAATGGGCTGAACATCTTGAAATTTTCACGTAAACTTGATGGAAAACCCCTGGATAACAGCACTTTGCCTTCTCAGTACATATTGGTGATATAGAGGTTTTTGAGCATTTAAGTCCTATTTTAGCAGAAAATTACCTTTGTTCTCTAATCCCTGGCTTTCAAACCAAGTGTTACCATTCCAATGGATAAAAATTTAGGAATCCATGGTGAATATAGTATTCACTTTTACAAAATTATGTGCATTTAGTGGGGGCTCCTTTCAAGTCTTATCAATTCAAATGATACATTCTAGATAGCAAACAGAATTAGCTAGTCTAAAAGTAACAAGAGGTTGACAGGAAAACTTTAAAGTCTTTTGCTCGTTAATTATGAAATTGTACTATTGTTGAAATATCTGTCTCAACACCTCTGAATCCTTTAGCAGTAAGCCTTGGGGTAGTAGAAGTCAGCATTACATAAAAGAACGGCTTGCAAAAAGTCTGCTAACAGTGTTCAGCATCAGGTTGGTTTCAAACTCATTTACAAAAGTAGTGTAGTTAATATGTCTCTGAAAGATGGTTTCCACGTCTAATAGGAACAGGACTCAACGCTGTTTAATGTGTTAGGAAAAAAAAAAATAGGTGTTCTCAGAGCCATTATGACCCCGGCGTCTCTGGGACTTGGACCCTTAGGAAATTAAGTTCATTTTGCTGCTGGTCAGCGGTTTCTAGCTAATAAGTGTTGACAGTGTACATTTATGAACAGAAAGGACTGAAACTGCCACACATGTTTTACAGAGGGAAAGGAAAATATAAGATTGCTTTATTTGTGTAGTCGGCCATGTAGCCTGCTGGTGCCAATTCTTTAAGTGTGGGTCGTCTCTTTCTCTTGCACTGGTCTCAATACGCGTTAACATTGTCTACCAGAACTGCAGAGATTTTAAATCATTTTACATTCTTCTGTAGTGCAATCCTTAAAAATCCCAGAGATTAGTGCCTGACCACTTTAGGAAAAAAAAAAAAGTAGACATTTTACCTAGCCCAGGGGTGTCAGAGTCCGACTGGCGAAACTCCACTTTGAAAACTTCAACCTCCGGCTCTCAATTCAGATCACACGTAGCTGCCCTGGAATTATGTTTCAGCCTAGAAGGACCAATTACGGCAATGCTCTTCAGTAAATGTGGATTTTTTTTTTTTTTTTTTTTTTTTTTTTTTTTTGCATTGCAACAAATAATGTAGGTGGTAAACTTCACCAACCATCTGTGATACCCACTAGGCAAGTCCTGACATCAAGCTCCAAACTAGGATTTTGGCAATCAATAAAATTGGGTATGATGTACCCCTAAGCTAGATTTTTTTTTCTATCCAGTCTAGTAAAGTAAAGCACCTTTGGATTAAAAATATTAAGCTCAACAGCAACTAGACTTCTCAGTTTTGTATTTAATTTTCCTTATGTCTCCATGGCTTAATAGTGTTCTGTTGCCAGAGAAAAATATCAATCTGTGGAGTCCAGACTTTCTGCTGGAGGGGCATATTTCAACCTAAAAGTACCTGGAGAGAGGGGGAAAAAAAAAGGGTCAAATTTGAATCACTGCATGATTATCACAACCAAATGATTTGTCAAAATGTAGTTGCACAGCAGCCAAGCTCCTCACCTTGGTGCTGGAAATCGATATCTATCACTTGGTCCCACCAAAAAAAAAGTGGATTTTATTTTTTACAAATTTATAAAAGCAAAACCTTTTAATAATGTTGAACAAGATAAAACAGCTGCTTCTACCCTCATTTTAATAAGCTTTTTCTAAGCTTCAAGAAAGATTCTCATAGCTGGTATTGGGTCTGTTTAGGCATCCAATTGATTACATCTGGCATTCTGGAGAATCCTTAAAAATACTTAACTAAAATGCAAATAAGGCCTAATAAAATTGGAAATAGTTTTGTTTAATGTTCTAGAAAAGACTGCATGCATCTACCCTACAACGTCAGTACCTTGATCATAGGGGTTTAAGATGGTAGAGTAAATTTTAAATGCCCAGAAAATCCCCAAGTAATCCTTTAGTCAAATGTCAATGGTTTTCTTTTAACTTTTTAAAACTGAAATGGCTAAAACAGAGATTGGTTTAAGATTTTTTTTCTATCTTCTGGTACACTACTGAAGAGTCAGTAAAAGAAGGCCACCAGAAGGATGAGGATGAAGTACCCAAGGGAAAAATGAAGAGAATGGAAACTATTATGGGTCCCAGTAGGGGTGAAAAAATTAAGACCCGTATTAAAAAAGTTTTTAAGAGAAAATGATTTACTCATCAACTTCAAAGATTAAGAATCATGAAATTATGGAGCTAGAAGAGGTACTAGAAATCATCTTAATCCAACTGCCTCATTTATAGATGAGGAAATAAACCTGGATGAACCTAACTGCCCAAGGGCTACACAATGAATTAACAACAGAACTGGGACTAGAGCCCATGAACTCCAAATTTCCCAGTCCAATGCACTTTTTCACTAAAAAAACAGAACGTAAAACTATTTAATAAATACATCAGAACTATTTATTGTCTTTATGGATAGGTGAGGAGAGAAAGAAAGGGGAAAGGGAGATGAAAATTTATCTACAAGGAAAGGGCGACACAGATACACTCTTGGAGCTGGAAGTTACTGCAGAGATTAGCCTCCTAATTCTCTTTATAGCTGAAGTTGACCCAAGTGTCACACAATGAATTAGTGTCATAGCTAGGATATGAATCCAGGTTTCCTGACTTAAGACCTAAATACAGAAAAATGGAGACAAGGTGAGGGAGACAAGGATCAAAGTGCAGAAGGGGAAGAGGGCAAGAGGTAGAAAAATGAACAAAAATAAGGGCAAGGGTAAAGGATGAGAGGGAAAAAACACCTTCAAGTTGTGGTGTTTGGTGCACTGCAATTAGAGCCTTTTAAGTTGGTACTCCATGTCTTCACCTCTAGGTCTAAGTGGGAATATATCATATCTTGGGGCTAATTCCACAATGTGAGAAAAAAGGTCAGGCAATTTTAATGGGCTCAAAGTTTCCCACTCTCACCTAAGTGGTCCACAAAATATAGCCTAATTTGAAAGAATGCCTCTGTATGAGTTTCAGAGGCTACTCTTAATGGTTTTTAAACTAACACTTTGTACAGTAACTTTTTTTTCAATCTACTATTGTCACTGGGTCAACTTTTTTAAAGAAAGAAAAGGAAATAATGTAAAACTAAAAAAGTAATGTTTTTCTAAGTAATGAGTTCCTAACAAACAGGTTTCTATACCAAGAGAATCTGAATGCACTTAAGAGACAAACCAGGCCCAATATAAAAATGCTACAACTGTCAATCTTTACCTTGACGATTGAAATCCATTGGTGGCTGCTTGCAGTCCTGAGCCCGATGACCGGTGGCCCCACAGTTATAACAAGAAAGGTTTCCACTTTTTTTGTGGCCCGAACTGTTATTTCCCATCATTCCTTGGGCTTGGTACACCCCTGCTGTCCCTGCCATAAAGTTCTGCATTGGAGGAACTGCAAATGTGGACTGACCACTCAGGACAGAGTCTGGGGTTAAGTTACTGTTATAAGGAGAATGAACCACTGGGAAAGTTGTGCCGCTGCTGTACTGTTGTGTGTTGATGTAGCCATTGCTGCATAGGGGGTTGAAGGGCAGAAAGGGAAAAGTAAACATTGAAGGTCCTGAAAATGGGTGCTGAAAATAGTTAGCATAACTGACCGTCATACCACTTGAACCACAATTCCCACTACATCCACAGGAAGTACACACTATGCACCCTGGTGGCTGCTGCTGCTGTGGTGGCTGCTGTTGCTGCTGCTGCTGATGGTGATGGTGGTGGTGATGGTTCTGATTTGGTACAGGAATGGTTCCTGTGGAGCCACTACTACTGTTGCTGCTGCTGCTGCTGCTGCTATAGAAATTATTTTCTGTAACAGAGGAAAGTGTGGGGCTAGAACTGGGGGCAGGGCAGCTGGTCATGTTTGCCATGTTCGCAAATGAAGTTGAAGGGTGGCTGTTGGAAGAGGCAGTATTGCCATTTGCACAAAAGCTGCCTTGCATCGGGGCCACTGGCATGCTGCTCATTGCAGAAAAGGCCACTTTGGTGTTGGCTGTGTACAGGGCAGTCCTAGGGTTTATTATTGCCGGGGGCACGCTTATCTGCACATTATTTGAGCAGGATGTTTGTCCAGAAATTGCAGAATCAGCAGGAACAGACGAAGAGACCAGAAGTTTGATTGGTGGACGAGCCACGTGGAAGACAGTGCTAGACGTGACAGTAGCGGCAGTACTCGTTTCCACAACCAACGCTGGCTGCTGGGCTGTTTTTATCACTCTGTCCAGAGTGGAAGCATGGACAACTTTGGTCCGAGGACCAAAGGAAACTGTAGGTGATACTGAACTGCTTTCAGGAATCCCAGAAAGGACTTGCATGGGCTGGTGGGGAGAGGATGCAGGTAAGACTTCCATCATTGTATTTCCAAAACTCTTTTCCACTTTAATGCTGCCTCTTGGTCCAGATGCAACTTTATTTCTTTCTTCTAGAGACAAAAGTGAGTGCATAGAAGATGAAAGAAGCTTCATGTCTGTGTTTCCTCGTTCTGATTTGTGTACTGAATTTAGCATTCGAATAGGAGCTATGTGAGAGGCAGCTGCTGTCATCATTTGTGCTGGCAGGGGATGGTGGCCGGACGGATTTGAGCCTGCATCATTCTGCACTGGTAGAACCTGAGCTGTGGGTCTGGCTGAACTTGAAGTGAAATGATTCAGTAACATTACTGGCTTCTCCTTATCTGAACCCTCCAAGTGAATTTCTAAACCTAGAGATGGAAACAGACCTATGAATATAGCTTCACTAGTCAGGTCAATACAAATTTAAGTATTGCTTGGATTCCTTACGTCTCTCATTTTCCTCAGCACTGTCAGAGCTTTCTTCTCGAGCCTGGATCCCCATTGGGCTAGAAGAGGAACTAGAATACTCTGAAGAGCTGCCTTCTCGGGGCATCTGATGAGCTGGTTGTTCCACATCCACACGTAGCTCTGGAGAAGAAAAGATTGATCACAGACTAAAGAATCATGCAGAAGCCTGTTTGTGGGCTATGCATTAAATAATGCAACTTGACAATTTCTTTACTTTTAAATGCTCCCAAATTCTCTTGAAGTTTGATAAAGCAGAACACCATAGAAGACAGCCCTTTAAAGTAATGACTACTGAAAAGATATGAAAATACATACATATGAATATGTCTAGAAATGTAGAAATGTGTGATTTTTTTGGAGGGGGGCTGAGGCACTTGGGATTAAGTGACTTGCCCAAGGTCACACAGTTAGGATGTATTAGGTGTCTGAGCCCATATTTGAACTCAGGTCCTCCTGACTTAGACTTTATTTACTGCACCATCTAGCTGCCCTATATGGATGAATTTTTAAATGGCATGGAATTTAAGATAAAATCTTAATCCATATATTTAAATTACATTGTAGTGGTTTTCTATAACATTTCAACTACTCTTAGATTTCATTTTGTAAAAAGATTAACTTTTTCCATCATGTGGAAGAATACTACCTTACAATAATAAAGAAGATGTATTTTTCATTTCCTCAAAGTTAGTACAGATAAGATCAGGTAACTGACTGATGATAGTCAATTGGAGAGAAAAGAAAGAAACTCTGGGGATGCTACCTCTAACTAGAAATAACTAGGTGACACAAGATGGGGGATAGTAGGGGTGGAGAAGAACATTACAGTAGCTCCTAGAAACAATTAGCTGGAGGGAGGGGGAAGGAGGGGCAGCTAGGTGGCACAGTGGATAGAGTACCAACCCTGAAGTCAGAAGAACCTGAGTTCAAATCTGGCCTCAGACACTTAATACTTCCTGTGTGACCTTGGGCAAGTCACTTTACTTCAATTGCCTCAGGGGGAAAAACAAAGAACCAATTGGGGGAGTTATTTACTATTTTTAATTATTGTTGATTTTATATTAATCAGTCATATAATAAAAATGACAGGTAATACAAGATGCACTCTTTCCTCTTCACCTCTTACTGGATGGTCCTAGACTGCCCAGGACATATTTAACTTGATTACTTTAAACCACTAAAGGGTTAAGGACCTTTAAGAACCCCTACTAAAAACTTAAGATTCCTGGGCCTTTCCTTCTGCTCTAAAACGAAACTTTCTTTTATGTTTTATTTCTCTGAATTGGGATTTACTTCTTGTGAACAGAATCGATCTAGCTTTTCCTATTTGTATCCTCAGCACTTAGTGTAGTACTTATTAACAAAATGCTGGGGGGGGGGGAGGGGAAGAAAAGGGGAGAAAGAGGAGAGAGAGATAATGTCTTCATTTGTTTATGTTTTTTTTTTTTTTTTTTTTTAAATCAGAATTCCTCTTTTACTACTGCAGGACAACCTCATGCAGTTCTGTGTTTTTATTAGCAGCTCTCCAAGAAAGTAATGAAACTACAAAGTAGTTCATATTTGTAACTATAATAAATTATAAATATAATAAATAAATACACAAATAAAATTAGTTAGGCTAACTATTTTATATCATAAAATCCCCTAAAATTTAAGTTATTTGGTAGCTAGGACATTTCAATGGACTTCTCAGGGAGTCAATTGGCTTTTTTTTAAATTACCATGAAAAATTATTAAATAAAAATACTTTTGTTTTAAAAAGTAGGAACAAAATTCCCACTTATAATATTTACCTGCAGCATGGTTTCCACGGATGGTTTGTATAGGTCCTACATGGCTAGTAGGGGGAACTCTGGCTACACCACTATTGGTTATAGAAGATGGTGTTGAGGGATTCAGGCACCGTTTTTCTGACTTTTCCCTAGAAAAAGAGAAGCAGCTTAATCACTAGTCACTTAAGAATCTCATGTAATCCCCAAATTTTATTTTGAGGGGCAATGGAGCATAGCTAAAACACAATGGAAGCTGTTATACCAGCATAAAGAGTTTGGTCTAGATGATATCTCAAGTCCCTTCAAGTTCCATAATCTTTCCCCCACTAGCCCATGTAAGTACTTTGCCAGAAAGTGGTCTCTCATTGTATCATGGAGCCTGTCAAAGCAAAGTCAAAATCAAAAAATTCAATTCCACATCTACTTATTATGCAAGTCACAAATCTTTTTGAATTTTAACATCCTCATTTATATAAATTGGGCACAATCCTACTTTTATTACCTATGTGCTGATTTATTGTGAAAAAAATGATTTGTAAATTGTAAAGTATTACAAAACTATTAAATTATATTTTTGGATAATATTTCTTCATATACTTTTATTTTTTAAAATTAGTATTGAAATATTTGTTGTTTTTACATGACATCCACCTTTCCTCTCCTGAAAGTGGCATTCTTTGTAAACAAAGAATAACAAACTGTTATTATTGTCACATATTTCCTAAGAAGGAGATGTCAGATGAGTAATTAAGATGAAGATTAAATCAGTCCTTTAAATTATTTTCAAATTCACCATTAATGAGTATCTTACACAAGATGTATTTGCAGTATTTTATAATTAATTTAATCATTATCCATGTTTTAAATGGATAAATACTAAAAGCAAATAAAGCTTTTATCCTGAAGCATTCTGAAGAAAAAAGTCAATCATTTAGACTATTATAAATCAAGAATGGCTTTCATGCTTACTTTTCTAACTCCAGTTGAGTCTTGAGCTTCTTCTTTGCGCCCATTGTCAGGGATTCAAATTTATTCAAATCTTCCTCAGTCAGGCTCAAAAACTTACAAGAGAAATAAAGTAAATAATCATTATAAATCAAACGTGGATTCTGAAAGAAACCATGATAGTGAATTTAATAATCATTTTATGCCATCCCAATGACACTGGAGAATTAAGATGGCCAAACACCAAGAAAGGTGTGTTGAGTCTATGGCTCTAAAGTTTCAAGGAATGAACCTCTAACCTGGGTAAGGGTTGAGAATTTGAAAAGGGCCCCTTCACTGAGCGAATTCATAAAAAGGTCAGTGAGTAGCTACACACTGCCACATGCACCTCAAGTTATAGCTTAATCTTCACTTGTAAAAGTAAAACTAAGCAATTGGTTTTTTAAATCTCATTCCACCCCACCCCCAACCCTCCCCAAAATGTATAACAACATATTTTTAATTTATTGCTTCCTAAATTATAACTAACTTATAACTAAATTATAATCACCTACGTACCAGCTTTTGTATTTTCTGTCCCACACGGAGAGGGTTTGCAAGAAGGAACGCCTTGATAAACAAGCTCCATTCCTCTCAAAATGATAAAAAGTTTTAAAAGATACAGTTCCCTACTTATAAAGTGGCACTTGTCACAAGCAAATAGATGCCATCCAATAGGAATGATAAGCTATAGACTAAATATTAAATAACAACAACAAAAAAGACCCAAATCTTTAGGATGCATTTGGCATTTTCAACTTAAGAATTTAAATGAAAAATTTCAGAGAACCATAATTAGAATAGTTTAGCCTTTTCTTTCTTTTCAAGGATGTGAAAATGAAACATAGAACAGATTGTTTAGTAAATTAATTTAATTAACCTCCCCCAAAACAATTTTTAAGTTCAAATAGAATATGTGTGTGGGAAACTAAACTAAACTAAAAATCCTCACATCACTTTTAGCCAGTAGAGGGCACTAAGAGTTCACATAATTGGTTTAATTTATTTTCTAATTATCTAATACCAAAGTAATATTATTTCAGATTCCCTCCCCTTCCCTCTTTTCCTTTCCCCCCTCTCCCCCCCCCCCCGCCCAAAATTAAACTTGCTCCCACTAGGCATACAAGCTGAGAAAAGAATTTTAAAAAATCAAAATGCTGGATCACTTATAACTCTACCTTCTCCATTGTGAGTTGTTTGAAAACAGGGTAGTATTTGTGCAAACGCAATTTCCTGAGCCAGTCTAAAATCCCATTTTGTTCCTGGGTCTGAGGGGTTTGAAGACTGGAAGACATTAATATGGGGGAAGAGGTGTCCATCTGGGTTCGGTAGGTCAATGATGAGCCAGTACTCCCTGAATGAGAGCAGTGGGGCAGTGCAACAGCTGCACTGGCAGAGTGTTGCATATGATGCTGTGCACTGTTCTGAGAAGACTGAATGCCAGCTACTCCACATATAGGCCTGAAAGTACAATTTTTATTTATTTAGCACTAGTTTGTGATACATAACTATTTTGTATTGTCATTAAAATTATAAGCAATATGGATTTAAAATTCTATTTTTGACATAAACGCTATGGGCATTTCACAATTTCAGGACTTAATTGTAAAGAAATTAAGTCAGAGGCAGCTAGTTAGTGTAGTGGATAAAGCACCAGCCCTGAAGTCAGGAGGACCTGAGCCCTCAGCAAAATAAATAAATAAATGAAAAATAAATAAAAATCACAATTTAGCACTTTGATAGTTATCAAATGTAATTTCTTTTGGCATAATGGAAAATGAGACTCCTGCTTTTATGTATTTATGTATGACTTAATTTCTTTTCCTTTTCTTTTTTTTTTTTGCTGAGGCAATTGGAGTTAATCCAATCCATGTTTAAAAATACTTCACAACTGGGGCAGCTAGTTGATGTAGTGGATGGAGCACCCACCAGCCCTGAAGTCAGAGAGAGAGAGAGAGAGAGAGAGAGAGAGAGAGAGAAGAAAAAAATCATTTAAGTTCCTTAAGATTTTTTTAGTTTAAAGTAACTTAAATGATTTTTTTCTTCTCTCTCTCTCTCTCTCTCTCTCTCTCTCTCTCTCTCTCTCTCTCTCTCTCTCTCTCTCTCTAACTGAGGCAATTGCCCAGGGTCACACAGTTAGGAAGTATTAAGTGTCTGAGGTCACATTTGAACTCAGATCCTCCTGACTTCAGGGCTGGTGTTCCATCCACTACACCAACTAGCTGCCCCAATTGTGAAGTATTTTTAAACGTGGACTGGATTGTTTGTTATTTTTCCTTATTATTTCTATGCAGAAACCAGATAATCATCAGTTAAAATTCATTAATGAGCCTTTATTATTCAGTTTCTAAGATATTTTTCTTTTAACCAGCTTAACTTCAAGTATACACTGAGAAAAATCTGACTTTTCTTAGGACTGCGCAAAAGTAAGTTATTTCACTATTATGCTGAGAAAGGTCTCTAAATCCTTTCTAAATAGTAAAATAAACGTTTTTATAAAACTTTAACTCTATAGTTGAGTGTATCCAAATCCATAGTCATACATGATAAATAATGACTCGAAAGGGGATACTTTATATAATTTCTTATCTGAAAAATTTTAACTGATGAAGAATTACTTACCTTCCAGATGCTCCCATCATAGTACCTACTTTGGAAAGGGAAGGGGTACCAGGACCTATAAATGCAAAATTAAAAGTGATGTCAATTATGTATAACTATTACTCTGAAAAATTCAAATTAATTTTTAAAAAACCACACCAAAACCAACTCACTTGGACTTTGAAGTTGTTGGGTAGGAGTTGAAGTGCTGAAAAATTTCTTAACATGGTCATTTTTCAATATGTGAGAAGGTAATGAGGCCAAATACCTAAAAAAAAAAAAAAAAAACCCAAACACCTAATTATTATTGAAAATTAAGTATTAATCATATTTTCAAATGGATTAACATTTTACCTATATAAGGTGAATCTTGCATCTTAACCCCTCAGTCATCCCTTCTTTCTCAAGAATTTCAGCATTTTGTACACTATTCTTTTCTCAGAAATTTCATCATTCTTACTGACCTCTCTCAAATTTCCTAAATTCTCAATTCCTTTATCTTCAATAAGTACTCTTTTATCCCATACCTCAGCTAGTGAAACTGTCAATGGAACTTTGTCAGCTGACTCATGAGTAACTTCCTTAAATACTGAAATTATCTCAATATAGTCTCTCAACATTCCATGTCACACCTCTTAAAATCCATTTTTTATCTTCATCAAAATCTAGACCCTTCCTCTATCTCTCTATTACCTTAGTTATATCATCAGCTTTACAAATTTAATTATCACCTTTATGTAAATGACTCAGAGATTTATATATCTAGCCTTAATCTTTCACCTGAACTCAAGTCAACCATCACCAACTAGCTTTTTGGATACCTCCACCTTTCTCTAAAACTCCCCAACTATTGTGCAAGGTAGTGCCAGTCTATCAGGGAGCACTTGGCAGATCCTGGCATTTCCATTTTCACTATATCTCTCAAATGAGACACCTCTTCTCTATATCCACAGAGCCAACACATCATTTATTGCCGACTCCTAATTAATCTCTCTCTGCTGTCAGAGTGATTGTCTTCAAACACAAGTTGAACTCCTTAGGCAATCCTATTATCTTGAGGATAAAACAAATTTCTTTGTATGGCTTTTGAAATCCTTCCCAGCCTTGACCCAACATATCTTTCCATCTCCATTGGTCCTAAATTGTTTGAGCAACCAAAGTGGTCTCCTCTGTTCCTCACACTTGGTTATCTTCCACGATTCCCTCCATGTATTTTCTTTTTCTTTCTTTCTTTCTTTTTTTTTTAATAACTTTTTATTGACAGAACCCATGCCAGGGTAATTTTTTTTACAACATTATCCCTTGCACTCGCTTCTGTTCCGATTTTTCCCCTCCCTCCCTTCATCCCCTCCTCTAGATGGCAAGCAGTCCTATATATCTTAAATATGTTTCAGTATATCCTAGATACAATATATGTGTGCAGAACCGAACAGTTCTCTTGTTGCACAGGGAGAATTGGATTCAGAAGGTAAAATAACCCGGGAAGAAAAACAAAAATGCAAATAGTTTACATTCATTTCCCAATGTTCTTTCTTTGGGTGTAGCTGCTTCTGTCCATCATTGATCAATTGAAACTGAGTTAGATCTCTTTGTCGAAGAGATCCACTTCCATCAGAATACATCCTCAAACAGTATCGTTGTTGAGGTATATAATGATCTCCTGGTTCTGCTCATTTCACTTAGCATCAGTTCATGTAAGTCTCCCCAAGCCTCTCTGTATTCATCCTGCTGGTCATTTCTTACAGAACAATAATATTCCATAACATTCATATACCACAATTTACCCAGCCATTCTCCAATTGATGGGCATCCATTCAATTTCCAGTTTCTAGCCACTACAAACAGAGCTGCCACAAACATTTTGGCACATACAGGTCCCTTTCCCTTCTTTAGTATATCTTTGGGATATAAGCCCAGTAGTAGCACTGCTGGATCAAAGGGTATGCACAATTTGATAACTTTTTGGGCATAATTCCAGATTGCTCTCCAGAATGGTTGGATTCATTCACAACTCCACCAACAAGTGCATCAGTGTGTCCCAGTTTTCCCACATCCTCTCCAACATTCATCATTATTTTTTCCTGTCATCTTAGCCAATCTGACAGGTGTGTAGTGGTATCTCAGAGTTGTCTTAATTTTCATTTCTCTGATCAATAGTGATTTGGTATGAGTGGTAATAGTTTCAATTTCATCATCTGAAAATTGTCTGATCATATCCTTTGACCATTTATCAATCCCACCATGTATTTTCAACCCTACTTCATAGCTCATCTCTTTTCCTTAAAGATGTAGCAAAAGTATCACTTTTATACATGAAAAGTCATTACTACCCTCCCCTCCCATATGACAGTGTCTTTCCTACAAAATATCTTTGTATTTAATTTAATTTTGTTATTCTTTATATTAATTCTGCATATGACTCCAAGTATAGTTTTCTCCAGTTATGATTTAAGAAAATAATAGTATGGGTAAATGTCTTTGATTTTGGATAACAACTTTTCATCTTGACTTTTCATCTTGATTCAGTCTTAATTGCCAATTATTGAAAGGGACAGTTAATATTATCATTAGACTTTGAAATTTTATTATCTACATTCTAAAAAACAGTTTCTGCGTGTTTTTCTGTTTTATTCTAGACAATTTGATTTGGAAAATTCTTAAGAAGGAGTATATGGGTTCAAAGTTGTCATCTAAAAGGCAAATTAAGAGAATTATCCTAGGTTTGGGCCACCCAAGATGGATCAGAGTAGGAGGATTTTTATACCGTGATTCAGACCAGCAATCTTCACTGGTCTTTGTAAAAGCAGTACTTTCCCCCTTCCAGGCTTATTTATGGCTCTAGAATAGTATACACTTGCAGGAAATATGAGCACCTTCCTAGAATTGTTACCTAAGGTCCGATTCCAGGTCCATGTGGTTTCTCTCCAGGTAAAATGAATCTGGACCAGATAGGCAAGGAATGAATTTCTCCAAGTTTTCTTCAGGGTATAGCTGAGATAACTGGGGGAAAAAAAAACAAAATAAGAAATATGAGACAGATATAAGATGCTCAAAATAAAGTTTAGATCAATGGATAAAAAACAGTATGGGAATCCTTTAATAATTATCTTTTATGTATTTACTTCTCCTTAATATGTACTACCTACCCAGATGAATATACAGTAAATCCCTAAGTGCAGGAACTGTCATTATTTTTTTGCATTTCATTGCCTTGCCTATTGTAGGTGTTAATAAATTTTTGAATTAAAATGAACTTGATATATAAGAGATAAATGTAATAAAACATTGAACAAATTCATTTTATATCAACTGAATTCCTCAAGTGAAGGACATATATAGATAGTGATATCTAGTATGGTAAATTATAATACTATAGTTCATAGATCTATTAGTTACTGTAAACACTGAACCAAAAGAAATGCAAAATTTTACAACTGTGGAGACAAAATATGTTTGTAGTATAAGACTGTTGAGACAGGAAGAATGAGAAAAAAAAAGGGAGACTTGTAGACAAGAGATGAGGGGCAACTAGGTGGTACAGTTCATAGGGCACAATCCCTGGAGTCAAAAGAATCTGAGCTCGATTCTGTAGTCAGACCTTACTGTGTGAATCTGGGCGAGTAATTTAACCCCCATTATTTTAAAAGGAAAAAAAAATGAAACAAGGGTAAAAAATAGAGAAGAAAGCAAATTGTTAACAGACACACCACCCAGTAGTCATAATGACAAGCATACCACAATCATTACCATTCCTGCCACAATTTTTCAACATCTTACTGAAGAAATTTTTCTTACTCTGTGGGATATCATCCTTGATTCCTTTTGCATTAGTGTATAGTTTGTCATGTAACGTTATTATGCCAGAGGTTACAAAGATGGTACTGATGACAATGTCTTTTCAGGTTAACAACTTGTAGCTGTTCAGTAGTACAACAGTGTCTGACTCTTCTTGACCCTTAGGGTCTTCTAATCCTTCCCTCTGCCAAAGTCTGTCCAAGTTCATGTCCAAGTTTCTATGACACTATCTATCCATTTCGACTTATACTGGCCCCCTTTCTTTTTGCCTAGACTTTTTTCAATTCTTTTCCACTTTTTTTCAACTCAACTCCAACTCTTTTCAGGATCTTTTCCAATGAGTCCTGTCCTTCTCATTATGTACCAAAGTGCTTAAGTATTTCAGTTTCAGGACTTGACATTTCAGTGAACAGCCTTCATTAATTTCTTTAAGTATTGAAGGGACTCCCAAAAGTCTTCTTCAGCACCACAATTCGAAAGCATCAATTTTGCAACTCTCAGCTTTCCTTATATCCTACTCTTGCAGCCATGCCTTGTTACTGGGAAGTGTTTGTTGAGCATCTGAGGCCAAATTTGAACAAGTCCTCCTGACTCCAGGGCTGATGCTTTAGCAATTGCACCATTTAGTTGCCCCTATCTCTTTGAGTCCAAGAATATAAAATCTGATATTGTTTCAATTTCTTCTCCCTCTATTTGCCAGGAAGTGATGGGACCACTTGCCAAGATCTTAGCTTTATTTGATATTAAGCTTTAAACCAGCCTCTTTTCTTTCACTTTTAATCAAGAGGCTTTAATTCCTCTTCACTTTCTGGTATCAAAGTGGTATTGTCTGCATGGTATTGTCTGAGATTGCTGATATTTCTTGATTCATTCAGTCTAAACCAGCCTCTTTTCTTTCACTTTAATCAAGAGGCTTTTTAATTCCTCTTCACTTTCTGGTATCAAAGTGGTATTGTCTGCATGTTATTGTCTGAGATTGCTGATATTTCTTGATTCATCCAGTCTAAACCAGCCTCTTTTCTTTCACTTTTAATCAAGAGGCTTTTTAATTCCTCTTCACTTTCTGGTATCAAAATGGTATTTTCTGCATGGTATTGTCTGAGATTGCTGATATTTCTTGATTCATCCAGTCTCATATTTCATATAATATATTCTGCATATAAGTTAAATAAATAAGATGACTATATAGTCTTTTTGTACTCCTTTTCTAATCTTAAACCAATCAGTTGTCCCATGTTTGGTTCTGTTTGCTTCTTGGCCCACATACAAGTTCCTCAGGAGACAAGTAAATTATCTCTTTGATAATTTGCCAACATTTTATTGAGAAACACAGTTAAAGGCTTTAGTGAAGTTAATGAACCAGAAGTAGAAGTTTTTCTGGGAGTCCCTTGTTTTTTCCATAATCCAGTGAATGTTGGCAATTTGGTCTCTAGTTCCTCTGCTTCTTCAAAAAACAGCCTGTACTTCTGGTTATTTGCAGATCATACTGCTGAAACCTAGCTTGTAAAATCTTAAATTTAACCTTGCTGATGTGTAAAATGAATGCCATTATTCAGTAATTTGAACACTTTTTGATATTGCTCTTCTTTAGTATTAGGGATACAACAATCTATTCCAAACCAGTGGCTGCTATTGTATTTTCCAAATTTACTGGCATATTGACTGCGGCACTTTAACAGTATCATCTTTTAGGATTTAAATGAGCTCAGCTGGAATTCCATTTCCTCCACTAGCTTCACTGTTAGCAATGCTTCCAAAGGCTCACTTGATTCCATTTTCTAGGGATGTATGACTCTAAATAAGTAATGATACATCCTGGTTACTTGCCATTTCTTATTAATCTATTTTGCTTCTATTAAATCCCTACCATTTTTGTCTTTTATTGTGCCTGATTTTTTTTTTTTTGCATGCAACTCCCTCCACTATCGATAATTTTTATTAAAGAGATTTCTTATCTTCCCCATTCTATTATGTTCTTTTGGTTCTCTGTATTGCTCATTTGAGAAAACCTTCTCTCTCCTTTCTATTATCAGGAATTATTTATTCAGTTGGGTATATCTTTCCCTTTCTTTCCTCCTCTATTTGTAAAACTTCATCAGACAGCCATTTTGCTTTTTTTTTGCCCTTTTTTTTTTTTTACTTGGGGATGTTCTTTTGTTGCTGTCTCTTGTTCAATATTTTGAACCTTCATCCATAGTTCTTCAGGTATTATGTTTAGCACATCTAATCCCATAAATCTATCCATCACCTCCACTTCATATTCATAAAGGATACTATTTAGCTCATACCTATATGGTATGTATGTTATCCATACTTTCTTTAAGTCTGAATTTTGAAATAAGATCTGAGCCAGTCAGCTGCAGGTCTTGTTTTTATCTGATTATATACATCTTCTCCACCTTTGGCTGTAAAGTATATAATCAGTATGACTTTGATATTGACTATTTGAAGGCTATCCATATGTGAAGGCTAATTTCTACTTCTGTCTTAAAACCATTTAGGAAAAAATTTTCTATTCTATTCACTTTTTGTTGTTATAGCTAGTCCATAAAATGAGGACTACAAAAATGGATTGAAATATTATGTGATAGGTGCAGCATAGCCATAGAGCTACTTAGGTTTTTGTCTTTAATATATAATACATAGCAAAAACATCCATGATTGATGCTACACATCCCTTTTGGAGTAGCATTTTGATTTTATTTTTTCATTTCTTGGGAACAAAATTGTTTCACTAAAAATATACCAATTTTGGAAACATCATGCTTAAAAAAGGCCATGAAACAAAAGAAGAGAAGAACCCTTCTGGAGTCTCTTACCTTTGAAATAAATTCAGTCACTTCAGTGGAAGATTTGGTTAGTGATGTTATTGAAGAATCAGACCACAAGACCTACAAAAAACACACAAAAAGACACCAACCATATTTAAATACATATCTATAAATTAGCTAGCACAGGTATAGAATGTACTAAGTTTGTAATATACTATACACTAATTAGACGAAACATTCTTATAAAAAAGCACCAAAAAGTCAAAATAAGTTTATAAAAGAATTTGTATTCCAAAAGAAATATTACTCAAGTTTGAGCCTAAATTTTGTTCCTTAATATTTTCACAGTCATTGTTAATTTCAACAATTTCTGCATATATTTAATAGTATCACAAGTGAATCATCAACAAGGGAAATCATATTAAATGCTTACTAACTGCCCAGGAACTATCTGAAGCACTAGGTAATACAAACAAAAGTAAACCTGTCCTCCCTCAACAACAAACCATTCTTATTTTCAAAAAAAGCAAGCAGGCAGCACAGTGAATAGAGTGCCAGTTCTGAAATCAGGACAACCCGAGTTCAAATCCAGCCTCAGACATGTTTGCTTTGTGATCTTGGACAAAGCACTTAATCCTGTTTTTGCCTCAGTTTCCTTATCTGCAAAATGAACTACAGAAGAAAAGAACATACTGTGTGTGCTTTCTAGAGCTCTCTTGTTGGGGTTCCAAAATGTACTATGCTTTCTAGAGCTCCCACGCAGAGTGCCAAAATATACTATCTGGACTAGCTCTCTAGAGGATTTTAGGACCAGACTGAGTCTTTGATCTTAGTGAAGGAGTGATGAAGTGAGACTCATATGGATGTTCAAAACATGGAGTCCGTTTATTCCAAATTCTTCAGCCTTATATACCCTAATAACCTTATATAATCAGTAACACTGCTCATGCTGGACTACATAAACAACTTGCTATTGTATGGAGATGACTCTTTGCCACTTGGTATCACATTGCTTTAATTACAACATAAGTCTGTCACTTCTCAGGAAGGCCGAAAGCCCTTAGGGGAGATGGGGAGCCGAACCAGACATAGTTAGCAGGTTCCCTCTGGACTGAAGGGTCTTATACCTCACCCAGAGTTCCCCTACTATCTGTAGTCTTCTACATCAAACTGTTCCAGTATCTTTGCCAAAGAGTCAGATATAGAATTAATCAACTAAACAATAGCTACTTAAAAAAAATTATAACTTTATTGACAGAACATATGCCTGAATAATTTTTTACAACATTATCCCTTGCACTCACTTCTGTTCTGACTTTTCCCCTCTCTCCCTCCACCCCCTCCCCCAGATGGCAAGCAGTCCTATACATGTTAAATATATCACAGTATATCCTAGATACAATATATGTGTGCAGAACTGAACAGTTCTCTTTCAGAAGGTATAAATAACCCAGGAAGAAGAATCAAAATGCAAACAGTTTACATTCATTTCCCAGTGTTCTTTCTTTGGGTGTAGCTGCTTCTGTCCATCCTTGATCAATTGAAACTGAGTTAGATCTCTTTGTCAAAGAAATCCACTTCCATCAGAATATATCCTCATACAATATTGTTGTTGAAGTATATAATGATCTCCTGGTTATCTCATTTCACCTAGCATCGGTTCATGTAAGTCTCGCCAGTCCTCTCTGTATTCATCCTGCTGGTCATTTCTTATAGAACAATAATATTCCGTAACATTCATATACCACAATTTACCTAACCATTCTCCAACTGATGGGCATCCATTCATTTTTCAGTTTTTAGCCACTACAAACAAAGCTGCCACAAACATTTTGACACATACAGGTTCCTTTCCCTTCTTTAGTATCTCTTTGGAGTATAAGCCCAGTAGTAGAACTGCTGGATCAAAGGATATGTACAGTTCGATAATTTTTTGAGCATAGTTCCAAATTGCTCTCCAGAATGGCTGGATGTGTTCACAATTCCACCAACAAGTATCAGTGTCCTTGTTTTCCCACATCCCCTCCAACATTCTGCATTATCTTTCCCTGTCATTCTAGCCAATCTGACAGGTGTATAGTGGTATATCAGAATTGTCTTAATTTGCATTTCTCTGATTAATAATGACTTGAAGCATCTTTTCATATGGCTAGAAATAGTTTCAATTTCTTCATCTGAAAATCGTCTATTCATATCTTTTGACCATTTATCAATTGGAGAATGGCTTGATTTCTTATAAATTAGAGTCAATTCTCTATATATTTTGGACATGAGGCCTTTATCAGAACCTTTAACTATAAAAATGTTTTCCCAGTTTATTGCTTCCCTTATATCAAATTGAAAAGTTTTTGTACAACCCAAAGCCCCTAACTTCTGGGAAAAGAATTCATTATTTGATAAAAACTGCTGGGATAATTGGAAATTAGTATGGCAGAAATTAGGCATGGACCCACACTTAACACCATATACCAAGATAAGATCAAAATGGGTCTATGACCTAGGCATAAAGAACAAGATTATAAATAAATTAGAGGAACATAGAATAGTTTATCTCTCAGACTTGTGGAGGAGAAAGAAATTTGTGACCAAAGATGAACTAGAGACCATTACTGATCACAAAATAGAAAATTTTGATTACATCAAATTAAAAAGCCTTTGTACAAATAAAACTAATGCAAACAAGATTAGAAGGGAAGCAACAAACTGGGAAAACATTTTCACAGTTAAAGGTTCTGATAAAGGCCTCATTTCCAAAATATATAGAGAACTGACTCAAATTTATAAGAAATCAAGCCATTCTCCAATTGATAAATGGTCAAAGGATATGGACAATTTTCAGAGGATGAAATTGAAACTATTACCACTCATATGAAAGAGTGTTCCAAGTCATTATTGATCAGAGAAATGCAAATTAAGACAACTCTGAGATATCACTACACACCTGTCAGATTGGCTAAGATGACAGGAAAAAATAATGATGAATGTTGGAGGGGATGCGGGAAAACTGGGACACTGATGCATTGTTGGTGGAGTTGTGAACGAATCCAACCATTCTGGAGAGCAATCTGGAATTATGCCCAAAAAATTATCAAATTGTGCATACCCTTTGATCCAGCAGTGTTTCTATTGGGCTTATATCCCAAAGAAATACTAAAGAAGGGGAAGGGACCTGTATGTGCCAAAATGTTTGTAGCAGCCCTGTTTGTAGTGGCTAGAAACTGGAAAATGAATGGATGCCCATCAATTGGAGAATGGCCAGGTAAATTGTGGTATATGAATGTTATGGAATATTATTGTTCTGTAAGAAATGACCAGCAGGATGAATACAGAGAGGACTGGCGAGACTTACATGAACCGATGCTAGGTGAAATGAGATAACCAGGAGATCATTATATACTTCTACAACAATATTGTATGAGGACATATTTTGATGGAAGTGGATTTCTTTGACAAAGAGACCTGAGTTTCAATTGATAAATGACGGACAAAAGCAGCTACACCCAAAGAAAGAACACTGGGAAACGAATGTAAACTATCTGCATTTTTGTTTTTCTTCCCGGGTTATTTATACCTTCTGAATCCAATTCTCCCTATGCAACAAGAGAACTGTTTGGTTCTGCACACATATATTGTATCTAGGATATACTGCAACATATCCAACATATAAAGGACTGCTTGCCGTCTAGGGGAGGGGGTGGAGGGAGGGAGGGAAAAAAAAATTGGAACAGAAATGAGTGTCAATATAAAGTAATTATTAAATAAAAATTAAAAAAAAAAGAAAAGTTTTTGTACAAACAGCTACTTTCAAGGAAAGTTCATAGTCCTTATGAAATATTATGGAAATAGCTACTTACAAATATATAAACAAGATAAATTAAAGATATTATTAAGAGGGAAGTAAGTAGTATATAGGAAAACTGGGAAAGGCTTCTTAAAGAAGGTGGGATCTTAGTTGAGATCTACATGAAATAGTGTAGCCAGGAAATAGAGATGAGGAGGAAGAGTTCTAGACATAGGGATAAGCCAGTGAAAAGTCAAGAAGAATAAGGAGATGCTGTTATGTGAGAAGAATAGCAAGGAGGCCAATTGTTACTGCATCTCAGATTATGTAGAAGAAGTAAAATATAAGAATAATAAAGAGGGGGGGAGTGAGAACAGGTCATGAAAGGCATTAAAAGCCAAATAGAGGACTTTATATTTCATCCTGGAGGAATAGATATGATTTCACTGCAATTTTCAAGGAATTGAGATCCTTTCCTGACAACTACCTCACAAAAAGTAGGTACCTAGTAACTTTTTCAAACTTAGCAAAACTTTCAGTCATTTTCATTTCAACTTTATATTTAGATACAGTCATTGTTAATCATCTGCAGACTTTAAAAATATATACCCTGTAAATGTGTGCCTATGTGTCTGAGTACATGTAGATGATGTATGCATGTTGCTCTATGCATGTGTGTATATACATGTTTATATATGTGGGTCTGTGGTTGGGTGAATGTGTATTTGTATTTGTGTGTGTGTGTGTGTGTGTGTGTGTATAATATATCTGTGCTTAATTATAACTTGCTTGGGGGAAATAGAGGGATTAAAGGAGAAAAAAAGAAAAGTAAAAAAAGTACAAAGCAGAGAAGAAAAGAACAACCTACAAGGAAGCAAAGAAAAGATGGACACTCATGAGTATAATTTCTTTTACTATTATATTTCCTTTCTTGAACTTGAATAATTTATTGTTATGTTATTTTAAATACTTCCTGATGTTTTGCTGGGCACAGGACAATGTTGTGTTCTTTTTTTTTTTTTTTTTTTGGTCTTTTTTCTATTTTTTTTTAAATAAACAAAATTGATACAAACAAAATATATAACCTATTATAATAGGATAGCAAATCTTTTAAGACACAGTTGTCCTCATAAAGAATTATTCAGAATTTTCTATATTTAAATGTATTCTTATCCTAAGTTCATTCTTCTTATTTGCTATTATGTAGAATACTAGAGTCATTTTAGAGTACTGAATGGGTTCTCATTAATATGCAGTTTTGTCATATAATTTCATTGTTCCAGAGGCTACAAAAAATAGTACTGATGACAGTGTAGGCTAATTTCTATTACTGTCTTAAAATATATTCTTCCCATTCAAGTAATATTTCTGTTACTTTGATAACATCAAACCCAAGCTGTTTGCAGCAAAGCAAGAAATGTTGAGAGGGAGGGATAGGAAAAGAACATTTCCCATATAAATTATCAATGGTAACTATGGACATATATGGAAAAACTTTCCAATAATCAAAATGTTCTGAAAAGCATCAATAAATAGCATGTGAATTTTTAAAATGTACATTAGACTTAAAAAATTATTATTCTAATAATTTATACCATGACAAAAACCCAAGCAATTTCTGATTTTACAATTGTCTTCCTGTGTTCACTTGCACATAAAAACATATTAAAATAATTGTAACACAAAATTCAATTTTCAAGAAATAAAGAACAACATAGATATCTTGTGTTTAGATAGATGGCTACCTGCTTCACCAATACCAACATAGTTTCAAATAAACAAATTATATCAATCTAAATAGTTTGGGATTTATTTTTCTATCATTTCAAAACACAGATGTTATTCTCTAGTTTCTCGAATTTCAATTTATGGAACCCACAAAACCAGGATGAGCAAACAAGGTATTTCTCTTGGTCTGAATCCAGCCACATTAACTATTCCACACTATTTAAATCCATTTTAGGGGCTTTTGATGACCCTCTGAGGACTCCGATGATATCTGATCCATGGATAGCCTTTCATGGCTATCTTTAATTTAGTATTTTCTGATGTCAAAAGCCAGGTGAAAGAGATAGAAGTAAAAAGTAGAAGACAGAGAATCACAAAATGCTGAAGGTAAAATGCTGAATCCAGTTAAAAGCTCTGCATTTCACGGATGCAAAAACTGAATGACTTGCCCCAGGCCTCGATCAGATCTTGATATCAAGGTGAGTGCTCTTTTCATTACAGCAGTCCCTATGCAGGGTTATTATTGTTCACCCCTCACGTGGCCTCAAAGTAGCTACCCTAGGCATCAGTGGTTGCCATAGAGAAGCAGAATTGTCTGGACACCTGGGGGGGGGGGGGGGGGTGTTCCCTTTCTGTAAAGGGAAGAAATTGAATAGGAAAAGTAAAACTGGCCAGCCAAGACTTTTTTATTCTTTTGTTTTTTAAAAGTTGGGCTCAAGACTACCTGTTGACCCTACTTTTTGGTGATGAATACAATGATCAAAACTAAAGCCTCCTTCCAGTTGGTCTCAGTGTACAAATACTTTTTGCATTTTCTTATTCTGATAATGTCAAAACAAGGAAATGATGAATACTGATGCTGTTTTCATGTCTTGCCTTTATCTTCACTTGGTAGTCAACTTTCTGGTGAAGAACCTTTCCATATTTAGATTCTATTAGTTGTACCTATAATATCATTATAGATATTAAAAATATATTTTATGCACTATTATGCTGCATTTGAGACAATAATAGATCTATGTGATATAATGCAAAACATTTTTTTAAAACAGGAGAACAATATTATTATGGACAGGTGAATAACTTATGTAGCCTAACAAATAACTTCTATCAATTATTCTTAGTTTTCTATTTTCCTAATGACTGAAAATAATAAAGACTAAGCTCTGGAGTATGAGAAGAATACCAAAAAGTAAAAAGAATGAAAAGATAGCTATTTTTTGAGCAGGGGAATACACACAATTACACTGATCAGATTTGTTTATTATTAAGCCTTTTTTTTTTTAGCAGTTATATAAAAAATTTAATTGTGAGGACAGAAAGCAGTAGGAAAATTTCAAAAATAAAGATGAGAAATCAATGGACAGTACTTGTCACTGATTGGATGTGGGATGAGAGGAAGAAAAAAGAAAGATAATGTTTTGAGGATGGATGACTGGAATAACAGAAAATTAGGCAAGATGAAAGGCAGGGAAGATTTAGGTGTGGGAAAATTGATGAGTTATATAACCCACGTTGAGGTTGAGATGCCAGTGGGACATTCAAGTATCCAATAGGAAGGTAAAAGACCTTTTCCTCCCTCCTTAAGCCTCCTGTAGTCCCATCCCCCACCCCTTCTCAGCTGAGAATCTTGCCTCGTATTTTACAGGAAAAAAATTGAGGCTATTTATCATCAATGCCCTCCTCTCTTCTCCATCTGCTACCCTTCCCCCATATCACCTGATGATGGAATCTAACTCCTTACCAGGGCTAACCACTTGTGACTCTTGGTGATTCTACTCCATCTCATTTCCTCTGCCATCCCCACTCTTTCACTTATTTTTCAATCTTTTAGCTACCTACTAGAGGTCACTTCTTATATACTTGTTCATGTCTCTCCTATTTTGAGAAAAACAAACTAAAAAAAAAAAAAAAAAACCCCAACCAAACAAAAAACGCTTTACTTGATCCTTCCATTGCTGCTAACTATTGTCATACATAATTTTACTCTTTGTGGCTAAACTCCTCAAAAAAGTGCCTCCACTTTTTCTCTTCTCACTCTCTTCTTAACCCCTTACAATATGGCTCCTAACTTTATCATTCCACTAAAATAATTCTTTCCAAAATTACTAATAATCTCTTAGTTGCTAAATCAAATGGCCTTTTCTCAATCCTCATTCTCCTTCCCACTACTGATCATTAACTCCTTCTTGATATTTTCTCCTTTCCAGGGTTTCAGAGCAACACTCTCTCCTGATTTCCTTTCTATTTCTGTTTGCTCGTTTTGTTTCCTTTGCTGGATTCCTGGTCCAGATCACACTCTCTAATTGTGGGTGTCCCTTAGCATTTTTTTCCAGATCCCGTCTTCTCTCCTCCCTCTATACTTCACCTGATGAGTTCATCAGTTCTTGTGGATTTAATTACCATCTTTATGATGATGACTTTCAAGTCTATCAGTTCTGCCCTAGTCTCTTTGCATAACTGAAATCACATTTCCAGCTGCCCTTCAGACATCTCCATGTCCAGTAGACTGCTTAAACTCAGTATGTACAAAACTGAACTTATTATTTTCCCCCTAAATCCTGCCCTTCCTGCCTTTTCTATTTCTGTAGAGGGCAACAGCATCTTTCCAGTTCCTCAGGCTCATAAGGTAGGAATTATCCTGGATTCCTCATTGTCTCTCATCCCCCTCTACCCCAATATCCAGATTGTTGTCAAGATCTGTTGATTTCACTTCCACAACACACAATATTCCAAGTATTGGCTCTGGGCATTCTCTCTGGTTGTTACCAGTACCTGGAATGCTTGCTCTCCTCAGCTTTATTCATCTCCTTAAGTTCAGACTAAAAGCCCACTTTCTATAGGAAGCCTTTCCCAAAACCTCTTAATTCTAGTGCTTTCTTTCAGTTAATTATTTCTTATTTATGCTATCCATAGCTTGCTTTGCATATATTAATTTGCAAGTTATCTCCCCCATTAGACTGTAAGTTCCTTGAGGACAGAACTGTTTTTTGCCTAACTAATGCTTAGCATTGTGCCTGGCATATAATGCTTAATAAATGTTAATTAAATGATAGAATATTATATGAAATTTGAAAGTTCCTATAACAATACCTGCTTTTTATAAAGCTCATTAAGGTTTCCCCCCCCCCAAAAAAAACTAACTTGCTACATAACATTTGGTCATCACAACAGCTCTGTATTAAGTTCTTTATTTTTTTTAAATAACTTTTTATTGATAAAACCCATGCCAGGGTAGTTTTTTACAGCATTATCCCTTGCACTCACTTCTATTCCGATTTTTCCCCTCCCCCAGATGGCAAGCAGTCCTTTACATGTTGAATAGGTTACAGTATATCCTAGATACAATATATGTGTGCAGAACCGAACAGTTTTCTTGTTGCACAGGGAGAATTGGATTCAGAAGGTATAAATAACCCAGGAAGAAAAACAAAAATGCAAGCAGTTTATATTCATTTCCCAGTGTTCTTTCTTTGGGTGTAGCTGCTTCTGTCCATCTTTAATCACTTGAAACTGAATTAGCTCTCTTTATCAAAGCGATCCACTTCCATCAGAATACATCCTCATACAGTATCGTTGTTGAGGTATGTAATGATCTCCTGGTTCTGCTCATTTCACTTAGCATCAGTTCATGTAAGTCTCGCCAGTCCTATCTGTATTCATCCTGCTGGTCATTCCTTTCTGTATTAAGTTCTACTGAAATAATCTCATATTACATATTTCCCAGAAACACACAAATAGTACCAACTCCAATTTTGCTTTCTGAGGTTCACTTTTCCCTTGCTGCAGGATCTGCATTAAGTTAATAATTGAAACTACAGGAGTGTATGAGACTGTCAGGATTCAGAGAAAAGAACCAAAGACAGGACCCTTGGATATCTAAGATGATGGAGATGATTAGTGAAAAAAACCAAGAAGGAATGACTAAAGAATGGTAATAAAACAGATATTTCATCCTGAATATTTACTTATATTTCATTCTCCCTCTGTTTTTTTTTAAGGATATACAAAATAACATTTAATTTTTACATATATGAGTCACATTGAGAGAAAAACATCAGAACAAAGGGGGAAAATTAGGAGAGGAAAAAAAGAAGAAAAAAAGGGTGAAAAAAGGATGTGTTGATTCACATTCTGTTTCCATAGTTCTCTCTTTGGATGCGGATGTAGTTTTACATCCAAAGTTTATTGGTATTGCCTTGGAACACTTAATTGCTAAGAAGAAACAAGTCTATCATAGTTGACACAATATTGTTGACATGTACAATTCTTTCCTGGTTCTGCTTGCTTCACTCAGCATCAAATACTTAATTTTTTAAAAAAGGTTTTTCAGATACTTTATAACTGTCTTTTTTTTTTTTAAATAACTTTTTGTTGACAGAATCCATGCCAGGGTAATTTTTTACAGTATTATCTCTTGTACTCACTTCTGTTCCGATTTTTCCCCTCTCTCCCTCCACCCCCTCCCCCAGATGACAAGCAGTCCTTTACATGTTAAATAGGTTACAGTATATCCTAGATACAATATAAGTGTGCAGAACCAAACAGTTTTCTTATTGCACAGGGAGAATTGGATTCAGAAGGTATAAATAACCCGGGAAGAAAAACAAAAATGCAAGCAGTTTATATTCATTTCCCAGTGTTCTTTCTTTGAGTGTAGCTGCTTCTGTCCATCCTTGATCAATTGAAACTGAATTAGCTCTCTTTATCGAAGAGAGCCACTTCCATCAGAATACATCCTCAAACAGTATCGTTGT
Source organism: Antechinus flavipes (assembly GCF_016432865.1). Taxonomy (NCBI): domain Eukaryota; kingdom Metazoa; phylum Chordata; class Mammalia; order Dasyuromorphia; family Dasyuridae; genus Antechinus; species Antechinus flavipes. The sequence continues at coordinate 53,743,187 of NC_067399.1, read as the reverse complement.
TCATCCTGCTGGTCATTCCTTACAGAACAATAATATTCCATAACGTTCATATACCACAATTTATCCAACCATTCTCCAATTGATGGGCATCCATTCATTTTCCAGCTTCTAGCCACTACAAATAGGGCTACCACAAACATTTTGGCACATACAGGTCCCTTTCCCTTCTTTAGTATCTCTTTGGGGTATAAGCCCAGTAGAAACACTGCTGGATCAAAGGGTATGCACAGTTTGATAACTACACAAAAAATATCCAGAAAACTCTATAAATGTGCTACACTGTATTACTTGTAAATCCATACTGCTACAATTCTTTCAAGCCCAATTCACGTAAAAACTCCTTACCAATTCGGTGTCTGAAGTCTCTGAAAATTCTTTAATTTTTTCGGAAAATTTTTCATAATAATTTTTTCTTTGCATTAATTTCACTTTGTGAACTTCTTTGTAGTATAAGATACAACATCAGAACAGGATAAAGTATCATTCCTATTTTCCTATCCATATCATCAAACATGCAAGTGCCTATTGATTGAATGAGCAATACAATCTGTTCATTTAATTTTTTTAAAAATGGATTTTCATTGACATTTTATTTTTCATTGACTAGAATGTCCTTTGTGTCACTTTCCCTTCTAATATTTTTTATAACAAATTTGCTGAAAAAGAAAAAAATTAGTAAAATCAATCAATGAATTGGATGATTTCAGTTATTCTGTGACAATTGTTCTTTTCATTTACATTATTGTAGTTATTATGTGTTTTGTTTTTTGGGTGGCTCCTTCTTTTGGATAAGTATGCTTCTCTGTGTTCATTCTCCTCATTGTTTCTTACAGTACAGTAAATTTCTTACATTCAAGTATCACAGTTTGTTTGGGCAGTTAGGTGATTGAGTGGGTTAAAAGCCAGCTTGGAGTCAGGCTGTGAATTCAAATCCAGACTTCAGAGACTTATTAGTTTTGTGACCCTGGACAAGTCATTTAACCCAGTTTACCTTAGTTTCCTCATCTGTAAAATGAGCTGGGGAAGTTAATGGCAAATCATTATTGTATCTTTGCAAAGAAAACCCCAAATGGGTTCCCATAGACTTGGACACAACTGAAAAATGACAGAACAGAGAAATCACAGTTTGGTCATCTCCCAAACATTTTAATGGGCATCTGCATCTGCTTTGTTTTTAGCTTTTTGCTACCATATGAAAATACTACTATAAATATATTGCTGTTTATGAAACTTCTCTCATTTCTTTTTTTTTTTTTTTTAGTCAATGACCTCCAGGGAATAGGCAGCAGTGGGATCTTTTGGTCAAAAAAATCATTTTATTTGCTAATTGGTTAATTAATGTTTTTATTTGCATAATTTCAAATTGCTTTCCAGAATGAACTAATTCACAGATATACCCTAAGCCTATTAATACTTTAACAATTCATTGATAGTTGGTATAATTTTGTTGATGTGGATACTCTCTCCACTGAGATAGATCATATTCTCTTAATTTTAGGACAGTCTGCAGAGGTAAAAAAAATTTAGTTTTCCTTCATATTTGGCAAGATTTGATCCTAGAGTCACAAACCTACATTCAAGCTATATCAGGATCACGAGCTATATTCACTAATGGTACTAAATCTAGGGGCTGTGAACTTGTTTAAAAACAACTATTTAAATATAATGGTTTTGCTTCACAATCCTATACTTTTTTTCATTAAAAACATTTTTCTAAGAAGGTGTAAGTATTAGGATTAATGCAACTGCCAAAGCAGTCAGATGATTTAAGAATCCCTGTTTCTTTCTTGTTTTTAGAATTCTGGCCGCTAAGAGGAATAAGGGTAGAACTTTAGTGGAGATGGATGTACTGATGATTTTCTGTACTGGGATACAAATGAAAAATCTTGCTTTTTTTTTTTTTTCCTCTCTCTCTCTCACATGCCAGACTTTATCACTATTTCCCCACTGGCCAACAGGATTGACAACACTTTTCTTGAACTACCCTACATCAGAAAGGAAATTAGAGTTACCTGAAACTACTAGTTTATCATTAACTAACTCATCTTTAAAACAAGTCTTTAGTTAGGCAAATATAATCAAGAACACAAGTGCCAAGGTGGCTCTTGCCATCAGTGAATTCAGTAAGCATATTTTAGGTACCTATCATATGCCAAGTATTGTCCTGAGCATTGGGAATACAAAGAAAAGCAAAACCAACAAACTGTCTCTGACCCTCAAATAGCTCAAAAACTAATGGGGGAGATCATATGCAAATAACTATACAAGCAAGATATATACAGAGAAATTTGGAAATAAATTCAAAGTGAACTAAGGAAAGCTCTTTTTATAAGGTTAGCTAATAAAAAATGCAAATGCCTGGAGGAGATTGGAGGATTTTGTGCAAGAAACATCAAAAAGGCCAATGTCACTAGATTTTGGAAGGAAAGAGTAGGAGGTTGAGAAGGGAAGTTTAAAGAACTGGAAAGGTATTTGTTTTTTGTTTTTTTTTAATATTTTATTTTGTTTTATTTTATTATTTTTATTTTTAAATAGCTTTTTATTTACAAGTTATATGCATGGATAATTTTATAGCATTGACAATTGCCAAATCTTTTGTTCCAATTTTTTTCCCTCCTTCCCCCCATCCCCTCCCCCCCATGACAGGTTGACCAATACATGTTAAATATGTTAAAGTATAAATTAAATACAATATAAGTATACATGTGCTAACAGTTATTTTGCTGTACAAAAAGAATCGGACTTTGAAATAGTGTACTATTAGTCTGTGAAGGAAATCAAAAATGCAGGTGGACAAAAATATAGGGATTAGGAATTCTATGTAATGGTTTATTAGTCATCTCCTAGAGTTCTTTCTTTGGGTGTAGCTGGTTCAATTCATTATTGTTCTATTGGAACTGATTTGGTTCATCTCATTGCTGGAGTTGGCCACGTCCATCAGAATTGGTCATCATATAGTACTGTTGCTGAAGTATATAATGATCTCCTGGTCCTGCTCATTTCACTCAGCATCAGTTCATGTAAGTCTCTCCAGGCCTTTCTGAAATCATCCTGCTGGTCATTTCTTACCGAACAATAATATTCCATAATATAAATATACCACAATTTATTCAGCCATTCTCCAATTGATGGGCATTTTGGAAAGGTATTTTAAAAGTTTTTTTTTTAAACTAAGTTGTGGTATATGATTGTGATAGAATACTACCATTCTATAAGAAATGATGAGCATGCTGGTTTTAGAAAAAAACATGGAAAAAACTTTCATGAAATAATGCAGAATAAAACAAGCGGAACTAAGAATACTGTATACAGTAACAGCAATATTAAAAGAGTTAACTGTGAATGACTATGCTATTCTGAGTAATATGATCATTCAAATCAACTATGAAGGACTTATGAAGTTAAATGCTATTCACATCCAGAGAAAGAACTAATATTTGGAAATAGTATTTACACATGTCTATCTATATCAAATGTTGGCTTTCTCTAATGTGGAGTAGGGAGAGAGGTCAGAGACAACACAAAACTCAAAATATAACAACAAAAAGGGGAATGTAACCTGTCTATAAAAAAAAAAAAAAAGACTGGAAAGGTAGGAAGGAGCCACATGACCAAGGAATTCCAGAACCTGGCCAATTATTGAATATGGGGTGAGAAGATGAAAAGGATTAACACCTAGGTTACAAGCTTGGGTGACTGGAAGGATGGTGAGGAAGTAAGAGAAGAAGATATGGAGGGAAAGATGAACATTTTGAATTTAAGATGTCTATAGAATATCCAATCTGAGATCTTATATAAGAAGTTAAAGATCTAAGTGTGGAGGTTAGCGTTAAACAAGATCTGAGAATTATCTGCACAGAGATTCAAGCGGAGATTAGATGAAACAGTATAGATGGAGAAAAAAGAGAAAGGTTTCCATGACAGAACACTGAGGTTCATCTACAGTTAGTGGTTGTCACCTCAAGAGAAACTGAGAAACAATTTTTTTTCCTTTTTTAATCTGATTTTTCTTGTGCACCATGATAATTGTGGAAATAGATATCGAAGAACTGCACATATTTAACATACTGGATTTCTTGCCATCTAGGGGAGAGAGTGGGGAGAAGGAAAGGAAAAAAAATTGTAACACAAGGTTTTGAAAGGGTGAATGTTGAAAATTATCTAAACATATATTTTGAATATAAACATTTAATAAAAATAACAAAACAAGGAGACTGAGAAAGAAGAGTAAGGAAAATCAGGAGAGAGTACCATCATGGAAACCTCACATCAACCAGATGCCTTCCACAATTCTTTCCTCCTCAATTTCTGTTTTACAAGAAGTCTTTTCCCTTTGCCACGGCAAACTCTTATATGTACAAAAGTGATTCTTCCTGTCTTGTCCAGCAGATTTCCCATTCTATTATTCCTATTCTAAAAATCTTTAGCTGGAGTTTGCACAGTGGCAGCCATGAGTTCAGGCTACCTGGGGTGGGGAGAATAAGAAGGTGAGAAGAGAAGGAGGGGATGGAAAGAAAAGGAGGGGGTGGGAATATGTTAACTAAACATTGAGAAGTGAGATCAAGTAGGTTATTGCAGTCCAGATAGATTCAGCTTGAAGGCAGAATTATCCCAGAGTATTTAGTTGGAGACCGAATTAATTAGAGCACGTTGGGAGAGAGGTTAGGGCAATAGTTTTAGAGTCGCAGGTGGCTTCAGACTGTCTGATGAAAAGCTTTGAAGCAAAGCCTTGCCTTTGTTCAAGGAAGGCAAGAAGATCTCAGGTTTTTTCAGTCAACTCCATCAAGCAGATAAATACCACCTTTTCTTAGCCTCAAGCTACTCTCATACTGTCCAAAATTTTAGATGCTTACCTACTCCTTATCCTAATTCTCAATTAAATTTCTAATTTTCTTCAGACAGCTAATCTTTGCCTTATACTAAGAAGAAAAAGAACTAGAAGATGACCAAGGTGATATATATCAAATATGAATGATAACCTTAATATGTAAATAAGGTAAAATATTCAGAGCTCTTGGGGTTGTTCTCAAGAGAAAACCAACATGGCTATTCAAAAAAGTTTAATTTTAGGATAGAGATAACTTGATTTCTCTGCTAAGGATAGAGGGAAGATTCTAGAATGAAAAACTTTTACTTTGGGAGATACTTAACATGTAAATTTGTTTCATTTTATAAAGGTCAGTGTGGGGAGAAATTCACTAGTATATAATATAATACAGATGGAATGAAGAGCCCTTTTGGTCTGCTTTTGAATTTTCCTTCTAATTAGTGGTCTTCTTATCTAATGTGAAATGGAAGCTATTTTCTATAAGGAAACACTTTACCTATTCTTCTCCTTAGTGATTTTAGAAAAGTCGCATATTCTAAAAATGGTGAAATTTAGGCATTTTATATGTGCGTAAATGCATATTAATTTTACATTCAGATATTGATTTGATTTTTTTCCCCCATATTGCTAAGTAGTAATTAAGCAGTAAGCTGGTAGGTGGTACAGTAGACAGAGCCAGAAGACCGGAATTCAAATATGGCCTCAGATGGTCACTAGCTGAGTGATCCTGGGCAAGTCTCTCCATTTACCTTCATTTGTCTCAGTTTCCTCATCTGTAAAATGAGCTGGAGAAGGAAATGACAAATCACTCCAATATCTTTGCTAAGAAATACCAAATGGGATCATGATGAGTCAGATATGACTGATCAATAACAAAAGTAATATTTTAAATTTGAGAGAAAATAAAGTAAAACATGAAAAAAATAGTAAATTTTAAACCCCCTGATTTAGAAAAAGATGATGCAGAAGGTATATTTTAGAATCCAACATATTTACAAATAAAACAATGTTATATTATTACACAAAATGACCTTTCATCTTATTTGGAGAAAAGTAATATTTGGTTTTCAGATATAGATCAAAGCAAGAGGTGATTAGAAACAGAGAATGGAATTTAAGAACTAGCTTTCAAGTTTTAACCCATCTGGGATTTAGGATTAAAAAAACGGAAAACAAACATGATAACATAACACATTAGTGATGTCAAATTCAAATAGAAAGGAGCACCTGACAAAAGAATCTCTGCAGATTATATTACTTAGAAAACCATATATAAATATTATGCTTTACTGTATTTTCATTTACTTTGTTAAATATTTCCTAATTAAATTTTAGTTTAGTTCAATTCGACCTGGGTTTTGTATCTCTAAAGAACATATGTGTATGCAAGTTGTTGCTAGTGGATAGGGGTAGGCCTACATTCAAATTAGGTCTCAGATACTTAATAGTTATGTGATACCTCTATTTGCTTCAGTTTCTTTTTAAAAGCACTCATCTCCTAAGGTTGATATGAGAACTAAATGAGATAAGATTTGTAAAGTGCAGTGTCTGACACATAATAGGTACTTAACAAATGTCTGTTCCCTTCCCCCAAAAAAGTAATCTATAATTTTCAAATTTATTATAAAAATAACCATAAAAATCTTAAAACATGGTGGGATTAATATTGCTATCAATGATTCATATTTTGATTTTTGAAACCCAAGAGAGATATTTAATTTTTTTATTAGGCAGCTAGGTGGTTCAGTGGATAGAAATGCTGGGCCTGGAATCAGAAGACCTGAACTCAAATTTGGCCTCAGAAACACATAAATTGTGGAACCCTGGGCAAGTCACTTAATCCCTATTTGCTTTAGTTTCTTTGTCTGTAAAATGAGCTGGAGAAGAAAATCAAACTGCTTTAGTATTTTTGCCAAAAAACTCCAAACAGTGTTACAAAAAGTTGCATATGACTGAACAACAATTTTTTATATCAATTTCCTCCTTTCTCTTCTTCAGTAACCTGAGTGCCACCTTGTTTGCACAAATTTAAAAAAACAAAACAAAACAATCAAGCATTAATGAAGAGTAATATGCCAGGCGCAGTGGTTTAGAGGCCCAGGGGATATAAACAATGAAACAAACCCTACTTATAAAGTACTTACATTTTAATGGGGAAACCACAGATACACAGATAAATCTATATGAATACCTATACCTATAAGTTACATACAAAGTAATTAGAGAGGAAAAATAATGATAGGTGGAAGAAGATATGAAAATTGCTTCACAGATGAGAGAATGAGTTCCAGGCACATGGGAAACAACGGGAGTGAGGAACAGAGAAAAGACCAGTTTAGCTAAATCACAAAGTAGAAGAAAAATATATAATGAAGTTGTAAAGATAGTTGGGGCTTAGTTATGAAAGGCTTTTAAAAGCTAGACAAAAGAAGTATGTTTTATTCTACAGAGGACATCTTTGTCAGAGAAATTTGTTGTAAAGATTCCCTTCCCCCTTCCCCAACTGTTTTCCTTCTAATTTTAACTACACTGAATCTATTCATTGTTTTTTGTTTGTTTAGATTTTTTTTGGGGGGGATTGCAAGGCAATTGGGATTAAATGACTTGCCAAGGGTCATGAAACTAGTGAGTGTTAAGGTGGCATTTGAATTCTAGTCCTCCTGACTCTAATGCCCATGCTCTACCCACTGTGCTGCCTTGCTTCTCCTGCACTGACTGACTCTATTTGTGCAAAAACTTTGTGATCTTCAAAGGTTCTGATAAAGGCCTCATTTGCAAAATATATAGAGAATTTACTCAAATTTATAAGAAATCAAGTCATTCTCCAATTGATAAGCGGTTAAAGGATATGAACAGACAATTTTCAAATGAAGAAATTGAAACTATTTCTAGTCACATGAAAAGGTGCTCCAAATCATTATCAGAGAAATGCAAATTAAGACAACTCTTGAGATACCACTTACTCCTCTCAGATTGGCTAAGATGACAGGAAAAGATAATGATGAATGTTGGAGGGGATGTAGGAAAACTGGGACATTGATACATTGTTAGTGGAATTGTGAACAAATTCAACCATTATGGAGAGCAATTTGGAACTATGCTCAAAAAGTTATCATATTCTTTGATCCAGCAGTGTTATTACTGAGCTTATATCCCAAAGAGATCTTAAAAAAGGGAAAGGGACCTGTATGTGCCAAAATGTTTGTGGCAGCCCTGTTTGTAGTGGCTAGAAACTGAGGGGATGCCCACCAATTGGAGACTGGCTGAATAAATTATGGTATATGAATGTTATGGAATTTTATTGTCCTGTAAGAAATGACCAGCAGGATGATTTCAGAGAGGCTTGGAGAGACTTAAATATATTGATGCTAAGTGAAGTGAGAAGAACCAAGAGAACATTGTACATAGTAATGAAGAGAATCAGCTACTTGCAGAGAGGAAACTATGGGAAATGAGTGTGGACCACAACATTGCATTTCCTCTCTTTCTGTTATTGTTTGCTTGCATTTTTGTTTTCCTTCTAGGTTTTTTTCTTTCTTTCTAGATCCGATTTTTCTTGTGCAGCAAGATAACTGTGTAAGTTGTATACATATATTGGATTTAACATATACTTTAATATATTTAACATGTATTGGAATATCTGCCATTTAGAGGAGGGGATGAGGGGAAGGAGGAGAAAAATTCAAACAGAAGGTCTGCAAGGGTCAATATTGAAAAATTACCCATGCATATGTTTTGTAAATTAAAAAAAAACTTTGTGATCAAAAATTATCCATTTTATGTTTCATGATTCTAATTTTAACACATCCATAGCTGCAAGGATTATTTTCCTCTAATTTGTTTATCATTTCACTATTAATATTTCCATTTATATTTAAAAGTCAGATGTCCATTTTGATACACCTAGAATTTGTGTCATATGGTGTGTGTGTCTTTTTTTTTTTTTACTTAGTTTCATTTTATTATATATATATATAATAATAACTTTTTATTGATAGAAGCCATGCCAGGGTAATTTTTTACAGCATTATCCCTTGCACTCACTTCTGTTCCGATTTTTCCCCTCCCTCCCTCCACCCCCTCCCCCAGATGGCAAGCAGTCCTTTACATGTTGAATAGGTTACAGTCATATGGTGTGTTGTGATGATCCTAGTCTAGTTTCTACCAAACTACTTTTTAATTTCCCCAGCTTTTGTCATATAGTAAATGTTTTTGATCTTTATGTTTATCAATTACCATGTTCATTTGTTTACATATATGAGATATAAACTAATTCTATTTGTGGATTTTTTTAGATAGTATCAAATAATTTTGATTACTGCTGTATAGTTTGAATATGTTATTACTACAGCTTCCTCTTTTCCTCCTTCCTCCTCCCCATTATTTGAGGTTCTTGACCTTTTTGTTTCTCAAGATTAATTTTTTTTTCTAGTAAGATATCTTTTGGTCTTTCATTGATTTGGAACTGAATAATTTAGATAATACTATTTTAAAATATCGATATGGGCAAACAATGAAAAAGTAATCTCTACTTATTTATGTCTGTATTTTTTTAACAAGTGCTTTATGTAGTTATATTCATATAATTTCTGTATATCCTGGTTGGTGAATTCCTAAATATTTTGAATATTCTGTAGTTATTTTGAATGAAATTTCTTCTCCTACTAAGTTTTATGGGAGTTAATTTTATATTGTTTCTCTCAAATGATTGTTTTAATTTTTTTGTTGTTGACTTTGAGCATTTTCTAAGTAAACCATCCTATCATCTAAAAAAAGGATCATTTTTTTTCTTTTGCTTAGATTTTATTCAATTTTTCTTGTCTGATTACTGTGACAAGCAATTCTTGAAACTATGTTAATAGTTATGATAATAGAACCACTTGTTTTTTATCCCTACTCTTATAGAAAGATCCACTGGTTTATGGTTTTAGGTGGATACAATTTACCATATGAAAGGTCTGTTTTATTCATTGCTTTTTAGTGTTTTTAAAACATTTATACGTTGTAAAAAATTTTAAATTACTGATATGTGAATTTTTGTTTTGTTATAAATGTAGTGTATGTTTGTAATTGTTTCTTTCCTTTTCTTTATTTCTCTTTTCTTTTCTTTTCTTTTTTTTTTTTTTGGCTGAGGCAATTGGGGTTAAGTGACTTGCCCAGGGTCACACAGCTAGGAAGTGTAAGTGTTTGAGACCACATTTGAACTCAGGTCCTTTGGACTTCAGGGCTGGTGCTTTATCCACTGCGCTACCTAGCTGCCCCTGTAATTGTTTCTAATATTAAACCAAACTTATGAAACTTCTTACCTGATCATAGCGCATAGCCTTTTTTGATGGCATCATTGTAACCTCTTTACCACTATTTTAAAACTAGAATTCTGCACTGATGCTGATTAGAAATAATACTGTAATTTTCTTTCTCTTCAGGTATCAAGACCATATTTGTATGACTGAAAGAATTTAATAGCCTCTCATTTCCTTTTTTTTCTTTTTGGCAGTTTATGAAATGTTGGAATTGTTTGACCTTTGAAAGTTTAATTTCCTTTTATTTCTTTTTCATTTTTTGATATTTTCATCTCTTAAATTTGTTTTTTTAAAAGTTTGTTTTATTTATTATTTAATCAAGTCAAAAGATTTTAAATTTTGTTAATATATTCTTTGATTTTCAATTTCTATGTTTGTATATTTTGTCAAGGTTTTAAAATTAGGTGCATTTTCTAGTTTTCTTAAGTTACATTTTTACTTCATTTGTTGATGTCTCTCTTCTTCCCCTTCCCATCCCATTAATGAAAGTATTTAGAAATGGAAATTTTCTTCTTGATAGCCTTGGCTAAAAAGTTTTGATATGTCGGATTGCTGTCAAGTCAGCAAGCATTTATTGAGTGTTTACTATCTGCCAGACATTGTGCTAAATCCCAGTTATACAAAGAGAAGCAAAAAAATTGCTTCTCTTAGATATCTCAGAGTCTAAAGAACATGAAAACAGTTATGTTCAAACAGAATATATATACGATAAATAGAAAATAATTAACACAGAAAGGGTACTTAGCATTAAAGCAGATCAGAAAAAGCTTCTTGCAAAAGGTGGGACTTTAGCTAAGACTTAAAGGAATCCAGGAGACAGCTGAGGAAGAAAAGAGATTCAAGATATGGGGGGAAAAACCAGTGTAAAAAGACCAGAGTCAGGAGGTAGGGTCTCTTATATGAGAAATAACAAGGAGACCAATATCACTAGAATGAGGAGTTTGTGGAAGAGAATAAGGTCTAAAAAGACTGGAAAAAGTAAGAAGGTAGCCAGGTTAGAAAAAGGACTTTAAAAACCAGAGGATTTTTTATTTGGCCCTGCAGATAATAGCGAATCACTGCAGTTAAATGATTTGGGGTGGGATGAAGTTGTCATGTACATACCATTTTAGGAAGGTCAATTTAACAACTGATTGAAGGCCAATCTAAAGTGTGGAAAAATCAGGCTGTATGTTACTTCAAAAGATCCTTGACCAAGGAGGTGCAAATGGTGAAGGAGAATAATTTTTTGTTGTTGAAATATTCTATTGTTTCTATGTTTTATTCTTTGATTCAAATTCTTATTTGTTCTCCAAATAATTTTTAATCTTTTCTTCAAAGACCTTTTATTTAACATAATTCTTTATTGCATTTTGGCCAGTTAAAATGTTTAATTTCTGTATTTTTGAATTATGGGTTCTTTATATTTGTACTTGCATATATTGAATATATACATGTATCAAGTACTGATGTTAATTGTCTATGGTCTCTTTAAACCTAATAATGTTTCTTTATTAACCTCTTTTAAGGCTATATTTATCTATGCCTTATCTGAGATTGTGACTACTGTTTTTTAAATTCATCCAAAGCTTAACAGATTTTGCTCCAGTTCCCTATTTTAACTGTGTGAATCTATTTTTTCAGTGTGCTTGTTTGTTTTAAATAACACTGTTGAGTTGTGCTCTCTAATGTATTCTGTAACTCTCTTCCATTTTATGACTGAATTCATCCCGTTCACAGTTTTGATAATAAAATCTGTATTTCTTCTTTCCTATCTTTTTATACCTTCCCCACTCTCTTCTCTTTATTGCACAAAGAAATGGGTGTTAAAAGACTTGGAGCTCTATTCGATGTTGTATGCTTCTGTTCTATTACTATTTCTCCTTGTCCAGATTCCTACTGCCACCTCTTTCACAGATTTATAGCTTTTCTTTCTTTCCTTTTATTCTCCATTTACTTTGTACCCTCTGAAAATAGATTATGACTAATCTACCTCTCTGAATCTGCCCTCCCCTATCTTCCTGACCCTGTTTTATCTGTTAAATTTAATGTATTTCTATATCAAACTTTTTGTGCATGCAGATGCATATTTTAATCAGTTTGTCCAATTAATATGACAGTGGGGTTCATGTGCATAATCTTAAATGCATGCTCTTTTCCCTCATCTTTCTCCATATTTCTAGTCATTCTAAGCATCAAGATTATTCTAGATAATAGTTCTAGTCTCTTTCATCTTCTTTCTCAAGTGCATTCCTTTTTTATTCCATTTTTTTTTCTTTTAAGAACATCAAAATATAACAAAATAGTTCTGGATGCTATCTTATTTACTCCCTTTCTGAGGACTAAAGACATTGAGTGGATGTTTTTTCTTCTATTAGGATAAAAACACCATCGTTGTATAATCATCTCCAACTGGTCAATTTATTGTATTTACCTTTCTAGGTTTCTCTTGACGAATGCATTTAATTTCATGGTAACTACTCAGTTCTGGTATCTTCTTCAGGAATAAGTAAAATCCTCTATTTCAGTAAAGATCTATTTCTACTTTACATCTCTCTAACCCTCTTTCCTCTGTAGGATTATGCTCAGGCTTTGCTGGGTATTTTAGGTAAGAATCTACTATCTTTTGTCTTTTGGAATATTATATTCCAAGAAAACTTCTCTTTTGGAATGGTAACTGTGGATTCTTAGGTGAGATCTTGATTGGGATTCCTTGGTACTGGAATTTTTCTTTCTGGTTGCTTGCAGACTGAAAACTCTGGATTTAACCTATGAAAGTCTTGAGAAATTTTATTTGGGTTTCTTTCAGGAGATGACCACTGAGTTTTTCCTGTTTTAACTTTGCCCTCTGGTCTAATATAGTGGAACAATTTTTATGTATGATTTCTTGAAACATGGTCTTTAGGGGTTTTTAAAAAGTTTCCAGATAGTTTTTGATTCTTACATTTTTAAAAAAAGATACCTTATATTTTTGATATTTTTTCCTTTGATTTCCGACCCAAGTTAATTTTCAATGAGTTTGTTACCTTTGTAAGATTCCTTTTACATTTTTACTATTTTTCTTTGAATTATATATTCTGTGATTTTCTCTATAACTTTTATTTCAATTATAATTTCCAAACTTTCTTGATTCTGTCCCCCAAAGAACTCTTCTAAAACTTCAGTTTACATTTAGAGTACCCCTACCTGATGTCTATATTAAACATACACACACACATATATGTAGATGTATATATGTACACAAAAATGTATATGTCAATATGTATACACATGTCAACATGTATCAATATGTATATACATATTTATTTATTCCCTCCCCGCCCAGATATGGATACACACACATCATGAACATTTTCTTAATTGGGATTTGCGTTGGCTTAGGACTAGTCTCTGTGCACTTTAAGAAGAAATGTTCTATGGATTGTTTGGAAAAACTGATTTGTATTAACTACAGAATAGGTAATTATTTCAAGGAGTGGCTGGGGCTAGGGTGCTGCTTTGGAGACTGAATTCCATGCAGTGAAGAGGAAAATGGAGGATAACTTGTGCTTGAGTGTTCTGATGCAAGGATTATGGCCTTTCTTGACTCAACTACACAGACTTCTGAACTTTGAGTTAGAAAAATACAACTTCATATTTTAGGAATCTTTGGCTAGACCCTATTCCAAACTTCTTGTCACCCATACACACTTGGTCTGGTTATCTTTGTTTAAATCTAGTTAATTTATGGGAGGAGGGCTTTTTAGCTTCCACTCACTTTGCCATTAAGAAGAGTTTATTTTTTTATTTTTTGGGGAGACTATTTTTTGTACACAGCAGATTGCTTGGCTTTGTTTCTTATGCATTTTGCCACTTTGGTTTCACTAGATTGTTGAATCTATTTACACCTTAGGTTATGATGATGAAGATTGGGCTTTCCACTTTTTATTACTTTTGTATTGTTCTTTACCACCTCCTTCTTTTAAATCAGCACTTTTTCCTTGTAAATAATTTTGATTAACCTACATTTTGATGCTTGTCTATTTCCCTCAATTCTAACCCATTTCTGCCTAACTTGCCCTATCCAAAGTCCCTTCAATTTACTACATGAATAAAAAAGAAATTAACAATGGCATCTATTTTTTCTCTTTTGACTCTTCTTTCCTTCCCAGTCAAAAGAATAATTAAAAATCTTCACTTCCCCTTCCATTTCATGTTTTAGTGAATGATATTTTGCTGTGCTCATTTCTAAGTTTTCCTTTGCTTGGCCCTTATCTTCCCATCTATTCTAATCTGAATTCTATTCTAATATATACATATGTATTTATTCCTTCTGTATTCTGAATTCATCTAGAGGTTTACTAAGAACCAGTTTTAACTCCATACTTTCTCTCACTTCTGTTATTTCATGTGTAAATTTCCTGACTGACATACCCAACTGCCTATTGAACATCTCCAAACTAGATGTCCTGTGTTATCTTAGATTCAACATGTTCAAAACCGAACTTATTTTACCCTCCATACTCTCCAAAATTCCTCGTTATTTCAGATGGTTATCACATGTTCCCAATAACTCGGGCATGTAGACTAAATATAATTTTCTATTCCTCCCTCTCTTATCTTCCATATCCAATTGCAAACTGTGTTTCTATCTCTGTAGTATTTTTCATATTTGCTCCCTTCTCTCCTATTGACTCTGGTGTACATTCTGTTCACCTCATACTTTGATTATTGAGACATCTCAGAAGCACAGTGCTTAGTGCTTCTTCAGTCAAGACCTGATTTCAATCTGGCCTCAGAAACTTAATAGCTGTGTGATCCTGGCCAAGTCATTTAACCTTTGTTTCCTTTACTTTCTTCAACTGTAAAATGGGGATAATAATAGCATCTACTTTTCAGGATTGTTGTGATCAAATGAGAGAATATTTGTAATGTCTTGGCACAGAGTAGGTACTTAAATGTTTGTTCTCTTCCTTTTTATTGAAATAGATTTCTGGTTGATCTCCATGACCAAGTCTTTCTCAATCCCAGGCCATCCTGTATTCAGCTGTCAGATTAATCTTCTGAAGCAAAGGTCTATTTTGCTCCTCTATTCACTCAATACAATTAGCTCCCTATTATCTTCTTTTTAGTTTTTAAAGCTCTTTCTAGCCTAGTACCTTATTATCCTTCTTGGTTTTTGACATGGGACACTTCCAGATATTCTGTGATCCACGACATGGCTTTTTTTGCTCAGGACACTCCATTTCCCTCATCATGTCTGTACTACACCTCATGTCTGTAATTTTCTCCCTCCTCTGCTGCTGTTGGTTTTCTCTGAAGTCTCAGTTAAGATGCCACCCTTCTGCAATAAGTCTTTCCAACTGTCCTGAGTAAGAATGCCTTCCCCCTGCTGATCATCTCCAGTTTATCCTGTATATATAGATTGTTTGTATAGAGTAGATTACATGTGAGTTGAAGGACAAGGACTTGCCTTCTCGTCTTTTACCTTTCTTTGTACGTCTAATATCAGTTCATGGCATGTAATTATCAGTTCATGGCATGTAATAGGCATTTAATAAATGATTGTTGACTGAGTGAAAGTAGAATGCCTACTCCAGTTAGGGATCCAGTCTTTTTTTTCTAAAACAGAAGCTCTTTCTACTCAACACCCTATGATTGGATGCTGCTCTTGTGGTCTATCCTTTACTCTAATTACTCTCCCTTTGTTTTGTGTTTCTGGGCAGAATCAGTGTTTTCTTATGGGGTAAGAAGGGATTCAGGCCATGAAGAGACCAGATGTGAACTCTCAAATTCAGAACCTGGTTATGGGGATATAGGTCTTACAGAATTATCTCAAGATGTTAAGTGACTTGTCCATGGTCAAGAAGTTAATATATCATGTCAGAGGCTGACTTTTAGGTTGGTTCTTAAGGCATTATGAAATGCTGCTTCCTGGCATTATTAATGATAATAATTAATAATAATTCAAAATCTAATTAGACTTTGGATTGCCAAACACTAAGTCTATTTATGCAAAAATGTTTTGGATTCACCTATTCAATGAATAGATCCTCATTCTTACTAATTCTCTCCCATCTCAGTGATACAAAAAAAGGGCAAATTTTTATTTTACTTTATTATCATGGAATTTTTTTGTCTTCTTAGAATTAAATATGGTTTTGAAAGGCAAAGTGGCTAGTACTTTTTACTATGGGTTTTTTCTTTTTTAAAAATTCTTTAATGGATATTACCACTAATGAGAACAATCTTGCAAATCAAAGTTGCAATACCATGTTAAATATGGAAAATACAAATAGCTACAGCTTTGGAAAGGGAGAAATCAGGGTGTACTAACTGATAGTAGCAACTTCTAATCTAAACATTGTCCATTTAATTATTGTATGTTTCAGTGAATAATTGTTCCTAGTATAATATAAGAATTCATGATGAACATTTTGCTTAAACAATAAGCTTGTATTTTATAAAACACTCTTTATCTAAAACGTCCTTGGAATATTCATTCTAACCAGTTCTCTCTACATCACTGAAAATTATCTGTCATATATACTTCTCCATTATATACTGGGGCATAAGCTTTTTAAGAAAAAGAAAAGTGAGCATGACCTAAAATTAAACTGTACCAAATAAATGGACATCAGAATTTCTTTTTCTTTTCTTTTTTTCTTTTTCTTTTTTTAATTTTTATTTAATAATTACTTTATATTGATATAATCCATGCCAGGTAATTTTTTTACAACATTATCCCTTGCACTCGTTTCTGTTCCAATTTTTCCCCTCCTTCCCTCCACCCACCCCCCAAAGATGGCAAGCAGTCTTATATATGTTAGATATGTTGCAGTATATCCTAGATACAATATATGTTTGCAGAACCGAACAGTTCTCTTGTTGTACAGGGAGAACTGGATTCAGAAGGAATAAATAACCCGGGAAGAAAAACAAAAATGCAGATAGTTCACATTCGTTTCCCAGTGTTCTTTCTTTGGGTGTAGCTGCTTCTGTCCGTCATTTATCAATTGAAACTCAGTTAGGTCTCTTTGTCAAAGAAATCCACTTCCATCAAAATTGGACATCAGAATTTCAGGAAGGTTTACAGATATATGTATAGATATTTATCTATATACATATATATCCATGTATAGAAATATTTATATAGCTATGTACACACACACACACACACACACACACGTGCATGTGTGTTTGTGTCTATCTAGTCATCTATCTCTTTAGCTTCTTTAAGCACATTTGCTACCTCTTCAGATGTGATAGAAGGTCTCCAAAGTAAATTACAACTTCTTATTCACACATTAATATATCATAATATTTTGTTTCAAAAGTCTGTCAGATTTAGGCATATCATAGTTTGATTTTGAAAGATGATATTCCTTCTCATTAATTGGTATTAAGGAAATAAAAAATTATCCCTTAAAAGAAATTCTTTATACAAGATAGCTATTTAGAAGACAGAATTATACAGATAACACTGGCAGAGAAGATGACATAAATACAAAAGACAAATAAAAATTTAGGGGGTTTTGAGTACCTAATATCCTAAAGGGATATTAGGGCCCGAATTTCTGTAATTCACAATGACTGAAAAAACTAATAACAATTCATATTATTTAGCCGCTTTGAAGGCAAGATGACGAACCCCAACTTGGAGACATTTAAAACATAAGTTGTAAAAACCAACAATGCATGCAAGAAAAAACTTTTATATTATTAGATGATCCCTTCTAGTTCCAAATACTTTTGGGAGCTGGAGGGAAGGGTGGGGGAACAAGAGAACAGGAACTCTTCATCTTATTATTTTATGAGTATTGAGAATTCTCTAAGTGAGTAAACTCTCCCTACCAAAGCAGAGATTTATTATGTGGAGCACTGAGGAGTTTCTCAATCAATCAATAAACATTTATTAAGCACCTACTATGTTCCAGACAATTTGCTAAGTGACAAAGACAAAAAAAAAAAAAAGCAGCAAAACAGTTCTTATCATCATAAAGCTTACAATATAATGGGAGAGATAACATACAAATATAAACAAATCAAGCTACGCAAGGTAAATAAAAAAAATAAAGGAGGAGAAGTATTAGAATGAAAAGGGGTTAGGAAAGGTTTCCTATAGGATATAAAATTTTAGCTGGGACTCAAAGAAAGGTTAGGAAGTGAGTAGTCGAGATAAGGAGTAAGGTAATTTCAAACCTAGAAGACAACTAGAGAAAATGCCCAAGGCCAAGAAATGTCTTGTCTTTTGTGAAATAGCCAGGAGGCCAGTGCCACTAGTTCAAAGAGTATATAGTAGAAAATAAGGCATAAAAAGACTGGAAAGGTAGGAGGAAGCTTACAAGATCTTTGAATGCTAAACAGAACATTTTATTTTTGATAGGAGCCACTGGAGTTTATTGAGTGGGGGTATGGGGTAACCTGATTGGACACGTGCTTTAGTGCTCCTCTCCGTCCTTGTACTGTGACCCTGAAATGAGTATAGACAATGGATTCGTCAAATAGCATCTGACCTATGACTAATGACTGGTGATGTGATAAGAGAGTTACAGATTCAAGAGATGAAGACAGTATACAGTTGAATTGGTTCACTAAGGGGTCAAGATGGGCAAAGAGTAGTAATCAATGTAGAGGAGATGACCAAGGAGAGAACTGAATGATCAGGAGTTTGAAGGTGAGGAAGAAGAGTAAGTTTTACAAGGGAAGGCAGAGTGAAAAGACAATTGCTTCTGGTCAGATAAGAGGATTTCAGATTTTTTGACCTTGGAAGTGGTATATTTATGGGTGATGGAAAGATTAAGGATATGACTATTTTTGTGTGTGGCTGTGGTAGGATGGAGAAGTAGTTTGTGTGAGGTAAGTAAATTGAGGAACTACAAGTAGTCAGGATGTTTGAGAATACGTATATTATATACACACACACAGACAGAGATATAGATATGTTGAAGTTTCTTAGGGAAAAGAGAAAAACTGATCTATATGTTAAAATTCATGAGAAAGGAAGAAGAGGGACATAGACGTTTGTAGACAACTGCTTACAGGATTTTGATTTTGATTAGCTGGGAGATATGAATAGCATGAACCTCAAAATAAGAGAGGTTGTTCAGTAAGGACATAGGGATTAAGTATGTTTGAGAAATGGAACTTGAATCCAAGTCTTGCTGATTCCAAGGCCAACTTTCTATTAAATACACTATGACTCTCCAAATAGCATGATCACAATAGTTATATTCTTCTCCAATTATTGAGAATGATTCATCAACAAACATAATTCATAAATTCAATTACCTTTGGGATCATTAAGTTGGTTTCCCGAGGCCAAAAATTATTTGGAGATTTATACACTAAATGATCACCAACTTTACTATATGCAGCAATATAGTAACAGTTCATTTATCTAGTACTACTGAAGAAGATAATATTGGAGGGAAGTTTTTCAAATAAAATAAAATTTTCCCATGTGAAAAAAAACCTTTTTATTTAAAGACTTATTTTTTGTGATACCTTCTGTGAGGTTCAAAGTGATAAGTGAGCTATTCAAAGTAATAAAAATTAAAAAAAAAAAGAAGAAAAAGCAGTTATATAAAACTAACACACCAAATCATTCTTTAAAAATATGCAATATTCCACACCCATAGACCTCTGCAACTATTCTCTATGGCCAAGTGTAATCAATACAATTATATAGTATTTAGTTTCTTCCTTTTTCTCTTCTCCTTATCTAGGCTATCTCACTTTCTGTCAAGTTCAAGTAAGCAATTCTATTCTTTTCTGAAAGCTTCATATGTACCATTTCTTATAACATAGGACTGTTTCAATCTGTCACAATTTATTTAGTCCATCCCCAACTGATAAGGAATCTCCTTTATTTTTAGTTTTCATTTATTTATCTATGTATCTATCTATTTTATTATGCTTATAAGAATGGGTTAAATCCATAAGGGTTTTTAGTAAGGAAAAGTTGTTTTTTTTGTTTTGTTTTGTTAGCAATTAACAAGAGAGAAGACAAGTTCCCTAGTGGTAATCATAAGGATGACACCATTAAGGGGGGAAATTCCATGAAGTAGGAATATGTTACTGACCAGTAGGCTAACTCCAAAATTGATTTGGTACCCTGAAAAGAGATGGCAAAGGAATTACAGCAGAGTAGGGGACTTTTATAGAGGAAATATAACTTCAGGGATTGACATTATGACTTGGCTTTCTAATTGGATATACTAACTGAGGTTATGATGATTTTCTCAATGCAAAGAATTCAACAATGAATTCTATCAGAGATTACTACCTGGGGCATCAGCTTCTCATTCAGGAGGATCAGAAATAAAAGCAGGAGCTTCCCATATCAGTGGCCTATCAGTGATAACAAAGGTTAGTATTTCTATCTGGTTTAAAAGATCATAAAAGGTAAAACTAGAGAAACTTTAAAACTCAAACAATTGCTCTAATCTACTAACATACTTTTC
Source organism: Antechinus flavipes (assembly GCF_016432865.1). Taxonomy (NCBI): domain Eukaryota; kingdom Metazoa; phylum Chordata; class Mammalia; order Dasyuromorphia; family Dasyuridae; genus Antechinus; species Antechinus flavipes. Next base: position 53,722,632 of record NC_067399.1, on the reverse strand, counting down.
AATGAATTATGTGTCTTTGTTGATTCATTCTACTATAGAAAAGTTTTACATCTTCTGTAAATTTGCCTAATTCTGTTCTCATATTTTCATCAGCCAATACACTCAATATAGGCTTAAATCATTCTCAATGATTTCAAAGATTTCACAAGATCAGTAGTTACTGGTCACTTTTTTTTTTTTTTTTTTTTTGGCTAGGGATGCAGGCAAGGACAAGATGGTAATAGAGATGATCATCTATGATATTTACTGTTGTAGAATCTTTCAGTTATTGAAAAACAATGTCTAAGAGATTTTAAAACTGTTTTACCTCTACCAAAGAGAGATCTATAGCCTCTTCTCTTTTAGTAGAAAGGATTTCTGTGTGTGTGTGTGTGTGTGTGTGTGTGTGTGTGTGTGGAGAGGGGTGTGGTGTTTGCAATGGGAAAGCTGCAAGAGGGAAGGAAAATAAGACTTTATAATAGTGTTTCCTATGGGCCAGGCACTATGTTCTTCACAAATTTGTTATTTGATTATTGCAACATGGATTTCAAAGTGGTTAAAAGAGCTGATGAAAGACCTTGCTATATCATCTATGGTTAAATTTCTTGAGGATATTGGGTGATAATTAGCAACCTGAGAGAATAGAAAATAAAACCCCATAGAGAATAAACTAAAAGCAATTTGGCTCAGTGGAGAACAGCTTAGGCAAAGAGAAGGAGAAGCTAATGATAGCTCTGCAAAATCAAAAGTGAAGGCCGATCCTCCATAAGCATTTCTTTACAGGTTCCTCAGGTGTGGATGTCTCTACTGACCAAAGTCTACTCTTCCAATTGCATATACTGCAATTGTGAGAGAGAAAGCTCAAGGCTTATTGGGGAAGAGCTATAATTTAGAAGAAGTTATCCTATGATGATGTTAATTATATTGTCATTTACTAAAATGCTTTTGTTCTAATCAAAATGTGTAATCCTACTGACTAATTTAAAAAGTAAAGTATATCAGTAGGCAATAATGAGCTATGGTTCATAGAGGATTCTGATACATAAACAATTAGAATTTAGGGTGGCTAACTGGGAGCCCAGAATGTGGGAGGCCCCATAAAATACATAATAAAATAAAGCAGTTGCACTGATAATCTTTGTGAAGTTCAAAAAAATACTTTCCACATCTTTTTGAACAAAAGAGAATTTAAAAATCTTACCTCAAAGGAACATTCAACATTTCTTTCATTTTTCTTATGCGATAATCCCTTCAGTTCTATCTTTTCAACACCCACTGCAAAAGAAAAAAAATTCTGAAATTAAACTGAAGTGCAATAATAATATTATCAACTATCTTGCTCTCAACAATTTTCAAAAGAAGACTCAAAGTGATCAATAAATTACTTTTTGTTGTTCTGTCATTTTTAGTTATGTCCAACACTTTGTGATCCTATTTAGGATCAGGCCTCGTGTTCTACCCACCTTGTCACCTGCCTAATAAATTGTTAGAGACACCTATTTCACAACTTTTGAAAAACTTTGTGGAATTAAAGGACCCTAAATGGAAAGAAATAGGCAAGTAAAATCAACAGACCAAAATTATGTCAGTGATAAAAATGTGATCTTTATTGGAGGCAGCAATTACAAAGATAAAAGTATATTTGTGAAAAACCAAGCAAGGATTTGTTAAATATGGCTTTTATAAATACAAGGAAGCAAAAAGCTAGAAATTTTTTTGGGGGGCCACAAAGCAATTGTGGTTAAGTGACTTGACCAGGGTTCACACAACTAATGAATGCTAAGTGTATGAAGCCACATTTGAATTCAGATCCTCCTGACTATAGGGCTATCTATCTGGCTCCCAAAGCTATAATTTTAAAAAGACAATAATTTAACAAGCACAAACAAATGAAAACAACCTATTTCTATCACCTTTCCTAAATACAAATAACACAAATATTGTAGAACTACTTATAGAAGGCATTTGGTTCTTTGAGAAACTTAACTGCTAATTTTTAAATTCTGTATGCAATCAATGTACTTTACAACAGGGTTTCTTAAACTTTTATACTTGCAACTCCTTTTTGCCCAAGAAATTTTATGTGAATTTTTATATTTAAGAAGGTTTGCTTTGCAACAGTTCTCCCTTCACATGCACTCTATGTTTCAGTTGCACTAGCCTTCCTGAAGTTACTTACACATGGGATTCTACCTCTCAGCTGTGAACCTTTGCATAACTATTCATCCCTTCTTCTTCCCTCCCCCATCATGTATATCCTTCTCCTTGCTTTAATTTCATAGAATCTTTTCACAAAAGATATATATAATGTAAATGGCAAGTATTTCATAGGGAAGAGGGGAAAGTGTCCACTAGGAAAAGCCTCTTACAAAATGTAGAATCTAAGTTGAGTCTTAAAGAAAGCCAGGAATGACACAAGGCAAAGGGGAGAAAGGAAACTTCTCATGTTGAGCATGAAATGAAAAGGCAGGGTTTCAAAAGATAGAGTGTCTTGTGTAAAGAACATCAAGAAGGTCAGTGCTGCTGAAATTCAAAATATGCATTGTGCTCAGCATATAGTGAAAGTTTAATAAATATTACTGAAGGTGTGCAAACTTTGGTATTTTTTTTAACACATATAGAAACCTAGTTAAAATATAAATTTTATCATTAACAACAGAGACTGGTATTAAATCTAGATAGCTCCTACCCAAATCAATAGTTTTAATTCATCAGCCAGTAAAAGGTCACTAAATAGATATGGGTTAATTTAGGGGATTTTTTTGTTGTTTGTCTGCCAACAATAAACTAGAAGCAAATTATGATAACCTCATAAATGAATAAATTCACAGTTATTAAGTTATCAGAGTCCATATTTGAAACTCAAATTTTCCCAGCTCCAAGCACATTAATCTAACCACTATACCACCTGTCTCCAGATTACTGACTTAAGCAAAAAACAAAATCAATACTAAATTAGAATAGAATTAACAATTCATAAATGATTTTGATAAATGCCCGATTCCTGTCTCCCCCAAAATAAGTTCTGCTACCTTTTGTATTTAGACAACAGTCATTTCTGGGAGAAAACAAACCAAAATTATCATGTTCACCCCTCTGAATTAAACCATGATCTTTGTAACAAAAAGGCTAAAATATCCATTACACTGATCATATCTAACAACATACACAATATTCTCTTCCAGTAGTCCCTACATATCTGGCATTGTATATGCTTCACTTTTGTTCTGAAAACCTTCATTTTTCATTTACTTGGAGAGCTACTTCTTTGTGGTGATCTTTTTAATTTACATTGAATATGCTAAGTTCTAATGGTTCTATTTATTTCAATGTTTCAAATTTTTATAGTACAATGATAGTGAATCACATTCAAATACAACAGGTTTTTCAGCCAGTCTTTACTCCCAACATATAGGTACCCGCTTTGTTTCTAGTTCTTTAGAAAGAATCATGCCATGGATACTTTAATAGATATTGGATCTGTGGGGCATAGGAATAATAAATAAGGGGATGATCACATGAATGAATACTTTAGGCACTTTCTTCATACAATTACAAAATCCTTTGGTGCTTCATTGTTGTTATTGATTTACAATAGTTAAACTGCCTTAGGTTATTGTGATGGTCTTGTATTGATGTCTATTGTCTTATCTGTTCATTAGTACTAATGATTGATTTCATTTTAGGTGGATAAAGGAAGAAGAGAATTATGACACTTCAGACTGTTAAAAAGGGTCATCCATGTATGCATATATTGCATTTAATTTATACTTTAACATACTTAACATGTAGTGGTCAACCTGCCAATGGGGAAAGGAGGGGAAAAATCGGAACAAAAGGTTTGGCAATTGTCAATGTTGTAAAATTACCCATGCATATAACATGTAAATAAAAAGCTATTTAATAAAAAAAAAAAGAAAAGAAAACAGAGACTAAACAAACAAAAAAAAAGGTTCATCAAAATTATTCAGCATGTACATGATTAGAATGGTATAGCAAAGCAGGAAACAAATACAGTAAAAAATGTATCTATGATAAATCCATGAATATAAATCATTAGGAAGAATTCTTTTTTGACAAGAACTTCTGGGAAAACTGGAAAGCAATTTGGCTTAGATCATAAAAAAAAAAGGAAAAAAAAACCGGCAGCTAGGTGGTGCAGTGGGTAGAGCACCAGCCCTGAAGTTAGGAGGACCAGAGTTCAAATGTGACCTCAGACACTTAACACTTCCTAACTGTGTGACCCTGGGCAATTGCCTCAATTTAAAAAAGAGAGAGAGAGGGAGAAAGAAAGAAAAGAAAAAAGTCATTTAAGTTACTTTAAACTAAAAAAAAACTTTAATGAAGATGAAATAAGATAAATTGCAAGGGAGAAGAAGGCTGGTGGGGGTATACAACTGATAAGTCCATCACATAGCAGTGATAAGTCCAATAACTAAAACGTCTTTTTATTCATTTCTGTGTGTATATATAATTCACTAGGAACTATTTCCTATCAGGCACATTTTCAAAGGGAGAACTGCAGATTCCAAATGACCTTTTGAAAACATATTCTGAATAATTAAGAGTAAAAGCAATGCAAGTTAAAATAACTGAGCTTTTACTGCCTGTCCTGCACATTGATTTCTGAAACTGTCTTGACCATTAGATCTCGACAAACAGAAACTTATGAAAGACAAGGTCAACAGCAGTTTAGAAGACAATTTTGTATTGTGAAATTATAGGAGGGAGGAGAGAAGAAGCATTTATTAAGAGCCTACATCTGCAAGGTACTGTGCGCAACACTTTATAAATATTATCTCACCTGGAGAAAGAATGTACAGTGTTGCCTTATAAAAATGCAAAAAGTAATAGATAAGTTAGGTTTACAGAAGACTTTATAAAAAGACCCAACTCAGGCAAATAATCACTGGGATATTTGAAGATGAAAACCCTCAAATTCTTTTCTCCATTTATGATAGCAGAGTTACCATATTTGGCCTCTAACATCAGAGCTCCCAATAAGCTGCATGACAAAGAAGAAATAGATGTAAAGAAGACAAATAAGTGAATAACAGTTGAACCAGACCAAGAAGGTTTATGCTGTATGTATCAAGAGAAGGATTCTCAAAATATCTGAAAGAAGAGAGAATACCAAATGCTTGGAGGGAAAAAATTATTTTATCTTTTCCTTAAAACAAGAAAGCTGAGAAAACTTAAATCCATCTAACTTATATGTTTTCTCATTTCTATAAAATCATTAGAATAATGCTATCTCTATATATTGATAATACCGTCATTAAAGGTTTGAGAGGGTTAGTTAGGCTTTTGTAAACAACACTGTAGAGGCAGAGCAAAGATGATGGAATGACAGGAGTTACAGTGTTTCCTTCCACAACCTCCTCCAAACAGAACAAAAATTCATCAGACCAAATCTAAAAAAGTTACACTGAGTCATTTTGCCAGCCCAGCTCAATATAGGGAGACAGAAGCAAAGTGTGTAAACACTGGGGTGGCCTGGGAGAGACTGTGTACCAGGTCAAGTGGATATACCAGACATATATTAGTGAACTCCAATGGCAACAGGTGCCAACTTTATCATCTACAGCTTATTTTGGGGGTCACAAAATCAGTATGGGCAGATGGAATTGAATGTAGAAATGGGCATTCTCAGGTAGAAAGACCCTAAGCAGTTTACTAAGAAAAGACATTCAGAAGGCAGCAGCAGTGGCAGTAGCAGATGTAGAGTTCAGACTTTAGGCTCTGAGCAAAATACCCTTTTCTAGCATCAGTCCAGCCCAAATTTAGATCCAAACCCAGATCAGGAACTTGTAGAGCTCAGGCTAGGGAAGCCAGCAATCAGACTTTGTCCTGGATCAGACTAGTTAGATAGCACTGAAAGCTTACAATTCCTCCACTTCTCCTTGAGATCCTGGAAAAACATAACACCCAAATTCCCAATGAAATAATAATATCAATCAGCTAAGACCTTTCTTCTATTAATGTGGCTGAGCCCAGCCCTAACATAAAGTCCAAAGTTAGAAGAAGACTACATAAACAATCCCAGTATGATGAGTTATTATGGTAGTAGGGACATTGAAGACACAAACACAAAGAAAACAAAAACTCCAAATCTTCTGTAAGCAATGCCTCAGAGAAAAACACAGTTCAGTAACAAAATCAACTACAAGTATTGGAAGAGATGAAGTAAGAGTTTTTTAAAAAAGGTTTTTATAAATGGAATAAGAATGCTTGAAGAACAAAATTGGGGGAAAAATGGCATGGGCTACAGAACCAAGAATTACAGCTTGGCACCATGGGTATAAAACCTTGCCCAAATGATAAAGTTCCTGAAAATTACAATGGACCAAACTGACTTCATGAAGCAACCAAAAATATTAAAACAAAGTCAAAAGGCTGAAAAAAGGAAGAAAATGTAAGATAGCCATAGTAACAGCCCAATTGATAGGGACTACAGACTGAGGCGAAATAATTGAAATTATGTGAATGCCAAGACCAAAAACAAACAAATGACAAAACAAAAAAAAAAACCTAGATATCATGTTTCAATAAATTTTTAAAAGAAAACAGACTAGATCTTTTTAGAAAGAGAGCAAAGTGAGGATAGAAAAGAATTTATCAGAAAGAAATCCCTAAATGGAAACTCTCAAGTACATCATAGCCAAAATCCAGAGCTTTCAGATCAAAGAAAAAATACTACAAGCAGCCAGAAAAAAAAGAATTCAAAGTCCAAGAGGCCATAGTATGAATCACACACTATTTGGCAGCAACAACTATGAAGGAGTAGAGAAATCAGAATATAATCTAGAAAACATAGCATATGAGCTTATGCTCAAGAATGACTTACACAGAAAAACGGGTATAATGCTACAGTAAGGGTGAAAATGGATCTTTAATGAAACAGAGGACATCCATGCATTACTAATAAAAAGATTGGAGCAGTGAAACAACTCTGAAGTTAAAACACTGGTGTGAAGAGAAACATAAAAAGGCAAATATGGGTGAGCAATGATAAAGACAAGAATAAATTACTTACAAATATGGCAAATGACATATGTGTCCCCTCTGATCCCTAACATCATTTCAGAGTATATAGAAAAAATCCAATCAGGGAAGGCCTGAGAATGGTTTTCTTATGTATTGATGCTCTTTAAGAAGAAAAGAATGAAAAGGGGCAAGCAATACATGGCTGAAGGCAGGGACAGGGAAGATAAGGGAAAATTATGTTAACAAATCAGGATGTATAAATTGATATCTATAGAATTGGGGAGGTGGAATAAGAGAATAGCAGCTGATACATGAACCTCTCTTACCTGAACTGGTCAAAAGAAGGAAGATATAAACCCAGAGTTAGATACAAAACACAACAAAGGAAACAGGGAGGAGGAGGAGGAAGAATTAGAAGGAGGGTAGAATCCTAAGAAAAACAAATTCTAAGACCATGTAAAAATACTTGTAGCTCTTTTTGAGGAGGCAAAGAATGGGTATCTATGAGAATGCCCCATAAATTGGGGAATAGACAAATTATGTTATATTAATATGACAGAAAACTACTGTGTTGATCTCTTTATCAGAATAATGACCAAAGAGGATTCCAGAGAACTAATGATAAAAAAAATCCAGATTATTCACCTTTGAAGTTGTATTTCAACCCATAGTTTAATCAATGTATAAATAAATAACAGAATATTAAAGTTGAAAAGACACTTTGATTTTAAAGCTGAAGACTTGTATGAAATAACTCAACAAAGGTCACACAGCTAGTATGATGACTAAAATATTAGTGGTATAGTGGTGACTAAAATTAAGTTCACTTGAAGGATACATAAATTTACAAAGTATCATAAATAATATATGGATTTATGTTTCTTTCAAATTCAAAATAGAATACATATAAACAGTGTTTAAAGATATTGAGTAATGATCCTACACTATCTATTCTCATAGCAACACTCAAATGAATAAAAGGAGAAGAAATGCTTGAGGTTTAATAGATGACATGAAAGTTTTATAGGGAGAGGAAAGGGTGGCTCCATTTAGAAGTTAATTTCATTAACTAATTATCCTTTTAGCTTTGTGTGCATATATACATATAGTAATTATGTTTTAATACCTCACTAAATTGAAAATTTCATTTTACATTCCCTCCCCTTCCCTCAACTCACCAAAGTTATATTCTCGTTAGTATGTACTTTTGAGGATCCTGAAATCAAAATGTAGAAAGTTCTGTTTTATAGGGTGAACACTTCTATATTTCCATTTAAGTGAAATTACTGTGCTTCAGTTTTATTTCTTCAGATTAATGCTGTCAGTAAACAGTTTTTCAAAATGAGCATTCAAAACAATCACTCTCATCTATATCCTTTAGCTTTCTTAAACAGTACAACATAAAAACTAAAGAAGAGAATGATGTAGTCAGCATTTTTACTGGCCACAAAAATACCACATGTCTACCTACATGTTCCAGGGCTCCATAATATCAGGGTTTATGAAAACACACACACACACAACCTCTCCATCTGGACTCAAAGGGGGAAGTGACTCATATCTTGACAGGAAAATGTGAAAAACAGATGGATATTATTCAGCTGTTTTCAAAGAAAAAATGCTGTAAGACTTAAATGTTTGTGAGATCTTTTCAAAATCTTCAGACCAATCTGTAGTGCTTTGTAGTGAGAACTCAATAAAATGGCATAGCTTAATCTATAATCAGCTGCCTCTTTTGTCTCTTCATTGCTGAAACAGATTTGAACGAAATTATTAGGAAGGGCTTGGTATTAGGCATAGGATAGTTCTTTCCATTCATTTTCATTAAGCCTTGAAATGGCCACATGTTACTATACAGGCAAAGTTGCCTTTATTTGTCAGTGACAGAATTTCCAAGCTTTGTGATGTAGTTGCACGAAAATGATTTAACACCATTCTGAAGTTCACCTCAAAAGAAATGAAGCATTCAGAGTTAATAGTTATTCTCCCAGATGAAGAAAATCCTATATCATATCTACTTCTCAGTAAGGTGACCAGAGGTCCAAGATTACATAGGTAACTCTAAACTTCACCTTTAATACTCTTTTTATTCAGAAAAGTTAATGGTGATTTAATGCTAATACATCATAAAAGAATACTATGGTCAGAGAGGACAGTATAGCATCAAGAGGAAACATCAAGAAAAGAGAGTGAAATTATAGATAGGTGAATCAATAAGCAAAACTTGATTATGAGAAAATAATACATTTGCAGTAGACCTGAATTTCTGAAAGGAGGGAAAATTAATAGCATCAAGCAAAAGTCCTTCTTTTCCCTTTTCAAATTATTTCCCTATAAAAAATGTAACAAATTTCCAAATATTTCTCCCTTAAGACATGCTTAAGAGCTAAAAGTCATTGTTGGCTTCAATAAAATCTATTATCTGCAATTCATACTGCTTCATTTTTTAATAACTAAGGCAATACACAAAGTAAGCATAGTGGTATTCTTAAGAGCAGAAGGAAAGGAGAATGAGTGAAGTGGATTAGTTAAAAAAAAAAAAACACAGCAGAGAATATTTGTAGTGCTAAGTGCTTGATATCAACAAGGTATGACTGAGAAAATTGGAACCAGTTATTCTAATCTAACTTGCAAGGTTATAAGGGTGTAATAGGAAAATATTCAGGAGTATTTTTTCAAAGTGTTGAGCAATATGCAAATTCTGGGTACTATTATTATTTTTAGTTCCAACTAATTGGAACTATTTCACATTTATATAGTGTCTTTATGTTTATGTGAAATAAGGTAAACATTATTCTTATTTTACAAATCAATAAGCTGAGGTTCAGGCTTAAACCAAGGACTTCTGACTTTTAAGTTTGTGTTCCTTCCCTAGATCAAAAAAAAAAAATTAGGTTGGGGTAGGATATAAGGAATCCAACTATTATGATCATAATCATGGACAAAGAATTGTATTAAACTTATTGGAAACTTAATCACTTATCTTTGATTCTGAAGGTGATTTCTCAGCATTTTTCACCTAAAAATTTATTTAAAGGGATGGAATTAGGCATGTTTCTTTACTATTATTTGAATTGTCAAAGATGTAACAAGAATTAGCAACTTACAAGTCAAGGGATCAATCTGGCATTCTATTAAAATATCACAAACTAAAATTATTTCCAACAAGTAGACAGCAGCAATAACCATGATCTATTTGGATATGGATGGTCCCAGAAACTTTTTTTTTCCTTTTTTTTTTTTTTTAAAGATTTTTTAAAATAAAGCTTTTTATTTTCGAAACACATGCATAGATAATTTTCAACAACATTCACCCTTTCAAAACCTTGTGTTCCAAATTATTTTTCTCATTCCCTTCCTTACATCCCCTCGGCAGCAAGTAATCTAATATAGGTTAAACACGTGCAATTTTTAATATATTTTCCACAATTATCATGCTGCATAAGAAAACTCAGATCAAAAAGGAAAAAAAATGAGAAAGAAAACAAATTGCAAGCAAACAACAAAAAAAGTGAAAACACTATGTTGTCTTCCACATAGACCCCATAGTCAGCTCTCTGGATGCAGATGGCTCTCTCTATCACAAGATCATTGGAACAGGCCTGAATTATCTCATGGTTAAAAAGAGCCACGTCCATCAGAATCAATCATTGTATAATTTTGCTGTTGTTGTGTACAATGTTCTCCTGGTTCTGTTGACTTCACTTAATCATCCTATTAATTGTTTTTTATAGAAAAATCATATTCTGGATGCCTATCAATTGGAGAATGGTTGAGTAAATTGTGGTATATGAATGTTATGGAATATTATTGTTCTGTAAGAAATGGTCAGCAGGATGAATACAGAGAGGCTTGGAGAGACTTATATGAACTGATGCTAAGTGAAATGAGCAGAACCAAGAGATCATTATATACTTCAACAACGATACTGTATGAGGATGTGTTCTGATGGAAGTGGATTTCTTTGACAAAGAGATCTAACTCCGTTTCAATTGATCAATGATGGACAGAAGCAACTACACCCAAAGAAAGAACACTGGGAAATGAATGTAAACTATTTGCATTTTTGTTTTTCTTCCCGGGTTATTTTTACCTTCTGAATCCAATTCTCCCTGTGCAACAAGAGAACTGTTCGGTTCTGCAAACATATTGTGTCTAGGATATACTGCAACATATTTAACATATATAGGACTGCTTGCCATCTGGGGGAGGGGGTGGAGGGAGGGAGGGGAAAAATCGGAACAGAAGCGAGTGCAAGGGATAATGTTGTAAAAAAATTACCCTGGCATGGGTTCTATCAATAAAAAGTTATTATTAAAAAAACACACATATTTTTAAAAAAGAAAGAAAAATCATATTCTATAACATCCATATAACATAACTTATTTAAGCCATTCTCCAACTGATGGGCATCCACTCAGTTCTGGAAATTTCTTGCATGACACTAAGCAGGACCTGTGGCTATATCACCTTTCTCTCAAGACCTCAAATATCTCTGAAGTGCCAGACATTTTCCTGATGCAATTCTGTTTCAAAAAGATAAATGGAATGATCTCTTCAGAGAACCATCTTAATCTTTAACAAAGTACAAAATTCTTTGTTATGGGGGAGGAGGGTAAAAGTAGTAAGAAAGAAAATCTTTAAATTTCAGCAAAACTTTTCAATATATCTTTTAAAAATTACATTATGCACAATATTTCATACTTGTGAATTCTCTGTGTCTACAAAGGAGTGAGAATTAGTGCAATGGCATTAAACATCTTTGGGACCAAGACTGTTTATATTTATATTTTCTTTTCTTTTTATTATTATTATAGCTTTTTATTTATAAAACATATGCATGGGTAATTTTTCAACACTGACCCTTGCAAATCTGTTTTCCAAATTTTCCCTTCCTTCTCCCCCATCCCCTCCCCTAGATAGCAAATAGTCCAATACATTGCATTCATTTTCAATTATTTTGTGGTGGTGGGTTTTTTTTCCCATTTATATTGTTAGTCACTGTTTCATGGCTCTGCTTGCTTCATTCTACATTAGATCACATAAGATTTCACATGAGTCTCTATATTTTATGTTCAGCATTTCTTATAGCAAAATAATATTCCATTTATATTTATATATACCACAATTTATTTAACCATTCCCCAATCAGTAGGCATCTATGTGGATTCCAGTTTTTTGCTCTTCTAATAAATACTTTGCTATATATAAAGCTTTCTTTCTTTCCTTGGTTAGGATAGATGCCTTGCATTAGTGTCTCTGGGTCAAAAGGGATAAACATCAAATGGATATTTCTAGGTGGAAAATAATATGTAACAAATACCTTCTCCCCTTTAGGACAAACCTGGCCTTATTAGTCATAAGTGACTTCCTATCACTGAAAGATTACCTGCTACAGTTCTCTATTGCAAGCTTTTAAAAACAAAACAAAAACCCATTTAACCTGTATAAAATTTGAAGAAAATAAAATACTGACTTTGATTTTTAAAAACTAAAAGAAATTTGGCATCTTTTTTTTAATGGCACTGTTCAATAAATACCAGATTTTGTAGTAAATAATAAACTGTACAATTAAATTGATTTTGATCTAATCACAGGAGTGTTTTTTTAAAAGTTTTTTTTTAAATGAGATTTTTTTTCTACAGAGAGAGAGAGAGAGAGAGAGAGAGAGAGAGAGAGAATCATTTTCTTTATAGGTTGACCTGGATGAGTACTTTAAATTTGACAATTAAACACATAAGCAGTAGTGTAAACCTTTTACAAAATTATTATGAGTAGAAAGGAAAGTCACAAAAAAGGAAACTTTTAAGTAGAAAGTTTTATGAAGGGTTTTTTTCATTGTATTTTTTAATTAAAGGTTTTTTAAAAGACTCAGAATCTTCTCTGAAAAACCATGTAAAATAGGCTTCAAGGAATTTAGCAGTGCGTTTAAGATGAATAAATTGCAGTCTTGAAAATATTGCAATGTAACCTACAAAATTAAGACTTTATTTTTTAAATATAATAATACAAGATTAGGACACCCATATTAAATCCAATGAAAGTACAAAACACATTCTAAAATCAAAAAAAAATTTAGGTTGACATTTTGAATTATCAGCTGCATTGTTCCTGTCCAATACTGTAATTAAGAAATGAATCTAAATAGAATCATAAAATATTACTGTTTTTTAAAGGGAAAAAATGTCTATTATTCTCTCTTTCCTCTTTCCTAGCTAATCTTGAAAAAAAAATACAATCTGTGCTTCTACTTTTCCACTCAAGAATTTTTGACCTCATCATTGAATTAAGCTGATTTCTTCTCCCAAATAATCAATGATCTTCTAATTGCCAAATCAAATGGTCTTCACTTCTATACCCCTTAGTTCTGACACTCTCTGCAACAACTGATACTATCAATTTTTCCCCCTTTTTATATACTCTCTCTGGTTTTCATGGCACTTCTTCCTGGTTCAGCAAATGACTCCCAGACCAAAACATTCAGCTTTAATCTCTCTGCTAAGAAATAGTCATACATCCCCAACTGCTTCCTGGACAGCTGGACCTGGATGTTCTTGTAGACATCTCAAATTAAGCATGTCCAAAACAGACCTCATCATCTTTTTCTTCCAAACCTTCCTCCCTTCTAGACTTCTCTATTGCACTATGATTTATTTCAGAGTACCAACATCCTCCCTTTTACCCAGGCTCACAATCTGTGTCATTCTGGACCCTATATGTCCTAGCCCATTGCTAAATCTTATCTTCTACCCTTATAATGTCTTCCTGGATCACTGCTTTGTGGGAGAGTGGCTTGAATAACTTGCATAGGAGCTATAAAGGTCACAGTATAGTTATGACAAAAGGTGATCCACTGAAAAAAATGGCAAACCATTCCATTATCTAAGAAAACCCTATGGAAAGTATTAAAATTGGATTAAGTATGGCATTGTAAGATGAGCCCCTCAGGTCAAAAGGTATCCAACATGCTACTGGAGAAGAGCAAGACAAAGTGGCTAGACCAAAGCTATAAGGAAATTCAGCTGTGAATCTCTCTGGTGACAAAAGGAAAGTCCAATGCTACACAGATCAACATTGAATAGAAATCTGGAATGTAAGATCTATGAACCAAGGTAGGAATCCATGAACTTAAATGGATAGGAATAGATGAATTTAATTCAGGTGATCATTACATATACTACTATGGGAAAGAACCACTTAGAAGAAATGTAGTAGCCCTCATAATCAATTAACAGGTGAGAAAAGAAGCAGTGAGGTATAATCTCAAAAATGACAGAAAAGCTGTTCAAATCCAAGACAAATGACTGAATGGCACAGTAATATAAGTCTATGCTATGACGATCAAAGTTGGTCAGTTTTATGAAGATCTATGACATCATCTACAAATAACACATACAAAAAATTTTGTCACAATCGTCATAGGGAATAGGAATGCTAAAGTAGTAAATCAAAAGATACTTAGAATAATAAGCAAGTTTGGTCTTGAAATATAAAATGAAGCAGGGTAGACAGAAACTAAAGATAATTTACTGGTCATAACAAAAATTCTTTCAATAATACAAAAGTATACTTTGGACGTCACCAGATAATCAGTATCAATAATCAGGCCAATTATTTACTTTATAGTCAAAGATGAAGAAACTCTATGCAATCAGTTAAAACAAGACCTGGAGCTAACCTATGGTTAGCTGAACTTATGGTTCAGATCATGAGCTTCTTATTGCAAAATTCAGACTTAAATTGAAAAAAAGTATAGAAAACCATCAGACTATAAAGGTATGCCTTAAATAACATCCTTTATGAATATGAATTGGAGTTGATTGATAGATTTATGGGATTAGATATGGTAGTGCCTGAAGAACTATGAACAGAAGTTTGAAATATTGTACCGGAAACAGCAACAAAAAATATAACGAAGAGAGAGAAAACAAAATGACTGTCTGTTGAGACTATAAATAGCTGAGGAAAGAGAGTTAAAGTGAAAATGGGAAAAGTAACGATACATTCAACTGGATGCAAAATTCCAGAGAATAGCAAGGAGAAAAAAGCTTTTCTTTTCTTTCTTTATTTTATTATAGCTTTTTAGTTACAAGATATATGCATGGGTAATTTTTCAGCATTGACAATTGCAAGACCTTTTGTTCCAACTTTTCCCCTCCTCCTCCCCACTCTTTCCCCCAGATGGCAGGTTGACCAATACATGTTAAATATGTTAAAGTATAAGTTAAATACAATATATGTATACATGTCCATACAGTTATTTTGCTGTACAAAAAGAATCGGACTTTGAAATAGTGTACAATTAGCCTGTGAAGGAAATCCAAAATGCAGGTGGACAAAAATAGAGGGATTGGGAATTCTATGTAGTGGTTCATAGTCATCTCCCAGAGTTCTTTTGCTGGGTGTAGCTGGTTCAATTCATTGCTGCTCTATTGGAATTGATTTGGTTCATCTCGTTGAAGAGGGCCACGTCCATCAGAATTGATCATCATATAGTATTGTTGTTGAAGTATATAATGATTTCCTGGTCCTGCTCGAAATAAAGTTTTCTTAAAATAAGCAATGCAAAGAAATAGAAATAAACAGAATGAGAAAGACAAAGGATCTCTTGAAAAAAAAGAGTTATCAAGGGAACATTTCATGCAAAAATGGACATGATAAAAGAAATAGTAGGGACTTAAAAACAGAAGCAGAAGAGATTAAGTGCTATACCCAATATGCCAGCAAATTTGGAAAACTCAACAGTAATTACTGGATTGGAAAAGATCAGTGTTCATCCTACTCATAAAGAAGGGCAATGCCAAACAATGTTCAAATTACTAAATGATTTCACTCGTTTTACATGCCAGTAAAGTGATGTTGAAGATTTTGCAAGCTAAATTTCAATATATGAACCATGAATAATCAGAAGTGGAGTTTGCTTTTTGAAGAGGCAGAAGAACTAGAAACCAAATTACCAGGATTTGCTGAATTATGAAGAAAGGAGTTCCAGAAAAACACCCACTTCTGCTTCATTACCTATACTAAAGTCTCTAACTGTGGTGGATCACAACAAAATGTGGCAAATCCTAACTAAAGAGATGGAAGAACTAGATCAACTTGTTTCCTGAGGGATCTGTATGTGGGCCAAGAACTAAACAGAACCAAACATGAAACAACCGATTAGTTTAAAAATTGAAAAAGGAGTACAACAAGGCTCTATTATTGTCACCTTATTTATTTACCTTATATGCAGAGTACATCAATGTGAAATGCCAGGTTGGATGAATCAAGAAATATAAGCAATTTCAGATATGTAGACAAAGTACTTTGATGACTTTGTAAATAAGAAAGAACTAAGTTTCTTGATTGAGGGTGAAAGAGGAGAGTAAAAGCTAGGTTGAAGCTTAATATTAAATAAAACTAAGATAATGGTATCTGGTCCTATCATTTTCTGGCAAATAGAGGGAGGAGATATCACTTTGTTGACAAAGGTCCATATAGTCAAAAATTATGTTTTTTTCTGATAGCCATGCATGGCTGTAGGAGCTATATTATAAAGAAAGCTGCAAAATTGATGCTTTTGAATTATAGTGCTGGAGAAGAATTTTGAGAGTCCTTTCAATAGCAAGATCATTAAATCAATCAATACTTAAAAATAATTCAGACTATTCACTGGAAAGTCAAATACTGAAGTCGAAGCCTAAATACTTTCACTATATAATTAGAAGACAAAATTACTGGAAAAGACCTTTTGACATTGGGAAAGATTGAAGGCAAAAAGAGAAGAGGATAAAAGAGGATGAGATGGATACTGTCATGCAAACAACTAACATGAACTTGGACAGATTGGAAGAGAGTAGAGGATAGAAAAGTTTGGCCCATGGGGTTACAAATATAAGCATTTTAACATTTTACATATACTTACAAGCAAAATAATTACAACTTAACTCCCTCACTTCTGAGACCAAGTCCACATCTGCTGATTTGCTTATATCCTTTTAAAATAAATTTCTCCAACTGGAAATTCACATGCCAGAAACTAGGTATTGACCCACACCTAACACTGTATACCAAGATAAGGTTGAAATGGGTTCATGATTTAGACATAAAGAGTAGTACTAGAAGCAAATTAGAAGAACAAAGCATCGTTTACCTCTCAGATCTGTGAAAAAGGAAGAAATGTTACTAAAGAAGAACTGAAGTACATTATTGAATACAAAATGGATAATTTTGATTATATTAAGTTTAAAAGATTTTGTACATACAAAACCAATGAAGACAAGATTAGAAGGGAAGCAATAAATTAGGAAAAAATTTTATATTCAAGGGTTCTGATAAAGACCTCATTTCTAAATATAGAAGATTTAAATTAATTATAGAAATCCAAGCCATTCTCCAATTGATAAATGTTCAAAAGATATGAACAACACAATTTTCAGATGAAGAAATAAAAACTATTTCTTTTTTAGGCAATTGGGGTTAAGTGACTTGCCCAGGGTCACACAGCTAGACAGTGTCTGAGATCAAATTTGAACTCAGGTCCTCCTGACTTCAGGGCTGGTGCTCTATCCACTGCGCCACCTAGCTGCCCCCTTAAAAACTATTTCTAGTCATATGAAAAGGTGCTTTAAATCATTATTGATGAGAGAAATGCAAATTAAGACAAGTCTGAAGTACCACTATACACCTCACAGATTGGCTAAGAAGTCAGGAAAAGATAATGATGAATGTTGAAGGGGATGTGGGAAAACTGGAACATTAATACATTGTTGATGGGGTTGTGAAGTTATCCAATCATTCTGGAGAGCAATTTGGAACTATGCCCAAGGGTCTATCAAACTGCATACCTTTGATCCAGCAGTGTCTCTACTGGGCCTGTATCCCAGAGATCTTAAAGGAGAAAAAGGGACCCACATATGCAAAAATGTTTGTGGCAGCCCTTTTTGTAGTGGCAAGAAATTGGAAACTGAGTGGATTGCCCATCAGCAGTTGGGGAATGGTTGAATAAGTTATGGTATATTAATGTTATGGAATATTATTGTTCTGTAAGAAATGATCAGCAGGATGATTTCAGAAAGGCCTGGAGAGACTTACATGAACCTATGCTAAATGAAGTGAGCAGAACCAGGAGATCATTATACACAGCAACAAAATTATATGATGATCAATTCTGAAGGCCATGGCTCTTTTCAATAGAGGTGATTCAGGCCAATTCCAATGATCTTGTGATGGAAAGAGCCATCTGCACCCAGAGAGAGCTCTGACTGTGGGAACTGAGTATGGATCACACTATAGTATTTTCACTCTTTTTGTTTACTTGCACTTTGTTTTCTTTCTCTTTTTTTATTTTTGATATGATTTTTCTTAAGCAGCATGATATTTGTGGAAATATGTATAGAAGAACTGCACATGTTTAACATATATTAGATTACTTATCATCTTAGGCAAGAGGGTGGGGGAAAGGGAAGGAAAAAATTTAGAACATAGGATTTTGTTAGGGTAAATGTTAAAAATTATCCATTTATATATTTTGAAAATAAAAAGCTTTAATAAAAAACATAATAAAATAAATTTCTCTGGAAACATCCTGAAATTTCTATTTCTAAAATCCTAAATCAGGTATCCTTAAGAAAGGGAAGAAAATAACAATTATTAACTGCTTACTTTGTATTAGACACTGCTGAACCCTTAACAAATATCATCTTATTTGATCCTCACAATATCTGTGTGAGGCAAGTCCTATTTCACCCCCATTTTAGAATTAAGAAATCTGAGGCAGACAAAGATTAAGTGACTTGCCCAGGATTATTACACAGCTAGCTAAGTGTCTTAGGACAGATATCAACATGGGTCTTATTGACTCCAGTTCTCTAAACACCACACCACCAAATGCCTCTATAAAGAACAATAAAATGAATAATGGATGCAAAAGCACTTAATGAGCACTTACTTTATGCCAGATATTATGTGTCAAACTGCTAGGGATACAAAATACTTAAAGACAAGAAAGGCAAAGTTCACTGCTGGTATCACACAAATGTCTCATTCAAGCAAATTCTAATTTCTTTTTTTTTCTAATTTCTAATTTCCATTCTAATCATGAATGATGTTCCATATCCATTAGATATATAAGCAATCTGTCAAATTTTGATGAACTTTCTAAGTTAATATTAGCACAGGAATGGAAAAAGTTGTATAACACTTTCCAAAGAGAAAAAATAAATATAACTTATAGTTTCTATTTGTCACTATTACAATTTTATTTTATCTATTTTTAAAAATATACATCGAGCCATGCAATTCTACTAAACAGTTTTAATATTTCTTTGTGTCCAGTTTTCAACATTGTGAGAAGCATATATGTTATTCTGTCAATGTGATTACAAATAAATGGCTTTGGGGTCAGCATAGCTTGGTTTGAAGACTATCAGGTTGACAGAGCACTCAAGCTCAGAGATCAGACAGTAAAACACTAATGATAAGTAATCCCTATAGCTTTGAAAGAATAATTGTAGTATTCTAAAATGGAAATAAAATACAACATTAAGTCAATACAAATAAAATACAACATATTAAGACAATACAAATAGTCTTGAACTCATTTCAATAAAATTTTATCAGACTCCTATAATGGGTAAGTGCTGGAAATAAATAGATAGAAAATAGACCTTGATTTAAGGGAGAGACTCTTGGCCACATTAAATATGAAAAATATGAGAAAGTGATAAATGTAAAAGAGAGGCCAGGACAACGTAGTGAGAAAGAGAGACCACTTTCACAGTAGGAGATCAGGCAAGGATTTATTCAGGATTATTAGGAGTTCTAATCTATTTTTCAAACAGCTTCAAAAGTGATTTTCCTTAAATGCAGGTCTGGCTGTGTCATTGTCTGACTCAATAAACTTCAGTGGCTTTCTGTTGTCTCTAGTATACAATACAAACTTTTGAGGATCTCCATAACTTGGCCTCATTCTATCTTTCCAGCTTTATTGCACATTTTTCTCCCCTTCCTGGACACGAAAATCCAGGCAAACTGGTCTTCTCTCTGTTACTGCCATATTTCTCATTCAATTTTCCATCTGTCTTTTCTTTAATCTTTTCCTTTGTTTGTAATATACTCCCTTCTTTACTTCTGCCTTACAGAATTCTACGTTATCTTTATTTTGAACCTATCATGCAAGCTGCTTAAGAAGAGGGATTGCTGAGGCAGCTAGTTGGAGCAGTGGATAGAGCACTAGCACTGAAGTCAGGAGGACCTGAGTTCAAATTTGACCTCAAGACACTTAACGTGTCCTAGCTGTGGATCCTGAGCAAGTCACTTAACCCCAATTGCCTCAGGAGAAAAAAAAGAGGGATTACTTTATGTGGTGGTGATTGTCTCCCTTGTGCCTGCCATTTAATAAAAGCTTGCTGATTGATCAGATCATATTTGGAGGATTATTATCAGGTCTGCTGGGTAACACAATGGCTAAAGTACAGGGCTTGGAATCAGAAAGACTCAAATCCAGCTTCAACCACTTAATAGCAGACCCAGGGCCAATCAGTTCACCCTATTTGCCTCAAGTTTCCTCATCTCTAAAATGAATGAAATGGTAAACCATTCCAGTATCTTTGCCAATAAAACCCTGAAGTGTTCATGAAAGGTCTCGGGGCAGCAAAGCGGGCTTGGAATTAGAAGACTCATCTCTGTGAGTTAAAATCTGACCTCAGACACTAGCTAGTTGTGTAACCCTGGGCAAGTCATTTCACCCTGTTTGCCTCAGTTCCTCATCTGTAAAATAAGCTGGAAAAGAAAGTGGCAAATCTCCAGTATTTCTGCCAAGAAAACCCCAACAGCATCACAAAGAACTGAACATGATTGAAACACACCTGAACAAAACAGGTTTTGGGAAATAATTGTTTTTTCACTTAACAATATGTTTTCCCCAATTACATGTAAAGACAGTTCTCAATATTTATTTTTCTAAGATTTTGAGTTCCAAATTTTTCTTCCTCCCTGCTCTTCTCCCCAATCCCCAAGACAGTAAGCAATCTAATAACACACATACAATCATGTCAAACTTCCATATTAGTAATGTTATTAAAGAAGAATCAGAACAAAAGAGAAAAACCACAAGGAAGAAAAAGCAAACATTTTTTTAAAAGCAAAAAATATTATGCTTTGATTTGCATTCAGTGTCCATTTTCTCTCTGGATTGAATGGCATTTTCTATCATGAATCTTTTGGAATATTGAATCACAGTATTGCTAGAAGAGTTTAGTCTATTATAGATGATTATCATACAGTGCTGTTATTGTGTACAATGTCCTTCTGGTTCTGGGCAATATATTTATAAAGCTAAATAGAATCCAGTAGCATTAGGTCAACTTAAGACCTGCTGAGAATCAATTGAAAAAAGTACAAATGTTGAACCTGTAGAAGACTTATGGGTTAGGTTGAATATGGTAGTAAATGTCTTCAAGTACTAGAGAGATTATTTACATGGAAACAAAACTGGGTTGGTTCTGTTAAGCCCCAGAAGTTAACAATATGTAGCAATTTCATCTCCATGTACAGAAAAATTTCCTGACCATCAAAGCTAGTCCTAAGCATAAATGGCAGCTGGAGTAGTAGGATATCCCTCATTATAGATTGCCATGCAAATACTGGACAAAAATATGTTTGTTATATTATTGAGGAGCTTTTTGATCAAATATAGTTTCTAAGCTTTAAAAATAAAAATTCCTGAGCTTTGATGAGATTTGGGAGAGCATCTCACTAATGCATAATTTCCCTCCCAAATTAAAAATTGGGGAAAAAAAACAAAACGAAGCAGCATGTGAATTGGCAACAATCGGTTTGGAGATCTGTTGATCTATTTATTGGGCATAGTTTTGAGACAGGTCAGGGTAATACCTGAACTTCTGAATAAAAAAAAAAAATCTCTGTGCCAAGTTCCCTTCTCTGAAACTTAATAGTTTCAAGACAATGGCCTTCAGCAATGAGAGGTTAAGTTTCTCTCTGAATTAGTCAATATACATGTCAGAGGCAGGCCATAGACCCTAGTTTTGCTGATTTTAAGACCAATTCTTTATTCTAAGCTATAATGATCTCACTTTGAGAATTTAATAAAAATAACAACAACTAGTTTTCACCAATCTATTAAAAATTTTATCATTCAACAAATGAAAGATTGAAATATCAATATTAATATCTAAAAGACCTGGCAATTTCAATTGAATACATATTCAGTAAATATTTACTATGAGATCTATTTAGGTTTATTAAATTCAACATATTTTTATAATTTTATTTATAAACATGAAATTAACATACAGTGTAAATGAAATCTTTAAATGTAAATAGAGCATGCTTCTACATTTTGCTTTATGTGGACTTTATAATTTTAAAATCAAGACATGACAGGCAGATTTTCACCCTTCTAATTTTTAAGTGAGCAAAAAGAATACTGACACTATTATCATTTCATCCAGAAGTTAAAATAATGTAAAACAAATGCCATGACAAGGAATGCATGAAGAAAGCATTTGTCAACCACTTCCAATGTGCAAAGCTCTGTGCTAAATCTAAGGGATAAAAAAAGAAAGACAGTTTCTGCCCTCAAGGAGCTCAAATTCTAATGAGGAAGACAACCCAAATGAAAGATTTCAGCTACATGTTAGATGGAAAGATTCCCTGGACTTTAGGATACAGTGGCAATCCCTAGAAATGGTGATACCTCTTCTTTAATATCACTGACAAAATTAAGTCCAATTATTGATGTTGAACCATTTGACTTCGATGACAACTACTGTGTTTTCTGGGTCTTTTTTTTTTTTAAATAACTTTTTATTGATAGAACCTATGCCAGGGTAATTCTTTACAGCATTATCCCTTGCATTCACTTCTGTTCCGATCTTTCCCCTCCCGCAGATGGCAAGCAGTCCTTTACATGTTGAATAGGTTACATTATATCCTGGATACAATATATGTGTGTAGAACTGAACAGTTCTCTTGTTGCACAGGGAGAATTGAATTCAGAAGGTATAAATAACCCGGGAAGAAAAACAAAAATGCAAGCAGTGTTTCCCAGTGTTTTTTCTTTGGGTGCAGCTGCTTCTGTCCATCCTTCATCAATTGAAACTAAATTAGCTCTCTTTATCGAAGAGATCCACTTCCATCAGAATACATCCTCAAACAATATCGTTGTTGAGATATATAATGATCTCCTGGTTCTGCTTATTTCACTCAGCATCAGTTCATGTAAGTCTCTCCAGTCCTCTCAGTATTCATCCCACTGGTCATTCCTTATAGAACAATAATATTCCATAACATTCATATACCACAATTTACTCAACCATTCTCCAATTGATAGGCATCCATTCATTTTCCAGCTTCTAGCCACTACAAACAGGGTGGTCACAAACATTTTGGCACATGCAGGTCCCTTTCCCTTCTTTAGTATGTCTTTGGGGTATAAGCCCAGTAGAAACACTGCTGGATCAAAGGGTATGCACAGTTTGATAACTTTTTGAACATAGTTCCAAATTGCTCTCCAGAATGGCTGGATGTGTTCACAATTCCACCAACAATGTATCAGTGTCCCTGTTTTCCCACATCCCCTCCAACATTCTGCATTATCTTTCCCTGTCACTCTAGCCAATCTGACAGGTGTGTAGTGGTATCTCAGAGTTGTCTTAATTTGCATTTCTCTGATTAATAATGATTTGGAGCATATTTTTATATATGTCTATAAGTAGTTTCAATTTCTTTGTCTGAGAATTGTCTGTTCATATCCTTTGACCATTTATCAATTGGAGAATGGTTTGATTTCTTATAAATTAGAGTCAATTCTCTATATATTTTGGAAATGAGGCCTTTATCAGAATCTTTGATTGTAAAAATGTTTTCCCAGTTTATTGTTTCCCTTCTAATCTTGTCTGCATTTGTTTTGTTTGTACAAAAACTTTTCAATTTGATATAATCAAAATTTTCTATAGTGATCTCTAGTTCTTCTTTGGTCATAAATTCCTCCCTCTTCCACAGGTCTGAGAGGTAAACTATCCTATGCTCTTTCAATTTATTTATAATCTCAATCTTTATGCCAGGTCATGAACCCATTTTGACCTTATCCTGGTGTACGGTGTTAAGTGTGGATCAATGCCTAGTTTCTCCCATACTAATTTCCAATTTTCCCAGCAATTTTTGTCAAATAATGCATTTTTATCCCACAAACTGGGGTCTCTGGGTTTGTCAAACTGTTTTCTGGGTCTTCAGGAGCACCTGCATGAGCAGTTGCCAGGCTACCTCCTCAGAGGGTATCCTTCCCAGAATGAGGGTGGTGGACTCTGGGCCGGAAACCCAATTATTTCCAAGACTCTTGGAATGAGGGTGCTGGGCTTTCTCCATTATATTCTGAGGGAAGATTTGTGGTCAAGGTAGTCATGGTGGTCTGACTTGCCTGGCTTCTGTCTTACCCTGTGTGTCTTTGCTTAGAATGAGTGAGGCTGTCTTGTGTGCTGCCTCTCTGGTAATGGCTAACAAATTGGTAGGAATAGCTAGCTCCTTCTCCACAGTAGCTGTTTCCCTGGAGGACTAAAGAACCCAGAAAGCACCTTAGTCATCAAACATTTGGCTTACTTTTCAAATGGAGAGGTGGATGCCAAAAGTATCCCTGGGTTAAAATATAAACTTTTCTATAAAAGAAGGATGATGGATGATTGTAGCAGTAACATATTAATAAAGTAGAGTAGTAGAAGATAAAACCGATTTTTAAAAAAGCTTGGCAAAGATATTTAATGAGGCAAGTGACATAAGTGTTGGAGAAAAGATACAGGATCAGGTTTTCCAATTAGAAATCCAGTGCTTACCACAACTTGAACACTTTCCATTTACTGAAAGTAAATTTCCTCATTAAAATTATACCCACATTCAAATATAAGAACAAAAACACATTCCAAAATAAAAAATAGATTTTGGGAGGTATATCTCTGATCCTCTCCATTAGTGTGTTTAATCCTGAAGTAACTATATATCATTTTAATGCTATGTGATCTATTTTAATAAAATTCATTGTAACCAAACATTTTTTCTAAGAGGAAACAATTGCTAATCTAGAGAGAGATCAAACCTGAAGAAGAGTTCTTTGCTCACTTTCCACTAGGCCACACTCCTCTGTATTTCATCATGCTTTCCAGAACTTCACTTCCCCCAGGATCATATTAACCTTGAAATGCATCTTGCTTTTAGAACCCTCCCTCTTTTCCTCTCTCTCATTGGAGGGGGTGGAGAAAAGACAGTGGAAAGCCCTTCTCCAATCCTCTGAGGATGGTCCCCAGGACAGCCATCTCTTCATTTTCTAACAAGCCATTATCAGATCTCTGAAGTAATCTTGACCTCCCTCCACCCCCTTTAGCTTCTTTTCATGTATCTTTTTTCTCCATTATATTGTGAACTCCTAGAGGGCACAGATTATCTTTTGCCTTCCTTTCTACTTCTAGTGTTTATCCCAGTGCCAAGCATGCAATAGGTGCTTAATAATTAATGACTTATTAAAAACTGAAAAATAAGCATCATATATAAATCAGAGTAGACATGAAAGCAAAGCAATGATATTCTCTGCTTGATTCCCCTCATTTATCAAAGCAATAAAGACTAAACTCTAATACAAGAGGGAGAAATATAAGTCAAAATGTTTATTAAGAAAATCTATATGGTAGTGATCCAAGAAAATTATTATGTTATGATAAAGAAGCAACAGGTAACAACTAGAAAAATATCTGTAATTAAGACATGAATTCTAGTGACAGAATATAATAGGGAAAGGAAAACAAAACAAAAAAAAGGAAAATACTAATCCACTAGTTAGATTAGTTTTTCTTTAAACTTTCTTATTCTTACTTCAGCAGAAATAATGCCATTTCCTCAGTGAATAATTAATATTACTTAATAATTTTACTTTGCCACTATCGAGTAAATTTCCTTTTATTAATAAATGTCCCAATCTAACATATTATTCTAATTTTGACTCTATCAGAACACTGGCTTGAGTAAAGTCCTTTCCTATAATTCAGTAGAGATCTCCTGAATTAAATAATTATCCCAAGACAGTAAGGAAATGACTGAAGCACAAAAAAACTTTCATTTTTTAAGTCTGTACTTAAACCCAATTTTGGACTTACCTTTAGAGTGTTTTCCTGAAGGCCTCTTGGGTAAAGACTCCTCAATGGAATGTGCTGATGTATGTAGTGCATTTTCCAAACTGTTACCAACACTATTTATAGGGGTCTCTGCTCTTGGGGTAACCTAAGAGAACAAAAACAAGCATACAATAATTATACATTTTCAACTTTTTTTCATTAAAAAAAGTTAATTTTTCTTCTTGCATGGCTGTGCCCACAGAATAAAACTAGCTGACAGTACCAAATCTGTGGATTAGTATGTAGTTTTGTAATTTTTAATAAATAATTTCTTAATCTGAAATAGTAGCCTAATGAGTAAAAATTATTATTTTTTAAAACTTTATTCCTATGTTACAGATCTAGAACTCCTTCAATTTTATGTGAACAATCAACAAGCAATTCTTAAGCATTTACTTTATGCCACAAACTTAATATTAGATGCTAGAGATAGAGATAAAAATCCAACTGTCCTTGTTCTCAAGAAGCCTACTTTCTCTCAAAAGAAATAATTCATACACATGTAAGCAAATATAAAGGATTTACAGAACAAAAGGCAGCAGTGGGGGTAGTAAAAGGAGCAATGGATTCGAAGTCGGAAGACTTGGGCTCAAATTCTGACTTTGCCAGGTTATGTGATCTGTGAGAGCCCTGGGCAAGTTACTTGACATCAGATTGAACTACTCACGTTTCTACTACAGTATGGGTCTGTGAACTTTTAAAAACATTTTCATAACTATAATTTCAGGATAATTGGTTTCCTTTTAAAATACTATGTAGTTAATTTTATGCATCTAAAACATTATTCTGAAACAAAAGGTTTCCCCAGACAAAGGAGTAAATAAAAGCTCCTATATTAGCAAGCACAAATAACTTCTGGGATGTTGAGAAGCACTTAAAAAAGCCAAAATTGACAATAGGATACTAATTTGGGCCAGAATGAGACAAGAAAGATGCAAAAACAAATAAGACAGATGAAAAATTCTAGAGACAATTTCTCTACCACGTATAATTAAAGTATATAATATAAATATACATATCTAAATATATAAATTTATGCTACTGATACAGCTACATCAGGGAAAAGGTCACAGAATTTTAAAAGGAAGTTAGGAAGATTTTTAAGGTGTTCAAGTTTCCTTCAGATTGCCACAAAAGGGGCTTTCTAGCTACTACCTTTTTTGCTCCTAATTAAACTTACAGGCCACCTATTCCATTGCCTTCATTTTACAGATGAGGAATTGAGACCAAGAGAGGTTAGTGACTTATATAACATCCCACAGATAATAAACATCAGATCTGGTTATGACTTGTTTCCACTGTAGCATGCTACTTCAATGTCTCCTAAGAAGTAAAAGCAAAGTTCAGAATCCAGGTTTCTGGGCTCTAAATCTAGTGCTCTTATCATTATCCAGTACGAGCATGTGAAATTTATTTTTAAAAGTGTTTGAATATAAAAATGTACAGTATGCTACTTTGAATATAAAAATGTACAGCATGCTTTTCTTTGTATATGAAAACTCTGCCAACCTCTTCACAGGATCTTTGCTAAGTTATCTGCCAAACAGTTCTAACAGAATTGTGCTGACCTATCCATCCTTTCCTCCACTTTTTGCTAATATTAAGTATGCTTGATGATTTGTTTAGAGCTGGGGTATGTGCCATTTGTGCTGTTTTTCTAGGTAAAGAACCTATGACTCTGGTCTTACTAGTAGCAGGCTCTAACCAAATAAGTTAATCATAAAATGAACTTATAAAACAATCAAGGGATATAGTTCTTGTTTAGCTGCCTTATAAAATTAAAAGTATTACAACTTTCACTCACTTAGACTGGCACTTATACTGTCTTCTTTTTGAGGAGAGTGCTCTAAGACATTAAAAGGATTATACAAAGAGGAATTGATAATAATTGTTCAAATTGCTTTGTTCTATAGCACTGTCAGACTGATGCCTCCACATCAGGCATGACTGCTTTAGGGAAATAAAAGGAGATCTTTAGCACAGAAGTCATATCCTAAGGTTCTGTCTTCTGTTAGTCTATACTTTCTCCATTATTAGTTTCATCTAGTTCACCTCTATGAAGAAGAATCCAAAATCCTGTTTTAGCTTTTCCAAAGCTCTAGTTGCCATTATTTAACTGCCTGTGAGACATCTCCACCGGAATGTCCAATAACCTCAAAAATCAGTCATCTTTTCTCTTCCTAATTTTCCTTTTTCGGATAATGGTATTTCTTAGTTACCTAAGCTCCAAACTTTGACTATCCCCTATCCATGAACTCCTAAATCCTGTCAGAAAGGCCTTATCAATTCTTCATTCATAATGTATTTTTTAAAATTTGTCTTCCTTCCCTACTTTTCCCATTCTCAATAACAGCATGCTAGGCCTGGACCATATTATATCATATCAAGGCAGCCTTCTGAGTATTTAGCCTCCCTTCCCCTGGTATGTCCCTCCCTCTACAAATCTTACATACTAATGAAATTCTCTTAACACACCAATTTTATCATTCATTCAACAAACATTCAAGTCAACCACCCCTCTACTCAAAAATCTTCAGCAACTCTCTTTATTAACCTATACTACAAAAATTCTTAACTCTTTATCAACTGATCAATAAAATTAACGCCAGGGTTTCAAAAATTCAAGTAAAATGGTTTTGGCCTAAGGGCTTGTAATCTGGCCAGGGAAGACAACATATGCTTAATCAGGTATGTACAAAAATAGAAAATAATTGAGGGTGGAGGAGCAGTATCTGCTGAGATGGAAAGGATGCAGAGAGAATGTGAAAAGCTTTTACTCAGAAGGTAGCCAATAAGATAAGCCTTGAAGGAAACTAGAGATTTAATGAGAAGCAAGAACTTTTCAGTAATAGGAGATAGCCAGAAAAGCTCACAAACAGGAGAGAGAATATTGTATGCATTGAAGAGGAAAGTCAATTTGGGTTGGTAGGGAAATAACATGTAAAAAGGGTAGAAAGTCAAGTTGTATGTACTAAGAAAGGAAGTCTCAGGCTGTCATTCAGGACCCACTCACAATCTGATTTGTAGTCTACTTTTTGGGCACTTCTATCTACATAAACCTTTATTGCACTTAACACTGTCCAATGTAAGCATTCCCTGGATCTCCATCTATTACAATCAGATCCAGTTAAATGAATGTATTGGAATATTAATGTTCTATAAGAAATGATCAGCAGACTGATTTTAGAAAGGCCTGGAGAGACTTATGTGAACTGATGCTAAGTGAAGTGAGTAAAAATAAGAGAATATTATACACAGAAACAAGAAGATTAGGTAAAGATCAATGAAGAACTTGGCTCTTTTCAACAATGAGATGATTCAGGCCAATTCCAAGGTCTTGTAATGAAGAAAGCCAACTGCATCCAGAGAGAGGACCTATGGGGATTGAATGTGGATCACAATATAAATTATTTTTACCTTGGTTGTTGTTTGCTTGTTTTTTTCCTTTCTCATGTCCCCCTACCTCCATTCCACAGCATGATAAATGTGGAAATGTTTAACCTATACTGAATTACTTGCTGTCAGGTGAGGGAGGAGATGGGAAGGGAGAGAGAACAATTTGGAACACAAGGTTTTGCAAGGGTGAATGTTGAAAACTATCTTTACATGTACTTTGAAAAATAAAGTTAAATACAAAAAATCGTATCCAGGGGCAGCTAGGTGGAGCAGTGGATAAAGCACCAGCCCTGAAGTCAGGAGAACCTGAGTTCAAATTTGACCTCAATACCCTTTGATCCAGCAGTGCTACTTCGGGGCTTATATCCCAAAGAAATACTAAAGAAGGGAAAGGGACTCATGTGTGCCAAAATGTTTGTGGTAGTCCTCTTTGTAGTGGCTAGAAACTGGAAAATGAATGGATGCCCATCAATTAGAGAATGGCTGGGTAAATTGTGGTATATGAATGTTATGGAATATTATTGTTCTGTAAGAAATGACCAGCAAGATGAATACAGAGAGGCTAGGAGAGACTTACATGAACTGAAGCTAAGTGAAATGAGCAGAACCAGAAGATCATTATATACTTCAACAACAATACTGTATGAGGATGTGTTCTGATGGAAGTGGATTTCTTTGACAAAGAGACCTAACTCAGTTTCAATTGATAAATGATGGACAGAAGCAGCTACACCCAAAGAAAGAACACTGGGAAATGAATGTAAACTATTTGCATTTTTGTTTTTCTTCCCGGGTTATTTCTACCTTCTGAATCCAATTCTCCCTGTGCAACAAGAGAACTCTTCGGTTCTGCAAACATATATTGTATCTAGGATATACTGCAACATATTTAACATATATAGGACTGCTTGCCATTCGGGGGAGGGGGTGGAGAGAGGGAGGGGAAAAATCGGAACAGAAGCGAGTGCAAGGGATAATGTTGTAAAAAAAATTAACCTGGCATGGGCTCTGTCAATAAAAAGTTATTATAAAATAAAAAAATAAAAATATTATTCAAAACAAAACAAAAAAAAATTTGGCCTCAGACACTTAACACTTCCTAGTGTGTGACCTTGCCTCAGAAAGAAAAAAAAAAGAAGAAAATAAATTTGCTTAAAAAAAAATCATATCCAGTGACTTACAGCCTAGAACAAACTCGACCTCTTCCATCAAGTCTTCTCTGATTAATATTGCTGGAAGTGATCTTTTTCTTCTAAATGCCTCAGATAAGATATCACACACGAATTTTTAATCCAGTTATTTGTTCATATTTTTACAACTAGATTCTCTGTATGTTCCCAAAGTCTAAGGGAGTTATGTTTCCTTTGTAGTCACCTCCCCTCAACTTCCTTAAGATAGTTTATACTAAATGATTAGATTTAGAGCAGGAATGTATTTTACAGATCAAATCCATTGTTCTCATTCTACAGAGGACCAGAGACATTAAAAACCTAAGGCCATACACCAAGATACTAGGGGAAACTTTTGTTGGATAGTGTGCCTAACACAGAAACAGCTCTTTCCAATTTTTCATTCTCCAACAGAGGTTTGTTAGCTCCCACAAGACAACAGGAAAAGAACCACACTCTCATTAGACAGATTTCAGAATAATGAGAGGCCCAGCTTTACAAACTACACCACAGTACTACAGTACTCCCCCAACCTTGAAGCTGTAAAGTGGAGTCCCTTCCAAAATCCCAGGAGAAAACAAGTCCAAAAGTAGAAGTTTACATCCTAACTCTAAGGCCATAATCACATTCCAACAAGTTATGTATTTCCATCAACAATTATGTCAGGTCCCATTAAGTTTCTTCTGGTCCTGTCCTCCCTTCTCTCAAATCCTTACATTTTCTCCCCAGCTATCTATCTTGAAATTTTAATTAAGAACTTGTAGGGGCAATCTTTTTTTTCCATACATGAATAGGATTGAATTTGGAGAATATCTAGTGCATTCCCCTTCATTTTAGAAAGAAATTGAGACCTAGAGAAATTGTTATTTGTCTAAGGTAATACAGGTATAGTTTAAGTAGCAAGATGGGAAGATGAACTCAGGTACTTTCATTCCAAATCCAGCCCTTTTTCTACTACTAAATACTACTACTAAAATATACCAATAAAGGCACAAGGGATTTTTTTTTTTTTAAAGAGCACTTATTTTCTTCAATATATCACTCCAAACTACTGCTGCTTAATTCTCCATATGTTCAATTTCCCCAACAAGATTTATCATCTTTACTTTGATAGTTTGTTTATACACAAAGCCATCTTATATACATTTGAACTTCCCAGAAACCTTCAAAAAATTTTTTTTGGTTATTTTGGGTTAAAGCTAATTTATCCCATGTGACTTAAGCAGTTCAACTCAAAAGATTTCTGACTCACGCTCACGCTGAAGCATAGTCATTTTAGTTTTACGTCCTCAAGAGCAGAGATCTGATAATTTCCAAATGGAGCCCTTTAGCTAGGAAGATGATATTATGGTTATGTATCTTTTTCTTCTCAATAGTATTTTATTTTTTCTAAATACACATAAAGATAGTTTTCAATATTCACTTTTGTAAGAATTTGTGTTTCAAAATTTACTCCCTCCATCCTTTAATTCCCCCTTCTCAAGACTGAATCTAAATTCAGTATTTTTTGCAATTTATAAATCTATTTTATATAAGTAAAAATTAGTATGACACAGATTACATGCTGTCAATTTATGTTCAATTAGTAACATAGAGAATCAATGAATTTTGAATAAGATTTCAGTGCTATATAAAGAAATAATAACCACTAAAATTGTCCAGAAAATGGACTAAACTATCTTGGAAACTGATCATCTTGTTTTTATGTGAAGATCAGTAATGTTGGGGACAGAATAAACATAGTAAGTAGGAATGTGGCCTGGTAGCTCCTAAGGTACATTCTAAGTATAGACTCCTAAAATTATAATTTTAAGAGTACTCAAAAACTTCTCTATGAAAAATTGATTTTTTGATCTTTTTGGAGCTGACACACTTTCCTAGATATTTAATTTCATATACACAAGTATACATGCACACACATGCATGAGTTCACATACACATAAGTAAACACACGCAAAATAAATCTGAAGCACACTGAAGACAAATCCGCTTTAGGTGAGTTCATGTTGAACAGCTCATAAGATGCTTAAATAAATACTGGATGATAGATTAGCCTATGTATCTTTCTGCC
Source organism: Antechinus flavipes (assembly GCF_016432865.1). NCBI lineage: Eukaryota > Metazoa > Chordata > Mammalia > Dasyuromorphia > Dasyuridae > Antechinus > Antechinus flavipes. Next base: position 53,689,870 of record NC_067399.1, on the reverse strand, counting down.
TTATCTACCTGGATGTTTCTGCATCTGAATCACAGAACTGATAAAAATTTTGGTATCATGTGATCCAATAACATATAAATGATAAAATCAGAATAATTATTACGAAATGGCAAGATGCGAGGCCCTTCAAAAAATACATGGTAAGGAGTAGCTAGGTGGCACAATGAATAGAGTATCAGCCCTGAAGTCAGGAGGACCCGGGTTCAAATCTGACCTCAGATAATTAACACTTCCTAGGTTGTGTGACCTTGAGCAAGTCACTTAACCACAATTGCCTCTCCATTGGGGTTAAAATCCAGGACATGGATTTTGATCCAGCAAAGAAGACTGGGAAGAGGCAACTATACAGATAGGGGGAAAACCAGGAGAGTACAAAAACTCTCAAAAACTCAAGGACAATATCCAGAAAAGGATGTTCAACAGGGTCAAATGCTCTAGAGAGATTAAGAAGGATGAAGACTGAGAAAAGGTCACCGAATCTAGCAATAAAAAATTGTTGAACCTCAAAGAGAATAGTTTTAAGTTTAATGATTGAATTAGAAGCCAAATTGCAAAGGGCTGTGAGGTGAATGTAAGATGAGGAATTAGACAGTAAATATAGACAAGATTTTTCTAGAAGTCTAGTTGAGAAAGACTCTTTGACCATGTGAACTCATAAATAAAAATTCACAATGTTTTGTTTATATTCATGTGTGACATGTCTCCTTTACTGTATTTGTATCCCCAGACCTTAGCACAGTACCTAACACAAAATAAACATTTAATAAATGTTACCTGATTCTATGCAACCTCTTCTTGACTGAAGCAGAATGGCATTTAAAAGGGGAAGATGATAAGGATTACACAGGGAAAACAAAGGATAATCATGTTAGATATCCTAAGTGTCTTACTGGTATCCTCAAGATGTATTAGCCTAAGTGTCTTACTGGTATCCTCAAAATGTAATGGGTGGTTTGTCTGTGGTGAACTTGTGGGAGTACAGAGAAATGGGCTGTTCATAATGGACAAGAACAGAAGGGAATGAGCCATACTAAAAGCAACACATGAGTTAATAAATGAGATAAAGAGACACATTAGGAATATTTGGGTTTTCCTTATAAAAGTGAAGAAAGACAGGATGATAGCTTGAAGGGATAGTAATTAGCAAGTGATAGTATGGAGTTTTGTTTGTTTGTTTGTTTGTTTTTTAAAGATGAGAGATTCAGTATGTTTGCAGGCAGTAGGGAAAGAGTCAATAGCCAAAATCCTGTATGAGATGGGATCAAGGGTACAAATAGAGACAAAAGGAAAGGTCTCTTCTTCAAGCCTGCAATAAAAAAGGTGAGAATAATGGATCCTATTAAGAAAATCTGAAATGCAGAATTGGGGAGAAGAGGAAGGTCAAGATGGATAGCTTCAATTTACTCAGGAAATGTACAAGATGAGTTCCTTTGATAAGAGGATCCCATAGTGAAGATACTATGGGATAAATAAAAGAATTACCAAGTAATAGGGAAGTAAAATCATATAACAAATTTATAATGAACTAAGCATTCTAGTATATTATTCATCAGCATTTTAATTGGAGTGAATGATAAGGATTAACTGAAGGTTTGGGAGCTGGGAAAGGAGATAGAGCTAAAGAATAAAAATGCAAGGGATTCAAGAATTAAAGATAAATATAAATGGTTAGCTAAAATATTAGTATTTCAAATGGAAGCAAACAGTAGCACTAAGAAAATAGGGAATGGTGTAATAACTGGAAAATTCAGTGAGGGTAGTAATAAAATAAAGATGGAAGATGAGGTTAAGGCCAAATAGAAGGTTATTAGAACTCTGGATCAAGGAATTGGACCAGCTTTCCTCACTAGAGCCAGAGATGCTGCTAGCTTTCCCTCTGTGCTGGGTTGCCTGGCCTAGTCAAGCCTGTTGTGCTGGGGTTTGGGGGCTTTCTGTTTGCCTTCTGCACTAAAGCTAGAGATCTCAGCTAAACTGGAATGCCAGTGAGAATAATTATAGCTGAAGATGGTGATGAACTCTGGAGAAATCAGGGTATTTAAAAGTCTTCAAGTATAAGGTCAGGGTTAAGGGTAGAGGGTGGATCAGAAGACTGTATACCAAATTGCATGAGAAAGGAAGGAGAGTGAGTAATCTTGAAATTAGCAGGAAACTGCTATCTAGACCAAAGTCTAGATAGTGGGGCATATCTGGATGGAATGAATCTCAAAGGGAGAAATGCTGAGTGATGGCAGCAGAAGGGTCTGAAAATAGCAATGAGCAATAATATGAGGATAATTCCTTCTCTTGTTTCACTACAAGCTTAGAGAAGATGCATTTTATTCTGGAGATTGCAAATGATTCATTTGTCTTAGGAGGAAAAAGCTAGGTCTCCGTGCTTGCAAGAAGATGGAAGGATTATGAGAGGTAGAAATCAAAAATAAAAATGTTTATCAAGAACAGAACAATGGAAAGGGAGAGCATAGGGGAATAGAGATAAGTTAATAATACTGTGGAAAGGAGAAGTTTTCATCTAGGTTACCTATTAATCACATTTCTAATTCAAAAGACATGAAAGAGTACCTAATTATAGCATGCTATCGCATCTTCATGGTAGTTGTGCCCCAGACCCTTCCAGATCCCATGTAAAATGAAGAACTCTTCAGCAAGAGTCTGTGACCTTTTTCTGTGTCATGAATCCTATGGTCAAGCTGGTAGAGCCTATAGACAATTCCTCAGAATAATGTTTAAAACCAATATAAGGAAATGCTAAATTTCACTGAGAAGTTAGTGAAGGTAAAGATGTCATTATTGCCACCTTGTAAGTTCAAGAACCTCAGGTTAAGAATCCATGCTCTTGAAGGGCTCTGAAGCCAATGTAGAAGGAGGTCTGGTATTAGGAGGGTGAGGAAACCTTCACTGGCTGTGGAAAACTAAAGGGTGGATAACTTATAAATTATTTTTTTGTCCTGCTGTAGATTCCAATTTGATTTTCATATCCAACCACATACTCCATTCCCCACTCCAATTCTAGCATTTTTAGTTTTTCAACACATAGAAAATGAGTTATTGATATAAAAAATATGAACTGATAAATTTTTTTCCTTAAGGAAACCATGAAATAATCCATGCATGAAATCAACAAGTAGTAAAAGCCTAATAACTCAAGCATTGGACTTGATATTCTAGGAAACCTGAATTTTAGGTAACTATGCTGTCACATTGATTGTGTGGCCCTGGGCAGCTCACTTTCTCTCTGTAGCCTTCAGTTTCTCTATGAAATGAAGATATTTGATTAGCTGTTATCAAAAGTTCCTTTCCTGCATTGATAAAAGATCTAACTACAATCATAGTTTATCAGAATTTACATCTTTATTCATATCCCTCCACTTCCAAAGAGTAAAATCTCTTAAGAGAATTAAAAAAAAAAATTAGTAAAATGACTTGCCCAGGATCACACATTTAATAATGTCTGAGGCAGTTTTCAAATTCAGGTCCTCTAGACTCCAAATCCAGTCCTCAATACATTGCACTCCCTGAATGTAAATTAAAATTTGGGACAAGATATAGCTCTTTACATAGATAATGAAAAAGGATGGAACAAAGTAGTTATTCATGAACTCATCTATCTTATTCCATACATGTCTGGCAATGATGATGATAATGACAATAAGTAGCACTTTTAACAAAAAAAATTGTAAAGCATTTTACAGTATTATCTCATTTGATCTTCACAACAACACCAGGAAGTAGATACTATTATTACCTTTATTTTACAAAGGAGTAAACTGACACATTGAGAGGTTAAGTGACTTGCCAAGGGTCACAAAGCTATTAAGAGTCTGAGACTAAATTTGAACTTAGATCTTCCTGATTCTAGGTCCAGAGTTCTATCCACTGCACCACTTAGACACCCAAGTTAACAAAAGAATAAGAGGTAAAAGGATATGTAGAGTTTATACAAAATGAATCACCATAAGAAAGAATGCTCCAATTGACTAATAATGAAGTGAAAGTCAAAATAACTCAAACTCAACCAACTTGCCAAAAAATTACAAAAAAAATGAAGCAGGCAAAATGTTTGTGGCAGCCCTGTTTGTAGTGGCTAAAAAGTGGAAATTGAATGGATGCCTATCAATTGGAGAATGGCTGGGTAAATTGTGGCATATGAATGTTATGGAATAGTATTGTTCTGTAAGAAATGACCAACAGGATGAATACAGAGAGGCTTGGAGAGACTTACATGAACTGAAGCTAAGTGAAATGAGCAGAACCAGGAGATCATTATACACTTTCAACAACGATATTGTATGACGATGTATCCTGATGGAAGTGGATTTCTTTGACAAAGAGACCTAACTGAGTTTCAATTGATAAATGATGGACAGAAGCAGCTACACCCAAAGAAAGAACACTGGGAAACGAATGTGAAGTATTTGCATTTTTGTTTTTCTTCCCGGGTTATTTCTACCTTCTGAATCCAATTCTTCCTGTGCAACAAGAGAACTGTTCAGTTCTGCAAACATATATTGTATCTAGGATATACTGCAACATATCTAACATATATAGGACTGCTTGCCATCTGGGGAGGGGGTGGAGGGAGGGAGAGGAAAAATCGGAACAGAAACGAGTGCAAGGGATAATGTTGTAAAAAAAAAATTACCCTGGCATGGATTCTGTCAATATAAAGTTATTATTAAATAAAATTAAATAAAATATTAAAAAAATTAAAAAATTAAAAACGAGGCAGGATTGTTGGTGGAGTTGTGAACTGATACAACCATTCTGGAGAACAATTTCTTTTTTTTTTTTAAATAACTTTTTATTGACAGAACCCATGCCAGCCAGGGTAATTTTTTACAATATTATTCCTTGCACTCACTTCTGTTCCGATTTTTCCCCTCTTGCCCTTCACCCCCAGTGTGCCAGGCGCTAGGATAAGGGATGGAGAAAGGCCAGAGATGGTCCCTGCTCTCAAAAAGCTCCAAGTTGGGGGTAGGAGAGGCAAGGTGACCTATTCAAGGCTCTGCAGAGAAGAGGGAACCCAATAGATTTTTGAGTCGGGAGCCTCTGCCCCCTCCCCCAGATGGAAAGCAGTCCTATACATGTTAAATAGTTACAGTATATCCTAGATACAATATATGTTTGCAGAACCGAACGGTTCTCTTGTTGCACAGGGAGAATTGGATTCAAAAGGTAAAAATAACCCAGGAAGAAAAACAAAAATGCAAGCAGTTTATATTCATTTCCCAGTGTTCTTTCTTTGGGTATAGCTTCTTCTGCCATCCTTCATCAATTGAAACTGAATTAGATCTTTTTATCGAAGAGATCCACTTCTGGAGAACAATTTCAAACTATTTTTGATCTGGCAGCATCTCTACTGGATCTGTATCCCAATGAGATCATAAAAGAGGGAAAAGGACCCACATGTGCAAAAATGTTTGTAGCAGCCCTTTTTGTAGTGGCAAAGAATTGGAAACTGAGTGGATATCCCTCAGTTGGGGAATGGCTGAATAAGTTATGGTATATAATGTAATGGAATATTATTGTTCTATAAGAAATGATAGCAGGACCAACAAAACCCAACAGCAAGAGATACAAAGAGAAATTCCATTCAGAATAACTGTTGATACCATAAAATATTTGCGAATCCATCTACCAAAGGAAAGTCAGGAATTATATGAGCAAAATTATAAAAAAGTCTCCACACAAATAAAGTCAGACTTAAATAATTGGAAAAATATTAAGTGCTCTTGGATCGGCCGAGCAAACATAATAAAGATGACAATACTCCCTAAACTAATCTATTTATTTAGTGCTATACCAATCAGACTTCCAAGAAAATATTTTAATGATCTAGAAAAAATAACAACAAAATTCATATGGAACAATAAAAAGTCGAGAATCTCAAGGGAATTAATGAAAAAAAAATCAAATGAAGGTGGCCTAGCTGTACCTGATCTAAAATTATATTATAAAGCAGCAGTCACCAAAACCATTTGGTATTGGCTAAGAAATAGATTAGTGGATCAGTGGAAAAGGTTAGGTTCACAAGACAGAATAGTCAACTATAGCAATCTAGTGTTTGACAAACCCAAAGCCCCTAACTTCTGGAAAAAGAATTCATTATTTGATAAAAACTGCTGGGATAATTGGAAATTAGTATGGCAGAAATTAGGCATGGACCCACACTTAACACCATATACCAAGATAAGATCAAAATGGGTCCATGACCTAGGCATAAAGAACGAGATTATAAATAGAGGAACATAGAATAGTTTATCTCTCAGACCTGTGGAGGAGAAAGAAATTTGTGACCAAAGATGAACTAGAGACCATTACTGATCACAAAATAGAAAATTTTGATTACATCAAATTAAAAAGCCTTTGTACAAATAAAACTAAAGCAAACAAGATTAGAAGGGAAGCAACAAACTGGGAAAACATCTTCACAGTTAAAGGTTCTGATAAAGGCCTCATTTCCAAAATATATAGAGAACTGACTCAAATTTATAAGAAATCAAGCCATTCTCCAATTGATAAATGGTCAAAGGATATGGACAATTTTCAGAGGATGAAATTGAAACTATTACCACTCATATGAAAGAGTGTTCCAAGTCATTATTGATCAGAGAAATGCAAATTAAGACAACTCTGAGATATCACTACACACCTGTCAGATTGGCTAAGATGACAGGAAAAAATAATGATGAATGTTGGAGGGGATGCGGGAAAACTGGGACACTGATGCATTGTTGGTGGAGTTGTGAACAAATCCAACCATTCTGGAGAGCAATCTGGAATTATGCCCAAAAAATTATCAAATTGTGCATACCCTTTGATCCAGCAGTGTTTCTATTGGGCTTATATCCCAAAGAGATCATAAAGAAGGGAAAGGGACCTGTATGTGCCAAAATGTTTGTAGCAGCCCTATTTGTAGTGGCTAGAAACTGGAAAATGAATGGATGCCCATCAATTGGAGAATGGCTGGGTAAATTGTGGTATATGAATGTTATGGAATATTATTGTTCTGTAAGAAATGACCAGCAGGATGAATACAGAGAGGACTGGCGAGACTTACATGAACTGATGCTAAGTGAAATGAGCAGAACTAGGAGATCATTATATACTTCGACAACGATACTGTACGAGGATGTATTCTGATATGGTATGAGGACATATTTTGATGGAAGTGGATTTCTTTGACAAAGAGACCTGAGTTTCAATCGATAAATGACGGACAAAAGCAGCTACACCCAAAGAAAGAACACTGGGAAACGAATGTGAACTATCTGCATTTTTGTTTTTCTTCCCGGGTTATTTATACCTTCTGAATCCAATTCTCCCTATGCAACAAGAGAACTGTTTGGTTCTGCACACATATATTGTATCTAGGATATACTGCAACATATCCAACATATAAAGGACTGCTTGCCATCTAGGGGAGGGGGTGGAGGGAGGGAGGGGAAAAAAAATTGGGAACAGAAACGAGTGCAAAAGATAATGTTGTAAAAAAAAATTACCCTGGCATGGATTCTGTCAATATAAAGTAATTATTAAATAAAAATAAAAAAAAGAAATGATAGCAGGCAATTAAAAAAAAAAACCTAGAAAGATTTAGATGAATTGATGCCGGCTGAAGTAAACAGAACTAGGAGAACACTGTACAAGATTATGTGCTGATCAATTGTGATATATTTAGTTCTTCTCAGCAATTCGGCACTCCAAGACAATTTCAATAAACTTTGGATGGAAAATGCCATCCGCATCCAGAAAAACAAAACAAAACTATGGTGACTGAATGAGGATGGAAGCATATATTTTCACCTCCCTCCTTGTCTTTTTCTCCCTTTCTTGTGATTTTTCCCTTTTGTTCTGATTTTTCTCTCCCAACATTATTCATATGAAAATATGTAAAAAATGAATGTACATATATAATCTAAGAAATAAAAATAAAAACAAAAGATGAGGAAGAGTTAATGCTGAACTACAAGAAAATGGGAATTCAATTTTTGGTTGTTGGAAAATTGAAGAATAGAAAAGAATGGGAAAAATATGTGGACAAAAGTGAGGCAAACCAATTCAAGAAAATTATGCAAAATGACTAAAATTTAAATAGAAATAACAAGGAAAAAAAACTTAAACTGAAAGCCTCAAAATTATAACTACCAAGCTTGGTCCCCAAAGAAAAGTTATGACCAAGGACTATCCCTGCCTTCACTGAAGACTGTGGAAGAAAGAGGGGGGAATATTGCATATGGTTGTGGAGAATGTATTTTCCCCCAAATTTCACAACATGTTGCTTAGTTTGGCTGAACTTCCCCCTCCTTTTTATTCTTTATTATGAAGAACCTTTCTTGGTGGCAGGGGTAGGACTAAAAGTAGGGGGAAAGATACACTGGAAATATGATGATGTAAAAACAAGGTATCAAAATAAACAAAAAAAATATTAGGGATACTAGGAAACATGTTTCTTATCCTGAAAACACACACACACACACACACACACATATATATATATACATATACATATACAGAGAGAGAGAGAGAGAGATGGTTTCAGAGATTCAACCAAGAAGCCTACTGTAACAATATACCTTTCCCCTCAACTAGCCTGAGCATCACAGTTGCAAAATTACAATATTCTATTTAAAGATGTATTCTTTTATAACACCCCATAGGATTCCTTGTTACTTCAATCCCAAATCCATTTCCCCTCCTCTACATATTCAAGTTTCTCTGAACCTAGCTCTGAAATTGCCCCTATTTTCAGCTTACATGCAAAGCAGTCTGCATCTGAGCCATAGCCTAACCAATACCCTACATTTCAGCTCCATATATCACCTATCTCTTATATGAGTTGTCAGCACTCATTTCCCTCTTCTTCATACTTACTATATTAAGTATATATAATTTAAAATGGTATTTTATCATTTACATGTAAAGATATTTTTCAACAGGTTTTATTAAAACTTTTTATTTTCAAAACATATGCATGGGTAATTTTCAACATTCACTCTTCTAAAACCTTGTATTCTAAATTTTTTCCCTCACCCCCCCTTCCCCTAGATGGCAAGTAATCCAATATACAACATTCTTTAAATAAGATTTTGAATTTCAGATTTTCTTCCCTTTCTCCTAATACAGGTTATATGTATGCAATCATGTAAACATATTTCCACATCAGTCATGTTATAAAAGAAGAATCAGAACAAAAGGAAAAAGCCCCAAAGGCGACAAATAACAAAAAAAGTGAGAGCATTGAATATGCTTCATTCAGACTTTAGCTCTTTCTCTGGATGTGGAAAGCATTTTGCATCATGAATCTTTTGAAACTGTATTGGACCATTACATTGCTGAGAAGAAATGAGTCAATCATAGTTGATCATCAAACAATGTTTTCATGGATCTCCTCATTTCACTTTGCATCGTTTGTATAAATCTTTCCAAGTTTTTTCTGAAATCTGCCTATTCAAATCTTATAGCATAAGAGTATTTCATTACGTTCATGTGTCACAACTTGTTTAGCCATTCCCCAATTGATGGGCATTTCCTCAAGTTCCAACTCTTTGCCACCACAAAAAAAGCCGCTAGAAATATTTTTGTACATGTAGGTCCTTTTTAAGAAGGTCACACAGTAGAGAGTCAGGTATGTTTAAAGGTAGGCCAAGTCAAGGACATGAGACAGCTCTCTAAAAATCAAAGCAAGTCAAGAATCACAGAATAATTACTTAGGTGCATCATCCATGATTACTACCTTTTCTCTATTTCATTACTTCTGTCCAATGACTTTTTATTTTTCTCACTCCAATCTGCTTCACATCATTATTACATATTAGCAATCCCCCCACATTAATTCCCACCATCTTTCTCCCCAATTCCATCAGTATTTACTTGTGGCTTTTCTTTTTCTTGTCCCTCCATTCCCAAACTAATTCTTTCTCCCAAGTTTTAGCAGTCTAATGTAGAAGCAGAGAAAAGCTTCTTCTAATACTAATTAGCGACGATTCTGATAATTCATCTCATCATGAAATCTATTTAAAAGTGGATTCTTAGGCTATTTCCCCACACAACCACTCAAGTAACAAATTTTAATGTTTTATTTTCTATTCATCTAACCTGTATTTAATATATGACACTGTCTAATAAGTACTGTAGGCAATACAAAAGTTTATTTCTCTTGGAATATGCAAATCAGTCGGGGAGGCAAGACCCATAGCTTAATGTTATTTCTTTTTTTCTTGGGGGGATCTTGAGTCAATTGGGGTTAAGTGACTTATCCAGGGTCACACAGCTAGTGTTAAGGTCCTCATGACTCCAGAACAAGTGCTTTATCGACTATGCCATCTAGCTGTCCTTGCCTTATTATTTTTCTACACATGCCCTATATATTCTATCTATCACTTGTCACTTTTCATATATGCTTTCTTTCTCATCTTTCAAGTATGCCATCTACTTTCACTAGAATACTTTCCCCAAAAAATCCTTTAAAGTCCAAATCATATGCAGCCTCCCCTTCATGAATCCCATTCTACCTTCTTCAGTCAAAGGTGATCTGTCACTAAATTCCAATTTTTGTAGAAATTGATTTGTTCTCTTATACTTAATAAGTATAAGTTGACTTGCAACTCTTCTATCTCCTGTGACACTTTATACATACCTCTTGTTTTATATATGTATACTTGTATGTAATATACATACATATATACACGTGTGTGTTTGCCCACACATATATACAAACACACACAAATATAATCTTTCTTGCTAAATGGAAAACTTCTTAGGCCTATCCAGTTGTGTAGAAAAGCACAAGCTGTAACCAGAAAGAACTTACAAAACAAGGGTTGCAGACTATAGCTCACAAATTTTGCCCATCACCTATTTTTGGACAGCCTAAGCTAAGAAGAGTTTTTACATTTTTTAATGGTTGAAAAAATAAAAGGAAACTTCCATGACATTTAAAACCATATGAAATTCCCATTTCAGTGACCATAAAGTGTTACTGGAACAGAAATATTCATTTGTTTACATATTGTGCATGAGTAGCTGCAACTATAGGTGGTGCTCTCATTGCTTTCCATGGCTGCTCAGAATTTTGACACATCACAGTAACACAGTTATAACTTGACAATTTGGGGGGGGGCACCACATGTATAACTATAACATGACATTTTATTACCAATGCATACCCATCATGTCCAAACAAGAAAAAAGGGCGAAAAAGTTTTATTTTGGTTGTTTTTTCTTGAGCCCAGAGCTGGTATTTAAAATTTTCTGAATGAGATCTGTCCCTAACTACTATTATTGAATATTAAATGACTTGAGAAATTAGCTTTTACAGCAGACTTGATAATGTTCCTTAATGAATTCAACTTAAAATTACAAAGCAAAACAGTGCTTATATGTGAAACATACTGTGGCAAAATCAATTAGATGACAATTAACACTCTCTGAATCACAAGTAATGTCAAGCTACATCATACACTTCCTATACTGTTAAAAGTTAAAACAAGAATAGAGATTTACATTCACACCTAAATTTTCAATAGACAGATTTTCCAAGTTAAACTATAGTTCCTACAACTTTTTTTGAATGTTGATGCAAGAACAAAAGGAATTTCCATACTTTAAAATCCATTTAACTGCAACTGAGGAACTTCAATTTAACTTTCAATTGAAAGCGATTAACATGCAATGTAATGCCATGCTAAAGACAAATATGAAAAGAACAAATATAATAATGTTCTATAAATGCAATGAGCATGCTCAATTAAAATCATATGCTCATGGTTTGTTAATATCAGTACTGGGCAGCATATATACCCATGTAAAAACACATTTTCAAAAATGAAATATGTAAAATATCATTATAAATCATCATTAACAAACGAACACTTGCAATCAATACAAATCACAGAAAACACTCCTTTTATTTTTAAAATAATAATATAGCGCTTTTTAGCTTTCAAAATGCATACAAAGATAATTTTCAACATTCACCTTTGCAAAACCTTGTGTTCCAAATTTTTTACACCCTCTCCTAGACATGTAATCCAATGTAGGTTAAACACATTCAATTCTTCTAAACATGTTACCACATTTATCATGCTGTGAGAGAAAAATAAATCAAAAAGGAAAAAAAAAAACATGAGAAAGAAAAAAAAGCAAGTAAACAACAATAAAAGATGTAAATTCTAGGCTTTTATAAAGTACATTCAGTTTCCATAGTTCTCTCTCTCTGGATGCCGATGGTTCTTTCTATCACAAGTCTATTGGAATTGCCTTGAATCACCTCATTGTTGAAAAGAGCCAAGTCCATCAGAGTTGATTCACATTATCTTGTTGCTGCGTACAATGTTCTCTTGGTTCTACTCATTTCAATTAACATCAGTTCATGTAAGCAAAAGCATTATTTTTGAACACCAATTAAGCAAAATGTTATTTGCAAAAAAGGATTCCATCCTTCTCATATGTAAGCCAGTGTTACATAAATTACACTCAATTATTATTCTGTTTTGAATGTCACCAAAAATTTTGTAGAAATTGATTTGTTCTCTTATACTTAATGTTCTCAATTATGTTTGGCCTGCTTAGACTAAAATATTTACTTTCAAGCTCTTTTACCAAAAAAGTTTGTTGACCCCACTTATGAAGGATCATGCCACTCATTTTTTTATCCTCTCTATATTCCTCTTCCTGCCAAACTCCTCCTCCAACTTGTCAAAGTTCCTTGGACATAAATATCCAATAAAATGAAGAATACCAAACAAGTAATAATCTTAAATTGTGACATGAGGTTTTTATTGTCTCAAAATTATTTTAGAGGAAAGAAAAAAAATGTGAATGTGCAAACAACACACAAATTTAAATAAATAAAACACACAGATTGGGTCCCCTACTCTCGAGGCACTTTAGCTTTTCAAAGAACACAAGCTACTCCCTTATTGATCACAGATGTACACTTTTTCTTTCACATTTCCACAGAATGGGAAAATACTTGATAATATCCTAGTTCTTAAATCAGAATTTACATAGATATTATAAAAAGATTTAAGTAAATTATGTTTTCTTAAAGCAAAATTTGTAAGTGATCCACTTGAATGCATAACTCAAACAAATGCATAGCCTCTAAAAAGTTAATTTTAAAAGTTGGGATTTAAAAAAAAATTATTGCAAAGGGCAGCTAGGTGGTACAGTGAATAGAATACCAGCCCTGAAGTCAGGAGGACCAGAGTTCAAATTTGATCTTAGACACATAATACTTCCTAGCTGTGTGAGCACCAGTGGTGGTAGTGGTGGTGGTGGAGGAAGAAGAGGAAAAGGAGGAGGAGCAGAAGGAGGAGGAGGAGATATACCACTTAACCTCCTTAAGAAAGCATAACAGAGAAGGTACACAATAGATAACCTAGTAGCAAACTTAGTAACAAACTAATAGAGCAGGGAACTGGACAAAAACTTCTGGGCAAACTGGAGAGCAGTCTGGAAGAAACTAAGTTTAGGTCAAAACCAAGTAAACACCAAATAAACACATGACATTAAAATGTCACAGCATACACAAATTACAGGTGCAGGGAAGAAATTACCTTTGGTTATGATCGCAGAGCTCATGACTATACAAGGGACAAAGAGATTGTCAGAGGTAAAAAAAAAAAAAAAAAACAAAAAACAAAAAAAAACACCAGACAATTTTGACTACTTGAAATAAAATATTTTTTGTACAAACAAAATCAATACAGTAGGGAAACAGTTAACTGGGAATATATTTTTGGTACCAAGTTTCTCAGAAAGAGTTGGATATCCATAATATGTAAAGAATTGATTCTAATATATAACAAGAGCCATTCCTCAACAGATAAATGGCCAAAGATTATCTATCTATAAACAGCTTTTAAATTAAGAAATCCAAACTATCAATAGTTATATTTTCAAAATAATTAATGATTAGAGAAATACAAATTAAGACAATTTTGAGATTCCACTATATACCCAATGGAGTAGCATAGATAACAATAAGGGCAACAACAAATGTTGGAAGGGCTGCAGGAAAACAGGTACATTAATGTACTGTTGGTGAAGCTGTGAATTGAAACAACCATTCTGAAAAGGAAATTGGAACTATGCCTCTCCAGAATCACTAATTTTTTTTCCTTTGATCCAGCAATAGACAGTAAGTTTATACTACCCAAAGAAATCAAAGAGTAAAGTCTATATAAAGGCTATTGTAAATTTATTTCATAGCAGTTCTTTTTGTAGTGGCAAAAGAACTAGGAACTAAAGGAACATCCAACTGGTGGATGGATGAACAAATTTTGGATATGATATAATGATATACTATTTTGTGGTAAGAAATAATGGAAGGGAGAATTTCAGAAAAACCTAGGAAGACTCATATAATCAATATAAGATTAAAGTAAGCAGAACCAAGAAAACAATTTACATAACAACACTGTAAAAACAAATAATCATGAAAGGATTCTAACCAATGCAATGATTAAGCACAATTCTAGAGGCTCCCAAAAGGATGTAAAATGAGACATATATTTTTAGACATAGTTAAACATGAAAATTTGCATATTTGCTTATAAGAGTTTGATCTTTTTCCCCCTCCAAACCCACTGGAGAGGAGGTGGGTGGGGGAGGAATACTTTTGAATTGAAATAGATTTTAACCAAAAAACCTTAGATTGATATGAAATTCCTCTTATCTCTATTCCTCTTATCAAGACAATTTTAAAAATGTGATGCAAACTAAAAACATTTACTTAAAACAACTTTGAAACAAACTAAACATAAAGGCTAAGTGTGGTACAACAGAAAGAACAGTGTATTTGTTAACAGTAATAAATCAACTTCAAAAGTTTATAACTTCAAAGATAAATTTTAAGTTATCAAGGAAATTTATATATATATTTAGAACATTTTTTGTATAAGCTTTATTTTTGTCTTTGCTTGTTCAGCAACTAGAAGGGAGTATAATAAGTGAATAACAAATATTGGCTGAATGAAAAGTGATATCTCAACAACTGTAAGATATACAAAAGCAAGTGTGAATGCAGAGACACACACATGCACATTTATTTGTTATTTATTCATTCTATTTATTTATTTATTTTGGCTATATACTTCTTTATAAAGAAGAAGCTTGCTACTTTTGGTCAACTGATTCCCATCTTTGGAATGTAGGTAAACTCTTGCTACCATGGATTATATTTCCTCTAGACACTGCCCTCACCTCTCTGTGTACAAAGAGATTTCTCTGTACATGTATGGGTAAGAAAACAATGCAAAATACATTGTTAACAGCAATTATCTGGAGAGTTATTTTTTAAAAGCTTTTTATTTTTAAAACATATGCATAGATATTTTTCAATTGCCTAGATGGCAAGTAATCCAATATATTAATCCAAAACCTTTAGGGGGAAAATGGCCAAAGCACAGATACTAAATGATTTGCCAAAAATATAAGAAACCCCTCTTTAGCTGCTAAAGCTAGGCTTCTTCTTTTGTCTTTTTTTAAAAACTGTCATAGATGAATTGAGTTATCTAGACATAACATTATGGGCTAAAGCCATTTTCAAAGGTACTGTGACAGAATTATATTATTTGTAATAATATCAACTGGGGTCTTCTGAATGATAATCTTTTTCTTCTCCTCTTTAAAATTTTTTTTTATTATAGCTTTATATTTACAAGATATTATATATATATGTATGGGTAATTTTTCAGCATTGACCCTTGCAAAACCTTCTATTCCAACTTTCCCCCTCCTTCCCCCCACTCCCTCCCCTAGATGGCAAGTAGACTAATATATGTTAAATATGTTAAAGTATATGTTAAACACAATATTTGTGTGTGTGTGTGTGTGTGTGTGTGTGTATATATATATATATCAATAGTTATTTTGCTGCACAAGAAAAATCGGACTTAGAAATACGGTAAAAATAACTTGAGAAGGAAAACAAAAATGCAAGCAGACAAAAACAGGAGTGGAAATGCTATGTACACATGCACATTTAAAGAGTGTATCATCTATGCTGGAAATTTAGGGGCTACTTTTTTTGGGGGGGGGGGGAAGGGGACTGCTGAGGCAATTTTAAGTGACTTGCCCAGGATCACACAGCTAAGGAAGTATTAAGTGTCTGAGGCCAGATTTGAACTCAGGTCCTCCTGACTTCAGAGCTGATTCTCTATCCACTGTGCCACCTAGGAGTCCCTCAAGGGTTACTTATGATCCCAGTACTGATCAGCAGGGCCACTATTACATTCCTATTCAGGTAAATTGATGGTTTCACAATCCTAGTACTTGGGTTAATACTGACCTTAATTTGATTCCTCATTCAGCACAACTGACTACATTTAAAACCCTGAGCCCAAGCTAGCCCTCAGAGCTTCAGCTTCTAAGGTTAGTAGAGCTAATAGGTAATATATCACACTAGCTAGTTGTTTATGCTTGGTAAGAGGATCAAATACTTAACAAAACTTTTCCCTAAGGAAATCAGGTTATCTTTTTGCGTTTTTACACAAAAGAATAAACTATTCCTAACATTAATGAGTTAAGAAAATAAATATGAAGAAATTCTAATTTTTAGTTCTTTGGATAATAATTGAACAAGCTAAAAGATGTTCAAAAAGTTTAATATAATCATACCATTTTAAGAACATATTTGGACAGTGAAAATAGCATTATGGGAATCCATATAAATTTTATTTAATTACAAAATCATCCCCACATTTATAAGAAAATTGAACTTGAAATCCAAATTGAAATAAATTTGAGGGTGTAATCATTCATTTTCAATTAATTTCTAAGTGATATTTTTAATGATATGAAGAACAGATATAAATTTTAAAACTTTAAAAGTCACTGATAAGATCTAAAAATAAGAAAAAAATAAAATTTTCAAGTAGCATTTTACTAAAATAGTAATTATATGTTTTAGAGTTAAAAAAAAGAAAATAGATGGTTTTAAGAATGAAGTTATTTGCTGACTTAGGCCCAAGTGAAATCTGATGCTAACCGAAAATAAAATAATAAAAGCCAAAACTCAATTCTTACCTAAAAATATTTATTTCTTAACCTTTAGCAAAACAAACAAACAAAAAAAAAAAACTAAGATCAAATGTCTTTGAAAACATTTTGTTTAAAAGAATTTTTTAAAAACGAACATATTCCAGTAAAGCTGACTTTGTAAAATAAGTTTCTTCTAAGTGAATCATATTTTCCTTTTTATTTCCATCATAAAATATTTATGTTCTGTTGAGGAAAGAAAACCACTCCCCCCTCTATATTATATGGCCCTCCCTTCTGCCTTAAAAAAAAAAAAAAAAAAAAAGGTTTAAAAGCAGGGGGGTAAGAAGGCCCATATAAAAAGAACGGGGTGGAGGGAAGGGGGTGTTGGAGAGGGGGAGAATTCTGGGAAGATAGCTGAGTAAGTTGGTAAATTTCAAGTTTTCCCAATTCCCCCACAAATGGAACAAATTTGCGCCTGAGGACAAACAGACTCTGGAAAAATCTAAAAGGTTTGGGGTAAAAACAGGGGTTCTTCTTAGATATAAACCGAGATCGGAAGAAAGACGGGCAAAGAGGAGGTGGGGCAGGATTAACCCTTGTGAAGTGCAAACACTTTCTCTGGGTTAGCTCGGCTGAAACAAGTAGGGAGCCTTGGGGCTAATTGGGTTTGGCTGGTCCCCTCAGTGGCAACCACAGAAACTTTTACCTCCTGGATTGCTTGTGAAATCCAGATCTGAGTCGGAGAAGACTGAGAGAACCTCGGCTGATTAATCCAAGAAATTGTCCTGGAATGTGATAGAACATGAAGGGAAAGTAGAAATAGGAAAAAATCCACTGATCACCACCTCAATGAGATCTTTTGTGGAAAACACATAGTAACATTATTGCCAAATTTTGAAACCCCCAGATCAAAGAGAACATTTTTGCAAGAAACAAGAAAAAAACAATTCAAATACACTGGAGCTACAAAAAGAATTGTACAGGCCTTAGCAGCAACCACAATAAAAGATCGCAAGTCCTGGAATTTATTTGCAATCAAAAGAACTACGTCTGTGGCCAAAAATATCATATCCAACAAAATTATCTATAATACTGAATGACAAAAAATATACATTCAATGAATTTGCATCTATCAACCAAAACCGAACTTAATAGAAAATTTAACATATAGGAGCCAATATCAAAGATTAATTTAAAGGAACTCACCATGGATAAATTTTTTTTTTTTTTACATGGGAAAGTTATAGCATAAGTTTAAGATTGGCATCAACAATACAAGAGTTCAAAAGAAAGATTGGGGCAGAGTTAAGATAAAAAATTAATTATGTCATACAAATAAGATAGAGAGAGAATATATAGAGACATTAGATGGAGGAGGAGGGCTAGTGGTTTTGAAAACCTACTCACATTGGGAATGGGTTAATAGGTAACACTACATATATACTATGAAGGATATAGCACCCTCCAAAATCTATAAAGAAATAACGGAGAAGGGATGGGTGGTCAGGGAAACAAAAGGTGAGGGGGAAAAGACTAGGGTGGGATCCATAAGTGGGCAAGAGGTTAAAGAATAGCAAGGCATGTTAGGAGGCGAATAAAGTAAAGGGCCAGCAGGGACAGGAAAGATGTGTCTATATGTAGGATATGTATGTATATATGTGTATGTATATATATAAATATATCCTTTCTTAACTACTAGCCTGCTTGGGAGTGGTGCCAAGGGGAATAAAAGGTGGAAAAAAAGAATAAAGTAAAAAAGGTACACAGCAGAGAACAAAAGAACAATTTACAAGGAAGTAAAGATGGACATACATGGATATACTTTCTTCTACTTATATATACTTTCTTGAACCGATAATTTTTTTCTTATATTTTGAATCCTCCCTAATCTGCTGGGCACATGACAATATTCTCTTTTGATTTTGTTTCATTTTTGTTTTGTATTCTTTTTTTTTTCTTTACTTTTCTTTTTTTTTTTTAACTTTTTTTATGTAAAATAAATTTTTGGGAAAAAAGAAACTTTTGCTGCATTCAGAATATCATAGGATAAAATAATGAAAATATTCAGTATTGTTTAAATGACCTGATCACAGCAGGGATTATGTATTATTCACAAGTAGATTTTTGCGAAAACTAAGCTTATAACAATAATTTAAAAAAAAAAACTACCCTCTTAAAAGTGGCCCATATTTTGTTTTTTTATAAAACACCTGCAAAATCTATATAAAAACTAGTCCAAGTCTTTAGTAGTTAAATCCTGGGAAGTTGACTTAAGAACACAAGAGACTGAGTGGCTTGCCCATAAAAGTGTTAATACAACATTTGACTCTTTGTGACTCCATTTGGAATTTTCTTGGCAAAGATACTAAAACAATTTGTCATTTCTTCCTCCCGCTCATATTTTACTAATGAAAAAACTGAAGCAAACAGAGTTAAGTGACTTGCCCAGGATCACACAATTTTGTGAATATTTGCAGCTGAATTTGAATTCAGGTCTTCCTGACTCCACCTTTCCACTTCTACACCTAGCTGTGCTTTTGCCCACAGTCACAAAGCCACTGATGTTAAAGACAGTATTTGAACTTCAAGTTTCCTGATTCCAAGTTAAGCATTCTATCCTCTAAGCCTGAAAGAAGAATTTTCAAAACTAATCACATAGTTCCATGTTTTTCTCAACAAAAGTTTTATGAATGGGATTGAGGCTTTCCTTGTTGAATCTAGGTTACCATTACAAATGTCTTCAAACAAAGTGCCTTCAGGAGTTACCAAGGTATGTAGAACTGTTTCCCCTCACTTCAATACCCTCAGAGTGCTGTGCTTTTCTAAGGATTGCCTGGTTTTTACAGTTTTTATTTTTCCTGTCAGCATTCTTGTTTCTGTGATTCCAGCGGTATCCTTCCCATCTTCCCACTCAAATTGTCTGCTTCTAATCTTCTGTGAACCACTAAGAAGATATATGTTAGAATTATATCTAATGGTTAAAGTGGTAATATGTTACATGATTGAATATGAGTAATCTATATTAAACTGTTTAATGACTGAAGGAATTGAGGAGGGAAAGAAAATTTGGAACTCAAAAAATACAAAATAAATGTTTAAAACTGTCTTTACATGTTAAATGGAAAAAATATATAAAAACATATGTACAAATATATATTTTAAAGAATTATATCTAATATGAAAGAAAAATAAACAGGCTCTTTGGAGGACCTAAGGGATCAATTGCTGTTCTGTCTGGTATCAAGGTAAACTCCACTGCTAAAAATAAGTGTTAGAATTTTAGTCTTCAAATCTATGTGATATCTTTTAACATCATTATAGAATGAAAATATTTGCAATGACAGAAGCATATTAAAAAATGTCAGCTCCCTCCAAATAGCAATCAGTTCAACAACAATCAGAAAATTCTTCCATTCAACCCCCACTCTGCTCAATCGAACAGTTAATTTAGCTACTGTGGATTCCTCATTCAAAACTGTCAGTATGTCAAAAAGATGTTTGTTGAGCCAACCAAAGTAGTGATCATCATGAAACATTAACTATCTATTTAAGTTTAACTAGATCAAAGCATGAGGTGAAAGGAAGAAAAAAGTAAGCAGTAGCTAGATAAAGTAAATCAACTTCTGAGAGAATGAAGTTCATCCTTAGCCTAAGGGAATATCCCGGGGTATGTGGATCAGGGCATCAAGAATGCAAAACTGAAAGGACCTCAGAGGTCATCTTCTCCAGCCTCTTTATTTAGGGATGAAGCTGTAAGGCTCAGGAAATATAAGGATTTGTTGATGTCTACACAGGTAAGCAGCAGTCAGGATTTAAATTTAAGATCAAATCCAGAACTCTTTCCAATGTAGCACACTTAAAGGATACTTATAAAAGGGACCTCAGAAGTTCAAACCCTTCATTTACAGATAAGGAAACTGAAATTCATGGAGGTTAAATGACTTGCCCTGGGCCACAAATGTGTTAAGCACCAAAGGTATGATCACTAAATGCTATGAACCTAAACTAGAGCTAAACAGTCAACAAATTACCTGTCCTATCTCTCATGTAGCCCACGCAACACAGTGTTTCTGGAAAGCAGAACAAGAAAGAATGTTCTGAGACAGTAAGGAATTGGAGGCAAGGTCTTGACAGAGCCATCCAGGATTGAGCAAACTCCATGCCAACTTTATCTAAAGTCTACAGACAGACTTCATATTAATAGCTGTTCATCTATCTCAATACTGATAAATTCACAGAGCAGTAATAAAATAACACACTTAATCGAATGGCAAGATATACTGTTTATCTCTACTAATGAGGATGGAGAGAAAAGGGGAAAGGGTATGTTTCTAAGGCAGTAGCTGTCAAGAAGGAACCCACAAATCCTTGGTTACCAAAGAAGCCAATAGTAAAGGTAGAAAAAGCCTTGTTTGTCTGTCATCCTCCTCCATTTCTATAAACCATACCAGGAAATGTTTCCTCTTAGGAAACATCTCACGCTTTTCCAAACTTCTCTTCTACTTTAAAGTATTAAATATTTTTAAAACTAATTTGGAAAGAGGAAAGGAGAAGGAACAGAAGAGCTATTCTTGTGAGGGATATTAGCTATTTGATTAGACATGCTTTTATTAATGGGCTTTAAGCAAAATCAATTATTATGATGGCCTATCCTCCATAAAATACATTAATACATCCCTTCCTTAAAACATACAAAAAGGGGCAGCTAGGTGGCACATTGGATAGAGTACCAGCCCTCAAGTCGGGAGTTAACACTTCTTAGCTATGTGACCCTGGACAAGTCACTTACCCCCAAATGCCTCAGCAAAAAAAAATTTATTTATACACACACACACACAAAGAGAGAGAAGAGTAAAATTTTATTTATATATATAGATACATACACACACACACACACACAGAGAGAGAGAGAGAGAGAAGAGAATTATCACCAAAAAAAAAAAAAAAAAATTGACCCTTGCAAGATTCTGCAAGCATCCAGAAACCAGAAAAACAAATTCATTCTCCCACATGTACAGATTTGGTACATAATTGTATTTTGCTTTATTGTAGCTAGCTACACACACACACACACACACACACACACACACACACACACACACACACAGTGCACACAAGCACATTTTGCTATTTCTCTTTCTAGACAAATCAGCACTTTACAAAAGTTTCACCAGTCTATTATTATTCAGGCCAAGAAGCTGACCCAGGGTGTTTCCCAATCTACTTCTGTTCAAGAATTTATTTTCCTACCTATCAACAAAATAACTCCTTCAAAAACAAGCTATTCCTCAAGGAGAAAAGGAAAACCAATTTCCCTTAGTAAACTATTTTGTTATTTAACTGCCCTGCTTTGAAGATCTTCTTTACATCAACTTCTCCAGTCCTGAACTCTCTACTGACTCTATCTCACATTTCCAACTTCCTACTGGGTATCTCAGACTGTATCTCAAAGTGGATGATAGAGTGGTAAAGTGTAAAAAGATTGAAAAATATGGAGAAGGGATAAGAGGGTCACCAAAATTGAACTCATTAACTTTTCCCAAAAACCTTTATCTCTTCCTAATGTCCTTGTTACTGCTGAGGGTAGTCACCTAGTTTGGCAACCTAGTGGTCCATCCTCAACTATTCACTCTCACACCCAATATTCAATCTATTGCCAAGGCCTGTAAATTTTTCTTTATTAATGTCCCTTGTATGCCTTGCTCCCCCCTTTTAATAGCTTTTTATTTTTAAAATACATGCAAAGATAGTTTTCAACATTCACACTTGCAAAACCTTGTGTTCCAAATTTTTCTCCCTCCCTCTTCCCCACACCCTCCCCTAGACAACAAATAATTCAATATATGTTAAACACGCACAATTCTTCTATATATAGTTCCACAATTATCATGTTGCATAAGAAAAACCTGATCAAAAGCAAGATGATTTCAGAGAGGCCTGGAGAGACATGAACAGAACCAGGAGATCATTATATACAGCAACAGCAAGATTATATGATGACCAATTCTGATGGGTATGGCTCTCTTCAACAATGAGATGATTCAGGCCAGTTCCAATGGTCTTGTGATGAAGAAAGCCATCTGCATGCAGAGAGAGGACAGTGGGAACTGAATGAAGACATGACATTTTCACTTTTTGTTGTTGTTTGCATTTCATTTTCTCTTTTTTCTTTTTTGATCTGATTTTTCTGTGCAGCATATTTGTGGAAATATCCATAGAAGAACTGCCTATGTTTAGCATATGATCACTTGCCATCTAGGGGAGGAGGCTGAGAAAAGGAAAGAAAAAATCAGAACACAAGGTTTTGTAAGGCTGAATGTTGAAAATTGGAATATTATTGTTCTATAAGAAATGATCAGCAGGATGATTTCAGAGACCTGGAGAGACTTACATGAACTGATTCTAAGTGAAATGAGCAGAACCAGGAGATCAGTGTACATAGAAACAACAAGATTATACGATTATCAATTCTGATGGACATGGTTCTTTCCAACAATGAGATGATCGAAACCAGTTCCAATGATCTTGTGATGAAGAGAGCTATCTACATCTAGAGAAAGGACTGTAGGAACTGAGTATGGATCACAATATAGCATTCTCACTCTGTTATTTGCTTGCACTTTATTTACTTTGGCATTTTTTTCCAGTTTGATTTGATTTTTCTTGTACAGCAAGGTAATTGTATAAATGCATTAATACATAATAAATGCATTTTAAAAATTACTGGCATCACCCAGTAACAGCTCCTCATCACCTCATATCTGGACTATGGCAACAGACTGCTGAAGGAACTCCCAAGCACAAGTTTCTTCTCACTCTGATGTCAAAGTGATTACCCTAAAGTGAAAGTCTGACTATGTCTTGGTCTCTCTGTCATGAACATCCAAACACACTAAATAAATTCCAGTGAGTACCCTGAGACCTAGTAACATTGGCTTCTTCATTTTTTGTTTTGTTCAGTCATTTCCCACTGTTTCTCAAATAAGACATTCCATCTCCCAACCATGGGTATTCTGACAGGCTATCGCCCATGCATGGAATACTATTGCCTCATTCTGCACAACCTGCTTCCTACAAGTCTCAGCCAAAATCCCATTTTCTATAGGAAGTCTTAATTCTAATACCTTTCTTCTGCTGATTATTTCCAATTTATCTGTATAGATTGTTTCTTATATAGTTGTTAGCCTGTTGTCTTTTCCCATTTGAACTATGAAGTTCCTTGAGAGCAGGAACTGTCTTTTGCCTTTCTTTGGATCTCAAGCACTTGGCATAGTGTAGCTCCTGCATAACAGGCTCTTAATGAATATTTATCAACTGACTTTAATCCTAATTTCCCTTAAATAATTTAAGCCCCTTTCCACTTAATTGTTATAAATTAATATATGAGAAACAACTGGCTACCAACCTATGTGTAATAATTTCATAGACTCATGTCTCTTCCAGTGCCTACTTTAGTATTCTCACTGTATAAAAAGAGAACCAATTTCTTTAGTACTCTTTATATTTTAATAGCATATAGTTGTGACATACAAAAAATCTTTACAAACAGAATTAAAGCCAAAAATATTTATTAAATATTAAAATATTTAAGCAAGCTGGAAAGCAATTGTAATCATAAAAATCCTCACGAGTGTGAGTGAGTGTGTGTGTGTGTGTGTGTATTGTGGTTCTTTGAGTAAAATTATATATATAATTATATATATAATTTTACTCAAAGAACCACAATCTATTAATATTAATAATTAAAACAAATTGATGGTATTTGTGTTAGCTCCAGTCTTAAGTTCCCTATCCAAATGTTAAGTTATTTGTTTGTTTTCCCAGTCATATGCAATTCTTCATTACCCCTTTTTCTTGGCAAAGATACTGGAGCTTGGCCATTTCTTTCTCAAGCTCATTTTACAGATGAGGAAACAGAGGCAAACAGGTTAAGTAACTTGCCCAGTCAGCCTAGGAAGTGACTGATGCCTATTCCCTACTCTAGGCTCTGTACCCTACTTCACCACCAACCTGCCACTTCCCTGTATAATACTCAGTGTACTGAATAGAAGGAAAAAGCAACTCATAAAAAGTTTTTTAAAATATTAATAAGCAGCATAGAACAGTGGGTAGGGAACTGGTCATCAAATCAAGAAATCACCACCAACTCTTAACTGGCTGGGTGACTCTGCAAAAATCATATAAATTTGAAATTTCCTAAGCAACTCTTAAGTTGATGCAGAGTGCTAATTTGCATTGGTTGAGGAAATTTTCTTACCAAGATTTCTTTAAATGCATGATAATTAAAATAATAAATATTCAATTATATAGGGAGTATGGCTGGCTTCAAAGTGAGAAAGAACTGGGTTCCAAAGTCCAGCTCTGACACACACACACACACACACACACACACACACACACACACACACACGCTATGAAAGTCCAGGAAAGTTACTTAAATTCTCTGTGCTCCAAGACAACTAGATCTAAAAGCTGCACAAATTGCAGACCTGCAGTTGTAGATGGGAGTTTGCTCACCCAGAATCCTGTTCCTTACACCATGAATTAAAGGTTCATACACATGCCTTGAAGAACAAATGATATACAAACAGAAATTGATTTGCCAAGGCTCAATCAATATTATTTTATTAACTGCCTCTATGAAGGGCAAGCAGCTATCCATCAATTAAAACAATAAATTTAGAATTAAAGTCAGAGAATCACTTTTTAATTCCACAAACATTAAGTACCTATTATATACCCAAAACACTGTTAGGTGTTTCAGAACACAAAGACAAAAAAAAAAAAAAAACACAACTGTAGTTGGGCAAGGAGGTGGAAGAGAAATTAGAAGTTTCACAAAGGAGCTGGAAACTGAGCTTTGCCTTAAAAAGGAACAGAAGGATTATGGAAGTTGAAGATGAAGTAATTTTCAGGCATTTAGGCAGTAACTTGTACAAAGCAAAGGTAGAGAAGGAAAGGGAAAACTGATTTTAGGAAAACATTTAGAATGTAGAATCAACAAAAGGCATTAATATGAAATAGGGCTGGAAAGGTAGGTTGTAGAAATAGCAGATGGCCTTAAATGCCAAGATAAGCAGTGTGTTTTTTTTCTTAAAAAGCAAAGAGGAGCTATTGACATTTTTTCATAAAGTGATCAGACTCGTACCTTAAGAAGATTATTTTGGTTGCCCTGTGGAGGTTAGACTGGAGAAGAAAGACACTACAAACAAAATGGCCAATTAGGATTTTATTACAATCATCCAGACATAAAGGTGATAACCATGTGGATGGAATTGGAACCCAGACTTAGAATATATATGGGAAGTCAGGGAGAGAAGAAAAACTACAGTGACCCCAGGTTACAAACCTGGGTGATGACTGGAATGATGGTGTCTCCAAAAGAAGTTTTCAGGAAGGGGGCTGGGTTGGGGAAAGATAATGGTTCTGTTTTGGATAATATGTTTAAGAGTCATCCAGATTATGTCTTTAAGGCAATTCAAGAGCTATGTCTTTAAGGCAGTATGGAGCAGAGATTAAGGTTGGACAGTGCTGGAAGTAATCCCAGAAGTCACCTGGACCACCCCACTCATTTTACAGATGAAGAAACTGATACCCAGAAAGGTTAAGTGACTTGTCCAATGTCATATTAGTAGTAATGACTAGAGGTAAGACTTTCATCATTCTGCACAACCTTTTTCATAAATCTCTCTTAACATTGTCCTTGCATTTTTCTCCCATGGCTTGAAATTTTGATCCCTACAGTCAACTTTAAAGTGTCATCTTACTTTCTGAGCCCTTATCCCTTTTGTCCTATCAATGCTCACACTTCTCACCAAACTCCAACCCTGGATAATCCCCACCATTTGCCTCCTCTACTCCTAGATTATGCAAAAAGGCTGACTTGTATCTTTACACTAGAGATTTATGTTATCTATTCCCAAATGAGCTCCCACACAGCAAGGCAGTCCTTGTAATTTTCCCTAATTTATTCCCCATTTCACTCCTCAAATAAGGCCATTCTGAATTTAATTCTCCAGCCTCCAGCACCAGCCTTACAAAACTGACTCTCCACTGAGGACCTTGCCTCAGCCTTAATAAGAAAATTAGCATGAGAGCTATGAAGGCAGGGACTTATTTTTGCGTTTCTCTGTAATTTCAATGCTTAGAACAATGCATGGCACATAATAAACACATAAATCCTGCTGACTGACTTGCACTCCCCCTCCTCTTTGCTTCTCTATCTATCAAACCTCCTTGTGTTCTCTCCTCTTTTTCTTGCCTCTGTGAAGAAGAGGTAACCTTATTCCTTGCCAAGGCCAATCCACATGTATCCTAAATCCCATTCTTTTTAGTGTTTCCCAGCAGACTGCCTCCACAACCATTTCCCATGCTTAAGTCTGCACAACTTGAAAAAAAAAAAATCTCACTTAAGTTATTGTCCTACAGCACCTTTCTTTCACAGCTAAATTCTTTGAAAAGGCTATTTTACCCCCACTTACTTGTTTTTCAAATCCATGGTAATCTTGCTCATTTGAAACTTCTCTCTCCAAAAAGTCAGTAATGATTGACAGTTCTCTTCTCAAATGAATCTTCCTAACTTCTCTACATCATTAAGTGATCTCTTCTTGGTTATCTTTCTTGACCATGACACCCACTCCCTTTCTAAGTCACCTTTGCTGATTCTTCATCCATATCACACCCCCTAACTGTAGAAATACTCCAAAGCTCTGCCCTGGGAGCTCTTCTCCCCCACACCAGGTATTCTTAACTTTTTTTTTTTCATCATAGACCTTTTTTGGTAATCTGATTTGTTGATAGATCCCTTCTCAAAATGAGTTTTTCAAGACTGAAGGAAATGTTGAATTTCAGTTAGAGGTTAGTGAAAAATAAATCCATAATATTTCCTCCCCAATCCAAGTTCATAGTCCCTTAAAATTTATCCAGGTAAGCTATAGATTATTGACTTCATCAGCTTCCTACCTTCCTAGTCTTTCTCCTAAATTCCATTGTCACATCTGTAATTGCCCAATAGAAAATATATGCAGAGAGTTTAACATTCACTTTTGTGTTCCAAATTTTTCTCCCTTTCTTCCCTTCTCTCCTCCCCTAAGCAAGTAATCCAATATATTGTAATAAGTAATCCAATAAACATGTACAATTCTAGAAGACATTCTGAATTCTATGTCCTGTAGGCATCTCAAATTCAACAACTCCAAAACAAAACTATTCTCTTTCCCCTCCAATTCTAATTCTTAAGACACCACCATTGTTTTCTTCAACCAGGTTTGCAAGCTTAGTGCAACCTTCTCACTCTTCTCACATCACATTTCCATTAAATTGCCAAATCTTATTGTTTCTATCTTCTCTTTCATCTTGATCGCCTTTTCTCCACTCTCACAGCTACCTCAGGTTCAAGATCCCTTTCACTACTTGACTTCTTAATTGGTAGTCCTGCCTCTTAAAAGTCTCTTTCCACTCTAATCAATTCTCCATATATAGCTCAGGGGGAAAAAAAAGTGATATGCCTAAAGAATATCTCTATGTCACTCAAAAAGGGCTTCCTTATTGCCTTTATAATCAAATATAAAACCTTCAATTTGGCTTTTTAAAATCATTCACAACCCAGCCCCAACTTATTTTTCCAAACGTATGAGGCATTTTCCTTCTTCCTGCACTCTGTGCAGAAATCAATTAACATTTATTTGTTAATTTACTACCACGTGCCAGACCCTGGAGATAAAAGACAAAGATGAAAATATTCCTTTCTTCAGTCAGCTTATTCTTTTAGAGAAAGAACATATATATCTAACAAAAAATACAAAATAAACCCAAGCTAATTGAGGGAGGGAAGACAAAAGTACTTTGTTTTCCTGACAGTTTCTTTCATAACATACTGCATCTCTCATCTCCTTGCCTTTGCACTGGCTGCTTCTCATGGCTGGAATGTACTCCCTTTTCACTGTTACCTCTCAAAATCTATTGTAATTTCTAACAACCACTTCTAAATGAAAGCTCTCTTGATCTCCCCAGATTCAGGTGCTTTTCCTTTTACAACAATCTTGTATTTATTTAATAATACATGTACATCTTTAAGTCTTCACCTTTGATAAAGTGATTCACCCACTATTGATGCATTATTCTAACAAATGATGTACTATGTTATCTGGGGCTACACCTGTGATGCCATTGGTATCCCAAAATGGAAACTTTCTCCCTCTATTAATACAAACCAGCAACTATTTTTCACCTAATAATCTTAGTGTCATCAGTAATTTGCCCAGAGTCATACGACAGGATGTAGCAAAAGCAGGTCCATCCCTCCATCTACTATGGTTTACATGTCTCAATATAATGATGCCATTTACATGCAAAACATTTAGTCTAAAAATATGATAAGTACTACTCTTTCATGTCCTAAGCAACGAATCACCACAATTTAAATAAAAGCCTAATTAATTAGCTGATATTTAAAATCTTTTTATGAAAACTGACATAAGCCTGCTATGTACTATGACTTCAGTTACAAATTCTAAAATAGTTATTTGTATTTGTATATGTGCATTTATATGTATACCTGTATACATAATTTTTTAAAAAAGATTCCAAATCAGGTCCTGAAACAGCATTCTTTACTGTTTTACTATCTTAAAAAATGCTATTTTATTATCTTAAATACAAGATAGAATAAAGAAACAAAATAAACATCAGCTGGTTCTTATGGAAAATACTTTGAGAATATAATCAGTAGAGGGGAAAATCAACAGGCTATAGTCAAAACTCTTAGAAAAATAATCTTATTGCAATTCCAGGAAATCTGGAATTTCATTTCAGAATTATTCTGTTATTCTTTATTATGTAAAAGGAATGATGTCTTTTATGCCTTTTTTTTTTTTTTTTTTTTTTTTTTTTTTTTTTTTTTTTTTTTGGCTTAGGCAATTGAGGTTAAGTGACTTGCCTAGGGTCACACAGGCAGTGTTAAGTGTCTGCGATCAAATTTGAACTCAGGTCCTCCTGACTTCAGGGCTCTTGCTCTATCCACTGCAGCACCTAGCTGCCCCCCCCCTTCTTTTTTTTTAAGTGAGTCAAATACTTTATCATTCCTCAAACCCCAAACTGGCCTAACTAATATTCTTTTTTGTGACATTTTATAAAGAAAGGTCAAACTGTGGAGAAGTTCACAATTCAGAAGGATAGCTGGAAAATCAATCAACATGCATTTAATAGTCACCAGGGAATTATGTATTATGCCAGACACTACGGAAACAAAGAGAAAGGAAAAAACCAAAACCCCTTTAAAACCATCTCTGCTGCCCTAAAGAAACTTCCTATATACCTGAAGGCCATAACTATGCCTCAGTCAGTATTAACATCCCCTACATTTAGAGAAAAATACTTAGGTAGTGAAGAGAGAACTAGATTTAGGACTTAATCCATGTCTTTTGATTCCTGCCTCACTTTTCTACCTTTACACCAGAAATAATACTTGATCTATCCTACTATCACAGAGTTATTTTTAAGAAACAGCTCTGTAAATTGTTACAAAACTACATAAATGTGAGCTATCGTAATTCAGAAATAATGATGAAATATTTATGATGGTAACAGAAAAGAATTTAGGACAGAGTCAGGGAATCAAAAGGAGTCATTTTCTAGCTAATAATAACCATAAGACAAACTATCCAATATTTCACCTTTGGATTGTAATGATTTTCAACAGTGTTGAGAAAGCTTATTGGTTAACCAAAATATGTTTTTGATGATTCAAAGTATTTGTATACCCCCCCAAGACATTTTAGTTTTTATTTCCACAGTTTATTACCACTCATTTCTTTTTAGTGTTTTATTTAATAGTACCCAAAAATGTAGAATAAAACAGAAAATAAAATACAACTAACCCTTGACCCAGGAAAAGAACATTAACTATGTAAATGATGATTTAGGAGAGAGCCAGGGATCTGAGATTTTTTTTTTTTTTCAGTGTCCCTCTGGCAGGTAGTTAGGTGAAGCCTAGAAACCTCTTCTCAGAATACTGCTTTTTTTTTTTTTTAAAGTTATTGAAGGAACTAAGTTTCAGTTAAAGATTAGTGAAAACAAAGTTATTTTTTTTTCCCCATCCAAGTACACAAACCCCTGAAATTTGCCAGTCCACATATCTGAGAACGCCTGGAAAGTGGGTAGATTCCAGGTTAAGAATACTTAGTTTACAGCTAAGAATGCACACCAGTATGCATTCTTAGAAAACAGATCAATACATATCTGTACAATGCTGAGCACAGCACCATTTGTTATTAGATAAAAATTTTGGTCTTTTTTTTTTTTTTTTTTTAAGTAATGAGTCAAAAAGCCCTTTGATAGTTACCAATTGATGGCTCACTAAATACAAATCCTGATTAAGTTTTCTAGGAAAGAAGTTGGAGAATCTTAAGTTTAATGACTAAAATAGCACATAGATGCATAACCTCTATATGTTATAGACAAAGCAACTTTCCTTTTATCCATATATTTCCTGAATTTAACCGATTCAGCAAAAGTAAGAGACAAAGACCCAGAACGGAAATAAATTCAGGGCATACAGATATATCCAAAACTTTGGTAAAACAAACTGGCTTTAAATTTTTATAAAATTAAAATTTCATCAGAAAAGGTAAAAGGTAACTTTCCAGTCTTGTCCTTATTAACTGACATCCACGAATAAATTTTAAAAGAAATTATCAAACCTGTAACTGCTTTTTGGTTTCTTGATAAAAATTAATTAATTCCATTATCTGACTAATAGAGATAAAAGGTTTTTATTCCTGAAAAAGATGGAAAATAGTCCTCGAATTTTTTTTAGAATCTTAAAAAAAAAGTCCCCCCCAACACCAGATCAACAGGTGTGCCTTAATTTATTTTAATTAAGAACAAAACTTATTTAAAGCAACATCAAAATCTTAAAAATAAATCAATGATGTTGCTATTTCTCCAAGGTCCCCAACAGTTTGGAAGAAAAACTCTTATGCCTTTACATGGTCTCCTAGGAGTTTAATATAAGATAGCGTTAATATGAATTCATAATAGAGATGAAAACTGAGACAAAATTCAATTTTCAGGGGAAATTTTCAAGATTTTTTAAAACAAAAGGGCAAAATGTTTAAATGTCATCTTCCAAAATTGTCATCGGAATGAACACCATTCTTAGGCTAACTAATTTTCTTGGTTTTGTTGTTTTTTTGAGGGAGAGAATATGGGAATTGAGAAGCAAGGAACTTAATATTTTAAAAATAAATCTGGGTTCCAATAACTTCAAAGTTACTTACCTATGGTCCATCTTAGTGATAGTCAACTAGAATGTTTATTTCAATTTTGCAAGATTAAAAGAAATGCCAATTAAACAAGTACCTGGTTCAAAAATGTTTCTGGAAGAAGGACAGCTTCTAAACACACATATATACTCCGTATTAGTTATATCACATTTGTAAAAATCTGAGTGCATGACAAACAACAGGGCAGTAGGGAAGTGGGGAGAAAGAGAGAAAAAGAAAGGGAGGGGGGAAGGAAGAGAGACGGACATTCCTATCTCTAAGATTCTTTTGTTACCTGTTTTGTTTTGTTCTGTTTTAATTACTTTCCTAAAGGTGCATCTTCAGAATAAAAAACACTATCGTTATAAATGCACTAGCGGTTGCCAGATTTCCCATTAATAACTACTAAAGAAATGAAGAGTTTCTTGGATTCTGTTATAAATCAACTAAGACTATAAAAGGTCACATAAAACAGCTCCACTGGATCACAAACATGCCAATCTATTTGACTTTAGCTAAATGGGTTAGTACAAAAATGTCCATCCAGTTGGCCTATTCTCTATTTGTACATAGTCTTAACACGGACATTAAAGTTGAGGTGAATACTGAATACACACACATACATATACATATACACAAGTGTGTGTCCATATGAAGTTTTTATATAGTGATTTAAAAACTCTAAATATGAAAAAGAATGTACCACAAAAATTTGAATGGAAAACAAGAGTTACTTTATGCCACAAAAAGTGCAAGCTCAAAACAAGATGAAGGTACCACTGATTGAAATGGTACTGTTACCTTCACTAGCTAATCCCTGTTCAAAGGTTTTTTTGGTTTCTAGTCAATGAAGATTTGGAAGTCAAATTAATGATCAGTTACTGTAAAGTGGCACTAATTTTTAACCCCTTCTAAGTTTCATACTCTTAACAACAGAGTAGAGCTTTTAGCCTATCTCATGATTTTTCAATTCCATAGTCATCAAGTGTTTAGCACAAAAATCTGCTGGCGGAGAGGTGGGGAGAAGAGGAGACGGAGAGAGAAGGCCTGAGATAGGGAGGAGACTATTCCACAGGCATCTTGCGATTACATAATAACCTCAAAGTACTTAGTGTTAAAACTCAAATTTACAAAACTATAATTACAAAGCAGGCTTTCCTTTTCTACCTTGGGGACATTTCCGAAGAAACCTAATCGGAGAGTCTCAATCAAACGAACAATGAAAGGGGTCCAAACGCTCACGTTGGTTTAGGTCACTTAACGCACCAAGCAGCTGTCTTAGAATACACACAAGTAGCTGCCTCTAAAAAGAGCAATGTTAAGCATTTGTGGCAAAAATAAAATACAAGGGTTATGAACGACATTGTAGGTATCGCATCTTTACTGAATCGTGGGGAATTAACGTTAACCTTAAGAAAAAATGAAAAATTCATGGTTAAAACAAAACAAAACAAAAACCCAGACTAAGAACGGCGCTCCAGGCAGCATCTTTTGCGAGCCTCCAAAAAAACAAAGGAAGGGCCGGCGCAGAGCGGGGCCGCGGCGAGGGAGGGGCGCCCCCGGTAACAATCCCCCTCCCCCCGGGTCCCTCGGCCCCCTGGACCGCACACGCACCTTGTGGCAGGCCGGGCAGGTGGGCAGCGGGCTGCCGTGGCCCGGGGAGCTCTTGCCGCCGCTGTTGCCGCCCGGGCCGCCGCTCAGGCTGCTCTGGATCTGCGTGAGCTCCTGGCGCAGCACCTGCTTCTGGTGGAAGCTGAAGGCCGGGTGGTTGGAGGCCATGGTGAAGAGCAGGAGGAACTCATCGCCCGTGCGGCCCTCGTTGAGCTGCAGCCCGTAGTTGTGGATGATGGAGTCGATGTGCGTGAGCGTGCGGTAGAGCACCCCGGCCGCCTCGCGCTGCTCCGAGCCCAGCAGCGCTAGCGACACTAGCAGCTTGCTGCGCACCACCTCGTCCGTCAGGTTGGTCAAGCTGCCCAGGTCGGCCGGGTTGTTGGCCTTGATCTCCGAGTCCCGCAGCGAGTGGTAGTCTTTGCGGGCCAGGTCCTCGAGGCACGAGCCCAGGAAGCGGAGCTCGAGCGGGATGCACAGGTCCAGGAGGCCGCACAGGAACTCCACCCGCTGCGGAGAGGGCAGCTCCGAGAACCAGCGGTACACGCCGTCCCTCTGCAGCGGGCACCGCTTCTCCACCATGCTGCCCTGGCCGCCGCCGCCGCCGCCGCTCCGGGAGCCCGGGGGCAGGCGGGCCAGGGACACGCGCACGGCCGGAGGGCCCGGGGCCAAGTGGCGGGGGGAGCGGCCGGGGGGCAGCCGCGGCGGCGGCGGCGGGGGCTGGGACGCGCTGCGGCCCGGGGCCGGAGCCGGGGTCGGCGCGGGCGGTGGCGGCGGCGGCAGCGGCAGCAGGCGCGGCGGGGCGGGGGGGCGCAGCTCGGCGGGGCCCCCCGCCAGGTGCCGGCGGCGGCGGCGGCTGGGCGGGGTCGGGGGCCCCGCGGGAGGAGGCCCAGGGGGGCCGGTGGCCCCTCCTCTCAGAGCCGGAGCGGCGGCGGCCGGGGGCGGCGGCGACGGCGGCGAGCGGCCTCCTGCTCCCCGCTCACGGGGAGGCTCCTTCCCACCGCCCGTCCCCAGCGGCGGACGGTGCGCGGCGGTGGCGGCGGCTGCTCCTCGTCGTCGTCGTCGTCGTCGCCCCGGAGGCGGCCGCCCCCATCTCCCCCCGCGCCGCAGGGTCTGTCACTGCGGGGCGCTCCCCACGGGGGTCAGCCCGGCCATGCCGGCCCGCGCCGGGCCGCCGCCGCCTCCGCCTCCGGCTGCTCGGGCGCGGGCAGCGGTTACCACAGAAGCGCCCCTCGGGCCGGAAGCCGAGCCCGAGCCCGAGCCGGGGTGGTCACGGCCGCCGCCCTCGCCGCCTCTAGCGCCTTCTCGGCCGACGGTCGCCCCCGAGGGTCCCTCCGCGCCGGCCGCCGCTGAAAGAATTCCCTTTCCCTCAGGGCCGAGGTGGAGGGACACTTCACAGCCGCCGGCGAAGGATGGAGCGGAAGGATCTCGCTCGACCGGGACTTCCCTTTCTCCCCGCTCCCCCCTCCTCACTTTGCTCCGCTACCCCTTTTTCCTCGCGCTCCTTCGCTCGCTATCGCGGACGGATACTGGCGAACGGGAGGTGACGGAGGTGGCAGCGGAAGGATAACGACGAAATCTCCTTTCTCTCCCGCTCCCTTACGAACAGCGGGAACGAAGCAGAATGAAAAGGGGGGTGAGAGGGGGGATGGCTTCGTCTCGCGACAGTCTGAGCACCGGGTTTCCGAGCTCGGCCCCCTCCACCCCCTCTCTTCCGCTGATTGGTTCAAACAGCTCCCTTCTTTGCCCCTGATTGTTCTGGTTCCCCAACCGTCCGGCTCCTTCAACGGCCACTCCTCCCTCGAGGAGCTGTCAATCATTTTCCGAGCGCCCCCGCCCGGCTACAGTAGTGATATTTGATTGGCCGGCGGAGAGAGGGGTGGACTGGGCTCCAGGGTGGGTTTCTGGGCGCTCGACTCCCAACTCAACGCCGCTTGTGACTCCGCCGTTTTGCATTGTTCTCTGGGGAAAGCGAGGGTCTCGGAGTTCATGGATTTTTTTTTTCTTTGTTTGCATCGTAATCATGGAATGCCCTTCTTTACCCCGAAGACCCAAGCATCAGACAAGTCAACAAGCATTTATTAAACGCCTACTGTGTGCCAGGCTATGTGCTATTCTCTGGGGATACAATGGGAAAACAAGACACTGTCCCTGCCCACGAGGAAGGAGCACGTGTGTCTTGAGATATTTTTCCAAGGCAGGAACGTTTTGCAACGTATCATCTACATCCCCTGGCTTTCGTCCCTTTGAGGCCAGTGATAGGACATTTGCTAGGCAGCAGGCCAGGGTGAGGGTGCCTTGTGACAGACTTTCTCTGTGTAATAGTAATAATAGCTGACATTGATTCAACAAACATGTTTTAAGCGTCAGCTCAGCACTGGGAGGGGAGCGGAGGGAGATCAAATGATGCGTGATCTACAGGCCCTATTCCCTAGAAGCGGAGAATTTAATTGGGGGAAAGACAAGTACACAAAGAACTGGGCTTCAAGGGAAAGTGAGATAAATGCGAAGGGAGAAGTAGGGACCCTAGGCTAATGGTTGCGGTCAGCCCCATTGGAATGGGGCTTCCTGGAGGCAGAAACTTTCTGCCTCGCATTGTAGCCCGAAGGCTGGCGCAGAGCGAGCGCTTACTTGTTGACTGAGAGGCATCTCTTTAGAAATCACTTTCATCTGATGAAAATGGCAAGTCAGGAAAATGGTCGTGGAAGAAAGTGGACGTGTTTGATCTTAAAGGAAGAGAAGGGGACTTAAAAATAGGTAGAGCCACTGGTGGGGAGTTTATAGGAAGCCCTGAGGATGAAACCTCGGAAACTGGGGAATACGAGAAAACGGAGGCTGAGCTGTCATTCAGTAAGCAGTTATTTAAAGCCTGCTGTATTCCAGGCACGGTGCAGAGCCATAGGGACACAAAGAAAGGCAAAATGCAGTCGCTACTCTCAGGGAACTCACCGTCTGATGGCAGAGACAACATGCAACAATTTTGTGTACAAACAAGGTTCACAGAAGGTGGGTAAGCTGCAGGTAAACAACAGAGGAAAGGCACTAACCTCAAGGAGTGGTCCAGTTTGCCTGCAACATATGACAGGGAGTAGGGTAAGGCTGAAAAGGTTGGAACTGGAATTTTGGAAAATCGTGCATGACAGGCTAAAGAGTTTATTTTGCAATAAGGAATGAGGAATCCCTTAAAGTTTTTGATATGAGATAATTAGATAAGATAATCAATACTATTAAATCCTACTTTTCCACAGGTGCACTTTGTCCCACCTCTCTTTATCATCTTCTGTAAATATATATCTTCAACCACCACGCTAAACTCCTTCTTCAATGTTCAACCTATTCATTGTACAGATTCGATCCCCACCTCCTTCAAACCAGCTTAAATTAATCTCATCTTTAAAAAAAAAAAAAGTATATTAAATAGCCTTCCATCTCCTCAAACCTTTGTTCTATATACCTCCTCCTTTGTCATCCAAATTCCTAGATAAAGCTGCCAGTGTATACGTGGTATCTACATTCTGCTCAATTCTTTCCATTCTCAATTCCAAACTCATAATTCCAACTGACATTAATTTACCAATTAATCTCCTAATTGCAAAATTTGATGGCCTTTTTTCAGTTCTTATCCTGTTCCAATCAGCTGTACAGCTTCCTCTTTCCCCTTGGATATTCTCTTTTTGGGGTCTTTCTGATAATATTTTCTTCTGGACCACGTCCTTCCTCTCTATCCATTCCTACTTTGTGTACTTTGCTGACTCATCATTCATATCAGGACCCATTATTGTGGATTTTCCCAAAGGTTCTGTTCTACATTATCTTCTTTTCTCTTCTCTCCTCTCCTCTGTTCTGGCTCCCCCCTTTTTTTCTTCTTTTCTTTCACTTTCTCTTTAAACCCTAGTACTGTTACTTGTGAATTTGGACAATCAAGTCTACTTTTGGGGGCCTCAGTTTCCCCATTTAAACTAATAATGGGTTTGAACTTTATTTCTAATGTCCCTTCCAGCTCTAAATCCTGGAATCCTATGACTTACATCCCCACTTCTCAACCTTCTATACTCCCTTTTAGGAGATCTATCTTTTTATTTTCCCACTCTCTAAATCCCATTCCCCCTTAGAAATGGTTTTAAGAGACTCTTGGATTAGAGATGGAGAAAAAGGAAAGATGGGTGTGATGTTAAGAAGGAGATTTTGGACAAGCAAAACTCAAAGATCTCTCTCTCCCCTTAGCCTTCTCTCTTTTCTTCCTTCCCTGTTGTCTGTCTGTCTTTCCTTCTTTCCTTCCTTTCTTCCTTCCTTCCTTCTTTCTTTCTTTCTTTCTCTCTTTTTCTTCTTTCTTCTTTTCTTTTCTTCTGTTCTTCTTTTTCTTTATTTTCTGTTCTTTTATTTTTCTTCTTTTGTTCTTCTTTTTCTTCCTTCCTTCCTTCTTTCCTTCCTTCCTTCCTTCTTTCCTGTCTTCTTTCTCTGTGTGTGTCTCTCTGTGTCTCTGTCTTTCTCTGTCTCTCCCTCTTGCCTCACTTCCTCTTTCTGTGTATCTCTCTGTGTTTCTCTCTGTCTCTCTCTCTCCCGTTGTCTCTGTCCCTATCTCTTTCTTTGTCTTCTGTTTTCTCCTCAAATGAAAATTTGACATCCAACTTCCAAAAAGTATGGGGATTCCCCCCCCACACACACACCTCTTCATTGACACCTGCCCCCCTCTACAATCTTCCTTAGAGGAGATCTCTGCCCTAGCACATTTTAGAGAGAGACATAAAAACAGAATGAGGAAAAAAGCTTCTTATCTATCCCTCTATTTCTCAAAGTTTCCCCTACGGGACATATGCCATTGGACCAGCAGGTGTTCATCATCTATTTAAGAATGTTGGGTAAGTCATTCAAGTTCTCAAAACAAAAATTTATTATTTAATATTTCAGTAAATACCATACAGTTCTGTGGTTTGCCTCTTACTCCCAGAGGAGGGGAGAGGGCATCCCAAAATCAAAACAACTAGGAAAGGCCATAATTCCAAAAAAGATTGAGAAAGATTTGAGCTCATGACACTCACAAAAGGGGTGTTGACAGACAAAACAGTTTTGGAAATGAGTCAATGGGGATGAACCTGCGAGACACTGGGAAAGACAGAGAAGACAATAGACCATCAGAAGGAGAATAGACTTGTCATCCTGGGTTTCCTGAGTCTCCCACTGGGACATCATCAGTTCAGTGGAATTTCCCTTTCTCTGGCTTTGCTACAAAGGTTGCTGTTGAACACTAGCACCTCTTTTGTGAGTGTCATGGGCCTAAATGGCTCTGTAAATTTCACCTCCCTTGATTAAACCATGTGACCTTGAGCCCTTCTCTTTTGACTTTGTTTTCCTCTTCTAGAAAATGAGTGGATTATATCAGATGACTACTGAATTTAAGTTTCACCGACACTTAGTTGATCACATAATCCACAAAAGTAGCACAACAGAGAGTGTTGGATTCAAATCAGGAAGTCCCAAAATCACTTTCACCTTCACATACCGTGTGACACTGGGCAAGCAATTTAATCTCTTTGTGCCTCAGTTTCCTCATTGGTAAAATGGAGATAACACAAGCACCAACCTCATCACCTCCGAGGTTGTTGTGAGGATTAAATGAGATAATATTTGTAAACTCAAACTTTGTAAACTGTAAACTTTGTAAAACTCAAAGTGATATAAAATACTAATTATTATTAATCTTTTCATAATGAAGATGAGGAAACTGACTCCCAGAAAAAGTTATAACCCCAAGTCACAGTTTTAACAAAACTCAATTCAAATGCCTGGTGCTCAAGGAGACCTTTCCTGGTCCTTGAATGTCACATAGCAATTTATTTTATAACTGATGCATTTCTGTATAACATTGTGTGTTTTAGTTATCTGTATTGGTGCCTGTCCCCAACTACGTAAAAGGTCCACTAGGGCAAGTGCTGCTACCTACTAGTAGCTATGTAACATATTATTCCCTTGGGCTCCCTGGTTCTCAATTTCCTTACCTGTAAAATGAAGTATTTAGATGAGATGACTTCTGTCTTTTTCAGTCCTAACTTTATTATTCTATAACAAAGTTTCCTAATTCCTTTAATATTTAGGCTAGTTCTCTATACCTGGTATATACTAAATGCATATTTGAAGAATGAAGAAATGAATAAGAGGGCTGGAAGTTGAACCTAAATCCTGGTCATAGCTGGAACCCTAAAAAAAGGGACCTTAGGCTCAGAGGTTGTTAAAACTTGTCCAAATCTCTTTATCATCCTCTCCAGGATAATATTTTATTTTCCCCAATTACATGTAAAAACAATTTTTAGCATTTATTTTTTAAACATTTTGAGTTCCAAATTCTCTTTCTTCCTCCCATGTTGCTTCATTGAGAAAGCAAGCAATTTCATGGAGGTTATACATGTGTAGTTATGCAAAACATATTTCCAGATTAGACTTGCTGTGAAAAAAAAACACAGACCAAAAACAAACAAGAAAAATAAAGTTTTTAAAAATATGCTTTGATTTGCATTCAGTCAGACTCCATCCACTCTTTCTCCAGAAATCTTAAAATGGGCCCTTTTAGCTCTAAACCTTCTATGGTTTCAAAGAAAAATTCATTGTGTTCATTCAACAAAACTGTGTAGAAACCCTTGTTTATATCATATATGGAGTCTCACCTAGCCAGAAGAGTACCACAAAACTCACCTTCACAACTTCTCTTATACCTATTATTAAGCATTTAAGGAATGTCTAGTCGTCAAAAGATGAATCATGGACAATTGCCCCCTCTTGTATTGGGGCAGACCTGGCACAGTATTGAAGTTATTAAAAATGCGTCAAGGTTACAGAGACTGACCAGAAGCATGGTAGCCGGGACATGAAAGAGATAATAATTCCATATACTCTGCCTCGAGTCAACCATATTTGTAATTTTAAATTCCAGCCAAACCATTTTAGGGAGGACAATAAGATGGACAGAATTTAGAAAAAGAGGACAGGGTAATTGAAGACGTCTCCAGGCTAAGCCAAAAGGGGATTACTATAAAGAACTGGGGCTATTCAGCCTGGAAATAAATGAAGATTTGGGGAACATGAAAACTGGCAAGACTACATTACCTCCCACTTGAATTGTTTTGCAACTCATTGGCCTTCTTGCCTGAAGTCTCTGCCCATTCCAATCTATCCCTCATATGGCTCAATCATAACCAAAATTATTTCCCCAATAGACAAGTCTAACCATGCCATTCTCTTACTCGATAAATTCCAGTGGTTTTCTGTGACCTCTAGAATCAAATGTAAACTCTGGAAGCTATTAAAAGTCCTTTAGAACCTATTAGACCCTAATTTTAAAAATTTTATTAGACTTATTTATTAGATATATTATTACATATTATTGGACACAATTCTTCATACATGGTACAGCCAAATTGGCTTTCAAAAGAAATGTCTTAACATCTCCAACCTCAGTGACTTTGTACTTTGTTCCTTCTGTGCTTGTAATGCCTTCCATTCTCCCCTCCACTCCTAGCACCCTTAGTCTTCAAAATTCATCCAAAGGACCATTTGTGAAAAACCTTTATTGATTCCTATACTGTGGTATCTCCCCCTCCAATTTCTCTCTCTCTCTCTCTCTCTCTCTCTCTCTCTCTCTCTCTCTCTCTCTCTCTCTCTCTCTCTCTCTCTCTCTGTGTGTGTGTGTGTGTGTGTGTGTAGTACTTCCTGCCTGCCCAATTATCTTGTGTGTGTTTCTATAGAGTAGTATGATAAGGCACACTTGGTAACTTGGAAAACTTGGATTCAGATCTTACTTTTGTCACTTTCTAGTTTGTGACCTGAGGCAAATCACTGGATGCTTTTAAGTTCCTTTCCTCATCTATAAAATGAGGAAGTTGAATTCAGTGACTTCTGAAATCTCTTCTATCTCCAAATCATAACCTTTACATGTTTTCTCCCCCGTAGAATGTAAATTACTTGAGGGCGGGGAGTTGTTTTTTGTTTGGTTTTTGTTTATTTTTGCCTTAGCACAATGCTTGGTACCATAGGAGACACTTAAATATTTCTCAATTGGTAGATCAACACTCCTGCACACCTACTGTGTAAATCCAGGTAGTGGATTAAAACAAAAGTGAAACATTCTCATTCTGATGCCCTTGAGATATGCTTATAATCTTGTGAGAGGTGACAGTAGATAAGTAGATATGTAGGCTGGTACAAAATAGGTAGGGGCAGCTAGGTGGCAAAGTAGATAGAGCTCTGGGTCTGGAATCAGGAAGACCTGAATTCAAATTCAGCCTCAGACTCTTACTGAAGTCTCTGACTCTGTACTGACTCTGTGTGACAGGCCACTTAATTCTATTTGTTTCAGTTTCCTTATCTGCAAAAACTAGCTGGTATATGATTATGATGGAATATTGCTATAAGAATGAGTTTAATGATTTTAGAAAAATATAGATAGACTTGAATGAAATAATGAAGAGCAAAATGAGTAGTGACAGAAATATTGTTTTAAAAACAACTTCAAACAAAAATACATCATTTTGACCATTATAAATAACCAGGTGAACAGCAAAGGACATATGAAGGAAGATGCTATCTGCATGTAGAAAAAGAACTGATAAATAGAAGTATGTATAATATTGTTTTAGATATATACATAGTTGTGTCTAATACTAGCTATTTCTAGGTCAGGGATAGGAGGGAAAATATAACTTTGTGTTATGTATTTTAAAAGAATAGCACATTGAATATAATAGATTTGCAACTTCATGAGCAATCATCTTTTTTATTAAATTATGTTATGGAGATGTTTGTTTTATTCCATAAATTAAAAATTAAATAATTTTTTAAAAATGAGCTAGAGAAGGAAATGGCAAACCACTCCAGTATCTTTGCTAAGAAAATCCCAAATGGGGTCACAAAAAATTGGACATGATGGAGAAACAACAATGACTACAAAGAAAAATAAATATAATTCTGAGGGAGATTCTAGCAGCTGGAAAAGGAATCCAGAGAGATACTAGGTAGAAGGTGGAGGAGGCTTAAAGGAAATTAAGTTTTCTAAAAGGCAGAGGTGAGGGAGGGGGGTGGGGAGGAAAGACATGCCTGGCATAAGACAGGAGATGGAGTGCCATGTGGGGAATGGAAAGAAGGCCAATTGACTCCCCTGTGATGTGTAGGAAGGAGAATAAGGTATAAGACCACAGGAAATGTAAGATGATTCCAAGTTGTATAGGTCTTTAAATGACAGAGAAATGTCTTTTTGATCTTGCAGATAATAGGATGGGACTGGAGTTTATTGAGGAAAAAAATTATGTGATGAGACACTTTGGCAGTTATGTGTAGGATGGATTGGAGGATAGAATGGAGAAGGGATAGCGAGTGTCACATCATTAGAAGTCTTCAAGCACAGGGACCACTTGTCAGAAATGTTGTAGAGGGGCTAAATAAATGGTTCTTGGCTAAACTTCCCACCTCTCATAAACTGAGAAAGGAGCAACTCTGATCTTACATTTCATTGTAATGAATCAATGGGCATCTCAACTCTTTGCCCAGAATTTCCATCTATTCAAAAATAATTTCCCTATTGGGTCTATCATCAAGACTGAAATTCCAGTAGTTGTAGTTGAAGGCATTTTCTCCTCTTAAAATGCAAAGAGGTTAAATGAATGTTAAAAATTGTTTTTTTTCCTGTAATTGGAAAAATATAACAATTTCCCCATTAAAAAAAGGCAAAAATAAGTTTATTTTAAAGATATACGGGAGGGGAGGCGGGGAATATTCTTGTAGAAATTGAGACATCCTCCTCATTTGATTATGTCTTCTACTCATTGAATAACTTCAGACAAAAGCTGATTTCCAAATCCCTCCTGGCTATAAAATGCTGATTCTAGTTCACAAATTAAGCCATTATCACCCATTAACTCACCCAGTGGATTAGTTAATCTGATCCCTCCCTTCCCCCACCCCCACCTGGCTATTTAAAAAACTAGAAGCTGGCCCTAGGCTATTTCATTGAGGTTTAGGGAAGCAGTATACTAGCAAGGTAAATTTTGCTTTGGGAATAGGGAGATAATGTGCTCATCCAAGCACACTGTAGTAACTATAGGATAGTGAGACCAATTACGTCAGTAGACTGGAATTTAGGGGATTTCCCCTCCTTCAAACCTTTATTCTTCAACCTTTAAAATTAACAAATTGGACTGGCTTAATGCATCATGTCCTGTGGAATTCTGTGGTTTGATTGTTGCCAATCAAAAAGCATTTGTGAACTACATTCTGTTCAAGATTCTGTGTGAGGAATCAAGACAAAATTGAAAATCACTGTCCTCAAATAACATGTTCACAAACAAGAAAATACAACATGTATGTATATTATAGACCTATAAAGAAAGTGTGAGATAATTTAAAATAGTCATAGTATATACATATATGCATATGTTATGTATATTAAGTATAAAGTAATGTTAAAATATGATGCAACTCTAAGGTAATTTTAAAATATTCATATATTATATAAATATATGTACATATGTATATTAAGTAGAAAGTAATCTTAAATATTCATATATAAAAGTACATATACATTATACATATATGAAGTATACAGTGACTTAAAATATTTACATATTATATAAATATATATGAAATAAATAAAGTTAATTTTTTAAGGGGGGAAGGGAGGAAACATTAACTGCTGGGCAGTCAGAAAGGATCTCCAATAAATGGTGGCATCCAAGCTCAGCTTTGAAGAAACAGTGATTCTAAGAGGAGAAAGTGAAGGATTGCTTTCTAAGCTTAAGGGACACAAGGAACCATGTTTGTTTGTTTGTTTGTTTAATAATTTTGTAATATTTCTCTCTCTCTCTCTCTCTCTCTCTCTCTCTCTCTCTCTTTCTCTATATATATTCCTGAGCAAATTATTGAGGCAAATCTTTCCTCAGTTTCCTTATTTATAAAATGGCTATTACATAGAACCTTTCTCATAGGATTATTG
Source organism: Antechinus flavipes (assembly GCF_016432865.1). Classification (NCBI taxonomy): domain Eukaryota; kingdom Metazoa; phylum Chordata; class Mammalia; order Dasyuromorphia; family Dasyuridae; genus Antechinus; species Antechinus flavipes. The sequence goes on along the minus strand of NC_067399.1, from coordinate 53,645,038 downwards.
GTAATGACAAAATTAGAGTATTTGTAAAGTGTTTTGCACACTTATATGAATGTTATATAAATACAGCTGTTACTAATATGTTGCAATCATTGGGTATATTGTTTTCTTCTTGACTCTACTGACTTTATTCTGTATCAGTTCATGAAGAGTTTTCCATTCTTCTTTATATGTATCATTTCTTACAGCACAATAAAATTCCATTATATTTCTGCATTGCAGTTTGCTTAGCCATACTTTAGTCTATGGGTATCTACTTTGTTTCAAACACAAAATCAGTGAAAAGGACTCCTTTTCCCTCTCCCCAAATCCTAATCCACATTCAGTGAAGGGAGAGAAAACTCTTGGGTATGTGATAGCACATAAGAAAGGGGTTTAAGTTAGAACCACTCTGCAACAAATGGAATAAGAATGATTTTGTGAATGTCAGGAGTTTTGAAATAAGAAAACTTGGTTGGTTTCTACTACTTTTTAAAATTCCTTTTTGGTGAAATTTGGTGAAATCTTTTCAAAGATTGATTATAATTAACTAGTAATTTGCACTAGAGAAGGGAAAAGGAGAAAACTCACAAACCAGACAATGTGTCCAGAAGTCATTTATTAAGGGCTATTCTATTCAGCTAACCAAAGCCTCAAGAAAGATGGATAGGTAATGGTGGGAGTAAGTGAAGATGAGAAGAGGGGAAAGGGTGGACCTGCATTTTTTCTAATCAGCATCCATATTGGGGTGGTAGAGTGACTTCCAAAGATGGCTTCCCAGCTTTCCCTTTTGCATAGGACAAATCTCATTCTGACCTATGTTAGAGAAGTATCCTCTCTTCTAGGAGGATTCTAGGAGTGTCTGGTAGAGAATGCAAGTTCTTATCCATTCTGCTCCCAGGTCTGGGATTTTTGAGCATTATAATGGAGAGAAAAAGAGAAATGGAAAAAGAATGACTCATTTTATGACTGACTTTGGACCTGCTCTTATAGAAATAGGAGCCTTGTTCTTCATGGCCTTGGCTGCTGAGAAATTCTGTGCATAAGTAGTCATGAGTACATACAATAATGAAGATGCTGGATCCTAAGGGAATGTTTACTGATCAAACTTCCCAAAAGACAATAAAAAAAAATTTTAAAAATCACAAAGCTTATTCAAGACCTGAATTTGATTTACATCTCAGTTCTTCAGAATCACCTTCCAGACTACAATGAACAGGTTTTCATTTTCTAAAGGTCTTTTGTTCAATACTTGATATATGAATGAGGTGTGCAGACAGACATTTTGTCCAGAACTGGAATGGGCCCTAACACAAGGTTCTCAAATGTAGGGGGAGGTTAGATTGCTAAAAAGACAAAATCAAACAATTTCATATGTAAAAGGAAAATAATATAAAATAAGTCTGGAAAAGATAGGTTGAAGGGCAGGTTTTGGATGACCAAAAATGCCAGGTCAAAAGTTTATAGATGTTCTAAAAGACAATGGGAATCCATTGAAAGCTCTTAAACATTAGCCTTCGAAATATCAATACAAACTCTTCAATCTATTGGCCAGAATTTGTTCATAGGATCATAGACTCAGAAGTGGAGGAGACCTTAGAAGCCATCTACTCCAAACCCTTCATTTTTAAAAATTACTTTTTTTAAGCGCTTACTGCCTCATCATTTTGATTCAACCCTTTGCCCACTAATAAGGATAAAAAACAAACAAACTCCTTAAGCAAATATAGTTCAAGCAAAATAAATTCCGCTATTGTATAAAAATGTATATCTCATTCCTGAATTTAGGTCCTCTTTCAGGAGGATGGTTTGTTTTCTGTTTAGTCTTCTGAAATTACAGTCAGTCATTTCATTGATTAATGATCTAAAGTCTTTCAAAATTGGCATTAATATGAGCTTAATAGTCTCAATATTTCCATTCCCTGCTAAAGAGTTGGGAAAGTTGAAGAAATATTACATTGGGGGAAATCAGTGGCAAGTCTCTTATCATATTTTATTTTATTTTACTTTGTTTTAATATTTTTATTTTCCCCGGTTACATGTAAAGCAATTTTTAAACATATTTTTAAAACTTTCATAATCTCTACCTTCCCAATGAGAAGGTACATGGGAAGTTATGCAAAACATTTCCATAAAAGTCATGTTGCAAAAGAAAACATCGATCTCCCCCCACCAAAACCCTCAAGAAAAAGAAACTAAAAAAAAAAAAGTATTCCACATTCAGATACAATCAGTTCTTTTCTAAGTACTCCATAATATTTTAAATCTTCTCAGAAACATTTACTGAATGACTGCTATTTTTAAGTCTCTATGTGTTAGATATTCAAAGGAACCTCAAGAAACTTTCTATCCAGTAAGCATAATAAGGAATATGTGCAAATAAATATAATGAAAAGGAGAATTTGGTAAGTGCCATTAGAATAGAAGAAGTCAATTGCTTCTCTGGTTTGAAGGAGGGAAAGGTAGTGTGGTAAAATGGGAGAAATACTGGACATAGAATCAGGAAAGACTGTGTGAATCCCATATGGTTTTGTAGCTGTGACCAAGGCAAATCATTTAATCTTATTGAGCTTCAGTAATACATAACATAAAATAATAATACCTTTAGTTTCCTACTGCATAGGGTTGTGGGGAGATTAAATTACAGGATATGTGTAAAAACATTTTGTAAAACTTAAAGTGATGCATAAATGTGAATTATCACAGTATTTTAGAATTTGACCTTCATTTTGGTGTCAGCTTTATACCAAACTTCACTTATTTTACAATGAAGCTGAATAGTACAGTGGGTAGAATGCTCGACATGGAGTAAGGAAGATCTGAGTTCAATTCCATCCTCAGACACTTACTACCTGTGTGACTCTGGGTACTTCAGTATTTCTGCCAAGAAAACCCTAAATGGGGTCATGAAGAATTAAATATGATTGAAATAACTGAACAACAACATCAGAGTTGGGAAAATTAAATGAGATAATTTATGTAAGCTATTTTACAAACCTTAACCTGTTATATAAATACTGGCTACTATAATTATTTGAGAACCAGGCAGTTGAGAACCAAGGTAACTGAAATGACTTGCCTCAAGTCTCACAGTTAATTAGTGATAGAAACAGGTCTGCGCCAAGGTCTACTAGATATAAGACCATTGTCCTTTCCATGAATAAGAAAAGTATCATGATTGTTTTTAATAATAGCTGCCATTTATAAAGTACTTTAAGATATACATATATTTATAGGTATACAGGTACCTAACAACCTTAAGAAGTATGTGTTACAACTATTATTAACTCTATTTATGCAGATAAGGAAATGAAGATGAAGGAATTTAAGTGACTTGATCACTAGATGGTAAGAGTTGTTTGCTGACCCCATTTAGGATTTTAGTGGCAGTGATACTGAAGTGGTTAACTATTTCCTTCCCCAGTTCATTTTACAGATAGGGAAACTGAGGCAGAGTTAAGTGACTTGCCCAGGGTCCCACAGTCAATTAGTGTCTGAGGCCAGATTTTAATTTAGGTAGATGAGTCTGCCTGACTTCAGGCCTAGTGTCTGTCTACTAAGTCACTTAGCTATCCCACTAGTAAGGGTTAGAAGTGGGATTTAAACCCAGGGCATCTACACTCTAGCCACTTTGTTGGGTTGACCTCCCTCACTGTGATGAATTAGGTAACACTGGCACTAATCATACACAACACCATCCCATTGCCACTAGTATCACAATGAGCTCACTTCATTCCATGGTGCTGACGTTGTATTTATCCTGTTCCTGAAACAGTCCTTGATAAATACTAATTGATTGAAATCATCATGACTACCATCATTATTTTAGGCCCCACTGTAGCTTTAAAGCCAAATAAAATAATGATAAACAGAACAGAGGCAGAGCTCAGAGCTTGGAGCTTTAATCTGAAGAGAAGTGTGCAGCAACACTGAATTCTGCTGCGTTTGGAAGGCATTTTGAGAGGGATCTGAAAAAAGCAAACTATCTTGTAGTTCTCATCCAAAAATCTCAACACAGAAGAAGCACGTTTTGAAAATCTCCATTTATGGACTGGTTTCAAGGTCTACTGAGATTCACTGACTTGTACAGGAAACTAGAAAATAAAATTCGGCAGCCTATTTCCATATAGCAGAGCAGAGAACTACCTTAATATGGTCAGGATCATAAATTTATTCAACTTCCAATATGCTCAATGCTATATAACATTCATAACTGTAGGATCTTAAGAACAGGTGCTTTTAAAAAATAAAATCAATATAATAAAACATTATCTTCTCTATCCTACATCCTAACGAACAAGACTAAAAATAAAAGAAGCACAGAACAATAATAATGCATATTTTTAGGAATTTTTGATTTAGTAGAAATCATAGTCATAATATAATTTGTAATTGTTTCACTTGGCTATGTCTGATTCTTTGTGACCCCCATTTGAAATTTGCTTGGGAAAGATACTGGAGAAATATCTTTTCTTCTCCAACTCATTTTAAAGATGAGGAAACTGAGGCAGACAGACTTAAATGATCCACTCAGGATCACACATTTAAGTGGCTGAGGATAGATTTGAATTCAGGAAGATGAGTTAAGGATTGGTACTCGATTACCCACTGTGCCACTCAGCTGTCCTTATAATATTAACAGCTAACATTTATAGAGCATTTAATTATATTCCAAGCACTATGCTAAGCACTTTTCAATAATTGCACCAATTGAACCTAGCAACAACCTTGGGAAATACATTATATTATGGACCCCATTTTACAGATGAAAAAACTGAGGCAAATAGGGGGTAAGTGACTTGCCCAGGGTCATATAGTAAGGATCTGAAAATAGATTTGAACTCAGGTCTTTCCGACTCTTGAGTCCAGCACTCTATCCACTGCTTCACGAAGCTATTTGAAAAGCTCTTCTACCAGTTGTTTCCTATGAACATGTTAAAATCACCTAAGATTTAAGGATAGATGGACCACAGTAATAATTTTCTTATTTGTTCTCTCAGTAATAAGTTTCTAATTTGTTCTACCTCAAATACATACTAGCTGTAGTACCCTGGGTAGCTGCTCATTTACCTTTTAATGATCCAGATCTTCCTCTAAAACTCTTTTTTAAAGTTCTGGAGAAGATGCTGACCTGCCCTGATGGAGGAGGTTTCCTCCTTAGGAGTTCCCAATAACAATGAAAATAAAAGGCTGGTCTCTAGCCTCCCATCCTTCTGCACATCATGGGAGACATAAATCTTCTCAACGTAGGCTCACCAAAAGTATTTACTAGTGTCATTTGTGGAAGTCCCAAAATCCAAGAGGGATTTTCTATAGATGAAGAGTTTATCCAATTTGTAGATGACATTATGCTAATTATAACCATCCCAAAACATTGCAGTATATTCTCAGTGAGAATGTGGCCATTCAAAACATTTCAACCTAATGATTTACATAAGAAAAGAAAAATGGATGAATATCTCCTTATGACATGCATTGAGGTGGTTCTTCAGCATGGAGGATATTGATCTTTGCAGTAATGCCAGGAAAGTTACAGCTTTTCTCTTATTTTGCCCACTGTTTCCAACACCTTCTTGACCACAACCTTAAGAGATTTTGCATAGCAGTAGTTGAGGACAAGGGGATGATGAGAATTGTAAAGGCTGTGCCAAGTTTGGGGTGATAGGTTAGCACACTTCAAACACTTTAAGACAGCGAAGAGGCAAATGGAATTCAGTCATACTAACTCAGTTAAGGGTAAGGCATAAGGAATTTCTCAAGTCAACAAGCATTTTTTCTTTTTTTATTAAAGCTTTTATTTTCAAAATACATGCATAGATAATTTTCAACATTCACCCTTGCAAATCCTTGTGTTCCAAATTTTTCCCCTCCCTTCTCACTCCCTCCCTCAGATAGCAAGTAATCCAATATATGTTAAACATGTGCAATTGTTCTATACATATTTCCACAATTATCAGATTACACAAGAAAAATCAGATCAAAAAGGAAAAAAATGAGAAAGAAAACAAAATTCAAACAAACAAAAAGAGTGAAAATATTATGTTCTTGTCCCACACTCAGTTTCCACAGGCCTCTCTCTGGGTGCAGATGGTTCTCTCCATCACAAGGCCATTGGAACTGGCCTGAATCATCCCATTGTTGAAGAGAACCATGTTCATCAGAATTGATTATCACACAATCTTGCTGTTGCCATGTGCAATGATCTCTTTATTCTACTCACTTCATTTAGCATCAGTTCATGTAAGTCTCTGAAATCATCCTGCTGATCTCAACAAGCCTTTATTAAGCACTTACTGTTTCAGGCATTGTACTAAGTATTGGTAATACATATATAAGCAAAAAGAAATGCAGTCCTTGAACACAAGGGGCTTACATGCTAATGGGGAAAAATAACTCATAGAAGAAAGTAGAAAATCAGGTTGGAGGGAAGAGAAATTAAAAGATGAATGAAGGAATGAATATGATTGGCCTTGGCCTCCTTTCAATGGAGGTCCCAAAGGAGGAGCTCCTGGATTTTGATGGGAAAAGAAATCTGGAAGGTTGGGAGTGGAGCCCAGAGAGAAATGTTGTGAACAGTGATTTGGGAGGTCTTGAAGACATTTTGAATGGTCCTTTTGTGTACCAGACATTAGGGCTAGCAACAAAGCTGGAGTTAGCCCTGAGACATGTTGACCTCTGTGGATTCATTCCAAAGGGCCATTTTTCATGGAAGGGATGATAGCAGCAGGAGGAGGATGGCAGATTTGGAAACAGAATGCAGCTTACTTTTCTCATGATAAGATGCAGAAGTAAGCAGTAATGGTGCCTCCAAACCTCAGAACAAGTAGATGCCAGGCAGAGTGGTAAGAGAGTTCCTAGACCATGACAAAATTCCTGGACCAGGCCAAGGAACTGTGGGAGGTGGAGTTAAGGAACAGCAAAGCATAGATTCATGAGGTTTAAGAGCAAATCAAGAATTTGTGGCTTCAGGATTACTGAATCACACAGGTCTGCAGACCGTGAAGGTCTCAAGATAAGGTGGAATTTTTTTATTGACTATTTAGATTTCAGCTGGGACCTTTTTGTATTCTGGAAAGCATACATCAATCATCATTTCTGCATTCTTGCTAGTGTCTAGTAATAATGATAGCTAGAATTTACATAATATTTTAAAGTTTACAAAGTGCTTTGCTTATCTAATCTTCACAACAAACCTGGGATTTCACTGCTATTATTATTATTATTCCCATTTTAAAGATGAGAAAATTGAGAGGTTAAGTGATTTGCTAAGAGCCACATAGCTAATAAAGTATCTGGGGTAGGTTTTGAACTCCCAAGTCCAATACCCATTGAGCCACTTAGATTCCCATTTTCTATGACATGCTATCTGGTGCTGGCTAAGGTACTGAAGATACATAGGTAAGAGCTAAAAAGAAGTCAAAGTTAGATGTTACAAAAAGAATTGTGGTGGGAGGCCTCAATTACCTAGAAAATGCTAGAAATGCTGGGAGGAAAAGAGCAAAGCTGACAGCCACTTCCAAAAAAGGGAAAGGAATAAGCATTTATTTATTTTTAATTTAATTTAATTTTTTATAGCTTTTTATTTATAAAATATATGCATAGGCAATGTTTCAGCATTGACAGTTACAAATCCTTTTGTTTCAACTTTTTCCCTCCTTCCTCCCACCCCTTCCCCCAGATGGCAGGTCAACCAATACATGTTAAATATGTCAAAGTATAAGTTAAATACAATATATGTATACATATCCATACAGTTGTTTTACTATACAAAAAGAACCAGACTTTGAAATAGTGTACAATTAGCCTGTGAAGGAAATCCAAAATGCAGGCGGACAAAAATAGAGGGATTGGGAATTCTATGTAGTGGTTCATACTCATTTCCCAGAGTTCTTTCCCTGGGTATAGCTGGTTCAGTTCATTACTGCTCTATTGGAACTGATTGGTTCATCTCATTGTTGAAGAGAGCCACGTCCATCAGAATTGATCATCATTTGTTATTGAAGTATATAATGATCACCTGGTCCTGCTCATTTCACTCAGCATCAGTTCATGTAAGTCTCTCCAGGCCTTTCTGAAATTATCCTGCTGGTCATTTCTTACAGAATAATAATGGAATAAGCATTTATTAAGTACCTACTGTGTACCAGGCATTGTACTAAGTCCTTTATGATAGTCTCATTCAATTTTTACAACCACTTTGGGAGATGGTGCGATTCTGAGACCCCTTTTACAGATGAGGAAACTAAGGGAAACTGAGGTTAAATGATTTATTCAGGTTCCCACAGTAAATATCTGAGGCCAGAGTTAAACTCAGATCTTGCTCTATTTTCACATAAAGAAAAGCTGACATCTTTGAAAAATCAAAATTGGGAGTGATTCAGAAGGCAATGGAAAGATATGTTATAGGGTGACTGAGCACTCTACAATAATGACTCCTGAACAAGAAGAGTTGTAAATGATAGCTTCAAATCTTTTAGTTCTCACCTTTTATCTCTGATTATCTTTTTTAATAATTGCTTTTTATTTTTCAAGATGCATGCTGAGATAATTTTAAACATTCATCCTTGCAAAACCTTGTGTTCCATATTTTTTACTTCCCTCTCCACCTCTCTCCTCCCCTAGATAACAAGTAATCCAACATAAGTTAAACTTGTGCAATTCTTATAAACATATTTCCACCTTTATCATGATGCACAAGAAAGATCAGATAAAAAATATCCCTGATCATCTTAAGATTTTTTTGTTATGTCTACTAAATCTCAAAAGAAGTATAACCAGAATAAACTTTTGATTCCATTTTACAAGTGAAAAAAAATGAGGCCCAGTGACATAACTCAAGTTTACAAAGTTAAAACAAGTCCAGTAGGCACCTACAGCTATATGGCTTCCCCTTTCTCCTTTTCCCCTTCTCTTTCCTTCATTCCCTCCTCCTCTCCTATCTCTCTTTATGGAGCTTCTTCCTTTTACAAAACTCTACCTTCTTCTTACTCTTCCTCCTTTTTTTTCTTCTTTTCCCTTTTCTCTACTTTTCTCATTCCCTCTCCCTGTTTATTCTTTCCTCCTTTCTCTCTTTTCCCACCCTCCCCTTCCCTCTCTGGCTATCCTCCTGCAATATTTCTACCTTCTGTCTTCACCTCCAATCTGTACTCCAACTCTTTCCCTGAGACCACTATCTCCAGGAACATCAAATCCATAATACTGTAGTCTGATAGTTGTCTTGCTTCCATCATTCTCTATTTCCATCTCCTGCCCTAGGAAAACTAATTAAATCAAATTATCATTATCATTGCTGGAATGGATGTACCAATCAACTGCCTTCTGATTCCACTTTCCTTACTTCTCAGTTCCTTGACCAAAGCACCCCTTGCTGTCTACCACTTCATCTATGTGTTGGCTCTTTTTCCAATAGAATATAAGCTCCTTGAGGGCAAAGACTATCTTGTTTTATGATCTAAACTCAACACTGCACAGTGCTTAGAACATTATATGTACTTATTAATTAATGTAATAGGGTAATTAGAAGTGATCTCCTGATGTCATGGACTAGGGCTTGTAAAGGTCATTCCATGAAACTTTCTGTAGATGAGCCTGAACCCATTTGGTCCCGTTTGGTGAACCTCAAAATAAGACCACTTTCAGAGACACATGATAGTTTTTTAAATATTGTATGTATGACCAGAGATTCTTTATTAATCTATTGACCTCTCTGGTTGAGACAGATAAGTGGTCAATCCATGTTTACTTTTCACTAACTGTTCCTCTTGATCTGGGGCATTTCCATATCAATTATTATAAACTCACAACTCTTCCTTTTGTGTTAAGTATTTTTTAAACCTGCATGTAATTTAAATGAATTTCCCAAAATTGCACAATTATTAAATATCAGAAATATGATTTGAATTTAATCCTACCGAGTCAAAGACCAGTATGCTTTTCACTCACTATACCATAATGCTGTTATTTGTTGGTAACCACAATATTTCCTTGATTTGGGTGCATCTTGTCTATAGGCAAAAAGTTGGACTGAACAAACTCTTGAGACCCTGTCTACCCTAGAAATTTTATAAGTTTGATAACATAAAAATATATAATTAGGTTAAAGTAACAAGTCCTCTTTTGCACGACCAGCAGCCCAAGTTGTCTCCAATCTCAATGTTCCTCTGAGACATTGAGAGAAACAGGAAATGGAGAATCCCATAGGACCCATCTTAGGATGCTTTGGAAATTTTGTCAGCATCCTCTTTTGTGGCTTCTTCCTGTTTTGCTGAAAATAATCCTCCAGCCTGTTCGGATATAAACACTTCAAATATCTTTTTTATTTAGGGTTGTACAAGAGAACAGCTGGAAAAACTGAACTCCAAGTACATAGAGATGGTTGTGATTGGTTGAACCAAAGTGACTTTTTTCTTTTCTGTAAGACCTAGAAGGAACCATTCAAAAAGTGACCAAATACATACCAAAGACTATGTACCAAAGCCCGAGAGCCCCAGAAAAAATTTTTGTGGTCCTCGGAGGCAAAAAATGAAATAAGATTAAGCTAGGTTGGGGCAAGTGTGGTATTGTACCAACATTAGATTTGGGATTTTGGCCCTGTTGATGAATATTTTGTTGAAGAAATCACTAAGCCTGTTTTTTCATCTGTAAAGAAGGAGATAAACCAGGTTCTAGAATAACAGTAATCATCAATGGGTCAATGGCAATTTGGGAAAAGTTCTCCAGTATCTTAGGGATCTGTTTGGAAGATCAAATTAAACAATTTTGTCAATGCCTTGGTTAAAGGCATGGGGGCATGTTTATAACATTTTCAGATTTTACTGAACCAGGAGAAAAAGATAGTGTTGGTATATGATAATAAACTCAGGATCCAAAATGATCTTAACAAAGGAGTACATTGTGATAAATCTGATGAGATTGCATTTGAGGGAGTTCCGATTTTGTTAGTGTAGGGAGCTCTCAGATAAGGAAATTCCCTCTCCCCAATGGAGATTATCCACTTTTTGCAATTTGAAGTTTATTGCTTTGGGATACTGTGAGGTTTAGTGATCTGTATAGAATCACATACTCAGTACTTTAGAAGTAGTTGATTTGACTACTACAGGGCTAGGTCACTACCTTCTCCCTTCATTATGTTGCTGTTTATTTGACAGAATTCAATAGAAATAAATATGAAGTCTTATATTTGAATTAAAAAAGTAAACTTCACTAGAACAAGAATACCTAGTAGTTTGAAAAAAAAGTTGGAATTGTTTTAGGGTGATAGGATAGTGAAAAAAGCTAAGGGGGGGGAACTTAGGCTGCATTAAAAGTATGTAAGTGTTTAGTTCTAAGGAGATGATACCACCTTTGCATTCAGGTCTGAAAAGATCATATGAGGAGTGTTATTATGATCAGTTCTAGATCTCATATTTTAGGAAAGAAACTAATAATCTATCTTCTTACTTTACTGAGAAAATAGAGGAAAAAAACAAAACAAAACAAAAGGAAAATAGAGGCTAGCTGCCATTAATTCCCTCTTCTCTCCTGTTCCACGTGGCATAAACCTTTTACATTTTTTATCATTCTTTCTTCCTTTACTTCAATTTCTGAGAAAGAAGTCATCTTTCTCCTTGTCAAGACAGGCCCTCTACTTTTGTGTTTGATTCCATTTCTTTCTTTTCCATCTCTTTCAGGAGTTTACCCTTTTTTTTATTTCTTTCATCTTCAATCTCTCCTTATGCACTGCTGTCTACAATTTATCCAAATCTTCCATATACTTGAAAAAAAACCTCTCTTGACCTTGTCCTCACCTCTCTCTTCCCTTTGATAGTCAAATTGCTAGAAAATGCCATCTACTCCCCCTGCTTCCATTTCTTCAATATTCATTCACTTCTTAGCTCCCAGTAATCTGACTTCCAAGCCTATCATTTTACTGAATCTTCTCTTCCATAGATTATCAATGATCTATTAATTGTTAAATCTGATGGCCTTTTCTTAATCCTCACTTTTAATTATATCTCTGCAGCTTTTGATATTGTTGACCAATTCTTCTCCTGGCTAATCTCTCCTCCCTTGACTTCTCTAACATTGCTCTTTCTTAGTTGTCCTTCTATTCACCTGATATCTCTCTCTCTGGCTCTTTTCTTCAGCCTATCCCTCAGAATTCATTTGAAGTAGAGACTAAGGTTAGTGAAATTAAATTGCCCACCTATAGGAGGAGGCTGAGATAGTTTTGATATTCAACCCTCAAGGACTCCAGGGCTAAAGTGGAAGGTGTCAGAAAATGAGAATATAAGGATTCAAATTATCAAAGACTTTAGAAGAGAGAAAACTGATTTAAAGACTTTAATCTTTTTTTTTTTTGCTTTCTAATTTTTTAAAATAATTATAACTTTTTATTGACAGTACATATGCATGGGTAATTTTTTACAACATTATCCCTTGTACTCACTTCGGTTCCGATTTTTCCCTTCCCTCCCTCTACCCCCTCCCTCAGATGGCAGGCAGTCTTATACATGTTAAATATATTATAGTATATCCTAGATACAATATATGTTTGCAAAACCGAACAGTTCTCTTGTTGCACAGGAAGAATTGAAATAGTATACAAGTAGCCTGTGAAGGAAATCAAAAGGAAATCAAAAATGCAGCAGACAAAAATAGAGAGATTGGGAATTCTATGTAGTGGTTCATAGTCATCTCCCAGAGTTCGTTCGCTGGGTGTAGCTGGTTCAATTCATTACTGTTCTATTGGAACTGATTTGGTTCATCACATTGTTGAAGAGGGCCATATCCATCAGAACTGATCATCATATGGTATCGTTGTTAAAGTGTATAATGATCTCTTGGTCCTGCTCATTTCACATCAGTTCATGTAAGTCTCTCTAGGCCTTTCTGAAATCTTCCTGCTGCTTATTTCTTACAGAACAATAATAATCCATAACATTCATATACCACGATTTATTCAGCCATTCTCCAATTGATGGGCATCCATTCAGTTTCCAGTTTCTGGCACTACAAACAGGGCTGCCACAAACATTGGTGCACACACAGGTCCCTTTCCCTTCTTTAAGATCTCTTTGGGATATAAGCCCAGTAGTAACACTGCTGGATCAAAGGGGATATCCAGTTTGATAACTATTTGAGCATAATTCCAAAATGCTCTCCAGAATGGCTGGATGTATTCACAATTCCACCAACAATATATCAATGTCCAGTTTTTCCATATCCCCTCCAACATTCCGCATTATTTTTCCTGTCATTCTAGCCAATCTGACAGGTATGTAGTGGTATCTCAAAGTTGTCTTAATTTGCATTTCTCTGATTAATAATGACTTGGAACATCTTTTCATATCGCTAGAAATAGTTTCAATTTCTTTGTCTGAGAATTATCTGTTCATATCCTTTGACCATTTATCAATAGGAGAATGGCTTCATTTCTTATAAATTAGAGTCAATTATATATTTTGGAAATGAGACCTTTATCAGAACCTTTGACTGTGAAAATGTTTTCCCAGTTTATTGCATTCCTTCTAATCTTGCCTGCATTAATTTTGTTTGCACAAAAACTTTTCAATTTGATATAATCAAAATTTTGAAAATACTGTTAATAATAGCTAACACATATTAGTGTCTACTATATGCTACTGCATTTTACAATTATTTTTTCATTTGATCTTTACAGCAACCCTCTAAAGCAGGTGCTATCATAATTCCCTTTTTACAGTTGAGGAAACTGAGACAATAAGGTTTCAGAAGGTAAAAATAACCTGGGAAGAAAAACAAAAATGCAAACAGTTTACATTCATTTCCCAGTGTTCCTTCTCTGGTTGTAGCTGATTCTGTCCATCATTGATCAATTAGAACTGAATTAGATCTTCTCTTTGTTGAAGAGATCCACTTCCATCAGAATACATCCTCATACAGTATTGTTGAAGTGTATAATGATTTCCTGGTTCTGCTCATTGCACTCAGCATCAGTTCATGTAAGTCTTTCCAAGCCTCTCTGTATTCATCCTACTGGTCATTCCTTACAGAGCAATAATATTCCATAATATTCATATACCACAGTTTACCCAACCATTCTCCAATTGATGGGCATCCATTCATTTTCCAGTTTCTAGCCACTACAAACAGAGCTGCCACAAACATTTTGACATAGACAGGTTCCTTTCCCTTCTTTAGTATCTCTTTGGGATATAAGCCCAGAAGTAACACTGCTGGATCAAAGGGTATGCACAGTTTGATAACTTTTTGGGCATAATTCCAGATTGCTCTCCAGAATGGTTGGATTCGTTCACAACTCCACCAACAAAGCATCAATGTTCCAGTTTTCCCACATCCCCTCCAACAGTCATTATTTTTTCCTGTCATCTTAGCCAATCTGACAAGTGTGAAGTGGTATGTCAGAGTCGTCTTAATTTGCATTTCTCTGCTCAATAGTGAGTTGGAACTTTTTCATATGAGTGGAAATAGTTTCAATTTCATCATCTGAAAATTGTCTGTTCATGTCCTTTGACCATTTATCAATTGGAGAATGGCTTGATTTCTTATAAATTAGAGTCAATTCTCTATATATTTTGGAAATGAGGCCTTTATCAGAACCTTTAACTGTAGAAATGTTTTCCTAGTTTGTTGCTTCCCTTCAAATTTTGTTTGCATTAGTTTTGTTTGTACAAAGGCTTATTAATATATAATCAAAATTTTCTACTTTGTGATCAATAATGATCTCTAGTTCTTCTTTGGTCACAAATTCCTTCCTCCTCCACAAGTCTGAGAGGTAAACTATCCTATGTTCCTCTAATTTATTTATGATCTTGTTCTTTATGCCTAAATCATAGACCCATTTTGATCTTATCTTGATGCATGATGTTGAGGTGTGGGTCCATGCCTAATTTCTGCCATACTAATTTCCAGTTTTCTCAGCAGTTTTTGTCAAATAATTAATTCTTATCCCAAACATTGGGATCTTTCGGTTTGTCAAACACTAGATTACTATAGTAATCTATTTTGTCTTGTGAAATTAACCTATTCCACTGATCAACTAATCTATTTGTTAGCTAATACCAAATGGTTACTTAAACTTTGTTTGTTATTTTTTCTAGGTCATTAATATAGTTTCTTGGGAGTCTGATTGGTATAGCACTAAATAAATAGATTAGTTTAGGGAGTATTGTCATAAAGACTTTAATCTCAAACTAATACAGACCAGACATTAAAAACAAAAATATGATCTCCAGATTAGCTAAAGGAATCCAGATATCTATAAATAAACATCATAAGACAAATGAAAAGGAATCAATACCTGGTGAGGCAGAAGACCCTGTGGATTCTCGAGAAAGCATGAAACAATAGCAGAATGTTTCTGAGTATTTTAAAAGAAAAATAAGAAATGTGAATTTATTTAATTGTGAATTTATTTAAAGCTGAATTTTTAAAAATTGAATCCAAGGTAGTAAATCTCACGAAAGAAACAAAAGGGAATAACTTATTGGAAATGCAAATATTCAGAAGTGAAGAACAGTTTAGAAGAAAAGAATTAATTAAGGAGAATTGATATTAAAAGAAAATATGACTTCCATACAAGCAAAACACATTGATTCTGAAGGCAAGATTCATAGATAACTTTCAGATCACACTTCTCTCAGAACACTACAAGTTTAAAAAACCTATGCACTATAATGTTAAAAAAAGAAAGAAAGAAAGAAAGAAAACAGCACCAAAGGTGCCAACTAAAAATTATATACTGCAAACTTTAAGGCATAATAGTTAAATTTAGCAACAAACAACAAATTCTTCAAGCAACCAAGATAAAGGAAATTTAAGTAACATAAGGCTGTTTTGAACTCATCAGAAACTACAGAAAAAATGGAGCATATTTTATAGGGCAAAGGAACTTAAGATGCAATTCAAGGTGATATGTCCTGAAAACCTGAGCCTCATTAGTAATAACTTGAATTATACAATAAATATTAAATGATCACTTAAAAGGCTTTTGAAGTATTCCTAGAAAGAAAACAAGATATGAACAAAAAAAATACTCAGACAGTAGAAATATATTTTAAAAAATGAACAAACAGCAAGCAACCAAAGAAAATAACAAAATAACAGCAGAGAGACCATATAAAAGAGATGATGGAGAAATATGCTTAGAGCATATGAACTGATCTTCATAACATCCTATCTATAAGTGAACCAATATTTTTTAGTGAAATCAAATTACTAAATGAGAGAATAATAAAAAGAAAGAAAGTTGGAAGATTCTTATTAAAGTCAAAGGATAACAGTGAAAGAAAAATAACTTGTACTCTCTCAGAAAAAGAGAGCCTACAGGAGAATGGGTGGGGGAGGCAAAGGGAAGGATTTAAATGGGAGAAAGAGAGGAAAATCTTGTTTCAATGAAGGGAGGGAGTACCATTGATCAATATTCCCATAAGGAGAGAAATGATATAAAAGGAATATGTAAACCTTAAAATGGATATAATTTATAAGGATTTAGTGCTTAGAGAAATCACTCATCCTGATTCAGAAGAAGTAGAATCAGTGCTTCTGTATGCAACTGACACTCAGGGGAATGGGAAAACCTCAAGAGATTTCATGGCAAGGAAGAAGGAAAAGTAACTACAAGGAAGGGAAAAGATAATAATAAATTACATAATCAGGGACACAGGAAAATTCCTATATTGGAGCCAAATTCTCTTTCTCCTAAAGGAGTTGACATTTCTAATGGTGAAGTACAGCAGAAGAAAAGGGACAAAGGGACACGATCTATAGGGCAATAACTTAGAATTGCTTTATTGGAGGGGACACAAAATAGATACTTTTGAAATTTTAGTTCCATAAAGAATAAAGAGACTAAAAAAGATCTATATAAATGCAAAGAAAACAGTCTAGAAGAGACTGACATGGAAGATAAATAATGAAGAGAATGAAGGAAACAATTATTACTTTGTTTAACAAAAATGAAGACAAAAATTTTAAAATCAAAAGGAGAAAACAATTTGAAGAGGAAGAGAAGGTAAATTTTGTTCCACTATTTAATTGAGAAAAAAGGGAGGAAGAATTAAATATCTAAATAAAAGGAAGAAAGAAAAAAGAAACCAATAAGATAAGCAAAACTCCAAAAACTAGGAAAAGAAGTTAAAAAAAAAAAAAAACAGAAGGGCCTCAGCTTGAGAAGAAGAGAGCCATAGAAAATAGAATTGTCTTAAAAAACTAAAATGACTGGAGAAAAAAGTATTTGTTTATAGAGTGAAGGAGGAAATCCTGATTTCGAAACATATTAAAGACATAACTCTCATAACTTTAAGTATGAATGAATTAAACATTCAAATAAAATGAAAATGCCAAAGATTATATAAGAAAACACCCCCTCATACACACATACACACACACACACACACACACACACACACACACATAATTTCTTGCTGTTGAATGCAAGAAACACACCTAAAAAACAAAGATGTGGGGCAGCTAGGTGGTGCAGTGGATAGAGCACCAGCCCTGAAGTCAGGAGGACCTGAATTCAAATCTGACTTCAGACACTTAATACTTCCTAGCTGTGTGACTTTGGGCAAGTCACTTAACTACAATTTCCTCTGGGGGGAAAAAGATGTATATGGGATAAAAATGAGAGATTGAAAAAAATTTACTATGCATTTGATAAGTCTTAAAAAACCCAGAAGGTGCAGTCATGCTATCAGAGGAAGCCAAAAACAAACATTCATATGATAAAAAGGATAAACAAGGAAAATACATTATGCTGAAAAGAAACACAGACAAATAATCCAATACCAGTATTAAATATATGCTCCAATTACCTTAGCATCTAAATTTATAAAGGTAAAATGCGCAAAAACATAAGAAAATATGTTCAATAATACAATAGTGACAGGAAATTTTATTGTCTCCTGTTTTGAACAAGTAACAGAAAGATAAAAGAAAAAAATATAGAATTGAACACATTGCTTGAGAAATTAGAGTTAAAAACTTGCAGGATTTTTCTTAATAACACAACTAAAAACATACATATTTCTAGAATCAGATGGAACTTTTTACAAAAATGTAAAAAAGAATAATAAATAATCTTTTGTAGACTCACAACAAAAAAATAGTAATCAGTTCAGATGGTATACACACACACACACATACACACACACACACACACACACACACACACACACACAAATAAACCCAAAAAACAAAACACTGATCCAAATGGAAACTTATGATGAAATTCTAAATAATGAATGAATTCAAGAGCAAACCATAGCAGCAATTAAACAATTATGGAAAGAAAATACTATTGATAAAACAACATCTTAAAATTTCTGTGATGCAGCCAATAGTGTGCTGGATTCGACTCATAATAGCTTTTTAAAAAGATAGTTAAATTTTTTGCATAAGCTCTGATAGTTTAGAAAATTTAAAAGATGCATGATACACTTTTAAGTTTAATTTTCATTATTAACATTTTTCACATTTTTCTTAAGGCTAGACAAACAACAAATCAAGCTCTGACTTGTAAGGTTTCTAAGGTGTAAGTGCTCAGACTGAAAATTTAACAATTGGTTCTCATAAGCCAGTATCAGGTGGCTTGAACAGAGTCCATATCCCCTAAAGCCTTTCCCAACTCAGAAATTTTGTGATATGTGTGATAGATTACTAAAGTCCCTTTTAGTTCTAAGTCCTATGTCTCATGAGTGTTTTCATATGCATTGACTCATCTTGATGCTCATAACAATTCTGTGGTTATTTTATCATTATTCTGTGTTTTACAAGTAAAGGAGCGATGAGGTTCAGAAAAGGCAAATTATTTGCTCCAAGTCTTATAGAAATAAGTGTTGTGGCTTGGCTTGGCAGCCAGATCATTAAATCATGGAATTTTAGATAATAAGCACCTCAGAAGTTATCTAGTTTACCCTTTGTTTGAAGTATTTACATCCCAAAAAAGAGGACATCTCATCTCCCTCTTTGAATACCTTCATTGACAGGGATCTCATTACCCATAAAATCAGCCCGTTCTGTTGCCAGGATAAATCATTTATCCTCTGTGATAGTTATTTCCTTATCATGAACTGAAATCTGTCTTCCTGTACTTTTCTCCTCTTGACCCTGGTTCTACCTTCTGAGGCTAAGCAGATTAGCTAATTCTTGTTCCACATAACAACTCTTCAAATAGTCATCCCGTGGTTTTTTTTTTTTTGTTTTTTTTGTTTTTCCCACTCATTGAAACACATTGCCCTAAATTCATCAATCTAAAATGAATGCAAGATGTATTTAGCACAATAAAATTCCAACAATATTTTTTATGTTAAATATGGTAAAATGTGTTAAATCCAATACATGCATACATATTTATACAATTATCTTGCTGCACAAGAAAAATCTAATCAAAAAGGGGAAAAAATGAAAAAGGAAATCAAATGCAAGCAAACAACAACCAAAAAAGTAAGAATGTTATGTTGTGGTCTACACTCACTTCCCATAGTCTTTTCTTTGGGTGTAGATGGCTCTCTTCATCACAAGATCATTGGAACTGGCCTGAATCATCTCATTGTTGAAGAGAGCCACATCCATCAGAAAAGATCATCGTATAATCTTGCTGTTGCCACATACGGTGACCTCCTGATTTTTTAAAAATTAATTAATTAATTTTTTTTTTTATTTAATGATTACTTTATAATGACAACATTATTCCTTGCACTCGTTTCTTTTCTGATTTTTTTCCCCCTCCCTCCCTCCACCCCCTCCCCTAGATGGCAAGCAGTCCTTTATATGTTGGATATGTTGCAGTATATCCTAGATACAATATATGTTTGTAGAACCGAACAGTTCTCTTGTTGCATAGGGAGAATTGGATTCAGAAGGTATAAATAACCCGGGAAGAAAAACTAAAATGCAGATAGTTCACATTTGTTTCCCAGTGTTCGTTCTTTGGGTGTAGCTGCTTATGTCCGTCATTTATCAATTGAAACTTAGTTAGGTCTCTTTGTCAAAGAAATCCACTTCCATCAAAATATGTCCTCATACAATATCGTTGTCGAAGTGTATAATGATCTCCTGGTTCTGCTCATTTCACTTAGCATCAGTTCATGTAAGTCTCGCCAGTCCTCTCTGTATTCATTCTGCTGGTCATTTCTTACAGAGCAATAATATTCCATAACATTCATATACCACAATTTACCCAGCCATTCTCCAATTGATGGGCATCCATTCATTTTCCAGTTTCTAGCCACTACAAATAGGGCTGCTACAAACATTTTGGCACATACAGTGACCTCCTGATTTTGCTCATTTCACTTAGTATCAGTTCATGTAAATCTCTCCAGGCCTTTCTGAAATCATCCTGCTGGTCCTTTCTTATAGAACAATAATATTCAGATTCCGTAACTTATTTAGCCATTCTCTAACTGATGGGCATCCACTCAGTTTCCAGCTTCTTGACACTACCAAAAGGTCTGCTACAAACATTTTTGCACATGTGGGTCTCTTTCCCTCCTTTAAGATCTCTGTGGGATATAGATCCAGTAGAGACACTGCTGGATCATAAGGTATGCACAGTTTGATAACCCTTTGGGCATAATTCCAAATTGCTCTCCAGAATGGTTCAACAATGTTTGATCAATCTGTAATTTCATATATATATATATAGTAGCATTTCCTCCAACAATACTTTCTCCCATGCTTTCTGTCATGCTTTCTCCCAAAATGACTCACAACTACATATAATAAAGACTGGGTGTGATATGGTTAGCCCACCAGCTTGGTGTTATTCTGATCCTTCCATATTAGGACTTAAATTGGTTCTGGGGCATTTCAATTTTCGGGAGAACCTTCCCAATCCTCAGTAATTAGGAGCCTAGATACAAAGCTACTTATAATCATGTGCCTTCTTCCTGAAGTGGAAAACTGACTTCTAAAAAGAAGATAATGGTGATGAATGTCAATTGTTAATGCAAGGAACAGATTGCTCTGTAGTCTGTGTTCTCCAAATCATTGAGATGATTATGTCCCCATACAGTTCTGTTTCATGCTTACATTTTGGACAAGATGCTAATTTTAAGCTATTGGCTCTGTGAATTTGTACACATGTAGAAAAAAAATCAACAAAATATGAAGGAGGTGTGGTTTTTTTGTTTTGGGGTTGAGGTTTTTTTTTGGTGGAAGGGGGAGGGAATTGGAGTAGAGAGGAGACTGTATATGGAAAAAGCTAACAATAGCACCCTTAGGGCTGACGGAATGTCACACCCACTGGGAGCTTTAATCATATCCTGTCTGGAATTCTAGGGCAACACGAGCCCATGTGGCTTCTTCCCATCTCTGAAGCCCCAGACAGTACAATGAACTTCTCCCATGAGACTTGGTGTGCCAAACCAGCCCCTAAATAGTACTCCCCTCCCTCCCACCCACACTCTTGCAAGATGGATTCGAAATCAAAAATCTACGATCGCACACAACAGACTTCCTCAAAAAAACACATTAACTAACAGTAGTATAAAATGGGACTTTGCTCTTAACCATGGTACTTTGCTTTACTCCATAGGCAGATTGGGATTAAGGGCTTTAAGGGCATGTGGGGCCTGGGTACATCACATTTAGCCCTGCCTAATAACAAACCACATGCTATGTCTTCCACGAAGCCTTCCCTGATCCTCCTGGTTAATAAAGAACTTTTACTCTTAATCCCTTGAGAGTATATTTTATATTTTTTTACAAATGATGCCTTTAAATGATCACATTGTTGTGGTAACCCAGATCTATCTCTTTCCTTTTCTCCACTCCCACATAATTAACTGCTATTGGAGATTTTAACCTGGATGTCCTGTAGCATTTTAGACTCAAAATTTCCAAAACAAAGCTCATCTTCCTCACTTTCTCTTTGGAATTCTCTGTTTTGGATGAAAGTATCACCAACGTTCCAGTACCCAGTTTCACAAATTTCAGAATATCTTCAACTCTTCAACTTCCTTTATTTTCCGCTCCCCCATAAATAATCAACTCTACTAAGTCTTGTCAACTTCTCTTGCATCCATCCCCTTCTTTCCATCCCCGGTTCATGACCTTTTTAGCTCTTGCTTGGATTCTAACAATAGGCTCCTAATCAGTTTCTTTGCTTCCATTCTCTCTTCTCTTCACATAGCTAGCAAAATAGTATTCATCCCTAGAGCACAGGTCTCAGCCACATCATTCCTTTGCTTAAGAAATACCAGGGGCTCCCTATTTCCTCAAGGATCAAATAGAGTTCTCTTTGTAAGGCATTTAAAGCCTTTCTAATCTGACCCCCACTTTCTTTTTAGACTTGCTGAGCATCATTCCCTTTCATGTATTCTTGGGGAAGGGAAAAAGCATTTATATAGTGCCTACAAGGTGTCAAGCACCCTACTAAGTGTTTTGTTAGTTTGTTTTTAATGAATATTATTTTATTTAATCACCACAACAACCTGGCTATTATAATCTGATGAAGAAACTGGAGCAAGAAGAGGTTAAGTGAATCACTTAGAATCATGCAGCTGGTAAGTGGTTCAGGCTGAATATTGAACTCAGGTCTTTGTGATTCCAGATCCAGGGCTCTATCCACTGTGCCATCAGCTATCTCATACAAGCTGACTTGTTTGTTATCCCTCTTACCCTTAATATTCCATTTCCTGAATCTATAATTTTGCACACTCCCCCATCCCTGGAGTGCATTCCCTTCTCACTTCCCCATAGAATGAATATAATCTTTTTGAAGGCAAGGACTATTTCATTCTTATCTTTACATCCCCAATGTCTATTACCATGATATTTTACACACAAATGATACCTAATTATAGCTAATGGGTTGATTATTTCACTTCCCAGTATAAGGGGAAAAAACAGTAAGCAAAACTACACAATACTTTGGCTAAATCTGATAGCTTCTGCAGTATTTTACATCTATAATCCACCATCCTTCTATCAAGAGATGGCAATGGAATGTCTCACAAGGATCACTAAGTTTGAGAATCACAGAACTGGGTTCAAATCTTTCATCTGATGCTTATTATCTTTCTAACTTTGGGTAGCCCAAGTGATCCTCATGGGATTGAAAGGATTTGACTAGATGTACTCTGAAGTTCCTTCTAGCTCTCCATATCTGACTCTAAATTCTGCATAGTACTCTATTTATCCTTAATGTATCTGAGTAGTGTAATTATGGCAGTAGGGGATTCAGTGGATAAGTGAATAGGACCTGCAATCAGGTAGACTCATCTTCCCGAATTCAAATTTTACCTCAGATCCTTCCTAGCTGTGTGACCCTGAGCAAGTCTCTTTACCCTGTTTTGCCTGTTTTCCTCATCTGTAAAATGAGCTGAAGAAGGAAATGGCAAACAGTTCTAGTATCTCTCCCCAGAAAATCCTAAATGGAGCCCACAAAGAGTCAAACATGATGAAACAACTGGAGAAAGAAATGGCAAATTTCTCCAGTACCTCTGCCAAGAAAATCTTAAATGAGGTCATATAAAGTTGAACATGACATGAAAAATGAGTGAACAATAGAAGAGTAGTGAATAGAACACTGGACTTTGAGTGTAGAAGGCCTAAGTTTAAATCCTACCTCAGATTGTCCCTAACTGTGTGATTCTCACCAAATCATTTAATCCTTTCCTGCACTTTAGTTTCTTTGTCTGTAAAATGGGACATCATAATAGCACTGGCCTTCCAGAGTTGTAAGACTCAAATGAGATGAACACAGATAAAGTGCTTTTCTAGCCTTGAATTGCTATATCAATGCTAATCATTATTATCTGTGTTATTTGTTATATAACTCCTATGGGATTTTAAGATTCAAAACAATAGGGACTTTTTTTTCCTTTTTAAAAATTTTGTCTATCTCTGAACACCAAGCATAGTGTTCTGTACTGAATAAACCTTTACTGACTGGAATTAGCTTTTAGAATTTAAAGCTGGAAGGGAACTTAGAGATCAATCACAGACTAGATGGTAATTGAGGTCTCTTTCAGTTCCACCTTAATGGTTTTTTCCCCATAAGTTTCTCATTTTGCAGATGAGGAAACTGAGACTTAAAGTAGTTGAGACTTGTCCAAGATAACCAAGTAAGTAAGTAGCAGAATCAAAGATTTGCATCCAGGTTCCCTTGCTTACATACCATAGTCTTTCCTTGTACATTGCTATTAGTATTGAATGATTTGGACAACTAGCTCAAATGAGTATGTGGAGTTGCCTTTATCAAAGGAGAGGCCTTGTGGCTTAATGGAAAAGTCTTGGATTTGGAATCCAAAGACCTGGCTTAAATCCCGGCTCTGCTATTTACAGCCCGTGTAATCTTTTGCAAAGCATTTTTCTTCTCTTTGGGTCTTGGTTTCCCAATCTGTAAAATGAAGAGGTTGGTTCTCTAGGGTTCTTTGCTTCTTAGATATTTTGGGCATGCCGGGGAAAGCAATCAATCAATAGAAATGTGTAAGGAGAGGTGAAATCAGGGGCTTGCATATGGGAGCTAATTGTTTTCTAATCGTCAGCTGCTTTTTCTCTCCTTCTCCTCCACTTGCCAAAGGCTCAGGATAATCCTGATTCCGAGGCCGCTAGTGATTCCCCTGAGCTCCACTGCCTCATACACATCTGGTTCTAAAATCAAAACCCAGATCTATGATCATAAGAAGCAACCACAGCAAAATAAGTACTTGATTTTTCCGGAGACACAGAGCCGGGTTGGAGTAGGAGTCAGAGGACTTGGGCTTCAGCATTCTGCCCTGCAGAGATAGATGCTGGCTGGCTGGCTGCTGGGCAAGGATGTCATAGAAAGGATTTTTAGAATCATAGGATTTATGGCCTACTTGCAATTCTTCAAAAACAGCATTCCATTTCCCATCTTTATATGAGCTGGGCTCCATGCCAAGAATGCTCTGTACCCTCATCATCGCCTCTTAATTTCCCTGGCTTCCTTCGGGACTCAGTTTGACACCCACCTTCTGAAGGAGGTCTTTCCAGGTTTCCCCAACCTTCCCAGAGGCATATTATCTCCATAGATTCTGTATGTCTCTTGGATATAATCAGATAGATACATTCATGGTATTTCCCTCATTAGAGGGAGAAATATGATAGGTAAGTGATCCAGGGGATAGAACTCTGCATCTGGAGTCAGAAAGACTCCTCTTCCTGAATTCAGACACTTATTAGCTATTATTATTATTTATTGTAAGTTAGCTTATTTACTCAGACACTATTAGCTGGTCACTTTACCCTGTTTGCCTCAGTTTCCTTATCTGTAAAATAAGCTGGAGAAGGAAATGGCAAACCACTCTAGTATCTTTGCCACAAAACTCCCCAAATGGGAGCAGAAAGAATTGAACAACTACCCTTGACAACAGAGCCTCGGTTTTTTTCCCCTTTTCTTTGTATACCCAGTGTTTAGCACAATGCCTAGCATGGAGTATGTGCTTATTAAGTGCTTGTTGACTGGCTGGTTACAGCTGAGCCCTAAATATACCTAGTCTATGCTTCCTTGCAATTTCTTTTTTGCTGTTATCTTTTAACATCAATGTCATTTCTAAATAAACCTTAAAGCAAAGGACTGCTATGCGACCCTGTATATCTTTAATAATTGTCCTCTTTATTTACTATTTATTATTTTTGCTGAGGCAATTGGGATTAAGTGACTTGCCCAGGGTCACACAGCTAGAAAGTGTTAAATATCTGAGATCAGATTTGAACTCAGGTCCTCCTGACTTCAGGGCTGGTGCTCTATCCACTGCGCCACTTAGCTGCCCCTAATAATTGTTTTCTACTCAGAAAACCATCCTTTGTACCAAAGAATAGGAAAAAAAAAGAAGTTAAAAAATCAGTTCAGCAAAACTAAGCCATCCATCCACCAGTTCTCATATTATATACAACATTCCATACCCATAGGTTTTCTCCTTTGTAAAGAAGAGAGAAAAGCACATTTTTTCATCTCTTCTAAACACTTTGTTTTATAGGCAGGAAAACTAAGTTTCAAAGAGGGGAGACATATCCAGTGGCATATAATAAGTAAAGTTGCAGAGCCATTTATTCTTAGTTCTGCCATTGCTGGCTGAGTGACCTTGAGAACTATATGTCATTTGTCTTTTTATTTTCCACATCTGTAAAATGGGTATGTCAATACTAGTCTTACCTGACTTTCAGTGCTTATAAAAATTAAGATAATATTCGTGACACCACTTAACACTTACAAAGTATTCCAGGAATGCTAGTTAAATTGATTGCTTCTATGTAACACAGATCATTTAGAAAAGAAGAAATTCAGACCTCTCAACCCCAATGCCATCAAGCTTTCAGAATGTTATTGACAGAACTACTATAGTTTCGTTTCCCTCATCTGCAAAGTGAAGAGGTTGGACTGCATTAATCTATAAGTTCCCTTCCAATTCTAAAGCTTCTTGGTCATTCCCCTCCTCCACTGACTTTGGGGCAGGAAATGTGTCCTTCTGAGCTCCTCCTGGTTCAATCCTCTGCACCCTAGGATAGGAGTGGGGGAGCAGTGGGTTTAATGATGTTTGAGATCGATGATTCATCCCTGTATGCCCTTGCCAAGTACCAAACAAGGAGCCTGGCACACAGACGTTCAACAAATATTAGCAGATGATGCTGTTGCCTTCTTGGGGCAGCTGTCCCTCTAGCCCAGTTTCCCAAACCAGGCAATAGGAAGTTTTGATAAATAGAAAAGACTGTCTTTGTTGGACCAAAAGTCTTAAGTCTTGGCTGGTTTTTTGGCTAAGGGGCTGCAGGTTGTGTGACCATGAAAGTTAAGTGGGAGCATATCTGGGATGTGTGTGGATACTTGGGGCACAGCCTAGAGATACCCTAAGGAGGAAGAGGAGAATGCTTACAAATGAACCCTTGAGTGGATTTTTGAGGTGAACAAACCATCAGTCAAAGCCAGATAAATTGACAGATACATTGATAATTTCATCAAAGTATGATCTTACTAATGTGAATACTTCCATCAGTAAAGATAACCACTTGATGCCTGAATAATAATAATAGCTAGAATTTAGGTGGTGCTTTATGACTTGCAAAATACTTTACATATGATAACACATTTGATCTTCATCATAATCCTGGGAGGGAGGTGTTATTATTATCCCTATTTTATAGATGAGGAAATTGAGGTTAAGTGTTTTGCCCGAGGTCACATAGCTTGTAAGTCTCTGAGACATAATGCAAACTCAGATCTTCATGATAGAAGATCTAGCATTTTATCCACAATGCCTCATCCATGTCCTTTCACAGATCTTCCAGAGAGGAACTCCCCTGAGTATTGAAGACTTCTCAGGCTTTTAATTTCAGAGCTACCAGAGGAAAATCCAGATGGTCCAACCTTCAGAGTACATGACTAGCTCACTTCCTATTCTGGGGTCTTTCATTCCAGTTTTGGAAAAGTCATGGTTGCTAATGTGACAGAGCCTACTGATAATTTGTGATATTGTCCTTTGGACATCTATCACTTTAATTCTTGGGGGTTTTTGAAGGGAGGTATATCCCATCGACTGAAAGACCTCAGAACATCCTGCTTTCCTTTCTTCAAAGAACACATTTAATCTTGGCTCTCGAGTAAAGAAAGGCAATAATAGAGGCTTTCAGGATGAATCACAGTGCTGGGAGCAATCTTGGAGACTAATCAGTCAACCCAATGTTCCCATTTTACAGACAAGAAAATTCAAAGTCAGAGAAGAAAAAAGACTTGCCTAAATTTATACAATAATGGCAGAAATGGATCAGGCAGAATTCTCAAAAACCAGACTTTTGGTATAAATAGAATGAACACTGAAGTTGGGATGAATGCTGGGTTCAAGTCTTGCTTTTGATTTTGAGTGAGCTCTTCCCGCCTTCTCAAAACTTCTGTTTCTTCCTCTATAAAAGGAAGACATAGGACTAGATAATCTCCCTATGATCATAGGATCATAGAATCCCATATCCTCATGTTTCCTCTGTTTGGTGATACCCTCTCTCTATTTCTCTTTCTTTGGTGGTGTTTTTCTGTTGTATTTTTCAATTGCATCTTTCTATTGATCTCTTTCTTTCACTCTTTGCTTTCACCTTGTTGGGATGTTCCTATCCCTGTTAATCTGTTTCCCATCACCTCTGCCCACTGTCCAATTGCTTGTGTCCTTGTGAAACCTTTCAGGTTGAATATTTTGTTCCCTGACAAAAGAGACACCATCTAACCCCTTTTCCTAGTTGCTGTTTAAATATCAGAAGCAAGAGGCTCAATGGTATAGATAGGAATGGCATAAATAATTAATAGAATGGAATGTTATTTGGCCTGTCTTTACCAAGGTAAACAGTTCATTACAGAAGATACTTGGCAACTTGTTTTTTCTTCTTTAGAAAATAAAATTTAAGACTAGAAATTAAAACCAACTGGATATTTATTATGATAAACTTGTTGAAGTTTGTTGTGTTTGATACTGTCTTTTTATTAAAAAAAAAAGACAAAACAAAACAAAACAGGTTGCATTTATTGTGGCTGAAGGTTACAAATAAGGTTGTTGCTGGATCTCATTGTACAGGAAACCCTGGCAGAGGTTCACAAGGTCAGTTAATGTTAGTCTGTCCCCTGGAGCACTGCTGGGGTGTAATGAGGCATTGGTGAATGTTTACAAGGCACTCTGTCTTAGTTGTAGAGTCACACTATTAGATCTGGAAAGGGTCTCAGAGAGCAATTAGTCTCTCTCCTTTTGCAGAGGAGGAAAATGACGTTCAGAAGGAAGTGATTCAGAGCCATTATAATCATAATTGACATTTACAGAGCCCTTTCTGGTTGACAACAAATTTTAGCACTATTATTTTTGTAGCATCTGGGGGTTACTCCTTCCCTGCCCCTCTTCCACTACAAGTAGGTCCCCTGAACAGACGACTTTAGATGCAGGGTTCTCCATAGATCAAAATCCACTTGAAAAGCAAATTCATAAGCCCCTATCAGCATGTTTACTTTTGTTAGCCAGCCAGAGGACACACTTATTTCAAAGCAAAGGCATTTAATGAAATAGCATAGTAAGGGAAACAGAAATAGAATATGTTCCCCCACAAACCTCAAGTATATTCTCCATAAATTCACATACTATCAGTGGGAAGAACAGTTCTGTCTAGGGAGCGGAGGGACACACATAAGGGAGATACAGGTGGTCACAGAACATTTATGAGGAGGCAATTGAAGTCTCAGATGCTGCAGGGCCACCTGTGATTTCTGGTAATGGCATTGGGCCTACTTACTTTGCGTGTAATATGTAGTCCCTCTTAGGAATTGCTTACTTACCAAGCTCCTCATTAGATTGTACATTCTGTGAGGGCAAGGATTGTCTTTTCTCTCTCTTTTATCCTTAGAAATTAGTACAATGTTTGACATATAGTAGGTACTTCATAAATAGTCACTCATTGCTTCTTGCTGGATTCACTGCTAGGTATTGTTCTCATGGGTATATTTTTGTGAAACTTTGCTAATAGTTTCTGATTTCAGCTAGATTCCTCAGCAAAGGAGCTGGCTACACATTACACATAAAAGGAGAGATTGGTTCTACCATCTCTCTTTTAGCTCAGAGCCCAATGGCTTAAGCCCTTTTAAAAACTTAAGCTCTTTTAGTAAAGGTGTGTCAGGTTCTTCACAATGTAGATATCATGCTAGCCAAAAATTCTCAGGTTTTTTTTTTTCTATAAGGAAATGAGTTTGTTAATTCCCAGACTCTTAGAACTATATATGGCTTTTCTTTTAGGAGAGTCATAGCTGCCAGGGGACAAATTCTTTTAGAACATAGAACACCTAGCTAGTTAAAAAAAGCCTAGAATCTTTCAGCCTATGTTTGCAGCTACTTACTCCTACTCAGTGTTTCTGTCCCAAGTCTACATACAATTTAAGGTTAGAATATCTCCTTCAATGTGTCTCAGTTTTGACTGACAATCTGAAACTCTTCAAAGTGATCTTTAGGGCCAGATTTTGACCTTTGACCAATTGCTAATGGAAGTCTGAATCTCAGATCCCATGGTTTTCCTTAATTTCCTAAAAAATATTTTGGTTTTTCATGAAAATTAAAGTAAAAGAAGAAGGTAATGATAAAAATCCTAAGTGGAACCATTGTTTTTTTTTTTTTTTTAATTTTTTATTTAATAATTACTTTATATTGACACTCGTTTCTGTTCCGATTTTTTTTCCCCTCCCTCCCTCCACCCCCTCCCCTAGATGGCAAGCAGTCCTTTATATGTTGGATATGTTGCAGTATATCCTAGATACAATATATGTTTGCAGAACCGAATAGTTCTCTTGTTGCATAGGGAGAATTGGATTCAGAAGGTATAAATAACCCGGGAAAAAAAACAAAAATGCAGATAGTTCACATTCGTTTCCCAGTGTTCTTTCTTTGGGTGTAGCTGCTTTTGTCCGTCATTTATCAATTGAAACTCAGGTCTCTTTGTCAAAGAAATTAAGTGGAACCATTGTAAGTCACCCCTTGGATCTCAACCTTTTGTTTTAGTTCTTAGCGTCAGTCTTATTTGCGTCTCACACTAGCCCTGTAAGGATCTAGCTATCATTATTCCCTTTTTACAGGGAAGTTAAGTAATTTGTAGATCACACAGTTAATAAATGATGGATTGCAGAGCATTCATTTCATTTCCTACTATGTTGTAGCTGCTTCCAGAATGCCATATAGTGGGAATGCTATATGAAGTTTGGTTGAAGGATCCAGAGATATTTTAAAAGAGAGGATTGGGTCAATATTATAATGTCTTCAATTATTTAAATAATTGTCTTAAAGAAGAGGTATTAGAGGAGACAGTTAGGTGGGGCAGAGGATAGAGCACCAGTCCTGAAATCAGGAGTACTTGAGTTCAAATCTGGCCTCATATACTTAACACCTTCTTACTTGCATGAGTTTGAGTTCTAGCTCTGATGTATACCCATTGTTTAATATTGTTCAAATCTTTTTTTCCTTCTCAACTTCATTTTTCTCATCTATGAAATGGGGGTAAATAATACATATACTACATTCCTCACAGGGTGTTTTGAGCATCAAATGAGATAAATATAAAAGACTGTATCAAGGTAAAAGACAACGATTAATTAAAATTTCAGTGATTAATAATAAGAAAAGAAACCTGACCTGAGAATAATTAGCATGAGGAAGAACAAAATTAGGTAGCTCAGGGTGCATGGATATGAGAATGGAAAAGTATCTTTTGTTTCTCAAAAAGACATTTTGTCATAGAAGAGAGCTGTCTAGTACACAGGCAGAGCTCTATTGCAATGCATTTTCTACATTTATGGACTAAAATAGCTGAGAGAATGAGCCTGCTTTTGTAGGCGGGCAGAGGACTTGGTAGTCTATAACAACTTACCTCCTTATTTTTAAATCCTGATTTTTTTTTTAGTCACTAGTCATTAAGCAGATTCTAGTGAGTTTTTAAACGAATGATTTTAATTGATATATTTTGTGATATGAACACATGTCCTTCCTTAATCTTTTTGGAGAGCCATCCCTTATAACAAAGAACTTTTGTTAATGAAGAAGAGGGAAAAAATGTCAGCAAAACTGGTCAATTTATTTTTTAAAAACCTGATGTAATTTGCATAGGTCAATATTTTATGCCTATAGAAGTGTCTTTTCATATCTCTTCTTCTGGGCCAAGTATGGTTTTTATAATCTTAAATATTTAGTTTCAATTTTTTTCTGGTTTATTGTTTTTTTTTTTTCATTTACATTGTTTTTCTGGTTCTTCAATTTGCATCCATTCATATGTCTTTCCATATTTCACTTTATTTATCATGGTTGTCATTGCTTAAAGTATATTAATATTCCATTATAGTCATACAATCATAATAATGCTGAATGCTTCTCTTTTATTTGTTCAAGGATAATTTCAAAATTAGGTCGATACAGGTGTCAAGTATGCTTTGGTAGCTTGGCTCCCAAATCTTTTACATATTTTGTAGTTATACTGAATGGGACTTACCTTTTTATTACTGAATTTTGATATTACAATATAGGAATGCTGTTGATTATTAGAGATTCATTTTGTAACCAACAACTTTATTAAATCTCTTTACTGGTGTTAGTTTTCTTTGAAAATCTCTAAGATTTTCTAAGTAAACCATTATGTCATCAGCAATTAGGAATGGTTTTGTCTCTTCTTTGCTTATCTATATGCTCTTTCTTATCTTTTCTTTTCCTATTGCTAATACTAGTCTTTTTAGCATTATGTCAAATGATAATGGGTAAAAAGGTTATTTTTATTTTGTTCCTGTCTTTACTGGGAAAATTCTAATACTTCTCCATTGTATATGATACTTGCTTGTGGATTTAGGTACTTTTTATTACATGCCTACATTAGACAGAGTTTTTAACATAAATGAGAATGTGGTTTAGGTTAGTTTTGTTTTTAATAAGGCTATTTTTTCTAATGTTGAACTTTATTTGCATCCCTGCTATAAATCTCATTTATCACAATGATTAATTTTTTTGTGATAAATTGCTAAAATATTTTTTGCCAGGAATTTTGTAAAAAAAAAAATTGCATTAATAGTCATTAATAAAATTGGTTCACAATTTTCTTTCATTTTTCTTCCCTGGTTTAGGCCTTATCACTATATTTGTCTTCTAAATGATTATGGAAGTGGTAGGACCATTATTTTATTTATTTATGAAGCAATTAGGCTCACACAGTAAGTGTTAAATGTCAGAGGCTGGATTTGAACTCAGGTCCTCCCAACTTCACCGCAGGTGCTTACTCCATTACACCAGCTAGCCACTCTAGTTGTTTTAACTAAAACAAATAAACTTCCTTGGTTCTCTCTCTTTCTCTTTCCATCTTTGGCTGTCTGTCTCTGACTATCTTTCTCTCTCTCTCTTTCTCTCTGTGTGTCTGTCTATTTCTCTCTCTGTCTCTCTCTCTCTCTCTGTCTCTGTCTCTCTCTCTCTCTCTCTCTCTCTCTCTCTCTCTCTCTCTCTTTTTCTCTCTTTCTCTTTCTCTTTCTCTCTCTCCCTCCCTCCCCACCCTCCTACAGTTATTCAGGAGACTTGAATAGAATGGAAATAGACTTCAATATAGAAAGTGGGACTTGCCTCAGGAACTGGATTTGGGAGGCATTTCAAATGCTTCATTTTATGATAAAAGTGGTTAATGCTTTGATTTTTATCAGGTATTTTCACTAATACAATGAATTTGTTTAACCATGACTGTAAAATTTGAGTGACTAAAATAACATTCTTAATCTAGATGGAGCAGGAGTAACTGCTGGGTAGGGGCTGAGCTAATGAATGACAATCATCAGTAAATGTATACCTAGATAAAAAGCCCAGGAAATAATAATTCAGAGTTGTGTTTGGTGATTGACGGACACCTGCCCCAAGTCCTATAGCAAATCAAAAAACCAGTTCCTTTATACAGACACATGTATATTTGCCTGTATATGTACATAGATACATATACACAAATACATGCATATATATATATAAAATCAATTTCCATTTTAAAGACTGCTTTTCTAAACAGAAGAAACACTTGCGTTGAATGTAATACATTGTGACCCTTTTATGCTTGCTTCATAAGAGCTAATAGTTTTTTTTTAAGTAGGTCATAATCATTTGTAACCTTGTAGCTGCTCTAGTTCCCTTTTCTTCATATCGCTCTCCTTCCCCAACCCTTTGTAACTTTTGCAAGAAGTCTTATAAGATGAGGTAGCTGCTTTAAAGTCATTTTAGGATTATGATTAATCTTTTTAATAATAATATGTACTATAAACATTATTAGTAATCCTAATAAAAAGAGCTAACATTTTCTGTACTGGGCAATCTGCCCACAAGAGATAATATTGACCTTCTATGATTATTTAATGTGTTGTCATCATTAGGCTAATTATGGCATCTTTGCTAGGTGTGCTGCCTTCCTACTACTACCATCCCATCCCCTCCACTATCCACTTGATAATAGTTATATTCCTCTAAAATCATGGTATTGGATAAATGCCCAGTTAGTGCACCCAAGACCAGATTATGAAAAAAATTTTTTTGTTAAGAAATAGAAGAAATAGAGCTTTTCCTTCTATATAAGCACGAGCAATTCAGCCTCAAATTACTCTCTCTTGCAAAACATTCTGCCCAAGAATATCACCGCCTGCCATAACTAATCACTAACTGGGGGACCATTGCAGGCAGTTGGTCACATTTTACTGTCCTTCTCCAAATGGTCAATTCTGTTATATATTTCAATTCATTATATAAGAATATTTCTTATCGCATGTTTGTCCATTCACTCAGCCCATAAGCATTCCTTAAATGCCTACCAAGTGCCATGTTCTGTGTATTAATAATAATAACTATTATTTGTTTATATAGCTCTATTTAGATAGGACTTCAAGGTTTGTAAAGAGCTTTACATGTATGATCTCACTTGGTCCTCACAGAAACCCTGTGAAGCAGGTATATTATCTTCACTTTACATTTAAAGAAACTGAGACACATAATGGTAAAAATGTTTTGCCCAGGGTCACACAATCATCAGGTCAGAACTGGACTTTGAACTCAGCCTTCTTTACTCCAAGTCTAACACCCCATTCCCCAAGCTGCTTCAGTCCCTACTCAGAAGGATCATAAGATTCCTTAAGTGGAAGTGGAGTGGAAACAACAAGAATATATAGAAATAAACACAAAATGTGTAGTAAATACAAAGTTATTTGGTAGGTTAGGAGGGCACTAGTGACTAGGGGACTCAAGATAAGGGTTGCATAGAAGACATAGAACCTTTTAAGAAGCTAGGGATTCTAAGAAGTGTGAGAGATGAAGGAATGAATGGGTCACATCCTGTGCAAAAGCATGGTGTAGGAGATAGAATATTGTGAATTGGGAAAAAATATAACAAATAGGTCAGTTTGGCTGGAAATATCAAGTGTATGAAAAGAAATAACATATAATACATTAGAGAAGGCAGACTGGAGCCAGATTGTCATAGTCTTTAAATGCTAAAGTATATCTTATCCTGATGGTAATAAGGGAACTTAAATAGTTTTTAGACCAGGAAAGGGACATAGTTATCAGATGTGATTGAAAAATATCAGTTTGACAACTGTGGTGAAGAAAGATGGGACCAAGAGAAAAAATGGATACAGGGAGACTTCAATTAAAGACTACTGTAATACTAAAGGCAGGAGATGATTATGATTTGAACTAGCGAGATTATTTGTGTGAGCTAAGTAGAATCAATAAGCTTTGGCAAGTGATTTGTCAGAGAAAAGAACACTGGGTTAAAAATGACTCCGAAGCAGAAAATTTTTCTTTCATTCTTTAATATTGTAATGGCAACATTTACCCCATAACTATGTTCTTAGAGACCATTTACTATTAAATGTTGGGGAAAAAATAGGAGTCTTATTACTTCTCTAGGCTTTAAGAGTATCCCTTTGAACCTAGGGCAATCAGATGTTAGAGAAGGAAATAACTCCCTGAATTGCTTCTAAAGAGTATCTTAAGATCATATAGACCAGTCATCAGTTTCATTTCCACAATATCTCATGTCTTTTCCCTTCTTTCCATTCACATAGCCATCTCACTATTTTGGGATCTCAATACCTCTTACTCCGATTACTGAAATAGCTCCCAATTGATTTCTTTCTTAATTTCTTTTATTTTTTCCTTCTAATCCTGCTTTTATACTGTATCCAAAATAATCAATCAAGAGTATAGCTTTGGCCATATTGCTCTCCTCCTCAAAAACCTTCAACATTTCCTTAATGCCTCTAGGATAAAATACAAAGGACTTACTGGAATTTAAAGCTCTCTACAATCTGATTCTTCTAGACTTATTTTGTATCCTTCCCTGCTTTATGCTCTCTGTATTCCAGCCAAACTGGAATATTAGCATGTTCCCTGAACATGATCTGCTATTTCCTGTCATTCCCATGCATTTATATCATGTAATACAATTCCTTCAACTCTTTGCCTTTCAGAATCTTCTCTTTCCAAAGCCCAGCTCAGGTACCAATATCATGACTTCCATCTGGGAACCCTTCTCTAATCTCCCCAGCTCAAAGAATTCTTTCCTTTCTCAAATTTTCTTAGAGTACTTGGTCTGCATCTCTCCCTTGATACTTATCCATGTATATGTGGTATCTTCTTTACCCCATCCCTTACCTTCATGATAATAAGCTCCTTGAAGACAGAGACATTAAAAAAATGCCAGTTAAAAATGTGTCATAACTCAAATCTTTGTATACTCAGGAACTGCTACATAAACATACACATAATAACAGTTAATGTCTGTTAAATCGAATACAACTTTGAAAATAAACACCCCTTCCCTTTCTCCTCCCTAGTGTAACTACCAAGACCAAGGTCTCAAGATAAGTCCTGCTCTTTCTTTGAAAAAACTTTCTCCAATCTCCAAACTGACCTTTAGATCTTCATGACAGCTTTATGAGGTAGGTTCAATAGTAGGTGTGATTATTTCCATTATACTGAGAGAAGCTGGAAGGCCAGAAGGGTTATATTATTTGGCTGCGATTGTGAGTTGTGGCGCAGTGGTTAGAGTCTTGGTGAGTTAGAGAGATATGAGTTTGAATCCTGACTCAGATTAATTATATGACCCTGGACATATCAATCTCTCTGTGTCTGTTTCCTCCTCTCTAAAGTGAGGATGATAATTGCCCCTACCTCCCAAGACTAAGATAACATTTATAAATATTTGCTATTATTAAAATTATTTCTACAGCCAGCATCAGAGATCCTTTTCCAAACTCTAATTACATTTTCCAATTACATACACAGTACCTGGCACATAGTAGGCACTTAATGTTTAGTAAACAAAATGATCCTATACCAAGATGTCCCACAGAGATTTTGCTAGAACCTCAAGTGGTCTGGATGGAAATGGGCAGGGTTCTGTTTTCTTCTTTGTTCGCCCTGTATTAGAATAAGAAATAGTATTGAAATGAGAGAACAAAGAAACAGATCCTGTTCTCCAATCTTCTGGGGGATCTTGAACTGACAAATTACTTCCCCTTCTAAAATGTCAGTTTCCCCATTTGTAAAACGAGAGAGTTTTACTAGATGGTTTGTAAGGTCTCTTTCATCTTTTATATTCTATTTCAATTTTTTTTGGGGGGTAGGAAAGCAGTTTGAAATCTTAACAGACTAGAGGAATGTGAGTCATAATATCTTCTCAATCTATGATTCAGGGCTCACTAAAAAGTCAGCTCTAGCCTGGCAGACTTGGTTAATACCACTGTGAGTGGCTGTTGGTTTCTGTTGTGACTCACTGTGGATGAGTGGGCAAAGGGGCTATTTGCAAGGCACATTAGGTTTGTACAGAGGAAAGATTGCTGGAACTGGTATAAAAGAGACCTGCTTTGGAATTTCAGCTCTGCACTTCCCAGTGGGCTGTGATTGTGTGGGCAGGTCCTTTTACTTGTTGGTTCTCATTTTCCTCATCTGTAATTTATATTCCTTATCTTCATCAGTTATTGTGAACTGAGTAAATCTCAAAGCATAGAATTGAAAGCTATTTATTCTATCATTCTACAATCTAAACAAATAATGTAAAGAGGGGGAGAGGAAAATCAGTTTATCAAGAAATGCTATAATGGCAGCTCCTGAACAACTATTTCCCTCTCCCCCGCTTTTCATTATTCATTTAGATTGTAGAATGATATCATTGGATGAGAATTTATGGATCATCTCATCCAGTTCCTCTGTCTCCATTTTGCATTTGGGAAAACTGAGGCCCAGAAAAGCCACAATTTCCATCACAAATCAGGGAGTTATAAAACTGAAGTTGGAGCCCTGGTCCTTCCTAACCTAGTTCACAAATTTATTGTATCTGGAATATTTTTTTCTTTCACCAGATTAAATTGACAAAGTGATTGCTTGTAGGTGATCATTTTAGCTTGTCCACACCCTCTGGATGCCTTCCCTGTACCACAGATTCCAGAGTTATAAAGTCATACCATGGTATTGCTAGAAATTGAGACCCCGTTCTAAGTGATGGTGACAGGATTGTAGATTTCAACTGGAAGAAATTTTCTTAGAGATCATCTGGTTCAGGCTCATTTTATACACAAGGCCCAGAGGAGTAAAGTAACTTTCTCAAGCTATTTAGCTAAGCTAGGATTCAAATCAAGGGTCTTTGACTCCAAATCCAACCTTTCTCTTACTATACAGCCCATGCATACTGATGAGGAAGCAGACCCAGAGAGGGTCTTGATTTAGTCAGGGTCACACAGCTGGTGAGAATTTATCAGAATTTTTGAACATCCACAGATTCTACCAGTGGGATTTTCCCGGGGCCAGATGGTACATTCCAAATATTTTCACTGGAACAGAAATGAAACCACAGAACCTTGCAAAGCTGAATTTGTCTCAGCTAAACAAAATTATTGTTCCTTTAAATAAACACGCAGGAAGCTCTCTGCCCCACGTTTCCCCAAATGAGGCAGTTTCCTTTGGACAATGATCTGTTCCCGCTGGTTACCACGCACTGCTTCGCTGAACCCACATAGTTAATATCACAACTACTGATCTAGAAATTATTTATAGAACCCAACTCCACAGAAACCATTGTGTCTGCCGTTGCCATGGAAACGGGGATTCTAAAAGCAAAAGGGCTTCTAAGGGAAGCTGGGGAGGGAAGGGAAGGAAAGTAGGGGGGAGTATTGGCGACACAGTGGGTTAATGCAGTTGATTTTCACTTCAGGAGATCCGAACTCAAACACGGCTGTCAAAGGTCACCTAGGGAAATGAATTGAGGACTTTCAATTCAGGCTTTTGGTGGACATTGGCTTCCGTCCCTGAACGGTGTCACCCCTTGATGTATTTCAACACCACTTACTCATGGGGAAGATTTCTATAGCCTCTTGTCCAGAGCACCAGGGATGCAAAGCCTATTCTTGGCCAGGGAGTCTAAATGATTGAGGGCTGCCGGCAGAACCTTGCTGTAGCTCTGACAGAAAAAGAATCCACCAGTTAATTAATCCAGAAATGTTTATTTAGCACTTGCAATGTGTGGTGCATTGTGAGGGGTGAATCATTTCCCCTCTTTGGGCCTCAGTTTCTTTCCTGTAAGATGAGGGGGTTGAATCAGATGGTCTCTAAGCTTCCTTTCCAGCTTCTAAGAAGTCCTTCCCAAAGATTCCTTCTAGCTTTAAAATAGCTAATTGTATGGTATTATAACTAGCAAGGCAAAGGACCTGAAAAATCATGTCAAGTTCAAAGAACCGAGGTGGTTGTATGAGAATAATAGTCATGTGAAGAGAGGAACATACATTTTCTATGGCTCTGGGGCTAAAAGCAGGACCAACCTGGGCTCCATATAGGATGATCATTGCTTCAGTTGCTCACTATATGTAGGCCTAATAATCTGGTCGTGATTTACTCATGGTTTTCTACCATACTGCCTGGTTTAGAAACCCTAGTTCATAACCATTCTTCCCTCACCATTTGGAAAAAAAAAAGATGCAGACACATCAACAGTTACCAAATGGTCCTTGATTAGCCTCTTTCCTTTTTCGAGTTCTGGAACAATAATCAAATCACTTTTGTTGTTGGTCCCAGAAAAAGTGTGCTGATCTAAGTCCTGTAGTGTTGCTTTTGTTTACTAGTATTTTATTTTTTTCTAATTACATTTAAAGGTAGTTTTCAATGTTTGTTTCTGTAAAACTTTTGAGTTCTGAAGTTTTCTTCCCCTTTCCTTGCTTCTCTTCTCCCTAATACAGCAAGCAACCTGATATAGGCTATACATGTATAATTATGTTAAGCATTTTACCACCTTAATCATGTTGTGAAAGAAAAATCAGAGCAAAAGGGGGAAATTCAAGAAAGAAAAAACAAAGATAAATTTAAAAAATGAAAATTGTATGCTTCAATCTACATTTAGACTCCATAGTTCTTTCTCTGGATGTGGATAACATTTTCCATCATGAGTCTTTTGGAATTTTCTTAGATCACCACACTGCTGAAAAGATCTAAATCTATCATAGTTCATCATCACACAGTGTTGCTGTTACTGTGTATAATATTCTGCTTATTTCACTCCATATCACTTCAAGTAAGCCTTTTCAGGTTTTTCTGAGATTCACCTGATCATCATTTTAAAAAGAACAATTAACTCCACTTTCCAAACTAACATATTGTCTCTCACTACCACTTACTATATGTGCTGTTACTACATACAGTGTTCTGCTGGTTCTTCTCACTTTACTCCTTATCAATTCATGTAAGCTTTTCCAGGTTTTTCTGAAATCCACCTGCTTATCATTTCTAATAAAACAATTAGTTTCAATTTCCAAAATATCACCTTTCACCACCACTCCCCTATATGTGCTACTAGTATATGAGTTCCTTGAGGTCAGAGTGTCTACCCTTTTTGATCTGGACTCAAAGTATTAATAATAGTTCAAACAGAATAAATTATCATTCAACAGTAAGAGCTGTCCAGCAATTGTTTACAGATAAGGATTAGATTGGTAAGTTCAAGTGGCAAAAACAACTCTCAAGCAGGATGGTACCTTCAGTACAATTGAATACTCTTGGGAGTTGCCTGGATTATAGCACTAAAAATAAGTAACTTACCTGGAGGTCACATATCCAGTATAAATCAGATCTGAGCAGAATTTGAACTCAGGTCTTCCTAAGTTCCAAGACCAACTGTCCATTTACTATGCCATGCTACTTCCATTGGAAGAGAAAGTCAACAAATATCAAGTGCCTTCTGTGTCTGAATAATTGTGTGTTAGGACTGGCATAGAAGGAGTTCTTGTGAAGTAAGTGGAGCTAATTACCTCCTCTGCTACTACCATTTGTGTTACCTTGATGTAATCACTTTCTTTCTCTGTGTTTTCTCAGTTTACTCATCTAAAAAATGAGAAGCTTAGCCTAATTGATCTCCAACTTCTCTTCTGAATCTAAGTCCTATAAATTTAATCTTCAACCTCACTGCTTCTCCTTTCCCAAATCTAAGATTCCAAGAATCTAACATGATTTCAAAGATTCCAGTTGAGTGCTGCAAATGCTAAGTGCACCCAAGTATCACTGCAGAGAAAGTTATGTAAGTTATATAATGAAAGCAGATGTTTTCTAGGGAATGAAAGCCAAGCTGGGAGAAACAAGATATTAGGAAAAAGTGGGCTCTTCTCGGCTTTGGAATCATGCA
Source organism: Antechinus flavipes (assembly GCF_016432865.1). Classification (NCBI taxonomy): domain Eukaryota; kingdom Metazoa; phylum Chordata; class Mammalia; order Dasyuromorphia; family Dasyuridae; genus Antechinus; species Antechinus flavipes. Next base: position 53,603,938 of record NC_067399.1, on the reverse strand, counting down.
TGGAGCAAAATTCACTGAAAGTTTCAAAATCAAGATATTAGATCATTCATCAGTCTGATTCCTTCACTTTTGATGATATCGTGAAAAGAACTCTGACAGGCATGGTGGCTAGAAAATTGACCTCCAAGCCAAAAAGACAGTGTTTAAGTGACAGCTCTGACACCTCTGCCTAGGATATCCTTGTTATAAAACACAACTCATCAGTATACTAAGGCAACTAAGATGGCAAGTTACAGAGGAGGTTTTGACTTGCCTTGACCAAATTAGTTTTCTTATTCAGAAATTTTCTTTACCCATTAATGAAATCGCTGGTGCAGTCCTTATTCCTAGTGAAAGTAACATTGGAATTGGAATGGCACCTCCTTCACTTGCTTTTTTTTTTTTTTTAACCTTGTACAAATTTATTACCTCCCCAGTCTAGGCCTTAGTAATGAGGGGGTGCAATTTTAGAGATTTATTGAGATCATCTGAGTCCAAGTCTTTTCCTTCTAAGTTGTGTAAGCTTATTATGAATAGAACTAGTTCTCACATATCAATGGTATTGGACAGGATCCAAAACTGAACAGAAAGGATAGGAAAACAGGCTAGATTGCTTTTGGGAAACTGAAATCTATTTTTCTGATGACTCCAAACTTCACCCTGAAACAAAGGTCCAAGTCTTTTGCTGTTAACATACTTGAGTGATGGTATATTACATGGAATCATGGACTATTAATTCCATCTATGGAATTCATTAATCTAGGAAGATGAAGTTAAGGATCATCACGAGGACAGTGAAATGGTATATGTAGACAAAAGAAGACTAAGAAAGAGAAGCAGTAGAAAGAATGCTATTCAAAAAAAGAAGATTGAGAAAGGATATGGGTTGTTCACCAGGTAAGGAAAAAGAATTAGCTGATAGATAGCCCAGAGGACTCATTGCTATCATTCCTGGGGTCGGGATACTAGAAACTGGGCGACCTCCAAGATCATGTACCAAAACTTCCTTATGGTATGGATGACAAAACTGAGGGTCTAAAGGAATGAAATGGCTTACCCTGAGGTCATATATGTAGAAAGGGAACAAGTTCACATTTGAATTCACAACCTCTGATTCCAAAACTAGTGTTCTTTCTAGTGTCCCATTCTATCTTCTCAGCAATTAAGGAATATCCCATTCCCCTCCTTATTAGAGAACATAACCAAGGAAGAAAGTACAGTATGGGCAGGCATGGATGAGTTGCTATCCTAATCATCTAGAGGGAAAACTTCATATTAATAATATCCATTAGTATATCCTGTGGTGATCTTCTTCCCAAATGCAGTCAGGTGATAAAAGTTTAGATCTTTTATTATCTCCAATATAGTCCGGTTAGCTTAGAGGCCTATCTCTCTGCTTGGTTCCAAGAGCTCTCTCCGAATGTCACCAAATCCAAAGGTCTGGTCCTTCAGTCTCTGCCTCTGCTTTCTTCAGCCTCCAGCCAGCTCCACTCTTCATGTCATTCCGCTGAAATCTGACCGAGAGCCTCTGTCTGTTTCTTTTATCCAAGAGGGAGGAATTGTGGAATACGAGAGAGAGGGATTATGGGTTTTCTCCCATAGTGCTCTCTGGCCCCAAGAATAATCAGAAAAAAATTTAATGGTTCAATTTTACTGTCATTAAGCCTATGTATCATTGATATGATTAAGGATACAAATTTACAGTAATCTGTGGGAAGTTTGTGATCATGCATAGGACAGATTAATTATCAGATAGATCATACTGTCGAGTTCTCAACCATCCATCAAGCCATGATGGTATGTGCAACTATCCCCTTCTCCTTTTTCTCTTCCTTGCTTGAAGTCGCTCCCAATAGTGTATGTGTGGGTCCATTAGGGTGGGGGCTCGGTAAGACTTTCTGACAATGAAAAAGTGACAATTTTCATTTCCATTTAGTATAATGTAGGTTTTTATTAACAAGGATTCTCACAAGTATTTCCCAAGGAGGCCATGAAAACTCAACCAGATGTGATGAGTATGTCCATGTCTCTATCATGAGTGTTAAAATAAAATTCAAACTTCAATTTCTTTGACACCCAAGTTTGTCATTATTGAGATGTTCTATTTTCCTGAGGATGGATAGATCTATATAAACTACCCCACCCTGGAATGTGCTCACTAAAGGAGTAATAGCCTTTATTAGACTTTATAGCCTTTATACATAACATTTTATGATTTGTGAAATACTTACCATATATTATTCTTACTCTCATTATTATCACTGTTTTAGAATTAAGGAAACTGAGGCAGCTAGGAGAAGTTGTGTGACTTTCCTAGAGGAGTTACAGAGCTAGTAAGTTTCTGAGGAAAGATTTGAACTCATCTCCCTAATACTCAAACTAACACTCTATCCACTATACCAGAGGTGTTAAATTTTGAACCCCATATGTCCTACAACACTTCCTAGTATAGCTTGAACCAGATTAAAATGTTATTGAGAAATGTTAAAAATAAAAAGACAACATAGATAATGTTAAATTATGATTTTCTAAGTCAGTATGCTGCCAGGAAAGATCCATTCCTATTTAAGTTTGAAATGTTATATGAGCACTACCTAGCTGTCTCACGATAATTATTCATGTTACAAAACACCAGGGAAGCATGATGGAATGATGTAATAGAATATTACAATTCAAATTTCTTCCCCTATTTACCTGTCTCAAACTGGACTTTAATTGGGCTGAATTTTCTACTAGGCACTTAGAGGAAGCTCCATGACAAGAAAGTACAATCTATGTGACCAACATATGCTGTATATATAATGTTGTTGTATCATATGCCCAAGGTTACATATACCAGGGATGTCTAAACATAGGCTAATAAATAAGGATCGTATGGTCAGTCAGTACAACTCTGGTGAAAACTTCAAGTTAAAAAATTTAGATTAAGATCTTTTTTCCTTCACTTTTGCTAGTTCTGGAGCCATGGGGACCAGTCATTGGATCTCTCCAAGACTTAAAACTTCCTCATCTGTAATATAAGTTAGTGACCTAGTCTCAGTTTGCCTTGCCTTTCAGTTCTATAGGTATTTGATTCTCAGACAAATTCTTGGGTGTTTTATGCTCTATCACACATATCTATTTGAGGGCAGCAAATATGATCTTTGTGATTATACGACAGTGGTTCTCAAACTTTTGTTCTCAGTATCTTCATGTTGTTCAAAAACTATCGAGGATCTGATCAAAGACTTTTTGTTCACATGGGTTATATTTATAGTTATTTATTATGTTAGAAATAAAAAATGATTTTGAATTTGTAGACTTTCTGAAAGGGTTTCAGAGACCCCAACAATTCTTTGGACTACACTTTGAGGACCACTGTAATATACGACATCATATGATCATGCATGATATATGTGGACTTGGAATCTATCATAATCCTAACTTGTTATTCTGGATCTCAATAATTTTAGACAGTAAAGCAAAAATACATGATTCTTTTTCTTCACCCCTCAGTTTAATCATATATAACAAGAGTTAATCCAACTAGTTCACATCTATATAGCCCTTTACATTGCATGTACAAACCTACTTTTTCTCTCAGTGAGATAGATGACAAGTGTATTCTTATCCTCATTTATCAATGAGAAACACTTTTGAAAAGAGTTCTCTCCCCAAGAATACTGAGAGCCAGAACTAGAAATTAGTATTATTTGCTACTCAACCCTGTAGATACGTGATGAAGGATAAAAGCTCCCAGCATTTGTTTGGGACTGGAAGGAACCTTTGAGGTCTTACTACTTCTTTTTTTTTTTTTTAAACAAATAAGGAAATGAGACTGATAGAAGTGTTGTGATTTGCATAAGGGAATAAAAATATCAAAGTTTTGATTTGAATCCAGGTCTTCCTGACCCAAAATGTCATACCACCTCCCTTTCTTTTCACAGGCAGCACCACTTTCACCCTCAAATGAGGAAGGAGTCACCCTTGTCATCATATCCCTTAGTGTTCAGCTACATATCCTTGTACCACAGCATTGAAAAACAGAGGAAGAGAGAGGTTAAAAGGGAGAAAAATAGGAGGGAGGGAAAAACATTATTTGTAACTGTGAATATGAATGGCATGAACTCATCCATAAAAAATAGAAGTGAATAGTGAAATCGATTAGAGACTGAAATCTGACAAAATATTATTTGTAGGAAACATATTTGAACCAGAGACATATATGCAGAGTAAAAATAAGGGGCTGGAGCAGAATCTATTATGCTTCAGCTGAAGTTAAAAAAGGAAGGGGAAGCAATCAAGATCTCAGACAAAGCAAAGGCAAAAATAGATCTAATTAAAAGATAAGCAGGGAACTACATTTTGCTAGAAAGGTATAAGCAATGAAGTAATATCAACACTAAACCTGTATGCATCAAATGGTGTAGCATCCAAAATCTTAAAGGAAAAATTAAAAATTACAGAAGAAAATATAGTAAAACTATATTAGTTGGAAGCCTCAACATTTTCCTTTCAGAACTACATAAATCTAGCCAAAAATAAGCAAAACAAGTTAAAGAGATGGGCAGAATTTTAGAAAATATGATAGCTTGGATATGATAGATCTTGGGAGAAAACTAAATGGGAATGAAAAGGAATATATCTTTTTCTCAGTGGTACATGGCATCTACACAAGAATTGACCATATATTTAGGCATTAAAAACCTTATAACTAATTGCAGAAAAATAAATATTAAATGCATCCTTTTCAGAACATAATTAAAATCTTGTTCAATAAATTGGCATGGAAACATTTTTGTGTCTTTTTTATTTTCCCCAGTTACATATAAAATTTTTTTTGATTATACATATACATTAATTTTTGATATTTTCTTATGAATCATATTAGAAGAAAAACCAAGAAAGATAGAAAAAGAAAAAAAATTGAACATAGCATGTATTGATTTACATTATCTCCATAATTCTCTCTCGATGTAGATGGCATTTTCCATCCCAAGTTTATTAGGATTGCCTTGAATCACTGAACCATTGAAAACCACAAAGTCTGTCATAGTTGATCATTGCACAATCTTGCTGTTGCTGTACACAGGTTTTCCTTATTTCATTCGGTATTAGTTGGTGTAAATCTTTCCAGGCCTTTCTAAAATCAGCTGTGGAAATATATATTAAAAAATAATTGGGGCGGGGGGCGGGGAGGAGGCAGCAAGGTAGCAGAGTGGATTAAGCACCAGCCCTGAAGTCAGGAGGACCTGAGTTCAAATGTGGCCTCAGATACTAAAGAAGGGAAAGGACCTGTATGTGCCAAAATGTTTGTGGCAGCCCTGTTTGTAGTGGCTAGAAACTGGAAAGTGAATGGATGCCCATCAATTGGAGAATGTTTGGGTAAATTGTGGTATATGAATGCTATGAAATATTATTGTTCTGGAAGAAATGACCAGCAGGATGAATACAGAGAGGCTTGGAAAGACTTACTGATGCTGAGTGAAATGAGCAGAACCAAGAAATCATTATATACTTCAACAACAATACTGTATAAGAATATACTCTGATGGAAGTGGATTTCTTCAACAAAGGGAAGATCCAATTCAGTTCCAATCGATCAATGATGGACAGAAGCAGCTACACCCAGAGAAGGAACACTGGGAAATGAATATGAACAACTTGCATTTTTCTTTTTCTTCCCAAGTTATTTTTACCTTTTAAATCCAATTCTTCGTGAAACAAAAGAACTGTTCGGTTCTGCACACATATATTGTATCTAGGATATACTATAATATATTTAACATATATAAGGCTGCCTGCCATCTAGGGGAGGGGTGGATGGAGGAAAGAGAAAAGTTGGAACAGAAGTCAGTGCAAGGGACAATGTTGTAAAAAATTACCCTGGCATGGGTTCTGTCAATAAAAAATTATAATTAAAAAAAATTGGCCTCAGACACTTACCACTTCCTAGCCGTGTGATCTTAGGCAAGTCACTTAACCACAATTGCCTCAGCAAAATAAATTATTAATTGGAAACTAAGCAATCTAATTCCCCCAAAATGTGGGTAAAAGGAAAACAATGGAAGGTAGAATGAAACACCAAAGGATGTACTTAACCAAATGGCCACCTTAATGCAACAGAAGTTGGGGATAAGAATTTTTAGGTTCAAGAATAGACCTAAACACAGGAACACCTCATCTTCTACTGATAAGGGAGGGAGGTCAGGGACCATTTTATGCAGCCATCATCAGCCTATGTGACTTCATAGTTTAGGTACTAAGCTTTGAGTTTTAAAATTGGCACAGAATGCTGGGCACATCTGAAATTCTAGCATTGTCCATTCACATAGATCTTCTTGTGGCTTTTGTGGGAGATCTTGCCTGCCTCTGCACTTCTTTTGATATTTTGTTATGGATATCTGAATGTTCCTTGGCCCCTTATAGCCCAGGATAATCTCCTTGCTTGGAGTGTCTTTGGCATCAACTGAGTGTATTTCAATAAGTACATATTTAGAAATAGCCATGTGGGATGATGTTCACATCTGGGATCTTAGTGAGCCCAGCCTCTGCTATGTTTTCTCAGCTGGTCAGCAATAGTATGCTTTCTACTGGGCCACATTGCTTCCTGGAATATTATATTGTTGGCCCTGCCTACCTCATAAGGCTATTGTGAGCTTCTGATGAGATCATAATGACTGGGACACTGCTTGGACCAGCAAGTGTTATTCATATAGTGTTTTTTTCCTTCTGTCCTTCACTGGTTTCACTCCCACTGCTACTAAGTTTACTGGGGGAGGACTACATGTCCACTGACTTTAACTGTTTTTTAGTACCTTTGCATTAGTCATTCCACCTACCGCCACTCTCCATCTTGGACCAAGTATCTCTAGTGTGGTACATAAGGCAGTTGTGACCTGGAAAAAAGACTAGGTTCTCTCAAGGATTTCTCGAACTACTTCTATATTCCTGATTCAAGAGCTTGAAAACTTGTAGTCTATCCGTGGAAGTTTCCATGTGGGAAAAAAACACACTTTATTCTAGTTAACCTAATAGTAAAATATCCCATAGTATAGGAGAGTCTATCAGACTATTAGTTGATCAGGTTTATTAAGTGTTTATTAAGATCTTATGAAGCATTGTGCCAAATGAGCACTGGTGATACAAATGACAAAAACCATCAATTGTTTGTAATTTTCTAATAGAAAAAAAGTGATTGATGACTGGATGAAAGCAAATTGCAAAAAGGATAATGAATTATACATAAGATAATGGACAATAAAGGTACCATATATGAGTAGAGAAGTAGTGAAGTAGAGGCAAGACTATAGTTTTAAATTCTGATTGCAATAAGGAGAAAATTAACCAGTTGAATCTGTAATTAGCCTAGAAAAAGTTGTCATTCACAAATGCAGAAGAGAAGTGGATTTCATTATATTCTAAAAATCCAACTCCTTTTATTCTGACACTGCCCTCACCCAGAAAATGCCTGATTTTAATTTGGTTTCCTAGATTTTCTTTTAGTGTCCAGCCAACAAGAGCATTTGATATGCAGGGAAACTCTTTTCTTTGTATGATGGGAATGTCCAGGCAGGCCCAGGCAAGCCTCTTCCTTTTGTCTCCTTGATGAAATGGGAATTCTATAGGCAAGCTGCAAATTTTCCTTCTCTCATTTCTTCTATGTAGCACTGACTTATATTTTCAACCTGAGACTTTGGTTTTCTCCTTTGAAAAGATAGTCAAACATACACAGGTCAGATGAGATGGGAATTCTATAGACAAACTGCAAATTTTCCTTCTTTCTTCCACGTAGCATTGACTTATATTTTCAATCTGAAACTTTGGTTTTCTCCTTTGAAAAGGTAGTCAAACATATACAGGTCAGGAAAAAAACAGAGCTTGACAGATTCTCCACAGATATGGATTTGATGTGGTTCTAGGACCAAAATGATGCAGATGCTGTAGACATCAGATCAGATGGTCGGCACCAAAAGTTGGGGTTTGGTCATGTGAAGAATTCCCAATGGCCATTCTCTTTGGCAAAAGGTAGATTTCTTTAGGGGAATAAGTTACAGACAAAATGAAGGGATATAATACGCACAGGGAATGGTAAATATGAAATAGAGTGGGAGAGAATAGGAAAGACAAGTTCCTGATTACTCAGTAGAAAGGGAGCACCCCATGAGACTGGGGCATGTCCTTAGCTGGCAGGCTAAATCCTGAAATGGATTTAGCACCCTAAAAGAGTTAGCTGTAAGGAGGAGAAGTGGAGTTGAAGCAAATGGAGTTAGGGGAGATACCACATGGAGTGATGGGGGGGTAATAAAAAAAGACACCATGAGGCAGAGGACTGTGGTAGACTGACCCAAAGGAAGGCATCAGCCATGGGATGTCCCACAAATAGATTTTATAGATTTTTAACTTCTGACAGGGCATGGCAAAGTGAGATGGCTCATGATTTCTACAGAGAATGGGTCTCAGGGGTTTGACATAACTTGAATTTCAGACTACACTGACTTCCCAGAGGATAGGGCCCTGGAGCTGAGCTATCAGAGCCTTCTCTCTGCCTGCCTCAGGAATTAATTTTTATCAATTCCTCTGTTAGCCACACCTAACATCAGTGAAACTCATCAGTTCCCCATAAGCATTCCCATAGCAGGCCCTTCAAAGAACTTCATGTGTACAGAAGCCAGGGTCCCTCTAGGAAAGATGCTCTAGTACCTGAGGGGAGGCAGTAGTGGAAAAGCTCCATGAAAGAGGAGACAAACACATCTAAGCTCACCTAGATGTTGAGAGAAGCCTGTCCTCTACCCCTAAAGGAGCAAAAAAATCAGCATAACGTGGAACCATGACATGGAAAAGCAATCTGGACCTATCCATTCACTACCACTATGAATCATATGGACTTCATAGGTCTTAAGGGATCAGCAGAAGACTTGCTTGACTCTAGCATGTGAGGGTGGGATTCAATCCCATGATGTCACTACAACTAAGACAATACACTTATATTGTCTCTTAAGGTGATAGAGCCACCAAAATGAAGAAAAGTTTTTGTTTGTTTTGCTTATTTGAAGTTTAGAAACACATTGCATTTTCTGTCAGATTAAATCAAATTCATCCTATATTTTATCTTTTGTTGGCCTGAATGTTTTACATAAAAGCCAAAGGAAATGATGCAAAAGTCAAAAACTTGATGTTTTTGGGTTTTCCCAGTAGTGACATGTTAGAATGACCTTCTTGTAAATGAACCCAGTTTATGTGGTCCCAAAGCGGCATTTTTGAGGCATGGTTTTATGTGTAACCTGTGTTGCCATGGAGATGTCACCTCAGAATCCACTAACTAGTGACTTTGTGGAACAGCCACTTCAGGGACTGCTTTGTGAAAATTTCTGGAAAGAAGATGACAGAAGGGAAAGAGGCATGTGGTGAAGGTTTGGCCTCCATCTTGGGATGATTGGAGTCAGTGAAGCCCAAAGGGGGATATTATATAAATACTCATAGTACAGTAATTTGGAAAGCACATTAGATCCAGGGTAAAGAAAGGAGTGCACCCTTCCCAAATTCTCTTGGCTAGCAAAATATATTCCAAGAAACTTGGTGTCTCTTTTGTTCACTTTAGGTAATCAACTCTTTTTTTATTATTATAATACTTTTGCTGTTTCTCAATTCGAACTGGCTAAGAAATAATAATATAGAGAAACACAAAATTTTTGTGAGGAGGGAGCAAACTCACTAACTCGTTTGTCTTCCCCCCCATTCCACGTGTCTCTCACCTTTTGGACAGATTAAACCATTTCTCCAAATGTCTATCAGCAATGTATTGAAAATTAATGAGATAACAAGGATTAATGGTTACTAGTTTACTGCATATGAAAAAGGAATAAATTATAGCAATGAAATGATAGATAAGAGTGGGGATACATGCTATTGGTGGGTAGATGTAGCCCATCCTGAAGCTATTCCTACCACAATATAAAGCTAGCTACTTTAGAACCCGTCCTTTCATGAAGAAGAAATGATGCAAAACTCTGGAAGAGTAGAACGATTAATAGAGTTGTCCCTAATCTGTCACTCATGTATCTCTTTTCACAAATCTTTCCTTTTGGTGTTTTCCTTGTTGATGTCAACAGCCTCATCAGAAGCCCTCACTATGGATAGTTGGATAGTTAGGGAGCAAACACCAGCAGCATCACTATGGTGGTCCCAAGATAGAGGGTGAACATTAAACTCTCTCAATTTGGTTCAGTTCTTTTTGATATTTTTCTTCCAGAAATATCTGCAAAGCATTCCCTAAAGCTCCAGGTCCACGGTAGCACTAGCTGGCAAATTCTGGGGGTGGCGTCTCCATGGCAATATGGACTACATTTGTAAGCAAACACCTTGGCATAGGACTTAGCACTGTAGGTAACCTTAGGGAATATTTGGTTTATCCATCCTACTCTCCTTTAAAAAAAAAATTGAGCGAGGTGGATCAATGGTTAGAGCACTAATCCTGGAATTAGGAGTTCAAATCCAGCCTCAGACATATGATACTTCCTGTGATCCTCTGCAAGTCACTTAATCCCAATTGCTCACATGAATAAAAATAAAGAGGCAGACAAAAAAGAAATGTCTAATGACCAAGGAAGAAAAGTGATTTGTGTGCAAGATCTAACAAGCAGTCAATGGCATAAGGAAACCTAAAATTTCTGACCCTTTGCTTTATACGTTACAAAGGCTACCTAGAGTTTCTGAAAAGAAAAAGGCATAAGAGTCTATGAAGAGGGAAGCAGCATAGGGTATGATCACTGGTTTTGGAATCAGAAGCCCTGGGCTTAAATAGTCAATGGCTTGCTCTTTTGAGCCTCAGTTTCCTCATCTGTGAAGTGAGGGGTCCAAATGCAGTAGATTATCTCTGAGATCTCTTCCAATTCTAAAATCCCTCTGGGCCCCTGTATTGGTGCATGTGTGTCCCTTGTGACAAAATGTAAGATTTAGGTATTTCCAGCAGGTGGCACACAGATCCAAATGAGTTCCTAGTCAAATTGAGCCCAGTCCTTAAAGCCCTAGGAAGCATATGGTGCTGGGAACACAATCTACTATACCTCTAGGGTATGGCTTTGTTTGACATCATCAGACCAAAGAAGCACTTTCTGGAGCCACATCCCTCAAAGTGCTGGATGAGCCCATCATAAAGCATTAGAGTTGGAAGGACAATTTAGAAACTTTTGATTAGGATTCTCTTTGTATTTTAGATAAAGAAAATGAGTCACAGAGATAGTTTGTGACTTGCCTAAGCTTATATTGTGTAACAAGTAGCACAGAGATTTATCCTGTGAATCCAAATTCAGTATAGTTATCTTTTTTTATAGAATGTTATCATTTTAATAGCAGACATTAAGTACTTACTGTGTGAAGGGGAAACTAGACGGCACCATAGTGGAGAGAGTGCTGAGCTTGGAGTCAGAAATTCAAATCTGGCCTCAGATACTTCTCTGCTGTGTGACCTTGAGCCTCAGTTTCCTCATCTGTAAAATGAGCAAGAGAAGAAAATGGCAAACCACTCTAATGTCTTTGCCAGGGAAATCCCCAAATGGGCTGATGAAGAATCAAACATAACTGAAATGATTGGACAACATCGATAACAATGGGGACAGTAATATTCTTATTACTCCTATTAATTTTCTCATCCATAAAAAATAGGCCCAGAAGCTGAGGAAATAGTAGATTTGGTGCCGCAGTTGGATGACCTTGACCTGGGTTCAGGCTCTGTCTCAGGCATGTATTGGAACACACCAGATTTCTATCCACTATTCACTCACCTCTGTCCCAGTTTTTACAGATGAGAAAACTGAAACCTTTGGCTAAAGTCCAGTGAGAGTGCAATGCTACTTTAGAATAGTTTTTCACAGGAGAAGCAAATTCTAGACTGGCCCCATGGATATGGGAACATATTGGGATTAAAGGACCCCAGAGCACGTTACAAAGAGGATCCTAAGAGTAGAACAAAATTCTTAGACACAACTTGGCCCAAACCCTTCATTTCATACATAAGGAAACGGGGGCCTAAAAAGAAAGCCACAAAGTCAGATTCTAACTTAAAATCTGAATCCAGGTTTTCTGAAATTAAATTAAAACCTTGGGCTAAAGTCCTGTGAGAGTACAATGCTACAGTAGAATAGCTTTTCATGGGGGAAACAGATCCTAGATTGTCCCCATGAACATGGGAAAACCCTGGGATCAAAGAACACCAGAACATATTATAAAGAAGATCCTTAGACACAACTTGGCCCAAACTCTTCACCTCATAAATGAAGATACTAGGGCCTAAAAATAAAGCCACAAAACCAGATTCTAACTCAAAATTTGAATCCAGGTTTTCTATCTCTAAATTCCATCCACAACTAGAGAAATGGAAATCCAGGAAAAAGAAGGAATTATCCTGAGTCAACTGGCAGCTGAGCTGAGAAGAAAACCTAAGAGCCCTGTGCCTTCCCCAGGACTTTTTCAGGTTTGTTTTTCCTCACTTCCACTAAGTTCTATAGTGTAGTTTTGCTGAAGATATCCCAGCTTTGGTTTTCATGAATCCACTTCCTTCCCCCAAACCTATAGCATTTGAAACTAATAATATTTTGCTTCATAACAGATACCGTTTGCTTTTTTAAATGACCGTTGGAATGGTCCTAGCCAAGAAAACTCTGCCTCGGGGGCAGGGAGAAAGAGAAGCATGTGCTACTAGCCAATTAAATAGGGGTAAAACTTCTTGGCTGGGAAAGGAAGTTGTGTCTAATCCTAGGGAAGGAGAAGACAGAAGGAGAAATGTGGGCCTTGAGGCATGGCACTGTGAGGGAGGTAGGATGGGGTCAGACCAAGATGAGGAGAGATGATTAGAAATCTCGCCCATCGGGTGAGATTGTCAACCTGTTTCCAGGGGCCAGCCTCACCCAGGCCCTACCCACCCTAGGACTTGAGCCACTCCTGCTGCTTCCTCACAAGGCTTTCTCCACATCTTTAAGCAGGACCCTTGCCTTTCTCTCCTGCAATGAGGTAGGCAACCAGCACCGGGGAGGGACCCAACACTGGACACCTTCTTCTCAAGCTCTGTAACACTTGGTCTTAGTCAGCGATTGTTTCCAGCATCGTTTTTTCTCCGCATAAATCCAATGGTTGACCTAAAAGGCCTATTAAAAAAAGGAGAATAACAGATAGAAGACAGTGATGAAGGAATCCAAGACCGGAGTCCCTGGAATCGGATCAAAGCTCAAGAATGTTTTGTCTTTGTCTTTTGTTAAGAAAAACAAAAAGACCATGTGTGTTTCCATGGGATCTTCCAGACAGTCACACACACACACACACACACACACACACACACACACACACACACACACAGAGACAGAGACAGAGACACACAGAAAGACAGAGAGAGACAGAAACAGAAAGAGATAGACACAGAAAGACAAAGAGATAGAGACAGAGACAGAGAAACACACACACACACATACAGAGAGAGAGAGAGAGAGAGAGAGAGAGAGAGAGAGAGAGAGAGAGAGAGAGAGAGAGAGAGAGAGAGAGATATGCTGGGAGGGAGGAGATGGTTGGAGGAAGGAGGAGGAACGGAACTTAAAACAAACTGCAAAGACACAGAGACAAAAGGCAGAGACACAGAGAGACAAAAGGCAGAGAGAGATAAACAGACAAGAGACAGAAACAGAGATATAGAAACATGCACAGAAAGACAGAAAGAGATAGAGACACAGAGAGAGACAGAAACAGAGACAGACACAGAGAGAGAATGATAAGAGACAGAGAGAAAGAAACAGAAAGACAGAAAGAGATGGAATCAGAGAGAGACACAAAGGGAGACAGATACACAGAGAGAGACAGAGACAGACACACACAAAGACAGAAAGAGAGACAGGGAGAGATGCTGGGAGGGAGGAGATGATTGGAGAAGGAGGGAGGGACGAGCTTCAAACAAGCTGCATTTCCCTTCTGTGGCTTTGGCCCAGCTGGGCAGCCCTGCTGCATTTCTGCAGCCCCAGTGAAGACTGGAGCTTCAGCGTGCGCGGGCTGCCTGGAAGTCATTGCTGCTCCATTAGATTGCAAAGGGCAGCCAGTCCCGAGCCGCCTTTCCATCGGAGGGTGCCGGGAGCTGCTCTCGCTGGCTTTCTGCTCCGGAGCGGGCACTGGCCCACGCCCAGCCTGGGCTGGCAGCGGGGATCCGGAGGGCTGTGGAAGGCTGTTTCCTTTCAAGAGAAGACGTCCCTCCCCTTCCTCCTCGCCAGTCTGGGCTTTAATCACAGAGCTCAGCTGTCTCCGCCATCCCGAGCAGCTTTTAGCTTTAGCCTTTGGATTTGGGACAGAGCAGCTCTTTTCCGACACAAAGAAGCGCGGCTTTAGAATTGGAAGGGATGCCGATGGTTTTGAAATCCAGTGCCGCTCCCCTACCTTTTTTATTTTTTTTTAACAGATGAAGAAACTGAGGTCCAGAGAGATCAAACGCCGAGCTCAAGGTGACACAGGCGGGATTTAAAGGCAGACGCTTTGATTCTCAATGCAGGGCCTCTTCCATTGCACCAGCCTGTTATTTAGTCACTCCATCAGCATTTATTAAGCGCCTGCTTTGTACCAAGTACTATGCTAAGCTCTAGGGATAAAAAATAAACAAGATCCCATGGATACATGTGACTATTTATATTGTTGTTTAGTCTCAATACAGGGCTTTGTCCATTGTACCAGTTAATTAACCAATCTGTATTTATTAAGTGCCTTCTGTGCGCCGGACACTATATTAAGCACTAAAGATGTAAAGGCTGCTTTTTGGGAGATTACAACCACCTATCTACCTATGTACAAACAAAACATAGACAGGATACGTTGGAGATAATCAGAAAAAGGAAGGTGCTGGCATTAAGGGAGATATAGAAAGCTTCTTGAGAGGAATAGGGAGGTATTGACATCTAGGTTGCAAATCTAGATGGCTAACTCTCCATACAAATAGGAAAGTCAGGAAAAGGGGAGGGTTTGGGGAGAAAGATAATGAGTTCTATTTTGAACATATTGAGTTTAAGATGTCTAAGAAGCCTTCAGTGTCGTGAAAACTTAAGAGAACAGAATATCAAGGAGGAGGAGATTAATGTAAGTCTGCAGGATATTGATCATCTATTGTAGGTATTCTCAACCTTGAACTTGGTTGGGTTTTTTAAATGATTTCCAGAACAATATTTTAATGCATTTTTTTTGTATCATAGGTATTTTATTTCATGATTGAACAATAATATTCTGAAGAGTCTGATATAGCCTTCACCTGACTGTCAAAGGGTTCTATGCCCCACTCCAAAGGTTATGATTATAGAACAGGTATAGTCATAGAATAATAATCCAAATTTTTTCTGAATCAATCAAAGGGAACTTAGTACCTCCTAAGGCAGCTTTAATCTACTTTTGCATAGTTCTAATTATTTAAAAAAATTCCACTTTTCCCCAACCTCCTTACAACTGAGACATGCAGCACCACTGGAGGAATATCAATATTCAAAAATTTGGATTTTGTTTTAGAGATAGCTTGGGATCATTGAAAGCACATCGACCAGTTTTTCAAATGGAATTCAATTTAATACTTCCTTTTGTAGATTTATACTTCCTGTTATTTATATTAACAGTTATTTGTAAAGTACTTTATATGCATTATTTCCTGATTTCAACCTCATAACAACATTTGAAGATTGAGGTACTACATTTCTCATTATCCTCTTTTGACAGAAATGGAAGGACTAAAGCTTGAGAGGTTAAGTGACTTACTTATCCACAGGGAATTGAAATTGTTCCGGGAGAGCTCTTTATGCTCAATATGCTCTGCCTGAAGCAACCTTCCATGTGGATTTGATCAGGAGCAGGCATTGTTTCTAATCCACTTACCACCACCAGAAGAAGAGGAACCTTTGGATTGACTGTTGACTTGGATCTGGGTGTGGTTTTCAAAACATGTTAACAATACCAGGAATTGTCCTTTACCTGCCGGGTTGCATCTGAATTGAAGTAAGCCTCCTGGTAGGTAAAAGTGGCCTTGGGCCTTTCTCTTCCCATTTGGGAAAATGATCAGGAAAACTGAGGTTTCTTCTTTCTCTAAGTGTTTTTTCTTTCTGCCCTTAATTTAAAAAAAATATTATCAGATGAGGCTTTCATATTATGTGTAGGGTGAGCCTTCAAAGTTCTTAAGCTCAGAATCCAAGCCAGAATTTGTGATCTTTGGAGAGAGTACTAAGTAGGCTATCAATCCATCAGTCAATGCTATATTGAGCCAAAGCTAAGTTTCAGAACTCCATTTCCTTCCTGCCTCTGCAATGATCATTTTCATACCTGGAACACCCTCCCTCCCTTACCTCAATAAACTGCAGTCTCCCTTTTACTTCTAGAATTTGCAAACACCAACTCCTATGATTGGCATTTTAACCAAAATCTTTTAGAAAACTACAGCCTGACAGCCAAATCTGGTGGTATTATTATTATTACAGCCATATAGCTGTATAAAATATTTTTTACATTTTAAATGGAATTTTATTGTATTTAAAAATAAAACATGTACAAAATATATATATAAAAAAAAAAACACCAACATTCTTAGCTAGTGGATCATAGAAAACCAGGCAATGAGTCAGATTTGGCCCTCAGGCCATAGTTTGTCTACTTCTTCACTACCACTATCTATTATCCTTACTACAATTATGCATATCACAAAGCACTCTGTCAGCATTATATACTGATGTAATGGAATGTTAAAATTTCCATTCCCCTACAACTGTATTTGCTTATTGCAAATTAGGCTTTAATTGTATTCAATTTTCTTATAACCATGCCTAAAGAAAGATTATATTTTCCAGCACAACATATACTGTTATCAGTACTGTCCAGTACTGTTCAACGGTCCATGGGGTTTTCTTGGCAAAGGTAGTGGAGTGGTTTGCCATTTTCCCCGCCATTGGATCCTTTTGTCAGTCAGAGATTAAGTGACTTAGCTGGGGTCATACAGTTAGTAAGCATCCAAGGCTGGATTTGAACTCAGATTTTTCTAACTGGCACTCAATCCATTGTGCCACCTGCTTGCCCTTTTTGCACAGTATTTGGCACATAATATGTGTTCAATAAATGCTTATTGACTAATTGGAAGGCAATTATGATAATCACTAGAGTCAGAGTTTATAGTTGTCCTAAATTGTTGTTTTGGCTCTTGATCATCATTGGTTCTCAAAGTAAAAGTTCTTGATCATTTTCTCCACATCTCAGTTTAGTCATCTATAAACTGGAGCTAATCCAAATAGTTCACAATAGTACAAACAGTACTGGACAGTACTGATAACAGTATATGTTGTGCTGGAAAATATAATCTTTCTTTAGGCATGGTTATAAGAAAATTGAATACAATTAAAGCCTAATTTGCAATAAGCAAATACAGTTGTAGGGGAATGAAAATTTTAACATTCCATTACATCAGTATATAATGTACATAACCCTTTATGAAGAGTCTACAAACTGTTTTTCTTCATAAATTAGTGAGGTAGGTTAGTTTCATTTTAGAAAAGAGGAAATAGCTTTGATAATTTCAGAGAGGTTCTCTCCAAAGAGCCAGAATTAAAAATTATTAGCTACCCAACATCATAAATGTGAGACAAAGCATAGAAGATTCCAACATTCGTCTAGAATCAGAGATTCTTGAACTGAAAAGGACCTTCGAGGACTTCTTGTACAATCACCTCATTTTACAGATAACGAAACAGGCTGATATAAGTAGAATGACTTGCACAAAATAGTGAAGTGAGATTTGAACCCACATCTTCCTATCCTCAGGTCCAGGACTCTATCTACAATGACATGTTTCCCCCTTTTCCTCCTTTTTCATGGTTATCATCATTTTTATCTTCACTTGAGAGAAGTCCCATCTATGCCATTATGATCCCTTAGTGCTCGGCTATAGATTTTGAAAGCATGGTTTGAGGAAACAATGGAAGGGGGGAGGAAACAACAAAGAATATATTTTCCAACATGATCTTTTTACTACAACTCAAATTGGAGTTAAGAGTTTTTAAGTTTGAGAATAGGCCTGAACTCAGGGAGACCTCAGCTTTACCTGATAGGACTTAAATAGGCAGCCCAGGGACCACTGTTGTATTCAACCATCATTGGCCCATGCTTTCTAATCTAGGGACCCAGCTTTGAGTTTTAAAGTTGTCACAAGATGGTGCAGTGGATAGAGAACCAGCCCTGAATTCAGGAGGACCTGAGTTCAAATCTGACCTCAGACACTTAACACTTCCTAGCTGTGTGACTCTGAGCAAGTCACCTAACCCCAATTGCCTCAGCAAAAAGAAAACAACAACAATAAAACCCCAAATGTAAAGTTGACAGAATGCTGGACACATCTGAATTGTTCATTTGCATGAAAATTCTTTTCATGGCTCTTGTGGGAAATTTTACCAGCTTCTGAATTTCTCCTGACAGTTTGTCATGGATATCTGAATGTTTCTTGGCCCACTTGTAGTTACAAATGACCTCCTTATTTGAGGCGTCCTTGGTGTACTTCAATTAGCACATGGTTGGAAACAGCCATCTGGGTCAGTATGCACATCTAGGATCTTAGTGGACCCAGCTTTGCTGTGTTTTCTCAGCTGGTCAGCAGTATGCTTTCTCCCAGTTCACAGTTTCCTGAGATGATATTACATGGTTGATCATACCTATCTCATAAAGCTACTGTGAATTTCTGATGGGATTATATTGACTGGGCCATTGCTTGAACTAGTAAATGTTTTCCATATAGTGTTTTTCCCCCTCTATTGACATTCATTGGTTTCATTCCCATTGCCCCTAAGTTTCCTGGGGCAGGACTTTATGCCCACTGACCCTAGTGCCTTTGTGTCATTCATTCTACCTACCTCTGATTTTCTTCATATACCAGCTACCTCTAAAGGGGTAAATAAGACAATTACTATTCATTGTGACCTGTAACAAAGACTGGGCTTTTTCAAAAGATTTTTCAGCCTGCATCTGTATCTCTGATTCAGGAACCTGCAAAACTGGTATTATTCTAGTCTATCCTTGGAAGTTTCTACATAAAAAAAAGCAACATACCTTTTTCTAGTCCATTTGATAGTATAACATCCAATAGTGTAAGGATTTATCAGATTATTAGTTGGTCAGGTCAACAAGCATTTATTAAGGACTTACTATGAACCAATCATTGTGCAAGTAAATACTGGGGATACAAATGATAAAAAAACATCAACTGGTTGTGATTTTTTTCGATTAAAACTAAATGATTGACACGTGGATAAAAGGAAATTGCAAAAAAAAAAGGATAATGGACTATATGTAAGATAATGGACAATAAAGATACTGTATTGTAAAATGTGAGTAATGGAATACTCATAAGCAAGACTGTAGTTTTGAATTCCTATAATAAAAAGAGGGAGGAAATTAACTAATTGAATCAGTAATTAAGATTGAAAAAGAAAGAATCATATACAAATGTAAAAGAAAAGTTTATTTCAACTCATTTTATTCTAACACTTTCCTCACCCAAAAAAATGATCTTAATTTGTTTTTTTAGATTTTCTTTGTAATACCAACATGTTACATTACAATTATTTTTTTATTTGTGTGGTGGCTATTCCCAAGCATGCAACTTCCCTTCTTCTTCTTTGCAAACTAGGAATTTTGTAAACAATCTGAAAATTCTTATAATCTTGAATTGTACTTTTATAATCAAACCTATGTTCTTTTGTTTAATATCTAAAAGAATGGTTAGCTGGTGTTTGATAATTCAAAGATCCTGGCTATCATGGCAAGAACTTAATATCTGACAAATACTGTCAGGAAAAGGAAGAAGTAATCTGGCAGAAACTAGGTATAGACCAACATCTCACACTACATATCAAAATAAATTCTAAATGGCTACATAGAAGAATTAACTGTCAGATCTATGGATAGAGAAGAATCCATGACCATACAAGAGATAGAGAAGTTCACAGGAGGGAAAATGGACAGTTTTGATTATATAAAAATTAACTTTTATAACACAAATATGATATTGAATCCTAAACCAGGCAGAGCAAAAGCAAAAAGAAAACCACAAACCAATTTCCCTAGTAAATACAAATGTAAAAATTTTAAATAAAATATTAGCAAGGAGATTACAGTAATGTGTCACGAAGATCATACACTATAGCCAGGTGGGATTTATACCAGAAATGAAGGGATGGTACAATATTAAAAAAAACTATCAGCATAATTGACCAGATCAATAATAAAAATAACAGAAATCTTATGATTATTTCAAGAGATGCAGAAAAAGCTCTTGACAAGCTACAATGCTCATTCCTATTAAAACACCAGAAAATATAGAAGTAAGTGGAGCTTTCCTTAAAATGATAAGCAGCATCTATTTGAAATCACTGGCAAGCATTATCTGTAATGAAGATAAGCTATCAACCTTCCCCATAAGATCAGGAATGAAGCAAAGATGCCCATTATAATAATTAGTGTTCAATATTGTGCTAGAAATGCTAGCTATAATAATAAGAAGAAAAAGAGATTGAAGGAACTAGAACAGATAACGGTGAAACAAAACCATCAATGTTTGCAAATAATATGATGGTATACTTGGAAAATTCTAGAGAATCAACTAAAAAAACTAGTCATAATAATTAATATTAATTTTTGCAGGATATAAAATAAATTCATATAAATCATCAGTATTTCTACATATTACTAACCAGAGATAAAAAGAGAAATTCCATTTAAAATAACCATATACAATATAAAATACTTGGGAGTTTCCCTGCAAAGAGAAACCCAGGGACTATGAGAACACAATTACTTTTCATATAAATAATGTCAGATCTGATTAATTGGAAAAATATTAATTACTCGTGGGTAAAGCTGAGGCAACATAATATAAATATTCATTCTACCTAAGTTCATTTACTTATTCAGTGTCATATCAATTAAACTACCAAAATTATTTATGAGGCTAGAAAAAAATGATAAAATTCATTTGGGAAAACAAAAGGTAAAGAATATAAAGTAGAAAGTAATAATTAATAAAACTATCTGATACTGGCTAAGAAATAGAGTGGTGACCAGTGAAATAGATTAGATATATAATACATGTAGGAGACAAAAACACAGTATTTG
The DNA here is from genome assembly GCF_016432865.1 of Antechinus flavipes. Classification (NCBI taxonomy): domain Eukaryota; kingdom Metazoa; phylum Chordata; class Mammalia; order Dasyuromorphia; family Dasyuridae; genus Antechinus; species Antechinus flavipes. The sequence goes on along the minus strand of NC_067399.1, from coordinate 53,582,833 downwards.
ACAAAAACTTCTGAGAAAACTGGAAAGCAGTTTGGCAGAAACTAAACACAGACTAACATTTCACATCATATATGAAGATAAGGTCAAATTGGGTATATGATTTAGACATAAAGGGCAATATCATAAGCAAATCAAGGGAACATGGAATACTTTACCTGTAAGATTAATGGAGAAGGGAAGAATTTATGACCAAACAAGAGCTAGAGAGCATTATGGTATGTAAATAAGTAATTTTTATTAGATTAAATAAAAAAAAGTTTTACACAAACAAAACCAATGTAGCCAAGATTAGAGGGAAATTAGAAAACCGGAGAAACTTTTTACAGCAAGTTTCTTTGATAAAGGCCTAATTTCTCAAACATATAGAGAACTGAATCAAATTTATAAGAATAAACATCAAAGAATATGAACAGGCAGTTTTTCAGGTAAAGAAATCAAAGTTATCTATAGTCATGTAAAAAATGTTCTCAATCACTATTGATTAAAGAAATGCAAATTTAAAAACTCTGAGGTACCACTTCACAGTTATCAAATTGGTTAATATGACAGAAAAGGAAAATGACAAATGTTGGAGGTATATGAGAAAATTGGGACACTAATGCATTCTTGGTGGAGTTGTGATTGACCTAATCATTCTGGAGAACAATTTGAAACTATGTCTAAAAGACTATCAGACTGTGCATGTGCTGTGACCCACCAATGCCATCACCAAGTTTGTATCTGAAAGAGATTTTTAAAAAATGCTAACATATTTATAGCAATTCTTTTTGTAGTGGCAAAATGCTGGAAATTGAGGGAATGTCCATCAATTGGGGAATGGGTGAATAAGTTATAATATATGATTGTGATGGAATACTATTGTGCTATGAAAATTGATAAGCAGCATGCTTTAAGACAATGATCTGTTGTAAAGTGAAGTAAGCAAGACTAGAAGAACATTGTGTTTGGTAACAGCAATATTGTACAGTGGTCAACTGTAAATGACAGCTGTTTCTAGTAATAAGAAGAGCCAGTACAATTCTGGAGGACTTATGATGAAAAATGCTGTCCATTTCCAGAGAGAGAATTGATGAAGTCTGATTGCAGATCAAAACATAATATTTTATTTATTTACTTTTGCTGAGGCAATTGGGGTTAAGTGACTTGCTCAGAGTCCACACAGCTAGGCAGTGTTAAGTGTCTGAAATCAGATTCAAACTCAGGTCCTCCTGACTTCAGGGCTGGTGCTCTATTCACTATATCACTTAGCTGCCTTTTGCAATAATTTTTAAAAATGTGGGCCTTAAGATATTGTATTAGCACTAAAACCAACTGAGCCATCATAATAGTTACTGAGTTTTTCTTCTCTGGAAAAAGGTGTTGCTTTAGTGGAAAAGGAAGTTTGCTACCATCCCTACTACCACATCTAAGAAGAGGTGATAAGAATCCTATAGAAAGGCTTGTGTCATCATAAACTCATGAGGATGGCCTACCATCACCTAGGGGCATTCTATGAAAACCTCCTCTTTCTCAACGGAAAATCTGACAGAACATTCTCATAAATTATTGTGAAATCACCATAATATTATGAAATTCATATGAGAAATTGGGATTGTAAGGTTGTACATGTCCTTTGATTGTAGACTCAGATATAAAATTTAACGCAATCTTTATGTACTCCATAACTCTATCAGACTTTGCACCATTAAGAATAACTTTATCAATGTTCAATGAAGCAACATTCCTGAAAATACTGGATTGTTGTCCAAGTGTTCTCTGGAAATTCTTTGATTTTTAGCACTTTTGACCCCAAAAATTACCCTTGGAAGACCCTAATTAATCAATACTCTTAATCAACAGATAATGTTGCTTCTTTCGCAATGCTGGTAATTGAATCATTCCACAGTGTCATCAGATTCCATCAAGAGTTAGCTAGAAGCACTGGGTAATGGCAACGGTAGGCCAAGGTAAATATAATTTTCTTCAGAATTTCTCCAAGTGCTTCAATATTCAACACTGTTAGGGGTAGCTGGGTGGCTCAGTGGATAGAGCACCAACCCTAAAGTCAGGAGGACCTGAGTTCAAATTTGATTTCAGACACTAAACACTTTCTAGCTGTGATACCCTGGGCAAATCATTTAACCCCAATTGCCTCAGCAAATAAATAAATAATAACAAATAAAAAAAAAAAAACATTCAGCATTGTTAATTAATATGGACTCAGGCCATTTTGTCTGGGTCTAAAATAATGACATTATAATCTGTACAAAGGACTTTAGTATTTTTGTCTCTTCCTAATTGCTGTCCTAGGATTCTTGCTTCAAAGAAAAATCAATAGTTCAATCATATCATTTGTATTTACAGATCTTTTGAAGGTCTGTATTCATAAAGCACTTAACAGATTCAATACTGGTTTTAGTATTGTGAAAGATTTCTTCTGACAGTTTCCATTACTTCAGGTTTAAATGGGTAGACAATCTTTAGGTTTAAGAATGAGCAAAATGCCAGCCAGCAGAAACTAAGCCACAGAAAAGTACAAAAGGCAATGGTGTCTGTGATTGTCAAGCAATATTATTATATTCTAAAAAATGATAAAGGAGATGGCTTCAGAAAAACTTGGGAAGACATGGATGAACTGATACAAAGTAACGTAAGCAGAACGAGGAGAAAAATAACAATGTTGTAAAGACAGTCAACTTTGAAAGATTTGGAAACTGAGCAACATAGTAAGCCATCAAAATTCCAAAGAATTTATGATGAAACTACTTACTCACTTTCAGATATAGAGACCCAACTGTATATTTCCTTCTCTCCTTTTTTCTTTCCCTATTCTTTCCTTTCTTCCTTCTTTCTTCTTCCTTTTCTTTCTTCTTGATCTTGTTATTGTGACTTTTGTTGTTATTGTTCTTTTTCTTTTCTCTCCCCTCTGTTTAACACAGAAATATATATATTATGTACATACACATATATGTATGTATGTTTACGTTTTGTTTTGGTTTTTGCTTTGTCAATGGGAGGGGGAAGAAGCAGGGAGAAAATGAAAAACTGAAAATAAAATAACATTGAATTTTTTAAAAAGCGAATACAAATGAATGGATGGACAAACTTACACAAGTTAGAGAAAGAAGCAGGATATACATAGATATTCCCGGGAAAGGCCTGTGAATCTATGAAACAGACCCTTTGAGAAACTTCATGTATTGAGGAACAGAATCAGATGGAGGAATAAATCAATGGTGGGGGAGGAGGTTGAAGATACTCTACAACCTAGAGAAAAAACTGTATATATCTCTTCATAAAACAGTTCAACAGACACAAAAACCTCTCTGTGAGATGGCAGGAGAGGAGACAGAAACCTTTAGACTCACTTGATTCCTGCAGCAAAAGCCACTATCTCTGCTGCCTTCCCACTGGATATTTCCCGTCTTCGGAGTAATCTTACTCCCAATTTCTCCAAATGTCTTTTATCAATTTATCAAACATTAACCATTTAACTAGAATTAGTAAATATTAGTTTTCTGTATGTAAAGGATGGATAAACAATACAGAAAAGAGTTTGTAGTTAAATGTAGCCAGCCTTAAGCTATTAGAGTCACAACAAAACTGTTTTAGGTTCCTTCGTCTCATGAGGAAGAGATGAAGCAAAACTCCAGAGGAGTGGAATACTTAATGGCAGTTGCTCCTGTTCCCACCACAAAAAAAAAGGAATTAAAGAAGAAAACTCACCAATTATCACTCTCATTTTACAAAGGATCTTAGAGTCAAAAACTGCGGAGTTGAATCACAGTTCTATCATTTATTAGGCCTGTGATCCTGAGCAAGTAGTTTGACTTTCTGGATCTCAATTTCCTTATTTGTCAAATGAGGGATCCAAATGGAGTAGAAAATTTCTGAGGTCTCTTCCAATCCTAAAAATCTCTTGATCATTGTATTTAAGGCATGTTTTTCTGGGACTCAGTCCTCTTTGACAAAATGTAAGATTTAGGTATTTCCAGCAGGTGGCACACACAGATACAAATGAATTCCTACTCAAATTGAGCCCAGACTAAAGCCTTGAAAGCTTAATTTAACTTAAACCTTGAAAGTATGCAATACTAGCAATATAGTTTAGTATAGTAATGGTAACTGAAATAGGAATGGGGGCCAAAGGATTGTACATAAGGGATGCATTGATTTAAAAAACCTCATATTAACATTGTCCACGTTCTATTACATTCTTATTTATTTTGTTAAATACAAAATAATCTATCCAGGCATTTGGTAGTGTTACAGGCAGTAAGGTGAGAGCTGATCCTACTTGAGGTACCAGCTTTGTATCCCTGTCAAACTAAGGAGCCCTTCGGCTCCAAGACAGGGCTCTTACTGTAATAGGAGAAATTTTTTAAAGTGAAGTCTCTTAAAAGTGTAGGATGAACCCATGGTTATCAGTATCATAAAACATAAGAGATGGTGAAACCCTTGACAGAATTTCTTTGTATTTCAGATAAAAAGAATGATTCTTAGAAAGGTCATATTAAAGACTAAATAGGAGAACTGGGATTTATTCTCTGACTCTAAATTCTAAATACTAGAATTTAATCCTCATTTTCTTATGTGTTAGTTCTTAGCATTTCAATAGCAAACAGTCATTCAGTATCCACTCTTTGAAAAATATTGGGTTGTTGCCCTCTGGGAGAGATCCCAAGCTTAGAGCAAACACATGAAGCCTTATAATCTAGTATTTATTTGCAATCCAGTAATTTTTATTTATTTCTAATAATAACTGATCTGTATATTACTTTTTATTAGGTATTTTCATATATAGTATATATAAAAATTCCTAGAATAGCTTTAAGTTATTAAAGCTTTATAATAGGTAGCATTCTAGAATGCATTAAGGTTTGCAAAGTATGGTACAAATGTTAGCTTATTTTATTCTCACAGCAATTCTGAGAAGTAGGTACTATTATTATTTTCATTTTACAAATGGGGACACAGAGAGAGAGGTAACTTGCCCAAAGTCACACAGTTAGTAAGGATCTGAGGATAGATTTTAATTTAGATCTTCTTGCCTACAAGTCAGGTCTCTATCAACTACAATTCCTAGCGACTTTATTATATTATATGCATGCAATTTTAATTTGACTGTTACACCACTGTCAATTATGCAGTTGTTATGACCTCCCCCTTAAGCCCCTTTGTTTTTTGGGAGGGGATAATGGAGAACAGATTTGTGATTTCACTGGTGAGGGAACAAACAATTCTCTCAACAAAGAATTTTCTTTGTTCTGAAACGAATTAGTTTTAGAATTGCCTGGGGTACCAGGAGTTCTTCCCTGGATCACTGCCTTGCCATGATGGAGGGACCTCTGGAGCTCAATGAATGAATGAACTATGTCATTTAGAGTTACCTAGATGGACAAGTCATAGTGGAGAGTTCTGACAAAACATGACCCACCAGATGAGGAAATGCCAGACTATTCCAGTGTCTTTACCAAGAAAATCCCATGGACAATACTAAAATATTAAAAGAGATAAGAACAAAAGATGATCCCTTCAGGTCAGACTCCAAAGAAGCTCAATTGTGGATGTATTTGATGATGACAGGAAAGTCTTCTGATCTAAATATCAATATGCATAGGAATGCAAGATCTATGATCCAAGGTAAGCTGGATACTCAAACAGAGAAGATTAAACATAGACATCTTGGGTGTCAGTGAACTTTAAATGAATGGGAATGGGTTATATTAATTCAGATTATATATATATATATACACACACACACACACACATATAAATCACTGTGGGCAAGAATTCCTTAGAAGAAATGGAGTAGCTTTCACAGTCAATAAAAGAGTGAGAAAAGTAGTACTGGAGCATAATTTTTTAAATAACTGAATATCTGTTTGAATCTAAGACAAGCCATTTGACATAGTAATAGTATGCTGCAGTCACCAAAGCCAAAAAGGTAAAAGTTGACCAGTTTTATGTACAGCTATACATCTTTTAGAAGTAACACACACACAAAAACCTGACATTCATCATTGGGGATTGGCAAGGTAAAGTATGAAATCAAAAAATAATTGAAACAATAGGCAAGTTTGACCTTAAATTACAAAATGAAGCAGGGCAGAGATTAACAGGGTTTTGTCAAGGTAATGTACTGGTCATAACAAAACATCTTTTGACAACCCAAAGGCAACTCTACACAAAGACATCAGCAGATAGTCAAAATAGAAATCAGATTGATTTTGCAGCCAAATGTAGAGAAGCTCTAAACGGTCAGTTAAAATAAAACCTGGAATTGACTATGGCTCAGATATTGCGTTCTTTATTGAAAAATTCAGATTTAATTGAAGAATTGAAGAAAGAAAGATTTAATTGAAAACCATTAGACCATATAGTTAAAACCTAAATAATATCTTTTATAAATATGAAGTGTGCCACATAGATTTATGGGATTAGATCTAGTCATAACAATAATATTGGATAGAGATTCACAATAATGTACAGGAGGCAGCAACAAAAAACATCCCAAAGGAAAAGGGAGCAAAAAAAAATGGTTGTTTTATGAGGCTTTACAAATAATTCAGGAAAGCAAAAGAAAAATGAGAAAGGGAAAGATACATTCAACTAACTGAATGCTGAATTCTAGAGAATAGCTAGGAAAGATAAGATCTCTCTCTTTTTGCATAAACAATGCAATGAAATTGAGGAAAACAATAGAATAGGTAAGATAATATATGTCTTCAGAAAAATTAAAGATGTCAAAGGAACATTTAATGCAAAAATGGGCATGAGAAAAAACAAAAATGATAAGGATCTAATAAAAACTGAAGAGATTAATAGGTGGGAAGAATATACAAAAAAACTATATAAGAAAAATATGAACATCACTGATGACCACAATGATTATTGATTTAGAGCCAGACATTCTGGAGAATGAAGTGAAGTGAGTGTTAGATTTTGTTAACAATATTTTGCTAAAATATTGCTAACAATAACAAAACATTTCTTTTTTTAAATAACTTTTTATTGACAGAACCCATGCCAGGGTAATTTTTTACAACATTATCCCTTGCACTCATTTCTGTTCCAATTTTCCCCCTCCCTCCCTCCACCCCCTCCCCCGGTTGGCAAGCAGTCCTATACATGTTAAATAGGTTATAGTATATCCTAGATACAATATATGTATGCAGAACTGAACTCTTGTTGCACAGGGAGAACTGGATTCAGAAGGTATAAATAACTCGGGAAGAAAAACAAAAATGCAAGCAGTTTATATTTCATTTCCCAGTGTTCTTTCTTTGGGTGTAGCTGCTTCTGTCCATCCTTGATCAATTGAAACTGAGTTAGATCTCTTTGTCGAAGAAATCCACTTCCATCAGAATACATCCTCAAACAGTATCGTTGTTGAGGCATATAATGATCTCCTGGTTCTGCTCATTTCACTTAGCATCAGTTCATGTAAGTCTCTCCAAACCTCTCTGTATTCATCCTGCTGGTCATTTCTTACAGAACATTCATATACCACAATTTACTCAACCATTATTCCACAACATTCATATACCACAATTTACTCAACCATTCTCCAGTTGATGGGCATCCATGCATTTTCCAGTTTCTAGCCATTACAAACAGGGCTGCCACATTTTGGCATACACAGGTCTTTTTCTCTTCTTTAGTATCTCTTTGGGGTATAAGCCCAATAGAAACACTGCTGGATCAAAGGGTATGCACAGTTTGATAACTTTTCGGGCAAATTGCTCTCCAGAATGGCTGGATGTGTTCACAATTCCACCAACAATGTATCATTGTCCCTATAACAAAACATTTCTAACAAGGCTAGCAAAGATGGTGGAATTCCAGCTGAATTGTTAAAAATCCTAAAAGATGATACTATTAAAGTGCTGCACTCAATTTGCCAGCAAATTTGGAAAATGCAACAGTGACCAAAATTGGATTAGAATAGATCAAGTTGTGTCCTAATACTAATGAAGAGCAATGTCAAAAAGTATTCAAATTACTGAATGATTGCATTCATTTGACACATCAGCAAAGTTATGCTTAAGATTATGCAAGCTAGGCTTCAACAATATGACTTATAAGTAACTAAAAGCTGGTTTTTGAATAGGCAGAGGAATTAGAGACCAAATTGCCAACATTCACTAGATTATGGAGAAAGCAAGGAAGTTCCAGAAAAATACCTACTTCTGCGTCATTAACTACACTAAAGCTTTTAACTGTTGTGGATCACAATAAAATGTGGCAAGTCATCAAAAAAATGGGAGAACCAGATCATCTTACTTGTCTCTTGAGGAATCTGGGTGTGGGCCAAGAAGCAAACAGAACCAAACATGGAACAACTGATTGGTTTAAGATTGGAAAAGGAATACAACAAGGCTATATATTGTTACTTATTTAACTTATATGCAGAGTACATAATATGAAATTCTGGGCTGAACAAATCAAAAATATTGACAACTTCAGATATGCAAACAATGCCACATTGATGGCAGAAAGTGAAGAAGAATTAAGAAACCCCTTGTGAGAACTGTGTAAAGGATGACTTGAAGGTTAACATTAAAAACAACAACAACAAATCTAAGATCTTGACAACTGAGCCCATCACTTCCTGGCAAACAGAGGAAGAAGAAATAAAAGCAGTGTTAGATTTCATATTCATGGGCTCAAAGATCAGTGCAGATTGTAACTGCAGCCATGAAATTAAAAGACACTTGCTTTTTGGAAAGAAAGCTATGAAAATATGGACAGCAAGCTACAAAGCAGAGATATCATCTTGCCAACAAAAGTCCACATAGTCAAAGTTATGGTTTCTCCAGTAGCAATGTATGACTATGATACCTGAACTATAAAGAAAGTTGAGTCCTTCAGAATCAGCACTTTTAAATTATGGTTCTGGAGAAGACTTTTGAGCTTCCCTTGAACAATAAAGATACCAAATCAATTACTACTTAGAGAAATTAATTCAACAGAGAGGACTGGAGAGACTTACATGAACTGATGCTAAATGAAATGAGCAGAACCAGGAGATCATTATATACCTCAACAACGATACTGTTTGAGGATGTATTCTGATGGAAGCGGATCTCTTCAATAAAGAGCGCTAATTCAGTTTCAATTGATCAAGGATGGACAGAAGCAGCTACACCCAAAGAAAGAACACTGCGAAATGAATATAAATTGCTTGCATTTTTTTTTTCTTCCCGGGTTATTTATACCTTCTGAATCCAATTCTCCCTGTGCAACAAGAAAACTGTTCGGTTCTGCACACATATATTGTATCTAGGATATACTGTAACCTATTCAACATGTAAAGGACTGCTTGCCATCTGGGGGAGGGGGTGGAGGGAGGGAGGGGAAAAATCGGAACAGAAGTAAATGCAAGGGATAATGCTGTAAAAAATTACCCTGGCATGGGTTCTGTCAATAAAAAATTATTTTTAAAAAAGGAGAAATTAATTCAACAATTCATTGGAAGATCAAATACTGAAACTAAAGTTTAAATATTTTAGCCACATAATAAGAAGACAGCACTCATTGGAAAAGACTGGGAAAAATTGAAGGCAACCTTGTGCACTCTTTCATTTCCTAGGGGTTCATGCTTGTAATTCCATTTCTTTGTTAGATGAATGACTCCCTCTCACCCTTCCTATTCTCCTTTTCTTTCTCTGTCTCCCTTCAGGACTCCATCTGGTCCTCACTTGGTGTGCCTATATTCACAGTGACTTTTGTTTCTGTACTTTTTGTGGCTTATTAAATTGTGTTTGAAGCATCAAAAAAAAAAAAGATTGAAGGCAAACAGAAAAGGTAATGGCCAAGGTTGGGATGGATAGATAACATCATGGAAATGACAAATTCAGAGAGACTTCAAGAGGGAGTGGAGGATAGAAGGGGCTGGTATACTATGACCCAGGAGGTCATGAAGAGACAAGACTTAATGACAATAAAACTGAGGGGTTGAGTGATTTGTAAAAGATCACACTTCCAATACATGTCTGAGCCCAAATTTGAGCATAGATCATCCTGACTGGACATCACATCTTTATCCACCACCTGATTAAGCCTCTATTCCCATTTTTGTAGCAGAAAGGCTCAGATTTTGGCTAAAATCACACACAATGTGTTATAAGAACAATTTTACATGGCAGAGCAAGATTCTAGACTGGTCCCATGGACATGGGAACACAAAGAGTTTACAAAGAGGATCATAGGATTTTAAGAGTGGAACAGAGCCTTAGATATCATCTCGCCCAATCCCGTTATTTCATAAATGAGAAAACTGAGGCCTAGAGAGAGGAAATGATTTATCTAAGTTCAATAAAAGAAAATGATAAAACCAGATTCCCAATTCAGAATTTGAATGCAGCTTTTCTCTTTCTAAATCCCATCTATAGCTGGAGAAATGGAAGCAGTAGAAAGGGAAGGAATTATTCTAAGATTCCATTAGCAACTGAGCTGGAAAAAAATGCAGGGCCTCCATGTCTTCTCCAGGACCTTTTCAGCCCCACTTTCTCCTCTCCTCCAACCATATGGGTTAGAAGATAAGGATATCCCAGCTTCGGTTTCCATTAATCCTCATACACAAAAAGTAAAACGTTGGTAAGAAGTATTTTACTTCAGAGCTGATGGTTAATGTTTGATTTTTTTCTTTCTTTTAAAAAAATTTTATGACCATTGGAATGGTTCCAATCAGAAAAATTGCCTCAAGGGCCGGGAGTAAGAGCAGCATGTGCTACAAGCCAATTAAATAGGGGTGAGGCCTGTTGGCTTGGAAAGGAAGTTGTGTCCAATCCTAGGGAAGAGAAAGACAGATGGAGAAATGAGAGCCTTAAGGCATGGCACTGTGGGGGAGTTGGGGTGGAGTCTCATGCCAGACCAAGATGAGGAGAGATGATTAAAAAATGCTCTTGCCCAGAGGGTGAGATTGTCAACCTATTTCTAGCTGCCTGCCTTACTCAGTCTACACCTGCACCAGAGCTTGGAGATTTTCTCTATTTTCTTAAGCAAAGCACTGGAGGAGTTAGTACTGACCAGGGACCTGAAACTAGATGCCTTCTTCTCTTCTTTTTATTATAGCTTTTTATTTACAAGTTATATGCATGGGTAATTTTTCAGCATTGACAGTTGCAAATCTTTTTGTTCCAACTTTTTCCCTCCTTACTCCTATCCCCTCCCCCAGATGGCAGGTTGACCAATACATGTTAAATATGTTAAAAGTATAAGTTAAATACAATATATGTATACACATCCAAACAGTTATTTTGCTGTACAAAAAGATTTGAACTTTGAAATAGTGTACAATTAGCCTGCGAAGGAAATAAAAAATGCAGGCGGACAAAAATAGAGGGATTGGGAATTCTGTGTAGTAGTTTATAGTCATCTCCAAGAGTTCTTTCTTTGGGTGTAGCTGGTTCATTTCATTACTACTCTATTGGAACTGATTTGGTTCATCTCATTGTTGAAGATGGCCACGTCCATCAGAATTGATCATCATATAGTATTGTTGTTGAAGTGTATAATGATCTTCTGGTCCTGTTCATTTCACTCAGCATCAGTTCATGTAAGTCTCTCCAAGCCTTTCTGAAATCTAGATGCCTTCTCCTTAAGCTCTCTTACAGTTGGTCTTACTTAGCTCAGGAGATATTTCCAGCCTTGTCTTTCTCAGTAGGAAACTAACCATTTGCTTATAAGGCCTATAAAAGGGTATCTACTGGGCAAGGCAAGCAAAAAGTAGGAGGCATTGATGAATGAACAAAAGGTCAGAGTCCCTAGAGTATGATAGAATGAGTTGGGTTGCTGAGTTTTGTGTGTTTGTATTTTCTCAAAAGAAGCCAAAAGGCTAAATCTGTCTCAATGAGACCTTTTAGATAGTAGGAGGGTGAGACAGACAGACAGAGATGGAAGGAATAAGAGGAAGAGAGACAGATATACACAGACTGAGAGAAGGAAAGAAGAGAGAGAAGGAGAAAGAGAGAGGAGTAAGAGAGAGAGAGAGAAAGATAGGGAAGGAGGGAAGGAAGGGTAGAGGAGAGGGAGAGAAAAAAAAGGAAGGAGGGAAAGAGAGACAAAGAGGGAGAGAGATGGAAACAGAGAGACACACAGAGAAAAAGAGAGACACCGAGACAAAAGGCAGAGAGAGACACAGAGAGACAAAAGGCAGAGAGAGACAGACAGACAAGAGACAGAGAGAAATATATAGAAACACACAGAAAGACAGAAAGAGATAGAGACACATAGAGAGATACAGGAAGACAAAAGGCAGAGACACAGACAGACAGAGAAAGACAAGAGACAGAGAGAAAGAAACACACACAGAAAGACAGAAAGAGATGGAGACAAAGAGAGACGGAGAGAGATAGACAAAGACAGAAATACACAGAGAGAGACAGAGACAGACACACACAAAGACAGAAAGAGAGACAGGGAGAGATGCTGGGAGGGAGGAGATGATTGGAGAAGGAGGGAGGGACGAGCTTCAAACAAGCTGCATTTCCCTTCTGTGGCTTTGGCCCAGCTGGGCAGCCCTGCTGCATTTCTGCAGCCCCAGTGAAGACTGGAGCTTCAGCGTGCGCGGGCTGCCGGAAGTCATTCCTGCTCCATTAGATTGCAAAGGGCAGCCAGTCCCGAGCCGCCTTTCCATCAGAGGGTGCCGGGAGCTGCTCTCGCTGGCTTTCTGCTCCGGAGCGGGCACTGGCCCACGCCCAGCCTGGGCTGGCAGCGGGGATCCGGAGGGCTGTGGAAGGCTGTTTCCTTTCAAGAGAAAACGTCCCTCCCCTTCCTCCTCGCCAGTCTGGGCTTTAATCACAGAGCTCAGCTGTCTCCGCCATCCCAAGCAGCTTTTAGCCTTTGGATTTGGGACAGAGCAGCTCTTTTCCGACACAAAGAATCGCGGCTTTAGAATTGGAAGGGATGCTGATGGTTTTGAAATCCAGTGCCGCTCCCCTACCTTTTTTTTTTTTTTAAACAGATGAAGAAACTGAGGTCCAGAGAGATCAAACGCCGAGCTCAAGGTGACACAGGCGGGATTCAAAGGCAGACGCTTTGATTCTCAATGCAGGGCCTCTTCCATTGTACCAGCCTGTTATTTTAGTCACTTCATCAGCATTTATTAAGCACCTACTTTGTACTAAGTACTATACTAAATCCTACAGACAAAAAAAAATTTTTTTAATCCATAAAAGATGATCCTTGCTCCTATGAAGACTAATGGAAGCAACAAATGCATGTGACTATTTCTATTGTTCCATCATTTCAATCGTGTCTGCCTCTTCTGACTCCAAATGGAGTTTGCTTGGTGGACACTGAAGCAGCTTGCCATTTCCTTCTCCAGCTTTTTATAGGTGAGGAGATTGAGGAGTGTTAAGGTAGAACAGGTAGGTAATGTCTGAGGCCAGAGTTGAACTCAGAAAGATTATTCCTGATTCCAGGTCTGCCACCCTATCCACTGGGACACCAGCTATTCCTATTATTATATTCCTATTATTATCTATGTAACAAAAAGAAATCAATAGAATGAATGAGAGCTAGTCACAAAGGGAAGGCACTAATAATATTAAGGAGCATCTGGGAAAATTTCTTGAAGGGGAGCCAGGAATCAAAGATGAGGAAGAGAATTTCTGATATGAGTGACAGCAAATGAAAATGCCCAGAACTAAGAGAATGCAAGTCTTTTTTCAGTGTTACTAAATCAAGATTACTGGGGCTTAGTAAGGTATAAGCAGATGGGAAAAGTAAGAAGGAGCCAGATTATAAATCATACTATCATAGTGGCCTACTCATTGTTCTGCCATTTTGTATACTCAGATATAGTTAATATCTTGTAAATAGTTAACATCCAGCTCTCACTTTAAAGTTTAATCTGCATTATTACCATTTTCAACATCACTTTCTGAAGATTAAACATTCTACAAAATAATAAATCAAGTCCTTATTTGCAGTGTCCACCTATTTTTGAGGTATAATTGCTTGTATTGAAAATTTAATAAGCAACTCTGGTTTACTAAGGGATAATTTTCAGAAGGGAGAAGAATATTGCTAGTGTAGAGGTTATGGTTTGGGAAATAATTGAGAAGTAGAGAGATTGGAGGTCACAATAAAGACAAACAATGGGGTTGGAGGGCTATAAGAAATGGGGAAGATGGAATGATAAAATATTATGATGCCCTAAAGGAATTTCAGAGGCCATGTATATGAAAATGGAACTATCTGGATCATGGTGAGATCAAAGGTATGACTATCTCTTTTGTGATTAAGGCAAAGTAGAGGTCATAGGAAATGAGTAAATCAAGGGACAAAGAAATAGTATATTTGAGCCTCCTCAAATTATTATGTATATCGAAGTCCTGTGGTATGAAGGCAGCTGTTGGGGAAGAGAAAGAGACTAGGCTTGGAGATGACTTCATGAGAAGGAAAGAGAATGTCTTTGGAGGCAAGTAGATAACAATTTCCAGAATCATTGGATTCTTCAATCTTCAAAGAAGGAGAAGCTACTGAAAGATGGCAGTAACGGGAAAGGCTTGAAGAGGCAAATTAGTCCATAGATATCTTAAGAATGTACTCAAATTCAAGTAAAAGAGGGAAAGAGAATGCTCTAAGAACATAATGGAGGTAAAGGTGGGAAAAATAACTCTTCATTATACTGTCCTATACCAGGTACCTCTGTCTACTGCTGGTCATATTTGATAGGTGTCAGAGGGAAGAAATAATATTGAAGGTCCAGATAGGCAAACTGTAATCCTTAAATGAATGATTCTCCCTTATGTCAGCAGTCAAGCAGTATAATATATTTCAGGAAGCTGAGTTAGCAGGGATCTTGGAAGTGGGGGAGTGGTTGGATTAACAAAAAAATAAGAGGGAATTCCAGCTCATAAAGTCAGAAGGGGCTGCCCTCTTCACAATCACAAAGCCAAAGGGGACATATCAAATTTTCACAGTGGACAACTTTATTGCCAAGCTTAGATCCCCATGGTTGTTATTTCAATGAAGCCTATCCTAGCACCTTACAATACCTTGCTAATTAAATCCTAAATCTAGATCACACTTACCAGATGCTTTCTCTGGTACCTCTCTTGGGCTGCCAAGCTATACTGATGAAAATCAGCCCACCATGTAGGATTCACACTGTCGAATCTCACAGTTATGTATCCAGTGCACTCACATCCTTGTTTATTAGTTCTTTTATTCATTTCTTTTTGGCTCATAATGACTGTTCCAAATCCCTTTCATTCTCCTCAAGAGCCCGGAACATTCTACTCTCAACAGAAGATCTTGCCTCCTACTTTTTTCCCTTTCTTTTTAGGTTTCCTGGAATCTTTTTGTTTTAAATTCAATTTTCTTTTATTTTCAGCTTCAAAATCTCTCCCTCCTCATTCTTTCATTTATTGAGAAGGCAAGAAAAATAAAGCCATTACAAATATGTAGTTATGGAAAACAAATTCCTATATTAAATATGTCTTATTTTTTTAAACTGAAATAAAAGAAAATATGCTTTGATCTGTATTCTGAATCCATCACTTCTCTATCTGGAGGAGGATAGCATGTTTCATCATGAGTCTTTTGGAATTGTGGTTAATCATTATGTTGATCAGAGTTCCTGAATCTTTCAGAATTGTTTTGTTACAATAATGTTGTTATTATATAAATTCTTCTCCTGGTTCACCTCAATTTACTTTGTTCACACAAGCTTTCTCAGGTTTTTTTGAAATCTTCCCTTTCCTTACTTCTTACAGCACAAAAGTATTCTATCACATTCACATACCATAACTTGTTCAATCATTTTCTATAGGATGGGCGTCTCTTCACTTTTTATTTCTTTGGTACCACAAAAAGAATTGTTATAAATATTTTTGTCCATATTGATTTTTTCTTCTTTCTTTGATGTCTTTGAGTTGTAGACTTAGTAGATGCATTGCTATGTCAAAGGTATACATGGTTCACTAGTTTTTTGGACATGGTTCCAAATTGCTTTCCAGAATAGTTGAATCAGTACATAGCTCAACTTATTGTATATGTGTTTTCCCATAGCCTCTCCACTTTCATCATTTTTCTTTTTTTGTTGTTGTTAACTCAGCCAATCTGATATGTGTGTGTGGTGGTACCTCAGAATTGTTTTAATTTTTATTTTGTTAGTTATTAATGATTTAGAGCATTTAGAAAATTGCCTATTCATATCTTTGAACAATTAATTATTATTATATAAATCAATAAATTATTATAAAAATAATAAATAAATGAACTGAATTATTTATTCTTATAAATTTGGCTCCATTTCCTATATAGTTTATAAAACAGAGCTTTGTTAGAGAAATGATATATTCCCCATTTCCTGTTTCTCTTTTCATTTTAGCTGCATTGCTTTTGTTTATGCAAAAACTTAAATTATTTTCTTATAATGAAAACTGTCCATTTTCCTCTTATGAACCTCTCTATTTTTGTTTAGTCATGAATTCTAACCCTATCTATAGATAAGACAGGTAATAGCAATGTTATTTTAATTTGCTTATACTGTCACCCTTTATGTCTAAATCATGTTAAAGCTTACAGTAGTACACATTTGTAAGATGTTGGTCTTTACCTAGTTTCAGCCAGATTGTTTTCCAGTTTTCCCATTTTGTTGAACAGTGAATTCTGTCTCCAGCACCTGGGATCTTTGTTGCTTCCTACTTTCTAAGTTCTTTCAGTTTTCTTCCTTTCTACTTCAAAATTCCTCTATACCTTTAATTCATCATCTCTTTTTTACCACCTCATAGTATATAACTTTCTTTCTAGGTTTAACATTCAACTTGTACCCTAATTATATTTCCCTTCATCTTAACCCTCTCTTTAATAGCTTTATTCCATCTAGTACAAGCTCTTCAGTAATCTTTATATTATATGAGGATGCATAGGCTTCTCCCTCCTGCCTAGATGAAGCTCAACATTTTATCTCTTTTTCTTGACATCCCAGCATTTCCCCATATATCTGGATGCTGGTCCCTTCTTATATGTGCTCTCTGAGATCCTTCTATGAATGAAGAAATAGCTTACTTGGGGAAGAAGCTTACATGAATTGCTGCTATAAGAAATGTGATAGAAAAGGAAGATGAAAATTAAGGAGGCAGTCTAAAAAGATTTTTTAAATTGGGTGAAGGCTTTTAAATTTTTTCTTTTTATTTATTTATTTCTTTTTCTGAGCATGTTTGTAGATGAAGGAAGGAAAAAGTTACTACTGTTAGACGTGTATGCTGTCATGTATCTATGTATATCTATATGGATTGTCTAAATGTGGTTCACGAGTGGCAGGAAGAAATACGATCTGAAGTCTAACCTGCCTCTAAAGAGATCCTGGAGCAGAATTTGATCTACCACTAGGATGGTTGCTGATGAGAGCAGGAGCAGCCAGTCTTCAGGAATACCTCAAGTCTGGGCACTCTTTTCTCTAGTCTCTGAGAGGGATATTATACTAAAATTATATCTATCATCTACTTTAGATATTGCTGGGCTAGGAGTACAATAGGTTCACAGAAAAAGCTACGTTCCTAGTTGTTTTTAAAGAAGAGGACATCCCTAAGTTTATCCCTATTGTTTGGCACCTTCTCAAATGAATTCATTTATCCAAACAAAACAGCAAACACAAATTGGAAAAGTTCTACAAATTAGAATATACCAGAAAACACATGAGTAAACAAATTCTTTTCTCGAAGTGAACTGAGAAGATCTCAGCTCAAACCAAGAATCAGACTTTGGTCTCACTCAAAAGGAAAGTATCCAAAGTCAATAGGGAGGAAAGCTGGAAAAGAGGGGCCTGTTGAGGGGTTAGATTTCCCTACATGTTTGTAGTTTCCAAAGTCTTTTACATCCATCTCACTCACAGAAGGTCTGGAACTATGGGTGTCTCTTTCACCAACTCCATCCCTTACTTAGTTACTCAGAATTCTCTATACCAATATGGAGCACACATTTCTGATTATGAAGCAACATTTAAAATTCCTCAGGCTGGGGTGGAATTCTGGTTACACTAGAGTGGTCAACCACTCTGGATCCATATACACGGAAGAGCAATGAAGCACAGAGCCATGAAAACACCTTATCCTTTCATTAGTACCATGAATCATGTGTATTGTGTGGGTTCTGAGAGAAGTAAAGACTCACCAGCAGGGAAGGTTGTTTGATGCCTTCCAGGAAGTAGAGGAAAGTATTCTTGATAGTCAAAGGGCTCTCTCTCTCTCTCTCTCTTCTCTCTCTCTCTCTCTCCCCCCCCCTCTCTCTCCTCCATATTATATGTGTGTATATGTGTATGTATGTATATATATACATGGTTCTTGACTTCCATGATACTATATTCACCACTATAACCCTTTAAAATTACAACTGAGAAAAATGTAACCCAGTTTTCCTTGGCCAAGAGAGAGGCCTAGCACATAATTTGACAGGGGTAGAAGCTAGAAATTATTTTTTAGCAATAAATTTTATTGATGTTTTTGTTATTTATATTATCATTGTTTTCCCCAGTATTCTTCCCCCTTTTCCTCCCAATGAGCCATTCTATGTGACAAATAGTATTTTTTAAAGAAGAAAAAATTAGCACAACTGATTGATACATTGAAAAAGTGCAAAAGTATGTGTGATATGTAACGTGTGGAACTTCTACCTCCAAAGGAGATGGGTTGAGTGTATCTTCTTATATCTCTTCATTCAAGTACTGTTTGGCTTTTATAATTTTATTATATTTATTTTTGTTTATTTGGTGTGCAGTTGTTTTTCCATTTACAGCAACCTAGTTATTGTGTATATTATTTTCTTTGATGTTTACTTTCCTCTGCATCAGTTTATATAGATCTTTCTATACTTTTATATTCATCTTGCACTTTTTTTTACAAAGCAGCAATATTCCATTACATTCATAAACTGCAATTTGTTTAGCTATTGCCCAATTAATGAACATCTATTTTATTTCCAATTCTGTGCTATCACAAAAAGTGCTATTACAAATATTTTAGTATATATGGCAATTTTTTAAGAGTTATAAACCCAATAATTTAGTTTCTGGTTCAAAGGTTATAAACATTTTAGTAACTTTTTTGCATAATTCCAATTTTTCCCCAAATAGTTGTACAATTTCACAGCTCCATCAAAATGTATTTCTGTGCCTATTACTTCACAACCTCTCCAACACTGACTGCTGCCATTTTTTTCTTATTGCTAATTTGTAGGATATGAGGTATTTTTGGAGAACTGTTTATATCATTTGACCATTTATTTATTCTTTTCTTTTTCTTTTTTCTTTTTTGCTGGAAGCAATTGGGGTTAAGGGACCTGCCCAGGGTAACACAGCTAGGAAGTGTTAAGTGTCTAAGATCAGATTTGAACTCAAATCTTTCTGATTTCAGGAATGGTGCTCTATCCACTGCACCATCTAGCTGCCCCTGACCATTTATTTATTGAGGAATGATTAACAACTAAATTTACACACACACACACACACACACACACACACACACACACACACACACAATACATAGATACATTCATAGTATGTGTATATATATTCATATAATTTGATTATTTATTTATTGAGGAATGGTTGACAAACAAATTTATATGTACACACATATAAATACATGTGTATGTGTATTATATAGTTTGTGTATCTTAGATAATAAACTCTCATAAGAGAAATTTGAAACAAGGCTCTTTTTCCCCATTCAACAACTTCCTTTCTTATGCTAGATGCATTGATGTTGTCTATACAGAAAAATTTCAATTTTCAATAATCAAAGTCATCTATTTTATCCTTTATAATTATTTCTATCCCTTGCTTGATTATGAATATATCTCTTGTTCCTATCTGTGAAAAATCTGTTTCTCTTCTTTTTTTTAATAAAATGATTTTTAATATTAAAATCAGGTAATAATTCAAAATCGATTGTGGAATATGGTGTAAAGTGTCGGTCTAGTTTCTGTCACAGTCTTCTGATTTTCTCAAAAGTAAAGCTAGAAATTTTAAAAGAGTTTGCCATATGCCTTTTAACCAGAAAAATAAGAACTTGGCTCTTGTGTCTAAAGTTTAATGAAAAGCAGGCAGCTATGTTGATAGACTTTACTTATCCTCTGAAATCTCTTTGGTAAAGATGTTCTGAAAACCAGAATGTTTGAGTAAAATTCTGACTTTGTTGCTTGGGGACTGACACATATTCAGTGAGCTTGGTGACAAAAGATGCAGGAGAAATTAAAAACCCAAAAGAGCTAGCACTTATACAGCTCCTCCAAGGTGCTTATTATGCACTGTCCAAAGCACTTTACAAATTTCATCTCATTTGATCTTCACAACAACCCTGAGAGGTGGATTTGGCAAAATAAGATTCATGCATAATTCAGGTGCCATTGTTTCCATGAAACCTTCCTTGTTTTTTATAGATGAAAATCATTTCCCTTCCCTAAGTTTTCCTAGAATGCTTTGACTTCCTTCTTGCCCTTCTCATATTTTATCTTATATTAATCAATATATCTGTATCTATATCTATAGACAGATACATAGATACCTAGATATTCCTCTGCCCCTGTGGAATGAATGCTTTTATTTTTCATATTTGCTTTCCTAGGGTCTAGTACAGTGCTCTCTGTACATAATGGGTAGTTAGTTAATATTAATTGAATAAATGAACAAATTTATCCTGATTTTTAGTGTGGTGGCCAATAAGGAGAGAATATTGAACAACTTGAATTTACAGAATAACAGGAATCTATTTGGGGACTTATAATTAATTACATTGCTCTATAGATGATAATGGATTTCTCCTTTGGCACTCCTAGAGGTGGGTTCATTGATGAGAATTGCCCCTAAAATGAATTAAGTTGATTCCAGGGGTAAATGTTTAACAACTAGCTTTAACAACTAGTTATTGCGGTATACAAATGGAAAACTTTTAAATTTCATCTGTGTTATTAACATCTTTTTCTATCACCTTCTTAAGTCTGGACAATCAATAAAATCATAATTTAAGTCCAGATTTGGAGTTTTTGCTGATTTCTGAAATGTAAATGTTCATGCTGAAAATTTAGCAATTATCTCTCATGAGCCAGCATGAGCTGGCTCCAAAACACCTCTACTTGGCTTCCATTTTTCTGGGACAAGCTGTCATTGAAGCAGCTCTCCCTTTATGCTCACAGATCTTCCTAACCCTGCTTTCAAAAAAAAATCTACTTCTGCCTTTCTTTTAGAGAGACACAGAGAGTGCAATAGGTCACAGAAAGGAGTTTTCCTACTCTAATCTATTCATAGCATCTTTGGGACAAATGCATATACATATATATTTGCCTGTGTGGTCCAGTAAGAGAGAATCTGACTACTGTCAAGCTCTTGACCTCAGCCTTGCAGAGACAGTGCCATATGTGGAAAGAACTCGGTGGCTCAATTATGTGGCTATGTAGAAGAGCTTTGTGGAAAACTAGGAAGTGATATCACCAAGGGATTGCTTCTCTAACAGTCTTAAGTTTGAAAATCCTAACATTTGGCCTTCCAGACACAGAAGAGGGATTTACTAGGAAGTGCAATATTAGGTTTGAAAGTTCAGAAACGTGGCCTTCTATGTGGGGAAGGTGCCTTGAAAATATGTCTCAATGATGGAAGGAGTAGCAGCAAGGGACTAAAGTTACCATATGAAATAGAAAGAGTTCTGGACTTTTTCTTGTTGTTCAGTCATTTTCAGTCTTATATAGCCCTTTATTACCCCCCATTTGGGGTTTCTTGGTGAAGAAACTGAAGTGGCTTGCGATTGCCTTCTCCAGCTCATTTTACAGATAAGGAAACTGAGGTAAACAAGATTAAGTGGCTTGTCCAGAGGCACACAGCTATTAAGTGTCTGAGGCCAGATTTGAGCCATCTTCCTGAAGATGGGTATTTCCAATTCCAGGCCCTGCATTCTATCCACTTCACCATCTAGTTGCCCTTAATGATGTTTTGTTAACCAGTCTTCAAATTCCTAACTTAGCCATTTTGAGATTGAGTTACGGGAGGAGCACCTTGCTCCACTAAATCAGTATGTTATCATTCCTTAATGAAAAAAATTTAGTTTTCCATTCCATTGAATTTTATTATGATTATTTTTTGCAATGGGCAATTGGGATTAAGTGACTTGCCTAGGATCACACAGCTAGAAAGTATTAAGTGTTTGAGGCCAGATTTGAACTCAGGTCTACCTGACTTCAGGATTGGTACTCTATCCACTATGCCATCTAGCTGCTCCTCACTATGAATTTCTTTCCACCACGTAGCTTTCCTTTTATTTTTGACTTGCTTTTTTATTTTATTCTGAACTTCAGAAATGAAACAAACATTCCCTTAATATAGTAGAAGAGGGAAAAAAGATAACTGCATGTGGAACTATAAATCTATTATGTACAACTTGCTATTCTTTTAAAACAAATATAAAATTATCATATAACTTCCCTCCTCCTTTTTTTCCTTCTGTACCACCCTAGAGATGGCTACCATTAGACACAAATATGTGTCTATGTATGTAAAATCAAATACTTTTATTTGTCATCAGTTCTTTCTCTGGCAGATAACATCCTTTGTGATTTATTTTGATATTTATTATTTATTTGGCTTCTGATTTGGACATTACCTCCCCTTTCCACCAGTAGGCATTTCCCTCCACTTCATCATTCCTTCGCTTCATCATCCACACATGTAGGACCTATGCTGGAGAAATGGCCAGGATCACTTTAGGGTATCCTGGCTTATCATGTCTTATCACTTGGGTGGCAGAACCTCAAATGGATAGTTGTGGAGGTCTTCCTGGGGGTAGGGAAGCAGGGCCATTGCCATACTGTGGAGTAGATAAAGTGTCTTAAGGTCAGAGAAGACTCCAGGATGCTCAAAGTACAGGACAATGTTATCAATGCTGAAGTCGTTCTGAGAAACGATGTTGAGAATAATGAGCTGGAGGATGTCATCGGGAATGGATGGAAGAAGAACCAAAGACTGTCTCCTTAGTTAGGACCTAAGGAGGAGTGGAGACCAGAGGTCAGTGGGGGCCAGATCAAATATGAAAACAGTTCCTAGAGGTTCAAGAAAGTGTGTCTGTTGCTGTACATCTGCTGTTATATATATATAACTTGTCTTTGCCATCCTGGTGTGGTGGAGAAAATACTAGTTCAGGAGGCAAAGGACCTGGGTCTGAAGCCTGGTTCTGTTATTTACAGTGTAACCTTGGGAAAAGTCACGTCACCTATCTGGACCTCAGTTGACTTATTGGTAAAATGTGATGTTTGGAGTCTGCCAGCTAGAAGCCCATCATTCTGGTGTGTCAGTAGGGAGCTTTTGCATTGCGGTCATGCTGCTCTGACCTCTTCATAGGTCTGGCAGGTTGCCAAGAGGAAGATAACTTGGCTATTTGGAAAACTCCACAGGAAACTCATAAGGGCCATGAAAGAACAAGTGAACCCCATCAAATGCCCACGCAGCGTCTTCCAATGGCCCCACTCTATTCTGCAATGACAAATGATCCCCTGACTGACAATGGGGGCAAAGGGCTTGGGCATAAACAACTGGTTTAAATGATGACAGGCAAGGGATATTCATTTCATAGGACAAGCAAACAAAACTCTTGCCTTCTGCACCTTTGGAGAACCAGAAGGAAGATACTATTTGTTTCTTTTTTATTTTATTTTATTAACAAAATGCCAGCATTCTTGGTTTGAGATACTATTTTAATAAAATCTATGCAGATGTATCTAGGAATTCTAAGATATCTTTAATCAAATAATGATAATAAAATAAAAGAATCAGGGAAGTTTCATGGAATTTTACTCAGGTTTGAAATTCAGGGAAGAACATATACAATTTATAATTTAGAATATATTGCCAAGAAGGACCTTAGAGATAACTGAGTTTTTCTCTCTCTCTCCCTCTCTCCCTCCCCCCTTTTCTCCTTCCTCTCCTCTTCCCCTCCCTCCCTCTCCCTTCCTCTCTTTTCTCCCTCCCTCCTTCTTTTCCTTCCTTCCTTCTTTTCCTTCCTTCCTTCTTTTCCTTCCTTCCTTCCTTCCTTCCTTCCTTCCTTCCTTCCTTCCTTCCTTCCTTCCTTCCTTCCTTCCTTCCTTCCTTCCTTCCTTCCTTCCTTCTTTCTCTCTCTCTCTCTGCCTTCCTTCCTTCTTTCACTTATAGTCCTAATTCTAGCATTAGCTAGCTAGGTGACTTAAAACAAGCCATGTCTCTTATCTGGGCCTGGGTTTTTTCCATATATAAAATGAGTGTTGGACCAGATAATATCCAAGGTCTCCTTCAGCTGGAGTCTTCTAATTCCAGTAGATCATGTTGGGGGCAGCATACTGCAGTAGAAAGGGCAACGAATTTGGAGTCAGAGGACCTGGGTTCAGATCCTACTTTTGATACTGCTTGTGTCATCTTGGAAAAGTTACTTATTCTCTCTGTGTCTCAGTTTCCCCATCTGTAAAACATGTGTATGTAGTGAGGTTGGACTCCATCCCCTCTAAGGTCTCTTTAAATCGGGGATCCTAAGATGGCACAGACTCAGATTAGATGTCCTCTGGGTTCCCTTTCCATTCTAAATGTGTGCTTTCTGATGATCCTCTGGCTGCTAAATAAATAATAGCGGTGCTCTATGGCAATCCTCGAAACTCCATTGGTCGAGTCTGACTGTGGTTCATGAGGCTCCGTGGAGTGTTTATGTTCCAAGCCAAAAGAATGCATCGGCCCATCTCTTCTTCCTAAGAGTGTGGCTGAGCCAGAGACTGTGACCACACAGTCTAGACATGGAAGCAGCAGGCTGCAGAGGCTGTGGAAGCGGGCCTCCCAGTGGTGGAGAGGGAGAAAGGATGCTCATTTGAAAGAAAAAACACTGCTGTGGCGAGTTAAATTTTCCATTGAGTTGTAAAATTTTCCAGTTGGAAAGGACCTCAGAAACCACTTAGTTCAACCCATACCTGAGAACGAATCCCCTTTACAATAGGCCTGACAGGTTTATATCTGACTTTAACTTGAAGATGTTTGCCTCTGGGGATATATTTGAGTCACTCCAGCTGCTTATATCAAGCCTCGGTTTGCCTCCTCTCAGTTTCTATCCATTACTCCTCATTATACTCTCTAGGGACACATAAAGTCAAGGAATTGATCAATCAACCAATCTATCAGCAAAGTGGTACAGAACTGAGTAAGAATTCTTATTAAATTTTTTAAATTAAAACTTTTTATTTTCAAACATATGCTTAGATAATTTTCAACATTCACTCTTGCAAAACCTTGTGTTCCATTTTATCCCCTCCCTTCTCCTCACCCCCTCCCCAAGATAGCAAATAATCCAGTATAGGTTAAACATGTGCAACTCTTTTATTTCCACATTTTTCCACATTTTCCCACACGTTTCCACATTTTCCCACGATTACCATGCTGCACAAGAAAACTCAGATCAAAAAGGAAAAAAATGAAAAAAAAAAAAAAAAAGAAAAAATGCAAACAAACAAAAAGAGTGAAAATAGTATGTTGTGATCCACCTCAGTTCCCACAGTCCTCTCTCTGGGTGGCTCTCTTCACCATAAGACCATTGGAACTGTCCTGAATCATCTCGCTGTCAAAAAGAGCCATGTCCATCAGAAATGATCATTGTATAATCTTGCTGTTGCTGTGCACAGTCTTCTCTTGGTTCTACTCACCATACTGAGTAAGAACTCTTGAGTTCAAGTCTGGCTCTGGATGCTTGCTAGCAGCATGATCTGGGGCAAGTCACTTAACACCTGCCTCAGTTTACTTCAGTTTATAAAATGGGGATAAAATAATATTTCTCAGGGTGATTGTGAGGATCAAATGGGATAATACTTGTAAAGCATTTAATACAGTACTTGGCACATGGTAAATTCTAGATAATTGCTAGTGATGATGATTGATGATGATGCAATTAAGAATAATTTATTAAGTGTTTATTGGGTGTCAGGCACTCTTAAGAATATAGGCACAAAAATGAGATAGAACACTTTATTAAGACACTTTTATTCTACTAGAAGGATGCAAAATATATGGAAGTGGGGGCCAAGGAAGACTGTTTCTGTGTGTGACTGCCCCCATGTTTGTTGTTGTTCAGTCATGTGTGACTGTTTGTGATCTTGTAGCATACCAATACTGTTGATAAGATTTTGTTGGCAAAGATACTGGAGTGATTTGCTATTTCCTTCTTCAAATGCTACTATAGGAGAGTTGATTTATCATGCTCCAGCATAATACCTGGCATGTAGTAGGTACTTAATAAATGCTTGTTGGTTGGTTGATTACTGTTCCCAGAACAAGAGTGAGGAGGGTGTATGTGTATTAATTGGAGAGATGGCAAATGGTAAAGTAGACCCTGGTTTTCCAGTGGATAACTGGATAGTATATGAAGCATGATCTGTAATAGTCAAGCATTAGTAGAGGGGTGACTCACTTCCTGAGCCACCAATCAGGACAGCTCAACCCAAAGACAGGGTCCTAAAGCTTAGTGGATTTTTTTCTTGCAGGATGGGGATACCTGGTCTCTCAAGGTCTGGTGCCAAATGTCTAGATAAGATAGCAGAAAGTCATTTGACAAGAAGCCGAGAGATGGTAGGGGAAGGTAGGACCTGGTTTCCTGGTGGATGTCTAGACAGAAAGCACCACATATGTTGTATACAAAGATATTAATGAAATAGTCCCTGCCCTCAAAGAGCAGCTTTCTATTAGGGGAAAATATATAAAAATACAAAATAAACACAAGGTAATTGTGATGGAAGGAAATAGTGGTTTTCTGTAGGAACTACGTCTTAAGGGAAACCATGGATTCTAATGGATAGAAGTAAAGAGGGAAGGCATTTCAGACTTGGGAGAGGTATAGCTTGTCCAAAGACCTTATGATAGGAGATTTTATGTGTGAAAAATAGCAAATAGATCAGACTAAAAAAATTGATCCTAAAATTTACAAAGCTTAAATGAAATGAGAATTTCCACATACACAGAAAACAGAAAAAGAGGATTGTAGATAAAACTAAATCTCAATTATGTACAGTTTGATTTTCTTTTTAAATATCTAATAAATGCAATATGCAATTTTCAACACTTTCCTGTTTATTATTCTTTTTTGATTGAATGGAAGAATGGAAAAAAAATATCATGTAGCAACAACACTCATGATTATATCAATATAATGTATAATAATGAAATAGCCAAAAGTTAACTTTTATGTAGCACTTACTATGTGCGAGGTACTGTGCTAAGTGCTTTACAATTATTTCATTTGATCCTCATAATAACTCTGTGAAGTCAGTGCTATTATTATCTCAATTTTATAGGTAAACAGAAGTTAAGTAATTTATTCAGGGTGACAGCTAGTAAGCATTAGGAGCTGTTTTTGAACTCAGATTTTGCTGGCTCCAGGCTTAGTGCTCTATATTAAAACATAGAACTCACTACTTCAGAGTCCGATTCTTTTTGGACAGCAAAATAATGGTTTGGACCTGTATACTTATTTTGTATTTAATTTATACTTTAACATATTTAACATGTATTGGTCAACCTGCCATCTGGGCGGGGGGGGGGTGAGAGGAAGGAGGGAAAAAGTTGGAACAAAAGGTTTGGCAATTGTCAATGCTGTAAAATTACCCATGCATATAACTTCTAAATAAAAAGCTACAAAAAAAACCCATAGTGCTCAATTATATTAAAAAAAAAACCCTCAAAAATATAGACATAAAAGAGGCTCCTCTAAAATAATTTTTAAAACTTCATAATCTAAAAGAAAAGCTAGTGTTACTTGTAATTGACAAATCTTGGGACTTTCCAAATGTGTTTAGTCATTAAACAAGCCTTTTCCTTTTCCTTTTTTTAAAAGGCAATTATGGTAAAGTGACTTGCCCACTTTATCCTGGATCTATCTTATTTGTATATAATGCCTAATTTGTTGTATAATAATATAATATTAAAAAGTTGTATAATAATAATAATTATTTTTATTATATCAGCTTCCTTCAAATTCCTCCTTCTATCAGAAGCCTTTCCCAATCCACCTTAATGCTCGAGCCATTCCTTTATTGATGATCTCCAATTTATTCTGGATCTCTCTTATTTGTACATAATTCACAATTATTTGCATGTTGTCTCCTCATTAGACTGCGAGTTCCTTGAGAAAAGCCATTCCTCCCCTCCCCTCTCTTTGCAATGTCAGCACTCAGCACTGGTGTTTAATAAATGCCTAATGATTTGACTTGATTTTTCTGTATTACTATTTGACATAGTGAGCAGCTAGGTGGCGCCATAGTGCATAGAGTGCCAAGGCTAAAGTCGGCAAGATTCATCATCCCGAATTCAAATCTCAATTTACTCTCTGTGTGATCCTGGATAAGGCTCTGTCTCCGTTTCCCCATCTATAAAATGAGACGGAGAAGGAAATGGCAAGGAATTCCAATATCTTTGCCAAGAAAATCCCGAAGAGAGTTGTGGAGAATGAGACACAACCGAAACGACTGAACAACAAAACTCTGAGATGGTACGAGAAATTCTAGCAATAGCAACAAAACAAGAGAAAGTTATTAAGGAATTATGCACTGTCAAGAAGCCCCAAATATCCCCATACGCAGGTGTTTGCTAGTTGTTTACTAGAGAATCAATAAAGAAACTAGTCAAGACAATTAATAGCTTCAGCAAAGTAACAGGATGTAAAATAATTCTACAAGAATCATCAACATCTGTGTATGGCACTAACAAATACTGTGATGAAAAAGGAGAAATTCCATTCAAAATTACTACAAGGTAATTAAAACATCTGAGTGTTAATATACCAAGACACATCAACTACAAAACAATCTTTAGAGAAATTAATGAAAATTCCAAACACTAGAAGGGATATTCAATATCCATACTCAGGCAGAATCAACGTAATTAAAATGAAAATACTACCTAAATTAATAGGCAGATTTAAATCAATCCCATTCCAAGGGATTGATTTAAAGAACCAGGCAAAATGATATCACAGTTCACCTGAAAGAACAAAAAGTGAAATAAATTTAAAAGGAAATAATAGGGAAAAAAGAAATAAAGAAGTAAAGTATTACTGAGTTTCACATTGTAAATTAGTAATTACAAAAATGAACTTGGTACTGGTTAAAACTAGAGGAAAGCAAGTGAATGAAATAGACTAGATAAGGACTAGTCAATCTAGCCTAAGGAAGTCTATCTATCTAGTCTAAAGAAGTCCTACAATAGCTGAGAACTGACAAAAACCAAAGCAAAAATCACAACAAACCCAGGAATACAAACTGCGTAGAGAGGGACTCTTTATTGGATAAGAGCTGTTGAGTAAACTAGAAAGTAATTTAATCCCTCTTTCATATAACAATCCTTCAATTGTTTATAAGAGAGAAGTACATACTTTCCAATCCAAACGGAAAAAAAGATTAAGTAGATATTGTTACTGAGGAAAAAGAAGCATGATGTGTGGCAGTTCGATGGTACCATAAAGGCAGGAAGACTCAAATTTCTGAGTTGGAGTCTAACCTCAGACACTCACTAGCTGTATGATCCTTGGAGAGTCCCTTAACCCTGTTTGCCTCAGTTTCCTCATCTGTCAAAAGAACTGGAAAAGAAAATGGCAAAGTATTCCAGTATCTTTACCAAGAAAATTCCACATGGGCTCATGAAGAGTGAGACACAACTGGATAAAAACAACTTCAGAAACACTGGAATGTTAATAGCCTGGACATACCATAAGTGGGCCGTGGTTGCAGGAATACTCATTTGCTACACAATATAAAGTTCTTAATTTTTTAAAGTGTGTATGCTCAAACATGAGATTGTATATTGCAGTGCTTACCAAAATATAATAATAATAATAGCTAACATTTATATAGAGCTTATTGTGTGCCAGGCACATTTATCATAACTTATTTCATTTGATCCCCACAACATCCCTGGGATGTAGGTTCTATCACTATCTTCATTTTCTAGTTGGAGGGAAACTGAGACAAAATAGGGAAAGTTTCCAAGTAATTTGCCCAAGATCATATAAATAGTTAGTGTTTGGGCTGAATTTGAACTTGTCTCTAATGCTGTGGCTGTACCCACAGCTACCACCAATTTTGCCTGAATAATTGAAAAATCATTTATTAATCATTTATCAAGTGATAATAATATAACATAATTGTGATGAGTACTGGGGATGGAAATAAAAAGGTAAGAAAGAATCTCTTTTTTAAAGAATAGGGTAAGACACTATATATAGGCTTTAGTTTTAAGGCATATGGAAAGGCCTGCTGGCCCTAAGGGTAGATGGCACGGTGGTTAAAAAAAGACCTGTTCATTTTGAACCCTTCCCTGGTTTTTCTTGATGACTATTCCTTCAGTCTGTTCTTGTGCAATTTAAAAGTATATAATACAAAGTACCCTTTCTGGAATTCTTTCGCAACTAGTATTTGCCTATATGGATTGGGTTTCCAGTAGAACAGCTGCTTTCACAGATTCAAAACAGAATTACTTACTCCTAAACCTATGTAGTTCATCAGCCCCTGCCAGTAAGTCCACCTTTAATTGTTAGCTAAGAGACACAATTTAACTAAAAGCAAGACATTCGCTAAGATGGGTAGAGAAAAAAGAGATGGGAGTGTGGGTAAAATGTTGAAAAAATGGCCTGAAAATTTCATGGAGAAGCCTGGTTCTGATCAAGATAAACTGTAAACTTACCCTAAAGAGTTAAGCAATCCAGGTGTACAGTCCTGGCTTGTACTAAGGGGAGGAGAGATGAGGATAATATCTGTATGGCTATTTAAAGTTTCTGTATGCCTTATTTGATTTTCACAACAGTTTTATGAGATAGATAAATTAGTCAATCAAAATATTTATTAAATGCTTTATTAAAATGCTTCATTAAAAAATAAATATTTCTGGCACTATGCTAAGTCCTAGAGATACAAAGAAAGGCAAAAATGAATCCCTGTTTTCAAGAAACTCACATTTAACAGAAGAGAGAAACTTGAAATAATTAGTTCCATAAAAAATATTAACAGAGTAAAACTGGGAAAGTTCTCCAGGAGGAGATGAGATTTGAGATGAGACATGAAGGGACATGAAAATGGAGAGATGAGGAATGGATTTGATCCCCACAACATCCCTGGGAGGTAGGTTCTATCTCTATTTTTTAGTATTAAGTATGGGGAACAATTACAAAAAAGGCTTGGAGATGGGAGAGGAGGGTTATGTGTGTAGGCCAATGTGATTAGACAATAGGCACAGAAAGCATTAAAGTAGAAGAAAATTGACAAGATAAGGGGCCAGGATGTGAAGAATTTTAGATAATCAACAGAGGATTTTATATTTGATTCTGGAAGTAATAGGAAGTCAATGAATTTTATTGCTGAGGGTGGGAAGGGAAAGTAGTGTGATTGAAAGGTAGACAAATGCTTTAGGGAAAATCATTTTGGCAGCTGATTGGAAGATGGATTTAAATGGGGGAGAGACATGAGATGAACTAACTAGAAAACTACCTCAGTAGTCTTGACAAGGGCTTGAATGTCAGAGAAGAGAAGGGGATTTATACAAGAGATTCTGTAGGGATAAGAATGACAAGATATGGCAATGGATTGGAAAAATGGGTATATGAGAGTGAGGAGAGGAATTGAGGATAACACCTGGTCTGTGAGCCAGGTGCCTCAGATACCCTAAATAATATCAGGGGATTCTGGAAAATGGAAAGGCTTGAGGGAAAAGATAATGAGTTCTGTTTTGTGTGTGTTGAGTTTAAGAAGGCCAAGTCAGTCAATAAGAATTAATTAAAAGCAACATAATAATAAAATAATAATAAAACCCAGCATTGATACAGAATCTTAAACTTTGTAAAGTACTTGCTAAGTGTCTTCTCATCTGATCCTCATAATAACTGGAAAGTAGATACTATAAATCCACATTATACAGGTAAGGAAACTGAGGCAGCAATTAAGTGATTTGTTTAGGTTCACTCACCTAAGGAAGTATCTGAAACAGGATTTGAACTCAGGTCTTTTGGACTACAGGTATGGTATTCTTTCCTAATTGCATTTAACTGCAGGATGACAGCTATGAAGGATGGCTGGATCAAATGAGACTTTTTTCTTAATTATGGGAGTAGTCTGTGTGTGTTTGAGGGCAGCAGGGAAAGAGCAGGATAAAGAGAAACTTAGAATTAGAGAGAGGGAGAATGTCAATGAGTCATTTGATGGATAAGATGAATGGATATAGAATCAAATCTGTACAGATTGGTGTTTGCCTTAGCAAAAAAGGTTATCCTTCATATACTAGAAGAAGGAAGTAGGAGAGAGTGGGGGAAAATGCCAGAGAAGTGTGAAATGAGGAGAGAAAAGGAAACTTTTGGTAAATGTCCTCAGTTTTTCAGTAAAATATGGAGTGAGGTCTTTTGTACAGAAAAAGGGAAATGGAGTGTTGTTGGAAGCTCATAAGAAAGTTTGGACTTGTCACTGTGAAGAGTAGGAGAGTGAATTGATTAGGAAGAAGCAGAATTATGCTTTCCTGCAATGAGGACCTCGTTGAAAATATGAAACATAAATTTGTAGTGGACTCAATCAATCATGTTTTTATGATTTTCTCTCATTCTATTCAACATCATGTGAGTAGGAGTGAGGATGGGGATGGTGGGAAAGATTTAAAGCTGAGATTTTGTAGGGCAAGATTGGCAATAGATCAAGGAGCAAGGAGATTCAAGAGTAGAGGATACTGTATGGTTGGATTGATTCATGAAGGGGTAGAGATAGGGAATAGAGAGAGAATCGATGTGTTCTGAGTACAAATTGAAGCATATATATATATATATATGCATATATATATATATATATATATATTTGGCTGGGGCAATTGGGATTAAGTGACTTGCCCAAGGTCACACAACTAGGAAGTGTCTGAGGTCAAATTTGAACTCAGGTCCTCCTGACTTTGAGGCTGGTGCTCTATCCACTGTGCCACCTAGCTGTCCCCAGATTGAAGCGTATTTTTAAACTTTATTTTTCCTGCTTTTTAAAAAATTTACAACATGGTTAATATGAAAATATATTTTACATGACTTAACATGTATAATGGATATCATATTGCTTTTCTTCTCATGGGTTGGAAAAGATTTAGAGAGAGGGAGAAAATTTGTAACTGGAAATTTTAAAAATGTATGTAGAAAAAGATTGTGATAAGAAAAAGGAATTTTGGAGTTCATGAAAATGAAAGTGATGTACTTGTGAGTGATAGCAAGACCAAGTGTATGGCCATCCTTGTTTCTTAGTCATATCCTCAATCCCATTTAAAAAAAGTCTTTTTGGCAAGTGTACATTTGGTCTTTGAACAACATGACCAGCCCAGCAGAGTTGTGTTCCCTGCAGTAGAGTTGGAAGGATTGGCAGTTTAGTGGGAGAAAGGACCTCAATGTCTGGTACCTTCTCCTGCCAGGTGATCTTCAGCATCTTCCTGAGATAATTCAAAAGGAAGCACTTTAGTTTCCTGGCATGGCGCTGGCATACTGTCCAAGTTTCACAGGCATACCACAATGGGATCAGCACAATGGCTCCTTAGACCTTCAGTTTAGTAATCCACCTAATCTTCTCCCATACTTCCTTCCCCTCAGGGCCTGCCAAACACTGAGCTAGCACTCAATGCAGCCTCTAAAGCCTAGATACAATAAAATATGGATCAGTTCTCTGCTGCTTAAGCTAATTTTGGTCTAATAATTAACACCAAGAAAACACAGGTACTACATCAGGCAGCACCACCAACCATATTAGAACCCCCAGTTACAGCAAATGGAGAAATTTTAAATGCAGTAGATAGGTTCACTTACCTTGGCAATATATTTTTCAGAGATGTCCACATTGATAATGAGATCCTCAATCCCTGAGGCTGATTGGAGGAGTAGGTCTTAGGAACTTAATAGACTTAGAATCTGCAAAATTATGTTTTGAGGAAACATTAGCATTTATTTTGAATTCCTCTAGCAGAAGAACAGGAGTAATGGAGAAGAGAAAGAATGTAATCCAGAAACCAAACATCAGTCAGGAACCAAAAAGTAGTGATCAGGTCTGACCCTTGTGATTCACCTGGGCTGGACTGGAGAAGTCTCTGGGGACTCATATGATAGCTAGGAGATGTATGATGGAAGTCTTGTCCTTGGGACAAGGGCAGCCTTAAAAAAGTCCCTTGGACCACATGTGCAAAAATGTTTGTGGCAGCCCTTTTTGTAGTGGCAAGAAACTGGAAACTGAGTGGATGGCCATCAGTTGGGGAATGGCTGAACAAGTTATGGTATATGAATATTATTGTTCTATAAGAAATGACCAGCAGGATGATTTCAGAAAGGCTTGGAGAGACTTACATGAACTGATGCTGAGTGAAATGAGTAGAACCAGGAGGTAATATTGTATAATATTGTACATGGCAACAGCAAGATTATACAATGATCAATTCTGACGGATGTTACACTTCTCAACAATGAGATGATTCAGATCTGGTGATGAAGAGAGCCATCTGCATCTAGACAGAGGACTGTGGAAACTGAATGTGGATCATAACATAGAATTTTCATTTTTGTTGTTGTTCACTTGAATTTTATTTTCTTTTTCATTTTTCCCTTTTTGGTTTGATTTTTCTTGTGCAGCAAGATAATTGTATAAATATGTATGCATATATTGGACTTAACATTTTTTTTACCATGCTTAACATATATTGGATTACTTGCTATTTAGGGGAGGGGGTGAAGAGAAGGGGGAGATTGGAACACAAGGTTTTGCAAGGGTTAATGCTGAAAAATTATCAATGCATATCTTTTGAAAATTAAAAAAGCTTTAATAAAAAAAAGTCCCTAGGGCCCAAGAGAGAAATCAAGAAGTATTTCCTAGGGGTTTGGATGGAAGTTCTGATATTGTTGGTCATTTCTGATCCCTGAGTGTTATTGTTCCCCATTTTTATAGATGAGGAAACTGAGCCTTAAAGTATCATCCATTGTTAGTGGGAAGGGGTATGAGGAAAAAGAAATCTCTGTCCCCTTGCTGCCCTCTAGCAGAGGTGGAGAGATCACACTCTACAAAGCTCCTTCTTACCGGTAATCTTAACTCTCCAGAGCTGGCAGGTTTATCTTTTGAAAGGCTATCAGTGTTATGTCCAATCTTTAACGAGTTCTTCCAGTTCTATCTGGGAAACTTTTCACATATCTCTGTCTGTTAGCACATCAATACTTCCTTTTCTCTGTTATCTGTCCCTTATATTCTATGATTACATCTACTGAACAAGATAAAAGTGTACGAATCAAATTCCCTTCACTACAAATAATACAACAAAATCTATCCTGAAGTTTCCGAAATAATTTAATTACTCGCATATGTGCTGTTGCCCTTAGGAAAGAGCAATATTTATACACTTTCCTTAAAT
The DNA here is from genome assembly GCF_016432865.1 of Antechinus flavipes. NCBI lineage: Eukaryota > Metazoa > Chordata > Mammalia > Dasyuromorphia > Dasyuridae > Antechinus > Antechinus flavipes. Next base: position 53,547,468 of record NC_067399.1, on the reverse strand, counting down.
CAGTCTGTATTCTTTTCACAGAATGATGCCGAGAAAAGCCCACTAGATTTGTTGTATGGGGAAGGAAGTTTTGGTATACTGAGCAGAAAGTTAGACCTGGCTTCCATTTTGGATTCTGCCCCAGATTTCAACTATGTGGCTACAAGAAACCAGAATAAAATTGAGAAACTGGAACCTTGAACTAGGGACAAGACAGAAGCTCTACACTGCCCCCCAGTGCTGATGTACTCTGGTACATCATTGTTAGTAGAAGTTCAGTAGTGTGGCTCTGGCTTTTCTTCTCTTGTCTCCTCTGGTATTGATGTGAATGGCTCCCGCTATGTCATCTCTAGGAAGGACACTCAAGCACTCATGTGGCATCTGTATTTTTGGGGAGGTCTTACGTTGAGTTCTGTAATGTTTGGGAGGCGGGACATGAAAATGTTCAAAAAGGAACTTGAGCAATGATGACATATCCAACTGATTTGGTCCAAAAGCCCTGTATCTGATTTTTCAAGACTGGCCTCAATCTCCCCAAACCAGGGAGGTTTAGCCATAAGTTAGCGTCTACAAAACAGGATGTAATTCACTGTAGTTATCTGAACCTCAGTTTCTTCATCTATAGTAGAAGGGAACTGAACAACAAGGTTGTTCTTTAATTCTAAGGTTGTTAACTCTAATTCTCTATGACTATGATTCTGTACATAAACTCATGTCTTCTCAAAGATTATAGTCTTATTGGAGAGATAAGGCATAAATGGAAAGTTAAATAACAATCCAATTTAAATAAAAGAGCATTTATGAAGTGGTCCTATATGTGAGATACTTTGCAGGTGATGGAGATCCAAGGACGAAAATGAAATTGCATCTTTCTGGGATTTGCTGTATATACAGAGCTAAGTAAAAGTGATAAGACAAACAAAAACAGTAGCAAAAAAAAAATCAGAGTGGGGGGGGTGGGCCTTGGAGGGACTCTGGATAAACTTCATGAGGGAGGCAGTACTTTACTGAGACTTAAAGGAAGATAAGGATTTTAAGAAGCGGAGATGAAGAAAGATTGAATTCCAGGCATGGGAGCCAGGCTGGAGGATGTCAAGGAAATGATAAGAAATGCTAAGTAAGTTTAGGGAATAGCTATTAGTCCAGACAGACTAAAATGCAGCCTATGCTAATTGAGATAATAATGAGATATAGTGCAATATAAGTGCAATAGTGAAATATAAAGTGCAAACCTTAGAGTATCATATGTGTGTGTATGTGAATATGTGTGTATATATGTGTATGTGTATGTCATTGATCAATTATTCCATGCTGCTTAAATAAGAATCAGATGTGAATGGATAAACTAATGACTGAATCAAGCATTTATTAAGTACTTATTATGTACAAAACTCTGGAGATACACATAGAAAAGTAAACAATCCAAAAGCTCACATTTTATTGGGGGGAGATTACACAAATGAAGGTTTCAGTTGCCAAATTCTGTCATTTCTCCCTTCATAGAAGTCTATTCTCTCATCTGACACCACTTCTGCAAGTCTGCCTCAAGCCTCTTCCCACTCCAATCCATCATCCACTCAGCTGTTAAACTGATCTTCTTAAAACCATGTCACCTACCCTCATTGGATAAACTCTAATGCCTCCTTATTACCTCCAAGGGGAAAAATCCTTTTTCTTCGGGGGAGCCAGATGGTGAAATGGATAGAGTAACGGTTCTGGAGTCAGGAGGACCTGAACTCAAATTTAGTCCCCAATATTTATTAGATGTGTGATCCTGGGCAAGTCACTTAACCTTAATTGTCTCCACTAAATAAATAAACAAACAAATAAATAAAACTAAACCCCTGTGTCTTCTTACATCCTCCACCTACACTTGGATATGGTGACATATTCCTTCTTGCTGGATCCTCCCATATAACATTCTGTCTCCAGACTGGGCAATTTTACCGGCTGTTCTTCATTCCTCTTGTTCATTTCCTTTTCCTGGATTCTCACAAGTCTTAGCCAGTTATACTTTCTTTGAGAAGTCTCCCCTGATACTGCTCCCAATCTACTTATGTTTTTTTCTCTCTCTGTCTCTCTCTGTCTGTCTCTGTCTCTCTGTCTGTCTCTGTGTCTCTGTCTCTGTCTCTCTGTCTCTCTGTCTCTCTCTGTCTCTCTCTCTCTCTCTCTCTCTCTCTCTCTCTCTCTCTCTCTCTCTCTCTATATATATATATATATATATATATATATATATATATATATATATATATATATCTGTCTCTCTCTCTCTCTCTCTGGAATAAGTGACTTGCCCAGAGTCACACAATTAATAAGTGTTAAACGTCTCAGGTTGGAGTCAGGTCCTCCTAATTTCAGGACTGGTTTTCTCTCTACTGGGCCATCTAACTATCCCCAATCTGTACTCTTTATATCTTGTCTTTACTTTGTGTTTGCAAGCACACAATTAGATTATGAACTCCTTCATGGTAGAGACTGTTCCCCCTCCCCACTTCTTTACACCCCCAGTGCTGAGCACAGTGCTTGGCCTAGTAGGTACTTAATAAATGCTAGTTGATTGATTGGAGGCCTCAGTCTTTCGATATGTAAAATGAGATGATCTCTGAGGTCCTTGATATCTCTAATATAATATAATTCTTTGAATCTATATATATTTGGTTGGGATCTATAATTTCATTAGTGCAAGAATCTCTTCATCTAAATAGGCTAGAACCAGCTCAAATTAGCTCTTAAGAGTTCATTGTTAATTTTTAGAGTGAACATTTACATTTTGGAAATTGGCAAACATCAGAAATTAGGACTTCAGTTATCATTTTTCCAAACTTAAGAAAGTGATAAAGTTAATACTAACAATGAACATTAAGCTTATGCATTTTTTGGAGGGATAGTTGTTAAATATTTACCAGATTTCTCCTAAATTTCCCAATCTTGAAACTATCTTTCCAAGGCAGATAAGGAACATGGCTATAATTTTTAGTTTTAGAAAGTTACCTGTGGCCTGAAGACTAACTAAATTGGCCAAAATCACACTGTTAATTTGTGTCAGATTTGTAATTTAAATCCTTCCTTTTGACTCTCAAGGCTAACCCTATGTATATAGATTCAAGCTGCCTCTGTTTCATACCATTGCAAGGAAGTTTCTCAAGATTTTTTTTTTTAAGGATGTAGGTGCATTGAATTGTGGGAGCCAGTTTATAAAAATGATTCATTCCAAATAGTGATGAAAACATCACTTGGGAAAATAAAGCCAGGGTGGAAGATCATTCACTTTGTGCTTCTGAATTCAGCTTATAACTCACTTCTGATGGCAGTTTCATTACTTTTACATGCATACATTCTTAAGTCTTATCATATTTCATTTATTACTAAGGCATTAAGTGACTTGAAGAAATACGAAAGGCATTAGGAAGGATCTAGGCAAGTTTTTCCAAATTCTCAGACCTAGGATTATTTTGGAACCATTGAATCTAGGAATTGGGTTTCAAAAGATATGGTTAATGAGACCAGAGTTTAAAGAGGGAATTTAGAGAAACTGAATTACCCACCTATTGTAGTAAAGCTTGGGTCATTTCTCTGCTAGATATCAAAAGGGTTCAACCTTGGGAAAGAAAACACATGTGATTTCCTATCAATATTGATATATTTTCTATCAATAATGTTGATATTGTGATATATTTCCTACTGTTATTGTTGATATATTTCCTATCAATATTGTAGATATTGTGGATATATTTCCTATCAATATTATTGACATATTTTCTATCAATATCATCAACACATCTCCTATCAATATTGCTGATATTATTGACATATTTCCAATCAATAATCTTGATATTGTTGATACATTTCCTATCAATATTGTTGGTATATTTTTTATCTATATTGTCGACAACTCAAGTTTTGGTAACATTGTAGCATTTGTGAAACATTTGTCCCACAACCCTGAGAGGCAGTTAGTATAGGAATTCTTTCCACTCCTTTTTTACTGAAGAACCCAGAGCTCAGACAGCTAAAGTAATTTGGTCCCACAACTAATAAATGTTGGAACTAGAATTTGAACCCAGTTCCTCTGATCCCAAATCCTACAGTCATTCCATTATAACATTTGCCTCTCCTGCTGATGTTTCCCTTCTGGATTAAAATTCTAAGATCTTGAGTTCTTAAATTCCCCTTCCACTACAATTCAATTCAATTTGATAAACATGTTTTTCATACTTGTTATGTGAACGAATAGCTCTGATCTAAGCTCTGAGAACTTGAAGACAAAGATGAAACAATCTCTATCTTCAAGCAGTTTATAATACAAGCTTGTAATACAATGTGTTTATCAGTAAGTGAATACAAAGGAATTTCAAGGAAGAATTCATAACTGGAATGATAAAGTCAAAGTCTCTGGCAGCACCTGAACTGTACTTGGAAGAAAGGTGGAGTTATTATGAGGCATAGAATCTTATTATGTATCTACTAGGTGTCAGGCACTGTGCTAAGCATTTTTACAAATGTTATCTCATTTCATTTTTACAACCCCAGGAGGTAGATGCCATTATTATTCTTCTCTAGGTGGCACAGTGGATAGAGTGCTGGGCCTGAAGTCAGGAAGATTCATCCTCTTGAGTTCAAATCCAGCCTGAGATGTCTACCGGGAAGTCATTCACCCTGTTTGTTTCAGTTTTTTTTCATCTGTAAAATGAGCTGAAGAAGGAAATGGTAAACCACTCCAGTATCTCTACCAAGACAACCCCAAATGAGGTCATAAAAGTGTTGGACACAATTGAAAATGACTGAACAACACCAGTTGAGGAAATTAAAGCAGACAGATTGTGTCTTACCCAGAGTCACACAACTAAGTATGTATCTGAGACTAGATTTGAATTCATAAAGAGGAATCTTCCTTGTTTCTCTACTACTTAGCTGCCCCCAATACTAACACTAAAAGACTTCTTTAGATTTGTTTGGAAAGTGCTTTCTCACATAAATTCTGTGAATCAGGAAGACCAAGTATTTGAATAGGTGGGAGTATTTTTACATTTTACAAATGAGGAGATGTAGGCCATAAGAAATGAAAGGATGTTTTGCCCATCATCACACAACTTGTTAAGTATTGGAACCAGCAATCCCATCTCCTGAGTTCTTTCTATTAGAGAAAGAATTCTATTTTAACTGATGTAATCAAAAGCATCTGTGTTCCCTGCACATTTCTCCAATGTACCAAAGGGGACCATTTCCAAAGACTGATTGTCTGATCCTTTCTCCTTTTGCTGAGTAAAAATGGACATTCATTTTGTACAAATAAAAATAATGAAAACAAGGGGAAAGAAGGAATAGTTTTCATGGGATTGAATAATTCCCCCTTCTTTACTATTCTCAATAGCTTGACATGTTTGAGTCTGATGTGTTTGAGTTCACATTAGATTGGGTCCTAGAAGACATGTCCAGGTCAGATGTGAATCCCCCCCCACACACACACACCCCTTACAAACTCATTTGTTTTATGTTCTTATCTGAGTCTTAAAAAGATTTAGTTCACTAAAAAGCAGGAGCATTCTAGGTCACTGAAATTTATTTAAAAATTAAATGTGTGTGGAGGGAACACCTCCTGACTTGGGTGAATTCTCTGGATAAATTCTCTTCTTGAAATGGAAACTCTTGATTGATTTTCCTTGCTCCAGTTCTGTAATACAAATAGTAAGTCAAACATTAATACATTTGGATGTTTCTTCCAGTTTGGCTGGATCTGTGAAGAAGGTTGAATCTAATGGTCCCTCAAATAAGTTTTATTTTCTCCTGGTGAAATTTTGGTTCATTTGAGGACATGCCCATAAAAGGTATAGGCAGGATCATGTGCCAAATGGGCATCTGACTGTAGGAAGCAAGTAAGCACATGTGAGGAAAGAGAGATTGTCTTATTTCATACAATAATAATGTATTTCTCTAAGAAGAGGAAAAACACACACTATAACTAACCTCTTGAAAGTCAAAAGTGAGCCTTAGTCGATGATCCATTGATTGGTGCTGGTTAAATGGATGGATTAATCCATGCAAATAGCTTTGGAGGTGTTCATTTATTCATTCACAAAATAGATTAAATGTCTACAATGTACAATATACAATTTTCAGGAAACATAGGAGGGGTAGAGAGGAGAAGGGAAGATACAAAGATAAATAAAACAGATGATTATCTTTGAAGAGTTTTCGAGATATACAAGCATATACAGGATATACACATAGAGGAATATAAGTTACAATGTCATAAGTGCCTAAGAATACAAAGAGCTATAAGATAATAGTGTTATTTGGCATTCAACAATCTTTTATTGTAATAAAGATAGCATTTATAACAGAACTATGTTTGCAAAATTTATCCCATTTTATTTCATATTAACTTTGTGATATAGGGTCTATTATTCCTCACATTTTTACAGTTGTAAATAAGTAGTTCCATACACTATATAGTTATTCATTCTCAAAGGGGACCATAACATCATGAAGGTGATCCCATGGCTTGCAAGTGAATTGGATTTAAGAGAGGAAAGGCTGTGTGGTCACTAGCTTCACTCTCTCCTCTGGAACTATCTGGGTCTAGTGGCAAGATATACATCAGGAAGAGTAGAGATGGCTCTGGATGCAGCAGAAGACATTGGTTTTGTGTGTGTGTGTGTGTGTGTGTGTGTGTGTGTGTGTGTGTGTGTATTACACCCTTAACTGTGAGTTCTCTGTCTAAAGGAATATAAATTTTGAATGCTGAAACCTTGGGCAAGCAAGATATCTTGGGCCTTAAGGGCTCAATTTCTTTCTTAAGGACTATGAGAGTCAAGGTGATTTCAGAAAGTGGAGGCTGAGGAAAGGCTGGGAAAAGCCTCCTGTAGAAGCTGAGATTTCATTTGAATCTTGAAGGAAAGCAGAGAAGCCAGGAGGTGAGAGATGAGGAGGAAGAGCATATTAAGCATGGAGAAATGGCTATTGTTCCACATAGAGCCCTGAGAAGGAGAGTCTGTGCAAAGAAAAGCAAATAGACCATTTTTGCGGGATCAGAGAATCCAAGGAGAGCAGTGAATTGTAAGGAGATTGGAAGTATAAGAAGGGCCCTGTTTATGAAGAGCTCTAAATGCCAAGGAGAGAAATTTATACTGGATCCTGGAATTTATTCAGTGTGTTGGTGGTGAGGTGACATGAACATACCTAAACTTGAGAAAAATCACTTTTGGGTACTGGAAAAAACAGGAAATGATCTATGTCTAGTGATTGGAGTGAATTACTGAAAAAAATTATGGCATATGGATGAAATGGAATGTCACTGTATCATAAGAAAATACTGAGAAACATGGGAAGATTTATATGAAAGGCTTTGGTGTAAAGGAAAACTGATTATATGAATGATAATAATAACAACAGCAAAAAATCTGGAAAAATGCAGGAAATAAAAGGAGTTAAGAAGGGGATATGGAAACAATCAGAACAGTTCAAATCTTGCCTCAAACATTTACCAGCTGTCTAACTCTGGGCAAGTCACTTAAGCCTCTTTGTCTCAATTTCCTCATCTATAAAATGAGCTAGAGAAGGAAATGCCAAATCATTCCATTATCTTTGCCAAAAAAAATCCTAAATGGGATCATGAAGATTTGAACACTATTGAATAACAAAAATATTAACTTTAACAAGATATTAAAATTGTCCTGATTTTTTCCACCAACACCCTGAATAAATCCCCCTCCAATACTCCTCTATCAAGTGGGGCTTATAAACATGATATGTCTTAGGATCCATCTAGAGACAGAAGAAGTTGTTGTTGGTGAAGTGGGAAGTGGGAAGTGGGAAGTGGGAAGACAGATATTGGGAACTTATTATAATGATCTGATACAATACAATGAGCATTTTTATAGTTAAGTACTTTATGAATAGCATCCATTTGTATCTAGTAAGTATCTGAGGCCATATTTGAACTCAAGTTTTCCTGATTCCAGGCCCTGGTGCACCAGCTGCCTTGGAGAATATTCTGTTTAGAGAAACTCTGTTAGTTTTATATCATCTACTCTTGTTAGGCATATTGATTTTTTTTCCTCAAGCACTTTAATTTCTTTTATTTTTTCCTCTTCTCTTAATTATCACATTGTTCTTCTGGACGATTATAGAAGTTTTTGGAATTGCTCCATTATCATTTCTTGGGGCTTGGTAGGATTTATTACAATACTTTCATTTTCCTCAGAGGCTTTTGACTCAATTTCCTTCATCACAGAAAATCCTTGTTCATTGCATTGGCTCTTTTCACTAGGTTATTTTCTCATTTTTCTCTTTTATCAGCCTGTACTGTCCCTGATAATTTCTCTGCTAGTTTTTCTATGACATGCTTCTAATTATTAGACTTCTTAACTGGTAATCCTTTCTAGTATGTATTATACAGTGTCGAAACAGACTTAAAACTTTTGTTTTCTATTTGAATCCATGCTGCCTGGTCTCCATTCTATCTAAACTATCAACATTTAATGGAACTGTGGAACTGCCCAGTGGGGGAGGATTACCAAATGGATCAGTGCTGCAGAAAGTCTCCAAGAAATCACTTCCCTGGGCCTCTTTTTCTTATTTCACAAACCCTATAATTCTGGGTTTCACCTTCCAATGTACTTCTATCTCTGCTCTGATTTTCCTTCAGTTGTTGTTCAGTCATTTTAATTGGATTTGATTCTTTGTGATGTCATTTGAGGTTTTCTTGGCAGAAACTCTGGAGTGGTACACCATTTCCTTCTCCTGCTCATTTGACAGATGGGGAAACTGAAGGAAACAGGATTTGCTCAGAATCACAGCTAGTAAGTGTCTGAGGTCTGGATTTGAACTCAGCAAGCTGAATCCTCCTGACTCGAGGCTTGGTGCGCTATGAACTATGGCTCCACCAAACTGTCCCAGTCTTATTTCCTAGGTACAGCCAGATTCACAAAGACAGTGTTAAAAAGAGCTTTCTTGTTCCCAGGGACATTGTTAAGGAGAACCTATGGAAAACCTTTACCACTGGATTTTTTCACACATTTATTTCAATTTTCTGGTTGGTTATTTTCTGAACAGAAAAAAAAATAACCTTTATATATACAGATGTATATGTATGTGTATATATACATACATAATAAAAATCAGATTTAAAAATCCCTACTTAACATGGCTCTCATCAACAATGAAATGATTCAGGTCAGTTCCAATGGCCTCGTGATGGAGAAAGCCATCTGCACCCAGAGAGAGGACAGTGGGAACTAAATGGGGATCACAACATAGTATTTTCACTCTTTTTGTTGCTGTTTGCTTGCATTTTGTTTTCTTTCTCATTTGTTTTCCCTTTTTGATCTGTTTTTTTTTTTGTGCAGCATATTTGTAGAAATATGTATGGAAGAATTGCACATGTTAATATATATTGGATCACTTGCTGCCTAGGGGAGGGGGTAGAGGGAAGGAAGGGAAAAAATTAGAACACAAGATATTGTAAGAGTGAATGTTGAAAATGATCCTTGTATGTATTTTGAAAATAAAAAGCTTTAATTTAAACAAACAAGTAAATAGTAAAGATAAACAAACAAAAAAACTACTTATATTGTCTGAAAGAAACCTAGAGAAAAGACATCATGTATCCCTGCATCATAAAATCACAGAATTTTAGAGTTGGAAAGGCCATGAATAGCAATTATTTGTATGGAGTGCCATCCTCCTTCATCTTTACATTAGCAAATCAATATTTTTGGTGAAAGGAAAGAAACAAGGATTGATTAAGCATTTACTATGTGCCAGACATGGTGCTAGGTGCTTTACAGATATTATCTCATCTGGCCCTCACAATATCCCTAGGAAGGGAAGTGCTATTATTATTCCTATTTAACAGTTGAGGAAACTGCGATAGAGTGAAGTGACTTGCCCAGAGTCACACAATTTAGTAAGAGTCTGTGGCCATATTTAAACTCAGGTGTTCCTGACTAGAGGCCAAGAGTTCTAAGCACCATACTTCTGCATTGGAAGCTACATTGGATAGCAAATATTCTCCTCCCCCCATTAATAATAGTTTTTTATTTTCAAAATACATGCAAAGATAGTTTTCAACACTCATCCCTCCTTTTTTTCTTCCCCTCCCCTACATAGCAAATAATCCCATATGAGTTAAACATGTGCAATTCTTGTAGACATATTTTCATATTTATCATGGATAGCAAATATTCTGAAAAATATCTGGGGATTTTTGTGGATTACTAGTTTAATCTGATACAATAGTGTTATGGGGCCTCTGAGAAAGCTTATGTGATCTTGGACTATAACTCCGTTGGCTCTTTCTGCTTTAAGGATGAAACAGAATCTCCTTGGACCCCTTGGTGGGGTCTTTAGAGCCTTTCACAAAGTGGTCTCAATCTGTCCAGCTTCATTATGTATCAGGCTTCTTCTTAAGCAGTATCTTCCATGGATTCTTGATCCCTCAAGTTCAAGATCTCGCCTTTAAACTCCCTTTTAATATAGTTTAAGCCCTCTCAGGGAAGCAGCTGTTTCATTTTGTCTTTGTATCTTTATCAGCTGGCTCTTTGTATGCACTTAATAAATGCTTAATTTGACTTCATTGATTGATTGATTCCAGGTATGAATGACAGACTGTGAAAAAAGCAGACAGAAGGAGATTATAGATGAAGTAGGCAGCTAGATGATACAGAGGGTAGAATGGTATCTAGAAGACCTGAGTTATAATCCTACCTCAGAAACTTAAAAATTGTGTAATTCTGGGTAAGTCACCACTATGAGCCTCAGTTTCCTCGAGTAGGATGGAATAAAAATAGCACCTAACTCACAAGGTTCTTGTGAGGATCAAAGCTAATAGCACATATGATATATTTTACAAATATAAAAGCACTATATATAGGTGTATATATATATATATATATATATGTATATAAAATTTTTTTAGGCAATGGGGAGTTAACTAACTTGTTCAGTCACACTGCTGTAAATATCTGAGGTTGGGAACTCAGGTCCTCCTGATTTCAAAGCTAATACTCTTATTTACTGCACCATCTAGTTGTGTCTATAAATTTTAAATATAATTGTTATTGCTTTTATGAGGTAATATTTGAAAGAGATCTTGAAGGTTAGCTATAACTAATTAGATGTATGAGTTTAGGCAAGTGTCTCCTCTTCGGGGCCTCAGTTTCCTCCTTTGTATAATGAGAGTGTGTTAAACTATAAGACTCTTTCGATCTCTAAGATACTATGTATATACAGTATATGAGGTTGGGATTAAGTGACTTACCCAGGGTCACACACCCAGGAAGTAGTAAATATTTGAGGTGAGATTTGAACTCAGGTACTCCTGACTTCAGGGCCATGCTCTATCCACTGTGCCATCTAGCTGCCCCTCCTTTTTTTTTTTCTGTTCTTAAAAGCCTGAGGATGATAGTAACTTAAAAATTTTATGAATAAGGAATAGAAGGAAAGAAATAATTATTAAGTACCTATTATGTGCCAAGACCTGTGCTAAGTCCCTTCACAAATATTGTCACATTTTATCTTCACAACAACTCTGGTGCTATTATTATCCCCCTTTTACAGATGAGAAAACTGAGGCAAACAGAGATTAAGTAATATAGCCAGAATCACACAGTTGATAAGTATCTGAAGCCACATTTGAACTCATGCTTTATCTACTGAGCCATTTAGCAGTAAAGGAAAAACAAAACAGTAACGAGGTCTAACAATTGAGGAGACTTGTTCAGTTGTTTTTTAGTTGTATCTAACTCTATAACTCCATTTGAGGTTTTCTTGGCAAAAATACTTAGAGTGGGTTGCTGTTTCCTTCTCCAGCTTGTTTTACAGATGAGGAAACTGAGGCAAACAGGGTTAAATGATTTGCCCAGGGTCACACAGCTACTAAGTGTCTGAGGCTGGATTTGAACTTAGGAAAGTGAGCTTTTTTTACTCTAACTCAGGCACTCGGTACACTGTGGAGCACTTAGCCAGATATTTGTAAAGATTGTAGAGGGTCTTGTCTGCAGGACCCTCTCTAGAATCATCCTCTTTCCCACTTCCATCTTATTTCTTTTCAATTTCTCAGGAGATTTGAAAACAAAACAACTCATGGTTTATAAGCGCAAAGTCTCAGAATGCTGCTGCTTCTGCATCACTAAGGTAAATAGGGTGGAACTATCCACATATACTCCTCAAGACCTTTTGAGGACAAGGTCCTTTTGAGATAGCTTTTCACCATCAAGAATGTACATGATGATTGTTTTAACTTGTAATACTAAAGAAAAACACACAACAAAGATGATGGAAGGAGCACCATATTCAGAGTCAGAAGATGCAGTCAAATTCAAACTAAAAAACTGAGTTCAATGAACAAGGGATTGTGTTAGACATAAATAAAAACCAAATATCCCCTCTTTTATAGGCGCTTTCCTGGGGAGAGGGCCTACACCCTGCACACAAGTAAGTAAAGGCATAGTCCATGCAACATAATGTCACAAGATTTCAAGAAAGAGAGTTAATGGGTCTGTAACAAGAATGTGATACACATGGAGAACACTTCAGGTGGAGCTACCTAGAGGAGAAGAATGATCATGTATAAGGACACCTTGGAGAGACTATAAAAAGTGGACATTTTGTAAACAGTTCTGGTTGGCCAGCCTTATGGGTGTCAGGAGCCTTTTCTGATTGACTGTAGAGTGGGAATCTTCTCCAGAAAGATCCACATTATCTTTGTCTTTATTTTTATGACACGATCTTCGGCACACATTCACGTTGGGCTATAAGAATCCACGCTGTGATTCACCTTCATATGGTCCCTGAGAAATAGGACCATTTTGATTGCTTTTTTCCATTCTAGATGCAAAAAGATCAGTCTTGGATCTGGCTAGGGAGAGTTAGCCATAGGAATCCAGTAAGGAGGAGAGGACAAGCATTTGTGAAGTACCTACTATGTGTAAGAGCTTTATACGTATATTTTTATTTGATCCTCACAAGGTTAGTAAGTGTCCAAAGTTGGATTTGAATTAAGTTCTTCCAGACCCTTAATCTGGTGTTCTATCCATAACAACATCTGACTATCAGGAGACCAGAAACCAGGTCAGGTATGGTAGTCATCACAGCATTAATGCTTCATAGATCAAGGGGTCTTTGGAAATGCTCTTCAAGATCTCAGCCCATGGAAGAGTTAAGTGTAACTTTTGAATGTGAATTTGGTAGCTATGTAAGAACTGAACTAAGCTTTGAACTTATTCTTGCAGATAATATAGCATAGGGAGAATATATACTCTAAACATTGGGAGAAACATTTGTCCACTTTTTGCTTTATCTTTGAAATAAAACCCTTGTATAAAAGCTACTGGTTTTAAGTAGATAAATGGAACTGGGGAAACACAGCTAGTAGGCTTGAACTCATGGCAGATACAGGAGATACCTATACACATCTCAGGAAATCTAAGAATGCTGAGGGGCAAGGTAGGAGGGGATCAAGAAAGGTCTCATAGAGGAGGAGATAGTTGAGCTGTGCTTTACAAATATGAGGAACATGGATTGAGTGCCAGCCCTGAAGTCAGGAGGACCTGCGTTAAAATCCAGCCTATCTGGAGAGAGAGAGAGAGAAGAGAGAGAGAGAGAGGAGAGAGAGAGAGAGAGAGAGAGAGAGAGAGAGAGAGAGAGAGAGAGAGAGAAACAGAGAGATTGAGACAGAGAGACAGAGACAGAAACACAGAGAGAGAGAGAGGCAGACATAGAGTGACAGCGGCAGACATAGAGACAAAGACAGAGACCAAGAGAGAGACAAAGAGAGATAGAGACAGATACAGAAAGATAGAGATTGAAAGAGAAACAGAGAGAGTTAGAGACAGTGACACACAGAGAGAAACAGAGACAGAAAAGAGACAGAGAGAGACAGAGGCAGAGACAGAGACTGAGAGAGAGAGAGAGACAGATTGAAATAGAAACAGAGTCAGAAACAGAGAGATACAGAGAGAAGAGGTAGAGAGGCAGAGAGAAATAGAGAGACAGAGACACAGAGATACAGAAACAGAGAGAGGGAGAAGACAGACGGTGAGAGAGACAGAGAAAGAAACACACCCAGAGAGACATACATACTGACACATAGAAAGAGAGAGACAGAGACAAAATGAAGCACAGAGACAGAAAGACACACACAAGCACACATAAAGACAGAGACAGACAGAAATAGAGGAGGGAAGGAAAGGAGGAGAGAGACAGAGATGGAGAAACAGATTATGAGACATAGAGAGGAGATTATGTAATCTAGCAGGCACTGAGAATGTACATTTTAGATTCCACTCTTTTAGTCTTTCACCATTAAGACTCAGATTTAGAAAATCAGGATTATTCACTAAGGGGAGGGAAGGTTCATTATAGTTGATGTTTTCCAAAGAACAAAGGATGTGATTTGCCCTCTACTTCCACTTCTATCTGATAATGGCCAAGTGTGGAGCCATTTCATGAAAACAATCTTATCCCAGGCCCCATATTTCCAAAAGCCAAATCTGACGGAGGCTGGCTCATTTAATTAAAAGAAGCAGCAGCAACCTTAGCTGTGCACAAAATGCCCATGTCCAGATGGGGTCTCCCTCGTTCTTCATTCTCTCCCTGGATTCTCTGATTCATACAGAAACTGGTGCCTCTTTACAGAAGACGCTGGAAGAAAACCCCCTTATTTTACTTTATTTCAGAGCATTCAGACTTTTTTCTATAGTAAAAATCTGAAGCTTTCTCTCCCTGCACTTTGCCGCTGTTTTCTATTACTGCTCTTCGTCAGCCTCTTGATCTCTATTAGGACCTGGGTCTATTTTTAATTCAGTTTGGAGCTGATCAGATTTGCAGTAATTGGCTGGATAAACAGACTGGCTGTATGAAGCAACTTAATGGGATACATTCAGTGACCATTTGGTGAATGCATTAGCCAGCTCCTAGGACACAGACAATAATCAGATTATTTTAACTCCCCATATCATGAGTGCCACATGCCTACAGCATGACTAACCAATGAGAGCTATGCCCCCTGGGTAAATAAGTCCAACCGGGATTTGCGTCCAATTGAAAATAAATTCATAGCACGATTCTCTACTAATATGTTTGCTTTTACTTGTCAGCCAGAAGAGATAATTAGTTAGTTTAACTAATTAGACACAGAGGCATTTGTTGAAATAGTATTGTAACAAAAGTTGTAAAGTTGTAATAAAATATTTCCTCCATGAACTTGGGGTTCATGTTTAATATGTATATATATATATATGTATGTATGTATGCATAAGCCATAGTGGGAAGAGTGGGCATGAGTATGGAAAACATATGGCTAGGTCACACTCATGGAGGACTAACTCCCAACTTAGACACTTTCAATATGCTCTGCTGATGCCATCATGTTATTCTTGTTGTGTCTGCTCTCTGATGATCTTGTGGAGCAGGAGATCTCGACAAGAAAATGTCCTGCCTGAGCTAGACTCTTCATTTCAGGTGTTGTTTCTTCCCAATAAGAAAAAGAGTCAGCTATATTTTTCCAGCTTTTAGTTTAGAACTCAGAGATCTAAGAGTTCTAGGAAGGTGGGCTTTCCCTCTACTCAGTAGCAGTCAAAGGGAAAAAAAATACTTCAACTGCCTTCATCTCTATGAGTTTGACTTTCCAGAACTTTAGCTGTAGATGGCTTTTTCCCCCAGAAAGAAAAATTTTTCTTTATAGGAGCCAAGTTCATTTGGAAAACAACTGCCAAACAGTATCACCTAACAGGTATTTATTAAACTCTCTCTGAATTTGACCTTCCTACTCATCAGTGTCAGTCTCTGTAACAAACTTGTTTTTGACTTAGAGTTATTTATTTAACCTCTCTCTGAATTTGGCCTTCCTACTCAGTACTTCCTACTGTCTCTGTAACAAATCTGTTTTTGACTTAGAGTTAGAAAAGCCTTAACAAATTCTGCTTAATTGCTTGATGGTGATCCTGTGCCACCAAATCCATTTCAAGGGAGATTGGAAATCCACTTGACAAAGAAGCCCAAATGAGAGTTTTGAAGAATGACAGAACCTCATTTTTACCTCAGCCCATTTGGGTCTCATGCAAATGGACAGGAGAGGTAAAAAAGCAAGATATGAAATTCCTTTAGGTGGAGCCAGGTAAATGTAGTGAAGGCATGATTTCTACCTCAATTTCCCCTTTCATGTCTTTATCTGTAACAACTCTCATGGCTTTGACTTGACCTCCATAATATGCTAGAGTGGTTTTTTTCTGCTCTGCTAGATGATGTCACAAAATTCCCTGAAAAGACAAATGTATGGTTAGAGGAGGCTTGCCATCTTAGGAGGAAAGGCTATTTGGTATTTCCCTAAAGTTATGAGACTCTAGAACTGGGGAAGGAATACAATAGTTAGAATAGATATTGGACTCTAAGGTTCACTATACATTTTTCCTATGTTATTTCATTTTATCCCTACAACTCTGTGAGATGGGTACTATTATTACTTGTATTTTACAGATAAGGAAACTGAGGTTGGTGATAATTGAGTGACTTGCCCAGGTTCACACAGCTAGCATCAGAGACAGGATTCAAATTAGGACTTCCTGATTCCAAATCAAGTACTCTATCTGCTTCACCACTTAAGGATGTCTAAGAATAAGTATGGGAGATAAGAGATGGTAAGCCTGGATGGTAAAGCTTCTTAGCAAATTGGCAGGAGTCCAAGGGGCAGATAAAATGAGAGTTTTCTAAAAGGAAATTGTAGAAAATCTGGATAAGACTGAATATGGTGATGAGAGAAAAGATAGCCATTGAGCATCTTGAGAGAGAAATAAGAGTTAGCATGGGCCAGGCAAGTCAAGCCATCCTCATCAGCTTGACCATGATCTCCTCATGGCTCTTGATGGTGAATAGTCAATGTCAAACTCAAATAGAAATGGGGCCACTAAACCATACATAAGGATCTCTGCAGGCTGCACATTGACTTAGAAAACCACACAGTAACATCATCTATATTTTACTATATTTTTTATTTTGTTAAATATTTCCTAATTACATCTGGTTGGGCTCCACTAAGGACTGTCTGCTAACCCAGTAGTGTGTTTGTAGATTTCCCAGGAGCCTTGGAAATAGTCCAAAGCCCCCACAGCCATCATCCTGAGAGCTTCTCAGAGATGTAGCCTGGTACCTACAGAGGCTACAGCCACAGTGACTGAAGGTGAAGAAGAAAGAATTCTTGAATAGAATCAGAAAATATCACAAAAGATCAGAGAACGAGATGCTTTTGAGGAGAAATGACATCAAAGAAGAGGCATTATCATTTGCTTCACTCTACACCCTAAAGACCCTAGGATCTTTCCATCTTACAATTTCTCAATATTGTTGTCTCCCCCATAAAACTGGGGTCTCCCTAAAGGAGGGAGCTGGCTCCCTTTTTTGTTTGCATTCTTAGCACTTAGCATAGTGCTTGACATGTAGTAAACACTTAATAATTGCTTCATTCATTTATTCATTCATCTAGCTTCAATGTAATTCAGTTGAATTTAACAAGAATTTATTGTCTGTTGTGGGTCGAGAGCTGGGATAGGCAATGGAGGGAGATACAGTATTCAATTGAGAGATACAGTGTATCAAAGATACAGTAATAAATGCCTCATTCATTCATTCATTCATTTAGTGATAGCCAACTTCAGTTTAATTCTGTTCAATTCAATAAGCATTTATTATGTGTGGAGAGCTGTGAAAGGAGCTGGAGGGAGATATAGTATTCAGAGATACAGTGTATCAAAGATACAGTATTTTCGTTCTTCTAGGAATTTATAATCTAGTGAGGGAATTAGAAGTATAGAGACAAAATTATAGTATATAATATTATATTATAACATATATTATATAATATGATACATAATATAAAGTATATATAATATGTAATATATAATGTTTCACATTTCCTTTTCATTTGTAAAACAAAGTAACAGGTGACCAAGTATCTGTTTGTGTGTGTGTGTGTGTGTGTGTGTGTGTGTGTGTGTGTGTGTGTGTGTCCATTTCCCAGGAAAACAGAGAATGCTTTCTGGGAGAAGTGTGTGTCCATTTCCCAGGAAAACAGAGAATGCTTTCTGGGAGAAGTAGCAATTGATTTGATTGAGATAAGAAAGAGAGCATATAATGGGAAGAGCACCTACCATGGAATTAGGAAAACTTGGGTTTGAGTCCCCTTCTGATAATTACTAGCTGTGTGATCTTAGGCAAATAATTTAACTTTTCTTGGGTTTTGGACAACTCCTTGGTCTTGGAAGTTTGGGCTGATCTCAGGGAGAAGGCACTGCAAACTAGAGCATTGATTTTGAGTCCCATTTGGTTCTCTTTTTTATCACAAACTCAAAGCTACAAAGAAGGGTTGTCCCAATCCCTTCGTCACAGATAAAGACGCTGAAGCCCAGAGAAATTAGGTGATGTGCCTAAAGTCACAAAGTTATTACGATGAAGTCAAGATTTAAACTTCTGCCTACAAATCCAGCCTCTTTCCACTCTACTTATTAAATGCTTTGTAACCTAGGCAAGTCATTCCATCGCTCTCCATTTCTTCTTCTAGAAAGTAGGAACAATAATTCTCCCCTTGCCAACCCCATCAGATTGTTGTCAGGATCAAATGAGATGATGTCTGGGAATTGATTTGGACACTCTGAGGAGCCATTCACATAAGACAGATGGTTGTTATTGGGTGCTCCTCTAAACTAGTCTCTGGGATCCTAGTCTTGGGTGAGGACATTAGGGATGATTGCCCAACATACTGCCTATTATCTTACTGCTTACTAGTATATCACGTGAATCCATAGTTTTGACCTCATTCAAATAATATGATTTCCCAAGTATCAATGACTTCCATAATCTTTAATGCACCAGAAGATTAGAAAGCCTTTTTTCCTATAATAGTCTGCTCTGTAATCTTCTTTGAGGATAGATTAGTTGGCTATACTGTGGATAAGGAAAAGCTCCAGGAATCCACTAGCTGACTCATCTAATGAGAGCTAACAAAACTTATTAGCCCTAGGAGGCAGAAAAGGGGGAAAAATAAATAAGGGACTAGGAAGGTGGTTTGAGATGTCTTTGTCTGACTGACATGCTGTCTGCTTAAGCAAACATGAGTAAGTTTCTCCTCCCTAATTTGGAAATGCTTTTTCTGTGGTGTCTGCCTGTCTAGTCAATGCTTAGTAAGATTTAAAGTCAGTCAGTCAATAAACCTTTCTTCTGTGTCTGCTATATGCCAGGCACTTTGCTAAGCCCTGGGGATACAAATAGGAACAAAAAAGAGAATCTCTGCCCTTGAGGAGTTTATATTCTAATGGGGAAGACAATATCCAAAAGGAAGTTGAAAAGGAAGAGAGAGGAAGATATATGGAGTAGGGGCATGTTGTAGAAGTAAGGCTGCAACTGGTTGGGAAATAAAGAGATGGCTATCCCAAACTCACTCCAATCAGAGCGCAGAAGGTACTGATGAAGAATGGGTACCAAGGTTGATGCAAACTTGTAGAATCGCGGTATTCCTGTAAGGTAGAATAATGGAGAAATCCAAAGGGGTAAAACTGGTTGGGAACACTACACAAATATGAGCCTATTGATCAATACTAATATTCTTTCCCTGTGGATTCTATCTCTTGACTAAATTGAAAGGTAAGGGACCCTACTCACTGGTCTTTGTGTTCATGGTGAAGTCACATCCTTTTATAGGCTTGCATTTCCCTTCTTGTAAAATAAGAAGGTTGGATGACATTATCTCCAAAATCCCTCTAATGTCTGATGTTTTATGAATCTCGTTATAGTTGGACCAAGAAAGCCCTAAATAATAACAAAGTGATAATAACAGAAGTACAAAATAATAATAATAAAGAAGTGCAAAATAATAACACTTAACATATCCCTTTACAACTTGCAAAACATTTTACATGTATTATTTGATTTTATCCCTGTGGCAATCCAACAACTACTAATATCTCTATTTTACAAAGGAAGAAGTAGAGGACAAAAGAGAGTAAATGGCTTATTCAAGGTAACACCGGTAGTATCTGAAACAAGAGGTCTTCCTAACTAATTCCAAACCCAGTGCTCCAACCACTTTGTCACCCAGAAACAGATATATCCAAGATGTGAGTGGTTTGAAAGTGACTCCTTGCTCTTTCATTCACTCATTTTAAAAAAAAATATTTTGATGCCTTTTGCTTTTGCACACATTCACTCAATGAACTTTTCCATGTAAAAAAGAAATTACAAATTTATTTTATGCTTAAAAAGAAAAGCAAGCTCTACATGATATAAACTCATTGTTTCATGTATATCTCCTGTTCTGCAGCATCCAAGGAATTCTTATTATATTTAATATTTATTAAGGTCAGAGCTTTATAGAAAACACAAAATCCATCAGCTCATTAACTAACTGCTTATGAGCTATAATCCATTTTATACTTCTAGTTTCTCACTTCACAGATAAGGAAATGAGAGAGGAACATTTCTTCTCTGGTCTTTACTTACTCATCATTTATCTTTGTTCTAGGTGTATACACCTAGTACAATAATCTACAGTTTACTTAAGGAACAATCTTTCTTCAGGACTTGTTTTTTTTTTTTTTAACTTCAAGGACATATAGAGAATCATGGCATCATAGATGAATAGATTTTAATAACGTTTTATTGACAGAACCCATGCCAGGGTAATTTTTTACAGCATTATCCCTTGTACTCACTTCTGTTCCGATTTTTCCCCTTCCTCCCTCCACCCCCTCCCCCAGATGGCAAGCAGTCCTTTACATGTTGAATAGGTTACAGTATATCCTAGATACAATATAGGTGTGCAGAACCGAACAGTTTTCTTGTTGCACAGGGAGAATTGGATTCAGAAGGTATAAATAACCTGAGAAAAAAAACAAACATGCAAGCAGTTTATATTCATTTCCCAGTGTTCTTTCTTTGGGTGTAGCTGCTTCTTTCCATCCTTGATCAATTGAAACTGAATTAGCTCTCTTTATCGAAGAGATCCACTTCCATCAGAATACATCCTCAAACAATATCGTTGTTGAGATATATAATGATCTCCTGGTTCTGCTCATTTCACTTAGTTAGTTAGTTAGTCTCGCCAGTGCTCTCTGTATTCATCCCGCTGGTCATTTCTTACAGAACAATAATATTCCATAACATTCATATACCACAATTTACCCAGCCATTCTCCAATTGATGGGCATCCATTCATTTTCCAGTTTCTAGCCACTACAAGCAGGGTATCTCTTTGGGGTATAAGCCTAGTAGAAACACTGCTGGATCAAAGGGTATGCACAGTTTGATAACTTTTTGAGCATAGTTTCAAATTGCTCTCCAGAATGGCTGGATGTGTTCACAATTCCACCAACCATGTATCAGTGTCCCTGTTTTCCCACATCCCTTCCAACATTCGGCATTATCTTTCCCTGTCACTCTAGCCAATCTGACAGGTGTGTAGTGGTATCTCAGAGTTGTCTTAATTTGCATTTCTCTGATTAAAAATGATTTGCAACATATTTTCATATGTCTATAAATAGTTTCAATTTCTTCATCTGAGAATTGTCTGTTCATATCCTTTGACCATTTATCAATTGGAGAATGGTTTGATTTCTTATAAATTAGAGTCAATTCTCTATATATTTTGGAAATGAGGCCTTTATCAGAACCTTTGACTGTAAAACTGTTTTCCCAGTTTATTGTTTCCCTTCTAATCTTGTCTGCATTTGTTTTGTTTGTACAAAAACTTTTCAATTTGATATAATCAAAATTTTCTATTTTCTGGTCAATAGTGATCTCTAGTTCTTCTTTGGTCATAAATTCCTCCCTCTTCCACAGATCTGAGAGGTAAACTATCCTATGCTCTTCCAATTTATTTATAATCTCAATGAATAGATTTTAGAGATGAGTTAGGTCAATGTCCTCATTTTATGGAGGAAGAAACTTTTTTTTAAATGGAGGCAGTCCTCAAACAAAGAAAATCATTTGCCCAAGGTCAAAATACTAGTAAATGGCAGAAATGAAACCTGAATTTGGGCCTTTTGACTGGAAATCTTTCTTTCTTTCCACTATAACAGATGTTATCATTATCATCATCAACAATATTTAGAAAGCACCTACTCTGTGCCAGGTACTGTTCAAAGTATTTTACAAATATTATTTGATCCTTATAACAACACTGGGAAGTAATTCCCAGGCTCATATAGCTAATAAGTGTTTGATGTTACATTTGAACTTAGAACTCTAGACCTGATGTTCTATCTATTGAATGATCTAGTTGCCCCTGGTTAGAGTGATCTAATATTCATCATCACAGACCTGGAACCCTGATGGTTAGTTAATCCAAGGATAATCATGCCCTGGAAAATGGGCTTATGCTACCCAAACTCACACAAGACAGATAAGTATAAGAAGGCCAATTTGCTAATTTACAGCTAGAATACTTGTTTCAGTCAGTAGTTTCCTCCTCTTCCCGGTAGGGACATTTACTTGAGAAACTGAATTAAAATCAGAATATTGAATACTGAACCAGAGCAAAGATGTCTTTAAGGTATAATTCTATCAAACAAGGGTAACTTGACATGTCATCCTGCTTCACTACAGGGATAAACTTGCCACCAGATTAGAATAGTCCTGCTGCTATGGAAGGGTTGAAAGCACACATTGATTATTTTTTTAATAATAATTTTTTATTTTTCAAAATACATGCAAAGATAGTTTTCAATATTCAACCTCACAAAACCTTGTGTTCCAAATTTTTCTCCCTCCTTTCCCACATCCCTCCTCTCCTAGACAGCAAGTAATCCAATATAGGTTAAACACGGACAGTCCTTCTAAATGTATTTCCACATTTATCATGCTGCACAAGAAAAATAAGATCAAAAAGGGGAAAAAAATAAGAGAACGGAAACAAGCAAGCTAACAACAACAACATCAAAGATGAAAATACTATATTGTGATCCACATTTAGGCCTTATAATCCTCTCTCTGGATACAGATGGCTCTCTCCATCACAAGTCTACTGGAATTGGTCTGAAGCACCTCATTGTTGAAAAGAGCCAAGTTCATCAGAGTTGATCATCACATAATCTTGTTGTTGCTGTGTACAGTGTTCTCTGGTTCTACTCACTTCACTTAGCATCAGTTCATGTAAGTCTTTCCAAGCTTTTCTGAAATCACCCTGTACATCATTACTTACAGAATAATCATATTCCGTTATTTTCATATACCATAACTAATTCAGCCATTCCTCAACTGATGGGCATCCACTCTGTTTCCAATTCCTTACTACTACAAAAAGGGTTGTTCCAAACATTTTTGCTTATAGGTCCTTTTCCCTTTTGTATGATCTCTTTGGGATACAGATCCAGTAGAGATAGAGCTGAATCAAACTGTATGCACAGTTTTATAGCCTTTTGGTCATAGTTCTAAATTGCTCTACAGAATGGTAGAGTTCACACACATAACTCTACCAACAATTTATTGGTGTCCCAGTCTTCCCACACCCTCTCCAGAATTTATCATTATCTTTTACTGTCATTTTAGTCAATCTGAGAGGAGTGAAGTGGTACCTTGGAGCTGTCTTAATTTGCATTTCTCTAATCAGTAGTGATTTAGAGCACTTTTTCTCATGACTAGAAATGGTTTTAATTTCTTCATCTGAAATTCTTCTGTTCATATCTTTTGACCATTTATCAATTAAAAATGGCTTATATTCTTATAAATTTGAGGTCTCTATATATTTTAGAAATGAGGCCTTTATCAGAACCCTTAGATGTAAAAACCTTTTCTTAGTTTTTCTGTTTCCCTTCTAATCTTGGTTGCACTGGGTTTGTTTGTACAAAATCTTTTTAATTTAAAATATCATAAATTTTAATTTAATATAATCAAAATTATCCATTTTGCATTTTGTGATGTTTTTAAATTCTTCTTTGGCCATAAATTCCCTCCTTCTTCACAGATCTGAGATGTAAACTATCCCTTGTTTATGTTTAAGTCATGAACCCATGTTGACCTTATTTTGGTATAAGGCATTAGGTGTTGGTCAATACTTAGTTTCTGACATATTATTTTCCAATTTTCCATGCAATTTTTGTCAAATAGTGAGTTCTTATCCCAGAAGCTGGAATCTTTGGGTTTATTAAACAATAGATTACTATAATCATTGACTATTGTATCCTTTGAACCTAACCTATTCCACTGATTGACTACTCTATTTCTTAGCACCAAATGGTTTTGATGACTGCTGCTTTATAATATAATTTTAGGTCTAATACAGGTAAGCTATCTTTGCTTGCGTTTTTTCACTAATTCCCTTAAAATTCTTGACTTTTTGTTCCAGATAAATTTTGATATTTTTTTCCCTAACTTCACACAGAGATTCTTCCTCTGGATCCTCAGTCAGAATCTGTTGACAAGGAGTCTCAGAATCAAAATAAGTGAATGACAGTACCCTGTCCTTGTGATGATCAACCTCCATCAAAGTTCAGTAGATTTTGAAGACTTTTTAAAACAGGTTTTTTGAAGACTTTAAGGCCTCTCTTAATTTTGCTAAAATTATTTCCATTTCATTTTACAGATGAGGAAAACTGAGACCACCAAAAAATAAATAAATGGTGCTGCAATACCAAGAATCCTGGAACTTGCTACTTGTGGAAAGCACTTCCAATTTTTGGCAACCCACTCCCCCATTCCCCTAAATTTCTCTATTAGCAAAGTGAAGGAAGTGGATTACATCATTAATAAGATCTCTTCTAGTGCTATGACACTATGGTCTTATATCACATAGTAAGTTAGGTCTGGTTGAGCACCCTACATATAATTCATGTTATAATAAACATTTATTGAAAAGGCATTTGCTTGAGAGTTATGAGACTTGAATTCTAATTCTGGCAAGATCCTAGCAACTCATTTGTTTAATCAAAAATATATACAGAACACAGGCTTTGGGTCAAGGGTGCAAAGGGTTCAAATTCTAGCTTTGTCAATTACTGTGTGTGATTTTTGAACAAGTCATTTAATTTTGTTAGACTTCAGTTTCTTTATACACAAAATAATGAGGTTGAACTAGGATCCTCTTTCAACTCTAAATCTATGATCCTATTTAATCTCCTTGGCCTTACATTTCCTTCTCTGTAAAATTAGGACTTTGGATAATAATAGCTCAAATGTCCTGAGCAAAGAACAGTTTGACAATGAAGAAATCATTTTACTCAGATTTTCCAACAGACTTTCTCATCATCATACCAGAAGACTGATAGGAAATGGGACTTTTGGTCTCCCCTCTAGAGCTCATCTGCTACATCACATTTTTCTACAGTGTTGACAAGAGTCCTTTAAACTCTAAAGTTCTCATTCTATCTTTAACAATCGAAGATTAGGCAATCTCTTCTCCAATAAGAAACTCCTTTGCTCTGGACTTATTCATATGGTTTAGATTGGATTCTGGTCTTAAAAGAGCCTGCTCACCTAGAAAGAAAGGTCTGACATATCTTCTACTCTTTGGCTTGTTACAACTTCAGTTTCCCTGGAGAAAATCAATTAAAGATTACATTTTGGCTCATGTCTGGGGTCTCCCCAAAAAAGAAGAATAGAAAGGTACTTAATGTATAATATGATCAATTATGGAACAGCTATTTATTTCCTACATACTAAAGAAACATTTAGCCCAAAGACCCATGAGCTTACATTGACAGAAAACTTTAACAAGAGGCAAGTAATAACTATTATTATACTTTCCTAGGATTTGAGACTTAAGCATCACACCATGAAGCAATATGCAAGACTGCAGAATAGTTATTGTCACATTGCAACTTATCTCTGCATTGTAACTCTCAAAGTCCATTTGTTCTGGCCACTCAGACCAGTTGTTGGGCTCCTGTCTTCTGGGTGGTATCTTCTTCGGTTCAATGACTTTCCCAGTAACCAATTAGCTCTAACTAAACAACCCAGGTTTTCAAATTTGACAAATTCACAAAATTGCTTCCCAGACCAGACATTTATTTTGGGATCACTCTTCCGTCAATCCATCGTCAGGAAGGGAAACACAGAAGGAAAAAAAAGACAGTTGGGGGGCTCAAGGCCTAGATTCAGCTCACCTAGCTAAATCTATTTTAGCTGCCATATGCTAACAGTTTGTCATTTCTCAGGGGTAAAGTGAAGGAAATCTCTCCCCCAACACCAACTCTCTACAGATAGCTGGGTACGGTCCAGATATAATCTGCAAATGAAAAAAGGAGAAAAAAAACTGAGAGAAGTTAATTTTCTTTTAAAGAATCACCGAGTCAGCAGGTTTTCCTGTTCAGGGGCCAATAAAGAGATTGCTTCATATCCCTAAAGCACCAGTGCTGAGCATTTTAATACACATAGTCAGCCTGAAGTAGGCAGGGCAGTTTTATGCCAACACTATTACACAAGTTTGAATGATTGATTAATTGATGAGGAGTCCCAATCTTTTGTTTAATAGCATATTTTGTAGCTTACTCACCCACAATATCTTTTGTTTATAGTTTATTTTTTCTTGATTCTATCTTTCATTCAGCTGCTAAAATAATCTTGCTAATGAATGCCTGACCATATTACCCCCATGCTCTCTTGCCTTTACCAACTTCCCATTGCTTGTAGAACACACAATAATTCTTTGGCTTAGCTCATTCCAGGAATGCACACCCTCTTTTTTTCTATCTCTTAGAATCCTTAGCTTCCTTTAAAGATCAGCTTATTTGGTGAGTTCTAGAGTAGCTGCTGCCATTCCATATGCTCTTCCTCTTCAGGTAATCATATATGTATATATGTATATACATCTCTGTTGTCTCTCCCCAGAAAAAGGCAAGCTCATTGGAGGGAGATACTGCTTTCATTTTGCTGAGTACCCTTATCAGCCTAGCACAATACCTTATACATAAGAAAAAGTTAATAAATACTTGCTAGAATGATAAATCCAATTTTGCTATCTATGCCTATAACTAAATAGCCCCTAAAATTTCTGCTTTGATTTTATTGTTGTTGTTATTTGGGGACTATGTGGGAGTTTGGGAGAGAGACTTAGATGGGTTGGGTGATCAGTTTGTATTATGGACAAGGCATCTATCCCCCAAAGCCAGCAGGAGCTGATGTGAAAGTGAAATGGGTTGGGCTAGTGCTCCCTATTAGCCAATCACCCCTCCCCAACAGCATCTCTGCTAAAATCCAATGGTAGTATAAGAAGCATTGCTGAATCAGCGAAATGGAGGACGGAAATAAAATGGAGAAAAATGCAGACAGCACAAAAGTATTGAAATGTTTATTCCAGAACTGCGGGCAGAGAGCAATTGATTGCTGTACTGGGAAGCTATCATCACTGCTCTGGGACTGGTCCTGAGAGAATCCACAATCCACCTGCTTTCCTAGAAGTACTGAGGAATGGGAACTACCCCAGCTAGAACAGTCTTGGGGGAGGCTCTCGACTAAGTATGTTGATGTAGCCTTGTAATCTTAGGGCCAACAGGGGAGATCTTGAGGACCTAGCAGATGTTCATTCTTACTCCCTAATTTTACCATGCCAGAAATTCTTTCTGACTTTCTTTTTAAGGGGGTGAGGGTGGAGAAAAGCTGAAGTACATGCATGATGGTAGAAGAAACTTCCAGAGTCAGACAGCCAATAAATATTTACTAAGCACCTAATATGTGCTAGGCACTGTGCCAAGTGCTAGGATACAAAGAAAGGCAAAAGAGAATCCCTTTACTCAAGATCAAAGTCTAATAGGGAGAGAGAGCATGCAAAAACCTATGTACAAACAAATCTCAGACAGGATAAACTGGAGATAATCATCAGGTGGGGTATTAGAATTAAGGGGAATGAAAGGCTTAGAAAGTGGGATTTTAGATGGGACTTGAAAAAAGCCAGGAGGCAGAGAGAAGAGAGGGCATTCCATGAATGGAGCAACAATCAAGATAAATATCTGGAATCTGGAGGTTCTTATTTAAAGAATATAAAGGAGGTCAATGTCACTGGGTCACGTCATATAATATGAATGGAGTTGGAAGGGACTCAGAGATCTTTTATTCTGATTCTCTTGTTTTCTAGATGAAGATGCTTGTCTAAGGTCATACAGAGAGTAAGTGATAAAACCAGTATTTTTTTGAGGTCCTTTGACTCCAAATCTTGTGCTCTCTGCCCTATACCAAGGTTGTATTGCACAAGGGGAAACGAGGCTCACAGAGAGTATGTAACTTGACCAAATTCTTAAAGCTGGTTATGGTAGTGTTGGGATTAAACTCCAGTTCTGCGGACAGTTAGCCCGAGTCTCTTCATAAAACAAGGCTTCCTTTTTATATAGACCATAAACTCTTTGAGGGGGCAACTAGATGGCACCATAGTTACATAGAGCAACAGGCCTGCAGTCTGAGTTCCAATCTAATCTCACACATTTACTAGCTATGTGACTCTGGGCAAGTCAATTAACCCTGTTTGCCTCAGTTTCCTCATCTCTCAAACGAATTAGAGAAGGAAATGGCAAATCACTCCAGTAGCTTTACTAAGAAAACCCTAAAGGGGATCATGAAGAGTTGGACATGACTGAACAACAACAAATGTTTGGCTGGGGGGGGGGGGGAAGGAAGGATCTCCTTTTTATTTTACAGCCGCCCATGAAGTGGATCTTCCTGCATGCAATAGCTGTGCAGTAAATATTGCTAATGATTATAGAGGAGGAAACAGTCACTTATTTAAGGTCCCCTTCATAAACACTTTTTTGTCACCAAATCTAACTAGTTTGAAATTCTACCATTAGATGCTCATAACTTTGTATCTTAAAATTTTTGAGACTTTTATGACTATCCTGTTACACTATCAATATCTCTTGGAGAGATAAACACTTTACTTAGGTAGCTGACAAAAAAGAGAAATTGAAAATGTATGAGGTAAGAGACCTTCAAAGACAACACTGGCTAGTAGGCTCTGCCTAAGGATATACCAGATTGTTGGATGTCCCAATCTTGCTCAGCTTTGGCACTTAGAATCCAAAACCTAAAGCTAGATGGGATTTTAGATGAATTACTTCGTCTAGCTCATTTTATTGGATAAAAGGGAAATCTAAGTCACTGAGAAATGGAGGAACTTGTTCCAGTTGAACTGGATGTGGAACTTAGGCCTTCTGATGACAAATGTAGAGCTCTTTCCACTGTAGGAAAGAACGGTCTATTGGAGGATCGTGGATGATTGTTTCTACAAAGTTCACTCAACATAGGATGGTTTTTTTGCTCTCCATCTCCATTTAGTAACAGGTTGTGCTTATGTAAGTGCAAACCATCTGAGAGAAAAAAAATGGAAATTTCCAGGGCAGAATGGTATAGCAGATAGAGCACTGGTGTTTTCTCCCGAAGACCTAGTTTTGAGCATGCAATAAAATTTGTTTCTTCATCTGTAAAATGGATCAAAACTTTCCTGACCTTTCTATATAATGGCTGTTGAGAGATGCTAATGAGAGAATGTATGTGAAAGTTCTTGTAAAGTGCTAAATACTATGGGGGAGGTATCAGTCTGAGGTTTTCACATATCCAGATGTTTGGCATTGTAGAAACAAAATGATGTGGATGATCATCTTTTTCACCGTTTTGCTTCACATAGGCATTGTCTAAGCAAGTGCAGAGGTGTAAACCAAAGTTTAAAAGTAAGAAGCAGGTTTCTCCTGGGTTGCTTAGTTCTGGGGACTCTTAAATCTTTTAATTTAATTTGTGTGTGTGTGTCATGGTCTTTATAAGCAGCCTAGTGAAGTCTAGTGACTTCTAAGAATGATGCCTTTAAATGCACAAAATAAAATATAGAGGATTGCAAAGGAAAAATCATTCCAAAATAAAGATGTAAGTTTTGTACATAGTATCCAAGTTCATAGATACCCTGAAATATATACAGGGGTCAGGCCCCAGGATAAATGTCCCCAGTATGGATAAACTTGAGTAGCTTGATGCACAGTTATACACATCTCTACTAGAAAGAAAACTTGCCTGGGTGCCATGGAATATTCCATTCGTCACCAGAGGGTGGAAGCTTGTCGGAGAGCAGGAGATTGTGGAGTTAAGATGGGCTCTCCAGGGACTTGGTGGAGGTCTTCTTCATTGTTAAATAAATAATGTATAAAAAGGATTAAGAAGAACGGTGATTGATCTGGCTGAGAAGAAGTGAGGGAAGGATGAGTTGTTAATTGGATGCTTGGGGCTCCTTCTCCTGCATTGGAGCAGACTTATCTGGGTTTCAAAAACCTTAGATCAGGGAACTGGCTTGCAAGAGCTTTTGAAATCCTAATAGAACCGTTCTGTTGCAGCTGCAAATAACAAAGCTCATCTCATCCCCGAAATACAAGACAATTTTCATACTTTAATTGCCATAGGTTTTCCCGAAGAGCTGACTTCTGGGGCTTCCCTGGGATTTATGATCCAGGAAATTCATGTTAAATTGGTCCCCAGATGACCTGATCCAGCCATTGTGTGCAATCTCTTCAGGGGTTTGGGAAAGAGCAAACAACCCTGTCTAATGCTTCTTGGATTTTCTTTCCAAAGGTGGAAGGCATTACCTGTTGTCAGTCTTGGGCCCCTGAATTCACTGGGAAAATTCTTGGATTAATATTGACGAGTTATCTGAATGACATCTATTATTATTGTTGTTGTTGTTATTGAATTGGGGCAGCACTTTCCCAAAGACAGGGTGGGAATTGCCTTCCCCTCGACAAAACTACTTGGATATAAAGTAAACGGGTTCTCTGTTTTTGTCTCCTGAGAACCCACTAACGTGGCTTTGCACATAGTAGAGGGAGCTTAATAAAAAGTTCGATCTACTTAACTGAAATTAGTTGACAAAAAAAGATGGATTGCTTGGTGTTCGGAGGCACCCGTAATATTCGAAGTAGAAATCACTCATTGACTGGTAGTATAGCCAGCCATTCCTAGGAGGTAAATAAATCTATGGGAGCTGAACTAAAGGGAATTTAAGGTGTACACTGGCAATCTTCGGATTTCTATTTTATGTAGGAAGTCCCGCCCATTCTGCTGAGACTTTTAGCTCCGTCCTTATATGCATTGTGCCGAAAGCAAACCCGATGGCCTGTTTGTCTGAGATCAGCCTTCAGTCTCCAAGGCCCAGGTGGAGAGATCTCTCTTTGGGGAGGCTTGTTGTTACTCAGTTCCTGTCTCTTTAAATCCAAGTGGCGAGAAAGGGGTATGAGAGTGCTTTGAATCTAGCCCTCTCCAGAAATAGGATTTTCATAAATATTAGGGAGGCAGGGATTAGAGGGAAGGGGGGTCCTATTTCCAGACCCAACAAAAAACCGGGAGCCCCTTCTTTCTGATAGAGCTTCCCTCTCTCCTTCCCTACCAAACCTCAGGCACGCCTGAGCAGAGCCCGAGGTGCCGGAGCGCGTTCAAGCCAGCGACAGGAGCTGGGACGGTAGGCAGGCAGGCCACGCGTGAGCTTTGCAGCTGGGGCGAGGCGAGGCGAGGTGGGGCGGGGCGAAGCGGGGGGGAGAGGGAGGCAGCTCCCACACTCGCTGCTCTTGTAGGGTGAGGGGCGTGAGTGTCCGTGTGTGTCCGTGTGTGCCTGTGTGTGTTGTGCGTGTGTTGTGTGTGTGCGCGCGCGCCCGTGTGCCAATGGGGCTGCGTGTGCGTGTGTGCGCCCTCGCGGGAGTGAGTGCGTGAGAGCGCGCGGCGGGCAGGCGGGCGGGCGGGCGGGCAGAGGGAGAGACACCCAGCCACCGACTGCTGCATTGCTGCTGAGCCACGACTCGCTCAGCCCCCAATATGCGGCCGCTGCTGCCGCTGCCCCCACCGCCGCCGCCGCCGCCGCTGCTGCCGCTGAGGGGCCCGCGATCTGGTGGAGATCAGCAGCAGAGCGGCGGCTGCAGGTGGAGAGCAGCGCGGTGGGCTTGAGTCGGGTCGGGCTCTTTTCTCCCTCCCCTCCCCTGCTTCCCTTCCCCCTCCCCAACCCCCCCTCCCCGTCCGCCCGCCCGTTCGCCCGCCGCGGGTCCGCGCCAGGGATTGGCACCGGCTTCTCCCCGACCCTTATTTATGATGCTTTTTTTCTTGGGTGCTCTGCCTGTGATGGTTTTTAGGCGGAGCCGTTTGCACCAAAAACTGTAGCAACTGCTCCCCCTTCTCTCCCCCTCCCCCCATCCCTTCCCTTCCCCTTCCCTCCTCCCCTCCGATACTGGATCAACAGCAGAAGAGGGACTGGTCGGGATCCGCGCAGATAGACAATGAATAATCGCAAGAAATTGACTTGAATTCCCCCGAAGCCGGCGCCGCCGCAGCTGAAGACGGCTCTCTTTTTTCTTTTTTTCTTCTATTTTCTTCTTTAAAGACAGAGGCAGCACAAACAAACAGTTTGTTTCTTGTACCTTGTTCCTTTTCCCCCTTTTTTTCTTTTTCACCTTTTGGGGGATTTGCAAACCGAATTACATGCATGTCCAGTGGGGGTAGGTTTAATTTTGATGATGGAGGGTCCTACTGTGGAGGCTGGGAGGACGGCAAAGCGCACGGCCATGGGATCTGCACTGGCCCCAAGGGCCAAGGAGAATACACCGGCTCCTGGAGTCACGGCTTCGAGGTGCTGGGGGTCTACACCTGGCCCAGTGGCAACACGTACCAGGGCACCTGGGCGCAGGGCAAGCGTCATGGCATCGGCCTGGAGAGCAAGGGGAAGTGGCTGTACAAGGGAGAGTGGACTCACGGCTTTAAGGGACGCTACGGGGTCCGGGAGTGTACCGGCAACGGGGCCAAGTACGAAGGCACCTGGAGCAATGGATTACAGGACGGCTATGGGACCGAGACCTACTCGGATGGAGGTGGGTGCTGCGCCAGCCCGGAGTGCTTGGGGAGCGGGAGGGAGGTGGGCGAGCAGGGAGGCTGGCGAGCAGGGAGGCGAGCGAGGAGGGAGGCGGGAGTGGCGCTCTCAGCACAGCCGAGAGCGTTCTCCATGTCTCTTGCCTCTGATTTGTTTTATTTGCCTGGGTTTTTCTGGGTTCTTGTTGCTACTTGGGTTCTTGGTGTCCGGTGCCTCGGCGACGGTGCTGTAGAGGCCCAGAGCTAGCTCAGGGAGGCTCCTGGCCCTCTCGCCACAGGTTGCTCGCTCCATATGTTCAGTGGGGGGTGCAGTGCAGTGGTGCTGCCTAGTGCCCCTCTCGGACCGTGGCCAGGAAGCCCGGGGGAGGGGGGCTTTACCTCGTGCCTTAGAATTGATCGGAGGGGGAAAAGATGCCAGTGTTCACTGCACCATCATAAACTAGAAGGCAAAGTGACAGTCAGAGGAGGGTGGAGAGGGCCTAACCCCAGAACCACCGGCCTGGGCTTTTGGCTTGTGTTCTCTCAAGTTGGGGGGGGTGTGCTACTGTGGGTCCCGCTGACTGCTGAGTGATGCTCGTGGGGCCCCTGGTCCTTTTCCTTCTCCACCATCCCTTCATCTCAAGCTCCAGTTTCAGGCCTGGGCTCAGCATCCCAATATCTGGGCTCAAGGATTGGATTCTTGGTTTCTTCTGCTTCCAAGGGCCCTTGCGGGCTTGGGATCTAACCTGAAAAAAAATGCCACTGAGAATTTTAGAATGCTGTAGTGGAGACTGGGGGGGGGGGAGGTGAGGCAAGGGAGCAATCCTAGAAAATAACCCAGGCCAATAAACTTCTAGGGGGTTGGACCTAGGCTGCTACTGCCAGACCAGGCAGCCTGTGAGGCCCATCTGTTTCCTGGATGCTCCTGGAGCTCTGATTGAAGTGCTTGCATTAATTTTC
Organism: Antechinus flavipes; assembly: GCF_016432865.1. Classification (NCBI taxonomy): domain Eukaryota; kingdom Metazoa; phylum Chordata; class Mammalia; order Dasyuromorphia; family Dasyuridae; genus Antechinus; species Antechinus flavipes. Next base: position 53,513,754 of record NC_067399.1, on the reverse strand, counting down.
ACCAGGAGTTTGGGAATCTTTTCTTGATCTTATTTTGAAGATGCTACAACAATCAGGAGGAGTTCTAAGAGCTCCAAGCAGTGGAGACTCAAGGATGTTAATGGCTGTTGGTGTCTGATACTGCGTACACTTTTTGCATGTCTTCATGCCCTGACAATCTAAATATTCTCCATAAGTAACACCTGAGACATACTGAGTGTTGATTGTTTGGGACACAATAAATCTTGGAAGTGAGTTTCCAACCCCCGGTTTCAGTTTTTAAGCTAAGATGAGGTACAGGTAGTGGTTTGGTGGAAACAGCATGTTTATTTTCTAGGCGGGAGAAGAGCAATTGCAGTGATTTTATGTTTCTTTCTTGGAGGGATGGAGGGAATAGATCCTGGAAACACATTTAGATTTGCTTTGGTCCCTTTTGTTCTGGCCAACTGAAAAAAGCTTTAAACACCTGCTTGACAGTCACATATACAGAGGTGAGGTAGGGCCGGGAAGTGATGATTATTTTGGCTTATGCAACCAAAAGGAAGGGCTCATTATTAAACAAAGAGGAGGAGTCTGGTGCACTTAATTATATAATTCTCCTGCCTATCAAATTCCTGCCAAACCCTGATCACAGACCTTGCTTTTGGGGGTGGGTTTAAAAAAATTAACAAAGATGGGGCAAGCTGTACCCAATGGTGGGATTGTGAGAGAAAAGGAGATGGGTCGTGGATTGCAAAAGCTTCCCCCGGTTCCTGGGCTCTGTGCATGTGTGTGTGTGTGTGGGGGGGGTGATGGGGCTTCAGCAGCAGATGTATGTGGACGGGGGAAGCAGGCAGCTTGCACTTCCCAGCTGGCATGTACCCTGTGCAGAGGGAGGAGTTATAACCCACGGGGCACCGACTGGAGAGCCCCACAGGGACCCTTCCCCCAAACAGAAAGCTTAGGAGTGCTACCGAGGCAACATAGGCCGGAAGTTCCCAACAGGCTTCGAGAAAAACTAACCTCCTCCTTAACTCTTCATGGGTCAGCTTGAGATGTGAAGTGAGGGAGAGAGGGACAGACAGGTAAAGATCCAGATCTTTTATTTGATCAAGGGTCTCTAGATTCCATCGGGATAAATGATGTAACCCAGGAGTGAGGCATTATCTCGAGATAACCCACAACTGGGGAAGAAAGAGAGGGTTTGTAAGTAATCTATCCTTTTAGGAAAAATCAACCCAGATATAAATGACTGGTCTGTGTTTGTTAGATACTGCTCAGGAAGTTTGGGGTGCAAAGTGTTAATACAAGAGATGTTTCTTTCCTGTGGGATCTCATAGGATATATTGTTCACACATTACCCAAAGCCCTACATATCTGACCTGGATGTAGCTGAGCCTAGCTCAGGGAGTGGGTCAGTGGTTTGCACTATAAATGCTAAGGCAGAAAAGCATAAGAAAACCACAGAATTTGGAGTAAAAAAGACTTTGGATTCCAGTCCTGCTACTCATTATCTGTGAGTTTGGACAAGGTCCTTATTTTGTCTTTGGGGCCTCAATTTCCCTCCCTGAAAAAATGCACAAAATGATCATTAAGGGTTTCTGTGGCTCTCACAGTGTATGAGCCTTTGAACTTTCCAGTTCTGCCCAATAAGAGCAGATGTAGTTGCTAGGGCACCTGGTCTGGGCAGCTTTGTTTTTTTCCAAAGGGAAAAAAACTTTATAATATATAAAATTTAAAACTGCCAAATCCAGCTGACAGGATTCATACAGATATCAATTCAAACTTTGATAATATATATTTCTTATATCCTTTTTTTTCTCAACACGATTTAATTTTTCCAAATACATGTAAAGGTAGTTTTCAACATTCATTTCTGTAAGACTTTGTGTTCCAAATTTTTCTCCCTCCCTTTCCTCATCCCTCCCCAAGATGGCAAGCAATCTGACACAGGTTAAATATGGGCAGTTTTTCTCCCTTTCAATCTAATTCTGTTGTGTGCATCTCCTTAGACTTCCTGTTCTGCAACAATAACCTCCAGATGTGTGGGTCACTCAGTTGGAGAATATAATTCTCTCCCCCCTCTCTCATTAGGAAGGATGTATCTATTGAAGATTATTTGCTAGTCAGTAATGCATCAATGCTATCGACTCCATTGCTAAGGGAGACTAGGAGAATCATGAGATCACTGTCTGTCAGAAAGGTGAACTTCCTGTCTGAGGTAAACAACAGTCCCTAGTCAGTAATCAACTAGTGGTAAGTGATGGCTCAGGCATAGAGTTTGGAAAGCAATGTCCTAATGAATTAATGGTTTTGAAGCTAATCCTGTTTTTCCTTGCATATTAGCTGGAACATCAGGAAACCTTCAACTCCAGTCTTGCTCTGAGTGCTGACTTGGGGAAACTAGTTTTCATAAATAATGCACAGATAGCTCATGACCGCTGCATTTAGATGAGATCTGTAGGAATCCATTTAAAGTGAAGACTTTCTTGACCAGGCTTTTCTCCAATCTCACTCTTTCCCAGGTAATGACACTCATTCCTTATTGATGTGAGATGAGGTTCACTTGTAGACCATCACTAGGATCTGCTAAAGGCTTCACAGAAATCTATGGGGCTTAATTTATATATCACTCATATGAATTGCTGTAGAAATTGAAAAACTCTCCTTTTCCTAAACTGGGTGATTTCAGGGATCTCTAAGGTTTCTTAGAATGGGCTTTGATTTTGTAATTCCTCCCCAAACTCTCTTTTCTGTAAACTCACTTGTCTCATTTCTACTTGCTTCTCTCCCTTCCCCTTTCTCCTATCCTCTCCCTCTTCTTTTCCTTTCCCTTTTCTCCCCCTTCCTTTCCTTCCCTTCTCCTCTCCTCTCCCTTTTCCCTTCTCCTCTCTCCTTCCCTCCCCTCCCTTTTCTCCCTTTTCTCCTCCCCTCTCTTCCTTTCTCCCTTTCCCTATTCTTTCTTCTTTCTTCCCCTCTATTATTCTTCCTTTTCATCTCCTCTCCCCTTTCCCCCCTTTTCTTTTTCCCTCCCTTTCCTTTTCCTCTCTTCCCCTCCTCTCCTTTTCTCTCCTTTTCCTTCCTCTTCCTTTCATTTCTCTTTTCCCCTCTTCTCTTTTGTCCGTCTCTCCTCCTCTTGTACTCATCTATTTCGCAGAAATACTGACTTTTTCCTCATCCATTTGACCTCCATACCCTTCTCAGGTAAATATTTCCTTCTCAGTGCATTGCACACAGGAACCCATCCCTCAGACTCAAAGTCACCCCCTACAAATAAACTCACCCACACCCTGAAAAAATGAGTCATCTCACACACACACTCCTCTCCCCCTCCTCCTCCACACATACCCGCATACATATCTCTCTAATACACACATTCTATACACAGGCCCAGATTACTCATCCCACACACATCACACACACCCACAGTCAAAATTCAGATACACTTCAAGCACATGTACACATGGGTGTGTGTGGTACGCGTGCGCACATGCACACGCCTGCCATCTAAAGATATTTTTCATCCCATTAGACAAATCACAGACACAGGAGCTTCCATTCAGGCATTAAACCTTGTCTCTGAAATATGCACACCAAAACAAGTGGTTCATATAAAACACTTTCCCCTAAAATATAACCCTTTTCCTTCAGAGCCATACTTAAAATCTTTGTCTCACCTGTTAAAACTCATCCTTTAAAGCCAACCCAAGTGCTACCACATCCAGGAAGATCTCCTTGATCTCTCAAGTCAGTGATAGCCTCTATGCTCTCAAATATTATATAGATTTTTGCTTGCACCTTTCATATGGATTTAATTTAATATATATTACTCTTTCATATAATTCTTCTTGGCTGTACTCTCCATGAGAGATGAAACCTAAGCCAGTAAGTATCTAGCATAGAGCTTTGAACACAACAGGAACTGAATTAATGTTTGTTGAATAAATACAGACTCTACAATGTCCTTGAGGGGCTTCAAGTTACTAATGAAATTATGTGATTTGACTTTATTTAAAATTAATGCACTCTAAAGAAATCATACCATATATGGCTCCTTGGAAATAGAGTATCAAAAATATGAAACATTGGAGAAAATATTCATGTCATGGTAGGTTGCATTTTTCAAAGTCTAGTGTCTACAAGAGGAAAGCAATAGTCACCTACATATCTTGACCTAGTCAGATTCCATGGGTTATATGGTTAGTTTGGGTGCCACAGTTTAAGAGACCAATGGGCTGGGAGATGTCTAGATGGAAGTGACAAAGTGGGTGAGGGATCTGAAATCCTATCTTATGGAAGCTCTGTTGAAGGAAATGGTATTATTTCATCTACATCAATAAGAGTTAGAGAGGAGATGTGATTGCTCTTTTCAAGTATCTGACAAAGTAAATTTTTATGCTTGGTCTCAGAGGGTAGAATTAGGACTTGTGGGTGGAAGTTAATTGGGAGACAGATTTTGGCTTAATACAAGGCAGAACTTCTTAACAATTATAGAGGCTTCAAAATGAGCCACCTTGTTAGACTGATTCCTCTATCACTTGAAATGTTTGAGCAGAGGCTAGGTAGTTCTTTGTCAGGGATGCTTTAGAAAGGATTCATGTTTTGGGTAGGGAATGGACCAGGTATAATAATTGTTATTGTTAAGTCATTTCAGTCATGGCCAACTCTGCTTTGCCCATTTGGAGTTTTCTTGATAAAAATACTGAAAAGTTTTGTTGTTTCCTTTTCCACTCAATATACAGATGAGGAAACTGAGACAAACAGGGTTAAGTAACCTGCTTAGAGTCACACAGCTAGTAAATATCTGAGGCCAGATTTGAACTTGGGAAGATGAGTCTTCTTGACTTCAGACCTGGCATTCTATTCATTTAGCCACCTAGGTGCCCAGAAATAATAATACAATACACCAAATGTTTTTATTAAGCATTTATGATGTGCCAGATACTATGATAAGTGCTAGGGCTACAAATAAGAAAAAGAGTCTCTACCTTCAAGGTGCTTACAGTTTAATAGGGAAGGGCAGAAAACACAAAAAATGCTGAAAAATGGAGGGGAGGAGAGAAGGTGCAGATGACCTCTGAAATCCATTCTATATTTGATCTATTTATATTTTAAAAAATCAAAATGCCTATTTTTTTGAAGTAACAAATCAAATAGTGTAGACACTGCCAATAAGAACTAATTTTAGAAACAGAAAAGGAGGAAACACCTATAATCAAGGGGAAAGGTGGATCCTGGAAAATTATCTTTCAGCTACTTTTAAAGAAAGAAAAAAATAGAAAAAAGACAGATAAAAGTGAAAGGAAAAGAAATTCAAGAGTATCTACCTTTTAGTCACCAATTATAGTTGAAAAAGCAGTGTTATTAAATAAAAAATCTTTACCCCAACTCAACTCTAGAACTGTTTGCCAGCCTTTTCATTAGGAAGCCTCAGGCAGCTAAGTGAAGTACACAAAGAATCAGTATCCCCCTAAAAGAGCTTACCCATTCTAGGAGTGACTAACTCAGATGTTAACAATTAACCTAGCTAACCCTGGGAAAAGCACAACTCAATCTTTACCCTCTCTAGGGAGACCAAACTAGAGAGGTGAAAGCTTGGGAGAGAACCTGGAAACATTCAGTAATAATAACAAAGAAGTCTTACTTTTTTACCCTTAAGAACCAAAAGGTTTCTCAACTAAAAAAAAAAAGTAGAAAAAATATTCCTTTGTCGATCTCTCTATTTCCCTTGCCTCAGTGGAATCTGTCAGCCCAAGTAACAAGAAAGATTGAGAAAGGAATGCACTTTGTTTCCCATTTTACACCTGTAAATAACAGAAACATGCCACAGTAATTTTATGAATAAATAAAATTCCATATGACAACATATATAAGGATTACGAGGGCAGGGAATTGTTCCATTTTGTTTTTGTATGATCCTGGCCTAGAACAGTCCCTTAACATAACTGATACTTAATCAGATGTTTCAGTTCAGTTGAATGAAAGGCAGTGGGTTGTGTGCTTCAAGTGAACTAGTTACATGACACAGTAGAGAGAACTCTGGATCTGGAGTCAAGACAAGGCATAAAATCCCAGCTCTGACACTCACTACCCATGTGACTTTAGACAAATCATTTCCCTTCCCTGGACATCAGTTTCCTTTTCTATAAAACAACTTCACTAGACTAGTAAATTTCTAAGATCCCATCTGGCTTTAAATTCCATAAACAAATAGATGGTGGAAGGCTCCTGCCTCAGGTGTTTACTAATTGTATATTCTTGGGAAAGTTACTTAATCTCTGTCTGTCTCATTTGTGAGATGGCATAATAATAGTACATACCACCTTAAAGTGCTTTATAATTCTAGATCTTATGTCTCTAAACAAGCAAAATGACTCAAGGTATGCATAGAGGACTGTAAAAAACAAATATCATGTGTACTAAGTCTTCTCCAATCATTTTCTTTCCTCACAAATATCTCTAAGTTGGTATTTCCAGGACTTAAAATTTTTCAGAACTAAATCTCCAAGGCTCTTTTCCTCTTTAAGATGGCGAGGCAACATGTTGAAGTCTGTTCTTCTTAATCTGTTCAGGACCTTGGAGAGTGTTCACCAAATAAATACATATATTTTTCCCTTCCAGGTTTTCAGTGCATTGTAGGTTCTTCTTTTCATTGACTTAATGGCCTAAGATCTCAGACCTCTTAGAGTCATCTCTTATAACTAAACAAAGAAATTACAGAGTAAATAGCTTAGAAATCTGAGACTTTACTACTATAAGAAACTTCATGGAGTAGTTGCTTATTTCATTTTATTTATCATTTTTTGGTTCTAGCATTGCATTGAGATGGTTGAAAGGATCGCATAATTAGGGAAATTATGTTTTTGCAGTGAGTTCGAATAATCTTATCAGAATTTATGAAAACTGATTTGATGTTTGAAGTGGCTTTCTTCCTTTGATTTCCTTCATTTACCATTGGGCTTACAGTTGGATTTATGAGCATGTGACTGAAAGTCAGTATTGGACTGATTGATTTTGTCCACGTAGCCAATGGGATGGAATATTCACCATAGCCTTTCCAAACTAGAATTCATTGATTAATTGTTACTATAAATAACATTAATAATAGGAATTATTAACCCTGTCTGTCCTATAGTTTACACTCCTTGTGAGGACTCTGTTACTTAATTGGAGATTTAAAGGAAAGGAAAAATTTTATCAATGTTTCCCTAATCAGATTAGCTGAACTTGCAAAACAAAATTCTTTTAAAGAATAATGTTTTGTAGTTTTCTTATCATGGATTCTATTTAATTGCTAATTGTTGGCTCTTCCTCTTGAGTGATTCTTTATTGAATTTTTGCATGACTAAGACATAGTCTGAATAATGCTGATAATATAGTAAAAATGACATAACTAATATTTGGAAAGTGTTTTTTTTTAACATGTTTTTGCTGCTTCTTTATGTGCTCAGCACAGTGCCTGGAACATAATAATTACTTAATGAATGCTTATTGGTTGATTGATATTATTCCATTTGGTCTTCAAAATAACTTTATAAAATAGTTTGAGCATTATGCTTCCCATTTTACAGATGAGGGAATAGACGCCAACTTGAGAGGTGAAGTGATGCATTTATAGTCATGTGATTGCTAAGTGAAAGAACCAGGACTTAAAGCCAGGTCTTCTCTCTTTAAATTTACTACCTTTTTATCTCTATCCTTTTGCCTCTTGAAACTAATGTCTAAGACTATGTTTGGAGGAATTTTCTATGAATGCCGTTATGTATTCTCTCCCTAATTCCTATTATTAGTGAAAATGATTTTTGATTAAGAATATGAAATAGGGGGAAAAAGAGTAGAATGATAAAGGGGAAAAGTTAGGTGGTTACTAATTACTAACCTTAGAATTGTCTCTAGGATTGGAATTTCCTTTTTAAAAAATTTCAGTAGCATTTCATTTTTCTAATTACATATAAAGATCATTTTCAACATTCATTTTTATAAGATTTTGAGTTCCAATTTTTTTTTCTCCTTCCTTCCCTTACCTCTTCCCTTCCCAAGACAGCAAGCAATCTGATATAGGTTATACAATCATTTAAAACATATTTAGGATTGAAATTTCAAAGCTGAAATTTGATGTTCACATGCCATGTGTGGTATGTATGCCCATGTAAAAACATGGCCTCAAATACTCATGTTGAGTCCCATCAAAGGAAAGAAAATAACAATTGGACAAGAAAGCCCATTAAGATTCCTTCTAGGTCTATTTGTTTTGCTCTATTTTGTCTTGTCTTTTTGATTCTGATGAATGAAGTTATTGTTCATTCAACAAACATATAACAAACAATCCATTCTGATCTAGGTATTATGGGGAAGACATATATACACATAAACTAAAAGGTGTGGTTTCCTGCCTTTATAGAATGTCTTGGAGGGGTGAGTGGGTTCGTACACCTTGACCACACCAAATGTTAAGAGAAAAGGGAACAAGTGCTTTAATGTGCCAGACAGTATGCTAAGAGCTTTACACATATTCTCATTTGATCCTAAGAACAATCTTGGGATATAAGTTGAGGAAACTGAGGTAGGAAGAGATTAAATGATTTCTCTAGTTCCACAGTTAGTAAGTATGAGGCTGAATTTGAACTTCCTTACTCCAGGTCAGAAGAAGGAGAAATCATGATAGGCCGGGGATAGGTCAAAGAAGGCTCCTTGGAAGGTAGACCTTAAAAATGGACAAGGGCTTGGCTAAGGAGAGATGATGAGAGTGGCAGGGATAATAGTCTGAGCAAAGGCTCAGATTTGTATATACTAGGTGTGCTAAGGGAATATCAGTGGCAGAGGCTGGGGAGAGTGAAGGATGTGTGTAGGGGAAGGAATAAGAGAAAAGGCTGAAGATGAGGTTGACGACCGAGCCCTGCCTCTCCCTCACTCCTCTGATGCCTTTCTTTTAACAACCTCTCATGGGAGAGTGTTCATTTCCCAAGAGGCTCAAGTGCCCACTAAAAGAAGAAAAACTACCCAGGAAGCTCTCTGGTGTTTGGTAATAATTACTTCTTGCTCATTAGGCTCTAGTCAGTAGCTACTTTAATGGGCTGGAGCTAGGAATCATTTTACGGGTAGAGAAAAAAAAAGCACATCTTTGGGCTAAAAGGAAGCTAGGAATGATACCATTCCCCTCCCCCCCCCCTTTTTTTTTGAGAGGGAGGGAAATAGAACCAGAACAGCATGAAGGAATGCAGAAATAAAGGAGGGGTCAGAGGACTTCCTGTCTTTGCTCATAGCCCTGCTAACACTTAACTTTACTGCTTAAAAATAGTGGATTCATCTCTTTGGGGATAATCCTCAACAAAGTTAAAATCCCATGTGGCACTTTGTCTCCTTGTTCATTGTAACCAGTTTTTGTGTGTGTGTGTTTTTTTTTTTTTTTTGAGGAAAGGGGTAGTGTGTGTGTGTGTGTGTGTGTGTGTGTGTGTGTGTGTGTGTGTGTGTGTGTGTTTGGGAAATGCAAATTAATTTAAATTAAAAAAAAACACATATGGGAAATAAATCTACTGGAAAAAGTCTCTTCAGATGACTTTTAAATCTTAGCATGAATAATTTTTTAATCAGAATAGAATGGTTATAATTGGTAAAAATCTTAGGACAGAGAATACTAGAACTGGAAAAGACTTTGAGACCTAGAATATCAGAGTTGAAAGACCTTTTAGAACATAGAATGCCAGGGCTGGAAGGATCCTTACAACATAGATTATCAGAGTTAGAAGGGATCTTAGAACATTGGTTATTAGAGCTGGAACATGACCAAGAACAGGTATTGTTAGAGCTAGAAGGGATCTTTGAACATAGACTGTCTGAGCTGGAGGGGACTTTAGGACAGAGAGTGTCAGAAACTGGAAGAGAGAATATCTGAGCTAGGAAGGACCTCAGAGAACAACACTATCATTTGAAAGGAGAGGAAAGGGAGACCCAGACTAGAGAAAAGGCTTACCTAGACCATACAGAAAATATTGGCAGAGTTGGGTCTTGAATTCAGGTCTCCTGACTTTTGTCTGCTGTTCTTTTCATTTGACCATGACTACATATGCTATTTAGGTTATCCATGCCATTGGTCCCCCTGGAGTGATGTGAATAAACATCTTCTGAGTTTGTGTGTTATTTTGTGACTTGACTGTTGCAGGGTACTCTCAAGAGTAAATTCATTAGTTGCCCACTAGAGAATGGAGCATATTTATAGCAGAGGTCAGTGTTCTGGGATGGTTCGAACAATCCATAGTGAGCCAGCCAGAAGTACCTGCTGAGTGCTCACAGGTGCAGAGCATTGGCTAGGAGTCTGAGTAAAGAACAGAAGGTGCTTACAGTCCAAAACACTGACTGGCAATGTGCGTTAGCATTGAGGCCGAGGCTGGGGCTCAGGAGACCTCAGCACTATTTCTGGTGCTGTTATAGTCTCCAAGTGCCCTTGCACCTGTTCTGTGGACCCTATCAGCTTCAATTTCCTTATCTGTGAAAGGGGTTGGATGAAGCCTTCCAGGGCAAGGTTGGGAGGGTTAATGAGATGATCCATTTCTGTCCTCAGTGTACATTGGGGGAAAGTTGTTAGCATTTTCTCCCAGCAGAAATGGTGTACCGTGAAAGTTTTGTTTCATTCTGGGCTCAGAGTTAAAAGGAGAATACATTTCTTTTTAAACTTGTAGCACTTGAGAATTTGGAGGATATGTGATTTAGTGGAAAGAATAGACCTGGGGCCAGGAATACTGCATTAAAATTCAGATTCTAACTCTGTGGACATGAGTAGGCAAGTGAGTCTCATTTTTTCCATCAGTAAAATGGAGTAGGAGTAGCTAAGTGGCTCAGTAGAGTACAGGATCTGAACTTAGAAAGACTTGAGGTCAAGTTTGGCCTTATTAGCTGTGTAATTCTAGGCAAGTCACTTAAACCAGTTTACCTCACTTTCTTCATCTGTAAAATGAGTTGGAGAAAGAAATTGCAAAACTCTAGTATCTCTGCCAAGAAAACCTCAATGAGGCTTTGGAAGAGTCAGATATGACTGAAATGAGTGAACAACATCAATGAAAATGGGGGTAGTAATACTCTTACCACTTTTCTGTCTACATTGCTGTGAGGAAAGTGCTTTGCAATTCATAAAGAGAATGTTCACTTATTTACTCACTCATCTGCTCAGGAATAGGAATTTGGGGAAGGAATCCAATCTCAGAGTCAGGAAGACATGTCTTTGACACCCATTGGCTTGATGACCCTGGACAAATCATTTAAGAGGCAACTCTTAGATTGCAGGGCAGATGCCAGTTTCCACTTGAAGAGGGAATTCTTCATCCTGAGTATTCTGGATGAAATAATGTATTCAAATGGGGAAAAACATGTGTAAATATAACTTAATTCATTTCAACCAATGTTCTAAGGTCTATTCTATGTTCTAAAGTTCCTTCTATCCCTGACAATCTATGTTGTAAGGATCCTTCCAGCCCTGAATTCTATGTTCTAAAAGGCCTTTCAACTATGATATTCTAGGACCCAAAGTCTTTTCTAGTTCTGGTATATCCTCTATTACTGAAGATTTGGGCCCCAGGCTCTTAGCATAGTACCTGGCACGGAGCGAGTGCTCAATAATTGCTTATTGATTTGACTAATGTAGTCAGAAGCACGGACCTGAGTTCCAGTTTCAACTCTGCCACTAGCTAGCTATAAAAAAATCAGTCAGATTCCTTAATGTCTCTGAATTTCTGTTGCTGCAAAATAAAATATTTCGCATTTGCACAATTCTAATTGTGCAATTAGGATTCCTTTTACCTAACTACATTACTAAAGTGATCTTGAAATGACAGACCTTTCCAATTTAATAAGCCCTGGGCCCTGAGAGACTTTAATACTTCCTAAGGTCACTCCAGACCATAATGAGGTCTCCTCCCCTCTTTTCCCTTCTTTCCCCCTCTTCTTTCTTCTCTTCCTTTGATATTGGCTTCAACACCCTCCCCTCCCCCACAAATGGTTTAAATTTTGGGGGAAAAAGTTTTTTCTTTCAGCCTCTAGTATCCATTCATTCGCTCATTTGGTCAGGGCCAAGAATTTGGGGAGATGAACATAGTTATTCATTTTTGAAGGTCTATGTCTTCTGACTTTCATTCTTATGAATATGTCTAGGTTCATATGGTGTCATCCTAATTGGGGGACAAGATGAATTTTAAAACCAAGGAAAAATAATTCTAATGAGCTTTCATTCAGAAAGCATTTATTAAGCAATGCACTGTTCTGGGTGCTAGGGATGCAGAGACAGAGCTAAAATAGTCCTTTGGGAAGAAAGGAGGGGGATAAGTATTTATATAAATAATTATATAAAGATATGTACAGAATAAATATGAAACCAATTGAAGGTAGGAGAAAAAGCACTAGTAACATGAGAATTGCATTCACACAGACAGATTCACAAAGACACTGGTTTTCCTTTCTTATATACACACATCATTGTCAGATCTCAGATATTTTGACAGATTGTCATTCATTAGATAAAGTGGACAGAGTCCTACTGACTCTGGAGTCAGGAAAATCCCAGTTCAAAACCTGCCTTAGACACTTATTAGATGTGTGATGTTGGACACTTAACCTTTGTTTACATCAGTTTCCTCTTCTGTAAAATGGAGATGCTAGTAACATCTACCTCATCATTTGATGGGGATCAAATAAGATGATGTTTGTAAAATTTTTTGCAAACCTAAAAGTGCTATATAAATATTATTTATTAATATCAGTGTATCCACTATGGGAATATTCTAGAATAGAATTTCTCAAACCTAGTTTTAAGAAGTAAAAGAGGGTTAAGAACACTGGAATACCAGTTTTGAATAGCTATGAGGTGGCTAATCTCCCCCTCCTTCCTTTTTTCCCATTCCTCCAGTTTCTGTCCCTTCTTTTCTCTCTTCTTTCTTTCTTCCTCTCGTTAAAAATCATGGCCTTGAAGTCATCTTATTTAATCTATATTCGAATAAAAGTTCCCTTCTCTTAATTTCTCTCTTTATCTGTATGCTCCATCCTGACTAGTCCTAAAATCAACAATGAACAATTATATTTAGCCAGAGTTTATTGAACCCCTCTTCATACTTAGATAACATGTTGTATAATCCAGATTGATGGTATGCTGAAGATCACTGATCACATCAAGAGAAAGACAAGAGAGACAGAGTTTCAAACAGTGTTTGTCCCATGAGGGAGGTGGGGTTGCTTACAAGACAAACTTTTTTTCCCCTAAGGCAATTGGGGTTAAGTGACTTGCCCAGAGTCACACAGTTAGGAAGTGTTAAGTGTCTGAGATTAGATTTGAACTCAGGTCCTCCTGACTTCAGGGCTAGTGCTCTATTCACTGTGCTACCTAGCTTCCAAAGACAAACTTTTAATAAAGTTTTAATAACTACAACTGCTCTAAGATTTTTGGGACACCCTATTTAGAGTTGTTTCTTTTTGGGAGGAGAGGGAAAAATAAGGGAGGTAGAAACAGGAAGAAGAGTAATTTGGAATCATAAAAGGAAGATCAATGTACTAGACCCCCATTAAATTTTAAATTAATTTAAAACTGCTAATCCTTGAATTTCAGCTCAAGGACTTGGGAAGGGATGGACTATTGGTTGCCTTTGTTGGGAATCCCATTGTATCACTCTGCCCCAGATTTTGTTGCCAAAATATAACAAACTTTATCTTAGTTTCTTTCCTTTCAAATGCTACTACCCAAGGGGAAATTGGCACTAGCTTTCTGGGCTGGATTTTTTTTTGTGGAAAATGTGGGCTCCTCCTCTTTGTAGTGGCCAGAAACTGGAAACTGAGGGGATGCCCATCAGTTAGAATGGCTGAATAAGTTACTCTATATGAATGTTATGGAATATTATTGTTCTGTAAGAAATGATCAGCAGGATGATTTTAGAGAGGCCTGGAGAGACCTACGTGAACTGATGCTAAATGAAGAGAGCAGAACCAGGAGATCATTATATACTTCAATAACAAGACTATATGATGATCAGTTCTGATGGACGTGGCTCTTTTCAGTAATGAGAGGATTCAAATCAATTCCAATTGTTCAGTGATGAAGAGTCTTCTACACCCAGAGAGAGGACTGTGGGAGCTGAGTGAGGAACACAACACAGCATTCTCACTCTCTCTATTGTTGGTTGCTTGCATTGTGTTTTCTTTCTCAGTTTTTTCTTTTTCTTCCTTTTTGATCTGATTTTTCTTGTGCAGCAAGATAATTGTATAAATATGTAAACAAATATTGGATTTAACATGTATTTCAACATGTTTAAGGTATTGAATTACCTGCCATATAGGGAGGGGGTGAGGGGAAGGAGGGGAAAAGTTGGAACAAATTTGCAAGGGTCAAAAAGGTTGGAAAAATTACTCATGCATATGTTTTGTAAATAAAAAGCTTTGATTAAAAAAAAAAAACTAGATAACAACAACTACAACAACAACAAAAGAAAATGTGGGCTGGTCATCAGAGGACAGGAGGACTGTGGAGTGGATCCCAGTGCCATTTTTCTTGGGGAAGGAGAGTGGGGCTCCTTAGCCATTGGCCTTGACTGCCCTTCTCTCCTAGGCTGGGGCCAGTGGAATCCCCACTGTGAAGATGCAGCTCTCTATTCTTGCTGTATCATCTGTAATGAGCTTGTTGTGCCTTGGCCCTTACCATCTGCCTTAGAAGAGAGAGAGTCTGGAAGTCAGGAGGCCCCAGATTGACCTGCTTGGGTGACCTTGGGGCTGTCTTAGGCTGCCATACTAGGTAATGGGAGTGGCAAGAATCATTACGGTGAATCAGAAGTCAGGAGAGCTGGGCTCTGGTCTCAGTTCTGCTCTTAAATCAGAATGCTTATTGACTTCCATTAAGGGGTTTAGAAGCATGGTAGGGCCTGAGCCAGTGGGCAGACAGAAAGATGGACTGACTGGCCCCCCAAGGCCAAAGAGGCTGATCCTCATGCTAGAACCACTTTCTGTCAGCATGGCCCTTCTCTGTGCACTTCAGCCAAGGCCTCAGGTCCTCAGAGGAAAGGCTTTGAGACTCAGGGACTGTTAGGGGGTCCACCTATCATCTCTTTGATGTGTTTATGCTACCATAGGGTAACACGAGCCTTAACCTCAGAATCACCAGGAGCTAATGAAATTCTCAAGGGAGCTCTTGTTTCTTTCCCACCTACCTTTTCATCTAGGAAAAAAAAACACCCATTTTTAATTTTCTGAGATTTAGTAGGTCATCTTTGCTGGAGGTGCCCTGTACCACAGTCTGGAAAGAGGTTTCCCTTGTTCGCAGACAGGGAGGGGTCCCAAGATTTGGGGATCAGTGTTTTTGTTAGATATTCTTCCCTAGAAATCAGGATTATTGATCCTTGACTTTAACCAGGGGCAGGGATTTTGTCTGCAAATCTCTGACCCTCTGTCTATAATTCATATCTCTGCACCCAAGGCTACTCATACCCATAAGACAATGTGAACCAGAACAAATAGAATCAGAGTTAGACCTGTCCTCTGGTTGCAATTCTCCAGCCTCTTAGCTCCTGGCCCTGCCTGCCTTCTGGAACTTAAGGTTGTCCTTTTATGTTCTTGGCTTACCTTCTCAGACTTCAGTCTTCTCTCCCTCTCTCTTAAGCCATAGTAGTTATCAGGCCCTTCATACTCAGGTGGACTTCCAGTCTGTGAATTGTACTATTCAACTTGTCTTGTGGATATCTAATGCCATGGAGGATTTGAACTCTGTGGATCACTCTTTTTTATTATTATTATAGCTTTTTATTTACACAACATATGCACGGGTAATTTTTCAACATTGAACCTTGCAAAACCTTCTATTCCAACTTTTCCCCTCCTTCCTCCCACCCCCTCCCCTAGATGGCAGGTAGTCCCATTTGGTAAATATGTTAAATCCAATATATGTATACACATTTATATAGTTATGTTGCTGCACAAGAAAAATTGGATCTAAAAAGAAATTAAATCAACCTGAGAAGGAAAACAAAAATGCAAGCAAACCATAACAGAAAGAGTGAAAATGCTATGTTGTAGACTACACTCATTTCCATCTCTGGGTATAGCTGATTCTCTTCTTTACTGAACAATTGCAACTGATTTGGTTCATCTCATTGTTGAAGAGGGCCATGTCCATCAGAATTGATCTTCATATAGTATTATAGTATATAATTGAATATAATATATTTGAAGTATATATAATATAATTGAAGTATATAATGATCTCCTGGTCCTGCTCATTTCACTTAGCATCAGTTCATGTAAGTCTCTCAAGGCCTCTCTGAAATCATCCTGCTGGTCATTTCTTATAGAACAATAATATTCCATAACATTCATATATATGGATTACTCTTTAGAAAGAAATTGGAATGGGTTTTCTAACTTCCTTTGGTTAGTCTATGAAATCTATATCCATGACATCTATTTAATGTTCTTGGATCTTTCACAAATTCGTTTGTCTGCTGTCACCTTTCTTTCCCATTTGAATCCTGTAAGCAAGTGTACTTTGGAAAGTTTAAGTGTGGTTAGGTAGAGTAGCCTCCATACTCATTGCTGAGTAGCAAAGCAGGCTTTTCAAAGCAGGTTTTATAGCTGCAGAGCGTGCTGACTGTGTTGTAATTTGGGACAACCTTGGGCAAAGGTAAATTCTACAGACCTGTCTGATTATGGTTATTGGAACTCTGAGGCAATGAATGTGCTGCCACATGTACAGAGAAGGTGACGATGGTCTTGCCTGAATTAATAGCAGGCTATTTACCCAATTTTGTAATGTATAATTAATCCCATTAAGTTTTTAACAGAGGCCAGTTTGGGCCATTTGGCTCTAATAGAAAGTCTTATTGAGTTTTCCATGTCTATAATCTGTGTCTTTTTAAATGATTATTGTCAGCTAGGACTAGGAAATGTCAATCAGATCCTGGTTCAGAGTACTCTTTGAAGGGGATGACAAACTTGAAATTCTTAAGAATATCAAAGATCAAATAATCTAAACTAATACCAGAACTAAATTGTAATTTCCTTGATAACCTCTTTGTTTTTGCTTGAAAGCTTTCAGGGAGTGAGTTTTCATTGCTGCTTGAGATGCCCATTTCACTCAAGGACATTTATGATTGTGGGGAAGTGAGGATTTTTAAAGTCAAGCTTAAATCTGTCTTTTTTTTTTTAAGTATCCATACATTAGAACAGTTTCCCATTTGATGTCCAAAGTTACAACTCTCCAAAAGGCTCGATACATTTTCTTTTAGACTTGAAAGTCCTTTTAAATGGATTGATGATCCCCATGGATGTGGATATGCCCACCAACCATAGCTAATAATCTATCCAGTCCTGTACATCTTTGTCCCTGCCTTCCCATAAGTTGAACCTGGGAGCTCCGACCAATTTCCTTTTTTTGAGAAGCTGATCACTAGAGTTCAAATCCTCCATGATATTAACTAGTCACAACAAAGGAGCTTATTCCTCATTCTTATCCTGTGACCCCTCCATCTTCATCCTAATGGTCTTAATCTATATCTTGCCACTGGAACCACATAATTCTGGAGTAGAACCTTTGATGTTTCCTTCCCGTGTAACTTCAGTTCCCTGGTCTTGAGCTTCCTTGTCTATTAAGTGATGGGACTGTTCTCTGAGATTCTCTTCTCTGCCCTTTTTTTTCTGATTCATTCATGATATTTTTCTTCTGCTTCTCCTTTGTAATTCCATTTGTAACATATTATAGTTTACCCCATTTACCAAGTCCATTGTCTTCTCTGTGTTACTCATTTTAAGTAATTTGTGTGCCATAGTAGTCCATGTCTTGTGGCCTTAAAATATATATTGGTATTAAGTTGACGATGTTCCATTTCAGGAAGAAATTTGGGATCATTTTACAGTTTTCCAAAGATCATTTATTCCACTTTCTTCCTCTTGTTCAATTCTGGGCCTAACTCACTGGTCATTTGGAGTGTCTGTCTGACCAAAATTTT
Source organism: Antechinus flavipes (assembly GCF_016432865.1). Taxonomy (NCBI): domain Eukaryota; kingdom Metazoa; phylum Chordata; class Mammalia; order Dasyuromorphia; family Dasyuridae; genus Antechinus; species Antechinus flavipes. The sequence goes on along the minus strand of NC_067399.1, from coordinate 53,495,833 downwards.
GATGGATGAATGTTATGGACTTTCCATTCAACTGCAATAGACATTCTTTGACCAGGTGAATTGTCAGGCCAATTCTTTTGAGTTATAATGGACCTCATCCAGGAGGATCGGCATTGATCTAGGACTTAATACAAATCATCACAATGGCATCCACAAAAAGGAAGCTTTAGATGAAGGATTCTTAATGTTTTTTTTTTTTCATCATGGACCCCTTTGAAAGCCTGGGGAAGCCTATGAAGCTATGAATCTCTTTTCAGAGCATTTAAAAAAATGCTCAATTTAAATACATAATATAAAATACAAAAGAAACCAATTATAAAGAAATCAATTAAAATAAAAAAATTTAAAAAGACATTCATAAACCAATTCTTCTTGGAATTAGATTCCAGGTGCATTGATTAAATTTTGAAGTCACTGAAACATTTTCAAAATACCAGATTTTTCATTGATATTCTTCCATTGGACTCTCATCATCTTACTGATGTTGGAGTTGAACAATATATGCAATCAGAACACTTCTAGTCATGGAGACATCATTTGTTATTTATATGGTTTTGGGAAACTCACTTTATTTCTCTGAGACTCAGTTTTCTTTTCTGTAAAGTAAGAATAATATTTGCCCTGTTAATCTTTTCCTTCTTATTGTGAAGATCAGATAAGATGCTATACATAAAGCACTTAGCACTGTAATATGTGTATGTAAGCGTACATATATTGTAAACGTATATGTACTCCATGAATACATGCATGTGAGCGAATACATGCATGTGAGTGAACACACGCACACAAACACACACATCATTTAGAAAATGGGTCGTCTGGGCAGTTTGTCTGATCTTCCTTCCTCTGATGTAATTAGATTGGTTTTCACTGTGTTTTCTTAGGTTTTATAGAGTATAATTTTCATTAAGTTAAAAAACAGTTCTTTGTCTCCTTTGGCAATAGATACATAAGCCAGTGTAGTTCCAATAAGACAAGATGTATATAATTTTCCATTTAAAATTAACCCTAAATAAAGAATAAGAATCATAGAATTTCAGAGTTCAACTTTTAACCCAACCTACTTCTTTTTTTTAAACATTTTTTTATTGAAGCTTTTTATTTACAAAGCACATGCAGGAGTAATTTTTCCAACATTGACTCTTGCATAATCTTTTGTTCCAAATTTCCAACCTACTTCTAAAAAAGAATCCACATTATCACATAAAATAACTGGACAGTTCTAATTGTTAGGAAGTTTTTTTTTTTCCCTGACTCTACCAACCTCTTCCCTCCTCCCTCCTCCCTCTTCCCTCCTCTCTCTTCTCTCCTCCTTCTTTTCTCCTCCCTCCTTCCTCTTTCTTCCATCTTCCTCCCTCCTCCCTCCTTTTCTTTCCTCCTTCCTCCTTCCTCCTTCTCCAGATCCTACCTCTTCTGAAGAGCTGGGCACATTTTGCTGAAACAGCAGAGATCTGTAAGACTGTCAAGATTGCTAAAATCTATTTTCTTGTAACCATTTTTTGGAATCTTCATCAATTTAAATTACAGACTTTCCTAAAATAATAAGGAAGAAAAGTATAGAAAATGTGCTATGGAGTTATATGTGACATTGTCTTTGGTATATATTCAAGGGGAAATTTCGAAGAAGAATTTATAGAAAGACATTCTCATAAATTTAGGAGATTTCTGTAAATTTGTCTTCATTAGAGTTTTAGGAAATTCTGTTAGGATGATTTTACCCATTTAAGAGAATGGATTATTTTATGTAAGAAACTCTGTAATATATATCTGGAAGGAGCCTTAGTGTATGTGTGTGTGTATGCATTTAATATGTGTTATGTATGTGTGTATATCTACACACATATCTACATACATGTATGCTAAATATACACAGATGCACATTATATGTGTGTATGTAATCAGTTAAAGGGGTGGAATGATGTAAGTTGGTGAAACCTGGTGGTGGATGGAAATATATGTCGACATAGCTTGAGTTACCAATGAGTATTGATGAACACAAGATTAAAGGAGTTCTTCTCTTGTTTAGACTTAACAGACCCACTCATGATTCAAAAGTATCTGCGGTCTGCTTACTCCGTATTAGTGCATTGTCAAAGGTCCCAGTTCCCAGCAGAATAAAACCACATAATCCCTAATGGCCTTGGATCACACAGAATTGGTCTGTTATCTGGTTAGAGCCTACTGCCTGGGGTGCAGCTGGGTATGCTAATTTATTTTTCAAAAATAGACAAAGATTGGGATCCAGGATGGTGGAGCGGTAAAATGAATGCACATCTTGTCTTGTATCCTTCTTGTAGGAGAACATGTTCCATCCGTGGTTTGCATGCTATCAATAAACCCTGCGGTTAGCATAAAAATTAATAAAAATAAATTCTCCATAGAGTAGCTATATAACACACTATAAGTCTTCTGATTCTGTTCATTGTTGGGGTGCCAGTGTAGCAAATTGCCTGTTTATATATTATTCCTCATTCTTAGTACTATCTTAAGCAATTTACTTTGAAGAAGGGATAGGGACATATCTCTATCCCTACCTAGGGTAAACATCATATACACTGGGTAAACAAATGGTATTTTTATCCTTAGAAATCATTTAAAAAGCGTTAGGAACTAATGTCATGCAATACTTCTTGCTTTTAAATGATATTGTTGACCAATAGGAAAAAAGGATTTGATTTATAAGCATTTTAAAAAATTGGATCTCCCTATCTTACCCAAGCTGAAAATACAGGGGCTTCTCAGAGGACTGATACTACTTTGATGGGCAGAGGAGTTTTAATTTGCTGCATTTCTGACCAGGTCTGTTTTGTTTTGCCTTAAGCAATTTGGCAGCCCCCCATCCCAAGGACTCACCATATTCATGTCTAATTTTGTTTGGATACCAGGTAGTTTATTCTATTGAAGCTCAGAACTCCTGAATTTGAGATCCACCGAGGTTATGGGAATGTTTCATCTCATTAGAATTGTGGGCATTTTTTCTATTCTTTTGTGTAAAGGGAAGCACAACTCAAGTCTCTGGGGGTTGAGAAATGGGACCACACTACTTCTAGCATCCCCCTCCTCCTCCCATCATCCTCATAAAACTATAGTATTTATCAAATTTCAGGAGGTATCTGTTCCTCCTAATGAATGTCACCTGCTATCTCACACCTGACAACGGTTTCCATAACTCTCGATTTCTCTTCAGAGACTAAGCCCCTATTGGCCAGTGGAAGTTGATAAAGTCCCCACCAGGGCCCCTCTTGATGATTTATTACTGGCATAAATAGCTTCTAAGAGCTCAATTCTGAAAGTGTGATTCCAGGAAGCCAGTCCCCAGATGACAGAATGCTGATTAGCATTCTTTTCCGGGTTTGGATTTCTGCTGTTCCTACCTTTCCTATTCCGGGATGGGCTTGAATGAGAACTGAGAGATAGAGGGAATGGCACTTAAGAGTTACCCAGGAATTCAGGACTGACCAGATTGGGGGTGAGCATGGGAAGGGAGTGGATGGTTTATGCTCTGGGAAGCCTGACTAACCATCTGGGCATCTGGGGGAAAGGGGGAAACCAAGGTTTTCTCAATATATTCTGAGTAGCTATGAGAGAAGAAATCTACTGATTTCATTTGAGGAGATACTTAAAGATGGTGGAGGAAGTCTACTGAATGAAACTGATCATTTCTTTCCTAGTCACAAGTAGATGTTGTGAATACTTGATTAAGCAAGTACTAGTACTAAAAATCCAATACAGTGAATAATTGGAAAAAATGCTATTTGCCTCATGCTGGTATTTGACAATTTTTTTCCCTTCTGATAAATGAACCTTCCTTATTAGGTCTTGGCTTAGGTTAATCCTAAAATGATTTACTTTCCTTTACCATTCAGGGTAGAGAGAATGCCATTTTCGAAGTGAAAATTGCTTAGTCTGATCTACAAAGGAAAGATGGCATGATGTAGTAAGCAGAGTGTTCACTGTACCATAGGAAGATCTGAGTTCCGATAACTTCTGATATTTGATAGCTATGTGACCACCAAAGCATCCTTTCACATCTTTGAATTTTAGGTGGTTCTTAAGATCATAAGTTACTAAGGGGCTTTGATCTAAATCCCTTCAGGGCATCTCAGCTCATTTTTGCTTTTGTATATCTAGTGCCTTCATGCAATGATGGCACAAGGCAGAAACTTAATCAGTGCTTGTCCAATCAAATTGGATTGAAGGGAGTTGAATATCAAGAAGCTAAGAATTCTAATTATAAACTGTGTGCCTGTCCTTGGATATGTAAAAATATTAATTATAATAATTACTAAAAATTGAATATTATATAATTAAATATAGGCATGTCTTGAACAATTCACTTAGCTTCTCTGGGTCTCAGTTTTCTTTTCTATAAAATGAGGTGGTTGGACTGGATGACCACTTTCAGCTCTAAATCTATGATCCTATCGTTTCTAATGGGTCACATTCTTCTGTCTTGAACCAATCTTTAATTCATTAAATCAAATGTCCACCCACCCCATCCCAGCTTCCAACAGTCTCCTCCTTGCTCTTTCCCTTCTCCTCTTGGTTTTATCAGATCTCCCCAGCTTTGGGAGAAATGCTAACTATGCTCTAAATGGTCATTGGCCACTAATGTAGGATCTTATGGAATGAAGTTCTGTTGTAACAGGCCAAGGAAACTCTTCTAGAGTATTGTCTAATTAGGATAGTATTCAGAGTAGGTCAGAATTTCATCACGCTTTCCTGCTACTGCTTCATCCTCTCACTCAGATCCTTGTTCCCACCAGCAATTCCTTTCTCTGGATTCGGTTTTCTCCCATAAGGAATGGAGGAATTGCATGAGAGGATTTCTATTCCCTAAGCCCTTTGCAAAGTTAGAAGAGCACTTGCGATTTTCTGCTTTTAAAAATGATATTGCTATGTAATGCACACACAGGTTCCCTTGGGGGTCACCACTATTTTGCCAATGCTATTACCTCATTTTGAGCTACATTACTTCAGTCAGACAGTATTTGAAGGACTCAGTGTTCCCCAGATACCCCACATTTGACGTCACCTCTTCGTTTTTGTAATGTTTACACCACATCCCCATGCCCTTCTTTTCTTCTATTTGCATTTCTTTTCTTATTGAGTCGCTTCATGATGTCTAACTCTTTGTGATCCCATTAGGAGTTTTCTTGGTCAAAATACTGGAATGATTGGCCATTTACTTCTCCAGCTTATTTTACACATGAGGAAACTGAGGCAAACAATGATTTTTTTTTCCCATGGTTACAAGCTAGTTAAGTGTCAGAAGTTGGATTTGAACTCAGGAGGTTGACGGTTCTATAGATTATATATCTAGATCTGTATCTCTATGTATTTCTCTATCTCTATCTTTATATCTATCTATTGGTAGATAAATAGATATAAATCAAATGGAAATTAGGAAGCAGAGGAGGGCATGGTTGGATTTGAGCTTTAGGAATATCAATTTGAGAGTTGAGAAAGAAATTGTGCATGGGGAAGATTTGACGCAAGAAGATTGGCCAGAAGTCATCAGTTCAGAGGTAATGAGGACCCTCACTAGAGCAGTAGCAATGCCAGAAGAGACAAAAAGATGTCTGTGAGCAATACTAAAAAATAAGGGGATTTGCCACCAGATTGACTATGTAGTATGGAAAAGAGGATGACACTTAGGTTTTAAGTCCAGCTGACTGGGAGGGTTGGTGGTCCCCTCCACAGTAATAAGGAAGTTAGGATGAAGGAAGGATTTGGGGACAAAGAGAAAGAGCTCAGTTTTGGACATGTTGAGTTTGAGATGTCTATGAGACATCCAAGTTGAAATGTCCAATAGGCAGCTGGAGATCAGAAGGCTGGAGGTCAGGAGGGAGTTTAGGATTGAGTAAATAAATATGAGAATCATTTGCATAGAGATGATAATTGAATCTACTGAAGGTGAGGAGATCACCAAATGAAATAATATAAATGTACATTAGACACCAGCTAGTCCATCTCCTTTCCAATTGATAGTCAGAAACCATAGAGTTCCTATCTAGCCTCAGACATTTCCTAGCTGTGTGTCTCTGAGAAAGCCACTTAACCTCTGCCTGCCTCGGTTTCCTCATTTGTAAAATGAGGATATTAATAGCACCTGTCTCCCAGAGTTTTGGTGAGGATCAATTGAGATAATTGTAAAGCATTTAACACAGTGCCTCGCATGTAATGAGCATTATGTGAGTATTAGCTATTATATTATTGATATCAAAAAATCAATAAACATTTATTAAGTGATTACTATGTGTCAGGCACTGAGATAAGGATTAAGGGAGGGAAGTGACTTGCTTGAAGTCACACAATGGGTTAGGACCAGTGCCATAATCAATCTCCAGGTATGTTGATACCCTTTATAATTTTCTTTCCATTATATTTAAATGGGTCTGTGATATTACTGTAAGCATTCCCTCATTAGTGTAATCACTATATATTCATCCTGGGCAGTCAACCCAGAGCGGGTCTTTCCAATTTGGAATATTGGGGGAAGGATTCTGTAGACTTACTTTTTCTTGTGGGTAGTCTTGTAGCGCTTGTCCATCTACTGAGATCTCATTCTTTTTATGGTTGTTTTTAACAGTATTTTATTTTTCCAAATACATGCAAAGATAGTTTTCTACAATTATTTTTGCGAAACCTCATGTTCTGAATTTTTCTCCCTCTCTCCTCCCCCAAGAGGGCAAACAATCTGATAGAGGTTAAACATGTGCAATTTTTCTAAGTGTATTTCTGTATTTTTCATGCTGTGCAAGAAAAATCTGATCAAAAGGGGAAAAATATGAGAAAGGAAAAACAAACAATACAAAAAAGGTGAAAATACTATGCTTTGATCCACATTCAGTCGATGAGAACTCATTCTCACTACACATCCTTTTCACAATATCACATAGTTCAAAGAACCATAGCATTTGACAAGAGACCATAGAAGAAACTGAGTTCAACTTTTCATTTTATAGAGGAAATTCAGACATAGTGACATCAAGTGATTTATCCGATTAATTAGTGTCTGAGACAGAATTTGAACTTGGGTCTTCCTGATTCCAAGTCCAAGACTCTGTCCACTGTACCACCAAAAGACCTAGCTGCCTTTTGTAATTCTGAAAGACAATTGTTCCTCAGTTTTCCAGATTTTTCAGGGAGATGGGTGCTCATGTCTTTAAAATCTGAGTTTCCAACTTGTTTCCCACTCCTTTCCTAGTCTGTTCTTCATTTCAGTCTGTTCATCTCTTGGGTGATGGATCGATTGTCTTATTGAGCCCCATTCTCTTCCTGCCTTCCTTAGAGTAGCTCCATTTCCTTGAGTCCCATAAGCTCCAACTTTCCTTCTCGAAAGGGCCCTTACTAAGTGCCAGGAGAATCTAATCACATGCTGCTTGGGAAGATGAGAACCTGCCCGGTGTAATTCCTCACACCCTCCCGCTTTGTGATGCTGACCTCCCTGCTATGCTATCACTTCTCTCCTTTCCTGGCAGCCTTTTTATGAATAGAGGTGTCACTGGCAACTTTCCAGCCTTTTGCAATCTACTCTTATCCTGAACCTCCACATGACCCTCTAGGTTTGTCTTCTCTCCACTGACACTTCTAAAACATGGAGCTTTCTGGTATTTGGACCTATCGCTTTGGGGCATTAGGAGCATCCCAATCACATGGTGTTTTTCCAGTCATTGTGCAAGTTCTGTGTTGAGTCTTCCCTCCCAGAGCATGGAGACAGAGCTAATTTTCCTCAATGCAATCTCTCTTCAACTCTCAGCAAAGAGGGAATCGGGAGCTATTCCACACTCCTGCCTTTTTCTGTTATATGTTTCCAATTTTTCAGCATGTTTTCTAAATAAGCTATTATAGGAATATTCCCTCATTTGCTTTTCTATAAGGCTCTCTTTGATTTTTCTCTGTGTATTTTTGTACTTCTCCAAAACTTTCACTTTCTGCTCCTATCTCCCATTTTTTCTGTCTCTCTTCTCTCTACCCTACTTTTTAAATCATAAAGTTAACATCATGTTTTCCCTCTATTTAATAAATTCCAGTGACTTCCTCATACTTCTGCTAGTATCTACACTTAGCCCTCTCACTACTTACCTGTCAAAATGATGTACCTAAAAAGCAGACCATGTCACCCTGTCCCCTCCATTCAGTGAACTTCAGTGGCTCCCTTTTACCTTTAGGATCAAATATTTGGAATTTAAAGATTTCCCAATCTGTCCTTTCTACCTTTCCAGTCTTCTTACACTTTACTCCCTTCCATATATTTTATGATTCAATGACACTCAACTCCTGGCTGTTCCTCACATGTGATGCTCCTTCCAACTCAGTGCCTTTTCACTAGCTGTTTCCCATGTTCTCCCTCTTTATCTTCACTTTGTGGCTTTCTTCAGGGCTCAGCCCAAATCCCACTTTTTAAAAAAACATTATTTTTGGAGGATAAAGGACTTAATTTCCCTACCTGTAAAATTCCCAGGAATCCCAGTTTCCCTGGCCTTTTTATTTCATTTTTCCCAATTTAGATCAGTTTAATATATATTTATTAAGCACTTACTGTTTGAAATAACTGCAATGAAAATTATAAATTTGAATAAAGGTGACATTGTATTCTTTGGAATCAGGCTGGCTGTATGTAAATAACCTGGAGTATCCATCTGCAGTTCCATTCTCAACAACGGATTGGCTAGGTAGCTAGATGATGTAGAGAGAGCTGTAAACCTGGATTCAAGAAGACCTGAGTTCAGATTTGGTCTCAGACACTTACCTTGACAAGTCATTTAAGCATTTTGTGCCTCAGTTTCCCCAACTGTAAAATGAGGATAATAATAGTACCTACCTCTCAGAGTTGTTGTAAATATCAGGTGAGATAATACTTGTATTACTTGGCTTAGCTCGGTGCCTGATACATAGTTGTTGCTCTATCGGTGTTTATTTTCCCCCCTCCTTCCTTTCACTAGTGACTCATAAGTGTCGGCTGAGCCATTTTATTGGCCAAAATAACCCATACCATCTACTGGCAGTCAGATTGTTACGGGCTTCACAGGCCCAGCCATAGATTTTATTCTTACCATTATTTCTCCTGTAGTTGGTCCATCTAATGGATCAGCTGGAATCCGTCAGTAATAATAATAAAATGATTCCCATTTATATAAAGCTTTAAGGTTTGCAAAGTAAATGTTTTAAATACGTCTTATTTAATCCTCATAATTGATGTGGTTGAAGAGAACAATTTCAGCATCAAACGATGTGTTCAGGGTAGCCCAAATTCTAGTTGGAAATGATCAGTTTGGGGTTGAGCATCAAGTGATTAGCTCTAGGAGAGCAACTGGCACCAAATGTTGGAGTTTGGTCATGTGAAGAATTCACAATGGCCGTTCTCTTTGGCAAAAGGTAAGTTTATTTAGGAGAGGAGGTTACAGACAAAATGAAGAGGTATAATAGACACCAGGAAGGGTAAATATGAAATAGAATTGGGAGAGCATAGAGTTAGGAAGGAAAGAGGTTTGTTTTTTTTTGTTTGTTTTTTTGGTTTTTTTAACAATTAATGATGGAAAAGACAAGTTCCCTAGTGGAATTCACAATTAACCAGGAAGAAAGGGAGCACTCCATGAGGCTGGAGTTTGCCCTTAGCTGGCAGGCTAAATCCATAAAAGAGTTTAACACTCTAAAAGACTTAGCTGTAAGAAGGAGAAAGACACAATGAGATATGGGGGCGTGGGGAGGAGAAAGACACCATGAGGCAGAGTGCTGGGGTGGGTTGTAACCCCAAAAGGGATTCAGCAAAGATGGCGTGGGCCATGGACAGATTTCTAGGGGGAATTTTAACCTTAGTGATTTGACATAACTTGGATTTCTGGCTAAACACAGCAAGGTGATTCTACTCATGACTTCCATAGATGGTGGGATTATAAGATTGAATTGATCCCTATCAATGCCCTTCCCTGCTTGCCTCAGGGAGTAATTTTATCAGTACTTCAGGTTCCCTCTGGCAATCCCACCAGTAACCCAGGACCTTATCAAAAATAACTCTGGAAGGTAGGCACAATTACTATTCCTATTTTACAAATGAGGCAATTGATACAGACACAGGGCTAAGTGACTTGGCCTGGGTCATACAGCTCGTAAATGACCTTAGATACCCTGCCTGGATAAAACCTATCTAATCTGCAACTGTTCCTTTATTTTCAGACAAAAAACACCTGTAGGCAGCCCAGTGGACAGAGCACTAGACTTAGTCAGGAATACCTGTGCTCAAATTTAGCCTCAGGCATTTACAGTGTAGCTCAAAATCAGGTTTTTATATCTGCCTTATCTTTGTAAACCATCATTTATCCACTGGCAGATCTCTCTATTTAACAGAGAGTACTTTCTACTGAATGTGACATCTTGCATTAACCCAGTGCCCTGAAGTTCCAAGGACCCTAAAACATGCACAAATGATACAGGCCCCCAAAAAAGTACATCCATGTCTAAGAAGGAAGAATTGTCTGTGGACTTAAAGAAACTGTGATTGGTCTACAGGTAAACTCTTAACTCTCAGGGGAACACTGTAAATAATAATTTACTTAGTTTTTAGCAAAACCATTTTGATAGTCTTTCATGATATTTTTCATATGTTTTTGTGTCTTTTAAACACATTTTATTGATGCATTTTCTTATCCTATTGTCCTTCTCAACTTAAAAAAATCCCTCCCACCCATAGAATGAGTTTTCTACAAGAGAGACATGTAAACAAAACTGAAAGGATGAGTGTAACTGACAGCAAATGTCTGCCAAGAAGGAAATATATATATCCACATCAGTTCTGAACTAAAAAGAAATATTGTAAAAAATCTGAATTCTGGCGGCTTTTAGTGTTGCTCCAATTTATATTATTTTAGACATTGGTTGGGTGCTTCTCCTGTGTGTGCTTTGTTTTCTATCAGTTCATACAAGTCTTCCTTTCCACCGTCTATTCTTGTGGAAAAAGGAGAGATGTAGGTTAGATCATAGTTTAGATTTAAAGGGAACTTAGTAAGTGACTGGACTCAAAGAATCCACATGGTGAGAGCCATTCAATGGCATGCCCTAGATGCTTGGCCCTATTCTCTTTGATATTTTTACCAGTGTCTTGGGAAAAGGTTGAGATGGAAGGATAATCAGATTTGTGGATCATCCAAACCTGGAAGAGATGAATAATCCATTGGATGACAGGATTCAGAAAGATGTGATAGGCTAGTTCACTAAGCTAAATCTAAGAAGATGAAACTTAACAGAGATAATATAAAGTCTCACGCACTTTTACAAAGTCAGCCTAAAAAGGAGAAGGAGGGAAGGTCTGACTAGAAAGCATTTCTGAAAAAGCTGTGGGGTTTTCAGTGGACTACAGTCCACTGTAAGGCCAGATGTCAGCAGGTAATGTAATCTCTCCATTAAGAGGTGGCTGGCCATGACCAGGGAAGTAATGGTCTCTGTGTACTAAAGGTGGGGTTAGAGTGGCGATCTCATCTAGCGTATTTGATTCAGCCCTGGGTGCCACAGGTTAGAAAGGACATTGACAAGGAAAAATGGAATAATGAAGGACCTTGAGACCATGCCATGTGAAAACTGTTCTGAGCAAACATACCCCTATAGATCAAATTATGAAGAGCTGATTCATTTGGTATGATGCTGTTTCCCTTTACTGCCCATATCTATATTTTTCCTTTTCTTCCTGTCCCCTTTCCTCCCCTCCTATTTTCTCTCCTCTCCTTCTTCCTTCCCTCTCATTCTGGTATTAGAACAGATAATTTTCTTTTAAAAAAAAGTCTCAGTGCTTTTTCCAAAATTGCCATCATTTCCCAGTGTAACACCCCACTCTATGGCTGATCCCTTCATTTTACATCGTCACCAGTGAACCAAGTCTCCAGAGGATAGCTAACTAATTTTCCCTTCAGGATCTTAGGGCTAACTCAGCGGGGGATGGACTTTCTAGGACTGTTACTCCTGAATAATCCCCCTTCACAATCAATTGTCAGTCAGAAGTAATTAGCTTTTTAGAAAGGAAATTTAGCTTTTACTAAGCAAGCATAGCAAGGACAGTTGTCAGTTGATAAGCATTTATTAATGCCTTCTACATGCCAGACACTGTGCTAAGTTGTTACAGAAACATTCCCATGAACTGGGGGCACACTCTAGGGAGGAGCCAAGAATCACAATTCTGGATGATTGGAAGTTTTTTGCTCCTTTCTAGTCTTCTGGACGTTGCCCTTGGCTGAAGCTCTTTCCTGGATTCCAAGGGTCAGTGTCCTTGTAGAGTCTTGAGGACCTTTTTCTTCATTATATTTTATTTATCCTCAAAATGTCCATCAGAGTCTATGCAGGTGTTGCAATCACCTTGTCGATCTTCCATCTATTCTTCAAAGTGATCAATTCTCAAGGTTGCAGCTACAGCTAATCTTCCACTGGATTGGCTCATTTCTGGGATGCTCAGTTCCAAACTGACCTGCAGTATTATATCTACATCCAGAGGTATCCAATTCTTTCAGCCAATCACAATATAGTTTCTGTCTTTAATCTAATGGGATCAGTCAACAGATATTTATTAAGCACTTTCAATATGCCAGCTACTAAGCTAAGCAATAGTGTTACAATGCTACTCTCAAGGAGTTTACTTTCTAGTGGGGATAACAACAAGCAGGCAACTATGTATAACTCTTTTTACCCCTCCAAAATTGACTAAGGCCTTATTAAAACATAATTTATATCTTTGATTGATTGATTCGTTCCAGAAATCTGAGCCTTTCAAGTTTACATTAATACGAGTATGGAAGACAATAATTCCACCCAATTTCCTTCAAATTCCAACAAAAATCCCACCTAACCCAGGAAACCCTTTTTGAGTCTTATTAAATTAGTGTTTTCTCTTTGTTGATTATTTCAACTTAACCTGTAAATAGCTAATTTATATGTAGTTCTTTGAATCTTATCTCTCTCTGACTTTGAGTTCTTTTTAAAAAATCATATATTGTATCATCAGTACTTAGCCTAGTACTTGGCACTCTATAAATGTCCATTGACTTAGTCTCCCCCCTCCTTCCCCAACTTCCCCTTAAACCCTGTGATTTTGACTATGTCTGACTCACTGCTTCTCTGTGGAGAAGAAGGAAGACTATTTCAACCTTGCCCTTCTGGGACTGAGTAGTGATCATTCTAATCTGATCTAATATTATTGTTCTGCCTTCTTACTTTTGTTAATACCAGGTATCAGCTGTATGTGTTAGTTCATTTAGATCTCTGAATTTTTTCTGTTTCTTACAATCAGGTTTTTATATTCGATTCTCATTCCACAGTTCCTTCAGCAACCTCCCCAATTAATGGCCACCTGCCATTTCTCTCAGTATTTTTGCTACCACAACAAGTTGTCTGCATATAATTTGGTATATTGAGGGCCTTTCCTTCTAGTCTTTGGCCTTGTTGGGCCCTTTGCTCCCTAGAAGTATGGAGAATATCATTTCTCAGGCTGATGTAAAACATTATCTTTCATAAAGCTTCCCCTGCCTGTCTCTCTCACTTGTGACTTCCCTTGGGAGGTCATTAAGTGTTCAGGTCTAAAAGATCTCTTCTAGCTGTGTTTGCATAGTACACCATAGGCAAGAAAAACAGACTAAAGACTCCATGTTACTAAAACATACTTAAGATGCTATTTAGGGATGACGTTAACAACAGTTATAGCTAGTACTTAGGGACTGTACTTTAAAATTTGCAAAACCCTATTCATGTATGATCTCATTTGATCTTCACGATAACCTTGTCAGCTGCTATTTTTACTGCTATTTTACACCCGAAGAAGCTGAGACAAAAGGGTTAAGTGACTTGCCCAGGATCGCACAACTAGGGTATATGTGAGGCAAGATTTGAACTCAGATCTCCTCGATTCCAAATCTAGCAGTAATTAATCCACTGGGTTAGACTGCCGTTAACAAGGAATTGACAGTTTGATTTATGTAGAGTGACTGCCATTTGAAAATGAGGGAGTTCTGCTTGATGACGTTTGGCCTTTTTTGCAGGCTGTGCCCTTAAAACCAGACAATTATCTCATCAAAAGATAAGAAGGGTTTAGGCAGAGGTGAAGCACATATCACTTCTGGAAACCCTCCCAAATATCTCGACTCTGTGCTTTGTAAGTGCTGAGATAGGGGCAGCTAGTTGGTGTAGTAGATAGAGCTCTGAAGCTGGAGTCAGGAAGATCTGAATTCTAGTTTAGTTTGCTATTTCTTGGTACTTCTTAGTGACCCTGGGCAAATCACTTAATCTCTACTTCAATAGCCTCATCTGTAAAATGGGAATAATAATAACACCTATCTCTCAGGGTTATTATGATAATTAAATAAAATATTATAAAATAATAAGTACATGCCTATCAGATAGTAGACACTATTTAGCTATGATTATGATTAGCAGACTACTAGATTGTTCGGCAGATACCTGTTGTACAGGGCCTGGAGTCAGGAAGACTTGAGTTCAGACACTGGCTATGTGACTCTGGACTAGTCACTTAATCCTGTTTGCCTCAGTATCCTCATCTGTAAAATGAGCTGGAGAAGGAAATGACAAATCACTCCAATAACTTTGCCAAGGACACCCCTAAAGGGGTCATGAATAATCAGATCTGACTGAAAAATGACTAAACAGCATTATTGGTGAGTCATCCTTATATAAAATTCCTATGTAATATCCTATATAATAATTCCTATATATAAAAAATTCCTAAACTGAACTCAGATCCTTGGAATTACCCATGATGATAACTACAAATCATATTTATTTAGCATTTGAGACATATAAAGTACTTTTATCATAATCCCATGAAGCATCAATAGAGCAAGGTTTTTCTACTGCTACAGGACTGGCTGCTGCCAGTGATTCCAGGGATTATGTTTGAGTTAGGACATTGAAGGTTAGGGAGTTAGGGGCTCAAAAAGTGCCATTTGGAGGAAATGTCCTGGATTGAGGGTCTTCAAGAGGAAAAACTCGCTTGGGGGCATTGCTGTTGATCCCCACTATTTGTGTTCAGAGCAAAAACAAGAGTTTCCCAGGTTGCGGTATGAAGACAGATAATTTAGGCATTATTAGCCCTTATTTTATCGTGCAAAGAAATAAAACTCAGAGGTAAATGATTTGCCTATTTGGGATCACCCAGCTAGCAACCATCATAATTGGGATTTGAACTCAGGTCTTCCTGACTCTAAATTCAGCATCTCTAACAAAGTACTGCTTTGTAAATAGTGGTTCTGAGAAAAAATTCAATGCCAGCTATATCTCCCCCTTTAAAATGTTAAATGTGAAGTTGCATATAGAATTGGATAAAATTTTCTGGATTCTCCCTTGTTCTGAAGGTATTTCATACTCCCAAACACTACAGACAAGGTCCCATCAATATATGTCAATGTAGGTAAAGGACTTAGGAGTGAACTCTTATAGGACATGGCGGATTTCATTTTCATCTTTGTATCCATAGATGTTTTAGGTGCTTAGGTTTTTGTTCAGTTTTGTTCAATTCACTTGTATTAACGATAATAATATTAGCAACAATAGCAGTTCAAATTTCTATGGAGAATTAAGCCTTACAAAGAACATCAATAATAACCGTGATAGAGTGGTAGATTTGTGGACTGACAATCCGCATCTGAATCCCAGCTCTTTGATTTACTTGCCTGTGTCACCTGGAGTATCTCATTTGGAAGAAACATTGTGCTGCAGACAATGTTGTTTGAGAGTCAAGAAATGCCAGTTCAGATCCTGGCTTTGTTTGGTTGACCTGCGGTACTTCATTCACTTCTCTCTTGGTCTGTTTCCTCCACTTTAAAATGAGGTGAACAATGTCTTTCATCTCTAAATCTGGGATTCTGCCACTTCTTTTGGTTCTTCTCTAAAGTTAAAGACTGGATGACTTCTAATAATCCAGTTCAAAATCCATTGGATCGCTAAAGCAGTAGTGTCAAATTAATAAAAATGGGGCCATCAATTTGTTTTTTTTCCTCAATAGTATTTTATTTTTCCAAATACATATATAATTTCCAACATCCATCTTTGTAAGATTTTGCATTTCATATTTTTCTCCCTCCTTCCCTCATCCCCTCTTCCCCAAGACAGCAAGCAATCTGTTACAGGTCAAACATATATAATTCTTTTAAACATATTTCATATTTGTCATGTTGTACAATAAAAATCAGACTAAAAGGGAAAAAACACAAGAAAGAAAAAGCAAATAAACAAACCAAAAAATGATGAAAATACTATGCTTCCATCCATATTCTAGGACCACTAATTAACCCAGTGACTGCACATTGACTCTATTTTAAAAATGTAATATTATCTATGTTGTATTGTAGTTTTACTTTTTTTGTTGAATATTTCCCAATCGCATTTTAATCTGGTTTAGGAAGCATTCAGAAGTGTGTCCTGGAGAGACATTTCTGCCCTACCTGTTGTTGCTATTGCTATTGTTGTTGTTTCACTGATGTAAGACTCTTTGTGATTTCATTTGGGCTTTTCTTGGTAAAGATACCATTTCCTTCTCCAACTCATTTTACAGATGAGGAAATTGAGACAAACAGGATGAAGTGACTTGCCCAGGGTCACACAGCTAGTAAATGTCTGAAACCAGATTTGAACTTAGGAAGATGAGTCTTCTTGGTTCCAGGTCTGGTACTCTTTCCACTGTATCATCTACCTGCCCTAAGCATGTTGTTACTCATTTTATAGATGAGAAAGCTCAGGTATAGGGAGGTTACATGATTTGTCTGTAGTCACATAATCACTGTCAGGGCTGACACTTGAACCAGGTCTTGACACTGAAGTTTGACACTGTTTCCAGTGGCCCACATGGTTCTCTCTCTTCTGTTGCTTTTTACTTACTCATTAATTTAACAAATGTTTATTCTTCCTTTTCCTTTTTTTTGAGAGGCAGTTGGGTTAAGTGACTTGCCCAGAGTCATACAGCTAGGACGTGTTAAGATTTTAACTCAGGTCCCCCTGACTCCAGGGCTGGTGCTCTATCCACTGCACCATTTGGCCGCCCCTGTGGAATACTTATTCAGCATTGTTTAGGTGTTTGAAAGATCTTCCTGAAGACGGGACAGAGACAGGGAGGGCTGAGCTAAGCTAAATACCTTGGGTTTAGCCACCTTGTAATTTCTGAGAAAGAGAATAGCAGGCTTACTTTGTGGGCCTCTAGAGCTCATGGTGCCTCATTGGGCAGAGCTGAATCATCTGATCTGACTCAGGGTCAGCATGGAAGCAGGCTCTCCAACAGGTCGATACAATAGATGAGAATCACTGGGTCACCTAACACCCCTGTATTCTCCACCTCTTGGCTAAGGGGAGGGGAGTTCTGTCAGCAGCTACCTGCCTGAATCCTTTCCTTTCCCCAGCAGTGACTGGATGATTAATTGAAAGGATGAGCCTCAGTTCTTAGAGAGGGCCATGGAGTAGTCTATTGCCATGACTTAGAGTGAGAAGAATTGGGTTTATATTCTACCATGGGCACTTAACTAGCTGTGGGATTCTGCATTTAATCTCCTGTTTCTTCATCTGTAATGTGGGAAAGAGGGAAGGTGGACCTCAAGTGCCTTTTAGTTCTAATACTTTAGTCCTTTTATTCTCAGCCTTCCTTTTCTTTCCTTACATGATTGAGTAAATCAAAAATTCCTTCTCATGAGTAAACCAAGGTCCCACTTTTTTCTAGTGGAAAATATATGGGGCTAGAGTCAGAAGTCTCTCATTTTAGTTCTAGTTTTGTAACTAACTAGATGTTCCAGTCAGTACTTCAGAGGACTTAGAGCCAAGGTCGGGGGGACCTTGGAGGTCTCTTATCTTGTAGTTGAAGAAACTGAGGTCCAAATAGAGGAAGAAACTTGCCCAAGATGAAATAAATAGCAGATGGTGGCGCTTGGACTTGACCCAATTATTTTGACTCCCGAAACATTGCTCTTTCAATATCAATTGCCTGATAATTAATGGATGCGGATACTTGTCTACACAGCAGGATGCTTTAGGGCCCAAAGGTGGAGGAAAGTAAAATTGGAATCTTTCACTGTCTGTGGGAGGTTTATGAGTGACAGGGCTGTGGGAAATCATTTGTTGAGTTCTAGTCCTCACTTCAGTTTTACAGATGAAAAATTGAGCCCTACATAAAGAGAAAGAGACTCGGAAGATCCTTGATTTCTAACTGAAAACCCAGCGCTTTTGCCGTGATACCATATCAGAGCAGTGAAGGAAATTCCAGTGGCACCTCTGTGTGGGGATTAAGGAGACCCTAAGTAGGATGGGACTCTTATTTGAATGGTGAGGTTCATCTGTATACAGCATAGAGCATGTGAATGCAGGTAGAAAGGAGTATGAGGGCATCATCACTACCCATAGTATTGAGACCCAAGTCTTTTTTCCCTACTATTTTTATTTTAATGGGAAGTTTTTACAAGGGTCTAAGAAGGTCCCATCCAGAGTTCACATGCAGGCATACTCTGGAACTGAAGGAATCAGCCCAAATGATGTTGTGGGCAGATCTAGCCCTGGGCTCTGTGTTCATCTGAATTGTGCTGGGAGAATCTACAAGCCTTTCCCCCTTCCTTGAGGAATGGGTGGGTGTCTCTATGGGAAGTATCCAAATATAATAGATGATTCACTTCCAAACTCCAACTGGGGAGAAAATCCAGAATAATATAACTTATAAAACACGTTCTGTATATTAATTATTTTGATGTTTGTTGTGTTTTTAGTTTTATCCATGTCTTTTGTTTTGGATATCACAGTAATTTATCAACAAATCTTGCCTCTATTCACTTTAGCTTCCCCATAACAGCTAAGTAAAACCATTATCTAATCTATTATCTTTTATCGCACCAGTGAAACAGACTCCATTTTTATAACTATTTTTGCTCCAGGACCCTGTTTACTTCCTCTGGTTCCTGGATCCCTCCTGAAACCCCAAGTGGTCTCTGGTTCTTAGTTCTTCTGACTCTAAATAAGTGGTAGCACATGACTTTCACCTGGATGGAGCGTGCTATCATCCTGTTCCTCCTCAAAGGGGAGGTGTTAGGCTGGTGAACTTATTTTTGAGTAACCCCTCTGCCCAGGAAGCAACATCCTCTCATTATGGCTATTCTGGTGATTCTCAGAATGTTCTTTCAAGGCGATTAGATTTGGCCAGCAGTTTCCATGCTGCTGGCTCTAGAGCACAGGTTGGCCCTGCCAGGGAGGCTACTGACCGCATAATGGGTGCTGCATCTTCCAACCTGCTCTTGCTCTCAGCCTTGTGTAATTAATGCTGTGAAGCACTGAAATGCTCTGATTTATTGATTAGGCAACCATCATTTTAGCCAAGCAGAGTGTTATTGCATAGGCTTTTTGTAGAGGGTAGTATATCTTGAATAAATCACATACCCAGTCTTAAGTAGGGATATACTTCCACTGTCCCCCTCTCTTATCCAAAAAGAAACCAAACTCAAATCCTCACTTTCGTGTGTCTGTCGCAATACTTTGGCCTGGGGTATAACTGTCCAAGTCCAGGTGACTCAGGTTGGAGCTTTGGTCTGAGAAGGATGACTTCTTGTTTAGAAGGGTGCAAGACCAGAGGATCACTCCGGTTTGAGCTGGAAAATAATTGAGAACTCATCAAGTCTATCATGAGGAAACTGAGGTTTAGAGTAAATGATTTACACAAGGAGAATTCACAGATTGTTAAAAGAAAAGCCAGAACCTAACAATAAAAAACTGATCTTTTAAAATGTGTTTTTTTGAAATCTTCAGAATATTTCTTGTACATATATCTAATTGGATTTTTCCCTCAGACCCTATGGGGCAGCTTATTATTGTCCCTGCTTTACAACAGAAACATGGAGATGATTGGATCTGGCCAGTGGTTTCCATACTGCTGGTCATAGATAAGTAAAAGGCCTATGGTTACTTAGCTCATAAGTGTGGAAGATGGGATTTAATCTCCTGACCTCTTTCACTTTTAAGTCACGCAGTCTAGCTGCCTTTTGACACCGTCTCTCATGATACTCAAGCTGGTTCTCTTTACTCCCACTCCATTTCTCTTTTATTCCATCCCATGTGGCTCAAAAGGTCCAGTCTTGTAACAGAGGTCCGGACCTCATTACTTTGTGGAAAATAAAAACCAAGCGTGGAAGAGGCTGAACCGGGTGTTCCAGCAGGCTTCCATTTGGATAATTACAGTTTGTTTCTTAATTTCTTATTCTCTTCTTGAAAGGCCCTATTCTTTCCTCCTCCACCCTGAAAGGTTGAGATTTGATACTGCTCTTAGATAGCTGCCAGGTTTCTTCCCAGAGCTAGGTACTAGAATGATGGATGATAAAGCTGGGTACAGATGAGCTGACATTGAGCCAGGGACCATGCCTTTTTCTACTCAGTGCCACTTACATTGTCAGCGTTCCGTAAAATTTGAGCATTCACAGTGATAATGCCATGCAGGGTCAGCTTTATGTTCTGATCTTTCTGGATCAAATATGTCATCAAGATGACTCTCAGCACTGCCACTGTAAAATTATCAGCCATTCAGACTGCTGCAAGGTTTTGAATCTGGTAGTGTACCAGCATTCTGCTATGGGCCACCAAATCCATCTCACCTTTGTGGGATTATCCAGAAGGGATAGGTTTTCTCTTTCTTCCAATAAGTAATCACAAATGAAACTTGAAAGTTTTAGGTTATTTGATCTGAACTTGCTGTCTAACTTACCAGTTTTTCCAAGTTTGAAATTACTTAAATTGAATCTATTTGAAGGGAGAGATGTATCAAATAGATTCCTCCCACTGTGGCAGATTGCAACTTTAAGTGTTCGAGGGTTACCTGAGGCTCAGTGAAATGGATAGGTCCATAGTTACACAGCTATTGTCAGAAGCTGAATTTGTACCTGGATCTCCCTGCCTATAGAATGTTACATCATGGTGCCTCTTGAGAAGAAAATCTGAACAAGATTCTTTCTAATGAAAACAACATGGTATAGTATCAAGATTTCTTGTCTTGCTGGTCAGGAGAAATTTGAGTTCAAATCCAGGTGCTATCATTTACTAGCTGTGTGACTGTGATTACTTCATCTTGCTGAGCCTTTTTTCTTAAATATAAAATTGAAATAACGGCACTGTGTTACCTAGCTCCTCCTTTTTCTCTTCCTCCTCTTTCTCCTCCTCCTTGAGACTCGAGAGAGAATCAAATGAGTTAATGTATATGAGGGACTTGTTAACTTTAAGTGCTATACAAATGTTGTCTACTTGACAAAAGCTAGGTAGTGCAACTGTGTACACTGCTGAGCCTGGAATCAGTAAGATCTGAGTTGAAAATCAGCTTAAGATTCTTATTAGTTGTGTGACTCAGGAGTAGTCATTTCAGCTCTAAATGGAGGTGATAATAGCATTTCCCCATAGAATTGGTTATGAGAATAAAATGAGGTAATATTTGTTAAAAAGAAAGAAAAAAAGAAAGAAAAAGTGCTTAGCACAATACCTGACATATTACAGGTGCTTAATAAATGCTATTCATTTCCCTTATCCCTATTAGGATTAGACTTGACTAAGAAAGAATATTATATAGCTTTAGAAAGGACTTTAGAGATCTCTGACTCATATGTTCATAGTTTTGGAATTAGAAGGACCATCTATACTCTAACCCCCAATTTTACAGATGAGAAAATAGATTGAGAGATACCTTATTTAAGGTAACATCATTAGGAAGCCACAGATCTGGGACTTGAATCCAATTTTTTTTGGTTTTTTGTTTTGTTTTCTTTTCATGTCCTGCATTCATTCCACAATTCACACTGCTTTATTCTTCCGTATTATTTTTTATCTTTCTTCATACCAGAAAACTTGGAACTACTTCCGTATATCTGTATTTGGGCATCTTAAGGGGAAAGTCCAAGAGCCATAAGATCATAGGATTTCGACTTAAAGTTTCCTTAGTTATTTCATTTCCTCACTATCACACTCATTTTACAAATAAGAAAATTGAATCTGAGAGAGGTGATGTGATTTGTCCAATATCACACGAATTGTAAGGAAGCTATGCACCTATATGTGAGTATATATACATGCAATAAAAACTTCAGCACATTACTGAATGGAGAATTCTAGAAATTAACACCTAATGTTGGTTCAATATGAATATTCAATGACATAGCTGGCAATTATTCATTTAGACACTTATCAAACATTGTACCCTTAAAACGTATAAGAAGTTATGCTAGAGCCCTTTTGTGGTAGCAAAAAAGTGGAAATTGAAAGGATGCCCATCAATTGGGAAAGGCTGAACAAATTGTGGTAAACCAGACTGATTTCAGAAAAACTTTGAAAAATTTAAATGAATTGATGAACCGTGAAGTAAGCAGAACCAAGAGAAGAGTAGATGTAATAACAGCAACATTGTATAATGATCAACTGTGAATGACTTAGCTATTCCTAGAAGTATAATGATCCAAGACAATTCCAAAGGACTCATGATGAAGAATACTATCCACTTCCAGAGAAAGAACAGATAGGAGCGTACTTTTTAAAACTTTATTTATTATTCTTGTTTTTTTTAATTTGTGTTTTCTTTTGAAATATGGCTAATATACTTTACTGCAAAAGCACAATCGTTATCAAATCATTTGTCTTTTCAAGGAGAAGGAGAGGGAAAAATAGAATATGGAACTCAATTTAAAAAATTTCAATAATATCTTATTTTTTTCAAATATGTGTAAAGATAATTTTCAACATTTTTGTAAGACAAAGTCTTCCAAATTTTTCTCCCTCCCTTCTTTATCTTCTCCTTCCCCATGACAACAGACAATCTGATTGAGTTTAAATACATGCAATTCTTTTAAATGCATTTCCATATATTTATCATGTTGAACAAGAAAAATCAGACCAAAAGGGAGAAAATCATGAGAAAGGGAAAAAACAAACAAAAAGGTGAGAATACTATGTTTTAACCCATATTCAGTCTCCACAGTTCTCTCTCTGGATACGAATGACATTTTTAAAAAATCCCAGATCTACTGGAATTTCTTCGAATCACCATATTGTTGGAAAGGGCCAAGTCCATCCCAGCTGATCATGTCATAATCTGGTCGTTACTGTGTGGTTCTGTTCATTTCATTCAGCATCAGTTCATGTAAGTTTTAGAACTTAAAATTTTAAAAATTACTTAAAATTGTTGTTTATGTGTAATTGAAAAAAATAAAATTAAAAGCTCAAAAAGGAGGCTCTGCTAGGTTGCTGGACATAATGCAACTATGACAAATATTAACTTCCTTCAAGTAGCTTGTCTATTGTCTTTCATCCATCCCATACGTATCTTCTGTGGGCATTTGTTGTTAATCATGTTTGACTCCTTCACCCCATTTGGAGATTTCTTGGAAAAGACTAGAGTGACTAGAGTGATTTGCTATTTCCTTCTCCAGCTCATTTTACAGATGAGGAAACTGAGATAAACAGAATTAATTTGTGCAGGGTCACATAGCTGGTATCTAAGGTCATATTTGAACTCAAGATGAATCTTCATCATCTAGCTGCTCTGCAAGTACATAGGAGTTTGCTCATTGTCTCTCTTATTAAACTGTGAGTTCCTTGATGTCAGAGATTGTATTCAGAGTTTTTCTTTGTTTCTCCAGACTTTAGTCCGGTGCCCGCCACATAGTAAGTGCTTAATGTTTGCTGACTGTTACATAGTCCTGCAGCAAAGATCAGCCATGTCCTCAATAACAGCAAACAAAAACAAGTGAGTGAGATGAATTCTTAAGAGGGTTGCAGAGAAAGGGCTAAAATAGTTTGAAAGGAAGCAGAAGTGATCTCTCCTGTCTTAAAAGCACTCTATCCACTGCACCACCTAGCTGCTCTTAGTAGGGTACTATCTTACTAAATATTGTAAACACCAGAAGAAGTAGTAAGAAACTAGGTTTTCACTGAACAGAGTTCTGGGCTTGAAATAAAAAAGTTCTGAGTTCAAATTCAATTTCAGATATTTACTAGCTGTGTGACTCTGAACAAACCATTCTAGCTATTTACCTCAATTTCCTCATCTACAAAATGGGGAGAATAATAGCAATTATCTCCTTGTGAGGAACAAATGAAATAATATTTGTTAAGGCACAGTACCTAAAACATAATAGCTGTTTAATAAATATTAGCTATCTTTCTTAATCCCACCAGCTTCTAGTGCCTTCCTCTCCAAAACTGCTTATTTACTTTGTATATTCTTATTTAGGGACATGGCATCTTCCTTATAGAATGCAAACTCTTTGGGGGCAGGGACCAACTCCCATGTCTATTTGTATTCCACAGAATCTAGCCTGGCATATAGAGTCTTCCAAAAGCCTTAGTGATTTGGTAGCCTTAAACTGTATAAAGACTTTTGGGATGCTATACAATAGATACTTCATAAATTCTTGAGATTGATTGACTAAGCTACATAATGATGATAACTATTACAATAATAATTAACCCTTTATATTTATTAAGTAGCTATAGTTTATCAGGGTGCTCAAAATACAAGACAAATTGAAAATACTTCTTTCCATCAAGGTGCTTGTGATCAAAGGGTGGGAGCGAGGTGGGTAAGATGTACCATGGCTTTCCAAGCATTTTGACTCAGAGGGTCTGGAGCTGAATGCTGACTCTGTTATTTACTAGCCCAGTGCCTCCAGTAGTAACTCTTTCCATGCCCCACTCCGGCTCCCATTGCCCATTCCCCACCAGGATCTGGATACTGTTGCCTCTCCAACCATAACTGTTCTTTTACCAAGGGAGATGATACAGAGTTACTGGATCACTCCAATCTCTGAGGCATTATTATACTCCTTCCTGAAAGTTTCTGTTTGGGGATTGACCACCATTTGGTTGAATAGGGAGTCACCAACTACAAGTCTTTTGGAAAGATAATAAACTACATGCCATTGTTTCCTAATGTCTACAGGGTTTTGCTTTTATGTCCTCCAGATATCCACACATTTTGTTCATTTGGCCCTATATGAGGTTTTCTTGACAGAGAGATTAGAACAGTTTGCTATTTCCTTCTCTGGCTCATTTAATGAATGAGGAAACTGAAGAAAACAGGATTAAGTGACTTTCCCAGGGTCACACAGCTTGTCAGTACTTGAGTCCGGATTGGAACTTGGGTCTTCCTGACTCCAGGCTCTACACTCTAACTGCTGCACCATCTAGCTATTTTCCAGGCAATGTACACTAACAACTCTTGAAACTTTCTATGTGCCTAGCCTCTGAACCTTAGGGATCTTTCAGTTCCCTGTATTGTCTTTTCTTAGAGAGTGAGCTTTTTAAGGGTATAGATTGTATCATCTTTTACTTGCATCCCCAATGCTTAATAAATATTAAGTTGATAATAAATAATTTTCATTCCATTCATTATCTATGTGGTCTTGAATTTTTATAAACCTTGTTCCTTCCTCTACAAAAGGAGAAGGGTGGGGTGGATGATTTCTAATGTGTTTTCTTGCTCTAAATACCATGAGATCTATGAAATTTTGATTTGCTGGCATCTGCATTTCCAACTTACCATTTAACTGATCCTAGAGCTTTGAAGGAGGGCATAGGCTGTAGGACTATGACTGGTTTTAGCGCTTTGTTGGAATCAATGTATAACGGAAGTAAGTGGTAGATAAAGAGTCAGAAAGTAGGACCTGAATTCAAATTCTGCCTCAGACACTTATTCGTTCTGACCCGGGAAAAGGCTCCTCATTTATAAAATGGAGATAATAATAGCACGTACCTCATAAGGGTTATTGTGAGGTTTAAATTATATGTTATCTGAAAAGTGCTTTCCAATTTTTTTTTTGCTTAGGCAGCTGGAGTTAAGTGATTTGCCTAAGGTCACACAGCTAGGAAGTGTTAAGTGTCTGAGGCTAGATTTGAACTCAGGTCCTCCTGACTTCAGGGCTGATGCTCTATCCACTGTACTACCTACATGCCCCATGCTTCCCAAATCTTAAAGTTACATAGAAGTGTTGGTAATTAAGATGATTATGATGAAGGAGGAGGAAGAGGATAAGGGGGAGAAGAAGAAGGAAGAAAAGGAGGAAAAGATGATGATGATGTTGCCAAGGCAAGAGGTACCTAAAAGAAAAGATTATTTACCTATATAATAAATACTGTAAGAATAGTATCTCCAGGAGTACTCATTGGGATAGAGAATTGTTGGTCCTTGGACATGTTATCTATTTCCTGCTTTGTATGTCAGGATCTCAAAGCCACTTACTTTTCAGGAGTAGTCTGCTGATAGATGTCTGCTGACAAAGGCATTTGCCTGCCAATACAATGCCTGAGATAGTTTCAATGAGCCAGGTAGCAACTTTTCAGGATCCAGGACAGATCCCCCAACTGAGTGACTGTGACTTAGACTACACTTTCTTTAATCACCAACTCAACCTCTTCATGGAGAATCTATATATAAAGTTCCTTCCATCTCTCTTATCCTAGGAGCCTATGATAATTCTCAGTTATGACAATAACTGATGATAATAATTGACTCTTATAGCACCTTGAATTTTATAAAGTGCTTTTCATACATAGTAATAATTAGTATACATATATATGTATATATAGTACTTTAAGGTTTGCAAAAGACAT
The DNA here is from genome assembly GCF_016432865.1 of Antechinus flavipes. Classification (NCBI taxonomy): domain Eukaryota; kingdom Metazoa; phylum Chordata; class Mammalia; order Dasyuromorphia; family Dasyuridae; genus Antechinus; species Antechinus flavipes. The sequence continues at coordinate 53,469,241 of NC_067399.1, read as the reverse complement.
TATTTCACTTGATACTTATAGCAACTTTGGGATGTAGGTATTATTATTAGCCCCATTTTACAGACAAAGAAACCAAGGCAGAGGATAATAAATATTTAAAGCTGGATTTGAACTCAGTTGCTTCCTGATCATAGAACTACCTCCCTATCCACAGTAATGTATTGTCAGCTGCCTTATTACTTGTTTGATCCTCACAGCATTGTGAGATAGGTATTACAAGTACTATAATTCTTATTTTAAAGAGGAGGAAACTAATACCTAAATGGATTCAATGACTTGCCAAATTTTACACAGATAGTAAATGTCCTGCTCAATACTTGAACTCAGATCTTTTTTTTTTATTAAAGCTTTTTAATTTTCAAAAAATATGCATGGATAATTTTTCAACATTAACTCTTGCAAAATCATGTGTTTCAATTTCCCCCCTTCTCTTCACCCCCTTCCCTATATAGTAAGTAATCCAATATATGTTTAACGTGATAAAATATGTTAAAGCCAATATATGCATACACATTTATATAATTATCTTGCTGCACAGGAACAATCAAATCTTAAAGAAAAAAAATGAGAAAGAAAATAAAATGCAAGCAAACAACAACAAAAGGAGTGAAAATGCTATGTTGTGATTCACACTCAGTTCCTACAGTCCTCTCTCTGGGTGCAGGTGGCTCTCTCCATCACAAGATCATTGGAACTGGCCTGAATCATCTCATTGTTGAGAAGAACCACACCCATCAGTATTGATCATCATATAATCTTGTTGTTGCGGTATATAATAATCTCCTGGTTCTTCTCATTTCACTTAGCATTCGTTCATGTAAGTTTCTCCAGGCCTCTCTGAAATCATCCTGCTGATCATTTCCTGTAAAACAATAATATTCCATAATATTCATATACCATAACTTATTCAGCCATTCCCCAACTGATGGGCATCTACTCAGTTCCCAGTTTCTGGCCACTACAAAGAGGGCTGCCACAAATATTTTTGTACATGTGGGTCCTATTTCCTCCTTTAAGATCTCTTTAGGATACAGACTGTAGAGACACTGCTGGATCAAAGGGCATGAAGTTTGATTGCCCCTTAGGCACAATTCCAAATTGCTCTCCAAAATGATTGGCTCATTTCACAATTCCACCAATAATGTATTAGTGTCCCAATTTTCCCACATCTTCTCCAATATTCATCATTATTTTTTCCTCTCATCTTAGCCAATCTGAAAGGTGTATAGTGGTATCTCAGAATTGTTTTAATGTGCATTTTTCGAATCAATAGTGATTTAGAGCACCTTTTCATATGACTAGAAATAGTTTTAATTTCTTCCTCTGAAAATTGTCTATTCCTATCTTTTGACCATTTATCAATTGGAGAATGACTTGAATTCTTATAAATTCGAGTCAATTCTTTATATATTTTAGAAATGAGGCCTTTATTAGAATCTTTGAATGTAAAAGTATCTCCCCAGATTAATGCTTCCCTTCTAATCTTGTCTGCATTCGTTTTGTTTGTACAAAAACTTTTTAATATAATCAAAATTATCTATTTTGTGTTCAATAATAAACTTCAATTCTTTTTTGGCCACAAATTCCTTCCTTCTCTACATTTCTGAGAGGTAAACTTCTTTTGTTCTTTTTGTTCTTCTTATTTGCTTATGATATCACTCTTTATGTCCAAGTCATGAACCCATTTCCACCTTATTTTGGTATACAGTATTAGGTGGGAGTCGGTGTCTAGTTTCTGCCATACTAGTTTCTGATTTTCCCAGCAGTTTTTTGTCAAATAGTGAGTTTTTATCCCAAAAGCTGGGGTCTTTGGGTTTGTCAAACACTAGATTCCTATAGTCATAGACTGTTTTGTCCTATGAATCTAATGTATTCCACTGAAAGACTCTATATCTTAGCCAGTACCAAATGGTTTTGATGACCATTGCTTTATAATATAGTTTTAGGTCTGGTACAGTTAAGCCACCTTCATTGGCATTTTTTCATTAATTCTCTTGAAATTCTTGACCTTTTTGAGCTTAGATCTTTGTGGTGTTTAATTAATTATACTAGAATTCTATCTTCCTATTGCTTACTTTAATATGGATGTAACAGTTCAAGGGCAGAATTAAGGATAAAGGGATACCTGCAGAGCTAAGAGTTGCCATCAAAGGAGATTGGTAGCCTTCATCATGGTAGAATGAGTAGGATGAAGCCATGATAATTTTAGTGGAGAGAGAATTCACTGAGACACTAATGGCTAAAGCACTTTGAGTACTGAAAACCAGGAGAACTAGGTACTAGACATATCTATGCCATTTGTGTGACCCAGGGCAAGCCATTTACCTCTCTGTGCCTCAGTTTCCACTTTTTTCTGTGTATTCTTCCTTTGGGGAAGCTCACAATCATCAATCAATCAGTTAACAAGCACTTATCAGGTATACACTATGTGCCAGGTACTGAGTTAGATGAAAAACATACATAAAAAATGGAATAATGAGCTCACATTCTATAGGGGAGAAAATATGTGTGATATGAATATGTTACATGTACATATGCAATATATATGTAGTATATGTGCATATATGTATATGTTTGTGGGTATATGCATATATAAAGCAAATTTTTTGAAGGGGGAGGCATTAGCAGCTGGAAGCATCAGGAAAGACCTTATGTAGGAGATCATGCTTGAGCTAAGCTTTGAAGGGAACTTGGAATGCTAAGAGGTGGAGATAAGGAGGAGGGAATATATTTCAGAGATGGGAGATGATATATCATATGTTAGGAACTGCAAGAAGGCCAATTTGGCTAGACTGTGGAATACTTGAAGGGAGGAATATATAACAAGACTGGAGAGGCAAATTGGAGCCAGGTTGCAAAGGCTTTTGTATACCAAACACAAGCATTTATATTTGATTCTGGAAGTAATGGAAAACCATGGGAGAATAATGAACAGGAAAATGATATGAACAGATCTATAGGAATACTACTTGAGTCACTGTGTGGATGATTGATTGGAGAGAAAAGAGATATGAGGCAAGGAGACCAATAAGCTGTAACCTTGGTAATGAGGCCCTGTGAACCAAGAGAAGAGGGCTGGTGTTGTGAAGGTAGAAATAAGATTTGGCAACTGATTGGAGATCTGATATGAGGGAGAGTAATGAAGTTGAAAACAACAGCAGGGGCACTTACTACTGAAGACTTGTGTATCTTATGACCGTCTCTCACTAACTTGAGATGTTTATCTAAAACTCATGGATGCACACTCTGCCTCAGTTCCTTTATGTGTAAAATGGGCATAATAATATACAAGCTTCAGAAATCTCTTTGTAGACCTTAAAGTCAGTCTAGATGTTGAATTATTGCTTTATTAAAAACAGGATTTATCCCTTTCCATTACCTGCTGATTTTTCTATTGCTTTGATGCTGGCAGGGTTGGAAGATGATCATGTTATAGAATAAGCCTTGGTAATTGGAAAGTTTTGGTTTTGCTTGTTTTTTTGTTTTTAAAATCCTCAGGATCCGTCTGTTATTTCATTGGTCCACATTCTCTGTTGAGGAAACTCAATCTACTAATACAGATTGACAATTTATAATCTTTTGAAAATTCATTTATTTTATTTTCAGTTCTAAATTTTCTCCCATTTTTCCTCCCCTACTCATGGAGAAGGCAAGAGAAATAAAACCAATTACTGGTCTGGGTGGGGCAGAAGTCCATAGATTGATGCTATATTGCAGAAGATATTGACTGCCAAATTATGGAGTTAGGATTCATCTTGTGGTTAGTGGGGAGTAACTGAAGGTTTTTGAATAGAGAACCAAGATGATGAAAGATCTCCACTCCCTGTCCCATTCTTCTTCTTTTTTTCTCCTTTTTTTATTATAGCTTTTTATTTACAAGATATGTGCATGGGTAATTTTTCAGCACTAACAATTTCAAAACCTTTTGTTCCAACTTTTCTCCTCCTTCCCCCAACCCTTCCCCCAGATGGCAGGTTGACCAATACATGATAAATATGTTAAAGTATAAGTTAAATACAATATGTGTATACATGTCCATACAGTTATTTTGCTGTACAAAGAGAATCGGACTTAGAAATAGTGTACAATTAGTCTGTGAAGGAAATAAAAAATGCAGGTGGACAAAAATAGAAGGATTGGGAATTTTATATAGTGGTTCATAGTCATCTCCCAGAATTCTTTTGCTGGGTATAGCTTGTTCAATTCATTACTGTTCTATTGGAGCTGATTTGGTTCATCTCATTGCTGGAGATCACCATCAGAATTGATCATCATATAGTTTTGTTACTGAAGTATATAATGATCTCCTGGCCCTGCTCGTTTCACTCAGCATCAGTTCATGTAAGTTTCTCCAGGCCTTTCTGAAATCATCCTGCTGGTCATTTCTTACCAAACAATAATATTCCATAACATTCATATACCACAATTTATTCATTCATTCTCCAACTGATGGGCACCCACTCAGTTTTCAGTTTCTGGCCACTACAAAGAGGGCTGCCACAAACATTTGTGCACATACAGCTCCCTTTAGAAAGAAATGTATTTCTTTCTAAATAAAATTTAGAAATTTCATTTCTAAATACATAAGAAATGTATTTAGTATTTCTTTGGGGTATAAGCCCAGTAGAAACACTGCCGATCAAAGGATTACAGTTTGATAACTTTTTGATCATAGTTCCAAATCGCTCTCCAGAATGGCTGCCATTCTTCTTTTTTCCAAAAGTTGGTCTCCTTGTTGTGGAGGATTTTCTCCTGTCATAACTTATATGTATGGCTGAAAGAACAGCTCACTCATTTGTCTTCTGTCTTTTCCAGGGACTTACCAGGGTCAATGGGTTGGTGGAATGCGCCAAGGCTATGGCGTCCGGCAGAGCGTCCCGTACGGCATGGCTGCGGTCATCAGGTCACCCCTGAGGACATCCATCAACTCGCTGAGGAGTGAGCACACCAATGGCACAGCACTGCATCCAGACGCCTCACCTGCTGTGGCCGGCAGCCCTGCGGTGTCCCGGGGGGGCTTCGTCCTCGTGGCTCATAGTGATGCCGAGATCCTCAAAAGCAAGAAAAAGGGGCTTTTCCGGCGGTCCCTCCTGAGTGGCTTGAAGCTGCGGAAGTCGGAATCCAAGAGCAGCCTGGCCAGCCAGAGGAGCAAGCAGAGTTCCTTCCGCAGCGAGGCTGGAATGAGTACGGTCAGCTCCACTGCCAGTGACATCAACTCCACCATCAGCCTGGGTGAGGGGGAGGCGGAGCTGTCCGTCATCGAGGACGACATTGACGCTACTACCACTGAGACCTATGTGGGCGAATGGAAGAACGACAAACGGTCTGGCTTTGGGCTGAGCCAGCGCTCGGACGGACTCAAGTACGAGGGGGAATGGGCCAATAACAAACGTCATGGCTATGGGTGCATGACTTTCCCGGATGGCACGAAGGAGGAAGGGAAATATAAGCAGAACATTCTGGTGAGCGGAAAGCGAAAGAATCTGATTCCACTGAGGGCCAGCAAGATCCGGGAGAAGGTGGACCGAGCTGTCGAGGCAGCCGAACGAGCAGCCACCATCGCCAAGCAGAAAGCGGAGATCGCGGCTTCCAGGTAAGTGTGGTTTGGCCATTTGGGGCTGGGGCGCAGGTGGGAAGTGAGGCATGGTGGATGATGAATACAGAGATTCCAAGGCTTGGGTCACCCAGCATGGTTAATGCCTGGCCCGGGGTAGCCCAGGGGGATACCCTGTTCTTGGGGTTCCTGAAATTGTGAACAGCAGTATGTCCAGAACAAGAGGAGTATCCCTGGACCTTTCTTTTCTCATCGAGGGTAAGTGGACACTGGCTGCCTGAGCAGGGATATCTCCTCGTTAAGATTTTGTGGTTTTGGTTGAATCTTGATACTTGAAAAATGAGCCAAACAATGGTTATTAGCAGAACATGCAATGCAGAGGATAAGGTTTCAGAGGGAAACAAAATAAAACAAAGAAAAGTCATCCTTGGAAACAAGGTTCCAATCCAATTAAGCAAGTATGGAGTCTAAGGGAGAGGTGTTCTCAGAGTTCAGAGAAGGAAATGATCACTGTGGACCAGCTAGATTTGTCAAAGACTCTTGGGAGATCTCAGGTAGGACTTGTCAATTGGGAAGCATTCATTAAAGACTTTCTATGCACCAGGCACTGTACTAAGCACTGAGGATACAACGACAAAAGGCAGTCCTTGCCCTAGAAGAGCTTCCATTCTAATGGGAAAGTAACCTATATGAGAAAGATGAATAAGATTGGTATGTGGGTAAAGAGATGGGGACTCTAGGATGGGGAGCAGTGTGAGGCAAAGACAGGGAGTTGGGAACAAAGTATGTAGGAACAGTGAGGAGGCTGACTGGTCTGCAGGAGGAGACTGTGTGCTATGAAGCAGGGTAATGGGAGGTTGAGTAGGTGAAGTGGGAGCAGATTGTGGAGGGTCTTGAAAGACCCATAAAGGAATCTGGACTTTGGTTTGTAGATAGTGGATTTTTCCTACCGAAGTTTATTGTGGCAGCCTATGTGGGAAGGCTGGGAAGGGGGAGATTTGGAAGTCAAGAAGGCTCCCTATAAAATTAAAGTCGTCTTGATCTGTGTTTTCTTTCACAACATGGCTCAAATGGAAATATATTTTGCACGACTGCAATATATAAATCTATATCAAATTTCTTGCCTTCTCAAGGTGGGATAGGAAGAGAGAGGGAGAGAATTTGGAACTCAGAAATTTATATAGAGGATGTTAAAATTGTTTTTACATGTAATTGGAAGAAATCATTTTATTTAAAAAAGATATTTGTAGTATTCATCACCCACATAGGAGGGGTTGAGGATTTAGTTAATGTTTCTATGTGATATATTGATGGCCAAAAAAAATAAAACTTCCAGATAGTAAAGAGTATGAGATTAGGTCATAAAATCAGAGGGAAAGGTGAAACAGATCATAAAGGATACTACAATGCCTTTCATCAGCTGTATATAGAAAGGGGTTAAGGTCTCTAAAAGAAAACCTTCAAAATCAGGATGGAGAAGGGAAATGATATGAAAACATGAAAACTATGAAAACAATTGGGTATAAATTTTATTTTTAATAATATCCAAAAAAGCTGTTGATTAGAATTGAGGTGGAGATCAGAATTTAGAAGAAAACAAAAATAGATAAAGACTTAGCTGGCAGAGAAACTGATAATTAGGGGAGAAAATATACCTTGAAAGGATTTCACAAATAACATGTGATTTTATAGTCTTATTTTCATCTCACCTTATTGGGGGCATTGAATACAATAACTGTACTATATAGATTGCTCTTTTCCTCTCTTCCTTCTTTTGCTCAATCCATAGTTGAATTTATTGAGCTTAAATCCGACATGGTGAGTGAATTCCTGGAAATTAAATGTAGATATGATGAGACTCTATTGTACCTCCATTTATGTCTGTAGTAAAACTACCTCCAATGTAAAGTAGAAGCCTGAAGGATACACCTTTACTTCTAAGCCTGACCAGATTTGTTCCATCCCTATCTCACCAGAGTCATTAACCCTTCCACTATAGCCCTTCCCTTCACGACCAGTCAAGTCTTTAATGAATAAAATGAATCTCTCCGTAATGATGGAGATCATTGTGTTTCTGGTAAGGTAGCACCTACTTTATTGGGCTCTTGAAGGAGATAACATGTTTAGTGCTTTGCAAATCTTAAGAAAAAAACCCAATACTCACAAATGCTGTTATTGTTGGAAGAAAACATGAAAACAACTAGGTATATACAAGGCAGTCTTAGAAGAGAGGGAACTAGCATCTAGAGGAGAAGGAGAAGAAATGGCTTCCTCCACAATGGGAAGATTTGATTTGCATCTTGAAAAAAGTTAGGGAAGCTAGGAATTAGAGATAATGGAGAGGGAACATTCTATGCTGGGGAGTGAGGTATGATGGAAATGGAGTGTCCTGGATAGTCATGTTAATAGATAAGTTGTCTTTTATTATTCAATTATTTTTTAAATCATGTCTGACTCTTTGTGATTCCACCTGGGATTTTCTTGGTAGTGGTACAAGAATGGTTTGCCATTTCTTCCTCTATCTCATTTTACAGATGAAGAAATTAAGACAAACAGGGTGAAGTGAATTGCCCTATGAAGTATCTAAAGTTATATTTGAACTCAGAAAGATGAGTTTTCCTAACTCCAGGCCTGCCATTCTGTTTGCTGTTCTATCTAGCTACACTAGTAGATGGGAGAAAAGCACAAAAAGATTCTAAAAGGTAGGAAGGGGCTAGATTGTGAAGTTTAAAAAAAAACAAACAGTATTTTATGTTTGCTCTTGCAGTGACTGAAGTTTATTGAGTGTGTTGTGGGTGAGGGTGGGGAGCTGGGATGAGGATACTGATGTGGTCAAATTTTTGATTTAGAAAAATCACTTTGTCAGCTGAGTAGAGGATGGATTAGATGGGAGAGAGCTTGAGGCAATGACCCTAGTTAAATGACTATAGCAATAGTCCACTAATGCAATGGCAAAGGTCAGAATTATGGTATCAGTTATATCAAGAAAAAGAGAAATAAACAAGAGAGATCTTGAAAGTAAGAATGAAGAAGATTTTACAATAGAGTAGATGTGTGAGATGAGTGAGAATGAGGAGCTGAAGTTTTAATGCATGACTGGGAAGATGGTAGTGCTCTCAATAATAATAGGGAAGTTCGGAAGAGGAAGATGCTTGGGGAGAAAGAGAATGATAGATTTCCCTTGGATAAGTTGAGTTTGAAAGTCCTGTAGGGTTACTGGTTGACAATTAGAAGTGTTTAGCTCTCAAAGGCAACCCCCATAGACTGGATAGAAAATGCCAGTTGCATTCAGAAAAAGAACTATGGAGATTGAATGTAAATAAGTACATGCTGTGTTCACTTCTTTTTTCTGTTTTTTTGTTCCTTTATCATGGTTTTCCCTTTTGTTCTGATTTTTCTCTCCTAACACAATTCAGAAAGCAATATGTCTTAAAAATAAAAATAAAAAACTAAAAAAAGTGTTTAGCTTGAAGTTCAGAGGAGTTGTGAGAGCTAGTGTATTTTTTTTTTTGAGGGGCAATTGAAGTTAAGTGATTTGCTCAGCATCACATGGCTACTAAGTGTTAAGTGTTTGAGGCTAAATTTGAACTCAGGTCCTCCTGACTCTAGAGCCAGCTTTCTATCCACTGCACCATCTAGCTGCCCTGCTAGATTATATTTTAAAGGATGTTGTAAGGGAGATTTCTATTAGCTTTGTTGGTCCCAAAGAGCAAGACTGGGAACAACTGGATATCAGGAAGTTGTAGAGGAACAGACTTTAGCTAATATAGAGAACACTTCCCAATAGGGAGAGCTGTCCAACCAAGGAATGAGATGCTGAAGAGCATGTGAGTTCCCCATCTTTGATGGCTTCCATTTGGAGGATGCATGACCGGAGTAATTCCTGGATTGAGGTTGTTTCTTGCTCAGTCAGTGATTTTTCTCGCCATTATTGAGTCTTGCTTCTCTGAGGAAATAAGAGGATTTAGGATCATAGTGTTCAAAGCTAGGAGGACTCTTAGAACAGAGATTTTTACTTTGGAAAGGACCATTGATTCCTTTTCCACATGAGCAGACTATGACCCAGAAAGGAAAAGGCAATCATTTCCCAGAAGTCATCTGAGGATATTCATCAGCCTCAGGGAGAAGCCCATTCATTACTCCCAGAGGGGGCTCCTAAGGAGTGCCACCCAGTGCGATGCTAGAGCCCTTTGTATAACATCTGTGCTCCAGCCCCTGGCTTACCTCTCTGGAGGCCTGAATCTGCTAGGAGATGATGATAATTTAATGCCTTCTCTTTTCAAAAAAGGTCTCAACATATTGGGAGCCTACCTCACATTTATATTGGGCACAAAGGGGTGGCCCCTTCAAGGAACATAAACACCCCTGCAGGACCTCAGAGACAGATTCAGATTCTGCCTCAGACACTTACTTCCTCTGTGACTCCAGACTGGTTTTTTCTCAGCCTATGTTTCCCCATCTGTAAAATGTGGGAAGGGTTGTTGTGAAGATCCAGTAAGCTAAAGTTGTCAACTAATTTGTAAACTTTAAGGAACTTAGAATCACTGGATTTAGAGAAAGAACTTTTAGAACATAGATTTTTTTTTTAAGTTTGAAAGGACTTGAGATATCTTCATTTCCAATACTCTCTGCTTCCACATGAATAGTTTGTGACCCAGGGAAGGGAAGAGATTTGCTAACTATCATTCTATTCTTCAGACCAAGCAGGCCAGGCCAAAGACACAAATACATAGGATTTTCTAGGACATGTTCTCTGCAGAGCTCTACATATTCTCCAAAGTTACAGATGTGTCCAAACTAGAATATATCATCTTTCCCCCAAACCCTCTCCTCCTTTCATCTTCCTTGGTCCTGTACAGACCATTCATCTTCCCAGTTCTTCAGAATCACAATAACAAGAGTTATTCTGGATTGTCAAGACCTGTTGATTTTACTTTTGCAATATCTTTCAATTGTGTCCCCTTCTGTCTTCTGACACTGCCATCCCCCAGTGCAGACCCTTGTCACCTCACACCTGTATTATTGAAATCACTGTTGGTGGGTCTGCCTGCCTCAAGTCTTTCCCCACTACAATCCACCCTCCATTTCACCACTAAAGCGATTTTCCTAAAGCCCAGGTCCAATTATGTTACCTTCTTACTCAATAAATTCCAGTGGCTCCTTAACACCTCCATAAGCAGCTCTCTGTTTGATATTGAAAGCTCTTCATGACTTATCTGCTTCCCCCAGCTTTCTAGTTTTTCTCTATCTCACCCCACTTTGATTCAGTAGCATTGGTCTGTTTGCTGCTCCACAAACAAGTCACTACATTTCTTGGCTACTGACTTTTTTTTTTCAGTTTGTTGCTAATATCAGGAATGTTCTCCTTTCTCATTTCTGCTTCCTGATTTCCCTGGCTTCCTTTAAGTCCCAACTAAAATTGCAACTTCTGTAGGAAGCCTTTCCCAACTCTTCTTAATTCTAGTGCCTTATGTCTTTTAATTATTTCTGATTTTTCCTGTATGTAGCTTTTTTGTACATATTTGTTTGCTTGTTGTTCCCTTTGGACTGTAAGTTTCTTTAGGGCAGAGCATATCTTTCAACTCTTTTTGGATCCCAGTACTTAGCGTTGTGCCTGCCACATAGGTTATGACACAAAGCATGGAGGGCTATTTAGTCACTTAATTAAGCTAGGTCTGGATAGTTAAGTCACTGGCTGGCTCCTTATTGGACACTTCATGATGATGTTGTGGATATAGCAGAATATTCTGGGTTTCCCCATTTGTCTTTGTATAATGGTGGTAAATTTAAGCATATCTTCAAAATATTTCAGAAACTTGAATACATTTTTTCCAACTTTATTTTGCAGAAACCAAATGCCACTAATGCAAACCAGAGTAATGAGAGGATGTGGTGGTGATGGAAACATTATAGATACATCATAGATTTTTTTTAGATTCTCTTTAGGTACTGATGATATGCTATGGGGCATACGATAAAATTAGAATAATAAGCTATAATAAGAATGAATAAGAATGGATCCTAGGATTTCAGTGGTACAGGAAACTTCTTGCATGAGGAAATTTTCTCTTCCTGAGTAGGTTCAGAACTTTCTGCAGCTTACAGTGTTAGAAAATTTCCTAGAGAACTGGGGATTTAAGTAATTTGCCCAGGTTCACAAAGCCAGTATGTGGCAGAGAGGAAAACTTAAACCCAGCTCTTCTTTGGCTTCAAAGCCAATCTCTCTATCCACTCTGCCATGCTTTCTCAGGTGTATAAATATGTATTGCAATATGTGACACATGCATTCATGTTTACATATATGTACTTGTATGTACATACACAATATCCCAAAAGTTATAGTGTAATTTTAAGCTTTTAATAACAGAAGGCTGTTTTAGTATATATTTCCTTATCTACAGAATCTACTCCTCTCTTCACTTTTGCCTATTAGAATCCCTGGCTTCCACTGAAATTCAGCCCAGAAATTGCTTATTAGTATCACCTCTGCAAATTGCCTGATACTTATTTCATGATTATACTTATATTTGTGTATTTTAAATCTATTTGTATATATTCATATATGTACATATTATCTCTCCAATTAGATTATAAACACTTGGGAGCAAGGGAGTTTTTTGTCATGTCCTCAGCACTCAGTAGGGGGTTGGGTTTATCATAGGTTTCTGATGAGTCCTTGTTGATAAATGGGTTAATTGATTGATATGTAGATAGACATTGGGCAAGGTGGATAACAACTATAAGGCAGCAGAGAATCTCAGGGAGTGTGTGTGAGCAGACAGAAACAATGCATCACAAAGAATTATGAAATGAAAGTAGAGTAGAAGACATTTATCAAAAAAAAAATATCAGAGTGAAAAAGATGAACTGATCACCTGGTGAGAGGGAGAAATGACCTATGGGTGGACTGATGTCCGGAATGTCAAGCCAGTCCGGTGACCCTGCTATAGTGAATTTATGGATTTGAGGACAAAAGTCATATAGCCTAGATAGTCATGGATGAGTGTGATTGTATTGTTAGAGGGAACACTTATAGCAATGAGATCAGTGAGATTCATTTAGGTGTTCAAGTAGATAGTAATTACGGTATAAGTTTTTAAAATTTGCCTTAATATTCTCATCTGATCATTCTACCAACTTTGTGAAGTAGGTACAACTATTATTATCATTTTACAGATGAGGAAACTGAGGCAGGCAACAGGTAAATTATTTGATCAGAGTTATATCGCTAGTATGAGTAAAACCAGATTTAAACTCAGATATTCCTGACTCCAGGTTCAGCACTTTATCTATTTTGTCACCTAGCTTCCCAAATATATTCATATCTTGTAGATATTTCCTTTTTTCACTGGATCTATGGTCTTGTCAGTGTGAGCACTCCCTTCAGTGGTGTACCTCCTTGTTTTGTGTGGCCCTTGTTCATATTCTCTTTGAAATCTTCTACCACTGTGTTAGAGTTCTCTTCTCAGTATAACACTTGGATTTGCTCTTTTACATGGCTATGGCTTTTTTTTCATATCTCTTACTATGGATATAGAATACAGAACAAAATCAAATCTATATGTCCATCTGTCACTTATCTGTTCATTTGTCCTCTTCTCTCTCTTTTATATCTAAGTAGTCTCTAACTTGAAAACAATCCACACCTATAAATGATTACCTGGATGAAATTTAAAGACTCTGAATCATGGAGACCCAAGGGGCACCAAGACATGGGGCAAAGTGCAGAAAAGGAGATGAGGGGGAGCCAATGGCAAATTTCACTGAGTTCAAAATTTTATCATCTCCCATGAATCAATTCTCATCTCAAAGTAGATAATTCTTCAGTTTTGCTTATATTATGAAGCAGTTCTTAATCTCTCTACTGATCCTCAGGCTCACATTACCAATTGCTTCTCAGACATCTGAAACTGGATGTCTTCAGACATCTCAAAGTCAGTATGTCCAAAACAACTCGTTATCTTTCCTCCAGATTCTTTCTTCGTCCCAACACCACTATCTTCCCAAGTCATCCTTGACTGCCCACTCTCCTTCATCCCACATATCCAGTCTTTGTAAAATCTTAGTGTTCTCATGATATCTCTTGTATAGGTCCCATTCTCTTCACTGCTAGAGCCACCATCCTGATGCAGACCCTCATCACTTCATATCTATTCTATTGCAAAAGCCTGCATTTGTCTGCCTTCTACAATCTCTTCATATTCCAGGATAATCTTCACTTAACTGCCAAAATATTCTTCCTAAAAAGCAGATCTCATCCTGTCATCTCCCCTCATCCCCCATTATAAACTTTAGTAGCCCCCTATGACCTCAAGGATCAAAAGAAAATCCCATTTTTCACTTAAAGAACTTGGCCAATTCCTGTCTATTCAGTCTTCTTACATGTTACTCTCCTCTATATATTCGCAGTGATTCAGTGACACTGACCTTCCTGTTATTCCTCATACTTGATGCTCCCATTTCTCAACTCCATGCCTTTCCACTGGCTTTCCCCCATAACTGGGATGTTCCCTTTCTGTACCTCTGACTCCTGTCTTTCTTTAAGACTCAACTCAAATCCTACTTTGTGCAGGATATCTTTCTTTGTCTTTCCCATTGATAGAGCCTTCCCATTGGGATTGCCTTTGATTTACAGTGTTTGCGCATATGTATACATATGTATACATATATATACATTTATACTTTTATACACATATACATTGTATATATATACATATACAAATTTATATACACTGTGTGTCTATACATGTATATACATATACATATATGTTCTTTATGTACATAGTTGTTTGCATGTAATCTCCTCATTGGAACGTGGGCTCCTTGAAGTAGGGACACTTTTGCCTCTTTCTTTGGATCTCCAGCATTTAGAACAATTCCTGGTGTGCAGTGAAAACATAAGAAAATAACTATTGACTGACCTCCCCCCCCACTTAATAGTACTTTTTTTCAATTAGTTTTCAACATTCACTTATTAAAATGTTTTGATTTCCAATTTTCCCTCTTCTCCCTCATGTCATACAATCCAAGATGGCAATTAGATTACTTGCCATACTTCTTTCTCATGGCATTCTTTCTGCCATAGGTTATACATATATAATCATATTAAATATATTTCCACATAAGTCGTGTTGTGAAAGAAGATTCAGAAAAAAGGGAAAAATCATGAGAAAGAAAAAAAGTGAAAATATGCTTTGATTTGCATCCAGATGCCATAGTTCTTTCTCTGGATATGGAAAACGTTTTCTATCATGAGTCTTTTGGAATTGACTAACTTTTTCATAGGATTGCTCCTTACTGTTGAGAAAGGGGATCAAATGCTCCTTGTATTTTCTTACTTTGGGGTTCGTTAGAATTCAGTTGTGTTCATCAATATAGTTCAGTAACATTGTGAGTTAAATATTCTGTTTTCAGGGTAGCCTAGGAACCCATCCATATATAATGTCATTTCTATATGGAAATGTCTTTGCAAGTCTTACAAATGGACTTTGAGAACATAACTCATTTATCCATGGGGGACTTGTATATATTTAAAGCTATTTTGATGGATTTGTGATTTCACCAATCAATAAGAATTTTTATTACGCATCTGTTATGTACTAGGCACTGTACTAGGTGATGAAGATGCAGATATAAACCTAAGTGTATTTTTTCTAAAGATATAGATCACATGTCATCCATCTACTTATTTTGTATGACGCATCTCTTATTTAATTAGTTTACAAATCATTATTTTATCGTCATTATCATTTTAAAAATTCTTCATACTTGACCTTTATCGAGCAATGATAATTATTGCATTACATTTATGTCATAATTTTATTTCTAATCATTGAGCATTTTGTTTGTTTCCAAGTTTTTCTCTTGGGGCTAATACTAATACTTCTTTTGCAAATTTTTTCCCTCATTGCTAATATGCTTAAAATATCCACCTCCTGGAGGCAGCTGGGTAATGCAGTGGATAGAGCATTGGTCCTGGAATCCGGAAGACCTGAGTTAAAATCTAGCCTCAGACACTTACTACCTATGTGACCCTGGGCAGGTCACTTAATCATGTTTTCCTCAGTTTCCTCATCTGTAAACTGAGCTGGAAAAGGAAATGGCAAACTGTCTTTTCTAAGAAAACCCCAAATTGGGTTACTAAGAGTTGGACATGACTGAAACAACTGAACAACAAATCCATATCTTGAGGGATTCACAGGATTAAAGGGCATGGATGTGTTTATAATTTTCATCATATAATTCTATATTGCTTTTCTAAAAATTTGAATCAAGCAGAAGATTATCATGTGTTAGTTTTTGATTGGCATGGAAGCTCTAAATTTTATCATCTTTTATTATCTTTGCTGATTCAATGTGTGTAGGTTTGAGGATTGTCATAATTTGCATTTCCCTGATTACTGAATATTTTGAACACTTTTTCATTAGTTATTTGGCAGTCTGAAGGTCAGTCAATAAACATTTACTGAACACCTACTATGTGCCCTGTACTGTACTAAATGCTGGGGACACAAAGAAAGGCTAAAGCACAGTTCTTATTCTCAAAGTAATCATTTTTATTTCTTCCTTCAAAAACAGCCTCTATGTCCTTTTGGAAGATGGCTCTTGCTTTTATAAATCTTTTTGAATTCCTTGATTTACTTGTGTGTCAGAGCATTATTAGAAAATGCTTAATCCAAAGATATTTTCCCAGTTCATATTTTGCTTTTTATTCCAGATACATTACTTTCAGTTGTAAAAGACAGAAGAGATAGGGACTGGACTGGACCAGTGCTTTCATTTGATACAGGGAACTCCCATATGAGGAAACTCTACCAATGCAAATTGGTACCTTCTTGGTAACTTACCTACTATAGAATTTCCCAAGACAGTGAAAGATTAAGTGATTGGCTCAGGGACATATTAATATAACTAACCAAAGTGAGACTTTCCCCAGATCTTCCCAACTCTTAGATAAGTTACCCATTCTCTTCTATCCTCCTGACAGAGGAGGGAGAAATATTTCATGATTTATTCTCTGGCATCAAAATTGGTCATTATTCTTAACATGAGTTTAGAGGCCTTTTAGCATTTTTATTTGAATTGTTATAGTTATTACATATATTATGATCCTTAAAACTTTTTTTCCCTTTTGGATATGAGATATATTTATATAGAGGTATACAGCTATTGCAATGTGATACCCATGCTGGGCATCTTTTTCAGGTAATGTAGGGTTGGGGAAAAGCACAGCTAATACCATTTAGAGTCAGAATTCTAGATTGGATCTGGTGACAACTTTTATCCCTCAGCTGGTAGTGCAGTGGATAGAGCCCTGGGCATAGAGTCGGGAAGATCTGAGTTCAAGTCCAGTCCCAGACATTTCTTGGTTGTGTGTTCTTGAGCAAGTCATTTGCCTCAATTTCCTCACCTGTAAAATAGAAATCATAATGGCACCTATCACTCAGTGTTGCTGTGAGAAACAAATAAGAAAATTCATAAAAATAACTAATTCTAGTTAGTACTGGGTGAGTTCTAGACTAGCACAAGCCACAGTCCTAGATAAACCTAGAGACCTATGAATACCCTTACTTACCATAGTTGGGGCGCAAGGAAAGGATGGAAAGATCTAGGACTAAATGATGTATCCCATCATTCTACCCCACCCCTTCCCACTACAAACAGGCCAGTGTCATCTAAAATATACTAGTCACCTTTACGTTATTTAATTCCTTTCAATATAGGACGAAGCAGCTAAATGGTGCAGTGGTTGGAGTTGCCAGTTCTGGAGTTAGGAAGACATGATTCCAAACTCTGATAATTCCTGGCTGTATGAACCTAGACAAGTCACTTAGCCCTGTTTGTCTGCATCTCCTCATATGCCAAATGAAGAAGGAAAGGGCATACCACTACACTGTCTTTGCCAAGAAAACTCCAAATGAGGTCATGGAGATTCAAACATGATTAAAAAATAACTGAACACAACAAAATGTTAGGTCACTTAGTCATCATTTGGTTCGCTTGTTTCTCCTTTCCTGATTAGGTACAGCTCTTGGGGAACCTCCCTGCACTGAAGGTTCTTTCTTCTGCATTTGTTCTTTCTTCTGTCTTTGGGTGCCATAGTGCCTCATTCTTCTAGTAATAGATCCATTAATAATGAATTTATCAACAAACATTTATTAAGCACCTACTAAGATGAACTATCAAAGCCTGCCTTCTTTCTGCTCTGTGTTTATCTTATATTTGCTGATTTATTTGCATATTATCTCTTCTATTAGGATAAAGTTCCTTGAATATAGGAACCATTTTGGCTATTTTAATTATATCCCTAGCATTTGGTACAATGTCTGACACAAAGTAAATTCTTCATCAATATTCATGATTGATTGATTGTCAGGGACTGTGGAATACAAATGTAAAATTGAGATATCTGTGCTCTCAAGGAGCTTATATTCTACTGGGGATATATAGTGATCACATAGCAGCACTTTTCTCCTACCAGCTTTTGGAAGAAGATGGTAGAGAAATAAATACATTTCCATTTATAAATTTTAATAGCTTGAAACGACACTAAAACTTTTGAAAATGTCCTGTGTATTCAAAATAAATAGAAAGCAGATTGGGGCAGGGTACTAACAACTGGGAGTGGGGGATGGAGTGGGAAGAAAGGCATATTGTTTATGGGAAACAGCAAGCAAGGCAATTTGCTTATAATGTACCGTACATAGGGTGGGGTGAGGGAGGAGGAGTAATCTATGATTTGTCTGTAGAGATGAGCTGGGCCCAGATTGTAGAGGGATCTAAATGCCAAAGGAGTTGGTATTTTGTTTTAGAAGTAATAGGGAGCTTCTGAAGGTTCTTAAAAATGGGTCTAGTAATACCAATATGTTGGAAAGGGGACAGAATAGATTCTGGGAGACTAAAAAGGAGATTATTGCAGCAGACCAGACAGATTTGAGAAATCTCTGAGGTAATCCACTAAATTAAAGCTGTCTTAGGGATCAAGAAGAAAGACAGAAGGGGATTGCACCAAATAGGAGCCTGAGTTGACCTGCTGAAACACCTTATAAATCCAAGAGTACAATGGTGAGATTTCTTCTCTGTTTTCTTAATGAGCTTGATATTAAAAAAAAAAAAATCTAATCATTCACAGTAGCAATGCTGATAGACTGATGGCTGGTTTC
Organism: Antechinus flavipes; assembly: GCF_016432865.1. Taxonomy (NCBI): domain Eukaryota; kingdom Metazoa; phylum Chordata; class Mammalia; order Dasyuromorphia; family Dasyuridae; genus Antechinus; species Antechinus flavipes. The sequence continues at coordinate 53,450,524 of NC_067399.1, read as the reverse complement.
AAAATTCACTCCAGAAATAAAACCTGAACTCTTCTTTGAGAAGACTTGAGGTTCCCCAGGTTTGAAATGTGACTGAACCTTGCTGGCCATTTTTATAACCCCACGTATTTCACTGTTGTGGTGGTGGATGACCCGTGTAGCTGAAGGGACTGCTAACAAAGCAGAGAGGTTAGCTGAAGAATTCTGGGCCTTTTCTTTTGTCCATAGTTGATTTCATAATAATACCTAATATTTTACAATAATAATTGATTATGATAAATACCATATAATTACAATTATGATAATATAAATGAATCAGGTGAAATTTAAACATTTTTTAAAATTCATAATAAATCCTTCAAGCCAAAGCAGCAAGTCAGGAATGATGACAGAAGAAAAGATGTGAATGAAGGCACAGAGTATATATTCAAATCCTAGATGTGCTACATATTATCAATGTGACCTTGGATACTTAACTTCCCTGGGCCTTGGTTTCCTTAACTACAAAATAAAGAGATTATATGAGAGCAGAGGTGTCAAATTTAATTCCAAATAGGAACTACTAAACTATATATGAGTATCCCTTTATGACATATTGATTTAGAGTTCTAATTAAGTTCTAATTAACTTAGAAAACCACATATTAATGTTATTGGCATTTTATTAAATATTTCCCAATTACATTTGAATCTGATTTAGACAGCACCCAGGAGTGTTGTAGGCTACTGCATCATTGCCACCTCTGGACCAAACATCCTGTAAGGTACATATCCCTTCTTCCTCCCCATCCTGTTCATCTCTAAATTGTTGAATTTATGCCCCTCATTTAAAAGGCCAATGGCAAAATTGTGCTACAGTCCTGGGAGCCTTGAGTTCCATGGCATGGGGTGATGGAAATCATCTTGGTTGTGAAGCCAGGGGTGCTTAGTTCAAATCTCCACTGTGATATTTATTTCCTGTGTGATCTTAGACAAGTCCCTTAACCACTCTGGGTCAAAGATGCTGGAGTGATTTGCCATTTCCTTTTCCAGAAAATTAAGGGATTAAATTCCTTGCTTAGACGCTCACAGTCAGTAGGTGTATTAGAGCCTGAATTTGAATTCAGATTCATCTGACTCCATGACTGACTTGTTGCCTCCTTCTTATTTTGAGTTTGGGATTATTTTAGTTTTGCTTTGTTTTCAAAGTTTGCTGTCTTTTGTATTTCACACCACAGTATTTCCCAATAATAACCTGCCCCTCCTCCCCAATCTTACCTGAGGAAAAAGAAAAATAAGAAACAATATTGACATTACAACTGTGTCTGATGATTCAGCATTCCATATCCAGGAACCCCACCTCTCTCTCCCAAGGAAAGGGAAATATAGTTCATGAACTGTTCTCTAAATAAAGGACAAACGGTATTTAGGACTGAGGTTCATTAATAGGGACAGAATCGAATCAGAATGAATGTTTCTGCTTACATTCGTGGGCTCACAGCCAAGCAGGGCAGTCATAGAAACAAAGGGAATTGTGTAAGCTGCAAATGTACTGTTGAGATGGACTCCACCCCTAGTTAAATCTTGCTCAATAGCCACACAGGATATTTCCCAGAAGGCTGAAAAGAGCCTAGAAGACATAATAATTCATCAGGGAAGGGACCAGGATGAAATTGGAAGAATTATGCCTGGCACACAGTAGGAGCTTAATTAATACTGAAATCTTAATTAGAGGTATGTGTATGGAGGAAGGGGTACAGATCTGTAGTCTTGGCCATAGTGACTTTCCCCAAAGATCTCCACCCAATTTAGTATTTGAAAAAGGTGAGTTTGCATGTGCAAAAATGTTTGTGGCAGCCCTTTTTGTAGTGGCAAGAAACTGGAAACTGAGGGGGCACATCAGCTTGAGAGTGGCTGAATAAGTTATGGTATGTGAATGTTATGGAATATTATTGTTCTATAAGAAATGACCAGCAGGATGATTTCAGAAAGGCCTGGAGAGACTTACACGAACTGATGGTGAGTGAAATGAGCAAAACCAGATCATTGTACACGGCAACAACAAGATTATATGACAATCAATTCAGATGGACGTGGCTCTTTTCAGCAATGAGATGATTGAGGCCAGTTTTAATGTTCTCGTGATGAAGAGAGTCATCCCAGAGAGAGGACCGTGGGGACTGAGTAACATAACATTCTCTTTGTTGTTTGTTTGCATTTTGTTTTCTTATTCATTTTCTTTCCTTTTTGATCTGATCTTTCTTGTGCAGCAAGATAATTGTACAAGTATGTTTACATAAATTGGATTTCACATATATTTCAATGTGTATAACATATATTGGATTACTTGCCATCTAGGGGAAGGGGTGGGAGGAGGGGAAAATTTGGAACACAAGGTTTTGCAATGATCAATGTTGACAAATTATCCATGCATATGTTTTGAAAATAAAAAGCTTTGATAATAAGAAGAAGAACTATACTATAAACAAATAAAAAGAAAAAACTTAGAATTAATAAAAGAAAAAGGTGGGCTTGAATCTGAGAAAAAGTCAGGAGTGGGACATTCTTTTCTAGCAGGGCTCACTTTATTGTATTAAAGAACCATCTTTTGTGTAAACCCATGGTTAAGGGAATTATCAACCCCATCCTATCCAGTGGGCTTTTTTTGTACTTCAATCCCCAGTGTCTGGTACAGTGCATGACAACACATAGTAGGTACTTAATAAATACTTATTGATGGATTGATTGGCCATCCTGTGTGCCTTTGAAAAAGTGCCCTGAAGTTCAGGGTACAAACTGAGGAATGTACATGGACAACATGGGAATCTTTTTGTGTGTGTGTGCTTCTGTCTATCTGTTACAAAATTTTGTTTTTACCTTTCTTTTCTCAACTTATGTTGGGAGTGTGAAGAAGAGAAAATATTAATTGCTAAAGGGATTAAAAGAAAATAATAATTAATTGATGAAAAAATTAAAGAAAAGAAATTTGTCTCTCATGCCATCTTTAGAATATATGTTAGAAATTGCTAACCTCTGCCTTGGACTACATTTTCATATTTATCCTAGAAGAATTTAGTGGATACTTGGCATAATGTGAATACCATTTTTCCTTGGCGAAGGCAATCATGAGATTTAGAATTGGACGAGATATAATTTTTAGGTATAGATACAATCAGGTGGTACAGGCCTGGACTCTGAGTCAGAAATTCAAAGCTGAATTCAAAAATCTACTAATTGTATAATCCCAATCAAGTCATTTAACTTCCCTCTGCCTACCTCAGTTTCCTCACCAGTAAAATAGAATAATAATGGTACTTACCTCATTAGTTCTTATAAAAATAAAATGAGATAACATTTGTAAAATGCTTTGCAACTAAATCTTAAAGCACTATATGGATATTACTCTTAGTAGTAGTAGTAAACTTCTTATAAATGAGAGGAATACTGGTGTTTGGGGTAGGGTGGGTTTAGGAGATTTAGATCTGAGATCATCCTGTCTTAACGCCTTCATTTTAGAGGTGGAAAAACTGAGATTTAGAGAAACTTAACCAAGTCACACATTAAGTCTCCCAAAAAGCTGAAAAGGTTTGTTGAATTTCACTCGTGCCTGACTGTGACCCCATTTGGGGTTTTCTCGGCAGAGATACTGGATTAGTTTGCCAGTTCTTCCTCCAACTCATTTTACCGATGAGAAACTGAGGCACACAGGGTTAAGTGACTTGTTCAGGCTCATACAGCTAGAAAGTGTCTGAGACCAGATTTGAACTCGGGAAGATGAGTCATGGTTCTCCACCCAGAGTTATGCGCAATATAGCACCACCTAGCTGCCCTCACCCTCAAATAAGTCCATGCAACCTCAGAATCAAGCCTATTTGGAAAAGATCTAGGGTATGGAAGGACTCGGAGGTCCCCACTGAGCCCTGCTTCCCAAGGAGGGAAGGCTTCTGCTTATTTCCCTCCAGTATTTCCAAAAGGCCGTACTCTGTTTTTGGAAGCAACTTTACCTTTTATTTACTGAAGACCCAATGTTCTTCTTTGGGTGGATTATTCTTGCTACAAATTATTGACCTGTAGTGTGCTGGGTCTTAAAGCCGCAGGCGACTGTCTTGCTTGGTTTTGCTCTATCCTGGCTCGGGCAGCTGAAAAGCCTGGACTTGCCTTTTGGGGAATCTGCCTAAGGTTTCTCTGTGGGGCAGCTAGCCTTGGTAAGGCATTTTTGGGGGAGGGGAGGTTCAGTAACAAATTGAGAAGAGCAAATCTTAAGTAGGATTGTTGGAGCTTTGTTACTGACTTTTGTCTTTCTGGGTTCAAGAACCTCATCTGCTGAGATACCTTGGTTGAGTATATGGCATTCCCCACTTTCCACTGTACTTTTCTCATAACTATAAAAGGACAATAGGACTTAGGACTGGGCTTGTGTTTTCATTGGGCATTCTAAAAAATGGCATCAATAAAATAATAGGTGAGAGGCATTGTGGGCTAGTGAATAATTAACTGGCCTCTGAATCAAGAAGATCTGGATTCAAATCCTGCCTGTGCTGTATGACTGGCCAAGTCATTCTTCTGGGCAACTCTAAGACTGTAAATTATAGGGAAAATCCTGACCTAATGAGGTTCCTTGTTTGCTGTTCAGTCATTTTCAGTTGTGTCTGTCTCTTTGTGACCCTTGGCAAGAATGCTGGAGTGGTTTCCCATTTTATTCTCCAGCTCATTTGAAAAGATGAGGAAACTGAGACAAACAAGGTGAAATAGTGTCACACAGTTAATAAGTGTCTGAGGTAAAATTTGAACTCATGAAGATGAGTCTTCCTGTCTCCAGACCTGGCGCTCTGTGTACTCTGTTGCTCCCTAGCTGCCCTCTTCCTCATCTGAGTGCTCTTTAGATGAATGAATTCCCCTCTTCTTATCCCTTGTAATAGCTGACATTTATCTAGGGCTTTTATGAAGGCATAAGATAATGGTGCACCATGATCTTGGAGGATTGGTGATGAAATAGATGATCCACCCACTAACAGAGATGATGCACCCTGAGACTCACGTTTGTGGCCATGTCCAATGTGGGAATTTGTTTTGTTTGATTCTTCTTATTGTTATAAATATTTTTGTTTTATCTTGTTTTCCTCTAGTGTGAAGGGAAACAGGGAAGGGGAAAATGCTTGAAAATGGAAAAAATAATTGAAAAAAGGTTTGGGAAGTACTCTGTATCCATATCAGTGTCACCTACACCTATCACCTCCAGGTGATATAGCAGACAATAAATACATTTTGATTGACTGGTCATCACATCTGAGCTTTGTCGCTTTCTATAGCTATAGATAATGTCATCCTAATCTTATAGATGAAGAAACTGAGTTTCTCAGAATGCCAGTCCAGTGAGTGCTGGACTGCCCCTCTCTACTGCACCAGGATGCCAACCTTGGCTTACCGCCATCTTGAGGCCATGCTATAAGGCTCTGTGGATGTGGCTGTATGTTCAGCTCTTGGGAAGACAGACTCTCTTGCACCCAGGGTGTTATTGTGGCTTCCTGCCTTGTGGGCTGCTTGATGAAAAAGGCCTCTTTGTGGGAGCCTCAGCCATCTGTTCTGGCTCTGAACTCACAACAGGAGAATAAACAAAATAGGAGGGGCTGACTTCGGGGAGGGATTCCTGGGAAATCAGCCAGTTCAGGTCCAAGGAATGGGGGTTTGGAGAGAGATGGGCTGGTAAAAGGGGAAGTGGACAGAGAGGAAGTTTTTCTCCCAGTGTCTCTCACCCCGGTTCAGCCCCACGCTTTGAGGGAGGCTGTGGAGCCTCCTGGGAGGAGGCAAGGCAGCTCTTAATTGAAGGTCTGTCTTGAACTTTCTCTGCTGTCACTTTTCCTCATGGGGAGAAGCCTCCAGGCTGCTGGACAGTCTCCGGACTCGAGTCTTCCTTCCCATACCTCTGCTGTCTCTTTTCCTTCCCCCTGTGTGGTCTTGCTCTTGCTGACAGGGTCAGGAGATACAGGCTGTCTTCTGTGATTAGGATCTGCGCCCGCTTCTCTCTTGCCCTTATATCAAAACGGGCCACTTGTCAGACTGGGTAACACGGGGTGCCTCTGACTCATCCTACTAGCAGCTTTTCTGCCTCTTGCTTGGGAAAAATTCTTTGAATGACAAGAGCTCTTGAGAGGCAGCCCTGGGCTCAGATGCATGTTCAGGAGACACCTGCTTAGAAAGTCATGGGGCCTGGAAGTGACTCAGAGAAGTCACTTAATCCAGCCCCCTGCTGCTAGGCAAGATCCTGCTTCAAACAAACTCAGAGTCAATTTAAAAATGTTTTTATTGATATCATTTTCTCCTGTATCATTTTCGTTCCTGAATAGTCCCTCTCCTTGTCATTATCTAATAAGCCAATCTTTGTCACAAATAATAAAAAAAGGAAAAAAGTAATTTGGTAAAACCAAATGACATATTAAGTATGTCTGGTGAGATATGCAGTGGTCCATACCCATAGTTCCTCATCCTTATTTATATACAAGGTTACAGGAGCATTTTCCATTCGTTTTTTGTCTTTCTTTCTCTTAGCACATAGTAGGTGTTTAATAAATGTTAAATAAATAAATTTAATAAATAAATCATTTAAAAATGATTTGACTTCTCCTAGTCCAAGCTGCATCATTATAATTACATAGTATCCAATTTCTTTTTATTGTGATTCTTTCTGTTTACATTATTATAGTCAATGAATATATTGTTTTCCTCATTCTGTATCAGTTCATACATGTTTTCCCATGCTTTTCTGATTTCTTCAGATTCGTCATTTCTTATGTAGAGTTGTAATCAATTATGCTCACATGCCATCACTTACTTTTGATCTGCATGATTTTTTTTTAATCTGTAAAATGGGGGAGAGATAATAATAGCAACACCTCCCAGGGATGTTATGAGGATGGGTCAATAATATTTATAAAGTATTTTATAAACCTTAAAATGCTATATAAATACTAATTGTTATTATTATAAATTATAACCTAAATCTCCAGGTTGCTTCACCATCTATGTTCTTTTCACCATCCAAGCTGCCTTGGGCTATTTTCCAAGACTGAATTAAGGGATAGTTGAGTTAATAAAGACAGTTTTATCACTGGGGAATGCCCTGAATGATCAAAATCATATAACTATTCAAAAATTAAAACAAACCCCAAACAAAACCCCCAAACTTTATGAATTAACATGTGATATGGATGTGTAATATATGTATATATTATATACACACATATCTATGTGTATATATAGTATACATACATATATGTATGTATATGTGTACATGTGTGTATGTGTATAATTAAGGCAGCTCAGTGGATAGTTGTTGAACTTGGAGAACTGTTGTTCAGTAATGTCCTACCCTTCCTGACCATATTGTATATGAGATATTTCTTTAGTGGATTAAGGCACACAGGGTTAAGTAGCTTGCTCAAGGTCACAGAGCTAATAAGCATCCGAATCCAGATTTGAACTCAGGTCTTCCTAACTCAGTGCCTAACACTCTGCCCACTGAGCTACCTAGCTACCAGGAAGACAAGTTCAAATCTTGACATTCTCTAGCAGTATGATCCTGGATTATTCAAATTCTCTCTGCCTTAGTTTCTTCATTTATAAAATGGAGATAATATTACTTCACTATACCATAATTTTACTTCATAGGGTTGTTATGAGGATCAAACATGTTAAGCAACTTTGTAAAATTTTCAAGTGCCATGTAAATGTTTGCTATTATCTCCATTTTACATATGAAGATATGAACAATTAGAGGGAAGATGTCAGTTCCTATTAGAACAGAAGCCAGTCCTGATAAGGGCCCTTTGTATTATGACCCATGGGCCAAGGTCACTGTTAAGTGTCTGTGTCTGGATATGTGTCTTCTCCCTGTAAGCCCAGGGCTCTCTTTACTTCCAGGAAGGAGAATACTAGCTATGAAGGCTAGGAGTTTTACATTTTAATAATCATCTCTTCTAATTAGAAAATCCTGTATGATAACCAGAGGATAATATTCTAGTGGCAGGCATATGGGCAGCGGGCGATATTCTGGGGAGTCCTGGCAGCTCTTTGGACTGTACCAGTTAAGTCCAGCTATGGCTTAATACACTTTTCTCTGACCTGAAAAATGTGGTTGCATAGAAGCTGGTAAAATGAACGCGAGCAACAGAGCATTACTGCTTCTGCCATTACTTCATTCTGGAAGCCATTACACACACACAGAGACACACATACTGCCCGTTGCTTCTCTCCAGGGCTAAGAACGGTTCTTCAGGAGATGTTTTTGTTTTGGCAGATTCAAACCCCAGGCTGCCACCGCCTAAGTGGACCTCTGTCCCCCTGAGTGATTGATGGCACTTTTCCTCACAGCTCATTGATCCTCGAGCTGAGATTTGGACTTTGATGTCATGGACAGAATTATAGATCAGGAGTCAGGGAACCTGAGTTTTAGTTTCAGCTCAGTTTTTGTATGATTTGGGGGGAAAAATATAACTTCTTTGGACCTCAGTTTCTACATCTGTCAAATGAGTATGGTACAGTAGTCTACACAAATTTGGCATCAGAGGTCCCTGCGTTTGCTATTTTTGCTGCTTACAACCTGTGTGGCATTAAACAAATAACTTAACCTCTCTGTTCTTCATTTTCTTAATTTATAAAGTGGATATTTATAAAGTAGATAGACCCATTATAGCTCTCACTCTGTCATCTCCTCAGAGCTCTGTTTCCTCAACCAAAAAGTGGAGAGAAACAACATGGATTAGCAGAAAGAACACTAAATACAGAGTCAGAAGACCCGAGTTCAAATGACACAGGGGAAATCACTATTCTGAGTTTCAGTTTTCTTATCTCTAAAATGGTGATAATAATGTAGCAGCTCCGAACTCTCTCTAAAGTTTCATGATGAAAGTACTTTGTAAACTTGAAAGCAGGATAGAAAGGAGTACCCTGCAGCTGACCTCAGTCCTGGAGCTCACTCACCTCCCTCTCTCTCTTGTAAGTCCTCTCCCACCTTAATTTTTTTTGTATTCTTGTAAGAAATCTACACCATAGCTTCATATTGCCTGATGCCTGAATTTCAATCTCTATCTAACTTTCAATGTCCTCAATAACCTGGCTGTACCTTATCTTTGTTGTACAGTCATTTCAGTTATGTCTATGTGACCCATTTGGAATTTTATTTTTTTGGCAAATATCCTTTTCCTTCTCCTGCCCATTTGACAGGTGAAGAAACTGAGGCAAACAGGAGGAAGTGACTTGCCCAGGGTCATATGGCTAGTAAGTGGATTTGAACTCAAGATGTTCATGAGTCCTGCTCTATGCTCTATCCACTATGGTGCCACCTAGCTGCCCAGGAACCTTAGTGAACCTCATTACTCCCCTTTCCCCAACAGGCTGTCTCTATCAAGCCGGTCTCCTCCTAGATCGCTGCTTATTCAGACTTTTTCGCCGAAAGGATCCTTCCATTCTCTTCACTTGAAATATCTCCTCCTCATCCTCCACCAGTTCAGATCCTACTAGCTGTCCTTCATGGTCTAGCCCAAAACCCTGTGAAATGTTCATTGACTTCTCGATCTCTTTCCACTCTTAATTCCCAGGACATGCAAATCCACCTTTACACATCTCCTCATTAAATCTATCTTGAATTTCCTGATAATGGCTATAAACATGTGGGTTTATGTGTAAGGGATAAAGGGATAGAGAAATTGAATCAGAATAATAAAAGCTAATACTTATAGAGTACTTTCCTCATAACAACTCTAGTCTACTTTCAAAAGAGCTAATTGTGTCAAAATAGATATACCAACCCAGGTTTCTGACCAAGTCCAGAGCATTTTCCACCATAAGTGAAAGATTATTTGTTTATGAATTGTAGAGTTAGGTACTCTACTCAATGCCGGGACCCAAATACAAAGCTGGGGGGAAACACTCTTTGTCCTTAAGGAGCTTATGTTCTAATGAGGAAGATGACACTAGAAAAGAACTGGAAGGAGAGGAGGGGAAGACTGAGCTGGAGCAAGGATGCTGGGGTGGAAATGGAACAGATTAGACCAGTGGTTCTCAAACTTTTGTTTTCAGTATCTTTATCCTATTAAAAATTATTGAGGATCTCTCCAAAGCGTTTTTGTTTATCTAGGTTATATTTATAGACATTTACCATATTGGAAATAAAAACTATTTTGAATTTGTAGACCCTTCAAAAGGGTTTCAGAGATCCCCAGGATTCTCTAGACCATACTTTGAGAACCACTGGTCTAGAGGGTGAGCAGTAAAGCAGTAAGAACCATCTCTGAGCCAGGGACCCACCAATCAAAAGAGAACCTGGGGTGAAGGCATTTCCAGGATGGGAAGGATTGTGAGGTGATCTGGAGACTTAGAGCCAGCTGAGCTATTATGTGATTTCTCCAACTACATGATAAATTACTTGAAAGAAAGGATCTTGTTCAATATTTCTGTATCACAGTGTTGCATATCCCTTCGTTGAGAGCTAAGTGGGGCAGTAGATAGAAGATTGGGCCCAGAATCAGAAAGACTCATCTTCCTTGGTTCAAATTTGACCTCAGACACTTATTATTCATGTAACCCTGGACAAGTCATTTCACCCTGTTTGCATCAGTTTTCTCATCTATCAAATGAGCTGGAGAAGGAAATGGCAAACCACTCTAATCTCTCTGACAAGAAACCCCAAATGGAATCAGGTGTGACTGAACAACAACCAATCACTTTAGTGGATGCTTAAGAAATCCTTGTTTGACTGAGGGACATAAAGATTAGAAGGAAGAGTACAGATCTTGACTCTTAGCTTTAAAAGATTTTTTTTCCCTTCCCACTGCCTTGGGGGCCTTCATTGTAAATGGGAGCCTTGCTGTATCCAGGTGGATTAGCTCATTGGTGGAATTACTAGCTCAGTGCTGTTCTGTGTGTCTTGGGGCTCTTCTGAGAGCAGAGCAATTACTGTGGACAAATAGGAGCTGAGGTTATACTGGGTCTGACAACATTAATCATTTTCTTCTGTACTCTATAGCACACTGGTGGAAATGACATTCTTTATATTCCCCATACTGCTTTCTTGAAATCCAGAATGATGGTGCTCAAGAGAGAGGTGCTATGGCTGACCAATAATAATAAAGTGGTGGTTGGTCCTATTACCTGATCTCTGTAAAGTGCTGCCCAGGGTGGAGGAATGGATATGGTCCCTGTGCTGCACACTCGAGGCTGAAAAGACAAAAGAGAAGGAAACCAGGGAGAGGAAGAGAGAATGAGCCCCATAGGAGAGAAATGGTATAGGAGCAGAATATATCTAAGTTGGAAGAGACCTCAGAGAATATATGGTGATGTCAAGAGATCGCTGTTGCTATATTCAGAGAACCAGACTTCAAACCTTTGCTCCATCAGTTTCCCCCACGTGATCTGGGGCAAATCAATCTTCTGGACCTCAGTTTCCTGATCTGTAAATTGAAGCAATGGGGCTAGATGACATCTGAGGTCCCTTTCAGTTTTAAATCTGTAGTCTACCACTGATTTTACAGATGAGGAAACTGATTCACTAAGAGAGGGGAAATAGTTTGCCCAAGACCTCACAGGAAGTGTGTAGCAGACTCGGAGCTCCCAGAGCTAGATCACTGTCCTATATGACTGGATATGACCACTTGATTGATCACAAGCCTGTTTCTTGTTCTCACTAGCACATCTGCCTTTGCTATCTTTAAGGAATAGCTGGATCTTCTAGAATACAGAGATATACCATTGAGATCCAGATAATGGTGGACTCTCGGGGTGATAAAAGCAGAGATTTTTCATTAAGATTCCCCATGTTTCTACTCTTTCATCCAGCTGGGGTTGCCACAAAAGCAATATTCCAGGCCTACTGTATCTCAAACCTTCTATAGTTCATTCTTATGCCCTCTCCCTTTGGGGTCAATAATAAAAAAAAAGTAATTTCTTTAGTGCTTTAAGGTCAATAGAGCTCTTTCCTTACAACTCTATGAGGCGGATTGTATTAGGACTAGTTTTCCAGGATGTGGAAACTGAGGCTGAGGCAGGTGATGTGATTTACCTATGGTTTTGCCACTATTTGGTTACAATATTTGAACCCAGGTTTTTGTTTTTGTTTTTTATCTCTGAGGCGAATGTTCTTTCTACATCAGGCTGACTTACACTTTCTCTGTATCTGAAGTGGTCATTGAAAATATTTTCTATTCTATCCTTCCCTCTCCCATTTTTTTTTAACAGCATGCCCATGTTATAAGAGCCTGTTTGTTGAATGATGTCAGAGAGGAATCAGATTTTATTCTACTTGGTTCTAGAGAGCAAAATTAGATGGATGAAGCTGAAGAGAGCAGATCTAATTGTGATATAAAGAAAAAAATGCCTAAGACTACTTAGGGGAAAAATGAGCTGCTTCAGAAGGTGATGAGTTCCTCTTCTGGCAGAGATGCTGAACGGCTATTTCTTGAGGATGTTGTGCTGGGTAATTTCTGTTCATTTATGGATTGGACAGAATTTCCTTTTAGGGGGTTCCTTCCAGCTCTGAAATAGTATGATTCTTTCTATTCTTTGAGGTTCAAAAGGAACAAGCTGATGACTGCAGGTTGTGGTGCTCCTGGGGGCCAGATGCTAGTGAGCACAATAGAAAAAGGATCACCGGAGAGGGGGGACACAGTTGGAAAAATGTAAAAAAAATAATGTGGATGATTTATATACCTTTGAATGGCAGGAGCTAGTAGCACCAGCTGTGGCTTCCTCAAACCTCTCCCTTCTTCCTCCTCTTCCTTTTCCTCCTTTTCTTTCTCCTTTTTCTCCTCCTCTTTTTCCTCCTCCTTTGCTTTCTCGTCTTTCTCCTCTTCTTCCTTTTTTTTATCTTTTTCTTGTCTTCCTCCTCCTTTCTCCTATTTCTCTTTCTCCTTTCATCCTCTTCCTCCTTTTTTCCTTTTCTTCCTCCTTTTTTTCTTCCTTCTCCTTGTCTTCCTCCTCCTGTTTCTCCTATTTCTTTCTTCTTCTCTTCTTCCCTTTCCTCCCCTTCTTCCTCCTTTTTTTCTTTCTTCTCCTTGTCTTCCTCCTCCTAGTCATCTTTCTTCTTCTCTTCCTCCCCCTTTTTCCTTATCCTCTTCCTCCTCCTTCTCTTTGTCTTCATTCTCTTCCTCTTCCTCCTTTTTTACCACCACCTGCTACTCTCTGCCTGATCAAGAGGCTGCTGTTTGTGCTGGCAGTGATCATCTATGTGTCTGATTTCTAATCACAGACTGTCAAGGGTTTGAAGCGAAGTCTTGGGTGACTAACTCAGGGCCTTTTGCGTGGGGGTTGGCGCCATAGCTGAGCCAGTCTGCCATCTCCTCCCCAATCCAAACTGGCTAACCCATTTTAATCTAATGATCCTTTTATTAGTTATTTACCCAGCAGGGCATCTTGTCGGGCTATTGCCTCAGTGGAGTAATTACATGAAGCAGCAGAATAAGGGAGCCGATTACTTAACCTTTATTATTACTTGTTATTGAGGCAAGGCACGCTATTTGGCAGCAGTCAACACACAGATGAGGTATATCCTCATTCATTTAGGCAGCTAGGTACCTGACTGAGTCAGCAAGTCTTGAGTTCAAATCCACTTCAGGTTTACTAACTGTGTGACCCTAGGCAAGTCACTTAATCTCTCCACCTCAGTTTCCTCATCTGTAAAATTGGAATAATAACAGCACCTAATTCATGAGGAAGCTTACTCAAAAAGTTGTGAGGCTCAAATCAGTTAATTTATATAAAGTACTTTGAAAACCTTGAAGTGTTATATACATGTTAGCTATTATTATTTTAAGTTAATTAATAAATGTATATGTAAATTATATTTAATAAAGTTTATTAAATATAATAAACTGTATAAAGAACAACATATTAGGCAGGCCATGGAAGAGAGCCAAGGTTTGGATTTTTAAAGAGTTCACAATTTAGTGTGGAGAGGGGCAGACAGAAGCACTGTGGGTAGAATTGGGATTGTCCTTCCTCAGAGTCCCTCTGAGCTTTAGTTTTCTCATCTGTACAATGGAAATGGTTTTTGTGAGGCTCAACTGGGAGAAGGTACGTAAAGTGCTTTGTTCCCTTTAATATACTACATAAATGTGAGCTATCATTGTATGTAGGATTAAATAATATATTCACGTCTTTGTCCCAAAGAGTGCAGCTCTGTGGGCTCTCTGGGAGGAATTAAAGGAACAAAGCTTGTAGTATGGGAATAATGGGATTCAGAGCAGGACCTTAGAGAGATGTAGAAAAGGTGCTAGGTCTGGAATCAGGAAGACCTGAGTTCAAGTCTAGCTTCATATGCTTACTAGTTATGTGACCCCAGGCAAATCAGTTAAACTCTGTTTGCCTCAGGTTCCTCAACTTTAAAATGAGAATAATAATAGCTCCTACATTAGGAAGAGCAGATGAGATAATATATAAAATCTGCACATAGTAGATGAATAAATGCTTATTTCCTTACACCATGATACAGTGGGCAGAGTATTGGGTTTAGAGTCTAAAGGCTTAGTCCTGTAGTCTACTTCTCATTTCTCTAGACATGTCCCTTTTCTAGTAGTAAATTTCCTCAGCCACAAAAAACTCAGGTTCGACTATAGCTAATCTCTGATTGTGTTGAGTATGGCTGATGAGATTGCCCTTCTAGCTTTATTGTCCTTCATCCCTCCTCATCTGGTTCACCCTGTTTACAGAGAGGGAGTCATTAATTGATCATCATCATTCCAGTTCTTTAATGGAACTTTGATTCTTCTGGACCCTTGGTCTTACTTTCCTCGTCACATGGTCTTGATCTGTTCAGTGGAAGAAGAGTTATCCAATTACTTTTCCTGGACTTTCTACCCAGAAGCCAGCTACTTCCACTTTGTAGGGTGTTTTTTTTTTTTAAGTTTGTTTTCCAAGCACTTTCCCATTTTAGTGCCCCAGACACTTAACCCTGGCCAGCTGTCTCTTAAATGTATGCTGCTGGGCAGGAACAGACAGGAACAGAAATGATGGATTGTTTAGTGCAAACTGAGTTTCACCACTGAGAAAACTCGTACCCTCTTAATGGTGAGGTTATGCCATCACCTTCATGACCCAAGATCTGCATGTTATTTCAGGATTGTATTAAGAGTTCACCTAATGCACATTTTAAAAAGGGGCCCTCCCTCCAAGAGCGCTCATTAACCTAAGATGATTATGGTCTCCTGTATCTGTGTGGGAGAGAATGAAAGCCTAAGAACTTATCCCAAATATCCCAAAAGGCCAAGGACCCTGAATCTGAACCCTGGCAAGAATTATTGTTATCCCTCACTCCCTGAGATGGGTAACAATGCAGAATCCTGTGGTGTTGTGGAAACTAGAAAATCTGGGCTCTCTCTAGTCCTGTTTCTACCTCTAGTAACTGGGTTAAAGGACTTGCATGGTCTTTGCATGGCTTATTGGTCTTTGTTATATGATTCCAATTTGCTATCTACAATATTTGAACTTCTATCTTCAGCTCCACCAATAATGTACCACCATATCAGACAATCCCTTTAACAATTGTCACTTTGTTTCTTTTTTTGTTTCCTCATTTCTTTCATTCATTCATTCTTTCCTTCCTTTCTTCTTTCCTTCCCTCCTTCCCTCCTTCTTTCTTCTTTCTTTTTTCCTTCTTTCTTTTCTTCTTTCTTTTTCTTTCTTTCTTTATCTTTTTTGTCTTCCTTCTCTCCCTCCTTCCTTCCTTCTCTTCCCTTCTTTTTTCCCTCCCTCCCTCCTTTCCTTCCTTCCTCCCTTTAATTCATTTTTGCTTTGGGCAAGCTGTTTAAATTCTCCAGTCTTCACTTTCCTCATTTGTAAAATGGAAAAAATACCAACTCTGTCCCACAGGTTTGTTGTGAGAGTTCAATGAATAAATGAAAATGTGAACACAGATTTTAAATATGAAACACTCTTATTAATCTGAGACATAATATGATGATAGCATCTGAGGCTTCACTTAGTCAGTAGGTAAACCCTGTTCCTTAAGGGCATTCCATGGGGTATAAATGCCAAGCTGGAAAAGTTTCAAGTATGGCAGCTACCTCCATGGCTGATAGAACATTGAACCAATCGCTTTTCAAATACTTGCTGCCTCTTCCACTTGGCAAGTCATTTAACATTTCCTTATTTATAATATGAAGATGTAGCCCCTACCTCACTGGTTGTTGTGAAGACCAAATAAGGCAATAAATGCATTGCGTTTTTCTTTGTTTTCAGAGAAAACCATTGACATTTCAGGATTAAATAAGTTAATGTATATAAAGTACTTTGCAAGCCACACAGCGCCATAGATGCTATTATTAATCAATTAAATATTTATTAAATGCCTACTGTGTGCCAGGCATGGACTAAGTAGCAGTAATATCAG
The DNA here is from genome assembly GCF_016432865.1 of Antechinus flavipes. Classification (NCBI taxonomy): domain Eukaryota; kingdom Metazoa; phylum Chordata; class Mammalia; order Dasyuromorphia; family Dasyuridae; genus Antechinus; species Antechinus flavipes. The sequence continues at coordinate 53,434,192 of NC_067399.1, read as the reverse complement.
CAGTAGTAATGGAAGTAGGATGGGCCAGGGACAGATTATAGATCTGTTGTCTAAGGAGAAGAGGAGTTGAGTTTGGAGAGATTCATCACCAGCTTGGTTACAGAATGAACAAAATTTTGTGAAATTATTGACTTTGAAGTAAAAGGACCTGAATTCAAATCTTTTTTAAATAATAACTTTTTATTGACAGAACCCATGCCAGGGTAATTTTTTACAACATTATCCCTTGCACTCGGTTCTGTTCCGATTTTTCCCTTCCCTCCCTCCACCCCTCCCCTAGATGGCAAGCAGTCCTATATATGTTAGATATGTTGTAGTATATCCTAGATACAATATATGTTTGCAGAACCGAACAGTTCTCTTGTTGCACAGGGAGAATTGGATTCAGAAGGTAAAAATTACTCGGGAAGAAAAACAAAAATGCAAATAGTTACATTCATTTCCCAGTGTTCTTTCTTTGGGTGTAGCTGTTTCTGTCCATCATTTATCAATTGAAATTGAGTTAGGTCTCTTTGTCAAAGAAATCCACTTCCATCAGAATACACTGTATTCAAATCTTGCTTCTGATGATCACTATCCCTTTGACCTTGGATAAATAATTTAACCTTCTTAGATCTGAGGCTTTAGGTCTCATCTAAAGAAGGTTGGAATGGATGGTTTCTGAAGACCCCCTCCCCCAAATCTTTGACCTGGTGAATTCTGAGTCAGAGGTATAAGTAGCAAGATTTGCATCTGGGGCAAAGACAGTTGAAAAGCATGGGATGGGGCGGCAGGGACATTCACACTGGGAAGGGGGATAATCTGACTTTTATTCTTGCAGGGGTTGGAGGAATGGACAGGCCCAGGAGGGACACGACTATGTATGTAGGAGGGCATGGAACTTGTGTCCCATCACAGAGGAAGCATCTCTTCCAGGAACTGTACAAATCTGCGTTGATTTTATGGCACTGAGTCTGATTTGCCTCCTACTGGCTACATCTCTCCTTTCCAATACCCTCTGAATATCCATCCTAGTAATTTTCCAAATCAAAGTATCCCTTCCCTGGGCGCTACTCCTTTATATGGATTGTCTCCCTCTATTTAAAGAAGTAAATTCCCTGAAGACAAGGATAGCCTCGACCTCAAAAAGCACATAATGTATATTTTTCATTCACTTATTCACTCATTCATTCATCTATTATAGAGCAGAGGAGCTGAAATCTGTGTGTATGGAAGGGGAATATAGGCCCCAAAGAAATCATGGATTATATGGTATGGAAGCCTTATTGTGAGTGACTAAGCTGGAGGGGGGATGGATTGTCAAAGCTATTGCCGGCCTTGAGTTCCATTGGAAACATTAATCAAATCTAGCCCAGAGAGCCAGAGGGAAGCTGAGGGAGGTTCAGATGGAGGAAAATGCAGAGGCAAAGTGAATGCAGAAGCAACTGTGAGCCTTAAGGGGATCCCACTTTCTGATTTAGGAGGGAAATTCTTTCTCGCCAAGCAGGGACGAGACCAGCTACTGGACATTGAAATGAGTTTTCATATTCTTTATATTTCTGACAAGTTCTCTGTCTAGTGAGGGACTTTGTCATGGGTACTGCTCTCTGAAGACTGCAGGGTACCTTTGGACACCGGACATTCCTGGCTCCCGCTGTGCCATAAATGTGATCAGAATAGGAGCCTTTAATTTTTTTTGAGTTAGGGACCAATTGGGAGAGCATTTCAATCTTGAGATTGAAATCCTCTCTCAGAAGGCCGACAGGTGAAGAGGTAGAAGGAAACAATTATGCTATCTCTCTGAATGGCTATCTCCGTCTTTCTGTCTTTCCCTTACTCTTTCTGTTTGTCTTTTTTTCCTTTCTGAATCTGCCTCTCTCTTTCTTCTTCATCTCCTTCCCTGGCTTTTTTTTTTCTTTTTTCCCGATCTATGTGTCTTTCTCACTCTCCCTCACTGTCTGTCTGTCTCTCTGTCTCTTTCTCTGTCTCTCTCTCTCTCTCTCTCTCTCTCTCTCTCTCTCTCTCTCTCTCTCTCTTATCTCCTTCGCTCTGTCTTTCTACCCCTTCTGTCTCTGTCTCTCTGTTTTTGACTCTGTCTCTTCTTCTTTCTGTATCTTTTGTTGCTCTCTATCTCTGTGTCTCTTTCTGTCTCTGTGACTGTGTCTGTCTCTGTGTGTCGGTATATCTATCTTGCTTCTCTCTGTATCTCTTTGTCTCTGTTTCTCTTTCTGTCTCTGTCTCTCTTACCTTTTCCTCTCGTCTTTCTGCCTCTGCCTCTGTCTCAGTCTGCTTCTGTCTCTCTATTTTTGACTCTCTGTGTGTCAGTATATCTCTGTCTCTGCTTCTCTCTGTGTCTCTGTCTCTGTCTCTGTCTCTCTTACCTCTTCCTCTTGTCTTTCTGCTCTTTCTGCCTCTGCCTCTGTCTCAGGCTACTTCTGTATCTCTGTTTTTGACTCTGTCTCTGTGTGTTGGTATCTCTGTCTCTGCTTCTCTCTGTGTCTCTCTGTCTCTTTGTCTGTCTCTGTCTCTCTTACCTTTTCCTCTCGTCTTTCTGCCTCTGCCTCTGTCTCAGGCTGCTTCTGTCTCTCTATTTTTGACTCTCTGTGTGTCAGTATATCTCTGTCTCTGCTTCTCTCTGTGTCTCTGTCTCTGTCTGTCTCTGTGTCTGTCTCTGTCTCTTTTACCTCTTCCTTTTGTCTTTCTGCTCTTTCTGCCTCTGTCTCTGTCTCAGGCTGCTTCTGTCTCTCTGTTTTTGACTCTGTCTCTGTGTGTTGGTATCTCTGTCTCTGCTTCTCTCTGTGTCTCTGTCTCTGTCTCTGTGTCTGTCTCTGTCTCTTTTACCTCTTCCTCTTGCTCTTTCTGCTCTTTCTGCCTCTGCCTCTGTCTCAGGCTGCTTCTGTCTCTCTGTTTTTGACTCTGTCTCTGTGTGTTGGTATCTCTGTCTCTGCTTCTCTCTGTGTCTCTGTCTCTGTGTCTGTCTCTGTGTCTGTCTCTGTCTCTTTTACCTCTTCCTCTTGCTCTTTCTGCTCTTTCTGCCTCTGCCTGTCTCAGGCTGCTTCTGTCTCTCTGTTTTTGACTCTGTTTCTGTGTGTCGGTATATCTCTGTCTCTGCTTCTCTCTGTGTCTCTCTGTCTCTGTTTCATTCTTTCTCTCTCTGATACATACACCAAAGAATGTGCTAGGCAAGAGAGGACCACACTAATAGGGAAATGTAATTTTCATCTCCCAAGAGGCCCTTGCAAACAATGGAGAGTAAGCGCCCTCCCAACAGAATCTGACAGTGGAGCTCCAAAGGCAAGGATTTAATTGGCTTTCTGCCGCAGCTGCCTACTAGAGTTTGGCTTCTCCCATGTCACGCTGGGAGGGGGTGGTGGGGTAATGAAGCTGGAGCGAGAACAGCAGCCCAGGAGTCAGGGAATAGGCTAGGGGAAGCAGAGAAAGGGGAAAGGTCAGGCTCGGAGGGCAGAGGAGGTGTAATGGTTGCATTTATCCTTGTGTCCAATCTATTGCTAAGGCCTGTTAATTTTACCTCTGCAACATCTCTCAATTAAGCCCCCTTCTCTCCTCTGACACTGTCCACCCCCTGGTGCAGACCCTTATCACCACATACTTGGACTATTGCAATAGCTGCCGGTGGATCTATCACCTCCAATACATTCAGGCATTAAAGTGATTTTCCTAAAGCACAGATCTGACCACATTCCTCCTTCTCCTTCCCCCCAAACTTCCCCCTCCACATACCCACAATAAAGCTTGGTGTCTCCCTGTTGCCTCCAGATCAAATGCCCTGTGCTCTGTTTGGCATTCAAAGCCCTTTTTAAGTTGGTTCCCTCCTACATTCCCAGCCTTCTTCCATCTTACTCTCCAAAACGTACTCTTCAATCCAATGATACTGACCATTGACTGTTCTTGGGAAAAAAAATACTCCAGCCATTTTCCCTGATCTTTCCCCACATCTAGAACTGTCTCCCTTCTCATCTCTCTTGGTTTCTCTGACTCCTTTCAGTTCTCAGCTAATGCCCCATCTTCTTCCTGCTTCCCCATTAAAAGGAAAGTCTTTCTTCTGCTGATTATTTCCAATTTATCCTGTATGTATCCTGTTTATACAGAGCTGTTTTCATCTTGTTTCACCATTAGACTGTGAGCTCCTCTGAGGAGGGAATGTTTTGCTTCTCTTAAGTCCCAGTATTTAGCACAGTGTCTGGTGCATAGTAGGTGCTTATTAACTTATTACTGACTGGCTTCTCCAAGGTGACACATTTAATAAATAGCAAAGTTGAGACTTGAACCAAGTTCTTCTTACTCTAAACCCAATGATCTTTCTTAGTATATGCCATATTTATAAGAGATCCTATTGAGATCTAGGAGATTTAGCTCTAATTCCAATGTACAGTAGAACCGGGAGATACGGATTCATGGAATTCTGGGTAAAACATTTAGTTTCCTTAAGCTTCAGATTCTCATTTGTAAAACAAGGTCTAGATGTCCTCTAAAAAGCCTTCTAGCTCTACTCTGTGCCTTCCTGATCTTCTTTTGGGCCAATTGATTGTCAAGACATAGAGGCAGCTTTACTTCTTCATTTTCAACTTGGTAGTCCAAAGAAGAGACCAAGATGCTATTTTGTTAATAGAGACAGTGGTCTAATGTGTTTTTCTTTGATTGTTTCTGTTGTTTTTGCTCAAGGTTACATAGCTCTCAGTAAGTGAACCTGGTGCTCTTACCCACTGAGCTATTTAGTTGCCCCTTTTTTCTCAGTAGTTTTTTTTTCCAATTACATGTAAAGATTTTTTTCAAAATTCATTTTTGTACGATTTTGTATCCAGACTTTTTCTCCCTCCCTACCTCACCTCCTTCCTCCCCAAGAGAGTAAGCAATCTGATTTAGGTTATACATGTGCAATCATTTCAAATATATTTCCATATCAGTCATGTTATGAAAGAATCAGAACAAAAGGGGAAAAGCCACAAGAAAGCAAAATCAAAAAAAAAAAAAAAAGCAACAAAAAGATGAAAATAGGATGCTTTGATCCACATTCAGTTTCCATAGTTCTCTCTCTGGATGTGGATGGCATTTTCCATCCCAAGTCTATGGGATCCCTGCATTGCTGAGAAAAGCTAGGTCTGTCATAATTGATCATCATATAATCTTGCTATTACTGTGTATAATGTTTGAACCAGATTCCCCAGCTCCCACAAAGTAGTTTATGTAAAACAGCCATTTTTCGAAAAAGAAGTATCTGCTTCAAGGTCTTTGGGCAAAGGTGAAGGTCCCTTTCTGTGTCATTCTCTGTGTAATTTATGTAAAGGCAAACCTTAACTAGCCAAGTAGAAATGGAGGACCCAATGCAAAAGGAGAGTGGTTTACCTGGGCCATAGATCCAGCTGGATTGGAGGGAAGTGAATGAATGGATGAATGAATGAAAACCAGTTCTTAAACGCTGAGAATATAATCTGTGTCCAAGGCAACCTGTTCCATATAGGTGTGAAATCCACGACTGACTTTATTATCACAATGCTTCGAGCTAACCAGGTAACAGCAGATCAGAGAAGGAGGGAAGGAGGTGAGAAGTAAAGGAGATGGAGAGGAAGGGGGAAGGAAGAGAAGAAAAGAAAAGAAAAACAGAAAGAGGGGAAGGAGGGAGTGAGTGAGAGGAGAGTAAGAGACAGAGAAAGGGAAGCAGAGAGAGGATTGAGAGAGGAAAGAGATAGAGACAAAAATTCTGTGCCGTGTAGGGATTTGTCTGTCACATGTCAATCATAGTTGATCATCACATAATCTTGTTATTATTGTGTATAATGTTTCACTCGTCAATCACTTTGCTAAGAGCTTAGAATATAACTAAGGATAGTTCTGTCCTCAAGGAGCTTACTTCTTTTTTAAATTATTTTTTCTAGTTAAATATGTACATTCAATTTTTATATACATTTCTTTATGAATCATGTTGGGAGAGAAAAATCAGAACAAAAGGGAAAAACCACGAAAGAATAAAAAAACAGAAGAAAAAGAAAAAAAAAAACATGAACATAGTAGCATGTATTAATTTACATTCAGTGTCTATTGTTCTCTCTCTGGATGTAAGGAACTAAAAACTCTTATGGGACACTGGTAAACAAGTGAAAGAGTAACTTGTTTGCTCTGCTTCTTTCTTCCTATCCTAAATCAGGAGTAATATCACAGACATTCTACTCTTCAGCTCCCTAGTAAGTTTATGGTTTTATGTTGGACCTTTAATCTACCTTCTTTATTGTTTTAAAGATAAATTTATTTATATATTTTTATGTGCATTTATAACCAGTCCCTTTTACTGTCTCCTCCCCAACAAAAAGAATAAAATGAAAACAAGAGTGCTCTTTATAAACATGCATAGTCCAGCAAAACAAATCCCCACATAGTACAGCATTTTTGTCTCTGTCTCTTTCTTGTCTCAATCCTCTCTCTGCCTCCCTTTCTCTGTCCCTTACTCTCTCCCCCTCACTTACTCCCTCCTTCCCCTCTTTCTATTTTTCTTTCCTATCCCTCTCTTCCTTCCCCCTTCCTCTCCATCTCTTCCTTCATTTCTCCCCTTCTTCCCTCCTTCTCTGATCTGCTATTATCTAGTTAGCTCAGAACATTGTGCTAATAAAGTCAGAGTTGTGGGTTTCACACCTATATGGACCAGTTTGCCGTGGACACAGATTTTTCTCTCAGCATCTCCTCCCTGGCTGATCATCTTATGATTCTTCTGTTGTAGGAGGGAACTGTGGCAGAGTGGGAAAAATGATAGATTTGGAGCTCAATATTTACTGGCCATAGGATCTTGCCCAAGTGCCTTCACTTCTACAAAATAAACAGGTGGCCTTAGATGATCTTCCACCTTTGATTCAGTGATTTTGTGACTTCTTGTATAATATTCTTTACCAACTTTTTTGGTCCAGACCTTTTCATTTATACAAGGAGCTCCCAGGCAAGAAAATTTCCTTTCCCAATGCAGATTGCCATTATCTCTGCTACTTAAAAGTCTTAGAGAATTGCTGAGAGCACCACAAGATTAAGTGATCTGCCTAGGACTACACAGTCAGTTTGTGTAAGAGTCCAGCTCTTATCCACCTTGCTAAAATGCTTCTTTAGCTGCTCTCAGCATACCCATTTTATGGATGAAGTAACTGAGACTGGAAGTGGTTCAGGCTATATTGCCTCTCTATTTGATTTCAGCACCCATAGTTTACAGATGAGATCACTGAGGCTGGGAGGGATTCAGAGGATTGTTCAGGATCTCAACAGTAGTAACAGTCTAATGTAGAGCCTGAACTCAGAGCTTCATGGTTTCAACTCTGACTCTTTTGTATATGTTTTATCTGTCTTGTTAACTTATCCCCCAATTAAACTGAATTCTACAGGGGGGTCTTATTTAAATCTTTTCTCCCTTACGCCTCTCTTTGCACTGAGTAGGTGATTAATAATTAAATAAAAATTAATAAATATGTACCAGATTTTTCCCATGGTAAAGTGGTCAATTTTAGTGAGTCCATTTGCAGTGGTCTAGGAATAATCGGTAATTCTGAGGGAGAAAGGAAACTTGCATGTCTGCTCTGGGAGCCATAGAATAAATCATCTTTCCAGAATCCCAAGATCCATTAAATTTGTGTCATCCTACCCAGATTTGCCTTTCCTTACCCCCTCCAGTCTTTCTAGCACTCCTTACTTTAGTCAAACCAAAGGGAGAAAGAATTCATTCCATTTTTGAGGCAGGTAGGTGGTACAGGGGTCAGGAGGAACTAAATTCAAATCCAGCCTCAAACACTTACTAGCTGTGTCACCCTGATCAAAATCACTTAATCTTGGTTGCCTTAGAAAAGAATTTATTCTATCTTTTTAGGCCTTCTGCCTTCTGTCTGAACTTGTTTATCTGATTTCTTTAGGTCATAGGTCTCAGTACTACCCAAAGGCTTCAATTACCAAGATGGGGCAGGAGCACTGAGGCAAAAGATGGGGATTCAGAGTCGAGATTCAACTACTGGCCCTGCTACTAATTACCTGAGGGATCTTGTGTGGCTTCCATCCCTTGTTCAAAAAATGAAGAGGTGCTATGGGGGGAGAAAGATGAAATGACTGAGAAAACAAAGGTTCGATAACCTGCATATATCTATTAAGCAATGAGTGCCATTGTCCAACAAACTGGGACCAAACCTCCTCAGTTTAGGTCTGGACCCCAAATGCAGGGGGAGACGAACTACAATCAATCAAATAAGGCCACTTAATTAAAAGGAAGTAATTAACCATTAGGCAATCAGATTTTATGAAAGAACTTTCCCAGTTGAGAGGGGAAGAATGAATAGATTCAGTTCCCTGAAATCAGAAAAGGAGATGTTCCACTGCCCTTCCCCAAGCGTCCGTAAACAATCAAAGGTACATGGAAACAATAATTGATTATCTAGTACAAGACCATTTTTCAGATAAGACATATGGGCTCCTTGAAATGTATATTTGTGAGAAAATGCATTACAAGTCTTTGAATCTGCCAGGATTTCTGACCAGCATAACCCAGATCCTTAGTTAAGGGTCTCTAAACAACAGAGAGAGATGGTCCAGCTTCCCAGCCACACAGAGCTAAGTTCGAACAATATAATAAGGTTTTCTCCCAAGCCTACAATTGAATAAAGTTTTCTCACAAGACAGAATTTGGACCAGACCCATAATTAAATAGAAAGGGAACTGAGCTAGCTCCAAATCGAGTCAAAAGATAGAGTCAGTGTGGTTCACTCAATTTCCACAGTTAACCATTCGTTGTCCTAATCCCTTCAATTCCCTCAGTTTGAGTATGTCTTCTCTCAATCCCTTTTGGCCCCAAAGCCTGGGTTAACGTGTTATTTTCCAACTAGAAAGAAACTCCTCCAGGTGAGGAGCTGCTCCCCAACCCTACTCTACAATCCCCACAATGAATTTATTAGTGTGGTGGGTATCGGGCTGGGGAAAGGAAGAGGATGCTCTGCCTTCAGGATAGAGGTAATTCAGGTCCAAGGGGGTCTTCTCAGAGAACTCTCCTGGCAAACGACTGATCTGTAAAGGGCCTTTCTTCAGGATCCGAGCTCCTGTGCTCCCACTACCAACTGCCAAGTACCGTAAATTACCTTACAGGATAGCCAAAGATTATATCCTAATGGGATTGGGAAACTTACGGAGTCTCTCTGGGATTCAACCTGCTTCTCTGTCCTTAGTCGATGGGGTTTGAATATATGATCAAAGATGGATCAGAAATAGGGTGTTTTACTCAATTAGTCAATCAAGTGCTTTTATTATTAAAATATTTATTATGATTATGACTACCCTTATTATGACATGCATTTAAAGGTTTGCATGGGGCAGCTAGGTGGTGCAGCCGATAGTGTACTAGCCCAGAAATGTGGAGGACCTAGTTCAAATCTGGCCTTAGACACTAACTGTGAGACCCTGGGAAAGTCACTTCATCCTGTATGCCTCAGTTTCCCCATCTATCAAATGGACTGCAGAAGAAAATGGCAAACCACTCCAATATCTTTGTCAAGAAAACCAGTTGGGGTCATGAAGAGTTGGACATGGCTGAAAATAATGTAACAAAAGGATTGTACAGCACTTTATAAACATTATTATTCCCATTTTACAGATGAGGAAACTGAGGCACAGAGCAATTAAGTGCATGTGAGGAATAATATACTTACAAGTGTCAGAGATGAGATTTGAACCCAAGGTCTCTGCTGGTGTTTATATTCTCAAAGTGCCTGGCAGATGGTAGGCATCTGAGATATGCTCATGCCTTACTTTTATTTGAAGCTCAGAGTTTTATACTAGATCACAGTGTTGGGGAAGACGATATGTAAGGGCAGAAAACTAAATAGTCATCTAAAAGTATATTAGATCAAGATTTATCTCTGTTTCTCTTTCTCCATGAGTTTTCAAGTTACTTGAAGTCATCTTTCCAAACTCTTTCTGGATCCTGGGAATCCAAAACCAAAATTAAACATTCTGCCCTCAAGTCCCTCTCCCCAAGACCTTAATGCCTATATAATTATCCGCTTCTTCCCTCTCTGCTTAAGTTGCCTCATTCCCCAGACTGGGCCTTGCATCTGACAGGTCACAGAATCCAGCTGTCCAGCCCTTGGTTCTTGGGACGGCTCTGTGCTGATGGAACATGGCAGCTGTTTCCCAGAATAGCCTATGGCAGCTTTGGGACGGGACTCATGTTAGATAGGTCCCCTTGGCTTTGAAATTCTGATCTCATTCTTGGCTAGCCACTTCCCTTGAGTTACGGAGCCCTTGTGCTGCCCCTTTGGGGTATTTCTTCTGGTGAGTGCACACTTACACCTGAGTCAGCTTCCTTTGCTGGTCCAACACTTAGTTCTGGAGATCTAGCAATAGCTGCTGAACATTCTGGACAAAGGGGGGAAATCCTTGGCATTGTGTCCGAAAATCTCCCTTAAAACACTTTCCAATCTCCCTATTTCACCTCTTGCTCACGCCTTGCCCTCAGTCTTCCTGAAGATTGAGGAGGGAGAATTCTTAGTGATTCAGGTCCAAAATCATGGGCAGATTTTTCAGGCCCCCTTCTTAACTCTTTCCCTTCCTCCCCCCCAAAGTATTGCCGGTTTTATGAATGTATTTTATCTAAGCCTACTCATGTTTTTTATTTTGCTTTTTTATTCTGCCTGGAAAGATGGAATTTTCACTTTGCATCAGTAAACTGAACTGTTCACACTCCCTTAAATAAGGCTCGTGATTTCCCATAAGGCAGGTTCAGAATCATCTAGGTAGAAATGCTCTTAGAAATCATCTGGCTTAACACCAGCACTTTACAGATGAAGAAATTGAGACCCAAGAAATTAAAGTGGCTAGTGAGTTCTAAGAACTAATAGAACTAAAAGGGGGCCTCTGGGGGTCATCTGAGAGAGCCCACTCTTTTTTTCAGAAAAGGAAGAACTGAGTCACAGGAGGATTAAGTGATTGGTTCAATGTCATACAGTTCATGTCAAAATCAAGATTTGAACCCCTATTGATTCTCGTGCTTGTTTGATTGTATCATACTGCCTCATAAGTGATAAAATTTTAAGGGACAATAGAAGGCTCATAATAAAAGCTGCTTGTTATATATTAGTCTGTAATTACACAGTGGATACATGTCAGAAGCAGTAGCTAAACTTCCTGACTCCAAGATTGGTCCTTGATTGGTTGGACCAGGATTCATGCCTCTTAACTCGTGCCCCGGAGGGGAACCCATTACCCCATTCTGTTCTTTCGCTGCTATGATTTTTGGTTCAGATCTGCTATTTCATTTCTGTTGGGGAGCTTCCAGTGTGGAGACTTCTTTTCCCCAATACTGATTGTTAACTCTTCGGCAATCACAGCCTCTCGGCTTCCTTGCCAAAACACTCCCTTCTACAAGCAGCCCTTTCCTGATCATATTTCCCTCCGTTTATTATCTCCAATTTATCCCGTTTGCTTCTTGTTTGTACATAATTGTTTGCATCAGCTTGTGAATCTGTGAGATCAAAGACAGTCTTTTGCTTTTCTTTGTATCTCCAGCGCTTAGCCCAGTGCCCGACACATCTGTGCTTAATAAATGCTTATCGACCGAATGAATGACCTGTCCATGGTCATATACGTTATAGGTGTCAGAGGCAGGACTTTCTGCCTCCTTGGCCAGCTTCTATCTACCATGATAGAATGCTTAAATAATCTTTTCAAGCCAATAGCTTGTGTGTGTAGCTGCTATCTCCAGGGAACTGCAAACTCTCTTACAAACATCTCATTAATACTCCCCATGGTCCAGAAAGCAAAATTCACTGTAGTTCTGCGTTCAAAGAACTGAAAAATAAGCATGAAAGCCCAGCTCAGCATCTCTGGGTGCTGTGTTTTCTCTTTCTAAATTTGGGGCTTCAAGTAACTCATGGCACATCAATTCTGTACATTAGGAAAACTTGGTTACTATTTTCTCTTCAGAGACATGTGAAGGGATGTCGGGGAAGCGGTTTGCATCCTTCTTTAGTTCTTGCTCTTAACTGAAACTTGGTTCTCCAAAGCAGGTAATTAGGGGGCCAGACCAATATGCTAGGCGAGCGAGAGCTGTGGGGAACATTGGAAAACGAATGAACCCCCACCTCCAGTCGCAGCAGGAAACAGAGAATGGTAGGAGGTGCAGGGAGATACTAATGTCAGAGTGATTCAAAGTAGATCCTTGGTTGGTGGGGGAGAGAGAGTGTTGGAGGAGAGTGGGTGAGGCTGTAATTCAACTCTGAAGCTGAATTACCTAATTCCTGCTAATACTGGAGCCAAGATGGCTAGAGAAAGGGGAGCGAAATGAGTCATAGAATCATAGAACCTCAGTTTGGGGAGGGTTCTCAGAGGCCAGCTAGTCCAAACTGTAAATGAAAACCTTTTCTGTGATATTCTAGGCAAGGGATCATTCGTCCTCTACTTGAAGTCTTCTAGTGATGGGGAGCCCATTTTGCTTTTGGACCAGTTAATTGTTGGAAAATTCAGTTTACATTGAACCTAAATCTCAGGCTTTCTATCTCTTGCTCCTAATTCTGTCCACCAGACCCAAGCAGATTATGACATGATAAATATGTCTTTAGTTGCCTGAAGATTACGATTATTGCTTCCCTAAGTTTTCTCATTGCTAAACATCCCTTTTTTTTCAGTTGATCTTCATGAGATATGGCATCTAAGCATCTAGTAATTCCCCTTCATGTTAATACCCCTTTTAAAAATGGGATGAGAGGTCGGGGGTAAAGTATGGTAGGACATGAGTAGTATTCTAAGACTGTCATCACCTTTCTTCTGGTCCTTTTTGTCTCTTAATTCAAGTGATAACTAGGTGATACAGTGGATAGAAAGCTCTGGGCTTGGAGTCAGGAAAACTTGAATTCAAATCTGGCTTTAGATACTTATTAGCTTGTGACTTTAGGCATCTTGGTATGCCTTAGTTTCCTCAGTGGTAAAACAGTTAATAACAACATCTCCCTCACAGGGTTATTTTAAAGATCAAATAAGAATTGTAAAGTTCCTGCTCTTATTGCTAATGTACTTAATTAATACTTGTTTCCTTTCTCCCTCCTTTTCTTTTTCTCTCTACTTTCATTTCTCTCTTCCTCTCCTTTATTCCTTCCTTCCCTTTTTTCTTCCATCTTCATCCTTCTCTTTCACTCCTTCCTCCCTTCCTTTCTTCTTTCCTTCCTTACCCCCTCCCTTTCTTTCATTCTTTCTTTCCTTCCTTTTTCCCCTTCTCCTTCCCTTCCTTTCCCTTCCTTTCCTTTTTCATTTCTTTTTCTTCCCTTTTCTTCCCTTCCACGTCATTTCCTTTTTCCTTTCCTTTCCTTTGCTTTCCTTTCCTTTCACATCCTTTTCTTTTCCTTTCCTTTTCTTTCACATCCTTTTCTTTTCTCTTTTCCTTTCCTTTCATCTTTCCTCCTTCTTTCTCCAGAGGTTCTTTAAGGGAGTGCTTTTATAATTTAAATCACATTTTAATTTCTCATATGGTAAATCTTGATAGATAGAATCCACATAAACAAAAGCTTTTTGGAAGTTCCCAGTAATTTCGGTGAGTGTAAGAGTTCTAAGGCCAAAAAATCTGAGAACTGCTGATAGAGATTATCTCATTTGATGATGATAGCTGTTCTCATCTTCTACTTCCCCTCTCCCTGCCCCAGTCCCCCATTCCTGTATATCTTGAATATATCTTGCTTCCATCATCCTTCTCCAATATCTTAGCTCAGCATTTCTACAACCCCCTGCTCTTCCTCCCCCTCATCTTCACACAGCCTCCCATCATGGAAGGAATGTTGGATTTGAAGTCAGAAGACTTCAGCACTGCCACATACTTGTCTAACCTCTGTGACTCAATTTACTCCTTTCTAAAATTAGAAGTTTGGATTCCATGACAACCAAGTTCTATTGTAGCACTAAATCTATGGTCTTCTCATTGATTTCCTCCTCTCTGTCAGCCTTCTGGGCAGCTAGAGGCAGCTAGGCTGTATAGTCGATAGGAGCCCAGGACCTGGTATGAGGAAGATCCAAGTTCAAATCTCGCTTAAGGGGCTTACTAAGTATATGATCATGGACTAATCTTTTATCCTCTCTGCCCTTAAGCAAATCTCTAAGATTTCAAGTTGTAGACATTTTTGGCCTGTGTCCTTAGTGGGTTTCCATACTAAAGAATGTGTCCTACCTATTGAGTTTTCACTTGAGTGCACACCATGTTTCTCTTGCAAGAACTCTTCTAAGGTGACACTATTTCTCCCACCCAGTTTTGTTGGTACTGGACCCCATCTTCCCTTATTTCCTCACCTAACCATGCTAGTGATGTGACTAATCCATCCCATAAGATCGAGGTTTCTATGGTTCAGGAGTGCTTTCTTTTGTAGAAACTCTACATTAAGCAGGAGTGTCTCTAATATCCGAAGGTAGAAGGTAAAAATAATTGTTGAATTTAATTGAGTTGAGTTAAACTAAATTAAATGGAGTTGATTTAAATCAGATTTCAACCATCAGAAAAGAAAAATATGACAGAAAAAGAAAATCAGAGAGGAAACAGAACTCCCCAGGATCCTCTTTGGCAGCTACAAAAAGATTCCATCCTGTATCGCCCTTGCCAGTCTCCACCCAGAAATTAAAAAAAACAATGCCTCGGGCTTCAATTTGCTTTATTTTCCTTTTATGGTTCTCCTCCATTGACACATATACAATTAAAGGTAAATATAGTCCTGTTTGCCAACCTGAGGTGGCTGCTCTCACAGAAGGGAGAGCATCGAAAGAACAGTCACCAGGATTAGCCCCATAAATATCAATGGATATCTAGTCTACTCTGTCATCAATGTGTTTGCCTGGTATTCTTAGTAGAGGGGACTTTGTGTTGAGGGGATGTAGCCAGAATGAGAGGGGCATCATGCATATTTTAAACATAGGGATGCATCCCCAAATAGGGACCGCATATATTGGGGTGGAGAGGTGTAATAAGGGGAAACATTAAAGAATACTTGAAAACCAATTGTTTCAGATGGCCTGAAGTTTTAATGAGGGGGAAAAAACCCAATGGGTTGTCATGGTGACAGTTATGGACCACATTTCCTCCCTAGCAGACATGCAATGCCCTGTACTTAATAGGGAGACAGTCTGGCTAGTCCCCATTATTTTTTGTCTTTGGTTGCAGGCTGGTGGCTCTGTGCTGAGGAGTGTGCCCTGTGATAAACAGAACTATATTCTGTTTATTATATATATTATCTCCCTTCACACTCTTACCTCTTCCTTGGCATTCTTCTCTACTAGGAAAGACTTCTATATTTCTAGGTATCCAGATAAAGGGGAAGAATTTTAAGGTGTTCACAACACACATTGATCATGGAATTTTAGAACTGAAAAGGACCCCAAAACTTATTTGTTCTAACCTCATTTGCAGATGAGAAAATAAAAGCTCAGGAGAGATCATTTGTCTAGGGCCACATAATTATTAAGGGGAAAAGTGGAATATGAATTCAGATTTTCTAACTCTATATCCCATTTTCCTTCTACTATAGGATTGGAAGGGAAAGGAGACTCATTTGGGTGAGAAGAACACAAAAAAGGACTATTGAGGCTTTCGTTCAATAGATATGGTCTAATTGTGCCCAGACCAAAGAAGTGTTCTAGTGTCCAGAGTTTCCACTCATTAAGTGATGCTGGCCCAGGGTTTCCCTGTGAAAGAATTCTTCTACATTGGTTGTTTCTTTGAAGATATTTACTGTGTCTTTTACTATGGACGCCTATCCCTCTGGTTATAACTGGGTTTTTGGTTTTTGCCACAGGTTTTCAAGAATAGCTTCAAAATGGTTGTCCAAATATAGCCCACCTTGTAGGATACACTCTCAAACTTGTAGCTTTAGTCCCTGAGGACAGCTACGACTTCAGTACCTAAGGTAATTAAAGTATAATTCATGAGCCCCCACTAATGTACTTCCGATGAACAGTATCTGTTCATAGAAAGACAATTCGCAACAAAGATATTTACTCAAATGGCACAACAATAATAGTAACTACAAAACAACAACAAAAAAGCTATAGTATATTTTTACACGATGTGCAAAAAGTGGTCATAAATTTAGTGTATGATGATAATGAATGAAATATGTAGGCAACATGTGAGCCAAGACAACACATAATTCCAGAACTGCAGGGCCCGAAAACCCTTTTTCTCCTCATACAGGTTTTTCTGGGGCCTAACTTTTAGTGTCCAGAATGATTTCTCTTTTGAGTCCATAACTACCTCTTTTCTGTTGTTGTCAGTTGTCATGCTCTTTAGGTGACTGTATCTGTATTTTTATCTATCTTGAGTATATAGGGCCCCTGCCACATGAAATATCTCCTACTATATCTCCCTGCTGCATAGCAAGCATAGCCTTTCTGGGGAGGAGAAAGAAATCTCTTTCTTCTCCTCAAGAATAGCTCTCTTTCAGAGGTTTCCTCAATACTTGGTTTGGATCTTCTTCAAACTACCATATTCATACCTTCTTATCCAGTGTTTAGCTCTTAAAACCTTACAAAGGTGTGTCCTTTTTATTTTTATTTTTTGCTCATGCAGGGAAGTGAACTTGCTTCTTTAAACTTTGTCAGAAAAAGGAGGCACGTAGAATCACTGGGTATAGCCACGCTTTTACAGTTTAAACACCTGTAACTACTCTTAAAACCTACAGCTATTCCCCAAACTATATCTGACTATATCAGTTGAGTTGGAATAAAAAGTCACCATTCTTGCTCTCTGACAAAATAACCCAGAATGGTGGATAGCGACTTTTTTGGGCCAAGTACTTTCATCCAGAGAAACGCTAAGACAAGCCTCTTCTTGGCCAATTGTTAGGTGCTTTAAAGATTCAGAAGTGTGGACAGTCAGCAACTCTGAGCTTCTTGGTATTCCTCAAGGCCAAGAAAAATGCTCTAATGTTGGAACCTCAAGTTTTGGCAGCAAACAAAAACTCTGTGACTTAATTTCTTCCATGACGCCATTGTGTCTCCAAGTTAGCCAGTCAACTTCACACTGGCTCCTTCTTTTCTTTTGCCTTCTTTGGCTTTCTGCCCTTTTTTTCTCCAACAAAACTCTTGGATAAAAGATTATAGGAAAAGAGTGAAGGGAAAGAGAGAGCCAGCTGAGGGGATGAAGTTTAATCAGAGTTTCCTAGATCAGATTATCTCATAGTTGGTTGATGTCAAGTCTGATATTCTTTCTAGATATCCTGGTAAAGTTCAAGTTATTGGGGAGTCATCTCACATTTTAAAATGAACTAAAGTTATCTTTTAAGAAATCTCATTGACACAATAATTAAATTAGTTTGATTTTTGTCATTGTTTAGGTACAGGGGGAACATGTCCCAGTGTTCACGGGGGTGGACTCTTTCCTAGATTTCCTCCCTTAGAACTTCTGTGGTGAGAATGAGGCATTCATATTCCTTCAGTAATAATAATAAGAAAAATAAATCACATTCCTGTAGTGCGCTAACGCTTACAGAGGGCTTTCTTTATAATAGTCTTATGAGGTAAAATGTTCCCATTTTATAGATGAGGAAACTAAGACATTGAAAGATTAAGTGACAAGCTAGGAAATATTTGTGGTGGGATTTGAACACATGTCTCCTGACTCTAAGCTCAGAGCTTTCCCCACCATTCCAGGCACGGCTTTATTAAAAACCTAATTCTCTTTGTCCCTATGTTTGATGTTTTAGTGGACTGGAAGTCAAAAGTCTGCAGCAGGGCTGCAATCTGAATTCATTATTTTGTTCCTTTTTGCCTCCATTCCCTTGGGGGTATTTATATTTTTCAGGAGTGAACTTCATGATCAAGAATCCTCATATGTGTGTAGGCAGCATGAATTTAATTATATAATTAGTTACATTTAGTTTCAGTTATCATTACTAATTGACAAAAGCTTGTTAGCATGACACCTGGCAGCAGGAAGTTATACAACTGCATGGGGGCCTGGTAGAAATGGCCTGTTGGCCAACTAATTAGATTAAAATTAAATAATTAGATTAAAAGGGTTCGGTTTTTGTTGTTTGTTTGTTTTGGCTAAAAGTCTCGGGCACTACTTATCCTTCTAAGGAGCTATCCCCAAGAGACTTCTCTGATCCAGAGCATCAAATAGATCCTGGTTTTCAGATCTATGAGCCGCTGTTTCTCGGCGGCCTTCTACCTGTTTTAGGATTCGGATCACTCAATCAGGCATTTGTTAAGCTCTGATTATTATATCACAGCCACAGTGCTAACTTTCAAGTGCTTTGTGAATGTCATTGCAGCTGTCTTATTTGTAATTGTTTTTGTGCTGAATCAATATTTGTAAAGGATTTTATATAAATGGTAGCAATTTTTGTGTACTGTAAACCTTAAAGCTCTATATAAATGTTAACTATTATTATTTTTTCACTTAATAACATTTTTTCAATTACATATAAAGATAGTTTTCAACATTCATTTTTGCAAGATTTTAAGTTCAGAATTTTCCTTATCTTCCCCCACCTAAGACAACAAGCAATCTGATATAAGTTATCCATATACAATCATGTTAAATATATTTCCATATTGGTTTTGTTATGAAAGAAGAATCAGAACAAAAGGGAAAACTATGATAAAGGGGAAAAAAGTGAAAATAGTATGCCGTTATCTGCATTCAGACTCCGTAGTTCTTTTTCTGGATGTGGATAACATTTTCTATCCCGAGTCTTTTTTTGAGAATTGTCTCTGATCATTGTGTTGCTGAGAAGAACTGTCTATCATGGTTGATCATTACTATTATTATGTACAATGATCTCCTGGTTCTGCTCACTTTACTCAGCATCAGTCATGTAAGTCTTTGCAGGTGTTTTTGAAATCTGCCTGTTTATCATTTCATATAAAACAGTAGAATTCCATTACATTCACATACCACAACTTGTTTAGCTATTTCCCAGTTGATGGGCTTTACCTCAATTTCCAAATCTTTGCCACCACAAAAAAAAAGTTGCTATAAATATTTTGTACCTGTGGGTCTTTTTCTCTTTTTTATGATTTGAGATACAGACCTAGTAGTGATTATTGCTGGATCAAAGGGTATGTACAGTTTTATAGCCCTTTGGGCATAGTTCCAAATTGCTCCCTAGATTGGTTGGATCAATTCACAACTCAACTAATAATGCATTCGTATTCCAATTTACCTACATCCCCTCAATATTTATCATTTTGTTTTCCTGTCATATTTGCAAATCTGATAGGTGTAAGAAATGGTACTTCAGAATTGTTTTAATTTGCTTTTCTTAAATCAGTAATGATTTAGAACATTTTTTCATATGATAATAGCTTTAATTTCTTCACCTAAAAAGCACCTATTTGTATTCTTTGACCACTTATCAATTGAGGAATGACTTGTATTCTAATAAATTTAATGCAATTATCTATATATTTGAGAAATTAGACCTTTATCAGAAATACTGATTATAACACTGTTTCCCAGATTTCTGTTTTCCTTCTAATCTTTGTTGCATTGGTTTTGTTTGTGCAACTGGTTTTTGACTTAACATACTCAGAATCATCCATTTTGAATATCATAATGTTCTCCATTTCTTGTATGGTCATAATTCTTCCCTTCTCCATAGATCTGACAAGTAAACTACTCCTTGCTCTCCTAATTTGCTTATGGTATTTCCCCTTTATGTCATGATTATGTATCCATTTCAATCTTATCTTGGTATAGAGTGTGAGATATTGGTCTTCTGCCTTCTTTCTGCCATACTATTTTCCTGTTTTTGTCAAGAAGTGAGTTTTTATCTCAAAAACTAGTCTTTGAGTTTATCAATCAGTAGATTACCATGGTTATTGATTTCTATCTTGTATATCTTGTGTACCATTGCACTGATCCACCACTCTATTTCTTAGCCAATACCAAATCATTTTGGTGATTG
Organism: Antechinus flavipes; assembly: GCF_016432865.1. NCBI lineage: Eukaryota > Metazoa > Chordata > Mammalia > Dasyuromorphia > Dasyuridae > Antechinus > Antechinus flavipes. The sequence continues at coordinate 53,414,309 of NC_067399.1, read as the reverse complement.
CTTCTTTATAATATATTTTTAGATCTGATATGGTTAGGCTTGCTTCTTTGAATTTTTTTTTTCATTATTTCCCTTGATATTCTGAACATTTTGTTCCTCCAGTTGAATTTTATTATTTTTTTTAGCTCTAGCAAATAACTTTTTTGGTAGTTTAATTGTTAAGGCATTGAATAAGTAAATCAATTTAGATAGAACTGTCATTTTTATTATATTAGTTCAGCCAATCCATTAGCAACTAATATTTTTTCAATTGTTTAGATCTAACTTTATTTGTGTAGAAATTGTTTTGTGATGATGTTTATATAGTTCCCAGGTTTCTCTTGGCAGGTAGACTCTGAAATATTTTATTTTATATATGTGTGTGTGTGTGTATAAAATCATTTTAAATGGAATTTCTCTTTCTATTGCTTGCTGCTGGGTTTTGTTGATAACATATAGAAATGCTGATGATTTATGTCAGTTTATTTTATATTCTGCAACTTTGCTAAAAGTTGATCATTGATTCAAATAGCTTTTTAGTTGATTCGCTAGGATTCTTTAAATATATCATCATATCTGCAAAGAGTGATAGTTTTGGCTCCTCATTGCCTATTCTGATTCCTTCAATTTCTTTTTCTTCTCTTATTGCTAAAGCTAACATTTCTAGTACAATATTGAATAATAGTAATGATAATGGGCAAGCTTGTTTCACCACTGCTTTTATTGGGAATGTTTTTGTCTTTTCCCCATTATATATTTTGACTTGTTGTTTTATTTTTCTAAATTCTAAATTTCTAAAATTTGTCATTTTAAGGAAAACTTCATTCCTGTGCTATCTAATGTTTTTAATAGGAATTGGTGCCATGTTTTGTCAAAACCTTTTTCTGAATCTATTGAGATAATCATGATTTTTGCTGGTTTTGTTATTGATATTGTCAATTATGTTGCTAGTTCTCCTAATATTGAAGCAGCCCTGCATTCCTGGTGTAAATCTTACTTGGTCATAGTATATTATCCTGCTGTAATCTTTTTGCTAATATTTTATTTAAGATGTTTGCATCAATATTCATTAGGGAAATTGATCTATGATTTCCTTTTTCTGTTTTGGCTCTCTGGTTTAGATATCAGCACCACAAAATGAATTTGGTAGGACTTCTTCTTTTGTCTATTTTTCCAAGTAATTTATATGGTATTAGAATTAATTGTTCTTTAACTGTTTGGTAGAATTCACTTATAAATCCCTCTGATCCTGGAGGTTTTTCTTAGAGAATTCATTGATAGCTTGTTCAATTTCATTTTTATAAAATGGATTTTTTAAAAAAGTATTTTATTTCCTCTTCTTTTAATCTGGGCAATTTATATTTTTGTAAGTTTTCATTCATTTCACTTAGATTTTCAGGTTTACTGGCATACAGTTGAGCAAAAGGACCTCCCATTATTGCTTTAATTTTCTCTTCATTGGAAGTGAATTCACCTTTTTCATTTTTGAGACTGGTAATTTGGTTTTCTTCTTTCTTTTTAAAAATCAAATTAACCAGTGACATCCATTTTATTGGTATTTCCTTATAAAGCCAGCTCTTAGTTTTATTTATTAGTTCAATGATTTTCTTACTTTTGATTTTGTTAATCTCTTCCTTGATTTCAAATTTTCTGATTTGGTATTTAATTGGCAATTTTTAATTTGTTCTTTTTCTGGATTTTTTAGTTGTATGCCCAATTCATTGATCACCTCATTCTCTATTTTATTCATGTAAACATTTAGATGTATAAAATGTCCTTTAAGAAATGCTTTGACTGCATCCCATAAGGTTTGGTATGTTTTCTTATTGTTTTTTTTCCTCTGATGAAATTATTGTTTTTATGATTTGTTGTATGACATTCTGTAGGATTAGATTATTTAATTTCCAATTAATTTCTTGTTTGTCTTTCCATGGCCCTTTAGTACACATCATTTCTATTGCATCATGATCTAAAAAGTATATATTTAATATTTCTGTCTTTGTGAAGTTTTATAGTCTAATACGTGGTCAATTCACAATGCCATGTACCACTAAGAAACAGGTTTATTTTTTTCTATCCCCATCCAACTTTCTTTGTCATATCTAATTTTTCTAAAATTCTTATCACCTCCTTAACTTCTTTCTTGTTTATTTTGTGGTTAGATTTATCTAGTTCTGAGAAAGGGATTATATAAATCTTAGTAATTATTATTAATATGTTCTGAAAATATTAAGGCTCTTTATAAATATTAGCTATTATTAAAATTATCTAAAACTTTGAAGTTCTATATACATGCTAATTATTATAGTTATTTTTATAATTCAGTCATTTTCAATTGTGTTCAATTCTTTATGTCCCCATTTGGGGTTTTCTTGGTAATGATATCATAATGTTTTGCCATTTCCCAGGAATTTGGGATAGATGTTCTCTAAAACCTTTTCCCTTGGTTCCATGAATCACTTAGAACACTAGACTTTAAACTGGGGAGACCCGAGTTCAGATGTTGTTTAGACATTTGTTAGTTTTGTGATGTGGGGCAAATCACTTAACCTTCCTCTGCCTCATTTTCCTTGTTTTATGAGCAATGGGGGTAATAATAACAGTAACTAACTTCCAGGCTTATTGTGAGGATCAAATGGAATAATATTTGAGGGATGCTTTGTCAATACTTCTAGTTATTTCTGCCTCCTTTTCTCCTCTCATTCTTTCTGTCCTTTGAATCAAGAAGCATTTATAAAGTGTCTGCTCTGCTCAAGGCCCCATGCTAAGTCTTAGAGATTGCTGTCGTTATTCAGTCATTTCAGTTATTTCATTGGGTATTTCCCATCTTTCCCCTCTTAATCAGTAATTTGCTGGGTGTCCTAATAGCTTCATTATTATATATACCATATAAACAGAGATGATCTTGTCTTCCCCTCTTGACCCAGATATTAATTATTTTATGGATAGTATGTGCAGAGCTCACAACTAGCCCACATTTTGCCCAAGAGCTGAAAAAAGGACTCTGACTAACCTGTACTCAGGGGTCCTTGCAGAATTATGTTTTTCCCAACGATTTAACCTGAAGTCAACAACCCTAAAATAACTCCAGTATTTTTAAACCAGCTTATCATAAGAGCATCTAAAAGAACCAGGTCTTCTAAACAGCCAGTTGTGGAGATGGCATTTTCTAGGCTCTTCGATTGTGCAACAGGCAATGGAGAATGCCCATAGGATAGCTTATGGGGACTGGGGACCTGTAGGAGTGGCTGAGATTGGAGAAACAGTCCCAAGACAGAAGAGAACGGAAGTACTATGGACACCTCTGAAGCAGCATTCCGGGGCTGTATCTCTCCCCTCTCCCCCATCCTGCCACTGAGTGTTCGGAGGGACCACCCCTCAAGCTCAAGCATCTTCTTGATAAATGGTGTGATTAACATGACTTCTCATCTTCCTTCCCTGATTCTGTGAGTCCTCGATTGAGCAAATGCTCATCCTTGGCCCACTCCTCCCTTCTTTGGGTCTCCCCTCAGCTTGACACAGTTCTTTCTTTCCTCCTGCCTTCACCCTCTACTCCAGCTGGTAGGAGGGGGACAGAGCTGGCTTTCCATCAGAACCTTGCCTTCAGTGATTCACAATTTAGCAAGACCAACAATGTGCAGAACGTGGTACGTTCTTGGAGAAGACATATATTTCATGCCCTGTACTGAAGCAGCTTATGGTCTAGTAGACAGAATAAATTCTAACACATTTCTAGTGAAAATGCTACATTAAGCTTGGGGATCAGAAGCAGGGCAGTATGGTAGAAAAAGTATTGGGCCTAGACTTAGGGAACTTGGGTTCAAACCCCAGCTTTGTTAGTCAACTAACACTGATTAAGTGCCCAAAGGAAACACATGAGACATGCAAATTTAGAGACATCTCCACCTCAAATGTTCATGTCGACTGTTTGTGCCCGATCAGTGGTAGAGCCTTCTGAGCTTGTGTTGGTCTGATCAGCCACAGGTGCACCTTCTGCCAAGTGATGCCGTCATGATCCTTTCTGAGAATGAAGAACGACAGCCCATTAGGTTTGTGTCAAGCACTGGACTCAGCACCAGAGATACTAAGAGAAAACTGCCCTCCAGAAGCTTCCAGTCTAATGAGAGAGACCTCGAAGATGTGTACTGGACAAAATTGAGGGTAGTCAAAAATCACTTCTCCATGCATCCAAAAGATTAAATGATCTAGGTCCTTTGGGGGCCTTAAATCTGCTTTTATGATCATTTTAACCTCTCTGACTTCATTTTCCTCATCTGTAAAATGGGACTAGACCTGAACAGGGATTCTTAAACTTCTTCCACTTGTGACCCCTTTTTGCCCAAGAAATTTTTACATGACCCCGTGTGTGTGTGTGTGTGTGTGTGTGTGTGTAATACACACACACACACACACACACACACACACATATATGGTGTCCAAATCAAATATTTACTGATAATAAATCATAAGTTCATGATCTTCACATTCAGTTACAAGATAAACCACAGTTTAAGAATCTGGGGACTAGATGACCTAAGTCGTAGGCTCTATATCTGTGATCCTGGGAGTGCTCTTTCTGTCCTCTGCTTTCTCATCCGCAAAATGAGGGAGCTGGGCACTAAGATGCTTTCAGCTCTAAAGACTCTGAACCTGACTGTTGTTAAGGTTCAAAAGAGAGAATACAGTCCTTGACCTGGATGACAACCCCATCCTCCTGGCACCTGGCACTGCTCTCTGCTGGGTACAGTCCAAGAACCTGCTAATTCTATAGACTTTAAATATTGTATATTTATGTATAATTGTGTATATTTGTGTGTGTGTGTGTGTGTGTGTGTGTGTGTATAGTATCATTGTGACTTATTCTGATCATACTACTACCCAAAAAAATCCATTTGTCCAGGATAAATTGCCACTGTCCCTGGACAAATAGGTAAATAGCAGGGTTCAAGACTAATTTGCCTTCAGTCAGTCCTTCCAGTAGAAGGTTTTATATGTTTCTAAGAACCTACAGAAACCTCAATCATAATGGCTGGTATTTACAAGCATCTCATTGGATCCATTAGATTGTAAGCTCCTTGAGGACAGGCGTTGTCTTTGGTCTCTTTTTGTATCCTTTTTATTTTTTGTATCCTATTTATTATTTTTGTTTTATTTATTGTATGTATTGTTTATTTTATTTATTTATCATGTTATTTATTTTATGTATTGTATTTTTTGTATCCAGTGTACTTGGCGCATTGATTGATTGATCCTTACAAGAATTCTGAAAGGTGACAGTGTTATAGGTATTATCCTTCCAGAGGAGGAAATGGAGATTTAGAGAGATTCTAAATCACTTATCCCTGGTCACATAGCTTAGGAGAGACAGAAATGGGATTGGATGATGTCAATGCTAAGTCTCTTTCAAGTAAGCCATTATAATGTCCCATTCATATAAAATGAAAGAGAGAAACTGAGCCATGGAGAGCCATTGGGAGCAGTGGGACAGTTATCAGAGGCCCGTTGTAACCATTAGGGGACCCATCCCAGACCCTGAGACAATAGCTTGTTAAAATGCCCCCCCACCCCTCACACCTTTACCGCACTCCGTGCTTTCTCTTTCCTTCACATTTGGTCTCTGACCAGATGGTCTAGATGAGAAACGCCAAGGATTGGTGGGGAGCAAGCCAAGCAGGGAGGGATGCTGTGGTCTTCCAGCTCCTCAGTGTTGGCAGTTGGAAAGGCAGCACTGTGTGGTGGCGGGTTGAGCCGCTGTATGGTCTGTTGACAGGCGGTGTCCAGGTGAGAAAGGATCAGATCAGGTCTATCCTCCCGGGAGAAGAAAGGGGGGATGCCCGGGGGTGCTCAGAGCCAAGGAACGGGCGAATATCCAGGGCATGGGGAAAGTTGTAGCTCATTCATAAAGCCAAGATGGGGCTGCCCCTGCTCCTCACCCCCATGTCCTTAAAACGAGCAGGAGGAGAGTTATGGTGGGCACTGGCCAGGCTGTAGCCCTCTTTACTCACTTGGGTGGCCGTGGCTTCCCCTGGTCCGTGAGAGGGGTAGGCGAGCCAGGTAGATGGAGAGTATGTGATTAGCCAGCTTAGCTAGCTCACCTGAGCCAGAATCTACGCTGGGCTAAAAATAGTGTGGAAAAAAAGAGTGAACACATTGGTTTTACCCATCTGGGATTACTACATAATTAAACATTAGCGGGGAGGGGAAGGCAAAGGCAAGGAAAGGAATCAGGCCCTTCCTACTCAGGACCCCTAACACTCCCCACCATTAGTGTCAGGCTCTAGTTTTACAACAGCAACCGGGCCTTAGGAAACCTTTGGAAAGAGCCTCTCTCACTGGCACTTAAGGACGGGTTTTATCGGAGCAATAAACACCTGGTGGGAAAATAACAAGTCCTTTGTTATAAGCTGCAAACCCCCTGATTTCCAAAAGCAGCTGAGTCTAAATGGAGTGGTACTTTTCAGCCTATCCACAGCCACAGAAAAATAGATTTTATACAGTGAGGCGGGAGGGCAGGGCAAGGCTGAGGAAGAAGAGAGAGGGAGAAGTCTGGCAGTCAGAGGACTGAGAAGTGGAAGGGACCCGAGAAAGCTTCTCATTTCCAGCCCCTCCCCATCTTATTTGACCTATAAGAAAATGGAAACCAGCGCTGAATGGGGGAAGGACCTTACCCAGTGACATCTAACTGGAAGTCAGGATTTGAACATAGATTTTCTAGCCTGATTATTGAGATTTTAAAGGCATTGTTTCTCCACTTGTTCATCTCCAGCATGTGCACATGCACACACACAGAGCATTTTAAGTGTCCAGAGGTCTGAATTTGGGGATCTTTTATTATCAGAGATGGAGATGATCAATAAACATAAGTGCTTTCTGTGATCCAAGGCGCTATGGATACAGTTAATAAAAATAAAGTCTGCCCTCGAGGAGCTTACAATCCAATGGAGGGAGACGACACATGAAAGGAGGCCGGAGGGTGATAGTTGGAGGGGGTCCCCAGGGGTTACCCAGCTTCTGGGCGGCTTGTTCTGGGGAGTTGAAACCGGTTGAACCAAAAAGTCCATTTTCTGCCCTCTATAAAGGAAGGCATTGGAGGACTCTGGCATTACTCCCCAGTCAGAGGGAGAGGAGCTGAGGGAGGTTAGCCATCGTGAGGAGCTTAATCTGGGATAGGAGCATCTTAATGCAGGCAAAGCAGCCAAGTGAGCTTAGTTCCACTGGAAAGGGGATTGATTGGTGGAAGGAGGGACCCCAAGAAACAACGGGAGGTTGCTCCGGCTTTCAGAATAGAAGACCCTGGAGAGGTCTCAGCAAGTGCTTTGTCAGTCAGTCGGTGGAGGAACGTTTATGAAGGGTTTACTCTGTGCCAGGCAGTGTGATAAGCTCTGGTGTTCCAATGAAAGGCAAAACCCTCCAGTCTCTGTCCTCAAAAGGCTCACGTGTTGATGGGAGAGACGAGACACAAACAGCGATGTGCACGTATATGGGGTAGGGGGAATGAACGTCTTTCCCACTCTGATCCCTCGGGGGGTTGAGCCCCCTCAGGGGCCTGTGGCAGGCAGCCATCAGAGGGCAGTGCCAGAGTCTCTGCCAGCAGGTGCCAGCCTTTGCATGTGGGTCTCTCTCCCAGATTTTAGCCTAGCTCTGGATAGACAAGGAAAAGCAATCTGGAGTGTGTGTGTGTGTGTGTGTGTGTGTGTGTGTCTAACCAGCCTCCACCCCGGAAGAGGTGGGGGTTGCCATGGCAACTGAAGAAGAGAAACTTGTTTTCTGGATGCTCAGTGAGTGGTTGTCCCCATCTTTTGTTTTTCACTCCTCCGTGAGATGATTAGGAAACCTGGCTTCCTTAGGAGTCTGCTGGCGGGGGATGGCTGGGGACTTGCCTTGATGTTCTTATCCTTGCAAACCAAGTATTATTGAAATGGGTTGGAGCAAAATAGAGCTTACAATTCTGTGTTTCTTACATCCAAAGGATTTATTAAGTGCCTACTATGTGCCAGGCCCTTCAAGAATTCAAAGACAAAAACAGTTAAAACAATTCCTCCTGTGAAGGAGCTTACATTCAACTGGGAAGAAAAATGGAGGTAGAGGAAAAAGCTCTGGATTTGAAGGAACTGGATTCAGATAAAGCTCCTAGGGTGACGGGGGAGGGAACATTCTGTCAAATACCTAAGCTATCAGATATGAAAAATAAAGACCTCTTCATCTAGGGGTCATTGAAAGCCTGGGTATTGCTGTGTTGGAAGTTGGGCTTGAGTATACATACATATATATATATAGGACATGTATACAATTAAAATAAATTTAAAGAAAAAAAAAACAACCTCTGGGAATTCAGCTTATTTTAGCCATTGATTAAAACAACAAATAATAGCACCAAACAAGAATAAAAATATACGCCCTCTGGTTTCTTTGCTTCTTGCATCCCTAGCCTTTTTTTCTTATTATTAAATAAACCCTCAATTCTTGGTCTGAGCAAACAGCTTGGCTTTGCTTTTAAAACTAAATGCCCAGGAAGTCCTTTTGTCTGTCCAAAGCTATCACAGGGTTCTTTCCTCTCTCCAGGATGTAGATTAATGCTTCCTCACACTTCCTCCCCATCTCATCTTCTCCAGAGGCCCATAAACATCTGAAAGATTGATTGGCAAGTCATTAGATTGCTAAAGGTTTGGGGAGTGTCTCTAGCTCTGGACTGGAAAAGCTAAGTACCCATTGGAAAGGGCTGGAAAAGTGAGGTGGGCGGGCCAAGACTCAGCAGGCAGGATATGGTGGGGGGGTGGAGTGGGGGAGAACAGACAGATGGTCGCTTAGTAGGGGATCTGGTTTCCCCTAAGACGACCTCTTGCTCTGGGGCATCAGTCTCAACGTTCTCAATTAGCATCCACAGGGTCTATCTAATATTCTGTAATGGAGTCTCTGAGAGTAGAATAGTTGTAGACTAGGTCTGATCTTTGTTCTTGTAAACTGGGAAGAAATTAAAAGAACGAGCTCCATAGTTATCAAAAAAATATGTATCTAATTTAATTATCTTTTACTAAAAGTGTCTGTCCCCTGTAAGGCTCCATGCTGGATGCCAGGTGGTGGTGATATAATGAGAAAAATGAATCCGTTAATCAATACATATCTATTAGCAGGCATTTAACACAGTATTTCTTTTTTTATTATTATTATAGCTTTTTATTTACAAGCTATATACATGGGCAACTTTTCAGCATTGATAGTTGCAAATCCTTTTGTTCCAGCTTTTTCCCTCCTTCCCCCCCACTCCCCAGATGGCAGGTTGACCAATACATGTTAAATATGTTAAAATATAAATTAAATACAATATATGTATACATGTCCAAAAAGTTACTTTGCTGTACAAAGAGAATTAGACTTTGAAATAGTAACACAGTATTTCTTAAGTGCTATCTTCTTGCTAGGTATTGGGGGATACAGACACAATCTAAATCTCAAAAACATTACATTCTACTCTGGAAGGAAAAACCTGATCTTGAGAAGCTTATAATCTTAGTGCCTTCCTTATGAGGCTGTCCCCAATTTATCCAGAATTACCAAGTGTTCCGAAAGTCTTAATGCAGCTAAGCTTTGATCTCTTAAAATCTCACAAAGACTTTTGGGACAGTCTGTATCTTGTTTGTACGTATTTATTTGCACAGACTTTCTTATAAGACGTGAGCTTCTCGAAGGGAGAGGGCTTCTTTTTGTCTTGCTTTGCTTCCCCTACAGTTAGCACAGTATGTGGCTCACAGTTGGTGCTTAATAGGTGCTTGTTGATTGATGAGCTCAATAGGCAGTAAAGGACTCTGGGCTTAGAGTTTCAGTATAATCTGATTGGGCACAAAGACCATCTCTAGGCACAGGGATACAAAATGATTTAAGACAAGAAAGATCACTTTCGTCTGAGGAAATCAGGGAAGGCTGAGCCCTCTTATCTCCCTGGATGCTATTTCTCTGGTGATCTCATCAGTTCTCATGGATTCAATTATCATTTCTGTGAAGCTAATTTTCAGAACTATTTGTTTAGCCTCAATCTCTCTTCCAACTTCCAGTATCAAATTTCTAATTGCCTATTGAATATCTTGAATTGTTGTTTGTCTTCTGTTTTCAAAAAGAACCGGTGATATCATGGGTGATATCTTGATTTGAGTTTGAATTGGATTTAAGTGAGGGGGAGTTGCACAAAGTTGTCTGTCTCATTCTTTTTTCCAGTCATTGGGAGCCAGCAGTAAGGCAAAAGTCGGGATGACTGGCAATGGCCCAGAATGTAATGGATGACTTTGGTATCTTCAGTGACTGACGGAGCCCAAAGTGCTCCAGCTGTCTTTTTGGCCATTGGAACAACTGTTTTCATCCATCCATCCCACGGGGGGAAGTCTTCACATGCTTAGGGTAAACATACCCCAACTCACTGATGGGTTTGAGACCTGTTGGGTACCCTCAATCTAGTATAGCCCATGTGCAGAGACATTTTTACTGGGCTGGGGCCACTGTATACTCTACAGCTTCTTGCAGCCATGGCTAAGAGTTGTGTTTCAAGTAGACCCCAAAGGTTGATGTAGACCCCTGAAAAAGAACTTGGCAAACCTTTACAGAAGAGTTGCTAGTTATTTTTGAATGCACCATAAACCACGAATTAGATGTCCTGTAGACATCTTAAACTCAATATATCTAAAACAACTCATTATCTTCCCCCCCATTATCTGACCCCCTTTTTGCTGTCACTCATACTCTCATCCTCTCATCCTCTCAGTTATCCAGACTTTCAATTTTAGTGTCATCCTTGATCCTCATTTTCTTTTAGCCTCTTCCTTCTGAACCCAATCATCTGTCAAGGTCTTTCATTTACATCTTCATATATTTATACCTTCACATACTTATATTCCCTTCTTTTCTCTGACACTATTACCATCTTAATGTAGACCCTTATCATCTTATGCCTGAGCTATTGAAATAACCTTCTGGTTGACCTCTGTTTCAGATCTCTCCCCACTCTCACCCATCCTTTACTCAGCTATCAAGGGATCTTCCTCAAGTACAGGTTTAATCATGTTACTCCCTTATTAACTAAATTCCAGTAGTTCCTCTTTATTAGGAAGTTTCTTTTTGATCCCACCAGAATAAAAAAAAGTACTCTGTGGATTTTAACAGCTTTTCATAATCTGGACCCTTCCTTTCTTGCAAGTCTTCTTATACTTACTCCCATCCCACTGGCCTCTTCTCACAAGCACTGTATCCCCAAACTCTTGGTATTTTCATTGGCTCTCTGCCATGGAATTCTGGAATTCTTTTCTTCTTTATCTCAGCCTCCTAACTGCCTTGACTTTCTTCAAGCCCCAACTAAAAGCCCAACTTCCACAGGAAGCTCTTCTCAATTTCCCCTAAAGCTAGTGCTTTCCTTCTGTTTGTTATCTTCCATTTATCCTGTATAAACCTCTTCTGTATAAGGTTGTGTATCAATCTGTCTATCTATCTATACATACACACATACATGTTGTCTGACCCATTACACTAGGAGTTTCTTGAGGTCAGAGACTGTTTTTTGTTTTTCTTTATATTTCCAGTATCTAATATATCACCCAGTATTTATTAGGCACTTAATAAATTCTTGATTTGAAAGGAATCTTCTGAAATGAAATAGCATAAGAGCTGGGTCTTGAAAAAAGAAAAGGATGTTATCAAGTGGAAATTGAGGAAGGCAAATATTCCATGCACAGGGATAGCATCAATAAGTGTGCATACCATAGACTCCTATTCAAAGGTTTTAGTTATTGCTATTTTTATTGCTATAATTATTATTGCTATAAATGAATGACTGTTGAATGTTCTGTACATGCTGAAGGACCCCGATAGAAGCAGCTATCTGTAGCAACAGAGATCAGTGTCATGTCAGTAAAGGGACCTTAATTCTGGGAAAAGTTGGAGCAAGAATACAGACAACAGAGACATACATACATAAATACACGCAGGGAAAACCACTCCCACCACTACCCTCATCCATCCTTCTCCACAATGAGTCTGGAAGTCTGATCCATGTTCAGTGAACAGTGAACTCACTGGCCTTTCATACTGGAGAGAGGACATAGAGTTCAATCTGTTATTATTTATGCATACATGTTCATATATGTATGAAAAAACCTATTTCAATAGAGTTACAGAAATGCTTTTTGTGGTATAAAAAATTGGAAACAAAGTATGGATTCATCTATTGGGGGAATGGTTAAACAAGTTGTGGAACATGAATGTACACATGAATGGGAATAATTCAGAGAAATATGGCAAGATTTATACAGAGTGAAGTAATCAGCGCTAGGGAAGCCCTTGGTATACAACCATACAACAAAGTAAATGGAGAGAACAACAAGACAAAACTGAATACTCTGTCATTAAATTGATAGTCTGGCACTGGAAAACAGTTGAGAAAATGTGTCTCCCTCCAGTGACTGTAGATGTGGAGGACAATGAGTGTGGAATATTATATATACTGTCGATTGTTGGCAGGCACTGTGTTAATTAATATTGCCAAATTACTTTCCTTTTTCCTTTTCCTTTTAAAATTTTTATTACAATGGAAGACTCTGGATAGTGGAGAGGAGCGAAATATATTCAGGAAAGCATGTAATGAAAAACAGGCATCAATAAAATTTTAATAGAGTTGCTAGATTTATACTTATCAGTGTTTATGAATGAATGGATGAATCAAAGCATTTATTAAGAATTATGTACAAAGCACTGAAGCTGAGCGCAAGAGATACAAATAGAAAGACAGTCAGTTCCTCCTCTCAAAGAGTTCATATTTTAATGAGGGAGCCAACATACATGGAAGGTTTGCAAGTCAGATGGAAAAATCCCATGGTGCTTAGGGTGCAGTGACAACACAGATGGCAATGCTGCTTCTTTAAAATCATTCCCACTGATAAAATCATAGCAGCTTCTTAGGTGGAACCGATTGATGCACCAGAAAGTTTGGTGGTAAGAACTATCTTTTCTGGATATTCAGTAGCTGGGGCTGGGATACCCACAAGAGAAGTAGCCAGGGTGCATCTTAGGGATGGCTGAATATAATGGGCTGGAGCCATTGCAATTTCCAAGGCCCTTGGATTTAGGGTCTTGGGCTGCTTCCAGCAGACAGGGGATGGTGGTAAAGGTGAGAGCACGCTGCCTCCAGTCCCACCCTCAGGGGACTTTGGTCTTTCATTTAGGTAGCTCGCCTGCCCTTTGTGAAGCAGCTGATGGGCAGTTGGGGAGAATAGCTGGCTCTTCCTCCAACCTATGGTGCAGAGATATAGGAAATCATTCCATAGAATGATTGGGCTTAGCTGGTGAAAGATTCTGAAACAACCAGGAGGGACTGTTCTACTAGGAATTCAAGCACTTCTTCCTAGCTATCAGTCACTTACACATAATGTTGCTTTAAACAGCTGTCTTGCTTCTCTTGGGGTATTTGTGTTGTAAGCTTTATCTCCTGTAGTTCAGGATTTAAACTCAGAGAAGCTTAGATTCTCTCATTCACTTCCCCCCTTTACAGCTCCAGGGACATTGTCTTACTTCTCTAGGGTTATTTGTGTTGTAAGCTTTATCTCCAATTGTAGTTCAGGATTTAAACTCAGAGAACCTTAGATTCTCTCATTCACTTCCCCCCTTTACAGGTCCAGGGACATTGTCTTACTTCTCTAGGGTTATTTGTGTTGTAAGCTTTATCTCCAATTGTAGTTCAGGATTTAAACTCAGAGAACCTTAGATTCTCTCATTCACTTCCCCCCTTTACAGGTCCAGGAACATTGTCTTGCTTCTCTAGGGTTATTTATGTTTTAATCTTTATCTCCAATTGTAATTTAGGATTTAAACTTAGAGTACTTTAGATTCTCTTATTTACTTCCCCCCATTTACAGGAACAGGAACATTAAGTCTAAGGTCACACAAGTAAATAACTAGAGCCAGGATTCAAATCTAAATCAAATCAAACTTTTTGATCCCAAATCCAGTGCTTTTTGTATTGTAAGATTTCTTTTTACTTGATAAAGCACTCTAAATCTTCATTGTCAAATAGGGCAGATGAATTATTTTGAGGATGACATTTGAGCGTGATCACAATGGATTGAATTGAATTGTATGAAACAAATATTTTCTACCCTTATTGTATGCAGGTCATTATTCTAGGCTCTAGAAAAATACTGTCCTCTAGATTTTAGGACTCTTGCATGTTGGCAATAACAATTCTGAGAAGTTTTAAGAAGTGGGCACGTAAGATCATTTTAGCAACTAGGTGTAGGCTTAATTGAAGGGAAGAGAGCCTGGAGGCAGAGAGGACCCAGACTAAGGAATTAGCAAAAAGAATAAAAGAGAAGGGATAAATACAGTTAGGTTATTGTCATAAGGAGCAGTAAGTAACTGGATGTGGGAGGTGTCAAAGATATCACTACAGTTGAAGGCCCAGAAAATGAGAGAGAGGATGGCACTCCTAGTGTTGAGTGGGAAACTGGGCCAAGGCCAAAGAAATCAGAGAAAAAGTCAAGGAGTTTTGTCTTTGGTGCCATTTTAAAAGAATAATCAGTAGCATGGCACATCTGGGTTGCTATTTAAGGGTACCAAACAACCCAGAGAGAATTAAAGTATTATCACCCCCATTATACAGATGGAAAAACCGAGAGATATGGGAGGATAGCTAGTGAGGATGGCCAGATCAAGGGAGGAGTTTTAAGGATGGGATAAGATGTCAGTGTTTTTGTAGGCTGCAGTGAAAGAGCCTGGAGATAGAAAAAGAATAAAGATTAAAGAGAGTCAAAAGAAGCTTTCTGGGTGGGTTAGCCTGAGAATAAAAAATTAGGCTGCTTTCTACTGAAGGCAGTTGAGCCTTGGGTTCATCTAGCAAAGGGCTGTCTATATAGTGAAGGGACAGGAGACCAGGCTACGTGAGGAACTGGAGAAGGAAAACATGCAAATATTCAAAGGACTGTCACTTGGAAGATGGATGAGCATATCTACTGGACACAGCTCATAGCAATGGGTGGAGGCAGCAGGACAGCTTATAGTTTGATATACAGAAAAGTTTCCCAGGGATCAGAGATGTCCAAAAAGAGGATGGTGAAGGAAGTTATAAAGAGTTTCCATCTATTGAAAGACTTCAAAAGAAATCTGGATGACCACATGCCAGGATATGGTCAAAAGGGTTCCTGTCCCTTCCAACTATGAGAGTCCAAAATTGTTTGACTCCTAGAATAAAGGAGAGCTGCCATGGGGATATGATAGAACAGGAGCTCTGGGTCATGGATACATTTCTAGGATCTTGTGAATCTGAATAGGAAAAAAGGATATCTTTATTTTCACTAACCTCTCCCCAGAATGTAGCATTTCTTCAATTCTGAATTTTTTAAATGCCATTCTTCTGAGAAGGGGTCTATCAAGGGGGGTTTGGGATCCCGATAGTTAAGACTTTTGGATTGGAGATATAGAATCTACTTGCTATAATTGCTATAACTACAATGAGGTTGCATTTTAAATTGATGAGGAGCAATAGAAAGGTCCTTCTTTCTGTTCTTTCCATCATTTGGGATTTGGAGGAGGATGAAGAGAGTAATGGTGAGGGAGAGGAGAAGCAGAGTCTATCCACTGTTCCATTATGAAATGTGATGTCAGAAGGCGGGGAGAGCCTGCTATGGAGGTGACGTGATATAGAGAACTGGTCTGAGACAGGAAGGATCAGAGTTTGAGTTCCACCTGTTATAAATACTGATTGGATATCCCAGTTCAAGTCACTGAAGCTTCAGTCTCCCAGCTAAACTTCTAAGATTAAGTGGAAGAACAGACACTGATCTGCCCTAGCGAAGGGAATTTCCCCACCAGAAGTTCTCTTTGCTGATAAAATCACAGGCTTAAGAAAATCCCTCTTATGCTCCTCCTCCCTTCCCCCTTCAGGCCCTCCCTAGTTGCTCACTAATGCCTGATAATTGCTCTAATGGGGACACAAATCTTTGATTTTATAATGAGAAATGAGACTTAAAAAAAATAACATCCTCTGGGATTTTACTCATTCACTTAAATTCCTGTTTCAGTGCATTTTTATCTCATTAATGTACAGAGCAAACCCCATCCATACCTTCTCATTCTGTTTAATTATTGTCCAAGTTCTTTGATAGAGGAGCTCTTCAGTGTGCTGGAGACCTGGACCTAGTTTTAATGTGTAGCAAGTATTAGATCAGTATTTGGGTTAATATGTTGTATCTTTTTTTTAGGCAATTGGGGTTAAGTGACTTACATAGGTAGTAAGTGTCTGAGACTGGATTTGAACTCAGAAACCTGAGCCTTTCTGATTCCAAACCCACTATATCACCTAGTTGCTATACAAAATAAATACACAAGGACTCTGAGTGGAGGTGATACCAATCATCTGGGGAATTTGAAGATATTTCTTGAAAGAGGAGAAACTTATGTTAATCCTTGAAAGTAATCTGGGGTTCTAAGAAGTGGATTCAGGGAAGGAAAATATTCCAGATGGGGAAACAAAGGTCCAAGTGTGGGAAATAGAGCATTGTGTTTGAAGAATATAGAATCCACAAGGTGGAAAAACAGCTTTAAATGCCAGCCAAATGAATCTACATTTGGTCCTAAAGATAATTGGGAGCTAGTGAAGTTTCTACAGCAGGGTAGTATCATGCTCATGCCTGTGATTTAAGAATATTGATCTGGCAATTATATGAAGGATCGTTAAAATGGGGAGAGACTGAAGGCAGAGAGAATAATTAGGAAGCAGTTTTAATAGTTCAAGTAAGATGGGATGAAGGCTCGAATTAGAGTGATTGTAGAAAGTGATAGACATAAGATATTGATGAGGTAGACTTACTGGTGCAAGATTTGGTGGCTGGCAACAGGAGTAGTGACAGTGATCCTCCAAAGGGAAGAATGGCGGTACCCTCAATGGAGATAGGAGAGTTAGGGAAGAGGGGAGTAGATTTGGGGGAAAAGAGAATGAGTGCTGTTTTGAACGTTTTGAATTTGAATTGCTTCTGGGAAATCTAGGGAGACATGGCTAGTAAATAGTCGGAGACATAAGATGGGAGCTCAAGAGAGAGATGACAGCTGGATATGTAGATTTTGGAGACTCCTGCGTTGAGGGCAGTTCATGGTATCTTAGATTTGGAAGCTCCTTCATTTTAAAGTTGAATGAACTGAGGGACTCAGAGGAGGCAAGCGGCTTGTCAAGGGTCATAATGTCTGAGAGAGGACTTGAATTTGTCTTTGGACGTGTGTTCCTGACATCAAGTTGAATCCATGCAAGTTGATAGGATCCCTGAATGAGAAGATGATGGTTTTAGAAAAGAATACCCAGCACAGAAGTATTACCCACACCTTGGGGGCTTGAGGTCTAAGTGGTTTACATATCTTTGACTTTTTTATTTATGAGGCTGTGCCCTTTTTTTCCCCACATATGGTACTAGAACATTTTTTTAGTTATACTTCCATGGGCCAACCTTCAATCAATCATTCAATCAATATTTATTAAGCGTCTGCTATGAGCCAGATAATGTGTTAAATGCTGAAGTTACCAAAAAACAAACAAACTAACAAACAAAAAAAACCCAGATCCTGCCTTCAAAGAGCTTACAATCCCACAGGGGAGACAATAAACAAGCATGTACAAACAATTTATATACAGCATAAATAGGAAATAACTTCCAAAGAGAGGCTGTAGAATTAAGATGAGTTGGAAAAGTCACCACAAAGAGAATTTGCATGTTGATTGGACTAGGAAGTCTGGTAGAGAATGTCTCTACTCCATCTTCATATTACATGTTTTGTCCTGTAAGTTGCAATGATCTTCACAGGAGTCATTTTATCTTCGTTCTTCATAAACACTGTGAGACAAAATGACCAAGTGTTCCATAAAATCATGTTTCGCCTTGTCTTTGAGTCATAATAAAACCAACTCCAGCAACTCCTTTTGTCTCCAGGAAAAGCCTATGAGCTGCCCTTCAGTTTTGCTGCAAATTATTTTTGCCTTCTGGCTTCCAGTATCACAGCCAGGAGGTGGCAAGTCATTAATTAAGCACTTACTACATACCAGGCACTGTGCTAAATACAGGGCCAACAGGAAGAGGGATGATGCACTACATAGAAATAGAGAAGTTACGTTAGAGGGAAAGATAATGAGCTCTGTTTTGTACGTATTGAGTTTGAATTAGCTGGTTGACATCCAAGTTGAATAGGAATAACAATTGCAGTAAGATGTTGATTGGTTGGTCAGTGTAGGATTCAGAGTACTGATAATTAAGGTTCATGGACCATCTAAATCATGGTTGCTTAATCTCGAGGCTGTGAATTATGATAATTGCATTTCAACATCACTGATTTCTTTTGTAGTCCTATGTATTTTATTTCATGCATTTAAAATTATTTTGAGGGGCAGCTAGGTGGTGCACTGAAGTCAGGAGGTCCTGAATTCAAATCTGGTCTCAGACACTTAACACTTCCTAGCTGTCACTTAACCCTAATTGTTTTAGAGGAGAAAAAAAAATATATACATATATATATATTTATGTATGTATATATATATATGTATGTATGTATATATATATATTCTGAGAAGGGATCCATGGGCTTTCCAGACTTCCAGAAGGAGCAAAACATACACAAAAAAGGTTGAGAAAAGAAAATTAATTAGTTGATTACTGACATCTTCTGTTCCAATTTTTGCCACCACACAGTAGTCATTGAGGAAGCAGAAGTGACCACACAGCACAGAGCCACTTATATTTTTCTCTGTTTTAGAGTGTGCCATGGTCAAAGATGGCCATGTGGTTGCCATGGAAACTACTGGATTGGAAGGTAGAGAATCTGGGTGGGTATTCCACCTCAACCACTTCCTTGCATGTTCTCGGTCAAGCACCAAACTCCCATGGTCTTCATTTTCTCATATTTAAAATGAAAGGATTGGATTAGGGGACCTTCCATCTTGAAATCTATAAAAATCAATTAGTGATTAGTTAATCTACTGTCCTGAACTGGGTTAGCCTTCATATTCAGTAATACTTTACTATGACCTTCCTTAAAATCTTTCTATTATTATAGATCTTGCTAGGCCTTATCCTCTACTGATATAATCCTTGAGGATCTAAGGAAAGGATCCTTAACCTTTTAGGTGTCATAGGTCATTTTGGCAAACTTGTGATACCTTAGCCCCCTTCTCAGAATAGTATTTTTAAAAACACAAAATAAAACACATAGGGCTACAAAGGAAATTAATTCTATTGAAACAAAAATGTAATTTTTTTCACATCCAAGTTCATGGACCCCCTGAAATTTGGGGGTTTTGACCCCAGGTTAAGCTTCCCTGACCTGGGGTCACTTTTACATAACAATAAGATGTTAAAATAGGATTTTCTGGAATAAATTCATATTAAGCTGCCCATGGTTGCTATAAGAAAGAAAGAACATGGGCATATGAAAGGAAGTAGGAGTTGTGAAAGAGGGAAAGGTTGGTGCCTTTGGGAAAGAATAAGAATTATGAAAGGCAGGCTATAGCTGATAAATATAAACAATCTCTTCAGTTTTATTTAGGACTGAGCAGTGACATATAGGTCAGTGCCCAGATTCACAAAAAAATCATATAAGTCTGGTGTCAGTTCTGGAGTTCTGGGCTAGGAATCAAGAGACTTGAATTTTCTCTTCAGGTCGGCTCATGAGCAAATCATTTGACTTCTCAGTTTCCCTGAGTAATGAAGGCATCATCCCTGACACCTGCACCCTTCCTCCCTCGGGGGAAATGTCAAGGACTCGTTAAATTGAATTATGGGATCTCTGGGTGCAAGGGCTGAAGGTGTTACTGAGAGGAATTCTTCCACACCGGGGTTGTCCAGGTACCAAGGTCACAAATCAGAAAGATATTTTTAGTTTAGCGATATTTTCAGTGTTAAAGTTTTAAAATCTATGCCCCTGTTTGTTCTATACCCTGAAGCAGGATTGCTGGGTGAGATGTTATGGTGTGAATGCACCAAGTGTTAGCGTTTCATGAATCCATGATTCTAGGATGTCTCTGCCCATTCACCGCTTGGAAATGGCCACGTCCGGAACGTATCCCCTCAGTGGCCAGGGCTCCTGAAAAGGCCCATAATATATGCCCTATTCAAGTGATACAGACACTTCCCATCCCAGGGGTACATCAAGATGCAGCTTTCCATTACATATTAACCTGAGACAGACACCAATTCCATTGGAGCCACTGTGGACTCTGAAAAATCCTAGACATTTCATAATCTCCTGTGAAGTCATTTTTTCCCTAAATGGCTTGGCTGTTATCCAGATGCCCTAGACACACTGAATCTTCTCCTAAGGCCCCAGCTTCAGCAATCATGCAGTAAGCACTGTCTCTGCTCCTAATATTTTAGTGAAGGCTTTGCATTAATGTGGGCTGTGATATATGTGCATGTATATATATATATATATATATATATACACACACACACACATATATACCATGCATATTTGTATCATATATGTATTTATGTTTGCACATACACATATCTATATTTATGATCTAGATATCTCTATATTCATATCCTATCATATATATATTTATGTCTATATCATCTATATTTATATCTATGTCATTTATCCATATTTAGTTATATCAAAATCCTCTATATAACAAATTTCTATATCTATATAACAGATCTAATCTGCTATCAATCCAGATCTATATTTATATCTGTGTCATCTACCCATATTGAGTTATGTCAAAATTCTCTATCTATATAACAAATTTCTATATTTATATAACAGATCTAATCTGCTATCTATCCAGATCTATATTTATATCTATGTCATCTACCCATATTGAGTTATATCAGAATCTTCTAACTATATAACAAATTTCTATATCTATATAACAGATCTAATCTGCTATCTATCCAGATCTATATTTATATCTGTGTCATCTACCCATATTGAGTTATATCAGAATCTTCTAACTATATAACAAATTTCTATATTTATATAACAGATCTAATCTGCTATCAATCCAGATCTATATTTATATCTATGTCATCTACCCATATTGAGTTATATCAGAATCTTCTAACTATATAACAAATTTCTATATTTATATAATAGATCTAATCTGCTATCTATCCAGATCTATATTTATATCTATGTCAGCTACCCATATTGAGTTATATCAGAATCCTCTATCTATATAACAAATTTCTATATTATATAACAGATCTAATCTGCTATCTATCCAGATCTATATTTATATCTGTGTCATCTACCCATATTGAGTTATATCAGAATCTTCTAACTATATAACAAATTTCTATATTTATATAACAGATCTAATCTGCTATCAATCCAGATCTATATTTATATCTATGTCATCTACCCATATTGAGTTATATCAGAATCTTCTAACTATATAACAAATTTCTATATTTATATAACAGATCTAATCTGCTATCTATCCAGATCTATATTTATATCTATGTCATCTAACCATATTGAGTTATATCAGAATCCTCTAACTATATAACAAATTTCTATATTTATATAACAAATCTAATCTGCTATCAATCCAGATCTATATTTATATCTGTGTCATCTATCCATATTGAGCTATATCAAAATCTTTTATCTATATAACAAATTTCTATATTTATATAACAGATCTGCTATCAATCAGGTCTATATTTATATCTATGTCATCTATCCATATTTAGTTATATCAAAATCCTCTATCTATACAGCAAATTTCTATATCTACATAACAGATCTATATATCTATCCAGATCTATATTTATATCTGTCATCTATCTATATTTATGTGTCATCTAGCTATATATAGTATTTCTATATACCCATATCTATATCTATCTAAATATATATATATATATATATATATACATATAATCTATCTGCATATGTCTACAACATCTATGTATATCTTCATCTATATTTATATTATCTCTATCTCTATAGGGGTAGATGAGGGATTAGAATTCTGACTTCATGGATATACATAAGTCTCAGTGAGGAATACCCTCTCTACCAGTGAAAAGTATTACCTGTTCTACAAGTTTTGGTATTAGACAATTCTATAGATATATTTATTTCAGTACCTCATGAGCTCATCAATGTGGATCCTTCCTTAGCCAGTCTAGAAGAGATCTATTGGGTAGTATTATTAAATTTAGACTTTCTAATAAAAGATAATTTGACTTAATAGGAAGTGGAAAGACAACATGCAAATGAATATAAACAAACAAGTTAGAAACATGATAAGTAGAAAATGGAGGGAAGGCATTAGAATGAAGAGAAATTTAGAAAGGCTTCCTGTAGAATGGGGAATTTTAGCTGAATCTTGAAACCAGGGAACCAAGAGATGAATATGAGAAAGGAGGGACTTCTAGGCTTGAAAAACAGCCACAGATTAAACTCAGAGGCAAGCGATGGAGCGTCTTGTTTGGAGTATAGCAGGGAAGCCAGTGTCACTGGACTGAGGAGTATGTTAAAGGGAGAAGAATAAGAAGCCTAAAGAGGTAGAAGGCTGATGGATTACAAAGGGTTTTGAGTGCTAACCAGGACTTGATAAGGAGCCACTGGAATTCATTCAGTAAGGGAGTATATGGTTATACCTTAACTTTAAGAAAATCACTTTGGTAGTCAAAGGGAGAGATGTGAAGCTGAAAGGTCGATCAGTCAACAGTCAAGGTTTGAGAAGATAAGGGCTTGCATTGGAATGATGGCCGTATAAGAGGACAGAAGGGGCACAGTCCAAATATGTTTCAAAGGTAAATTTGACAGACCTTGGTGACAGAATGGATATGGGGGCTTAGATAGAGTAAGGATTCAATGATTATGCACAGATTATGAGTCTGGGAGACTGGGAAGATGATGTAGGAAATGTAGGAAATTGACAATGTAGGAAAATTTGGAAGGAGAGGTTTAAGGGGAAAGATAATGAGTTCATTTTTGGACATGCAGAGTTTAAAATAACTCATCCAATTCAAGTTGTCTAAAAGGAACTTGGAGGTGTGAGTCTGGAGATCAACAGAGAAAGTTATGACTGGACAAGTAGATTTGAGAATTTGAGAATCATCAGCATTAGGTATCTAAATAATTAAATCCATGGGAATTGAAGTGGTATAGAGGGAGAAGAGAAGAGGATCTAGGACAAAACCCCATGTTTAGTGGGGCTGATCTAGATGAAGAGCCTATAAAGAAGGCTTAGAAGGAACAGTAGACAGGCAGGAGGAGAATCAGGAGAGAGTGGTTTCCCAAAAACTGAGAGAGAAAAATGTACCAAGGAGGAAAGAGTGATGACTACAGAGAGATCAAGGAGAATGAGGATTGAGAAAAGTCCACTGGTTTTGGCAATTAAGAGAAAAATGGTAACTGAAGAGAGAAGTTTCAGTTGCATGATAAGGTCAGAAGTCAGATTGTAAAGAGTTAAAAAGATAGTAGGTCAATGGATAAGAACCTTCTATTAAATCTTCATTTTACTTGGATACTAGTGTAATGCATGGACTGCCCATATATAAATCCCATCCTTACACCATATGACTAGCTCAGCTTCTTTTCCAATACATCTCACTTTGTATATTTTTGCCATCTCAGTGTAAGTCATTATTGTATTATACCCTGTTTATCCCCCTCATTCTCTCCATTCCCCTCGGATGATCTACAATTTTGAATTTTGGAATCTGTGGCATTCCACGATTTGCCACCATGGAACAATATCAGAATATTACTGGTACTAAATAGATCATTGTTTCCTGGGAAAACTTGGGATCATTTCAAATGTTAGTTAATTTTCTAATCATTAAGTTCTTTCTCTCCTATGTAATCCCAGACACAACTCACTATTTAGCTATAGTGTTTATGCAAGATCTCAAAAAAACTGTCCTTTCAACTGCATATCATGATCTGAATGGTGAATATGTGGATTGTTAGAACAATACTTTCAGTGATTTTGAATGATATTTAGGAGGCCCTGCAGTACTCTGGAGCTTGATGTCATCAGCACAATGTTACCTACAAATAGAAGTATCTGGAGGACATCGCCATCTTCCATTTATACTCTGAAGTAGACATCTTCCATGGCAAATGCCATTGCCAGTGACACATCCCTCTGTTTTTGCCTTGCTTAATTTTTATCAGACTGTCATGAAACAAAATTATCTGTTTTGTGTCTATCAAGGAGTCTTGTATGACCTTAACATAATCAAAAGAGGGACTTTATCAAAAGAGAGCTCTTAAGATTACACCTTGGTCTATCAGATCAAATTCTTTTTTATAATCAATAAGAAGTAAACACAATGTATGTTCTGTGCACTTTCATTCAACTGTTAAAAAGATAGGCTATATGGGAGAAAAAAGCCTACCTGTTCCCTTCTCATATCAAAGACTTCCTTGATAGATGCACAAATCATGCTTATATTGATTTTATGAAAATGAGACATATTGATCAGTATAAATAAATAAATAATAATATTGCATTTATATTTTTTCAACATTCATTGAACATCTAGAACTTTAATGCTACTTCCAACGCTGGTGGCCTTTGTTAAATTTGACTAATAACTTTCCTTCTCTAGGACTCAGATATCTCATCTATAAAATAAGGAACTTGGACTGAGATCTCTCGGCAATTTCATCCCGTTATAAATCAATGATCCCATCATTAATACCTTCATGGATCCTCCATTTTCTCAAAATTATGTCTACTCTAACAGAGGCTTCCTTTGTGTATATTTCATCTGGTCCGTTTCTTCTTCCTTTCATTTTCTTTAGTCCATTCCCCATTCCTCATACAGGACATCAGGAACTGATATCTTAGAGTCCAAAGATGGTAGGTCCATTGTAATTATTGGTAACAATTGAACCTTATGGGAATGTGGAGAAATTATTTCCACTTTTCTTCTATTGGTTGTCATCCCATTTATGTCCTAAATGTATTTGGAGATGATCTGGCTGTATTAGGTCTCATTTCAAGCTTTCTGCAAATTTGTCTCTTGTGTCCTCTGTTTTTCATTGTTTTATTAAGTAATACTCTTCATAATATTTTGCTATCCTCATCTAAAAGGTTTTATAAATTAGCCTATATTCACTTCTGCTTGTCATAACTCTCTGCTTGGCAAGGTGGTCACAGTGTTTGGTTGGCTAAAGCAGTTTCTGGATTCTTGGGCCCCTTGGAATGATGATTGTTTTAACATCAGTCTAATTCTGGCAGGAAAATTGGAATAGTTCATATTAATGAGAGGGAGCTAATATCCATTTCCCATTTTTCAGTGTCAGTGGCTTGATAGGTTAGGTTGGAACCATTGTGATCATATACTTTATCTTCTCATTTTAATCTTCTAATTTTATATATTTTTATCTTTGTTCTAGCAAATCAATGAATAGCCTGATTATATGCAGATGGCTATCCCAGAAATTGACACACACACACACCAACTTGGACAAATCATCATTTACTTCCTATCTATTAAGATATGCCGGTTTCATTTTTGTGACATTATTTGGTGTTCAGCATGTCCAGATTCTTTTTGTGGAACATATTCATAATAGCTAGGGTTGAGATTTCTTTTATTTTTTAATAGTATTTTATTTTTCTAAATCTATGCAGATAGTTTTGTGTTCTAAATTTTCTCCCTCTCCCCGCCCCAAGACAGCAGAATCTGATATTGATTCAACATATGCAATTCTTCTAAGTATATTTCCATATTTGGCCATGAGACTTTTATATAGTCTGTTAAATTAGTCAGTATTTATTTATTAAGAGTATTATTTATATTTATGTTTAATTTTTATATTTATATTAAACACCTACTATGTGCTAAGCACTGTGTACATACATACACATTTATTAAGAGCCTGTTATGTGCCTGTACTGTGTTAAGCACTGGGTATACCAAGAAAGAAAAAAGATGATTGCTGCCCTCAAACAATCTTACTAACTAAGAATAAACCTTTGATTGTTTTCAGGTCTTGATCCCAATGAGCATTTTTCTATTATGTATTTACTGTCCTGCCCTGTGCCCACCTTTTTATTGAAGTTGCTGAGTACATATTGATTTGATTTGTAATTGCTTGTAGAATTCTTCCTAGAATTTCTTTATCCCTTCATCTGTTGCAACAAAAGTTGATGCATTAGCTATAATTGTCTTAATAATTTTAACTCTTATATAGCATTTTACATTTTGCAAAGTGCTTTACATATATCATTTGATCTACAATTATTTCCATTTTACAGATAGGAAGACTGACATAGAGGTTGTGATTTGAACTTAGTTGTATAGCTATTAAGTATCTGAGGCAGAATTTGAACTCAGGTCTTCCTGGCTCCAAGTCTAGCACTCTGTTACATCACATAGTTTGGTTATATTGGTCATTCTGTTTATGCTCATTATGAGAATTCCAAAGAGAGTTGGCCAAGTGTCCATGAAATGATCTCAGTGCTTTTGCTTTCCTGGTAAAAGACATCTCCATCAACTCCTTTATTTGCTTTTCCAAGGAAAACTTGTAATCCATCCCTCTAGTTAGCTACAATCCCCTTATGTCTCCCGGTTTTCCTTATAGCAAAGCTGGGAATAGTGATGTAATTCAGGTCCTCAAACATTGTCACTGTGATGTTCATTAAGCAAGACTCTCATTAAGAATTGTTGGTACCTTTTGTCTGACTCCTTATGACCCCATTTAGGGTTTCTTGGTAAATACTGTAGCAATTTGCCATTTCCTTTTGTATATCATTTTATAGATGGGGAAATTGGAGCAAATAGGGTAAAGTGACTTATTCAGGGTAATACTAGTAAGTATCTGAGACTGGATTTGAACTCAGTCCTTGACTCCGAGACAGACACTGCATTATAGTACCAACTAACTGCACCAGTTTCAAATCCTTCAAAAGTACCTAAAAACTGTGTGATTCTTACTATTTTCTACCCCTCTTCCCATTCTCTACCCTTGTCACTGTGGAACTGAAGGAGGACCACACAGAACTGAGGGTTATTTTGCATTTAAAAATTTCTTTGTCCAAACAGCTTACCAGTTCACGTTGCGCCTACTGGTCATGATTCGCTCCATATTTAGCTACCCTTTGGGGAGCAAATGTAGTTTACCACTGGAAATCTACCCAAAGTCTTTCCTAGAGGATTGACCCTGAAAGAGCCTTCAAAAAACCCAAGGTCATCTCCCCACATTCCTAAGGGCAGCGTGATGGTTCATTGGGGAGAAAGCTGAGTCTAGAGTCCGAAGACCTAACTAACTGTATGACCCTGAGAACAAGTCATTTAATCTTTGTCTCCCTCCATTTGCTCAACTATAAAACGGGTACCATATTAACACCTAATTCCTAGGGTTGTTGTAAAGGATCAAATAAGATAGCTGTAAAGTGCTTCACACAGTTCCTGGCTTACCGCGCACATTTAATAAATGCTTATTCTTTTCCCCTCCCTCTCCTTCCTTTCCTGAAGTATGAAGATTAAATTTTTCTCCATTCCCCATTAATATCCAGTGATTCGTTTAGCCATATTTTTGGCTCCCAGCACAAGTCATCGTAAGCAGTATATTCCACCCTGTTGACTCCTGCCATCCATCTTTCCATCGTCCTGTGCATGACCCATGATTCTGATTCCTGGAAACTGGTGATGACCTTTGGTTGTCGAAGACAACACCAATAGATAATCTGGAAGGTCCTCCCAGTTTGCCTCAGCTTTGTGTGTGCCCTGAGTACTGGAAGTAGCCTAGGCTACTTCCAGATAAATCCAGAGGCTTCATGGGCTTGCGGGGTCATTTTTTCAGTCACAGCAACTTTCATGAACTGTCTTATCCATTCAGGGAAGTGTGAAGAGCTGTATCAGTGGAGAAAGTTTTGACAACCATGAATCACAAATCTTGGATGTATTGAAGTATAAAATAGAAACATAAATGTTTATACACATGTGTGTTTGCATACACAGTGCTTAGCACATAGTAGGTGTTTAATAAATGCTGATTGATATATTTCCTTATATCTGCTTAGCTATTTCAGGTAAAGTCCAACCATGTTTTTCTTTCTTCCATAATCTTCCACCATCTTCTTCTGGGACCAGAAACCACATTCTGGAGATCGGCACCATTTTAGTTTTAGAATTCCTGCCTTGGGCTCTCCCTGTCCTCCTTTCTCCAGTCCTCATTGTTGAATGCCCCCTTGGTCCAGTCAGGCCCAGCCAAATTTCATTTTCTTTTCTCCTCCCTGCTCATTTTCCCTCCAGCTTTCTAGTTCTGGAACTATAATCAAATCAATACTTCCCTCATTCTGAAAAAGGACCTGTCAGTCTCTTCCCCCATAATACCTTTCACATCCCTGGAATTTTCCAAAGCAAAATATTCTTCCCTGGCTACCAGTCCCCTGGATATGTTGTTTCTCTCTTTTATAGGGTTTGTTTCTTGTGGACAAGGATCATTCATTTTTGTATTTGTATCACTGATGCTTAGCATAGGCCCTGGTACAAAGTGAATATACTTTCATTCTTTTATTTGTGTGTGTGTGTATATGAGAGAGACAGACAGACAGAGAGATAGGGAAAGAGAGAGAAAGGGAGAGGGGTGGGGGAAGAAGCAGCAGCATGGAAGAGTAGAGAGCTGATTGTGGAATCAGAAAACTAAATCAATAAGTATTTGTTAAGCCCTTACTACCAGCCAGGTATTGTGCTAAGTACCTTGGATACAAAGGTGAAAAGTAGTTCATATTCTTGAGACGGTCTAATGGTGGACGCAACATGCAAACAACTATGAGCAAGCAGCAAGGTAGCTACAAAATAAATTGGGGATAATCAATAGAGGAGTATCAATAGAGTATGAAGGGGGCCCAGGAAAAGCTCCTGGAAGCGTTTTGGCAGAGACTTGAAGGAGACCAGAGAAACTGATGTTGGTGGGGAGAATAAGGAAGAAGAAAATTGCAGGTATGGGAAGAGCTCATGAAAATGAATGGATCTAGAGATGAAGTGTGATGTGGTAAGAGCAACCAGGAGGTCAATGTCACTGGATTGTAGAGTATATGGAAGGGGTAAGAATAGTATCAGAAGACAAGAAAAGTAGGAAGGGGCCAGATTGTAGAGGGCTTAAAAGCCAAAAAAGAAGAAAATCTGGGTTCAAATCCTGTATGCATCGGAATGGTTATATGATCTTGGGCAGGTCACTTAACTTGTTAATGCCTGAGGCAGCTATGCAAGACTAAGAGTCTCTGTTTGAAGGAAAATTCTTTATCAAGAGCTTGAAACCACATATATATGTATGTATATGTACATATATATACATATGTAAAGCTTATATATTTATACACATGTTATATAAATATACAAATATAAATGGTTTTATAAATGTATTTATTGCTTAAATGCATGTTACAAATAGGCAGATTTTAATTGTCTAAGGAATAACTTTCAAAACCCCCAGAACTGTCCAGAAATGGAGTGTCTTAGAAGGTAATGAGTTCTCCATCCCTAGAGGTCTTCAAGCAATGTCTGGAAGATCATTTTCTGAGGATCGTGATTTAGAGTTAGATGAAGTTTTAAAAATTTAGTTTTCCCACATTTTAGAGTAAGTAATTGAGGCCTAGAGGAGTTTGCACAGAATCACACAGGTCCTCTGATTCAAACCTCAATCCTCTCTTCTCTAATTCACAAATGTAGGAGAAGAGATTCTAGCTGAGCTTGAGATTGGATGGATGATCTCTAATTTTTTAATTCTCTGAGGTCCCTCTGTCCCCAAGGAAAGCAGCTGAAAGGTCTTTGGAAAAGGAGAGCTCATTTAAACTTCTAGATTCAAGTAGAATTCACTGTGATTGACTGCCCTGCCTGCTGATCAGACAGTAATTGATTTTCTGCCTGCCAAGAGAAGTGACCGTGGTGATGAGAAACGACTTTGGTCATGTAACCTGAATGTTGGGAATGCACTGCTCTTGGAAATGATGAGTTCCTGAAATGGCCCATTCCGTACAACCAGAAACTCTCTGCCCTTCTTCGGCATTATTGTTCAGAATTCCTACATCAGTGTAGCTCGGGCAGGGAAAGATGAACGCTGGCAGGGGACAGTGCCCTGGGACAGGTGTCTGGGGCATTTCAACAGAAGGCAAGTTTTGGGTTTTGGTCCAAGGCAATGGTCAGCCGTAGCAGACACTGGAGAAGATGATCCAAACTGGACCATTAGGAATATTGCACTTGTCTTGGAATTCTTTTGTTCTTCTGGTTCCACTTACAGATATAAAAGACCAGGAGCAAGGAGCCCATCATTTGAGTCTTCGTGATGTGCTGGTATAGAGTGGAGGCCCAAAAAAGGAAACAACTTGTAGTCATCCCATTTAGGCCACTGGCAAAGCAAGAAGGGATCGATTTTATCAGAGCCTTGCTTCCCAATGGCTTAACACTCTTAGTTACCTGATCTATTTCTTTAGTAGAAATATGGTCTGTTATTTCCCGTGAGTATTCAGAATCTGGGAAAGTCCAAGTCTCAGCTAGAATCTGATGTTCTGCAAAAAGCCTTTTCTAATCCCCCTTAATTCTCAAACCTTCCCTTGTTGATTATCTCAAATTTATCAATAGCTTGTTTGTATAATTGTTTATAGCATCTTTGTATTTAATTGTCTACATAGAATCTATTGTTAGACTGTGAGTTCCCTAAAGATCAAAGAGCATTTTTTTTTGCTTTTCTTTCTCTCCCCAGTATCTTTCTTCTCTCCCTAGTAAGTTCTTAATAAATGTTTACTGGTTAGCTAAGTAAAAGTCAAAGTACCAGGGAGCAAGCAGGTGGACCAAAAGAGACTTAAGGCCCCCCTCTGTATTACTTCCCAGGATTCTTGGCAACCTCGCAACAGTCTGAGAGAAAATCACATGGAATCCCATCTCTGGGTGATTTTCTGATATTCCCCAAAAATTCTTTTATTCACCCTCATTTCTGGTTTTATTTTCATTTTTTATCAGCAGCAGGTGAGAGAAATGAGCATTGAGGCTTCTGCCCCTTCCCCAGCAGCCCAATCAGCATCTGCATCCCAATTCGAAAGGGCCTGCAGAGATTTCAGGAGATCTATTGATTTGGCTAGCTCTGGACTTTTTTCCTTTCCTGGGGACCGTGCCTGCCAATTTTGCTAGCTGCCTGATAATAATGATGGAACCAGCTCAGCAGAAAATTTACCTGAGCCAGCCCTGAATCTGGCTCTCTGAGCCTCCGGAAAGGAGCCTCAGCATATGTGTCTTCAGAAGCTCCCAGTGGTTCAAACCAGAGATGAAACCCCTGGCAGTGATGGGCCTGGTCCATGAGGGAGATGGTCCTAGGTCAGAGCTCAGCAAACCCTTGAATTCTGAGCTGTCACAAGCACCCACAACTGGTCCAGAGCTCAGCTGTGCTCAGTGACCCTTGGGTGCATGAAATAGAGTTGGAAAAGGAAAAAAGATAGAGGCAGAGAAGGGAAGGAAGAAGGAAGGCAGGGATAGAGAGGAGAAAGGGGGAGCTTCAGTCCAAGTGTACATTTCTCAGTAATAGGTGCAGTGATCATCGTGGAAATATGTATGGAAGAATTGCACATGTTTAACATATATTGAATTACTTGCCATCTAGGAGAGCGAGTGGGGGAAGGGAGGGAAAAAATCTGGAACACAAGGTTTTGCAAGGGGGAATCTTGAAAACTATCTATGCATGAGTTTTGAAAATAAAAAAAGCTTTAAAAAATAGGTGCAATGTTTAACATATATTGGATTACTTGGCATCTAGGAGAATGAGTGGGGGGAAGGAAGGGAAAAAATTTGGAACATAAGGTTTTACAAGGGTGAATGGTGAAAATTATCCATGCATATGTTTTAAAAATAAAAAGCTTTAATTAAAAAAATAATAGGCGCAGAATGAGCAAGGCATTCTCACTTTTCTGGATTCTAGTTGTTGTAAAGGAGGCCTTTTCTCTGAGGGTAGAGAGTAGTGAAAGATATGCCCCAAAAGAGCATCAATGAAACACTTTGTGATGTGCAGAAAAAAAAATTTTTAAGGTGCAAAAGAGAATATAAACAAATAGAACAGCTTTATCACCTCATGAAATTATATATGCATCCATACACACATTTCTTTAGAACAAACCTCACATAGCAGAAATTAATGGTTTCTTGTGCAAACCTATTTTTGGTCTTTTAAAAATATTGAAGTGTTTGTTGATGAATTGTTATATTCTCGATTAAAAAAGAAGAAATTCAAATTAAAATTATTGTACTTTATGGATTTAAAAGCATTTTTCATTTGACCCTTAGAACATTTATATGATTTGGTATCTAGGTGAGGATTAGAATCCAGGCCTTCCTAAGCCCTAATCCAATTATACCATGTTGTCTCATATAGAAAGCACTATGTAAAGCCCTCTGCTAGTACTGAGCACAGTGCCTGGCACACAATGGGTTTTTAATATGTGTTTGTTGACTTGAATGAGAAATGAAAAAACATAATAGAAGGAGGATAAGGAGATGCAGAGAGAGAGGAGGAAGGAGGAAAGAGAAGGCTAAGGGGAAGGGAAGAGAAAATAGAGAGGGACTGGAAATTTTGGGGGGAGGCAGCCCAGGTTAAGTGACTTGCCCAGGGTCACACAACTAGAAAGTATAAGGCTGGGTTTGACATTGGGTCTTCTTGATTCTAAGGCCTGTGCTGTATCCACTCTACCACCTACTTGCTCCTAAGAATGTAAAATTTAAAAGGAAAAGAGGAAAGAGGAAGAAGATAGTAGGAGAAGAGGGGGAGAAAGAATGAAAGGAGGAGAAAAATGAAGAGGAGGAGATGGAGGTAGAAGAGTCAGAAGAAGCAGGAGGGGTAAGAAAGAGAAGGAGGAAAAGATAGGAAAGGGCAGAAAAAAGGGAGGAGAGAGACAAAGAGAGAGTAAGGAGGGTAGGGAAGGAAGAACCAATAGGGAGGAAGAAAAGGGGAAGAAGAAAGAGGGAAGGAGAAAGGGAGAGAGAGAGAGAAAAAATGAAATTTTTTTATTATGTTTTCTTGGACCTACAGGATTAATCCGTCTTTGGATGGGCTGATTGAAAGCATCATTTGTAGTAAGCTTTCCTACAAGTTGTCTGCAACCATAGTAATACTTTTGGGTTTTTTGATTGTTTTTTTTTTTTTTTTTAAGTGCAGGAGCTTAAGACCAGATCTGTATTTTTCTGTCTAGAATTGCATTGTTAGTGGTTAGTCAGAACTCAGACCTTGTTTCTACCATAATAACATTTATGGTGTCATTAAGGAATCAGGTTCCTTACAAAACCTGGGAGAGTAGAAATCCTAATTGCTTCAGTGATTGGATTGGGACTTCTACCCTGAATAGGGCCAAATTAAAGTCTATGTTGCCTTGGAATCTCTTCATCCCCTGTTGAACTGGATGTAAGCTCAGGATGGTGCACCAGCTACGGAGAAATTTGGAAATATAAGTCCATCTCTGAATCACTTAAAAGTATCAAAAATCACCTTAGCTTCTGGAGCTAGAAAAGACCTAGGGTTCCTTTAGACAAACCCCTCTTTGATTGATGAGGAAAACAGCCTTTGAAAAGGAAAATTGACCTGCCTGAGGTACTTACACAGTAACAGAATATTAAATTTTGAAGGGATCTTAAAGAGCATTCAGTTTTACAGAGAAGAAACCTAAGGCCCAGAGAGGTTAATTAAATTGCCTAAAGCCACACAGCTAATAAGTAAAAGAGCTGAGGTCACATAGTTAATAACTGCAGAGCCAGGACAAGAAGACAGATTCTCTCCTGCCAGTCCTGTGCTGTTTCCAGAGCCACAGTCTGGGTGTCTCTCTGTCCCATTCCCAGTAAATGTCATTCCCTACAGTAAGCCCTGTACATTTAAATTCACCATTAAGAAGTCATTGCTTGGGCTGAATATTACCCTTGTCCCTTCGTTCCCTTTTTGCTGATGCAGATGCCCTGAGGCCGGGGAACATGAGTTATAAATATTTTAGTGTGAATTAGCCTTATTCTAGAATCATAAAATTTTGGAGCTGAAAGGGGCCAGAAGTGAATAACCAACTGCTGCCAAATGCAGGGTTCACAAGCTCCTAGCTTTGGAGCTAGAAGGGGTTTTAGGGGTCACTGGGTCTTGACCTGATTATTTTAAAGATGAAGGAAATGAGACTAAGAGATGGTAAGTGAATTACTGAGATTATGTGGTCCTGGTCTATATCTGGCCACTGGACCCAGATGGCTCTGGAGGAGAACGTGAGGCAGGTGACCTTGCCCAGCCCTCCCTCACAAAATCCAACTCGCTTGCCTGTCATGGTATCACCTTCCTGATGTCATGAGCCTCTTCAAGAACAAAGGACAAAAAACAACAATTAAGTGTCTGAAAAAGGATTCAAACTCAGATATTCTTGACTTGAAACCTAGTGTTCATTCCATTCCTCTACCATCTTGCCTCTGGCTTCAATTGTCCCTAGGAGTCTGGAATAAATGATTCTCATGGTTTAAAAACTCTTTGCATCTTTTGTGGTTCCTATGTCAGCCACTTTTACTATTTTCATTGAAAAAAAGTCAGGGTGAGGGTGAAACAGTTTCATGGTTTATATGCTCACATGCCTCAATTTCCTTCTTAGTATGATGATTTTTAAACAAAAACTTAGTTCTTTAAAAAAAAAAAGTTAGCTATCACATTATTCTTTATAATAGTGTTTTATTTTTCCAAATACATACAAAGAGTTTTCAACATTATCTTCTGCAAAATCTTGTGTTCCAAATTTTTTTTCCCTCTCTTCCCCTCTCCTTCTCAAGGCAGCAAGCAATCCAGTATAGGTTAAACATGCACATTTCTTCTAAATATATTTCCATATTTGTCATGCTGTGTAAGAAAAATTGGATCAAAAGGGAAAAAAAGTGAGTGAAAAAGATTCAAGCAAACAAACAACAACAACAAAGGTTAAAATACTATGATTTGATCCACATTCAGTTTCCATAGTTCTCTTTCTGGATATGGTTGGCATT
The DNA here is from genome assembly GCF_016432865.1 of Antechinus flavipes. Lineage (NCBI taxonomy): Eukaryota > Metazoa > Chordata > Mammalia > Dasyuromorphia > Dasyuridae > Antechinus > Antechinus flavipes. Next base: position 53,379,369 of record NC_067399.1, on the reverse strand, counting down.
TTCCATCCCATATCTGTTGAAATTGCCTTGAATCCCCTCATTGTTGAAAAGAGCCAAATTCATCAGTTGATCCTCACATAATCTTGTTACTATGTACAATATTCTCCTGTTTCTGCTCACTTCACTCAGCATCAGTTGATATAAGTCTTTTCTAGTATTTCTGAAATCATCCTGCTAGTTATTTTTTATAGAACACTAATGTTCCATAACATTCATATACCACAGTTTATTCAGCCATTCTCCAACTGATGGGCATCCATTCAGTTTCCAGTTCCTTGCCACTATAAAAAAGGTTGCCACAAACATTTTTGCACATGTTTTTCCCTTTTCCCTCTTTTATGATCTCGAGTAACTTAATTCTCAAAGCTGAGATGAAGCATCATCTCCTTTGCCCATTGCAAAGAATCACAGCATTTTGACATAGCTGGGACCTCAGAAGCCATCTAGCCAATCACATTTACTATGTGTTCCTTTCTAAACTTCAGTTTCCTCATCTGTAAAATAAGAGAATTGGACAAACAAATCTCTAAGATCCTTTCCAGCTTCAAATCATTGTTCTTCTAAGAATGTCCTCTACACCATTCCTTTTTTTTTCTCTCTCTTTTTTTTATTTAATGATTACTTTATAATGACAACATTATTCCTTGCACTCGTTTCTTTTCCGATTTTTTCCCCCTCCCTCCCTCCACCCCCTCCCCTAGATGGCAAGCAGTCCTTTATATGTTGGATATATTGCAGTATATCCTAGATACAATATATGTTTGCAGAACCGAACAGTTCTCTTGTTGCATAGGGAGAATTGGATTCAGAAGGTATAAATAACCCGGGAAGAAAAACTAAAATGCAGATAGTTCACATTTGTTTCCCAGTGTTCGTTCTTTGGGTGCTCTACACCATTCCTAAGTGGTCATTCAAGCATTTTTGTTACATGACCCTATTTGAGGTTTTCTTGGCAAAGATACTGGAGTACTTTTCCATTTTCTTCTCCAACTCATTTTATAGATGAAGAAACTGAGGTAAATAGGATGAAGTGATTTCTCCAGGGTCATATAGCTTTTAAGCATCTGAGGTTGGATTTGAACTCAAGATGCATCTTCCTGACTGCAGACCTGGTGCTCTGTGCACTATGGCATCACCTAATGGTCCGTTGTTCTTGACTTTTAGCTGATTCTGCTTCTCTCTAACCTCCACTGGTTGTTACTAGTTCTGTCCTCTGGCACCAAAAGAATAAGTGAAATGCCTCATCCACATGACAGCCTATCAGATACCTGAAGACAGTTTGAGGCACAAGAAACTCATGACTTCCAATTCAATCTTTTCTTCTTGCCTAAAAGCTGTTCAGATACCTCCTTACCACATTGCTGCTAACTCCTGTATACTGACCTGTCTTATATTAATCTGTATAATTGTACACTCCCTAGTCTAACTGAGCTCCTTGAGGACAGGGATTGGATCATCCATCCTGGCATCTATCACAGTACCTTGCACATAGTAGATGTTCAATAAATGTTTGTTGGAAATGAATTGATTGTTTGTACTCTGATGAGCCTAGTTGAAAGTGACTTATGATTTTGGATTAAGATTGACATCTATTGTTAAAAAACAATAATCAAATTCATCTGGAAGAACAAAAGGACAAGAACATCAAGGGAATTAAAATAAAATAAAAATACAAAGTATGGTGGCCTAATAGTACCAGACCTAAAATTCTATTATAGAGCAGTGGTTATCAAAACCATTTGGTTCTGGCTAAGAAATAGAGTAGTGGTTAAGTGGAATAAATTAGATACATATAATACAATAATCAATGGGATATCTAATAAACCCTCAAACTCTAACTTCTGTGATAAGAATTCACTAATTTCATAAAATTCCTGGAAAAGTGGGAAATAATATGTCAGAAACTCAGCATAGACTTACATCTCACATTCTGTACTAAAACAAGGCCAAAATGGGTGTATGATTTGGATTTAAAGGATGCTATCATAAGCAAATTAGGAGAGCAAGGGATCTATGGAAAAGAAAGGAATTTATGACCCAAGAAGAACTAGAGAACATTATGAAATGCAAAATGGACAGCATTGAATATATTAAATTTAAAAGTTTTTGCACCAATAAAACTAACACAAACAAGATTAAAAAGAAAATGCAAAGCTGGGAAAAATTTTTACAGCCAATATTTCTGATAAAGGCCTCATTTCTAAAATATATAAGAAACTGTGTCAAATTTATGAGAATACAAGACATTCCACAATTGATAAACAGCCAAAGGATATAACCAGACAATTTTCAGATGACAAAATTAAAACCATCTGTAGTCATATGAAAAATGCTTTAAATCACTATTGATCAGAGAAATGCAAATTAAAACAACTTTCACCTCACACCTCTCAGATTGTCTAAGATGACAGGAAAAGATAATGATAAATTGTATAAATTGGAGGGTTTGTGGGAAAACTGGAACACTAAGGTGGAGTTGTGAAATGATCCAGTCTTTCTGGAGAGCAATTTGGGACTATGCCCAAAGGGCTATAAAACTGCCGATACTCTTTGACCCAGTCACTACTGGGTCTGTATCCCCAGGAAATCATAAAAGGAGGGAAAAGGAGCCACATGTGCAAAAATGTTTATAGCAGCTCTTTTTTGTGGTGGCATAGAATTGAAAAAAAAGATGCCCATCAATTGGGGAATGTCTGAATAAGTTCTGGTATATGAAAGTAATAGAATATCATTGTTCTATAAAAAATGATGAGCATACTGACTTTAGAAAGACCAGGAAAGATTTACACAACTTGATGCTGAGCAAAATAAGCAGAGCCAGGAAGACATTGTATACAGTAACAGTAAGATTGTGCAATAATCAACTATAAAAGACTTGGTTCTTCTCAGTGGTTCAATGATCCAAGAAAATCCCAATAAACTTTGAATGGAAAACACCATCTGTATCCAGAAAGAGAACTATGGAGATTGAATATAAATCAAACATGCTATGTTCACTTTTTTCTGTTTTTTTTCTCTCATGGTTTTTTCCCTTTTGTTCTGATTTTTCTCTTCCAAAATGATTCATAAAGAAATGTATTATTTTTAAAAAATATACATGTGTAAACATAAAAATAAAACAATTAATAAAAAATTGATACCTACCAGTAACCACTCCTAGGTCCCCAGGTCCCTGGTTATCATTCAGTCAAAGAAGTTGGTGCAATGACCTGTATTCCTACTATAGATTGCAATTCAGATCTATCTATCCTCTACCCTGTACTTATGCCACTGATTCTCTGATATATAAAAAATAAAAAATAATAACTTCTCCTGGTTGCTTACAGATGAATTCAACTATTCTTATATTGCTTGCAGAGAACAACAATGATAATCCGTTAGGTAATGGTAGATGTGTAGCCAAAGAGGAAAGAGTGGTTTATAATCAGTAGGGAATAGAGAGAGTGGTGAGGGGAAGGAGAGAGACAGACATACACACACAGAGAGATAAATAGACTGAGAGAAACAGAGAGACAGAAGAGAGAGAGAGAGAGAGAGAGAGAGAGAGAGAGAGAGAGAGAGAGAGAGAGAGAGAGAGAGAGATATTCTGGTATGTTCCTGTATGATCTGAGCAATCTCATCATCATATGACAAACCCTTATGGAAAGGACATATTTTTAATAGGGATAATCCTCATTTTCTGATGCAGACAGAATAGGTCTGTACTTATCATTTGAGATCTGGCAGACCAGTCAGTTAGCCTTCCAGTGATGTGGGAAGGGTTCTTCTCTCCCTTCTCTCCTTCTGTATGTACTATATTTGTGTTATAGAATGAATAATGATGCTGGTGAACTAAACAAAGACAGTGATAGTAAATACTAGCACCATGGACAGAGGAAATTCTGCAGTCAGATTGATCTTTGGTTCTCATAGGCTTCAGATTCAGAAAGGACCTTGGGGATTACTAATATATCTTCATTTTATATATGACTTCCAGAAATGTAAACTGACTAAAGTGCTATTGGTGTTTAAATTCAGATTTCTGAGATTCAAAATCCAGTGTTCTTTCCTCTATGCTATCTGATTTATAAATTCCCAAATGAATTTAATATCTAGAATACCAAGACTCTAGAACTGTAGAATCACAGATCATTGGAACTATAAGGGACCTTAGGAATCATCCAGTCTACCTCCTCTCTTCATTTTATAAGTGATGTTAGTCAAACTCAAAAAGAGCATAACTTGTTCAGAAGTAATATGTATAGCCAAACACCCTTTCGCTACATACATACACTTTAGTATACATAGAAAGTCCATCCACTTGGACTCACATGGGAATGACTTGAGACCTTGTCCTTTGAGACAACATTTTCTAACCAGCTCAGTTGCCTGGCCAAGAGCTAACAACATCCATTTATTTACTTTGGCTATTAGGGCAACTGGGTTCCAACCAACTTAATTGGATCATTTGCCTGACAATCATCCCTTAGGTTTTGTTCCTAAACAGAACCTGAGCCTGAAGTTCTCTTTGATCATGTCATCACTATGGGAAAGACAAGGAAAATATAGTGACATATTGGGCAGGTAGATACTTACAAGGGCTCTAATACACTTTAAAAATCCTTCTTCTGTATGATGCTCTATTTCTTGCTTTTTCTTTCATATGTTTATCATTGCAGTCAAAATAAACTACTAGTTATCTCCCCTTTCCTGTCATGCTTTCTACCACCTCTGTGCATTGATGAGAACTTAGAATGTACTTCTTAATTATCTCTAGGTATCAAATTTTTATTCTTCAAAAACTGGATCAGATTCTTCTTCCTCCGTGAAATCTTCCCTGATTCCCACCCACCCCCAGCCATCAGCTGAAAACTTTCTGGGGATTTTGGTGGGTTTCAAGCTCAATATAATTTAGCAACTTAATGTTCAACTCAGAGTTCACTTTTGACAGTCTACTGGATCATAAAAACTGCAGAACATGCTGGGGATAAAAAGGAAAAACATGAAAATACACCTTGCCCTCATTCTTTTGGGGTAGAGGGCAGAACAATATGTTTACAAATAAATAATCACAAAATATGAAGTAAATACAAAATAATTTTGGGGTAACTACTAACAACTATGAGAATCAAGAAGGATCTTGTGTGGAATCTGTCACTTCAGTTGGACCTTGAAGGAAACTAGAGATTCCAAGAGGTAGAGATGAAAAGGGCGGCATGAGGGAGCCAGTTGGCAGCCTCCATGCAAATGCATGAAGGTAGGAGAAGAGAGAATGTCATATTTAGGGAATGGCTAATAAGTCAGTTCATCTGTGAGGACCAGTAGCATGGAGGGATCTTAGACAAATAGGTTGGAGTTCTACTGTAAAGGGCTTCAGATGCCTAACAGAGAAGTTGGTACTTCATTCTAAAGACAATAGGGAGCCATTAAGGCTGGAGAGTGACATAAAGTAGATTTTAGGAAAATTGATTTGACAGCTTTGTGGGTAATGGAGAGGAGAGGAGAGAGACAGACTAGAGACAGGAAGAGCAATTAGGAGGCTAATGTAATAATGTAGATCAGAAGTAATAAGGAACTGCAAAGTAGGATTATGTCTTTGTGAGTAGTGATAAAACAAATTAAGGAATATATTGGAGTTTAGTCAATAAGATTTGGCAAGTTGGTTGGCTATTTGGGACTGGAGAGAGGGAAGAATCAAGGATGACTCTAGGGTTATGAACTAGAGAGATTATGTTACCCTTGATGTATATGGAGGAGAGGGATCAGGGAAGATGATTGAAATTTAGAGCATATCCAGATGCTGAGATCCAGCAGATAGTTGGAGATAAGGCATGGTAACTTAGGAGTAAAATGAGAGCTGGATATGTAAATGTAAGAATCAACTGTATAGCGATGATAATTAAGCCCCCTCCCACCATGGGACTTGAACTTATCAAGAGAAAAATATAGAAGAAAAAGACTACTGGAGAGCAGATCACTGGAATATACCCATGCATTGGAAGGGAAGGACATAGATCATGATGTAATAAAGGGCCCTGAGGTACAATCAGACACATAGGAATAGGACCAGGGGGAAAAGGCATCTCACAAATTCAGGGAAGAGTGGGTGACTGAGTGTGTCAGATAAAGAACAGATGGGGCAATTGGATTTAGCAAACTAATGCAATTGTAGGCTGTATTAAGTGAGGTATAGCATCTAGCATGAGGCAGATACTGTTAATGTTGTATCCTGTGTTGATCAGACTATACCTGAAATATTGTGGTTAGTTTTGGACACTATGTTTTAGGAATCATATTCCTAAAGGAAGGAAAATCAGGACGGTGAAGAGTTTTAAGAATATGCTCAATGAAGAGCTATTGAAGGGATAAGAGGTGTTTAGTTTTGAAAAGAAAAAAATGGGATGAAGGGAGAGGGATGAGAGCTATTTTCAATCAACAGAAGACCTGTCACATGCAAGAGAGACTAAATTTGTTTTTTTTTCCTCAGAGAAAAGAACAGGGATTCAAGTTGCATAAATAGCAGTTTGACTTCAGGAAACTTCCAACAATTCAAGCTATTCCAAAGAGAACTGGCCCACCTTAGGAGGGAGGCCTTTCTTGTTCTTTTGAGATTTTAAAACAAAGACTCGATGGTTACTTGTTGGGTATGTTGTAGAGAGAATTGTTGCTCAGGCTGGACTGCTGAGGTCCCTTCCAGCCCCAATATTCTTTGAATCACTCCTTTCTTGGACTTTCCTAAAGTACTTTGTAGAGATCTTCACTTTGCTCCTAATAAAACTAATAGTTAGCATTTAAAATTTTTGGTCAATGTACTTAATTTTTCCAAATATAATGTAAAGATAATTTTCAGCACTTCTTTTTGTAAGACTTTGTGATCCAAATTTTTTCCCTCTCTTTCTTAAATCCTCCCTCCCCCAAACAGCAAGCTATACATACACACACACACACACACACACACACACATATTTATAATAAAGCTCAAATTGCAATTCTTTTAAACGTATTTCCATATTTGTCATGTAGTAAAAGAAAAATCAAAACCACAAGAAAGAAAAAATAAACAATAAAAGGTGAAAATGCTAGTTTTGATTCATATTCAATCACCATAGTTCTCTTTGGATGCAGATGGCATTTTCTACTCCAAGTCTTTTGGAATTGTCTTGAATCGGTGTAATTCCTGAGAAGAGGCAAGTCCATCACAGTTGATCATCATACAGTGTTGCTGTGACTGTGTACATTGTTCTCCTGGTTCTGTTTCCTCTTTTCAGCATCACTTCATGTAGGTCTTTTAGGCTTTTCTGAAATCAACCTGCTCATCATTTTTTATGGAGCTATAATATTCCATTATATTCATATACCATAACTTATTCAACCAGTCCCCAACTGATGAGCATCCACTCAATTTCCAATTCCTTGCCATTGTAAAAAGAGCTGCTACATACATGTTCGCACATATGGGTCCTTTCCCTTCTTTTATGATCTCGTTGGGATGCAGCAGATACACTGCTGGACCAAAGGGTATGTACAGCTTAATAGCCCTCTGGGTATACATAGTTCCAAATTGCTCTCCAGAATGAGTGAACAAGTTCACAACTCCACCAACAATGCATCAGTGTCCCAGTCTTCTCATATCCCCTCTGGCATTTCCCATTATCTTTTCCTGTCATCTTAGCCAATTTAACAGTTAGCATTCATCTAATGACCTTGTTTTGCTGAGCACTTCTTAAATATTATCTCATCTGATCCTCACAACAATCTTGGAGGATAGGCACTATTATTCTCCCTACTGTACAGATGAGGAAACTGAGACAGACAGAACTTAACTTGGCCAGGATCACAACAACCAATAAATATTTGAGACTGTATTTGAACTCAAGCCTTCCTGATTGTAGTTCTGGTGTTTTATCCACATTACATTATGCCTTATAGATTATGGATTACTTATTTGAGTTTCATGTCATATTAGGTAATAAACTCCAAGACCATCTTTTTCTCTCTGGAAATTAGCTTAAGATTTGGTGTACATAGGGGATCTTTAATAAATGTTTGTGGGATTGCAGTTCCTAGAATCCCATCATTAACATTTCTTTCCTTTTGTTTAAAGCTGGAAAGGCAGTCAAAATGCATGTTGGGATTGGGCCAGATGGATTTGCAAATGCATTCTATCAGACATTTAAAGAGTAATTAATACTTATGCTACAAAAATGATTCTCAAATAAAGAGAAAGAAATACCCTATAAAATCTCCTTTATGAGGCAAATATCCTGAAAAGACAAAGGAGAGACAAAGCACATAAAAGAATTCTAGACCAATCTCACTAATGATACCGAAGCATAAATTTTAAATAAAATTTTTGTAAGGAGACTACAGAAATATATCCAGAAGATAAGTAACTATAACCAAGTTGGATTCATACCAAGGATGCAAGGATCGTTCAACATTAGGAAAACAGTTAGCATAATTAATTATAGAAGCAAGAAAGAACAAACCCCACATGATTATTTTGATAGATGCAGAAAAAAATCCTTTGACAACATTCACCACTCATGTACTTTTAAAAAGACTCTAAAAAGCATAAAGATAGAAGGGTCTTTTAATAGAGTTAAAGACATATATTTAAAACTAAGAACTAGCATGTTTTGCATTGGGGAAGAAAAACTAGGATCATTCCTAGCAAAAAATAATCAAAGCAAAAATACTTTAACATTAACCCTAATTTGTTTCTAACCCACTAGCCTATGATTTGACAAGCTCTAGAAATGTTAGCTATACCAGTAAAGCAGAGAAAGAAAATCAAAAGTATAAATTTATACATAAAACATAGAGGAGTTAAAACTATCCTTATTTGCAAATGACATAATTGTGAGCCTAGCATACCTCAGAGAATGGGAGAAAAAAACTAATGAGATGACTAATAGCTACATAACGGTTGCAGGATTCAAAATAAATCCACAGAAATCGTCAGCATTTCTATACAATTTTAACAAAAGTCAGAAATAAATTATAAGAGAAATTCCAACCAAAATTCATAGAGATAGCTGTTAAAACATGAGGTCCCCAATGTTTTATATTTTAATAGCTTAAGAATTATGAAATACCTGAGTAAATACAACTATGGAACTTTTCTTTTTGACAAGATAATTGGGGTTAAGTGACTCGCTGAGGATCACACAGCTAGAAAAGTGTTAAGTGTCTGAGGTTGTATTTGAACTCGGTTCCTCCTGAGGCCAGGACCAGTGCTGTATCCACTGTACTCTCTAGCTGTCCCTATGGAAGACTCTTTTAAAAAAATAGCTTTTTATTTTCTAAATATATGCAAAGATACTTTTCCACAGTCACCCTTGCAAAACCTTGTATTACAAAATTTTCTCCCTTCCTTCCCCTCACCCTCCTCCCCTTAGACAGCTAGTAATCCAATATATGTTAAATATATGCAATTCTTCAAAAAATATTTCCATATTTATCACGATACACAAGAAAAATTAGATCAAAAAGGGAAAAATGAGAAAAAAGCAAGTAAATATAAGATGAAAATACTATGTTGTGTTCCACATTCAATCCCCATAGTTCTCTTTTTGGATGCAGATGGCTCTCTCCATCACAAGTCTATTGGAATCATTCTCAATCACTTCACTTTTGAAAAGAGTTATATCCTATGGAATACTCTTGATAGAAATAAAGAAGAACTTAAATTATCATAACATAGTTATTATTCATGATGCAGCCATGGCAAAATGAATCATTGAGGCACAGTAGGTAAGGGCTGGAGTCAGGATCAAGAAGACTCAGGTTCAAATGCTACCTCTGTCACCCACATTTAACTTCTTAGTGTTCTAAAAAACTGTGTGAGACTATAGTAAGTTGCAGGCAAGGTGTTGACCCATGTTAATAGAGGAAATTTCCTCACTAGCGAGTCTCATGCTAGGGAAATCACAGCTTTAGTCCCCATCTTGTTCCTGCTATTTAAATTAATTTATATACTTAGTGTAATACCAATCAAATTAATTACCTAGCTATTTCTTTTTGAACTTGATGAAATTATTTAAAAATTCATTTGTTAGACATAAAAGTCTATAAATTTAAGAAAAACAATGGAAGTGTGAATGAAATCAGGGCATATCATTATACCCTTCAAATGCTATTAGAAAGCCATAATCATGAGAGTATTTGCTGCTAGTTAAGATGCAGAAACGTGAATCAGTGGAACATTAAATAAGAAACAAAAATGATGAAAAAGAGAAGTACAGGATTTAATAAACCCAAGAACATCAATTACCAGAAGAAGCACTCCCCCTGCACCACCACCATCCCCTTTTAAGTAAGAACTGCTGAGAATATTGGAAAGCAGTTTGGCTAAAATTAGAATTAGACCAACATCTTATACCACATACCGCAAGAAGCTCAGAATGGATACTTGCTCTTAATATAAAAAGTGACACAATAAAAAAAGTAAATATTAGAAGAGGATGAAATCAAATAGTATTCACAGTATGTCTAGGGGGAAAAGTAACCAGTGGGGAGAGAAGAGAGGAGAAATTATTTAAAAAAAAAACACCAATTTTTACTTTTCCCCTTTTTCTCTTCTTTTTTGACTTCATCTTTTTTCTTATCTCTTTTTCCTTCTCATCTTTCCTCTCCTTTTTGCTCTCCTCCTTTTCCTGTTCCTCCTTCTTCTCTGCACTCCAGTTGGCAATCTTATTGTTGATAAGGTTGTTCAAGGCAGCAACCATTTGGGCTACATTTCGGAACTCCAGTTCATTTCCCATTCAGCTGTCAAACTCATATCAAACTCATCTTCCTAAAGTGCAGGTCTGACTATCTCACCCCACTATTCAATAAACTCTAGAGGTTCCCTTTTATTTCCTGGATCAAATATAAAATCTCATGTTTGGCGTATGAAACCTTTCATGGCTTGACTGTGTCCTATATTTCCTGTTTTTTTTTTTTCACCTTACTCCTCCATTACATATTCTGATAATCAGTAACATTAGCCTCTTTGCTGTTTCACAAACAAGATGCTCGTCTCCCACCTCCTGGCATTTTCATTGGTTATCTCTCATCTTGGGAATTCCCTCCCTTCCCGGCTTCCTTCAGGTCTCTACAAAGATAGCATCCTTTGCAGTAAAGCTTTCTCATTCTTTCTTCATTTTACTACCTCCTCTCTGATACTATCATTAATTTATTCTTATTTGTACACACTTATTTGCTTCTTCTGTCCATTAGACTGTGAGCTCCTTGAGGGCAGGGATTTTTTTTTTTTTGCCTTTCTTTGCATCCCCAGCATATAGCACAGTGCCTTGTCCAAAGTAGATGCCCAATATGTACTTATTGACTTGAAATGAAATTTTAAAAGCTTTTGCAAAAATAAAATCAGGGGATACAGGATTAAAAATAAAGAGGGAAATATAATAAAAACTCAGTGAAGCTTGATATCTGATATATGCAGGAAATTGACAGAAATATAAACATCCAGAGCTATTCTCCAACAGACAAAGGAAATAAAGAGGTTTGGATTTGTTTGGATTTTTTAAAAGATTTCTAAACTATAAAGGATCATATGAGGTAATGCTTGAAATCACTAATAGGAAGAGAAAGGCAAATTAAAACAATTATGATATTTCTCACATACATGTGTACATACATATATACGCACATAAACACAAACATATACTCCTCCACATAGATAGGCAAAGATAAAAAAGATGGGAATGGACAGTATTGGAAAGACTGTGAAAAGGCAGGTGCATTGATTCCTATTGGTGGAGCCATAGAAAGCTTCAAACTTCCTCCCTCTCTCCCTCTATTCCTTCCTTCCTTTCTTTCTTCCTGTGGGTGGTAATGTGGTTTATGTGACTTACTCAGGATCACACATCTAGCAAGTATCTGAGGCTGAATTTGAACTCAGGTGTTCCTGACTCCAGGGCCAGTGTCATCTAGCTGCCCTGGCTTCAAACTTTCTTGATTACATTGTCATTGTGATGGAAGAGTTTTTTTTTTTTGTTTTTTTTTTTTTTAAGAATAACTAAAAGTTCCATTCTTTCAAGGCAGCAAGGTAGCACAATGGATAAAGATGGATAAAGATCAAAGAGAGGTAGGGAGACCTCAAGTCTGCAAGACCTGAGATCAAATCTAGTCTCAGATACTTACTAGCTGTGTGGCCCTGGGCAAGACGCTTCACTTCTTTCTGCCTCAGTTTCCTCATCTGTAAAATAAAAGTAATAATAGCACCTACTTCCCAGGGTTGTTATGATAATTAAATGAGATAATATTAGTAAAACATTCTGCAAACCTTTAAGTGCAATATAAATGCTAGTTATTATTAATAATAATTCTCTTACCAGACACATACCACAGGGTGTCAAAGACAGGTTCATTACATGACAAAATATTCATAGCCATACTCTTTGTGACAACAAAGGAAACACAACTGGGGCCCATCATTGGGGGAATGGCTTAAATGATGCAATGGAATATAATTGGACAGCAGAAAATGATAAATGTAAGGAATTCAGAGAAATGTTGGAGCATCTTCATGAAACAAGGCAAAACAAGGTAAACCGAATCAAGAGAATACCATGTACCATGACTGCGATAATGTAAATGAAAGGTTAGCTTAAAAGGAAAAAAAAAACTTTTGGGGAAAATTCAGTAGAGTCCTGGGAAAGAGCACACCTGTTCCATTATAGCAGAGAGGTAGGGGACTTCTAGAACAGAATAGTGATTATAGGTTGTCAAACAAAATTTCAGTATTGGATTTTCTTTGGGTTTTTTTTGTTTGTTTATTTTGTTTTGTTTTTTTCCTGAGGCAATTGGGGTTAAGTGACTTGTCCAGGAGCACACAGCTAGTAAGTGTTGAGTGTCTGAGATCAGATTTTTTCTTCATTACAAGTTAGATTGAACAGAAAAATAGTCTTTATTCTACCTACCTCTACGTCTTTAGTTTCACAGATGAGAAAACTCATATCTATAGTAGACCAAAGGAGGGATTTGTCCGAGGTCTCATGATTACTCAGAGACAAATGTCAGGTGTAAAATCCGTGGCTTCTGACGCCACCATTCTGCCTTCCTTATCAAATCACGTTCCTTTGAAACTTGGCATGAGATAGCAAGAAAATCCCAGGACTGGACAGAGGAAGCAGAAGAGGAGGGACTGAGACAGGGGAAAATGACTTCCTTCCATTTGGCCTCGATAAGGCAAGGTAATAAGACTAGGACCATTTGGGGTCAGGAGCACAGGGGAAATCATTTGCCTAGACTCCTTCCAATGTGAAGTTCTGATATTGCTCCTAGTGGATCTCTGATCAAAAGGAGCCTTCTTTTTGGCAGTTAGAGCCCTTTGCAACCTTGCTCTGCCTGCCCATCCTTCCAGACTTCTTATACCTGACTCTGCTCCATGTTTTCTACAGTTCAGCCACACTGACCTACTTCTGGTTGTTCAGACTCCACACTCCTTCCATCTCCCATCCCGGAGCCTTTATTTCGACAGTCCTTTGCCTGGGTTGCTCATCTCCATCTCATCTTAATTTCTCTGATTTCCTTCAAGACTCGGCTCCAATCCTACCTTCTGCAAGAAGCCTTTCCTGGTCTTCCCCTTGCCTTAAATGCATCCCCTCCCAGCTACTAGAGCTTCATCCCTTCCAAATAACTTCTGATTTATTCCGTATGTAGCATACATCATATACCTGGCCATCTCTGATTTAGCCTGTCTGTAACCTGTCTGTACAGAGTTGTTTTCATGTTTGCCTCCCTTATGAGCTTCTTGAGAATAAGGATCTTTTTTTTTTTTTTTTGCCTTTATCTATCCCCAGCTCTTAGGGGACACAGTAAGCACTTAATAAATGCACGTTGACTGATAAGACTAATGGTTGGGATCGATTCAAATGGTAGGCAGAGGTTTTGTCCTAGTGAGCCCTCGGAAATAGCGACAGCACCCAAAACACTGTAAGTAATTGGGGTCAGAGTCTGGAAGGCTCCCATGCCTCCAGTAGGTACTGTTCCAAATGTAGTAGTTTGGGCTCCAGGGTTATAGGGACAGAAGGCAGAGAGGGACATCCTGTCCGGGCTTTGGGAGCCATGCCCACAGCCACCCGTGGACTGCAGGGAGTAGCTCTGTCTGGCCTGGCCAGGGCCCTCCTGGGAACCAGCCCTGCCGAGCATTCTGCCACTTCTCATTCAGGAGAAATTACAGGAAACTCAGAAAAACAACACAGGAGAGTGTTTTTGTTGTTATTCCCAGAAGGTTTCCCAGTCAGAAATGGCAGCCTATGTTGGAGTGTCTGGATTTCTTTAATTCAATAGCAAAGAAGCTGAATTCTTCCAAGGAACATCAGAGGGAGCAGAACAGACATGTATAAGTCAGGCCGGGCCAGGATTGGTACATGAGTAGGGGGCTGGATGCCAGTAAGCCTGTGTGAGCCTGTGTCCAGAAACCTTTTCTAAGGATTCATTTGCCCTTTTTTTGGTGGGGGTGAGGGGTAAGTTATATTTTGTAGGACTACTTGAGGGAAAATGGAAGCTCTATTTAAAAAAACAAACAAACAAATTTCGTGCTCTTCTATTAGACAATTCAATTCTAGATTTGGATATAATACAAGTTACCTCAGGCCAAGCCTGTCTACTTCTCTGGACTTCTGATCCCTGTTCTGGGAAAGGAAGAAGTTTAAGATTGTTTTTGAGTTTGTTTCCAGTTCTAATTGTCTCTTGCTTGGATTCTCCCAGCTCTGACATTCCATGTTCTAAGGGCCCTCCCAGCTCTGACATCCTGGGTTCTAAGGGCCCTCCCAGCTCTGACATCCTGTGTTCTAAGGGCCCTCCCAGCTCTGACATCCTGGGTTCTAAGGGCCCTCCCAGCTCTGACATCCTGGGTTCTAAGGGCCCTCCCAGCTCTGACATCCTGGGTTCTAAGGGCCCTCCCAGCTCTGACATTCCATGTTCTAAGGGCCCTCCCAGCTCTGACATCCTGTGTTCTAGAAGCCCTCCCAGCTCTGACATTCTCTGTTCTAAGGGCCCTCCCAGCTCTGACATCCTGGGTTCTAAGGGCCCTCCCAGCTCTGACATCCTGGGTTCTAAGGGCCCTCCCAGCTCTGACATTCAGGGTTCTAAGGGCCTTCCCAGCTCTGACATTCCATGTTCTAAGGCCCCTCCCAGCTCTGACATTCCATTTCTAAGGGCCCTCCCAGCTCTCACATTCCATTTTCTAAGGGCCCTCCCAGCTCTGACATTTTAAATTAGAGGAAACAGAACCCATAAGCAGGCTAGAATGGCGAGGCCTTTCCTGGATTGCTTCATGGAGAAGGTCACACTTATTTGAGGTAGGGGGGTAATACAGTGGATATCCAGCATGAGACCCAAAGCAGTGAAGATCTGAGTTCAAATTTAACAGACATTTTGCCAGCTCTGTGACCTTGGCAAGTCACTTAATTTCTGTCAACCTCAGTTTCCTTATCTGTAAAATGTTGATCATCAGAGTACCTGCCTCCCATGGTTATTGCTAAATAAGAGTATTTGTAAAGTCCTTTGCTAACCTTAAAGCATTCTGTAAATGCTGGCTAGCTTTATTTTTTATTAAGCATGGGCACTGACAAATAGGTGGGACTAGAATAGAAGAGAAAGAAGTAGAAGGCACCCATGGGAGATGAGGATGGGGGATGCAGAGCACTTACATCAGAGTGCCACCGAAGCAGGAACAGTCCTTGCGTATTTGGGGGGACGGTGACTAGACCCGACGGGACGCTGCCAGGATTTCATGCGGAGTTAGTATAGTGGAAGAGAATAATGGAAAGGGTACCAGCTCATTTTATCCTCACAACAACCTGGGCATGTTGAGAATGATGGTTGCGGCGGTGACAGCATCATTTCACGCATCTCACGCACTATTAAGGCCCCTAAGGAGACCCGTCCCCCCCAAGCCAGTAGCTCACAGGGTCAGTCTGTGCTCAGTCTGTGCTCCTCACATCTCTGGGGCCGTGCTCAATGAAAAGTGGACTCAGGGGACGCTTTCCCTCTGACCTCTGCCTGCCGGCTTCCTTCAAGACTCGGCTCTGATCTGCAGGAGCCCTTGCAGGGTGCCCTGCCGCTGCCTTCCCTTAGGAGATTCACTTCCATTGAAACAGTGTGTGTGTGTGTGTGTGTGTGTGTGTGTGTGTGTGTGTGTGTGTGAATGGGGGAATGGGAGGTTTGTATATGTGGGTGAGCATATACACACACATAATTTATATAACAAGCAACATATGTGGTAAGTATATCATACATACTGTGTGTTATATGGTATGTATGTGTGGTACATGTGTGTTATATAATATGTGAACATTATATGTGATACTATCTATATCCTACATAATATACATACACATATTACATAGAAATCATATTGTACAAATATATGTAATACTATATCTCTTTATCACATGGTATATATACATATATATATATACACACACATTATATATGTGCTATATATACCAAATAATATGTATGATGCATTATATCATATATAATATGCAATTATATATAATTCATATCTATATATACCATATACCACATGTGTGTTATACATATTTTTCATATCAAAATATCATATACATTATACCATCATGTGGATATATAATATATACAAAGCTTTTTAAACTATGGGTCATGATCCCATATCAGATAATGTAACTGAATGGGGGAGTTGTAAAATGATTATTAATAAGTATTCATATATGATAATTATAAATATTAGGAAATGTTTGGTTTGTATACATATTTCATATATCTATGAACATTTCTTGGGTAAAAAGGAGTCATGAGTGGAAAAAGTTTAAGAAATGCTGATATATACCATGATATATGTGTATGTATAATATATGCCATGGTGTATGTATACATATACCTATATACACAAATTATATATAGATATAGATATAGCTATAGATGTCACTATGGAATATATTATATACATATATGAGTATAGATAGAGGGATATATAGATAATAAAGATACATTGATGAATAGATTGATAGATATATAAAAGAATGATGGATAGATTGATAAGTGAATGATGAGTTGATGGATGATAAATAGATGAATAATAGATTGATAGATAAGCATAGATAGCAGATTGATGGATGGATGAATTGATAGATAGATAGATAGATGGATGGATGGATGGATGATGGATGGATAATATATGAACTTATCAGCATGTTATCTTCCCCTTTAGAAAATTAGGCCTTTGGGGGCAGGAACCATGTTTTTCCTTTTTTTAAATCCCTCCTTCTCCATCTTAGCACAGCCTCTGGCACAGAGTGAGTGCTTAATGAATGTTTTTTGCCTGCCTGCTGCCCGAGAAGCTGAGCTCAGGCTCCTTCTAGCTTGGAATCTCAGATTTCAGTAGCCCTCCGTCCTCAGCAGTTCTTTGGAATATTTCCCAGGAAGACTCTAGGGAGGGAGACAGCACCATCCCGGCAGAAAATCTGTCCTGACCTTTGCGAGAAGAGCTCATGGTCTCTTCTTGGAGGGTCTCTCCCTGGCCCGGGACCAGCAGCAGCAAGCGCTTCTGTTTGGGTTCCACAACCTGTTCATGGACATGCTGAGGGGCAGAGAAACAGGATCGGACATTTCCTATCTGTGATTTCTGGCAAGCTCCTTCCCCTTTGTGCCTCTGCTCCCTCCTCTGTAAGATGGAGGCGTCTCAGTCCCTTCCAGTTCTCCATCTGTGGTCTTCCTTCCTCCCCCCCTTTCTTTCTGTCTCTCTATCTCTATCTGTCTGTCTCTGTCTCTCCTTTTTGTAAAGCATTTTGTAAATGCTAATGCATGAGATCAGTGTTGGCTGTGATCGTTATTGGGAGAGAGGGAGGAGCGCAGCGTGACATAATGGAGAGAATGCAGCTTGGAATCACGGATCTGGGTTCAGATTCTGCTCCTGACACTTACCAGCTGTTTGATCCCGGGACAGTCACTTAAACTTTCTGAGCCTCGAGTTCCCAACCTATAAAACAATGATGTGGGCTCAGTGACTGCTCCACCCTCCACTCCTGCTTTCCTTGTTCCCACTGGCAGGTAGATAACAGACAGATAGTGTAGTGGGTGGTGGGCAGTGGGCGAGTGTTCCATGGTGGGAAAACTTCCTAAGTGGGACAGCCATCTCCTGCGGCAGGGAGCCTCCTCCCCGGCAGGGGCCGGACGCCCATGGCTTCTGTGTCGTTCTGCAGGGCATCCCCGCTCTGCCCCCGGCCGGACTATGTGCGTGCTTGATACGTGGGGACTAGCCGCCGTGAGCTCCCTCCCCTTCTGCAGCCCTGGAACGGGCTTCTCTCATTTCCCTTGTCTCTCCCCTTATGTAGGACCTCGCACTCCCGGGCCAAGGCGGAGGCAGCCCTCACCGCAGCTCAGAAAGCCCAGGAAGAAGCCCGGATGGCCAGGATCACTGCCAAAGAGTTCTCACCTTCCTTCCAGCACAGGGAAAATGGTGAGTTGGCCGGGATCGGGGAGGGTTCGGGGGCAGGAGGCTGCACCAAGTGGCCGTCTGAGAAGTCCCCCAAACGCCGGCCACCCAGGACGCCCTCCTCATCACCCATGAAACCAGGCTCTGCTAATCCCACCATCGTGCTCTGCTCTTGGACCCCTTTTCACTCTCCTGCCTCCAAAGGGTATCGCAGACCACGTGGGTGTGTGCACATGTATTTGTGTGCGTTCATGTGTGTTAGTGCAATGTCTGTGCATGAGCGATTTGTGCATATATATGTGTGTCAGTGCATTGCTTTGGGTGCAGATGTGTATCTGTGTGCACGTGTGCATTTGCTTGTGTACTGTGTGTATATCAGTGCAATGCTTTGGCATGCAGATGTATGTGCATATGTATGTGTATTCATGTGTGTGCATGTGTGTGTGATAGTGCATTGCTTTGATGTGTGAATATATTTGTGTACAGTGTACCATTTGTGTGCTTGTGCACTGTGTGCATGTGTATGTGTGTTAATGCATTGCTTTGATGTGTGAATGTATTTGTGCATTTGTGTACAATGTGTGCGTATGTACATGTATGTGTGTGCATACATGCGCATGTTCACAGTGTGCACGTGTGTGTGATAGTGCATTGCTTTGATGTGTGAATGTATTTGTGCATTTGTGTACAATATATGTGTGTACATGTATATATGTGTGTGCATACGTGCACTTATGCACTGTATGCATGTGTGTGTGATAGTGCGTTGCTTTGGTGTGTGAATGTATTTGTGTACAGTGTACCATTTGTATGCTTGTGCACTGTGTGTATGTGTATTGTGTATCGCTTTGTGTACAATGAATGTGTGTACATACATATAGGTGTGTGCAAACGTGCACATGTACACTGTGTGCATGTGTGTATATGTTAGTGTATTGCGTTGGTGTGTAAAAGTTTGTTCATGTCTGTGTGCATGTGTGTGTTGCATAGCTTGTATTATGTACTTTGTATTATGTGTGTATCATGCATGTGTACATATTTTGTGTATCGAGTTTATTCATGGTGTGTTGCTGTGTGTATGTGTGATTATATATATGTTAGTGCATGTGGTCTTGTATGTGAGTGTGTCTATTTCTGTGTGCATGTGTACACTGCTGTGTTTATGTGTGTGCATGTAGAAAACATTTGTGCATTTTGTGTCGCACATATATGTGCATGTGTGTGTTGTGTGGACACATGTTTGTGTGTGTGCATGGGTATGCATTTGTGTGTATATGTAATGGGCAGAACTTTATATGTACATGATTATCTGTGTGTGTGCACATATATGTTGTGTTTGTGTATATGGATGTGCACGTGTGTGTGTTGTGTATAAAACTCTACCTTGTCATCATAGAAGCTGGCCCCTGATCTTGTTCTGTGCTGCAGAAAATTCTTGTTCTTGCAGAAAAACACAGGATTGTGGGTCTGTCGGACTCTTTCTGTCAACACCTTACGCTGACATTTCTAATTCCTAGGTTGGGAGTGAGCTGGTGTTCCTCTCCCTGGGTTATTATAGCTGCCCCCCCCATCATGCGTGTGGGGATGCTCCTGAGCCCCCCGGCTGGGCTTTTCCACACTGGGCTCGGGCTCCTCGGTGCAGGGGACGGCCGCGGAGGTGGGGGGAGGGGGGTGCCCAGCTGCGGAAGCAGCGGCGTCGGAGGCAGAGTCTGCCTGACAGTGATACTTGGGATCCTGGACGTCCCCTCATCTCCCGGGGCGGCAGGTTCTCAGTGAGGGCTCCCGAGGCCCCTCCCACCCAGATCTGTGCGACTTTTCCTCTACCCAGTGAATATCAGTGATGCAGTTTCAAGATTAGCCCAATGTCGGGCTGCTCGGTGGCGCAGTGGACAGAGCCCCAGCTCTGGAGCCAGGAGGACCCGAGTTCTAATCTGCCCTCAGACACTTAACACTTCCTGGCTGTGGGACCCTGGGCAAGTCACTGAACCCCAATTGCCTCAGCAACAACAGAACAGATTAGCTCACTGCCCTAGAATCGCTTGGGGGCTCTGAGACATTAAGCGATTTAACCACACTTACTTAAGGCTGGATGCGTCAGGAAGATGTGGCGGGACTTGAACCCAGAACTCTCCTGAGTCCAGGGTTAATTATTTGACGATGATCTCTCCATTCCCCTTGCCCACAGTCTCATTCCTGGTTCATCAAAGACAAAGGGCTTTCTTCCTCTCAGCACTAACCCCTGGGTCTCACTCCTTTGTGTTAGGAAATGGCTTGGGCTCCCAGAAACAAAATTCCCAGACGCAGCCAAGCGGCCCGGCTCCCCGAGACGCTCCCCGAGACACCCTCCGTCTGCCTGGGCCTTCTCTCGGTGGGCAGCGTGAGACCCCCTGTTGGGGCCGGCCCCGGGCCTGCACTCCCTTGTCAGAGTCGAGCATTTCAGCCCCAATGCTTGTTCTTCTTCACTCTTTTATGAGGAATTTGACAAGCATTGAAAAGAGCTTTAAATACACAGAAAAGAACAAAGAACAGCGGAGGAGACTACCCAGTGCTCTCTGTTTCAGAAAAGTGAGCATTAAAGTAGCAAGAGAGTAACCAGAGGAAGCCTGTTTCTTTGTATCTCTTTGTGAACTTGTTTACACTTGTGTGTCTTTACTTTTAATGATTCTCTCTCTTTTCCTTCCTTCCTTCCTTCCTCCCTCCCTCCCTCCCTCCCTTCCTCTCTCTCTTCTTTCCTGCCTGCCTGCCTTTCTTCTTTCTCTCTCTTTCCTTTTCTCTTTCTTTCCTCTTCCTTCCCTCTCTCTCCCTCTTCCTCTTTCCCCTTTTCTCTCTTCCCACTTAATCCCAAGCTCACCTCTCTCCTGTCCATTTCCCCCCAGTTCCTAGCCCAAGTAGTTTAACTAGGTCTCACTTCTACAATTTTCAGATACTTGGGGGTCTCTCCCATAAAGCATCTTCTGCTCAGAGACCTTTCTAATTCTCTATCACTTCCTGAAAGTCATGTTTTAGATCAGAGCTTCTTAAAATTTTTTCTTCTCATGACCTCTTTTTGCCTAAGAAAGTTTTGCATAACCCCCAAAATATAGATCTATAAAATAGGTATGCAAACCAAATATTTGCTTATAATCATAATTTTGTAACCCCCACATTCAGTTATGAGACCCCACATAAGGTCATGAACCACAGGTTAAGGACCTGGATTTTAGAGAATTTATCATATCTTATGTTTAATTTGTTCCTTGTTTGGTCTTTGCACTCTTAGTGTCTTTTCTGTTTCTCTTTAGGAGCCTTTGCAAGGCCCAAAGCTAATGTTGAGGGCTTTGGCTAGTGGCAGTGTCCTAACCATAGTGTGGACTTTGGACCACAGCAGCCCTGGACAGGTTGGGCCTGGAAATATGGTGGTGGGCAAATGTGGGCACCTGGGACTTGATGAAACATCTTGACAAATATTGAGCCCCTTATGTTTGTTGGGAAACCCAGGCCACTTTTTAGAAGTGTGGAGGGTCCTGATTGAATGGGCTCCCTCTGACTCAGTGACCCTGCCATGAGGGAACACTCTATCTTTATCATTTCTGCCTAGGTCGGGAGTCTTGGGAGCCAGGATGGGGGCCATTTTGCTGAAAATTTTCAGAGTGGTTTATTCTCCCCCCAATCCCTTCGGCCCCTGAATGAGGTGATCGGCCCGTGGGTGCAGGAGACGGGCGGGGAGGACTTGGGTCTGGCTAGCTCTGGGACATGAGAAGTCCCGGGAAAGGAGTAAGAGAAACAAAGACATTGGCATTAAAGCGTAAAGGCTGCGTGTACTGTTTTGCATTTTAACAA
Source organism: Antechinus flavipes (assembly GCF_016432865.1). Taxonomy (NCBI): domain Eukaryota; kingdom Metazoa; phylum Chordata; class Mammalia; order Dasyuromorphia; family Dasyuridae; genus Antechinus; species Antechinus flavipes. Next base: position 53,357,144 of record NC_067399.1, on the reverse strand, counting down.
TGATTCTTCCAGGAATATCACATGCTTAGGAACTAATTTTAGCCAAAGATCATTTCCCAGCTGGGTGAGCTGCTCAAAGGCAGGATTGTGAAGATGAGCGCTATGGCATAAGGCTGCCACCAGCACTCTCCCGCAGGTACCTCATGGGTGCCCTCTCCAGGTGCTGGCACCAGTGCCCACCTTCGGGGGCTCTTGTCGGGCTCTGGGCCTCTGGCTTCCAGGACTGCCTGGGCCTCGGAGCCTGCGGGTGCCACCGTGAGTGGCAGAGTGACCCCGTGCCACCTGTGACGTGCCAGGGCCAAGCAGCAGGTTAAAGACAAAGGCCGTCGTGAGCAGGTGCCTCTTCCTCTCCTGCCCCCTGCAGTTTGGCGAGGGCCCATTGCACTTGTGACGAGGAGGGCAGTGAGGGAGAAGCAGAAGCATCCTTACTTGGGGTTCTCAGATGCTGAACAGATGGCGCAGGGCTGGGGCAAGGTGAAAGGCTTGGCTAATCTGTGGATCTAAATAAAATACGTGGTACTGGAGTGAAGGCTGGACTGGGCCAGGAGGGGCCTTGGGGGAGAACAGGGAGCTAGAGGGTACAGCTGGGAACGGGCAGTGTCTCTGGGGCCCCTTGTGATGGAATAAGAGGACAGAGGATCACAGAAAGCAAGAGAATGAACTTCAAGGTCAGCCTCTTTATTTCCCAAACTTCCTCTGGGGTTAGCTGTTGGCGGGGTGAAGTGGAGGAGAGGTCAAGACAGGTGTGGCCGGGACCGGCCTCCAAGGCACCTTTTAGAATGGTCCAGATGATTCATTCATTCGCTCTGCAAACCTGGTTCAATCCATTCAACAGCCAAGAGGTAGCGGGAGGCAGGAGGAAGAATCACATTGGGGAAAGAGTACGAAAGAGGTCCTTAAAGATCATCTATTAAGATCTTCTTCAACCATAGATCCTCTGAGTATGAGCTAGAACACTAATTTGTCAGTTAAGAGCCTACTATGTGCCAGGCACTGTATTAAGTGCTAAAGATGCACATACACAAACACACACACACACTCTCTCTCTCTCTCTCTCTCACACACACTCTCTTTGTGTGTGTGTCTCTTTCTGTCTCTCTTTTCACCTTTTTTCTCTTTTCTTTCAATCTTTTCCTCTTCTTTCTCCTTCCATCTTCCTATATCTCTCTCAATTTCTCCCCCTTTTTCATTTCTTTTCTTTTTCTGTTCCTCTTTCTCTCTCCCCCACTCTTTCTCTTTTTCTTCCACTTTTCTTCCTCTCTTCTTTTAATCCCTTCCTCTTTCTTTCTTTTCTCTCCCTCTCTCCTTTTCTTCGTTTCTTTCTCCTTCCCTCTTCCTGTATCTCTGTCAAATTTCCCCCCTTTTTTCTTTTGTTTTTTTTCCCATTCTCCTTTTTCCTTTCCCCATCTCTATCTCTTTCTGTGTGTGTGTGTGTTTGTGTGTGTATATGGAGAGAGAAGGAGTGTGTGTGTGTGTGTGTGTGTGTGTGTGTGTACATGGGGGTGTGAGAGAGAAAGACAGAAACAGAAATAAGAGACAAAGAAAGAAAAAGACAGAGTGAAACAGGGAAACAGAGATAGAAAACAGAGAGAAAGACAGAGAGGGAAACAGACAGAGAAAAAAAAGAGAGAATAGGGTGTGTAGTTATGTACATGTGAGAGAGAGAAAGTATGTGTGTATACATATGTAAGAGATAGAAAAATCCTGCTCTCAGAGATATGTTATCTAGGAAATTGTTCATCAAGAGCCTTCTGTGTGCTAGATATTGTGCTAAGTGTTAAGGGCACACAGACATACTCATATTAAAAAATACATGCATATATATGTGTGCATTTATATATATATACACACATACACACCCATTCAAATAGATGTGTATGTGTGTGTGCATCCATGTACACACACACAAACACACATTTAAACAGAGAGAGGAGAGGGTCTCTGTCCTCCAGGATAGGTTCTCTTTTATGATTCCCCTCCTTTTCCCAGCAGACTCTCAGCCTACTAGAAATCAAAGAAACTTATACAATGGTAAAATGCTAGAAAAGGAGGAAGCTTAAAGATTATGGGATACAAAATCCTTATTCTAAAGAAAAGGAAGCTGAAGCCCAAAGAAAGGAAAACTATTGAGGTTTGGGGGAGTTAAACATCTCCCAAGGCTGAGAAATTTTTTTTATCTAACCTAAACCCTTCATAGGGGCAGCTTGGTGGCTCAGTGCATGGAATGACAGGTCTGGAGTCAGGTGGATCTGAGTTCAAATCCAGTCTCGGACACTCACTAGCCATGTGACCCTGGGCAAGTCACTTAACCCTGCCTGCCTCAGTTTCCTCATCTGTAAAATGAGCTAAAGAAGGAAATGGTAAATTATGTCAGTGTCTTTGCCTAGAAAATCCCAGATATAACTAGAAAGACTAAACAACACAAATCTCTCATTCTGCAGTCTGCATTCCTCTCCTTTACTCCTATAGGGGCAGCCCCTAATAATTCCTAACCCTTCTCAACATTATAATCCTATCCTTCTAACGTTTCCTTTTCTAAGGTAAATAAGCCCAGTTCTTTAATCTTTACTCAGAGAACCATCAGCCATCCCCCTTGTTTTTCACTGTTTTCCTCTGCATCCCCCTAGTCTTGAAGCCTAGAACTGAAGAGTACTCACAGAAGGAGCTGACCATGCTAAGTCACTGAGTGGTTATAGGAACTCTCCTTTTAGGTCTACACGCCTCCCTTTTTATTTATTGTTATTTTATTTACTTGTTTATTTGGTGAGGCAATTGGGGTTAAGTGACTTGCTTAGAAGTCTTAAAGTGTCTGAGACCAGATTTGAACTCTGGTCCTCCTGACTTCAGCACCAGTCCTCTATCCACTGAGCCATCTAGCTGCTCCGCCCCTACCTTCTCAATGACAATCCTGCATTGCTGATTTATACTCAGCTTGGGCCCCATCATCACCTCAAGACCTTTTTCAGGTTTACTCTAATCTAGCCAGCCATTCTTGATGACCCATTTCTATATTATCCCATCCCAAGCACACACACAGGAGTGAGCCAGGGCAAGAGGAGATTCCTGGTAAATTAGCTAATGCAGAGGCCAGTTTTAAGGTCCAACATCTATTTATGCACCAGAAGTGATGCAATCTTGTGGCCTTGAGGGGAGTCACCCGGAGATGCAGATTCTAGTCTTTATCTAATATTGTGACTAACTAGCTGTGTTATCTTAGCCAAGTCATGTGAATTAATAGATTTTGAATTAGAAGAGATCTTGGTAGTCATGGTCCCATCCCATCATTTTACATATAAAAAACTGCAGAGATTAAGTTATTTGTTCATAGGTAGCAAATGTCAGAACCAGGATTACATCAACCTCCATTGGTTATAAATCCAAGTACTCACTCCTGTTATGCCATTTTGCACCTAAATTTTCTCACCCATGAAATGGGCATAATGATACCTGGTTTCCCTCATGGCATTAATGGCAGGGTCAAATAAATGTGGAAAATGGGTAAGTACTTTATTTCTTTTAATAGTATTTTATTTTTCCAAATACATGCAAAAATAGTTTCAAACTTTCACAACCTTTTGTCCAGATTTTTCTTCTCTCTTCCTCCCCCCCACCCAAGACAGCAAGTAATTTGATATCAGTTAAACATGTGCAGTTCTTCTAATCATATTTCCATATTCATCATCCTGTGCAAGAAAAATCAGATGAAAAGAGAAAAAATATGGGAAAGAAAAAAACAAGCAAATAATAGCAACAATAACAGTAACAACAAAGGTGAAAATACTATGCTTTGATTCACATTCAGTCTCCATGGTTCTCACTCTGGATGTGGATGGCACTTTCCATCACAAGTCTGTTGGAACTGCCTTGAATCAACTTATTGTTGAAGAGCCGAGTCTATCACAGTTGATCATTACATACTCTTATTGTTACTGTGTATAGTCTTCTCTTGGTTCTACTCACTTCATTTAGCATCAGTTCATGGGAGTCTGCAGGCTTTTCTAAAATCAGCCTGCTCATCATTTCTTAAAGAACAATAATATTCCATTATATTCATATAGAAAGGAGAAGTACTTTGAAGAACTGAAAGATGTCGGACCAGTTTTAACTCTCTTTATCTCTTCTCTTTCTCCTTTTCTGTTAATAATTGATGGCTTCAGAGAGGGTGAATCATGGCTAATTGATAATTGCTTGGGGGGTCAGACGCGAGGCCCCGGCATGGAGAAATGGGCAGGGAATAAGACCATCACATAACTCAAGAGTACCCACTTAGAACCCTGCGTAATCTCTGGGTAACGTTGACATTGTTTCTCCTTCATATCTTCCTCTATAAAGGACTTGAATGCCAGAGGCCAAAGCGTCAAAACTCGAGCGACGACATCGAAGTGATCTCCACGGGGACCCCGTTGCAGCAAGAAAGCCCTGAGCTGTACCGGAAAGGCACAACCCCTTCCGACCTCACCCCCGATGACAGCCCCCTCCAGAGCTTCCCTGCCAGCCCCTCGATCACGCCCCCGCCGATCCCTGCCTCCCGAAACAAGAGTGCTCACTTCTCCCGGCAGATCTCTGTGGATGAGGAGCGAGGCGGGGAGATCCAGATGCTGCTGGAGGGCCGGGGTGGGGACTACCTAAGACCCAACAGCTGGGGCGATGAGAAGGTGGGGGGGTCGAGAGGGGTGCGGAGCGGTGCCCTGCGGAGCTGCCAGCCTGGGGACGACTACCGCGGCCGCAGCTCGGGTCACAAGCACCCGGCGTCCTCGTCGGGGAACCACAAGCCCCGGGAGAGGTGGGCGGATTCCCCCACCCCGTTCTCATGGACTTCCCACCACCGATCCAACAACCACAGCTCAGGGAATCCCAAGCTGCTGGAGTTGGACGAGAAGCTAAGCAATTATGAGATGGAGATGAAGCCCCTCATGAGGATGGATTCTTATATGCAAGAGGTGCACACCCAAAAAAGACACTACAGCAAAGCCGGGGCCTGCCGGAGCTTGGTGGAGGATCACCGCTCCGACGACCGGGCCTTCGGGGTGCAGAGACTGAGGTCCAAGTCCCAGAATAAGGAGAATTTCAGGCCGTCGTCTTCTGCCGAACCCACAGTGCAAAAACTGGAAAATCTAAGGCTCGGGGACAAAGCCGAGCCCCGGCTACTGAGATGGGACTTAACCTTCTCCCCACCCCAGAAATCCTTACCTGTTGCACTAGAATCTGATGAAGAAAATGGGAATGAGTTAAAGTCCAGTACGGTAAGTGAGTATAGCATGTCTCCTTTTCTTCAGCCTGGGGGAAGGGCCAGGCCATGGGGGATGGCGGCGGTCCTCCCTGGAGGACTGTGAATTTAGAAGAAGGGACCTCAGAGGATATCTCGTCCAAACCCCTCTTTTTACAGATGAGGACACCGAGCCCCAGGGAGGGGAATTTGCTTGCCCAAGGTCACACAGGTAGTAAGCATCACAGACAGGATTTGAATCCAGGTCTTCAGACTCCAGATCTGATGTTTTTTTCCACTGTACCACATGGTCTTTCCGTTAGCAGGGCCTTAGGTTTGGGGTTCTCCAATAGATGCCCCCCAGTGGCCTAATCAGGACTCCCATTTGTCTTCATCACCCCCAGCTGATCACACTTCCTAATGTGTTATCAATTGTGTCTTCTCCTTTCCCCCCTGCTGGAGGTGGGCTGGATCTGTGAGACTGACTAAGGAAGGCCCAGGTAAAGGAAATCAGTAAAGAATGGCAGCCACACTGGGTGGAAAGCATATTGTTTTCATCAGGAAATTGCAAACTGTTGAACTGCTCAGTGGGCAATTAAATAAATCTCTCTTAAGCACCTGCTGTGTATAGAGCCCTGTGTTAGTGAGTGGGGCAGATTCAAAGTTTGGATAAGGTTGAGTTCCTGCTTTTATTTGATTCAATAAGCATTTAATAAGATCCTACCACAGTGGTCCTCAAACTTTTGTTCTCAATATCTTGACCCCATTAAAAATGATTGAGGATCTGTCCAAAGAGTTTTTGTTTATGTGGTTTATAGTTATAGATATTGAGCACATTAAAAATAAAAACTAATTATGAATTTGTAGACTCTCTGAAAGGATTTCAGAGATTCCCAGGATGCTCAGGACCAGACTTTGATCATCACTGTAACTATATACGAAGCTATATGCTAAATGTCGAATATATACAAAGATGAGAGACAGACTGACAGAGACAGAGACAGAGGACAGGGACAGGGAGAGACAGAGAGAGAAGGAGACAACATTTATTCGATTGAGGGAGACAACATCTACACCTATAATGTAGTTAAAGAAAGGAAGGCGCAGCAATTGAGGGGGATCAACCAGGCAACAAACATTTTTAAATGCCCCGGCACTGTGCAAAATGCGGGGGATGCAAAGACGCCCCCGCCCCTGGGGCTTACAGTCTAATGGGAGAAGAGACCACGGGAATGACGCGTCCAGGAGAGCAGCCGGGTGGGAAGTTAGGCGACGGTTGCTCTGAGCACGCTCCTCAAGCAGAGGAGCTGGGAAGTGCTCTCCGCTCTTCCCCCTCCGCCTTCTCTGGTCAGAGGGAGAGACCCCAGCCCTGACTCGGATGGGGCACGAGGAGGTAGGAATTTCCGGGTTACGATCTTGCAGGAAGCAGAGAGAAGACTTTGAAGGCTTGTTGGGGAGGACATAGTGTTCACTGAGTCTTGGAAGGTGTGAGGAACTCTGCAAGCAGAGGCGAGGAAGGAGTGTCTCCTTGGTGGAGAATGACCCCAGCAAGGGCACAGACACAAGAGATGGATTTCTCTAGGGGAGGAGCCTGAAGAAAGCACTAATTAAGGGTCAGATTAAAATGAAATATCCCCTGCCCTCGAGGAGATTACAGTAGGTATGAGGACATCACAGACACAGCCAACGCACACAGAAATTAGGGTACATAAAGAGGGGCGGGAAGCAGAGCGTCTCCTTGAAGGAGCGAGCCTCAAGGTCAGTGAGGGGATTCGAGAAGCAGAGACGGGGAGGGCAGATTGAATGTGAAGAGCTAACTCTCCCACAGAGCCGCAGCGGGGTGGTCTGGTGGAATGAGCGCTGGACGTGGAGTCGGAGGACCCGGGTCCAGCTCCGTCCCCGAATAGTTCCTACCTGTGTGACTATGGGCAAGTCGCTTACTTTCTCTGAACCTCAGTTCCCTCATCTGTGAAATGGGGAATAATAATACTTGCACTACTTACCTCTCAGGCTTGTGCCGAAAGCACTTCACAAACCTTAAAACCCCATAGAAATGGGAGCTATTCTTCTCCAGTGTTCAGAGGATGCATGGATGCATTCGGCCGTGTCCCTCCATGGGGCTCAGAGAGACATCAGAGGTAAGTGGGATGGTTTGCACTTCAATTGGAGAAATGAGGAGGTGGGATGGCTTACCCGTTGGTGTAGTCTTAAAGGTAGTGGGATGGTTTACACTTTAATTGGACCAATAAAGAGGAGCTGGGATGGCTTATTTCTGGGTATAATCTGAAGGTAGTGGGATGGTTTGTATTTCAATAGGAGAAATAAAGAGGTGGGGTGGTGTTGGTATAGTCTTGAAGGTTTGTATTTCAGTCAGCTCAATAAGGAGGTGGGATGGTTTATCCATTGGTATAGTCTTGAAGATGGTTGGGTGGGTTCACACCTTATCAGAAGTGGGAACAGCATTTAACTTCATCTTGTTCCCTATATCCTCCCCAGTTTCAAATACTAATTCCGTAAAATACATCAAGATGTAGTCCCCAGGTCAAAAAACTGGCATTTATGTAGTGCTTTAGGGTCTGCTCAGGACTTTATCCACATCACCTTATTTGACCCTCAGAGTGTTGTGAAACCAAATGTGAAAGATGTTATTCTCCCCATTTTGCAGATGAGGACACTGAGGTTCCTTCTTGTTTTTGTTTTGGGCGGGGCAGAGAGGAGGAAATGGGAGGAGGACTTGGGTTCTCTGGCCAGATCTTCACACATGTTCCCATTTCGGCTGCCAGGGAGAGCTTCCCCATTAGTTCCTTGGCCATATGGAGGGCTGATAACAGATTCACTGGCAAACTCATAGCTTGGCAGTGAGATTTGTTTTAGCCAAATACAGGGTTTCTGAGGCTCAGAGAAATTAAGTGACTTGCCTGGAATCATACAGCAAATAAGTCTAGGAGGCAGGTTTTGAACTCGGGTCTTTCTGAATCCAAAGCCAGCACTGTCCCCACTAATGCCACTGAATGCCAGCTCTTGCAGAGGAGGGAATTGTGACCTGAATATGTTCTGGTCTCTGCCTCCCTACGTTTTTACCATTTACACGGCAATTGCCCAAAGTTCACAGTCCCATTTATCCAGAATATCCACAATCCAGAATGGGAATTAGAATTTATAGCTGATTAAATATTTTAGTCAACCAAGAGATAACACATGAATGATCCACTTTTAAGTTTAGAATGACTGCATATGATCACGACAGAATCTCTGGGGCCTCAGATGATCGTAATTTTATAAAAGAATCCTGTATCTATGGCTGGAAGGGAACTTAATGGTCCTTACATCCCACTCCCCCTCATTTTGCTGATGGGGAAACTGAGGCTCCAGCAAACTGAGTGACTTTCCCAAGATTACTTGGGTATTGTAAACATCAGGAGTGGGATTTTAACCTCTCAGTCCTCCAGAGTTGGTACTTTTTCTCATAACATCGTATAGGGGATGAGTGTTGTTTTGGGGGAAGGCAGGGATTTTCTGACTTTCAGGAAATAAGAGTTTTCTGGTCATTGTATTCTAGATTCTATATATTTCTGTAGAAATTCTATATTCTATGTAAATAATATTTTATAATTTACCATAAAATTGGTCTATATTCACTTAGGTCTATATAATAACTCACTTAGGTCTATACCTGAGCACAGATTTCAGCTCTAAAGTTGGGTCTCCTGGTTTGCAACAGGGAATTGCACCCTCAGGACTAGGATTAGTGGGTTATTTCTGTTTTATGTCTCAGGCCCCTTCCGGGTGAAACATGTTTGATTCCACGAATCTGTTACACTCCCAGTTCCTTCGCCATCCAGGTCCCATGCCAGAAGAGAGTTCGGCCCTGTTTCCAGGCAGCATGTCCACAGAGCAGGATAAGCGATGAGATGTCACAGTGGAAAAGATTGCTGGGAGCTGAGATGATTTTCCCTTAGCCACATGAGACACTAAGTCAGAAAGATCGGAGTTCAAATTTGGCCTTAAGTATTTACTAGCAGTGTGACTCTGGGCAAGTCATTTAAACTTATGTGCCTCTATTTCCTCATCTGTAAAATGGGGATAATAATAATAATACCTACCTCCCAGAGTTGTTGTAAGGATCAAAGAAGTAATATTTGTAAAATGCTTTGCAAATCTTAAAGTCCTATATAAATGCTAGAAATACTAGTATTATCATAGTATAATAGATTATGTTGTGCATATAATTATATATTATAATGAATTATTTTATTACTATGCTACTATTATTACCTTTGCTACTGCCAATCATAGTGTTATTTCTATCACACTGGGCTGCGTCCCCCGTAACCCATCTGAAATACATCTGCGTTCCTTCAGTGGACAGCCAGATATAGAAGTGGCTAGAATGCTAGACTTAGAAGCAGGAAGATCTGGATTCAAATCCTGCCACAGACACATAACAACTGTGTAATTTTTTTTTAATAACTTTTTATTGACAGAACCCATGCCAGGGTAATTTTTTACAGCATTATCCCTTGCACTCACTTCTGTTCCGATTTTTCCCCTCCTTCCCTCCACCCCCTCCCCCAGATGGCAAGCAATCCTTTACATGAACAACTGTGTAATTTTGGACCAGATAGTTAACCTCTATTGACTTCAGCTTCCTTATCTGTAAAATGAGGTTAATAATAGGATCTGTGTTACAGGGCTAGTATGAGAATCAGATAGTTTCCCATATATAAACTGCTTTTCAAACCTTAAAGTACTATTGAAATTCTCCTTGTTCTATCAGCAGGATATGTCCATATTCCGATAGGAAAGTTTTCTTTTTTTCTTTGTCTCTCTCTTTCTCATTGTCTCTCTCTGTCTCTCTGTCTCTGTCTCTCCCTGTCTCTGTTTCTCTGTCTCCCTCTGTCTCTCTATCTCTTTGTCTCTGTCTCCATGACTCCCTCTGTCTCCATCTCTATGCTCTTTCTCTGTATTTCTATCTCTATGTCTCTCTCTGTCACCGTCTCCCCCTCTATCTCTGCCTCTATGCTCTGTCTCTGTTTCTGTCTCTCCATCTCTGTCTGTCTGTATTTCTCTCTGACTGTCTCTCTCTCTCTCTCTCTCCAAGTGAGACTCCTCAATCTCTCTCCAAGGAAGTCCCTCTTTAGCAGGCCATCTGGGGGAGTGCACATGTCTCATTTTCACATAGATGCTGCTACATCCATGAAATTTGTCCTGTCGCAAAGCAGGACTATTTTTGCTTCTACCTGAAGTCTCTGTGACCATCTGTCATTCTTGCCAGTTGGCTGATTCTTAAAATACTCCCGTCCCCCCCACATACTTACACACAAAGATGCCGTTGCCCCTCCTTTCCCCTTCCCTCTCCCCCATGCTGGGACCAAAATACCAGCTTCCACTTACAACTTTATTTTCCTCATCAAAGCAGCTAGGATATATATGTTCCTGAGATCGTGTGTCTGTGTGGCTATTTTCAGACAAATCCGATGATTGGCAAGGTGAAGGACGAAGAAATATAGTCTCTATTTGGGTGTTAAAAAACTCAAAAACTCTGCCCCGCCCAAAACAAAAAAGTTTTTAAAAAATCACTAAGACATGTTTGAGTTTATTTAGGTGGGAAAATAGAAGGTGGGGATCAAGGGAATGAGAGGCAGCCTTAAACCTATCAATAAGCATTTATTAAGTGCCTGCTGTGTGCCAGGCACTGTGCTAAGCTCTGAGGATGCAAAGAAAGGGGAAAGACCATTTGTACTCTGACGGAGCTCACAGTCTGATAGGGGAAAACAGCATTTACAAAGGGACTGGAAAGTTTTCTTGGTGGGGGAGAGAGCAGAGAGCTGCCTTGGTCTGCCTCCTTAAATCAGAGATCTAGGGAGACCTCCCAGATGTCCACTCACCGTCCTCTCTAACCAGAAGGAGGAAGGAGGTTGGGGGGGAGGGGGAGACTGAGGAAACGTGAGTTTTAGAATTGATGTCGTCTTGCCTGAAAATGAGGCAATGATGAAATCCAATATGGCAGCCAGAGTCAGACGGCTGCTAATCAGAGGCTCAGGAGGTTCTTCTAGAGCACCGCCTTCGCAGAGCACACAGTCAGGGTCAAGGCGTTTCATTGAAGGTGCTGATCCCTACGGAGGGTAGTGCTTGATATAGAGAATTGGGAATATTTGTGTAGAGATGATAATTGAACCCATGGGAGCAAATGAGAATAACAAGGGAGAGAATGTAGAGGGAGAAGAGAAGGCCCAGAACAAAGCAGCTCTGATCTCCCTCCCCGAGTCCTGACCCTCATCTCCAACGCCTCCTGGATAGCTTCCACCTTGTTTCTTATGGACATCCCACACTCAAACGTTCAGCGCCAAACTCATCATGTTCCACCTTGAACCAACCCTCCTCCAAATTTCCCTCCTTCTGTTGAGAGCAATACCACTGGCCACACCCTCAGAACTGCCCCTGGCTCTTCCCTCTCCATGGGTCCTCCATTGCCATACCTCGTCACTTGTAGTGCCATATAATCACTAACTGCACTCACAAAGTCTCTCACATGGTCAGATCCTTTTTCTCTCTTTCCTGATTTATTCTAATAGCCTTTGTAATTTTAAAAATTATGTTTATGAAATTATTATTATTTACAACATATATTAATCCTATACATTATATTAATATTGTTATAATGATTATAATTGTGTTTAAAATTATATTTATAAAATATAAAACATTTATAAATATTTATATTATAGAAATAATATAGTTATAAAAATATTTGTTATGGCCTACATTTCTCCTGTCACTCCCTAATTCATCCTTTTTTGTGGGCACTCATTTCACTGGTGATTGACTCTTTGTTACCCCATTTGTAGCTTTCTTGACAAAGCCGCCAGAGTGGTTGGTCTTTTCCTTCTACAACCCTTTTTACAGATTGAGGAAACTGAGGCAAACAAGGTGAAGTGACTCGCCCAGGGTTACACAGCTGTCTGATTTGAACCCGTGTCCTTGACTCCAGGCCTGGTGCCCTGTCCACTTTAGGAGTTTGCATTATAATCCCCTTTAACTCAAAGCGCCCTGTTATTGCTAATATCAAAAAGAAATCTTTAGTCTGGGATTTAATGCCCTTTTTACAATATGACTCCATCTCTCACACACAGAGGTCCCACTAAGTGAGGAGGGGAAACACTCAGAGTCTGCTATTCTGGGCTCTGAATCAGCCATTCTGTCTAGTATCTCTGTGCATGAAGCATCCCCCAGGCCCAGAAGTCACTGATTTTTCCCAACCAGAATCCTTTTCTTCCTTTAAAACTCAGTGCAGATGTTGCCTTCCCTCTGATGCCGCTCCTCCAGCTGCTAATGCTCTCTGTCTCTCTCTCTATATCTCCTTCTCTCCCTTTTCTGTCTCTTTCTGTGTCTGTCTCTTTCTCTCTTTTTCTCTGCATGTGTCTTATCTCTGCACTCCCTTCTTCTCTGCCTCTTTGTCTCTCTTTGTTTCTCTCCCTTCTCCTCTCCCCTCTCTCTCTGTCTCTTTCTGTATCTTTTCTCTCTGCTTCTGTTTCTATCTGTCCCTGTCTCTTTCTCTCTCTTCCCTTCCTTCCTCTCTCTTTCTCTGACTCTGTCTCTCTGTCTTTGTCTCTTTCTCTTCCTTCCCTCCCTCTCTCTCTGTCTCTCTTCTCTCCTCCTTCTCCTCTCTCTGTTTCTGTTTTTCTCTGTCTCTGTCTCTCTCTTTTCCCTCTGTGTCTATCTCTACACTCCCTTCTTCTCTGCCTCTGTGTCTTTGCTTTTGTCTCTCTGCTCTCCCCTTCTGTCTCTTTCTGTCTCTCCTCTCTGCTTCTGTTTCTCTCTCTCTCTTCCCTTCCTCCATCACTCTCTGACTCTGTCTCTCTGTCTCTTTCTCTTCCCTCCCTCCCTCTCTCTCTGTCTCTCTTCTCTCCTTCTCCTCTCTCTGTTTCTGTTTTTCTCTGTCTCTGTCTCTCTCTTTTCCCTCTGTGTCTATCTCTATACTCCCTTCTTCTCTGCCTCTGTGTCTTTGCTTTTGTCTCTCTGCTCTCCCCTTCTGTCTCTTTCTGTCTCTCCTCTCTGCTTCTGTTTCTCTCTCTCTCTTCCCTTCCTCCATCACTCTCTGACTCTGTCTCTCTGTCTCTTTCTCTTCCCTCCCTCCCTCTCTCTCTGTCTCTCTTTTCTCCTTCTCCTCTCTCTGTTTCTGTTTTTCTCTGTTCTGTCTCTCTCTTTTCCCTCTGTGTCTATCTCTACACTCCCTTCTTCTCTGCCTCTGTGTCTCTTTGCTTTTGTCTCTCTGCTCTCTCCCTCTGTCTCTTTCTGTCTCTTCTCTCTCTGCTTCTGTTTCTCTCTTTCTCTTCCCTTCCTCCATCACTCTCTGACTCTGTCTCTTTCTCTTCCCTCCCTCTATCTCTCTCTGTCTCCTCTCCTCCTTCTCTCTGTCTCTTTTTTTCTTTCTCCCTCTGTCTCAGACTCTTTCTCTCTTCCCTCCCTGTCTCTGCCTCTGTCTCTCTGTCTCTATCTGTCTTTCTGTTTCTCTTTCTCTTTATTTTCCCCATCTCTATCTTCCTCTTCCCTCCCTCCCTCCCTCTTTCTCTCCCCCCTTTTCTCCCCCCTCTCTTTTGTCTCTCTACCTCTGTCCCTGTATCTCTGTCTCTGTTTTTCTCTCTGTCTCTATTTCCCTCTCTCTTTCTCTTCCCTCCTTCTCTCTCTCTTTCTCCCCTCTCCTCCCCCTTTTCTCTCTCTACCTCTCTCTCTGTATCTGTCTGTTACTCTGTCTCTGTCTCTCTCTTCCCTCCTTCCCTCTCTCTCCCCCATTTGTCTCTGTCTTTTGCCCCCTCCTTCTCCCTTCTCCCCCATCCCAGAGCACTTTGCCTGTTCTTTTTCTGGTTCCATTTCCCCCCCTGCCCTTATCTTTATACACAACATCTCTTCTAACAGACAGTAAGCGCCTTGAAAGCAGGGACTGTTTCATTTTTGTTCACGTGTCCCCAGGACCTAGGAGAGCGTTTCACCCATTGGTGACTCTCGATAAATGTTTGTTGTTGAACATCCTGGGCAGAGGCGCCATTCAAAAGTAAACTTAAAAGTAAATTAAAAATAAAAATAAAAAAAGTAAATTAAAAGTAAATAAACTGGTGGCTGTCTTCTAGAGGGAAGTCTCAAAAACATCCTGCTCAGCTGTTCCAATGGGCACATGGCGGTTGAGAAGAGAGAGCGACTTTTAACAGGCAGATATACATATTATCTCATTTATTCCTCACAAGAAACCCTGAGATGTAGGTGCTCTTATCCCCCCATTTTACAGATGAGGAAACTGAGTCTGAGAGGGCGATCCTGACGACACAATGATCGCATGTGAACAGCTGTGTGTGCATTTGCAGAGAGTCAAAAATCCATGCGCCTGGGGACCTGGGTGTTTACTGGAGTGAGAAATGTTTGCGTGCTCCATTCAACATGGGACAAACTCGGAGAGCCAGATGGAGCAGCCAGTGGCCGCGGCTGCAGCAGCCTTTCTGGCCGGCCTCCTCGGGAGGGCTGGGGCTGCAGCACTCCCTCCCCTGGGGGAGAGGGGCGGGGGGCTTCAGTTGCCTCCAAAGGAACGAGCTCCCCCCCCAGTCCCGCTGCAGTCACGTGGGTTTTTGACAGCATCCTCTTCTCGTCAGCAGACGAATAACTTCCCCAGCCCAGCCAGGGTCCCCCGGGAGCACCGTCACAGAGAACTAACCCTCAGACCCTGTTTGTGAGCTCCGCCATTGACAGCCCAGGCAGGCTGAAGGCACCTCACCCCATGTCCCTGCGTGCCTTGGGGTCCCGGAGTGAGCGCCCGGGGTGAGAGGGCTGGCTGAATTGTCGCTCGGGGGCTCCCCTTTTACTCTTGGCTGAAGGGAAGCCTGGGGGACGGTGTTTGGTGGGTCCCTGAGGGATGCTTCTAGGCGGTTTCCATGACACAGTCAACAAAGGCTCCATCTTGTTATCAGCTGTCACCCGTCAGGCTGCGTGGCCTCCCGCCCTGGTGCGGGTGATCCCCAGCAGGTTCAGCGGGCCTGTTTCATAACCAGACGCAGGGCTCTGGTGACAGACTGAGTGACAGATCTGACCCCACACTGCGCAGGATGTGAAAGGGCTCATTGCAGAGCACGTGGGTCAGCCGGGGTTAGAACCAGCGGCCTTCATCCTGCCCCAGCACCAGTCTGGAACTGCTTGGGAAAGCCCCTTCTGTCTGTGCGGCGGAGGACTCTAAAATAGGCCCTCGGGTCGGCCAAGGGATCGACGCCCGGGTTAGGCGGCCAGGTGCCGGGGATCGAGCCCGGACCCAGGAAGACCAAGTTCAAACAGTGCTTCAGACACGTGCTAACGATGTGACCCCCCTGGGCGAGTCACTTTAAAAATCTGCCTCGGTTTCCCCATCTGTAAAATAAAGATAATAATCATGCCTATTCTCAGGATTGCTGTGAGGATCAATGAGATAATTATAATTTTTTAAACATAATGCCTGGTGTCATCTTCCTCTCATTCCTCCTCCTCCTCCTCCTTTTTCTTCTTCTTCTTCTTTTCCTCCTCCTCTTCCTCTTCCTCCTCCTTTTGCTGCTTCTTTTTCTTCCTCCTCCTTCTCTTCTTTTTCTCTTCTTCTTCTGTTTTCTCTTCTTTTTCTATTACTTTTTTCTTCTACTTTTACTTCCTTCTTTTTCTTCTTCTTTTTCTTCTTCCTCCTCCTCTACCTCCTCTTCTTTTTCCTCTCTTTCTTTTTCTCTTCTTTTTCTTCTTCTTCTTCCTTCTTCTTCTTCTCTTCTTCTCCTTCTCTTCTCCTCCTCCTCCTCCTCCTCCTCCTCCTCCTCTCCTCCTCCTCCTCCTCCTCCTCCTCCTTCTTCTTCTTCTTTCTTCTTCTTCTTTTTCTTCTTCTTCTTCTTCTCCTTCTCCTTCTTCTCCTTCTCTCCTTCTCCTTTTCCTTCTCCTTCTCCTTCTCCTCCTCTCCTCCTCTCCTTCTCCTCCTCCTCCTCCTCCTCCTCCTCCTCCTCCTCCTCCTCCTTCTCCTCCTTCTCCTCTTCCTCCTCCTCCTCCTCCTCCTCCTCCTCCTCCTCCTCCTCCTCCTCCTTCTTCTTCTTCTTCTTCTTCTTCTTCTTCTTCTTCTTCTTCTCCTTTTTCTTCTCCTTCTTCTTCTCTTCTTCTTCTCCTTCTCCTTCTTCTCCCTTCTCTTCCTCCTCTTCCTCTACCTTTTCCTCTTCTTCCTCCTTCATTATAATAATAATTATTAGGCAGTCTGAGAATTGGATGGTTATAATAGCCTTTATATATTGCTTTAAGATTTACAAACTATTTTATAAATATCTCATTTGTTCCTCACCACAATTCAGGGAGGTAGGTGCTTTTATTATCCCCATTTGATAGAACAAGAGAGAGAGGTTACTTGCCTTGTCCAGGGTCCCAGAGCTGGAAAGACAACAGAGGCAGGGCTCAGGTCCTTCTGACCCCAAGTACAACACTCTATCCACTGAGCCACCTCCCTAGCCTGCCTGGGTTCAGCTGGGGAAGCAAGAGGCTGGGGAGGTTAACTTTCCTGCCTGGTCGTGGCCGAGACATATATAATAACATCTTAAGAACGTAGCCTCAGCTCCATCCATGGAACCCCTGTTTCCAAGAAGACGGTCTTGGGGACCTTCTCTTTTTCTGGAAAATGCAAAAGATTCATTTTGTAAGAGGGTGCCCAGCAACAGACCCATGAGGACTCCACTCTTTTCTGGCCCAGCCACCATTTAATGGAGACACAAATGCTTCACGATCCCACATCCATTGACATTGAAAGAAGCCATGTTTGCTCTCTGTGTCTCTGCTTCTGAGGTGGGAGGTTCTGGCCTGGGCACCAGATCTCGTGTCTCCTTTTAATAAGGATTTACCAAACACCCCAAATGTACAAGGCTTTGTGTGAGGCATTATGGGAGGTAGGAAGGAAGTTGAGCCGAGAGGCCTTTTATGCTTGGGCCATTTATCATCTGGTTAAGGGAACATGGTGCAAGTGCATAAAAAAAAAGTCATTATAAGGTAAAAGTAAGAGATCAATGCATATGGAGTCAGAAGTTCTGGGTTCCAACCCTGGCTGTGTTTTTTTCACATTCTCGGGGATCTGGGGCCAAGTCCTTTTCTTTCTCCAGACCTCAGTTTCCTCTTTTGTAAAGTAAAGCATTGAACAAAATGATCTGCAAGGTCTCTTCCGGCTCATGATCCTATAAGACGTCATAAGATAGTATCCAATTAGTCACCAAATGAGTCACAGACCGTGTGTGCTATGAATTCAGGAGGAGAAAATGAGTGTTGTGGGCTGGCTCTGAGACTGTTGTGGCCTTGAATTAGACCTCCGAGGGATGAGCAGGATGGACAGGCGGAGAAAGGGGAGAAGGCGCCCCAGACAAGGGGAATGGGATGGACAGAGAGGCAGAGGGAGGAAATTAGGAAGTTTGACTCGCTCAAGAAGATTTACATAAGGAGCAGTGAGAGGGGAGATTAGGCTAAAGGGGAGGTTTGATCTTTGTAGAAAGCAAGAGTTGGGCTTTGTCATAGGCAGTGGGAGCCACTGAAGATTGAGCCAGAAAGATAGATAATGAAATTTATATTTGGGAAATATTCATCTGGCATTCAGTCATGTCTGACTCTTCATGACCCTATTTGGGGTTTTCTTGGCAGATTTGTCTGGTTTGCCATTTCTTTCTTCAGCTTATTTTACAGATGAGGAAACTGAGGCAAACAGGGTTGAAGTGACTTGCTCAGGATCACGCAGCTAGGAAGTGAATGAGACTGGATTTGAACTCTGGTCCTGGTGCTGTGTTCACTATTCACTCAGTCACCAGCCCAGCAGTGATGGTGTGCAAAGAGACTCCTAGAGTAATGGGGGAGTAGAAAGGGGGAAGAGCCTAGAGGAGGAAGAGCAGTTAAGAGGTTCTGGCAGGAGTGCTGGTAAGTGACTTACCCAAGATTATGTAAGCATGGAAGGCAGGGTTTGAACCCAAGTCCTGTTTCACTCTTTCTATTATCCTCATTGTATCACCGACACGGACGGAACCGATGTTCTATCTGCAAAATGGCGCTGATAATGACTCCCCAGAGATGCTGCTCCAGAGAAAGATGGGGACTTAGGAGGCAGCGTCCCTGATCATTTGTCTTCCTGGTTCCTATCCTTGGTGTGAGAGGGATTTGTAGGGTGAAGACTGCCTGCAGTGGTTCATTCATGTGTCTCTCTCTGCCTCTGTCTGTCTCCCTCCCTCTTCCCCTCTTTTTCTTTTATCTCACTTTTTCTCTTTTATCTCTGTCTCTTTTATTTCTCTATCTGTATCTCTTTTATCTCTCTCTAGCTCTTTTATCTCTCTTTCTCTGTATCTCTTTTATCTGTCTCTTTACCTTTTTGTCTCTTTTATCTCTTTTTTCTGCCTCTTTTATTTCTCTCTCTTTTTTTTCATCCCTTTCTTTTAATCTCTTTTTCTATGTCTCTTTTATCTCTTTGTCTCTTGTATGACTCTATCTCTGTCTCTTCTCTGCCTTTCTGTCTCTGTTTCTCTTCTGTGTCTCTGTCGCTCTGTTGATGTCTCTCTCTTCTCTCCTTTCTCTCTCTGTCTCTCTTTGTCTCTGTCTCTTTGTCTCTGTGTCTCTTCATTAGACACCTGCAACATGGACTCACTGAGAGCCTGAGGACTGAAAGGAGGGAGGAGGCTTTGCTTCATAGTTTTTACCCAGAAAGGGCTCCAGCCAGGGGAACACTTCTTCCTTACTTTGGCACCCCCTGTGGGGAATGGCTTTGGAATTGGGGTGAGGCTCAAGTGCTCGCGCAAAATATCTCTATGGCTGCTCCATCTGCCCCCGGAAAAGGATCTGCCGTGGGCTTCTGGGGAACCCTGGTATAAGCAGTCAGGTTAGCCCGATGGCACACTTAATTATTGCTTTAAAATATGTAAATTGCTGTACAGACATAATCTCCTTTGCATCCCATTGGGACCCTTTCTGTCTTATTATCCCCATTTTATGGATAAATAAAATGAGGCTCCGAAGGTTGTGAGACTAGCCTAGAGCTGGTCCCATGGCTATTAAGTGTCAGTGACAGGATTCTTCCCCTCTCCGAGTGCATCACCTAGCCCCTGCGCCCTTGGAGACACTTGTTATGTATTTGTTACTTTGGAGTCTGTGTGTTGGAAATCAAGAAATTCCAGTTTCATTAATTGCCAGTGAAGCTGCTTCTCCCAGTGGGTCAGAGATCTCTGGCGGAGATCTGTTTTGGAGACAGCACGAGGACATCCCCCCACTTTGACAGGGAGAGAGAACTGGAAGGGGGCTACGATCAGCCTCTGCTTCCTCACTTACCACGGGGCCCTGACCAAATCACATCACTCGCTCATAATCTAAATGGAAATAGCAGTTTCCCCTTTAATGATGTTGGGGAGGGAAAGGAAGGCTTGGAGGCCTTAGTTTTGGAAAAGGAAGCTTCCTGATATGGGAACAAGAGAGCGTGAAAGGAAATTTGTGTCTTAGAAGAGAAAGGTATGAATATAACAAGGAAGGGAGGGTAGGAACAAACATTTCTTAAGAGCCAGCTGTGTATAAGCATTGGGCTAGCACTTTATAGATCTGTCTCACTATGATTTTTATAAAGTGTTTTACATATATTATCTCATCTGATGAATGAATATAAATGATGAATGATAAAGCCTTTATTAAGCACTTACAGTATGCCAGGCACTATATTAAGCACTGAATAAGAAGGAAGGAAACAACCTACTATGTGCCAGGTTCTATACTGAGCATTGGGGATACAAATATAAGACGGAAGGGAACAAAAATTTATTAATCGCCTACTCTGTGCAGGCACTGTATTAAGCACTGGAGATACAAGAAGGAAAGAAACAACCCATTATGTGCGGGGCAGGGAACAAGCCTTTATTAAGCACCTATTGTATGCCAGGCACTTTACAAACATCATCTCATTTTAATCTTCTAAGGAGAGAAGGCGGCTGTTTTACCAGAAGAAGTGAGCCTGGAATGAGTGCTTCCAGCCTCCGGTCCTCCCTCTATGGGATCTTGGGCAAACCCCACTGGTGCGGGGCAGCTAGGGGATGCACTAGCCCTGAAGTCGGGAGGACCTGAGTTCAAATCTTACCTCAGACATTCACACGTCCTGGCTGTGTGACCCTGGGCAAGTCACTTACCCCCATTGCCTCAGCCAAAAAAAAAAAAACAAAAAACAACCTTGGCTGGGTTCCAGAACCCCCAGCACAATCGCTAGCATTCGCAAAGCCCTCTGTCGGCGCCGCCCCCCCAATCTCTGGGACTTTTTCTCATCCCTTGGATTTCTCCCTAGGTCTCAGGCTCCCGGAAAGTGAACAGGTCCCCCTCCCGGGTCCCGGAGGCCCCTCCAGTTCTGGGGTTGCTTTTCCCTTCTCGGGTCGGGTCCTGTCCCCCCCGGGCCCACCCCCGCTGCACCAGCCCGGCCTGCCGGTGCTTCCGGCTTCGGGGAGGGGATGACCGGAGCAGCCTGCTCCGAATCGCTGAGTTTGTTCCAGCCCAGGAGGTGGAGGGAGGAGGAGGGAGCGGGAGGAGGGCTGGGGAGGAGGGAGCCTAAAAGGGGGCCGGGAACGCAAGCAGACACAGCCCCATTTACCAATCCAGGCCAGTTACCTGGCTGCCGGCGGAGGCTCCGAGAAATCCTGCCCTCTGGTTGGCTGCCCCGACCTTGTTGCTATGCGACCACGTAAGCCTTTGCAGCCAGCTCCGAGGCTGGGAGGCAGCTCTGTGCGCCCCCTCCGTCACCCCCCCCCCCCCCCCGCCCCGAACTGAGTCTGTGAGCTCCAGAGGAGGAAATGCTAATAGGGCCAGCGTGGAGGCTTCTTTAAAATAGATCAGAGGGACGAGACACAGACAGATGCGGAACGCTGCCCAGTGACATGGCCTCTGCTGCAGAGCTCCTGCTGGGGCCTGGCACAGACTGGAGCCAGTCTGGGAGGTTCTAGAACCCTCAGTCTGTGCTAGGTATAGTGGTGCTACCTAGAACGGAACTGGTCAGAGCTCAGATACCCCCCAAGAGTGGAACCAGTCTGGGAGGTTCTAGAACCCTCAGGCTAGGCTGGAAAAAGCAATACCTGGAACATTCTTCATCCGAGTTCAGACCCCGGGCTTGGGACAGAATATAACAAGAGTCAATTCGAGAGATTCTCGAACTCTTCGGTGGAGGCTGGGGGTATCGTGGAGCACAAAATGTTCCTCATGAAAGCTTGGGTCCAAGGCAGAAGAGATTCTGAAGCCTTTTCAGGCCTCGTGAGCTACGAACATGGAGAAAATAAGTCTTCATTAAGAGGCCTGGACTTCTGCTGTCCAACTCGGGGCCCCAGTCTCACAGATCAGGCTTAACTTGGACCACGCTCTAATTTGTCATTTATGTCTGTTAAAATAGGCTTCCCTCCCTCCCTCTCGCTGTCTCCCTCTGTCTGTCTTTCTGTCTCTGTCTCTTTTCTCTATTTCTTTGCCTTGTCATTTCTAAAGAAATCTGTTTAAGAGAGAAGGTAAAATTTAAAAAAACAGCTAAGTAGAAGCATAGCTGAATAGGGATCGTGCCTCAGTTTACCCACTTTTATCTGCAGGGCTTGGGAAGGGACTGGGAATAGTCGGGATTCTCACAGTCCCTGGAAACCGAAGCCAGGCTGCAGCCCCGGCTGTGTCTGCTCTTTGCTGCAGCCGGTATTCTCTGAGCCCTCCTGGTTTTGACTCAAGGAGATATGGGGGTCAGTGCCTTCTAGTCAAGAACCATCAACCTGAGAACTCGGCCCTAAGGGGCCAGGCTGAGCCCTTCTCCTTTGCTGATCCGGCAGATGCGTTTCCCAGAGAAACCTCCAGCCGGAGTTCGTTCGGCCGGCCCCTGCCTTAGAGGGTTCTGGGAAGAGTGGGCCGCCCCCCCCCCGAGCCTTGCCAGAGCATCCTGGCTTGGCCCCCCTTCCCTCATCTCCTCCCCCCCCCATCCCCTCTGCCGTTCGCACTCCTGGCCAATGCAGGCGGCTGTGGCAGCCGGGCCGGCTGGAGGGGCTGGGGGGGAGGGAGGGCGCGGGTGCTGCGGCTCGCCAGGACTCACTGCAGATTGCCTGCACACCGAGGTGCGGCAGGGACGCTGATTGGCTTCAGATAGAGCTTGCCCAACAACAGCAACCGGGATGAGGAGAGGCTGCTGTTAGAATTCCCCGGGCTGGAGGGGACTGGGACAAAAAGGGGATTGGAGGTGGGGAGGGGTGGGGGAGAGCCGGAGAGCCCCGGAACCAAGCTGTTCTCGTGTCCAAGGGCTGAGCCTGTGGATGATGAAAACAGGGATTCCACATTCTAGGATTCAGGGAAGAGGCTGAAGAAAATGTGAGAGAGCCACACACACACACAGAGGCTGGGGGGAGAGGGGGAGACAGAGAGAGACACACAGAGAGAGACACACAGAGAGAGACACACACAGAGAGAGACACACACAGAGACACAGAGAGAGAGATGGAGAGACAGACAGAGAGACAGAGAGAGATACAGAAAGACAGAGAGACAGAGACAGAGAGACACACACAGAGACACACAGAGAGAGACAAACAGAGACACAGAGAGAGAAAGACACAGAGAAACAGAGAGAGACAGACAGAGACAGACAGAGAGAGATAGAGAGACAGACAGAGACAGAGGCAGACAGAGAGAGCGCTCTTAGTTTAATGGCTTAGTTTTAAGTTGCAAAGCACTAAGAATAACTAGCATTCATATAGCAAATCTTTTTACAAATATGATCTTATTTGATATGCTGGAAAGTAAGGGCTATTATCACCCCCATTTTACAGATGAGAAAACTGAGGAAAATGGGAGTGAAGTGACTTGGGCCAAATTTGAACTCTGGATTTACTGCAGTGGATAAAGCTCCAGATCTGGAGTCAGGAAATTCAGTTGTTCAGTCTTTTTTTTTTTAAGTCATGTCTGATTCTCTGTGATCCCATTTTGGGTTTTCTTGGCAGAGATATTGGGGTGGTTTGCAGTTTCTTTCTCCAGCTCATTTTATAGATGAGGAAACAGAGGCAAACGGGATGAAGCGGTTAAGGCCCAGCACTCTAGTCACTGAACCACCTATCTGCCACAGTCAGGAAGACCCCATTTCAAATCCTCCTTCATACATTTATTAGCTATATGATGCTGGACATGTCACCTCTTTTTGCCTCAGTTTCTTCATCTATAAAATGTCAGGATAGAAGACATTTGTAAGCCGTAGAGTGCCATAAAATGCTGGCTTCTATTATTCCATGTTATCCCAGTTGGCCCTCATAACAACCCAGTGGGGAAGGTGCCATTGTTAACCCCATTAGGCAGAGAAGGAAACTGAGGCAGACCGAGGTGAAGTGACTTGCCCAGTAGGTCACATAGCTAGAAAGCTCCTGACCTAAGATCTAAACTTAGGTCCTCCCCCTTCATCCAGGGCTTTTGAGTAATAAGAGTGGGGGAGGAGGGAGATAAGCAGTGCCGGAAATTAGCCTCCAGGACTGCAAAGCAGATAGGAAAATGGTTTAGAGGGGGAAGCAGCTTGTGTGTATGATCTTGAGGAAGCAGGAATCTTTATTTTAGCAGAGCTGTATGGCAATGAATTTCAAGAGTGAAGTCTCCTAGAGTCCACCTTCTTAAAGTGTGGCTTGTGACCCCAAATGGAGTCTTATATAACTGAATGCGGAGGTCACAAAATTATGATTTATTATCAGTAAATATTTGATTTGTATACCTATTTTATATATTTATATACCCGGTCATGGAAAAATTTCACAGGCGAAAAGGTGGTGAGTGGAAAAAGTTTTAAAAGCCCTCTCCTAGGCCAGTAGTTTTCAAAATGTGGGCCAGAGAATCCTGGGGCCTCTTAAACTCTCAGAGAATCTACAAATTCAAACTTAGTTTTTATTTTTCATATGGTAAATATCTATATATGCAATCCTCACGAACAAATCCTCTTTGGACAGATCCTCGAATTTTAATAATATAAAGATACTGAGAACAAAAGTTTGAGAATCACTGTTTTAGAGTGTGGATAAATGGACAATGTGAGTTATTCTGACTGGCCACCAACAAGGACGTCCACTATTGTGGCCCATGTATATCTGCCTGAGTAATCAATCATAATCCACAGGAAGGCTTTCCTTTATCTTCCAAAGGTGTAACCAGAGAAATCCGTTCTGTTAAAGTCGTATCCTAAGTAGTACTGAGAGCCATCACTTCAGGTAGAAAATAAGGAAGATCTAGTATTGCTCCTTATCCTACTTGCAAATCAGCTATTGATGGGCCCAATGAGAGAGAGATCTACTCTCTGCTTTCACCTGATTTTTCTGATCCTTTGTCTCCTAGTGAAATGTGGACATTCACCCCACTGGTCACTCAACTGTTGGCAATTTCCTTTTGATTCCCGATGGTTTGGTTTATGGGAAAGTAAGGTCTGTCCAATAAAGAGAAAGTTATATGTGTTTATCATGACTGCAAAATTCACCTCTCCTTCTTTCTCTCTGTTCCAGGGCTCAGCTCCTATTCTCGTAGTCATGGTGATCTTGCTAAACATTGGAGTCGCCATTTTGTTTATTAACTTTTTCATCTGATGAGATTGTCTTAGCAAAAATAACTGTTCTACATACAGATGGGGGAAAAGAGAGGAAAACAAAACATAAAACAAAACAAAACAAAAAGGGAACGAACGTAACTCTGACTGTCCAACAACTTCCAAGTCTTTTCACAGAAGAACAACATGATTGGGTATCACTCACAGTTTGCCTTTTTTTCTGGGTAATGTTTTTTGGATTTTAGCCAAAATTCTTTGCTTGTATAACACTATGCTGTGTGACATGGCAGAAGGTGGCCGACACACCGGCCCTCCCAGCTAGACACGGAAAGAGAAGAGAAGGGATCTCGGAAAATCAACAGCAAAAAGTCAAATCACCTTTGTCATCAACGTCACCATCACGACAAGGAGGAGGAGGACAGAAGCGGCGGCTGCAGAGCGAAGTCCCAGGGGAGCGTCTCATTTCGAGCTGGGTCAAGCAAGGAGAAAGAAGTAACTATCTCCAAGTCACCAGGGTCAGGGTTGGGAGATGGAAAGAAAGGTAGTTCATACTTTCTTTTCGTTCTCCGCTCTGAGACATCCTGTGACGAGCATTTATGGGTTTGGAGCACAGGGAAAGAAGCTGTCTTTTCCCACTGGGAAGAGAAACTAGCCCTTTTTATTCTCTGTAAATGGACACGCACACACACACACATATATATATGTACATGTGTATGTATATATATGTGTGTGTGAATGTGTTAAAGGGTGAGGGGGAAATACATCCCCCTTTTCTACCCATCTAAATTAATTAATCATTTTCCAATACTGCCCTGCTGGCTTTCTCTGAGAAGGCTAAATCCCCGGCCCCAAGCTATACCCTGGGTTTTAACCAAACACAGGGGGTACAGATGCATCTGGACCGACGGTCATTTTCTTTAATTTGGCATCAGATTCCCCAACCCAAGCGTTTTCCCTTGCCTCCTTGTCACCCACACACCAACTCCCGAGGGAACCCACCCGACGGAGGTCCAGGAGACGGATTCAGGTACAGACTGGAGTGTCTAGATGGGAAACCAGGGCAGTTATTCAGAAGCAGAATGAATGCAGTCGGTGTGTCTGGTACATCTTGCCATGGACAGTTTCTGAAATCATGCTTGGGCTCAGAGCATGTGGTATTTTTGCACTTTGTATGCAGGATGTATATTCAGGCTTCCAACATGTCCCTTGTACGCCATCATTGGTAATGACAGCCCCTTAAGGATGTATTGTTTTCTACGATATATGTCACTTAAGTTCATTGATTTTACCATCTTTGTAATAATGCCTGCCTTGATTTCCCCACTGGTAGATATGCATAGTCATTAAAGATGCACTATCCCTGTTCTGAAGCTGTTCGGGTCCCAATGACAGGATCATGTTTTAAAACTCAGTGGCTTAAAAAAAAAAAATTCCCATGTTCATTTAAAAAAAAAAATCTCTACCTCCCCTTTTCCCTAAACACCCCCCCCCCAAAAAAAAACCCACAATGCAAAAACATACAACCCGAGTGTTGTTTCAGTCAGCCCAGGAGGTGCAGTGTTTTTCTGCTTACTCTGCCAGCGTGGCTTGATGATCTGATCCCAGTCGTAGGCTAGCCCGCCACGTGTGACTGTCCCTCTCGGATCACTAGTTATTAGAGCCTTGACATGCCTGTGCGTGTGTGTATGTGGACAGGTTGAGTGTGGACAGATCCACAGACAAACACCTCAGTTCCACATCGGCGAAATCCCTTTGAAAAAAAGGATTCCACATACAACGTTGTTGGGTACAGCCCAGACTTCCGGACTCTGCTTTGCTTCTCTTTAGCTGTTTTTCTGCTCTGTTTGAAGCAGATTTCTTTATTACACTGCACTGGATTGCTATATTTTTAACCAGAAATAAACTAAAGATTAGAGCATGTTCCATTTAAGTTTAGTTCTTTTCCTTACACACTCACACACACACTCACACGACCCATTCTTCTCACAGTTTTGTTTAGTTCAAGGGTCTTTTTTGGGGGAGAGGGTGGGAGGGGACATAGGAGGAGAGAGCATCAGTAATACAAATACATTTCTGACAATTTGCTTTCTAAAGGGATATTACATCTTTTGTACATCTTAATTTTCTGTTCCTCTTTTTTAATATTGATTGGTTGCTGCAGAACCTAAAGTGAACCAAATAAAGATTCTTGTTAACTTGCAGCTCTGAGAATCCTACATGCTGGGATACGTGTTTTGTAATTCTGTTTGCAACTCTTTGTAAAGATTAGCGAGACTTCTTTTGTACATTCCAGTAACTGCATGCCACAAAATGGTACCTACAAATGCAGGTTACATTATTTACATGCAAACACCATACAATATTTAGATATGTATAAAAAAAATCGACAGCACAAAAATGCCTATCATTAAATATGAGAACTAGTGGTTTCATGCCTAGGGATTTCTCACTGGTGACTGACTGTTTTCCATGACCACCATTCCTGGCTGCCAGCCAATTAAATTGCCCCCTCTCCTCCCCCCCCCCCACCCCAATGAATAACCCAGGACTTTTGTTTTGGGGTCATCATATTCACAAGACCCAACCGTTTCCTCTCATTCCAAAAAGAATGAAAGAGCTAGCTCGGATCGAGGCTGTAAAGAGACTGTTTAGGTCTGAAAGACACCTGAAGAATAATTTTAATTGGTTTCCAAAACAATGTGATTAAAAGCAAGGATGACTTGATTAATTGTTGCAGGTTGAGCACTTGAAGACAGCACCTGCTTGTCACACCTTGGCCAGAGTCTCACATTTCCCCAACAGCTACATCACTCCTTATTTTCTTCCACCAACGTTTACAGACTCGCTTCTCTCCATCTCTTGCCTGAGTACACACACACACATGCTTATCTCACTGGAGGAAGGTAAATGAGAATTAGGGGGTGGGTGGGGCAGTATGGAAGCACTCACACTAGCAGCTATTTCCCAGTGGCCCAAAGCATTTAGACATTTTTAATTAATACCCAAAGCAATCCTGTAAGAAAGGTGCCGTTGTCCCTATGCTGCAAATGTGAAAGCTGAGGCACAGAAAAGTGAAAGATTTTCCTAAAAACACCAGATCGACGGATGGAGAATTGGGGGGGTAGGAGGGGAAGGTGTTGAAGAGGAGGGGAGTCTTCCTGAATCATTCTTGGAAACCTGGTTTTCTAAACCAGGGCTTCTCAAATTTTTCCCACTGGTGACCCCTTTTCACCCGAGAAATTTTTATGCCACTTCGGGTATATAGATATATAAAATATGTACACAAATCATTTACTGATAATATAGCATAAATCCGTGACTCCACATTCAGTTATAAGACCCCTTATGGAATTACAAAACCACAGATTCTGATATGTCGGTACAAAACCTACATATTTCAATCAGAGTTAAAAAAAATTTTTTTTTGAAAGCATATTTTAGTAAGAAGCTTGAAAAATCAACAATCCAAGTCATCCTAAAAACAAAGTATTTTACATTGGTCCTTTTAGTTATTCTCTGGACACTTAGCTAAACCCAACTTGTGACTAACTCCAGGTTAGTCCAAAATATATACAAAGAAAACTCGGGAGGAAATGAGTCCTTGGTGAAATCAGATGGAGGAGTACCTGGGAAAGGATTTATTTTTTAAAGGGATTTCTTATATTGTAGAATGGCTTGACTTCTCTGTGCCTCGGTTTATCTATTTTTCTTACCTAAAACTTGAGGATTTTCATGATTTCTATTTCAGATTTATTTGTGCCTTTTGAATTTGATTTCCTGCATAGGAAATGTCTGAATAGTTGAATACCTAAAAAATGCTCCTTATCCATTCTCTGGGACTTGTATGCTGCAGTCTTTGACCAAGATGATATGAATGATGTGATGTATGTAAGGTAGAGTATGGACAAGCAAGGCCTAGAGCCCACAGAAGGTCAGTGAGGCTCCCAGGAAAGGAGAGCAAATATAATTGAGCAGCTCACTAAGGGAGAAAAATCCCAGAAATACAAGGGCTGATGGAGTTTTTTTTTTAAGTGACCCTTATCCCTTTCAAACAAATGTCAACATCCTTTTTTTAAAATTTGTTTTCTGAATCAAAACCTCCTGAGCATGGTATGATCTCAAGCCAATTCACTGAGATTTCTCATAGCCACTGCAGCGGAGGTATTTGGTGAAATCACAAGAGTTAATTACATTAACTCAATTCTGGCCTCCAGATGTTTCGTCCTCTGCTTTGTGAGGGCAAAAGAAATTATAGGCCACCTCGTGTGGAAAATGACCAAATAGAGCCCCGGTGTTGGATGGTTGCAGTGGGTAGATAGCGCTCTTGTAGGGGATGCACAAGCTGGAGTTGTTTGTCATTCAGTTATGAAAAAGACTTTCTGTAAAACAGGGATTAGCGTGTTATATCTCAAGTAGAGTTTTTGTCCTTGAGATACCATCTTGTAAAAATGAAAAGGGACAAGAGGAAACCTTGCAAGGCCTGCTAGTTCATCTCCTACTTTCCAATAATATTAGCTAAGCCATTTGAGATGGCTCATCAGAGGTGACCATTTTGATATTTCACTTTGTTTCCCCATATCTCATTTCGAATGTCTTTATGGTACACACATCTAGCTTGTTTCTTCTTCTTCTGCCTTTAAGCACAGATGGAACTAAAGGTTATCATCCTTTGTGCAGTAATTTGTATTTCCTCACTTAAATCCCGTTTCTTTAACTTTTTTTTAAATAAAATCTGTCTTCCAATATTTATGCCTTCCTTTAGTTCAGGGAAAGTAACTATGGGGAAGGTACCTCTCTAAGATTGTGCAAAATATCCACTCCACTAACTTTAACCAATTACTTGACCTGGTGGAGAAGAAATGAATACCAGCATTTTCTCATACCAAGTTAGGATAGAGAAGGGTTCTCAACCTTTGCGTCTGATGAAAGACCCCTTCTCAGAATAACACTTTTAAATGCCTCAAATAAACATGGGATTACAAAGGAAACCAAAGGTTAGTGAAAATTTAAATATTTTCACAGACTCTCCCAGGTTAAGAAACTGAGATAGATTAATTCTTATGATAGATATTCAACAATCACTCCCTGGGGCAAAGAATTTGCCTGTTATTCACTTAAGAATAAAAGCGGTCAAAAATCCAGTTAAAGGAAAGTATATAGAAAGCCGAGGTCAGCCTAAGGTATTAGTAATATTGCCTCACATCTGGCTGTCAGTGTTACCAAGATATCACCCAGAATTAAGAGTAAACAAATTAATCCTTTGACACATAAGTCCTGAGCAGCATTGCTAAGACTGCCTTAAATGATGCAAGGGGAAGAAAAAACCATGCAGTTGCCTTGAATTATGCAATGCCCTTGAAAAACATAACCTTTTCAGGCATGTAGAAATATATGAGAAGACTAAAAATATAGGGATCCATAGATGATAAGTTGGGACAGGCGATGAGAACCAGCAGTTGTCCTTATGATTTTGTGTCCAGGCACAACGGGGAAGGTTTTGGAGGGCTCTCTGCAAGCTGAAAATTTTGAGAAAAGGTGGCTACCACCGTCTTAAAGAGTTGATTCTATTGTTTGATGGAGACTTTCAGGTTAAAAATCCCTTGATGGGCACATCGGTAACAGAAGAGATTATTTGGCTCTTGTACACATGGTTTAATACCTTGCCTACAGAGAGGGACTGATTGTATTGCAAAATTAGGGCCTGCTTGAGAGAAGCAGATAGTGTTTGTTTCAGTGCATAGTACCAGATTGGAAGCACCAGAGGCATTATTTTTTTCTGAGCCTTTCCTATGTCAGTCTTTGTGGGCAGATGGAGGAGCCTGAAATCAGGCACAGACCCAGTACTTTGCAAGGAAAAGGCCCTGGCTGTAAGAGTCAGCTTAACATCACAACTGCTTCCCTTGCTCTATTCAATTCAATACTTTCCAATTATTTACTGAATGACTGTTACTTGCAAAGTTCTGGCCAGTGTCTCAGACCCACAATGACAAAGGTCAAAGTAGAGAATGGGTGCGACTTTACATCCCTACCTCATTTCTTGCTATTTTTCTACTGTTAGTTGGCAGAATGAAGATCTCGATTCTGGAGGAAAAAATGAGATTTTAGTGGGTTACAGAATCGATGGGTCCACAGTGAGATATGGCAATTCAAAGAACTCTCATGAACTCAGGCTGTATTGAAAAGCATAGAATTGCACTGCCCTCTATCCTGATCAGTCACACCTGAAGTATTATACTCAGTTCTGGGTGCCATCGTTTGAGAAGGACGTTAAAAAGTTAAACAGAGTGTTGAGGAGGACCTCAAAGTTCATGCCATATTGAGCAAAAGTAGGATGGGTTGGTCTACAGAAGGAAACACTTAGGAACCATTGGCTGTTTTTGGAAGGGAGAAGAGACTTGTTTGCTTAGTGGATTCTATTTACAGAGGAAGATTGAAGCTCAGTTTAAAGATAAATGATCACAAATAATTAAAGCTGTTAAGCATATCAGGTAAATTTCCTTATATTTAAGAGTAGAGGTGGCTATATATGTATAAAACACAAGGTTTTGTACCCAGGTGAGATGGCCTCTGAAGTCTTTCTCTCCACATATAACAAGGTTTCGTACATAGGTGAGAAAGCCTCTGAGGTCTCTCTCATTCTCCTGGGGAAGGTATACTAAATTTCCTCTCACTGGAGATGTTCACCGAGGAGAGATGACCACCTCTTGACATGTAGAGATAGATTACTCTTCAGATATGGGTTGGGCCCCCCAAGATCCCTTCTGATATTTACTGACTCATTTCAGGAAACATTTTCATCATCAGTCACATATTCAGAAACAGAGTAAAATCAATAGTCTCCTTGAAACAAAAAGTTTGGTCATTTTGTTTCTGTTTTCCATTCAAAGAGGCTTAGTGGGGCTGAAGAGAGCTAGGGATTCATGACATTTTCCTTAGCATCTTTCTTCACGAGGTTATTTTCTACTTCCCATCCCTCTCCTGTCAAATTTATGTGGGTTTCCACCAACCGCTCTTGTAAACTCTTCCGTGGTGGCTAACATTTTTAAGGCAGCTAGGGGAGTCTTGACCTGTATATGGGGCATAGTCTCTACCCCTAGACAGATGCTGTTCCCTCCATCCTGACATCTTGAAAAGCTTTCCTTTCTAATATCACAGTAATCCCCCCCATCTCATTCATAACAAATAGCACAGAGACTTCCACTTTCTTTGTATGAAGACCCCACTAAGGATATAATTTTGCTCCCATGTCCAACTCCTCTCCATATCGATAACATTTAGAAAACTAAAGATTCCTTGTCGGGAGTCCTACGTCCAACATTCATTGGAGTCAGAGGAAAAGAAATTTTCCCTCTGAAATTCATATGGATGATTCCTAATGTAAGGAGATGTTCTTCAGATGATTTCTAACGTCAATAAATGCCCCATGACAGAGCCCATATTCTGTGGCTGGAAGGGAAAATCTCTAACCAGCCAGATGGCTTCTCTCAACAGTAGAGTCAGCCTCAGGGGAACAGGACAGTTCATCACCCATATGAAGTGACAGAGATGTCTGAAGGAGAAGCAGCCGCTTATCTTTTCCTTAGAAAGGATAGAGCTGCTCACTTACACAGCGGCTGGATGTCACCGCTGCCGAAAGGCAGAGGACATCATATAATCTTCTGTTTTTTGCTGCAACAAGACTCCAAAAGCCAGAGCCTCCACCATGTTAGCGAACCCTGCTCAGCCCATCCCTCTATTTCTCTCTCCAGCTCTGGAACGTCAGCTTTCTCACTTCAGATTTTCCAAAAGCAAGTGAGACCTGCCCAGTTTAGCACTGTCACTGCCGTAATCAGAAGAGCTGTGACCTGCACTTCCACCTACTGCTGGGTCTTCCTGGGGGAAGGGAGGTCTGGGGCAAGACGGGAGGGAGAGGGGCAAACCAGGGCCCAATGCTGCAGATTCAGATCAACCCTTTGTCTAGTTCTATTTCTCATGCACATTTGCCAGCTCCTATTCCCCTGTTCCTATTCCCTGGAAGCAGGAGCTTCCTCTTAATACTCATGGCGTCATTTCCTTATTTCTGGTGCCTATATGACTTCTGAGGTTCAGACTAGCACCCTACTGGACACAACTTATTTAGCTGCATTTTTGCATCACGTGCCCACCCAAAGTAACCCGCTCTAAAAAGAAAAACCCAATCATCCTTTTGGAAAGCTGCATATGAAAACTTGATCATACACTAGACATGAAACCACTAACCCTTACATGGATGCCTTTTTGTGACTCCTTAAGTAAACAGTCTAAATCTGCATTTTTCTTTTTTCTGGTTCTGTTCTTTTTTTTTTTTTTTTTCTGGTGCATGTAAACTGTTTGCTGATACAGTGCAATTATTTTGTGCATTGACAAAAAAAAAAAAAGGGAATGTTGAATATATTCTGATTTTTTTTCTCATTGATGAAGTGGCTAAAAAAAGTTACCTCGGCCTTTTTTTCTTTTCTTTTAGCTGAAAGAAAATAGCTTGGTTACTTAAAAAATGATAATAAAATAATTTTCTTTAATGAATGTAATTGCTTAAATCATCCCCTTATTCTGCATTGAACCACATGATGAAGGGACACTGTCAAGATGGAAAGAAATCTTTTGCCCACTTTGGTAATAAATATCATAAATTACACAAAATTTTGAGAAACTGGAATCTTTTCCTGATGACCAACAAGCTATTTCCTCACTGCCTTTAATTCTCTGCGACCTGCTTTTGCTTTGTGGGGAGTTTTGCCAGTGGCCCATGTCAAGTAGATGGCACAAATTTGTCCTCAAAGGATTGAATCTGGATTGACAGTGTCCCTTTAAAAGGTCTTTTGAAAAATGTCTAGATTTCCTGAAGGAATACTGCAACAAACTTTAGCTAAGAAATAGTAGATGCCATCTTTAGTCCCAAAATAGTGATCATTTACATTTGTGATCTAACAGACATCCATGAAGAATTTATTGCATTCAAGACACTGTGCTCCACATGGCAGGGCAATATAAAATGAATGACAATAATAGTTGATAATAATATTAACCAACATATTAGCAGTGTCTGGCATACTTTAAGTGCTTAATAAATGCTTGTTTCCTTCCTAACATTTTTATGATCATAGGTTACTTCTCTATGCCTCAGTTTCCTTGTTTGTAAAAATGGGGATAAGATACCATTTATACCGTCTACCTCAATTATTGTGAGGAAGGCACTTTGGAAACTTTAAAACACTATGGAAGGGGTAGTGAGGTGGTGTAGTGGATAGAGCACCAGCCCTGAATTCAGGAGAACCCAAATTCAAGTGACCCTGGGCAAGTCACTTAACCCCAATTACCTAAGCAAAAAACAAAACAAAACAAAGAAAAGACTATGGAATGGGAGATATTATTTAGCTTCTTAGGCTCACACACACCATGTAGAGTAAGGTTATTAGGGAACCCATTTTACAGATTTATTCACTTAGCAATATTAAGCACTACCACCAGCAAAAAAAAAAAAAGACCTGGTTCTCACTACTCCAGGAGCTTATAATTCGAGAGGATTCAACATGAACACAAATATAATAAAAGATGGTGAATGATGCACAAAAAAAAAAAAAATGGTCAGTGTGTTGAAGAGATTATTAATAGCTCTATCATTTACAAGGTGCTTTAAGGTTTGCAAAGTTCTTTACAGTTATCTTATTTGGTCCATATAATGACCCTAGGAAGTAGTCACTATTATCTCTTTTACAAATGAAGAAACTGAGACAGACCGGTTTATTGTCCATGATTATACAAGTACTTCAGTGTGTGAGGCAGAATTGGAAACTTTAGCCTCAGTGATCTCAGCAAAGATCAGAGGAAGAAACTAAGGCAGGTCATTATGTTTCAAGTGGCTCCTTACCTTCAAGGAACTGCACCCATTTTCATTTTAAGTGGATCTCATCTTTCATTTGAAATGATTTCCTTCATAAGAGAATATAATCTTCCTCACAGGATAGAGAAGCTGTCTTTCCTCCTGCACCCTCCCACCAGACTTAAATAGGCCTCCAATGTTGTTTTTCTTCTGGGTAATTCTTGGGGCATACTGCACAGGGTTTCAAAGCCCTCTCTTTGGAGAAAAGAAACTACCTGTCTTACCAGATTCTCCTTTTCCTATGCCCTTAGTTTATGTCAGCCAGGAATCTCATCTGTTAAGCCAGAAAAGCCTCATGCTACCAAATTCAAAATCACAATAATTTAAAAATCCAAATCAAAACATTTCCTGGGCAGTTATCCAACAGGCATAAGGATATAGTGCTAGGGCCTGTTTATATTTTAAAAGCCACACTACAGAGGGTGGGGGGAGAAGGCACAAGTCTTTATAGTGTACCTACTCTGTGCTAAGTGCTACTTACAAATAATATTTCCTTTCACCTTCACAACAGCCCATTTTTATACTCAAGAAACTCTAGACAGAGTTAAGTGACTTGCCCAGGATTACAGTTAGTGTCTGAGGCTTGTTTGAATTTAGGTTTTCCCAATTTCAGGTACAGCTCTCAGTCCACTTGCAAGCCCAGCTAACAGGACCTTGGAGCAAGCTGTACTTATTCCAGGCCAAACCCAACTTAGCTCAGGTATTCCCACTTTCCACTGAGAGACTGGATTATTTCCTGATCTTTACCAGGAAGGGGAAAAAAAAAAAGATCAAGGAAGAGAAGGAGTATTATAGGTCTAAGCAACTGAGAGCGACAGGGTGGTTTAGGATGGAAAGAATACTGGCTTTGGATGCAGAGGACAGATTTGGAGTCTCACTCCTGCTACTTATTTGCAGAGACTTCAGGCAAAATCCCTGCCCAGGTCTGTTTTTTTCTTGTCCTCCAAATAATAGGTACTATTTGCATAGTGCTTTAGGGTTTGCAAAATGCCAGGAGATTACCTCATTTTATTCTGAAGGTATTACAATTTTACAGGTGAAGAGAATGAGGTTAAGTGATTTGCCCAGATACCTAAGTATCAGGGGAAACAAAGCTAATAAGTATCTGGGGAAACTTACAGCTAATAAGTATCAGGGGAAACTTACAGCTAATAAGTGTCAGGGGAAACTTACAGCTAATAAGTATCTGGGGAAACTGACAAGCTAATAAGTTTCTGTGCAGTTCTATCTGACTTTATGACACTTGGCAAAAATAATTTAGTATTTTGCCATTTCTTTTCCAGCTCATTTTACAGATGAGAACGCTGAAGGCAAATAGGATTTATCTGGAGCCTCACAGCTATTAAGTGTCTAAGATCAGATGAACCTGGATCCAGACCTCTATCCACAGCTGCCCCATTTGAAAGTATCTGAGAATATTGAGAATCTGAGAGTAGCTAGTTCATTTCTGGGGCAAGATCTGAACTCAGGTCTTCCCAACTGCAAGGTCTACATGCTATCTAAGGCACCATCCAGCTGACATAAAACTGCAGTTCTTTCCAGCTCTGCACTTTGCTTCAAAGGTTCATTCTTTCAAAAAAGCAATTCACCACAATGAAGAGCACCAATGTCACAGTATACAAGAGAGTCATTCTGTAGGAGGGGAGGGAGGAAATGCCCTGCTCCAAGATCTGGTTTTTGATACATTCAGGTGATGAACTGTTATTTTATTTATGAAGGACCAGGTTATTATAAATGACCATTTATCTTACTTCATTTATTATAATCAATAAATATTCCGATTGATCCAACAAATAACTAATTACCTTATATTAGAAGACTGGTACCTATGATCCTAGTAAAAATAAGAGTTTTTCTATATATAACATTGACTTCCTGGTTTTAAGACACTTAAGGGAAATGAATTCTAGTAATCATTAGGACATGGAGCCATTATTTCAAATAGGTATTCAGAACAAGTGTTATCTCCTTTTCTCATGAGAACCCTTAAACTATTTGAAGACT
Organism: Antechinus flavipes; assembly: GCF_016432865.1. Taxonomy (NCBI): domain Eukaryota; kingdom Metazoa; phylum Chordata; class Mammalia; order Dasyuromorphia; family Dasyuridae; genus Antechinus; species Antechinus flavipes. The sequence continues at coordinate 53,320,490 of NC_067399.1, read as the reverse complement.
TTTCTCATTGAAGTCTCCAGGATAAATATTCATTCCCTGGTCTTCCTTGTTAATCCTTGGATGGCAAGCCCTCTCACCACCTGATTTACTTTCTTCCACCAGCTGATGGTCTATTAGTGGACTCTTGGAGTTGGGGATGTTAGTACATAAGATTATTTTTCTAGTACTGGAAAAGACCTTAAGGATCACCTAATCTGAATTCCTTATTTGACAGATAAGGAAACAGAGAGGGAAGGTGTTTTGCCCAAAGTTAAATAAGGGGATGCTGATCAACGTTTAACAATCAGCAACTCATCCCAAATATACTTTAAGCAAACTTCAAGTTTAATTTGCATTATGCTGTCTCCATCACTTTCTCAAAACAATAAAACAAATCCCAATTTGTAGCATTTGCTGATTTTCTAAAGTACAAAAAAGCTCATAGTGAAAATTTAACAATCAGTGTGAGTTGGTACATCTTTAAGATGTTGAGAAGCAAATTTTGGCTCCATCACATCACAGTGGATAGATATTGGACCTACCAGCAAGAAGATCTCACTTACTGGACAGGTCACTTAACCTTTGTCTACTTTCATTCTGGCACTTGTGAAAGGGGGATGAATAAAAACGACCATCTCCTAAGGGTATTGTGAGGATAAATGAAATGTCAGGAAGTGTTTTGCAAATTGTAAAGGGAAATGTTAGCTATGCTTACTTATTACTGAAGCTGTCCCAAAGTGGAATGGACTGCTGGATGACCACTTGCTAGGAATATTTGAGAGATTTCTGTCCAGCTACGGGTTGAAGCATCTACAGTTCTGAGGTCTGAAACTGCTCCAGCTGACATGAATCGAGCTTCTCCTCTTTTCTCTTCACATCAGTGGCAAACCATGCGGGTCCTTTCTTTTACCCTCAGGCCATTTTTTATATCAACTCATATCACAATGACCAAATTCAATTCTTATTTTATGCTAATTATATTTTAAGCTGGGTGTCTCTTAACCTGACCTGAGGAACCTTCTGGAAACACTCATACCCCCCCGAAGTATGACTTACTATGAGGTGCCCTTTCTCCAACATGGGGTACTCCCAAACCTCCCTTCCTCTAACTTAACCCCCTACATTTGGAGAGCAATAACCCATTTACTCTATGGACTTCCTTCATTTAAGAACTCATTGAAAAATCTGAACAGAGATTAGAACCTGCCATGATCAATCCCACTAAAATAAAAGACCTCTGAATAAAAGATATTTCCAAATCTTAGCCATTCTATTTGATTTATTTCAAGAAATAAATTTCTTGAAAATTTATTTTCAAGAAAATAAAAAAATTTCAAGAAAATTACAACTATAATTTCCCCAACCAAGTGATTTGAATGATCACTTGGAATTTATTTTAATAGGATTTAGTCTATATAATCAACTTGATGTGTGTGCTATTGTGAGCCAGGTAGAGAACTGACATCCATCAGTTGTTTATTCACTGATGAATCCTTCTTTGCAATCTTTTCTCACTAAACCTTCCAAGGGAGGAGCTGGTCTGTATTTAACTTCTCTATGTCCCCAACTACACAGATGATGCCCCAAAGATGGGGAATGGGAAAAGGAAAGAATATAGGGTTCACAAATGTGATAATTAACAACCGAATGGGATTTGGGAGAGGAGGGTACAGGGCAAAAATGCTAGTAATTACCAAGATGAACCAAATGAGGTGGACAGGGATGAAAGTTCAGGCTGAGTCTCCTTGCTGACACTGGGCTTGGCCACGTAAAAAGCAGAAATCACTTTTTAGTAATGGCATAAGATGAAGGAGTTCTTGGCTTTTTTGCTGGTTATTCATTACCATGAACCACTGACTGAGCATTAAGTATATTCTGCTTGGCAAACCAACCCACTGATGAGACAAAATAAAAGACAGCACATTTTCTGCTGCTCCCTCACTGAACACTACGGATTCTATTCTTGGCTATCTCACAACCCCGTATAGTATTTTTACCTCTCCCCTGCTGTTTGCATTTAAGGTGCTTCTTTATCAGGGATGTTTTAATCATGGCAATTAAATGGTACAGGCAGCTCGTTTTATTGAAGCTTGTTTATTTAATCTTCATTGGGTCCTAATTAGCCTCTTTCAGTCAAGGGGACAGACTCTACTGATAACCTCACAGAAAGGAAAGAAAAGACACTGCTGGCACCATTTATACAATAAATGTGTCTTATGGTGAGTGGCTCTTGTCTGTGTTTGATATGGCCGACTCCATAAAAGCCTTTTCCTGCTCTGATTCTTGTGGAGAAAGAACCGCTCTGCAGGAAGAAAACATGTCTCTGACTGATAGAGGGAGATCAATGCCCAGGAACAGATCCCAATGACAGGATCCCTCCCTCACCAGCCCCCAGATACATCACAACAAAAAGTAACGGATATAATCATCCCTGGCCTGCCTGCTTTCTAAGGCTGCTGGGAGCAGCGAAGTAGTGACACAAAGGCTTACGGATGGTAGTATTGTTATGGGGCAGCTAGGAATCAGGACTACCTGGGTTCAAATACAATTTTAGACACTAGTTGAGTCATTTCATCTGCTTATCTTATTTTAGTTAATGAAGATGGGGATACAAAGAGCACCCACCTCTAAGTGTTCATACCTGGAGAACAGACCTCGTTACAATGAGGTTGACATGAATAAATATAAATATAAAAATAGAATCCTACAGGATGTTAGTGTTGGAAAGGACGTTAAGAGATCTAATCTACTCATTCTATAAGTAGATAAGTAGACTGAGGTTAAAAGAATTGATTTGTCCAAGGTCCCAAAGACAGAGGGCAAAATGCAGTCCTGATGCAAGCATGTAGCAATGGCCATCTTGTCTTATATGCGTGGGGATTGCTATTGAACAAGTCGGCTATGATCTGTACCCTTGGAGCCTGTCTCTACTCGGGCCCTGAGCTGTGTGGGCAAGTACTAGTGAAGCTTGAGCTGGATAGCTGGGCAATCCTCAGGCCTACCCAACACTCTATTAGGATATGGATATGACCCTGCATGGGATGATCTCTATGTTAAATCCTCTTCCAACTCTGCCCTATGAAACACTGCCCAGAAGCTTGGCCACAACCCCAAGCATTCACATTTTCTTTTATCCCTGTGTTAGGCCAAGTATTTTTCAAAATGTTTTTCTGCAACAAGCAGGATGACTGCTGGCTAACAAATGTGACTTGCTATTAAAGACTATGAATTCTTACATGGATGTGTCTCCCCCCCCCCCCCCAAAGATTCTATTATTTCACTCCTAATGCTTTCGCATCAATTATGCAAATAAAAATGGTGCTGCTGTCACTGACCTAATATTAACTGTGTCCTAATGGCACCACAAAAGCTCCTACACATTTGTAATGGAATGTCCTATTCTTGTGAGAATCCTCAGTTAGCATTTATGAAACACCCACTGTTTATTAGGCTCTCTGTCAAGAACTAGATGGAAACAACAACCAATTCCACCGGGTCAGTCTTTCCCTTGTGGGGGATTACACACTATCATCATCATTCAGGAAAACGAGACAACCAGCAGGAAGGACCCCTAAAGGAACAACTGGGAACAAGAAGTAGTTGAAATAAAAACTGAAAATTAAGTTTGGAACTGTGGTAACCACCAAAGCACGTGACACCAAGAAAAGTAATGAATGTGGCACCAAAACACAGTTCAAAGAGAATAAGAGAGCGAACCAAATAAATCGCTTTATTTTGTGGACAATTATTAGAGTCCAACCAACCTTGGGTCTGCTTCTTGAGGGTTCAGAGGTTAAATGTGTGGAAACCTCCCAGTTTCTAGAGAATTGAAGAATAAAACTGTTTCCAATACAAACTTCTTGTTTCTATAGAATGAGAATACCCAAAGGTTTCCTAGCCTCCTTGTAGCTCCTTAGGAGCTTTTCATCGTCCTTCTTCCAAACCCTTTATGTACAAGGTCTGGCTCTCATTCCCGGCCAATGGGAAATTTGCTGCTCCATGCATGGCCCTAATCCTGACTGCTCACAGGAGAGCAACCGAGTGACCCAGAAGTGCTGGTCCTCCCAGGGCTTTACAAGGACCTTGTAAGCCACTTAGCAATGGGCCCAGTTTATGTAGAAATAACCTTTTCAAGAATGTTAATGACATCAGCTGTATTTTGCCATTCTGAGAAGCAAACACCAATTTTTGTCCTTAAACTGCATCATCATAAAAAGTCTTGGCCATGGCGTGGGCAACTTTGATCACCTTCTTCTCCTTTGCATCAGGCCCCATGTTGTTCCGGGCGATCCTGACCCAATATGCTTCAGTCCGAGGCAGATAGTCAATGTATTTTTCATTAGGCTCAATTGCTGGGTGCTGATCGCCTTCTGACAATAAAGAAGAGGGAGGAAGAAAGAGGGTTCAGTTGGCGAAGAGCAGGTGAAAGGCACTTGGGAAAAAGTCCTGAGCACAAACCAAGTCATGGAGCATGCCAGGGGCTGCAGGGAGGGAGGGCCAAAGAGGAGGGGGTCTCTGCCGCCTCCTCTGCTCTCGCCAGACCGTGCCTGCAGAAACTCTGCACTGAGAAGAATGTTGGTAACCTGGACACTGTCCTCAGGAAGGCAATCAGAGTGGTGGAGACCTCACTGCCCTCCAGGACGAGGACAATGGAGGAAGTCGGTATTTCTAACCTGTCGAAGTCCGAGAGGGAACGTGACCACTGCCTTCAGCTAATGGAAGTCTGGTGTAAAGAGGGGTCAGACATGTTCTATTTGCCCAAGGGAGAATCAAATTTAGAGACTCCACCTGAGGAAAAACTTAGGGGCTGCTAGGAGGTGCCGCAGTGCACAGGGCCTGGGGTGAGGAAGACCCAAATTCAGATGTGGCACCAGCTGGGTGACCCTGAGCAAGGCCCTTCATCCCGTCTGCCTCAGTCTCCTATCATAAAATGAGCTGGAGAAGGACATGGCCAACCGCACTGGGATCTCTGCCAAATGGGGTCACAAAATCAGAGCTGGGCAGGTCTGGAACAGCTGAACACAAGCAGAGCTATCCAAAAATGGTTCTAAATCAGCGTCCTGATTTAGGAAATGGTGGGCTTCCCCAGCCTGAGGATCTTTTAAATCACAATGGGCAGCTCCGCAGAGGGTATTCTTGCTTTCCTAGGCATTGAACTAGACTGACCTCTCAAGTTCCTTCTGGGATTCTGAACTTTTTACTTTCCAAAAGAAGACAACAGAACTTTCTAGATAGCCAGTACTTACCTAGTGTACTTTAAATTATCTGTTTTATAAATCCGCCTTTATGTCCCATTTTTGAGCAAAATATCTATTGCACAAAAGCTACACTTCTGATAAAAAAGAATGAAGTAACAAAACCAAAATGGACGGCCCCTTCCTCCCCATGTTTTTTTTTTTTTTTGCAAAGCAGTATTGCACTTGTTTTAGGCTGTGCACAAATTTCTCCTGCTTTGGCGAGTCTACCAGGAGCAACCACACAAAGTCCTGATTTGCAGACTCAGCCAGTATGTCTTCACTCCTTGCTCTGCAGCATTTTCAAGAAGGACTCTCACCCTATCAACAAACCTTCATCTTGCCCCATCTTTAGACGGCCCCGGCCAACCCTCTCCCCAAATACCAGAGGCTTCAAAGATGAATAAGCACATCCCTATTACCTTCATCCTCTTCACTTTCTTCCTCTGTTTCCTCATCATCTTCTTCCTCCTCTCCCCCTCCTGCTCCTTCTACTTCATCTTCATCTTCTGAGTCGCTTTCCTCCAACCATTCCTGAGTTTCTTCAAGAGCAAAATCAATCAATCAACCAAACAATCAATAAAGCAAAGACCCAGAAATATCAAGGGATAACTGCAATACATACTCTCAACAACTTATTATTAAGGAAATAAATGATTTGAAATCTAACCCTCCCATTTTTGACCACCACCTCCCTTCATCCCCCAGACCCTGACTTTTCAACGTCTGATTAAATGAGAAAAGGATAGTGAAACATGGGGACACTTATGTGAACCCTTAAAAAATTCCCAAACAACATTGCAAAGATCAGAAATGAACAGGTATCAAACAGCAAATTCATAGTTGGGATGGGAAAAGAATTATTTCTCTGCTGGAACCCTAAGCCTGCCTGCTTGCTCTGACATGCCACAGAGGAATTCTGCTTTTAACTAGCAGCAAAGGAGCAGGGAGGGAAGAGAAGAAAAGGAGGAAGAAGAAAAAAAAGGCAATTTTTAAAAAAATAAATTCTGAGGACTAAGTCCATGTGCAGAGATCTAGATTTATAGAGAGGGCAATATGATAAGCTTTCAGAAGTTAATAAAGAAGCAAATTGGTACCTAAGGAGAGAAAGTGTGAATCGTCCCATCTAGAGCTAATCCTCATACCTCCCCCTGATTCCCCAGGCAAAAAGGAGGGGCTTATTCCTATGGGGAATAATGTTGCTAATATTCCAAAGGGCTGGGAATTTGGTTTAATTTCATTTTAAGGGTTTTTTCCCCTCCTTTAATAATCTTCCATTAATTTATATAGACTTGAGAGCTCAAAATCTTTTAATAGCACTAACTCTAGGGAAATGAAGTCTGAAAAAGCTGACTTGGCTGGTCAAAATTAGAGCAGCTTAGTTTTGTTTTTTTATATACACAAGCACAATGACCATTCCATAGACAAGTATATAACACAGCTGGATATACCTCATAAATTCATGTTCTCCATGGTATGAACCATGATTGTGCTAGCCACATGCCCAATCTTCCTGTCCATCCATAGAAGGAGAAGGAAGGGATATACTGGCCCACTTTCTGTTGGGGGTTCTGCCATTGATGGAGATGTGCTCACCACATCATGGTGAATAACAACTGCTCTATGCTACCCCAAGTCAAGTAACAGAAACATGTAAGGGAAGAGCGTCTAAAAGCAAGGGTCACTAGAGCGTGGTGCAATGCTCCAAGTGGGATTCTCAATTCCCCGCAGTCTTACCACCAACTTTCAGGAAGAGAGAGTGAGTGGTCCACGGAGGGCAATGTGAGCCGAGTTCCTGGATTATAAAATAATTGACCTCACAGTCTGCTGATTCTGTTACCTTTCTTTCCTCTCAAAATAAGAGATACAACCTGTCTTCCATCTTTCAGCTCTCCCACTTGCACACTCCAATACCTTCCCCTCTCTAATCTGACCGGCCCATTCCAAGCTCTGGGGACTGACTGCTTCCATAAGTTTGCCTTATCATCTGCTATGTTCAACTGTAATGACTTTACATTATTAATATTTCATTATTAAAAAGCAGGTGCTTTCAAGGCCCCCTCTTTGCCCACATTCCATCTTACAATATCCACATTTTCTCAGGATCCCTCAGTTTCCCAGGTTTTCACTACTGTGGTTTGTTGCTCCTCTGAGCAAGGAGGGCGGTTTCCCATTTAGCTGCCCATCTGCCCCTTTCTCATTCCAGGTAGGAAGGAAGAGATGCCCTGCCTATTGATTTTTCTTCATTCTTTAGTCCTGAGTCTCATACAGGAGTAGCGAGCTACCTGAATCCTGGACAATTTTCTTTTAGAAAAAGGTTAAATGGAAACATGAACACTGATGAGTGGAGAATCAGGAGACATTTCAGAACTGACAATAAAGAAGTCAAAGTTACAAGTATAGAAAGATTGCTGGAGACTAATCTATGCCAAGTTTAGTCCTTGTGAATAAACATGGCAAGTGTCTGACAGCCTAAGGCATAAGGCCCCAGCTAAGATCTGCTCCCATCAGCCCAGCCCCAAAAGGCCACCGCTCAGTTAACAACAACAGTCTGATCCGCAGTTAACAACGGTCCTGTCATATTACTAACTATAGATATCTAAAGACACCAGAACACGGAAATTGAATTTTTAAAATATATATTTCATTCTATCAGTCTGTCTGTTCCTCAAGCTTAGACTTTTGACAGATGAAGGAAAACTGAATAATGATGAATTGGATTATGGTGGGGAATGAGTAACAAGATGCTGCTAGAAGGGTTGGGATAAAAGCAATTCCAAGGCCTTTGAGAAGCCTATCTCTTTCCCCCATCACTCCCCTCTGTCACCCCTCACCATCACCCCGTCTGTCTCCACCTTCACCCCCTCTGTCTCTCTCCTGTCTCTCCCCATCATCACCCCCTTTTTTTCTTTCTCCACCATCACCCCCCTGTCTCTCCCCACCATCAGCCCCTCTCTATCTCTCCCTCTTGTTAACCTTGCCCATGGCTTACTGGGATCCATCTCCACCAAGACCTTCCATTCTTCCATCTTGTGCAGATCAAGGCAGTAGAAATCATTGAGAGTGAACTGACGGTCGCCTGCTTCGAACATGCCCCCGTAGACGTAGAGCATCCCTTGCTTCACGGCCAGCATTGCATTTGAGCGAGCACAGGGCTCGACCACAGGACTGCCAGCCTCGTCGGAAGCCTCCTCCTCTTCAGACTCGGACGCCGCTGACGCCACAGAGACAGGGATCACTTGTTTAATGGTCATGACGGTCCCGTCCTCAGCCACCACCTCTCTGATCTCCTCCCGCGGCCCCTGCGTGGCGGCGGCCTCCTCGCCCTGGCTCTCAGCGCTCTCGGGCTCTGGCTTTTTGCCTCGCCGGCGTTTTTTCTTCTCTGCCTTAGGGCCCTATGGGTAAGATGAGAGGAAAGCTCATGAATGGGCTGCAACAAGCTTTACAGTTGTATACGAAGCAAACAAGGAGAGACCCAAACACCAGGCTGTTCACTCCTTCGGGCTCCTCCCTGCAGGACACACTGCAAACCTCAGTGACTAAGGCCTGCGTTTGGTGACAGACAGGGACTGACAGCACCAGACAATGAGGAGCCGGCCCTATTTATTCAGTTTCCATGATGGGAAAGTGGAGTCAAGAGAGAGAACCCGCTTCCCCAAGAATTGAGACGCAACCAGCGAGTGCTAACTTCGGTCTGGGAAACATCCCACTCCTTCAGAGGCTGGAAAGGGAAACCACCGATTCAGAAAAAAGCTGTGGGCTCTCAAAGAAAATCTCTCTTGAGTAAAAATCAAATTTGGTCCTAAGGGCCAGCTCAGACTAGGGGGGGAAACTCAAGCTAAACCATACCCGCTTCTCTTGCCTTGAATCCATCACAAGCCAGTCTCTGACACAAGATGGGTCGAGCAATGGCAGCCCATGGACCAGTGACAAGTGGCCTACCACAACCCCTTTCCTCCAAAGGTTTTTCCCAGATGAAAAACTATATTTAGATTGTTTTCCTATGGAAAGAAAGTGTCTAAAAATTATTCCATGTATTCAATCCTTTCTTCTCCTCCCACATGATGACTAGTGTTGCCTGGTAACTTTACATGATAAATTTGCTGCTTTCTCTAACTTTGCATAGCATGTAGATTGAATCTAGGTTATTTCATTTCCTCCAAATATGAGCAGTGTGACTTTGGGCAAATCATTAAAATCCTCTCAATCTGTTTCCTCATCCTTCTGTGGGAAAGGAATTGCTTCTCCTTGTATTCTAGGGGTTTTAAGAATCTCCTAAGAGAAGACTTTGAAGAGAACTCTCTAATGTGAAGTGTTCCTAAGAACTTCTATAAGAAACCAGGCTTCTTCAGAGGCTGGATGCCAGTCTCTCATCTGGACCTTTGTGACTAGGCAAGAATAAATATCTTCTATAAATCTTCATTTTGGCTTAAATGGAAAGAGGCTCATTTATAACAGTCCAGCCTGGAGAAACCATTCTATTGACTGTGTTCACCTGGAGGTACAGAGGCCAAAGTGCAGAAATATACAAAAAGATGAGAAAGTAAGAGAAAACACCTGGAGAAAGGAGAAAGGGGAAACGGAGGTCACTACAATAGCCTATACTCAGGGGGACAGAGGGGCCATTCATAAAAAGCTCTGAATTCCCCACATGGTGATGGCTTTCTAATAAACTCTTTAATGAAATGAGTAGAAAAATCAGGAAGCACAACTAAAAAGCTCTAAATCTAAAAATACTAAAGAGCATTTCCCTAATGAAAGAATCCAGCATCAGTCATCTTGATTTTCAAATTTCCCTCCATCTCAAGCATCAGGAACAATCCAGCCCAAGCAAGTTTTCTCTTCTCCCTGCCTCAGCCTGCTGCCTTGCCTGCCTTGGTCACCTCCCCCAACTCCAGGCTTGGGACCCCACTGCCAGGCTGGACTACCTCTCCTGCTCCAGTCCTGGGCTCCAACACTGTTCTTTCTAGAAGGCTCTAGATCTGAGCTCTAGATCTCTCTGGCCCCATTCCCTGCCCCTAAACTTGTCTTGTCTCCTGTTCTCTCAGAACTTGATTCACAAAAGCTGTGAATGTGAAAAAACTAATCCAAAGCATTCACGAGCAGTGATTAGTCACTAACACATGTTCTCTTTTTTTCCTAGCTACATACCTGCATTTCAGAGGAAGTTTCCAGGACACTCAATAACTCAAACCCAAGGGATGATTCTAGCTGAGTATTTTAGGTGCTAAGGCAGCTCAATGAGGGAAATATTTGTGGTCAAATAACCTTTTATTGCTATTAAAATGTCAAATGTGCTTCGAGTTGTATCCTAAAATTAGAGGCCAAAGCTGATCTCTTCTTTTTCATGCCCTAAGTTAACAATAACCAAGATATAAATTTTGGCTGTTAACAATGATTTTAAAATAATACATCTATTGGGAAGTATTCCTATCCACATGAACAGGTGTCCCAAATCACTAAGAACAAGAGAAATACAAATAAAAACTCTATGGTTTCACCTTGCATCCCACAAAGATGACAAAAAAGGTTAACAGCTAAGGACAGGAATGCTCATACACTGTTAGGGGAGCTGTGAAATGGTAGAACCATTTCAGAGAGCAATTTGGAACCGTGCAGATTAAGTCACTAAAATGTCTGATGTCTCTGAACTGAAGACTCCAACGATGGGTTTTTACCCCAAGGAAGCCACTGACCAGAAAAAAGTTCCTATTAGTTCCCCAAATATTTATGGCAGCACTTTTTGTGACAGAAAAGAATCAGAGGTGAAAAATAGATGCTCATCAACTAGGGAGTGGTTAAACAAATTATGGTTGGGAAATGAAATGGAATATTTCTATGTGATAAAGAAATGATGCATGTAATGAATACAGAGAAGCCCAGAAATATGTACACAAATGGATGCATCAGGGAAGTCAGGAAAGCCAATACTACAATATATGGTAACTATAATGACCTAAATGGAAATAACAATTATACACTGAAAAATCAAATGTAACAAATATAACACAAGTATCAAAATCAAGCAGGTATAGGAAGAGAGAAGAGGACGCTATTTGTTAAATGGGAGACCCACTGAGGTCACACACCGCACAGGGTTTCAGACTTTGCCAATGTGACAATCAGTTGTGTGGACTTTTTTCCCTCTCTTAAAAAATGCTATTTGACATATGGGAGAAGCTCTGGGGGAGAGGAAGAGAGAGGGCTACTGAGGATAACTATGATGAGGTAAGAAACAGAAAATATCAATAAAAGCTTATTTAAAAAAAAAATAGAATGCATATATCTCTATTAAATCCTCTGGAAACAAAAATCCTTCTAAACGAATGAGCCCAGGTCAGGGGGAAGTTCTATTTCTCTCAGGGGAGGTCTGAAGCATGAGGGCCTAGGTCTTACTCAGGGAAACTACACTTCCTCTGCTAACAAAGTCTAATGATCCAGGATTGTCTCATTCTACAAAGCAGCTTGGTGGTGCAGTAGATAGAGAGCTATACCTGAATCCAGACAGTCCCGAGTTCAAATATGGTCTCAGAGTTACTCGTTGTAGAACCCTGGTCAAGATTAAACTACCTGCATCAGTTTCTTCAACTGGAGAATGGAGACAATGAAGGAACCTACCTCCCAGGATGAGGTAAGGTGTGAGACAAACTCCACTGTCCCCCAGATAGATCAAAAAGCAAAGAGAAGGAATCCCTTGCCACAAAGTGAGGAGAAAACACACACAAGAGTGTATCCCTGGTTACTCTGTTATAATTTGTAATTCTTTAAGGTGGGAGAAAGGGTTCAAGGAAGTACCTTCAGCTGTCCTGTAAACCAGCGGTTCTTGGTGATATCATAGAAATACAGGTCATTGAAGAAGTCCCCCTCGATGCTCTCTTCTTCTTCTTCATCACAAACACCCCCAAAAAGCAGCGTTCGACCACTGGGAGCCATGGCCACCGAGAACCCGGACCTGGGAGTGGGCTTTACTCCTGAGGGACTGACACGCGTCCACATCCATTTGTCTGCACAAGCATCACAGAAAGAGAGAAAAATGGGCCTTTTTCTATCCAGTCATGGAAACCTTCTCCCCCCCTTGTCCAAGGCACAGAAAAATTCATATTAAGAGAAGAGAAAAATTAGAGAGTGCCTTCCTTTGGCTAGCCACAGTAACCTTCCACAGGGATGCTGGCTAAGAAAACAGGCCAAGGTCAGCACATTCTTTTACTGATTTACAAATTCTGAAACGCCCGGTTTATTTATTTAAGTGTAAGATAATGAGTCAACAAGAACTGATTAAATATTTACTATGCACTAAACACGGGATACAAAGAAAAACAAAAAACCAGTCCCAGCCCTCAAAGAGCTTACATTCTAATGGAGGAGAAATGGAAACATAAGCATAAGATACATAAGACAACATAAATTACATCTAAATAAAAAAAAAAGAATAATGGCCCCAGATGTCTACAGACAGGAGGCACATAATCAGGGTAGTATAGCTAACACATGTGTGGGTTTCTTTGAGATCTGCCAAGTGCTTCCTTTCCTATACATTCTATCATTTAATCCTCATAATAACACTGTGGAGCAAGTGTTACCATTAATCCACATTCTACTGATGTAGAAAACAAGTCGGAGACAAAGGACTTGTCCAAAGTCACAGGGCAGGTCTTGGTGGATCTGAGGACCACAGGGCACATTAAACCTTGGATCTTAAAGTTAACTTAAAAGTCTAGACCTTATACGTATCAGAGGTTGATGATTGGTAAGGAAGGTTGATGATTGCTTTAACTATTTCCATGTCTGTGATTTTTTTTTACAACGTTGTTTGTGATTATTTACATTAAATTACCCTAAAAACCCATGTCTTTCCTATCCTTCCCTTAAAGCTTCAATTATGTCCTAATATAATTTATACTACCCCCTCAATCTTCACACTTCAGAGTACATATTTTAAGGAAGAGACAAATTAGTCAGTCAATAGAAATATCTATTACTAAGTGTCAGGTACAGGTCTGCAAAAAGAAGCAAAAGGGAGTCCTGCCCTCAAGCAGCTCCCAGTGTAATAGGAGAAACAATATGTAAACAAATATACACAGATGTGGAATAAATAGGAAGTAATAGAGGAAAGGTTCTGCAGCTAAGGGGGGGGGGGGCAGCTTTATAAAGAAGGTGGGATTCTAGTTGGGACTTGAAGGAAGCCAATAAGGTCAGGAGAGAGAACATTCAAGGCATGGAGCCCAATCAGAGGCCAATGTCATCAGATCAAAGAGTAAGTGTTGGGCAACAAGATTTAAGAAGCCTAGAAATAAGGAGAAGGAGAGGTGATGAAGGACTTTGAATGCCAAGGAGAACATTCTGCATTTGATCTGAAGGCAACAGGGAGTCACTAATTGACTGAGTAGAGAGGGTGACATGGCAAGAAAGTACAATGGACTCAGCAGTAACCATGGAAAACTGCATTTGATTCATGGGACAAGGGATCCTTTCTCTCCATATCTGGTGACAAAAGATCCTCACTTGGTGATGCTGAGTTTTTTTTTTAATTAATTTTATTTTTTACTTTCAGACCGAAACTTTTTATTGCACATGAAACTGCAAATCTACTATGTAGAACTTGTTGTTCCTTCTAAAAGTACAACAATTTTTTTTTTTTTTTTTGCCATCACACAATGAGACTTAGAAAACAAACACCACACTGCCTGACTGAATATCGCCTTTATAGCATTTCAAACAAGTGGTCTTCCCAGACCTCTCACTGGGAAGTTCATTTCATTATCTTTCAAGAAAGTCAAACTGTTTAGTTTCTTTTTCTCACAAAGAACCAAAATCAGCCTTTGTCATTTTCACATTCTACTCTTAGCTCTATATTCTAGGATCAAACAGAACAAATCATATCCATCTTCCACAGGAAAATTCTTCAATTTAGGGAATTCCACTTAATTGTAAGTTTAAACAATGGAATTGACAGGAAAAAAAATGTTTTCTATTCTAATTTCTTCCATTCTACTGAACTGAGATGAGTACCTCTGGAGTACCACCATTTCAGGAACCTTTATCCAACTATCTTGTGTGACATAGCCCAGTGATTCAGGCAAAATACAAACAATCAATATAAAGTGGCTGAATTTCCTTACTCAGATTTTTAAAAGTCTAGCACATCCACTTATCCAATCTAATGATCAAACACCCCACCTTTCCTCTCTCCACAGGAAGGAACAGAAAAGACAAAAATCAAAGAAGAATAATCATCTAAGTAATAAGTAATTCTTAGATGTGTAAATCAGTAAGAAAGAATTCAAAATATTTTATTGGAAAAATTTATAAAAGACATATAATAGAAAATAAGGGCTGGATATTCTGAAATAATCACAAAGGAACATCTTCACATAATGAATAAAAAATGAAAATTTTCTAATACTTGAGAATAAGCATATATAAATAAAAGCACAACTAATACAACACTAAAGTAATCCTAAAGTAAATCCCAATTAGAATCACTGACCTTAGTACAGCACTGTATAGCTCACAGTACAGCACCTGATGCTCTAAGAAAATACCACTTTTGTTATCAATCTCAGCATAGGAGAGTTAGGTGGTAGCCCAGGTTCAAACCCAATCTTAGACACTTAATAGCTGTGTGAACCTGAACAAGTCATCTAATCACTTTGTCTCAGTTTCCTCATCTAAAATACGGGAAAGCTAACATCACCTACTTTCCAGAGGTGCTTTCAGGATCAAAGGAGTTAACACTTGTAAAAACACATTAAAAATCTCAAGTGCTTCAGAAATTTTAGCGCTAATATTACTATTAGAAGTGGTTATATCTTATTAGACACCAACCTTAAGCCTTCATTTGTTCTTAGAATTCTAAAAATCATGTAAGTTCTGATACTTCACTGTGAGCTGAGTAATATCTTTTAATGATCTTTTTTTTTTTAAAGAATTAGGATGAAGCATAAAAGTTTCATAGTACCAAATATTTTACACAAAAGGAAAAAAAATTCTTGCTCACTCAAATACTAAATGTATAGATAGTTTTTGAAGTCACCAACCAGAAAGCAATTACCTCTCTCCAGGGTTATCTAGTGAGCAAATCCTTTGCGGCTGTGGGCCCGTTATCTTCAAGGTCCTGACAACATTTTCTCTAATGTTTACTATTTCTGAAACACCACTTTGGAGTGGGTAAATGCAAAAATTATTCATTTCTTTTAAAAAGGAGAAAAACACCAGGGAGGATATCTAGCAGCAGTTACAAATGCCTGTTATTATGTGTGTCTCTCTGAAATGCAGCTAATTTGGCATATTTGGTATGTGTGTACATGTGTGTGTGATGGGGGACACAAAAAAAGAGCCAGACCTTGCCCCCAAGGACCTACCCATGTCATAAGGGGAAAGGAAAGCTGCCATGCAAGCAGAAAGCTACTTACCTTTCCAAGTTTTTCCCCCACAGTCCTTCACAAAGCTTCTTTTCTGAGAACACTGCACTACTGGGTGTTCCCTGAAATCCACTGCCCACTGCCCCAACTCTGAATCTGAACACACTCTGCTGGCTTGGGCCCCCTCCCTCTTCCATCTCCCCCTTCCTGCAGAAGGCAGTCCTCCAATTGTGAGCGTCCTCCCTTCTACTTTGCAGACACATCCCCTTCCTCCTACAGAAGGTAAGCTGCCCAAAGGAAGGGACTAACGGCTTTTTGGTCCCTGTATCTCGGCACTGGGCTTATCAGACTAACTCGAATTAAAGTCCACACAAATCCAAACAAGACAGTAAGTTGAACACTCTGTCCTCTAAAACAGATCTCTTACAATGATAATAATGCGGCGAGCAGACATACTTCTCCACAGCCCTTTACATGTGGTAAAGAGCTCTATTTGCATCAGGACATGCTATGAAACAAGCATCATAAACGCATCTGCCAGAAGAAAAGAGTTCTTGGCGAGCCCACGTGACCTGTCCGTGATCACACAGCCACAAGAGGCCAAAGGAGGGATCTGGACCCAGATGTTTTCTACCTTCAAGTCCAATGCTCTACCCACGTCACACCTGACTGCCTTTAACAGTTTAGAAGGGTCCTGCCCTGGAGATAAGGAGGCTTGGGGGTCCCTACAATCCCCATCAGTGGGTGCCTGACTGTACAGTCAGACTGTACAGACACCAGATAGCCTCGGACCAAATGGCAAAATCCGGGGAAAGAAGGAGGCTGTCCGTGAGGAAGTGCTCCCCACCACAGCTGGGGCCCCTGCATTAAGTTGTGTTCTAAGGGGATGGAGAGCTTTCTAATTATGGGGTGAAGCCCCTACAAGGCACCTTCAGAACCAATTCTTCCCTTTAAAAGAAAAGAGGGAAAGATTACTTAACACTACAAGGTGAGGCCCGATTCATCACAGCTTTCTATATCACTTAAATGTGTGAAACACCATGAAAGGATTTGAACCTGATCTTGGAGAAGAAGAAAGGAAAAATTAAATTATCGTTCATTTTGTTGTTGTTAACATTAAAATAGATTTAAGGACAGTTTTCAGGGGATGCTGACCCAGAGCTGAGAACATGGAAATCCTTTAATCCAGGCCTCTTATTTTACAGATGAAAAGCTTCAGGCCCAAAGAGGTTCAATGACTAACCCAAGATCACACAGCTGGTCAGTTGGTGAGAGTGCTACAACTGGAAAGCCAGTCTAGCAGCCCAGAATGGGAGCTGAAATCCTGGATCAGATCTCTGGGGCTGCATTTCCTCATTGATTTAAAAAAATCCTTCATCTTGAGAAGCCTGTGGTCTCCTTGGGCCCAGGATTGTACAGGGACAGAGGGACAAGCAGTGGGAACAGAGTCTCTAAGTCAGAAGGAAAGCCCCAGAAAAGGCTCTAAACTCCAGCATCAAGGTTATGGAAAACGCACAGTTCTGCATAAACTCATCCATGGTGGACAAGCCAGGACAACAATTTAAACAGACAACACTATTCAAACAAAACGTGGTAGAAGCAGTTGGGATTCTGACTGACGTGAGGATCACCCACGCTGCAGGGGCCAGGCAGAGGAGGCTTTTCTGGCACGTGGGTCATGTGCATTTATGAAACAGAATGTTGACGTTCCCTTATTGAACTCTGATTCCCCACTTGATCTTGTGCTTGGCTTCCGACTCGGCCCACCTTCATGCAAGCTCTGACGAGCCCTCCTCATTATCCTTCATGGGTGGAGAAAAAAGATGACCTGGCTTTTAACAGATGTCTAGAATCAGGGCTGGTGTGACTGGCACCGGGGGCCCAGCAGGTACTGTACCTTCTTCCTTGCCTTCCTCACACTTCAGCAGGAACATGTCTGAATGCAGAGTGCCCTTGTCAACATCCTTCTTCACTCTCTGCAAAAGGAAAAGGGAGATTCAAGTAATCAGCACTGACTTCTACACCCAAATAAACCATCCAGTGCATCTTCATAAGAAAAGAAGCTCTTAAAATTTGTGTGTGCCCCCTCAGGCAGATGGGTGAATGTTTGGGCCAGAATTCTGTACTTGAAACAAGAACTCTTATAAGGTGTTAACTCAGTGGAAGCGATAAGACAATGGCTATCTAGTTTAGCATGGTTCTCTAATATGACTGAATTAATCTTACAACAAATAATGGTTCCCTAGTGATATAATGATTGAATTATACTCAGTATGATGAATGGATTTAATTGTAATAGAGTATTTAAGAGGCCAGATTCAAATCTAGAGAGAGACTGAATGGGATCCAAAACAGATTCAGAAGGGTCAAGGTCAGACTCAGAGAAGACAGAGGACTGGAGGCTGAAGCACAAGCCCTCGGACTGAGAAAGACTTCAAGAAAGAGACCATCGTGGTGGTCCTCCTGCCATCCCCACAGAAACCAAGACACATTCCGGAGAACCTCCAGAAAGCTAGCCGAACTCCAGGCAAGGAGATAGACTGTGAAGGAGACAATAAATTGTCTTTATTGTCTGGACTTTATCATCTGGCTATTCTCATGGTGATTACTCTGCTGAAAAGAAGGCTGTCCCCAAAACTTCCAGAGAACTAACCAGAACACTACAGGTGAAGATAATGAATTGCTCCCTTCTCAAAATCATCAAGGTGTTTTGTTTTGTTTTTTTATAAATTTTATAAATTAAGGAAATGCCAAATTTACATTAGAAGTTAGTGAAAATTAAACTGTAATTTTTTTTTTTACCCCTATCCCAGTTCAAAACTCTTAGAAATTTCTCCATAATCCCCTGGTGAAAAACTTTAGATTGAGAGGGAGATTTAGAGCTGGAAGGGACATCATTCCCCCTGTTTTGCAGAAAGGGAAAGCGAGTCCCAAAAAAGTTAATTAACTTGTATTAAGTTCTTTTATATCTTAAGTGGCAGAGTTGGCATTTGAATCAACGTTTTCAGCCCCCCCAAACCAGCACTGCTTCTGCTATGGATCTTGCTGCCTCTATTTAACCACGTTATCCATCTGAGCAGTCGGATTCATCTTGGGGGATATTAAAAGACCTGATCTAAGGAGAAGCTGCCCTAAATGTTTGGTCTCATTTGTTAGAGACCTGCTCTGGAGCTCCTGGTAATGTGAGCTTGGTTTTCTTGTTCTTTTTCTTCCATGCTGGATGAGTAGATTAAAAAATGGATTTATTTTAGTAAGTGATCATCACTTCTGTACCTTGACTTTCTTATCTCAAACTTAAGTATATGACTGACAACTCATTCTCTAATTAAGAATGGAGAGGGGGGGAAAGTGAAGAGGAAAAAACTGACAGCTCCGATTACCATATGTTCAAGCTTAAAATATCTTCCTCCCGCCCTTCTTCTCCCTGGAGCTCCCCACAGTGGCTTTCACCCGACTTGCTCTATTATGAGGTAGCACCATTCAGAACTACCACAGGTGATGTTTTTTTCTTTTTAGAAAACTGTTTTAACTTCATTGACAGTATATACACTCAGATATTTGAGAACCAAAGAAGAGTAAAAGCAGAAGCAAAAACAGCAACAAACAGGAAATAAACACCCAAATAAAGCCAATCACAGAGCAAAAATAAAACCAAAATCCAACTGCAAACAATGAAGCAACGTAACACATACACACACACACACACACACAACAACAACAACAACAATAACAACAGCAGCAGCAACAACAAACCAAACCAAAAAAACAAAACAAAAAAAACCTCAACAGCAAAGGATCCCAATACAACCTCACCTGTGGTTATCTACTGGTGGATAAAAAGCATAGGGATCTTACAACCTACGTTCCATCCCTTTACACCAGATCTATGCCTCCTTTTCAATAATGATAATGACAATATTGTATTTTGAAGGTTCACGATACATTTTACCTGTGTTAAATTAGCAAAGATGACAAAAGATAGCAATAATTTATTTGGCGGGGTTTGGGAAATTTAGGCCTAATCATATATTGCTGGGAGAGCTTTCAATCAGTACCACCCATTTTGAAAAGCAATTTGGAATTAGGCAAATAAAGTTGCTAAAATGCCCATATTCTTTTCGATCCAGAGATTCCATTTCTATGATTACATCCCAAGAAGGTCACTAATAAGAAGAAATTCACCACATACACTAAAATATTAGTTAACTAGTTTCTAGTACTAGAAACTAAAAACTACCAAAATCTGAAACTAGTCACATCGATAGTCAGATACAAGAAAAACAAATTACAAAGGCTTTTTTTAAAAATTATTTTTCCATTTTAAAGGATCTGGGCCATTTGTGCAGTCTAGAGTGTTATTTAATTTTATTTGCCCAAAGTGGATCTAGGTAACTAAAATCGCATGGACAGAATCTGCCAGTGACTTTCTGGCTCCCTAGAATAATGAGCATTAGGCTAAGAAGCCTTGCAAGGCGAGAACCTTGGGTGGGGGAAGATGGACAAGAGTTCTTCCTTTCTAAGCTATGGATTCTGCGGTTCTAGGTTCCAGAGGTTAGAACATAGGGGGCAGCCATAGATGCCGCATGAGAACAGGCCAGAAAGAGAGCCTGGAGCCAGATGGTGGAAGGTCTTTCATAAATGGCGAAGGAGTTTGCAACTCATTCTCTTGAAGGCTTTTTAAAAGATTATATATTTCCTCCCCTCAATCAACAAGCATTGGTTGGTTTTTCTGTTTCCCTCATCCCCTACTCAGATTAGAAAGAACAACAATCCTTGTAACAAATAAGGACCGTCCAACTAAAGGAAGTCCTGCTCATTCTGTGCCTTGAACCCTCCTGTGTAGCAGAAGTGGGGCGGCATATTCTATCACAAATACCCTGTCTGGAAATGAGGTGAGTCTTGCCCTTTAAGGCTGTCTGGCTTCACAATGTTGCTGGTAAGTCTTTAGGAGATGTAAAACTCCAAAAACCCCCCCTCAGCTTCCAGAGTCACACATTGCCCTCAGGACAGGCCCCAAGGAGACAGGTGTCAAAATGTGCTGGGGTCTGTTTGAGCTTTTTGCCTAATCATGAAAATTTCTGTTTTTGTTTTTTAGCTGAGGAGGGGAAGAGGTTGGGAAGAAATAGATTTTTGTTAATTGAACATAAATTTAAAACAATATGGTTATTAATGTATAAATCATTCTCCTGGTTCTACTCATTTCACTCAGCAGAAGTTCATGCAATCATAATACAGTAGCAAGCAATCATGCAATGCTTTTAGGTTTCCAAATGCTTTACAAATATCTCACTTCAGCCTCACTGGAATACCAGGAGTTAGGTGCTATTATTAACCCTATTTTAGGAGTAAAGAAACTTGGACAAAGTGACTTGCCTGGGGTCACACAGGTAGTAAGTGCCTGGGATTGACTCGGGTCTGGTGCTCTACTCACTGCACCACCTAGCTGATGGCTATAACGGGAACCTGAGATTCACTTTAATTTGCATTTCTTGAATTACTTATAATTTGGGGTATTTTTTCATCTCACTATTAACGGTTTGGACTCAATGCAGTTTAGATCAGAAGAATGCTAGGGCCTTTGGAAGATAGTTCTAACAGATGTTTAAAGGCTGCATCTGAAATTGGAGGCCAGAAAACAGAGAGGCTCATGAGGAGGCTGCTGAGAGAAGGGATGGGGGGTAGCCATGGGAAGGAATGGGAGGCATGGAGTGCCTCCAGGAGACTGGCCTCAGCCTCAGTGACAGGGGGACGGTAACATTCTTAAAAGAAATAAGGCTGCCTGGAGGACAGAAAGGCTTCAAGGGAAGAGTGGGACCCTGAGGTGCTGTGCCCAGGAGGTTGTTACCAGCATGAGACTGGAGTGAAGGAGAAAAAGTAAGATTAAGCTACTGAGAAAGATCTGGGAGTTACAGCATAAAGATAACTCAGCCCCTGGGAGGAAAGACTCTCAAAAGGCTGAGGATCCCTAGAACAGAAGGCAGCTATCAGGATGAACTAGCCAGAGGTGGGAAAGGAATATTGCATATGAAGCAATTAATGTCAACAAAAACAGTGTAACCCAAGGCAGGGCAGAGGAAGGTGTCTGAGAGAAAGGGGTGCCTAATGGGGATATCAATTCAATGAAGCTTTTTCTTGCTCATGGAAACCCTCCTCTTCTCAGCTGCTAATGCAGTGATGGCGGCCAATGAAAGGTCCAGGAAAGGTATGACAAACAGACCGACTCTATCTCTTGGTCCAGCTTACTGGGGAGCACGAAAGGAGGAGCAGCCTAAACTAGAGATGGGAAGAGATGGATGAAACAGAATCTCTTAATGGAATGACCGTACCAAAGAGCCCCATGGGAGTATCGGGGGGAAAGAGACATGATGGGCTGGGCCAAGGTGGAAAGGGATGGGAGAAGGGGAGAAGCAGCAGAGGAAAGATGTTCTTAATGCAGGAGACCTGAGAGACACGGCCCGGCGCATCCAGAGAGAAGCCCCCATCTCAAGCAGTTCTAACCTGAGTATGACACTGAAACAACTGAGTGGGAGTCCATAGACTGTCCCAGAGCAAGTACAAAGTTCTGGCCAGGTAAAAATGTCAGTGAAGTCCTGGTGCCTGGTCCTCAGGGTTGGCCTGGTGCCAGCTCTGCAACCCTCCCCCAAGCTATGGAGGATATGCGATCTGCTTCTGGGTCTCTAGGCTGGGGACACTTGGTAGGTCTGGGTCCTCAGGGCTGGGAGTCCCAGCCCCCTACTCTCATTCCAAGACCATAAGAGATGAAACATCCCCAGAAGAACCCGTACCCTGGGACCCTTCCCTTGGTGAGGCGTCAGGTGACAGAGGTACTGTCACTAGGGGTCTCCCAGAAGCTTTCCTGGCTTGTTGGGCCATCTTCATGCCAGAAGACTTTGGTAGAAACATGCTGTAACAGATAGTGACTAATTCTATCTACGGTGGCAATTCTCTGCCCAGATGCAAAATCAAAATGAAAAACAAAAATAAAAAACAAAACCCCAAACTAAAAAAGGTTGCCTTTCTGACCTCAGATTTCTACGTGCCCTTAAATTCAGTTAATTTACATAAAAAATGAAAACAATTTCCAGAAAAATACTATATACTAATTGTTTGTTTTACAATTTGGGGGGGGAGGGGGAGGGTTTGCTCTGATTGCTTTAAATTAGAACCATGAGTGGGAGACGAATGTGTGGGTACAGATATGAAGCAGGATGGGGTGGGGGAGAGGGGCAGAGGACGAGAGAGACAGATCTGCCGGCAGCACAGCTGCCTGCCATGGAACTCAACGAGGTGGGGCGGGGAAAACCAAACTGAGCACAGAGTGCATAGCTGAGTGCTGTCAGTTCTCAAGTCATGTGGGGTTTGTCAAAATAACTGTTATCATTCATACAGAGAACACACACAGCCAGCACAAGGGGCCTTGATCACACTCTGCTTTACTGACTGACAACAATTCCAATCCAGACTGAGGGTCTGCAATTGTCTTTTGAGAAATTCAAGGAGAGGCTACTTTTAAAAATTCAAAGGCACCCCTCCATTCTGATATCTAGTGGATATCAGGATACACAGCCTGGTTTCAGAAGAACCTTCCTGTTTTCTTACTGACCTGTCAATGCTATCGATCTTCCTCCAGAAATATTCTTGTTAACTAAGATTTAACAAAGTTCTTCTTCTTTACTGTTTTGTATTTCCAAGAGTAACTATTTCATTTTTATATTCTCTATGCAGACTGAGTTGCCTTATGGCAGAGCGGTATGGTCTAACATTTACATTTCACTGCCTTCTTTTGAACAATGGATCTGGAGCTGGGTTCCAATGTGGACCCTGCATCCTGATCCCTATATGGTCTTTGCTAAGTCACTACTCACTCCAAGGTATCTGTTTCTCCACACAGAAGTTCCCGTCTACAGGATTTCCCAGGTGCCTTGGAAGCTCCAGTGTAAAGCGGGACATGGCTGTGTGTGTGCATGTGTGTGTACTGGGTGTTCCCATGAACATGCTGCTGTCATGAGGGAAGAGACCGGAACGTCCCAGGATGGGATCCTCCTACTTTGTATCCCAAACCTCACCCCTGCTCCATCCATGCTGCGTGGCTATGAGTCCTAGATGATTTCTCCTGGTGAGGTACAAGGCAATTAGTCTCCTGACATCTCCCCAGCTTCATTTAGTGGTCTAGTCAGGCTCACTGCACGGGTTGCCTAGCAATACTAAGCCCTCGTTACTTTCCATAGCTAGGATGCAGCTGCTGCGGTTCCATCTTTTAAAAAGATAGGGGGGAGAGGACCAAGGGAAAACTTGCACTGAGATCAGAAAACGCTGAACAGGTAACCTCATTTATCCAACCAGAGTGTACATGTCACAGAATGTTGCACCACAGGAATGTGTCAGACTGGCACAAAATAAGCATTTGTAGATTATATTGCCAAGCCTACCATCTCTTCCCAGCTATTCAAGTGGGAAGCATTCCCAACGCAAATTTATTTTTCATGTGTTCTGTTAATTTCTATAATCTTTTCAGCTAAAATAACCACATAAGCCAGCCAGTTCTCATTCTTTGTTGCAAAAGTACAATCTCTACTCGGTGCCCATTTTGATAAAGTGAAGAAATATTCAATCTGACAGTCTCAACTAATTTTCATCTTAATGGATGGCAATACCAGACTCCCACAGGGAGGAATCCAGTCCCTGCTAGCCCTTCCAGTCACCCCCTGTGCCTCGCTCTTGTCAATAAAATCCTCTTCTTAGGACATGACCACTTGACAGAGTTCCATTTCCTATCAGAAACTCTTAAACTCGAAGCGATATTATTTCGTCCAAAAAGGGTGTAATAAAAGAGCTTCTCTCCTCATTTCATCTAGGAATTATTAACGTCCTCTCTTAAAGGCAAGTTCAAGGAAAACAAGGAAGACACCTTCAAGAAAGGGGAGAACAAGGGACGACCCTGGAGACGGGATACAAAAAGGCAGTGAGCTGGAATCATGTAGAGGAGGGGGCAGAGGAGGATCAGTGTGAGCAGTAGGTGGGCTATTCACCTGATAGTAAAAAGCCAAGAAGAAAGCCTGTTAGGAACTGGAGAGCTCTAAGGGAGGACATGGATAAAAATCACACAAGATGAGAAGATGTGGAAGGGCCAAGAGCTATAGCACTGGCCGGAACACTTTTGTGCCCAGTGTCTAAAGACTGGGCCCTGAAAGAAAGTCTCCATTTTCTGGGATCTAGGAAAGATAAAGTCAGTTACAGAACAGGAGTCTTTCCACTGGCAGCTGAGAGTGCAAGGATGTGCTCTGAGTCAGAAACAGATCGTGTAAGAGTGTATGGGGCTGTCGGCCCCCTGTGAGCCTCATGGCTGGGGGTGGTGGGGAGAGGGAGGAGGGTCCTGCTTGTTTTGGCAGTTTCCTCGACACCCTGTCCAGCCCTCTGTTCTCAATTGGCTGCACAGCAGTCAGCTTGCAGGCTTCGGGGAGACCAGTTCCCTCTTCCTGTTTTTTGACTTAACTGCTGAACCTACAGCAAAACTGAAATGATGGTTTAGTGTCGGACAGCCCAGTGTGGATCTGTGGAACACAGCCACATTTCAGAGGGTGGAACAGTTGTAGCGGCTCCCCCCATGTTTATCTGTTCTGTTCGCCATCATAATGGATACAGGATGGAGAAAGAGCCCCAAAGCCAGAGGCAGAAGTTGAAGTGGAAAAGCAAGAGGCAGAAGTGCAATCAATGCAACTATCAAAAAAACATCGATTATTGCTTCCTCAAGGCACTGGATGTTAAGAGCTGGGAACACAAAGGCAGGCAAAAACATGAGCCCAGCCCGATGGAGCTCAGGGTAAGGGAAAGACAACATGTACACGATATGTACGCGTGCAGCGCAGCCCGAGAAAGCAGAAGGCAATATCAGCCAAGGAGACAGGGAAAGGCCTTCTGCAGAAGAGGGATGTGGGCTGAGTTCTGAAGGAAGTCAGGGAAGCCAGGAGGCAGAAGGGAAGGGGGGGATGGCTACGCACCACAGTTAGGGGACAGAAGCGGCAAGGAGGTCGGTGTCCCGGGATGCTAAAGGGCCTGGAAGAGAGTTACTGTACTGAAAAATGGACCTCTGGACCTAGTATTACAAGTCATCATATACAGTACATTTTGCAATAGTTTCTAATCAAATTCCAAATCAAAATCCAAATAAAAAATATCTTTTTTATTCTGTGCTAAAATATCCAGAAAGGGTTTATTAGCTTTAAGCCATTGGCAAATCCAATGGCAAATTGGCCCTAGAAAATGAGATGAGTTTGAAACTCTCTAGAGAAAATTTAGTCTCTGATAAACCAACCCAAAAAAGGCCCAGATCCTACCGAGCTACAAACTGTCACAAAGGGACCTCAGCTGCTCTCCCTACCCACAGACTCACATCAGCTCTGCAGTTCTGACTGCTCTCCAATCTCTGAGGGAAGTAGCAGCTAACAATAATAATAGCTGGTATTTATATGGTGCTTTCACGTTTATAAAACACTTTCCATAAAGAATGTCCTCTGACCCTCAGACACCATCATTCATAGCATACATATGTATGTACGTAACAGCAGTTAAATAAATGATCTGCTTAGGGTTAGTTATACAGCTAGAAAGTGTCTGAGGTGGAATCGGAACTCAGCTCTCTCTGATTCCAGGAGCTGCACTCCATCCATTGCACTAACCAGCTGCTCTGGCAGAATAAGGGCAGAATAAGGGCGACGGTCATGGGAGGGAGGCAAGATGCAGGACACTGTATCGTTTAAAGAAATGTGCAGCCACGAGCAGATGCGTTTCCCCTCACTCCCAATTCTCTGCTGCTGCGGGGCTGAAGGGACACATCTCTACGGCTGCCCGGCCCGCACTGCCCCCAGCCTCGGGGCCGTCTGTCTAACACTGCCGAAGACACGATGCCAGCAGGGAGACAGGGACACTGGGGCCGCCTAGCACAAAGCGAGGCAAAGGAAATAAGTCTGGCAGCCACAAAGGTCTCCAATGACTTTCTGAGCTCCATTACTCTGACGCCTCTTGCCTTAACTACATAAATCACATGCAGAATTGGCATATATTTTGCTACATATTTATCCTCATTGATTCAAGATTATAATTATCTACAAATGTCAAATAGGTCTATGTGCAGAGCTAATGCTTTTCCCAAAGGGAAAAAAGGATCACTCACCATCTGGAACATTGCCTTTAGATGGATCAAGATGTAGTACAACATCTCAAGGTTAAAGTCAGGAGAACCTGGGTTCAAATCTGGTCTCAGACACTTAACACTTCCAAGCTGTGTGACCCCCAGGCAAGTCACTTAACCCTGATTGCCTCAGCAAAAAACAACAACAACATCTCAAGGCAGCATCAGCCACTCTGTACTTCTGGAACATCCTGGAGGCATTTCTGTCTCCTCACCTCTGTCCATCCTATTTGCCCTTCCTGGGATGCCTCCTTCCTGGGGATCCCTGCTACTTTAAGGGCCAGGTTCCACTTCCACCTTCTGTGACAGACAATGTTGCTCATGACAATCTCTCCTTCCTCTGCACAATCCACTGTTCTTCTCTCTGATGTTTAGGACACATCACCATGGGGCGCTAGCATGTTCATTTCCTAGCAGCCCCTCTCTTCCCTCCCCAAGATGGCAAGCAATCTGAGATGGAGTATATAAAACATCGTTTTTAGAATGCTAATGAATTTTCATCTGAATACTTGAATACTGACATTCTCTGTGTGAGATTATACAGTGACCATCCCACGAACTTAACTAGAAGGACTGAGCTATCTCAGTCCTGGTTTGCTGGCTAAAGTTCAGAAGAAAGAACACTGTATCTCAGGGGGCTAGCTCACAGATCTGGACAGGTACAAAAAAAAGGACCTGGCAAGGGGGTTTATAATATGCTTAAAAGTGAAAAGAAACCTTTTTTACAAGCTGTCTGGTCATCACATATTGCAGTGATGATGTATATTTGCAATAAGGCCACCATGAAAGCAACTGCAGCTATGTACCAAAGAACTTGAATGAGATCCTCTAAATTTAATCCTTCTGCACTATGACATTGGTGACTTCAATGCAAAGGTGGAGAAAGATGAGGAAAAGGCCAAATGAATAGGAAAAGACCTGGTTTAGGAGAAAGGATGAGAGCTGTAGATTATACCGAAGATTCTCTTCAAGAAAAGAACGGATAGATGTGATATTCAGTGAGCAGCAAGAAACAGGACAAATATTTTTACAGGAAAAAGTTCTATTATGGATGTGGCAGAGTCAGCTGGCTATATACAGACCACAGATTTCATGAAAAGCAAGAAGACTGAGAAAAAATTGCAGTTTGCAGCTGATACAATTTAACCCTGAATTTAATCAATTTAAACAAATAAATGAAAAGTAAGAAATGGGAAATGGACGATGAACATGATGTAGCCACCGACTCCATCCTAACTTAATCCTGCAATGTACACAAGAAGATCAATGGCTCCCATAAAAGGCAACAAACTGACTAACAAGTTTTCAGGCTTGTGAAGGATATA
This sequence comes from Antechinus flavipes, assembly GCF_016432865.1. Lineage (NCBI taxonomy): Eukaryota > Metazoa > Chordata > Mammalia > Dasyuromorphia > Dasyuridae > Antechinus > Antechinus flavipes. Next base: position 53,292,403 of record NC_067399.1, on the reverse strand, counting down.
AACTAAGAAAGTGGCCAAAGGCAACATCAAATTATATGTTTTTGAATTGAATTTACTTGTAAAATCTTACAAAGAAGAATGGTGGACAAGTCCAGGCATATCATCTCCCAAAGCAAAAAATAAGCAACGAAGTATAAAAATTATAAAGATTTAAAGGATGTCAATATATGTAAGTAAGTGAACAAAGTTATTGTCCCAAGGGCAATTAAGGATAAAAACAGAAGAACTGTAATTAGAAGGAAAACAGAAGTCATTCTAATAAACTTTTTGTTTTCTTTCCCCCCATCAAGAATAGTAGAACTCTCACAGCTGGACCCTAACATCCCAGTCCCAGATGTGTTTATAAAGGAACTAGAAGGAGCAGTAAGAGGGACAAGGACAAGAAAAACTCCTGGATCAGACCAAAGATAAAGAGACATATGCTGGTGTGACATGATTAGCTTCTCTGTGCTTTCTTGTTGTACCCTGTGCTTACACATACCACATACACACACACACCTGGGGGTGAGAAAAGGGAGAGGGAAAGAGGAAAGGAGGGAGAAGGATAGAGAAAAAGCAATTGGCAGTTTCCTTCTCTATACCAATACCCAGAAAACACAAAAAAGGCCCTTTCTTCTGGAATTCTTAGGCAGCCCTTTGACAGTCTGGTGAATTAAATGGACTTCTTCTCAAAATCATGTTGTAAATCCCTAAATTAAAATGCATAGCACACAAAGGAAACTAGAGATCAGTGAATTTTTTTTTCCTCATCCAAATTAATGGATAGTTCCCTCAAAAATCTGGTCTGTAGAATCCTCCAGATTAAGAACTTCCATAGATGGCAGAAGAAAGGAGAGTGGGCCAGGCCAGGAGAAGGGTAGCAATAAAAAACACACCTTTAATGCCCAGTTTATCTTTGCAAAAGAGACAAATGTATTAAATCACATCCAAAATAATAACTCTGCTTTCCACCACAGTTCTCACCCAGGACCCTGCATTTTCATCTGTATTAAGCAGTGTGTGGTACCCACAACATGGGAGTGGAGAGGTCCATCACTCTCAGTCCTGGTGAAGGGGCTGTAAGCAGGGGTGGTCTCCCCATTCTAGGGAGGAGCCTGACAAGTCAGCACACATCTGGGAGGAGGGGAGGAGAGCAAGGGGAGAGAAATGATATAAGGGGTCACAGGCACCAACAGTTTAAGGACTTGGGGAGGGAAGGGGGTAGAGCAGAAGAGATTCAGGAGCACATCATCTGTCTTCAAGTACTATCAAGATTGCCCTGGAGAAAAGAAATTAACCTTGTTCTGCTCGTTCCTAGAAGAGCAAGGGCCAGGAAGATTTCAATGTAATGCCAGCAAAAGCTTCCTCACAAGGAGAATTATTAAAAAAGGGCATGGACTCCCCACCCCTGGTGGCTTTCAGATGTAGGCTGGACCAATCCCAACCCTGAGGATGCAGAGAGGGATGCATGTTCAGGTGTGGGATGGATTAAGTTCAGAGGTCCCTTTCACCTTGGGAGGTTTTATGATTTTAGGATTATATGCAACAAGTCCCTACAATTAAAGGTCTCTGGGGGCTTTGGGAAGTTTACTTCCACCCCATCCAACCCTGACAATGCCACACAGAGAATGGCTGCCCTTCAATTAAAAAGCCTTCAAAGACAGAAGACTGGATAACTTAAGAAAAGCAGATCATATTCTTAATGATAATCATAATCACAGCTCTTTGAGCTTTGCAAGTGTTTTTCAAATTTATTCTCATGATAAACCCAGGAGGGAGGTGCAATCCCCATCTCATTCTGCAGAGGAGAAAACAGGGTCAGAGAACCCATCAGTCCGGAGCAAGATCTGAATTCACATCTTCCTGCCGCCGAGTCTAGCAGAGCCCTGTCCACTGCACTAGGAGCTGCCTCAAAGCACCCAGGGTTTCAGATCCAAATGTCCCAGGCCCCTAAGACATTATATCTCCTTACTAGAAATAATTATTTGATGTCACCAGCTCCTAGGATCTATTAACAGCACAGAGGCTGATCTTCAGAAATAAGAAGGCCCCAAGAATATCAGCCCCTACTTCACTGCTGGAGGGAAGAACGAGGAGATCACAGACAGAGCAGGCCTCTGGCAGAAGAGGACCTGGCTTACGCCACATGCTGGGTTACAGCCCCCTAACCTCTCCTAACCTTTTCTTCAAAAACTCATCCCGCTGTAGAGTCTTTTTTTTGCCTGTTTCCAGTACTGATCTCGGGGGAAGCGAGAAATCCTTAAATAAGAGCTAATGGCCAAGTCCTCCAGGAGGCCTTTCCTCACGACGGAGACACTGAAAACAGTGGTCTGGCTCCTACCTGTTTGGAGTAGCCGCCGTAGATGATGATGGCGCCCTCGGGGGAGACGGACATCTGACAGCCAGATCTTGGCGTGGGACCTGTCCCTGAAGGAGAGAGCTTGCTCCATGTGTACGTGTCCAGGCTAAAGGCATAGACGTCATTGTAATAGATGTAATCCCTGGTTAAAACAAAGGAAACAACATCAAGAAGCCGTGACTAGTCACAAGAAATACTAGAAAAATAACCACCTGTAAAACAAACTTAGGGACAGTCTTAGGGATAGAGTCAAGCCGACAACTTTATAGTTGCTTGTGTGTTCTTGGATATCTAAGACACTATAAGTGACTCTGGTGAGGAACTGCATCAATGCATCAAAGGCCATTAAATCACTCTGCTTTTCCTGAAAACAACCTGTTATTTCTCACATGGTTTTCCGAACAGTAACTCACCACTAACTACATTAGATCAGTACAAGCAGAGTGCTTCAAAGAAGTCACATATGTTAACAGTCTAAGCCAGAAAGAAGCTAATTCCAGCTAGGTGATAACGGCACTCCTTGCTCTATCAATAAAGCCAAGTCTGACTGTCAGGCTAACCCAAAGAAGCCACCACTGGCTTTCCCTTAGGAGCCAAGCCTCTGGACAAGCTCTCACAAAGCTAAGGTTAAAAGTCTACACCTGGAAAAACTGGTCAATTTGACAAAGGTACATTTAATGACAAAGGTGTATTTATGGACATGATAGGTACTACAATGGATGGATAGACTATTGGACCTGCTATCAGGAAGACTGAATTAAAATTTGACCTTAATTATGAGTGATGTAACCTATATTTCCCTCAGTTTCCTTAATTGTGAAATGGGGATAATGAAATAACGACATTTACCTTCCAGGGTTTGTGAGGATCCAATTATATTTTCCTTTCATTTATTAATTTGTTGGGGGGGTGGGAGAAGGAGGCAATTGGGTTAATGAAAACAGGAGAAAACAGTATATTTATATAGAATTAATCCTCAATCATTAATACCAACCTTGTACTCTCATGGAATCCCCCAAAGATGATTAATTGTCTCTTCCAAGGTACCATTCGATGTCCACTCCGGCCTGAAGGCCCCCCTGTTGCCCTAAAATGCAATGATCAGAAAGGGTGAGCTCATTTAGGAATTTTTGACTGTCAAATTTTTAATATAAATTACTGTATGGGTATCTTATTTTTATATCATTTCCCCATTTTCTCTGAAATTCTTTGAGCTCTAACATGACACAATGACAAGAAAGCTGTTATTTCTGATACATATTGGCTGTGTGACCTAGAACAAGTCACTTGGGGAGCCAGATGATGCAGTGGATAGAATGCTAAGCCCGGAGTCAGAAAGAGCCAGAGATGATCCAAGACCTACGTTTACAGACCCTTACTCTAGGCCACCCTTTTAAGATTCTCAGTTTCTGCAAAGAAAGAACAACTGTAGATAGTTCCAGCCTTTCTGAGTCTCAGCTTTCTTATTTGTAAAACGGGGATATTATTAGTACTTTACAGGAATGGTATCATGGATAGGGAGTTGAGCCTAGAGTCACAGGAAGATCTCCAAGGACCTTGGAGTCTTTGACTTGAAGACCAAGATTGCCTTAAACATTTAAAGAAGCACAATCCTGAGCAAGTTATTTAACTTTTCTCAGGCCCAGCTTCCTCATCTGTAAAATGAGGGAGGCCAGCCTTGATGGACTCTAAAGTCCCTTCCAATTCTAAATCTATGGAACTATGAATTTAAAGTTCCTTAGAAACTTTATTGCATATTCACATATCTTTTACATCTCCCTAACTCAATATCATGAAAATATTTTTTTGTCCTCAAAAAACTGGAAATAAATGGTGCTTCATGGACTGTGAAATGACTGAACAATGTGTGGCAAAGCAATAGAAAGGGCTTTTTAAAAAAATGAGAATGAATGCACCACAAAAAAACAGATAAACTCACACTGAGGGACAATAGCTGGTGTCAGTCCTAGAAAACAGTAATAGGACTTTGGAGAAGGGGGAGGAAGAGGCAGAACTGGACAGGAGCAGAGCATGACCTAAGTTCTGGGATGCAGCCTTCTTTGTTTTGGACTACCTACCTGGGCTATTGGGGGTCCCCCTTCTCCCACTGGTGAATTTCTCCAGAGAAAGAAGGGGAGCGCTTCTATTTTAAGCAGGAGCCCAGACTGGCCAATTTCCTGATTTTCTGGCTTGGATACCACGTTCCCCCAAATCCTCAACACTTCCCAACTTCCCTTTATATGCTGTCTTTTTCTACCTGTATTTAAGTTCATAAAGGGCAGGAACTGTCTTTCTTTTTTGCTTATATTTGTGTCACCTGCTCAGCACAGTGCCAGATACACAATAAGTGCTTAATAAATGTTTATTCCTGTTAGTTTTATTTAATTCTTTGTTGTGAGGGAGGGTTCTATGGGAAAGGGAAGAGAAAGCTATACATCAGGAAATGATTATGTTATAAAACAAAAGTTATCAATACACTTTTTTAAAAGCTCTGGGCGCTGTTGAAAAATACAGGTATTATTTAATATTTACATTGAAACATTGTGTCTTTCAAATTTAATTTTCCTTTAAATTTGTCGAGAACTTTTAATTCTTTTCTTCATGGTCTTTCTCTCTGATTTATCTATTTTGAAAGACAAGTATTAAGATCATCTATAAATGTAATCTTGCTCTTTCTTTTTTGCATTCTCCCGAGCTTTTCCAATAAATATTTAGATGTTATTTATGTGTTATTTAATACTATGCTCAGGTTCACATTACCAGCATGTGTCAGAAGTGCACAGATCTGATTTGTTGAACATATTTAATATCTCACTTGTCATCTTTAGGCATAATGTAGCTTCCTTGTTTATCTTTTTTTGACATTACTAACTTCCTACTATTGCTTTATTCAAAAGCGTGATTTTTAATCCCACTTTTAAAAATCACACGAAGTACAATACATTTTGTTCCAACCCCACATTTCAATTTTTTGTGTGTCTTTATGGTTTAGTGTTTCTTGTCTAGTTCCGCAGCATTCTGTTAATATTTATTTTGCAATTTAGTACTTTTCCCAATAAATCCTACTTTAATTGGCTTTTATTTTATTTTATTAAATTTACTCATTCTTGTTTGTTTTGCTTATATTGATCTGCTCTCTTGTTAAAATTCATCCCCTCCCACCTCCTTCTATGTGTTTTGATTATTACTATTGTCTCTTTTTTATCCTTTACCTCCAAAGAATTCTTCCAATTCTGTTCCCCCTAATCAATCCATCTCTTAGTTCAACTAACATTCATCTGGAGTACCCTTTTCTAAGAAATGCAAATTTAATTTATTCCTTTTCTTAGGCCTTTTCCCATTTAGGTTACTCTAGGATATCATCTACAAGGAATGACTTTTGCACATTAAAAAAAATTATGATATTCATGTAAGAAAATTCTTAGAGGAAAAATGCCTTGTGTTTTACTCTTGGATATAGCTCAGCTAAGAGAGTGATTATTCATTGGTATCCTTCCTCATCTCTTTGTCTAAAGGAATTTCTTTTGTGAAGTTCTATTTCAAGAAATATTAATTCATGAAAAAAGGAGTATGAGGAGTCAGAAACAGTTCTGGATTAAGAATCAAAAGCACCAGACTTAATTTACACTATTCCATTTATTACCCAAACCTACTAGGTGGGCCACAGTTCCTTGATGGATGTCAGCTCCTGGAGACCCAGAATCCTCCTTACCCACTAGTCTTGACCAAATAAGGCATGGGACATGATAAAGAGATATATATCCCCTGTCCAGGGAACAGAGTCCTTTTAAGTATCCCTTCTACTCAGATGTAATCTATTATGGCCAAGGCCTCAAAGCACTTTCTACCCTCCAAAAAAATGTATTTTAAGCTCCCAGAAAGAACTTTATTTTGATTTGTTTCCCTAAAGGTCTTGTCCCCAAATACTAAACTTCTGCTTCTCCCTTTCCCTCTCCTTAACCTCATTCTCAAGCAAAACAAGAGATTAAAAAAATGTTAATAAAGACGTTAATAAATTCTCTTGCCCAAGTTAGGAAGTAGGAGACATACTAAGAACCAGCTTACCCTTTCTCTCTGGAGTCTCTCTTGCCTAGGGAAGGCCATGGCTCACAAGAATACAATTGGTGCTCAAGTATTTTGCCTCATTTGAAAAGTCTTGATCCAACAATGTTAATTAACAAATGTTAGACTATGTGTTCTGAGCCAAGAAATATTGATTCTATATTCAACTCTTTCTTACCAACTTCTTTTTGAAGTAAATCCTGAAAGTGCTTTGTTCTTTCAATGATTCACATGCAAGATGAGAATTGTGAGGGGGGGAAAACAGCTTAGTTAAGGCCCAGAAAAGGATTTAATTATTTGCTTGTGTAGTGAGAATTCAGTCGATGGATAAAGCTTTTTAATGCATTTTTTAAAATACAGGAAAAAATTAGAAAAAATTGAAATAACAAGATTTTTATTATTGATAATACAAAATTAAATATATTTATATATAATTACACTGAAATTAGTTGTAGCTTTTTATAAAAGAAGCCTGCCATGGAGGTATATAAAGAATGAGTTTAGGGGTAGTGAGGTGGCACAGTGGATAGAGCACCAGCCCTTAAGTCAGGAGGACCTGAGTTCAAATCTAGCCTCAGACATTTAATACTTCCTAGCTGTGTGACCCTGAGCAAGTCATGTAACCCCCATTGCCTCAAGGAAAAAAAAAAGTTTATTACTTCATCCTTTCTTGCTATATGGATGTCTTTCATAAGTTTACTTTGCTTGATGAATTTCCAATCCAAATGTCTTGATGCTACAAAATGATTATGTTAAATTATTCTCCCTTTGGCTAAGAGATCATCTTTTTTTCAATGAAAGACTTCTGGATACTCAGACTTGTAGGATAATATTTTGAGGTTCAAAGATTATTTTATTTGCTTTCTGGAATATCATATTATTTTTCCCGTAAGATCTTATGAAAGAAATATAATCTTGGACAAGTGAGATTATTTTTCCTTGAAATCTTAAGGATTTCATTCAAACTTCTGGTAAGATGTATAATGCTGAAGTTCTAGTGCTTCCAACATAAGTAGGTTTATTAAACTTGGGTTTCTAATTTTTTTAAATAATGAATTCTATCAAGTTGTACTTTGCCTGTCTTCTAACATTTCTGGACAATTTTTTAATAAGAATTCCTGAAGGAGAGAATTTGAAACTCAAAATCTGGAAAAAATAATGTTTTAAAATGACTTGTACATGGATTTGGGAGAAAATAAATATTAAATTTTTTTAAAGTTTCTGAAGTATAGTAATTAAGTTTTTTCTTTCTCACATTCTTCTTGAAGAGTATTAACTCCTAAATTAGCTCTGTGCATTCTAATTTCAAAATCATTTGCTTTCTATTGTAAAGATAGGCCAAGTGTTCTCCCAATTTTGTTTTTTGATTTCTTCTGACAATCAATTTTTTCACTTTCTGTATTTTTTACTTCCAAATCAGCCATGACCTTTCAGAGTACTTACTGTAGGAGAGTATAGTACTCTAACTCAACTATTCTCTTGTTTGTCTTTCTGATTTCTTCTTTTAAGATGCTAATTTCTATTCATACTTTTCCTTTATTTTAGTTCTCTTCTCAATTGCTGAAGTGTTCTGTCATAATTCTTGAGGATTTTGCAATAGGTAGAGTAGCACTTTATCTCTTCTTTGTGGATTTAAGATCATTTTTTCTTACTCTCTAGCCCTTGTGTATTAAGGCTCTTTCTGATGCTGCTTCTTTCTTTTTTTCTCATTCTTTCTGGTGGCAAGCTTTTTCTTATTCTTACTCCATTTCCTGCTATTCTGAGGGGGTGAAACTGACATCAACCAATTAACTTCTGAATTGGTCATCTTGTTGCCAAGTCCCACAATGGTTCATTTTTTTTTTAATTAAAAACTTTTTTTTTTTTAACAAAACATATGCATGGGTAATTTTTCAACACTGACCCTTACTAAACCTTCTGTTCCAAATTTTCTCCTCCTTCCCCCCAACTCCTTCCCTAGATGGCAGGTAGTCCAATACACAATGGCTCATTATTATTCAAATTTAGTTAATAACAGAATAAGAGAATCTGAGAGCTGGGTCATCAGTGGTCATCAAGACCATTCCACACAAGAAGAGAATACCTAATATAATATGCCTAACAAGTGATACCTAGTCTTTGCTTGAATATCTCCAAGGAAGAGAAAGTCACTACCTCATTCCCCTTCTGGATGACTCCAATTGTATTTTTTCCCTGATATTAAGACTAAAGATTCCTCTTTGTAAGTTCCCCACTTGACCCCACTGGGCCAAAACAGAAGACAAATTTCTCCTGCCGGAAACAATCCTTGACAGCATTTCCATGTTATCTAAACCAACAACCATGTCTGACTACATCTGACCCTCATCTACCACCAACTCAAAGCTTTTCACCATTCTACTTGCTCTTCTGGAGACTCTCCATTTCACCAATGTTGTTCTTAAATTATGGCGAAGTTTAACATGGTAAAGAAAGCTGATATGATGAGGACAGAAAATAGGGAGAAAGACTATGATTTCTATTTCTGGAAGCTAGGCTTTTTTTGTTTGTTTGTTTGTTTTTGGATATCACATCACATTGGTTGCTAAACTAGTAGATGAGGGGGATGCTAGAAAAGATGGAGAGCTGGCTTAGACGATAATGCTCTCAGGTGCATTTCAGCGAATCCCTGTTATTAATGGATCACTCTCAGTGTGACAGTAGCTCCTCAGTGAAAGGATATGTGCTTGGTCCCAAGCTCTTTTTCATCATGGACTTGTCTGGTCGGTCATCAGATTTGCAGATGTCACAAAGTTGGGACAAAGCTAGAGGATTCGGCTGAATTTAATAGATTAAATCCAAAAGGCCTCATTTCCAAAATATATAGAGAACTGACCCTAATCTATAAGAAATCAAACCATTCTCCAATTGATAAATGGTCAAAGGATATGAACAGACAATTCTCAGACGAAGAAATTGAAACTATTTATAGACATATGAAAATATGCTCCAAATCATTATTAATCAGAGAAATGCAAATTAAGACAACTCTGAGATACCACTACGCACCTGTCAGATTGGCTAGAGTGACAGGGAAAGATAATGGGGAATGTTGGAGGGGATGTGGGAAAACAGGGACACTGATACATTATTGGTGAAATTGTGAACACACCCAGCCATTCTGGAAAGCAGTTTGGAACTGTGCTCAAAAAGTTATCAAGCTGTGCACACCCTTTGATCCAGCAGTGTTTCTACTGGGCTTATACCCCAAAGAAATACTAAAGAAAGGAAAGGGACCTGTATGTGCCAAATGTTTGTGGCAGCCCTGTTTGTAGTGGCTAGAAGCTGGAAAATGAAAGGATGTCCATCAATTGGAGAATGGTTGGGTAAATTGTGGTATATGAACGTTATGGAATATTATTGTTCTGTAAGGAATGACCAGCAGGATGAATACAGAGAGGACTGGCGAGACTTACATGAACTGATGCTGAGTGAAATGAGCAGAACTAGGAGATCATTATATACCTCAACAATGATACTGTTTGAGGATGTATTCTGATGGAAGTGGATCTCTTCGATAAAGAGAGCCTTAATTGATCAAAGATGGACAGAAGCAGCTACATCCAGAGAAAGAACACTGGAAATGAATATAAACTGCTTGCATTTATGTTTTTCCTCCCGGGTTATTTATACCTTCTGAATCCAATTCTCCCTGTGCAACAAGAAAACTGTTCGGTTCTGCACACATATATTGTATCTAGGATACACTGTAACCTATTCAACATGTAAAAGACTGCTTGCCATCTGGGGGAAGGGGTGGAGGGAGGGAGGGGAAAAATCGGAACAGAAATGAATGCAAGGGATAATGCTGTAAAAAATTACCGTGGCATGCGTTCTATCAATAAAAAATTATTTTAAAAAAATAGATTAAATCCAGTAAGGATCAATGTAAAGATTTGTACTTGGATACAGAAAGAATCAGTTTCACATGTCTAAGATGAGGGCAGCAATTCAGAAGAGTTATCTGGGTGACCCACTGCCACACTGACAGTGATCGGTTAATAACAGGGATTCACTGAACATGCACCTGAGTGCATTATCATTTAAGCCATCTCTCCATCTTTTCTAGCTTCCCCTTCATCTACTAGTTTAGTAACTATAAGGAGATTAATTCGGCATGATCTGTTCTTGGTGTAGCCATCTATCTTTCTGTTATCAACCCTCTGCATAGATGCCAAAAGATCCATTCTAGACTTTTCGACAGAAGAAAAGTCAAGTTCAATGGTCCATAGTTTACAAACTTTATTCTGTTCCCTTTTTTGAAAATTGGGACATGCGCCCTTTTTGAATTTTGCGGTCCCTCTCCTGTTTTAAAAGAGCTCAGCAATGACATCTGCCAGTTTTTTCAGGATCCAAGATTGTAGATCATGTAAGGAAGTCTACTTGAATTCATAAAGGACATCCTAGTATTGTTGCCATGTATGATGATCTCCTGGTTCTGCTCATTTCACTTAGCATCTGTTCATATAGGTTTCTTCAGGCCTCTCTGAATCATTCTGCTGGTTATTTCTTACAGAACAATAATATTCCATAATATTCACATACTATAACTTATTCAACCATTCTCCAACTGATGGGCATCCACTCAGTTTCCAGTTTCTTGCCACTACAAAATTGCCACAAACATCAAATTATATTTTAAAATTATATATGTGTATATACATATGATGTTTAAAATGTTAATTATAGCAGGAAATTTGGAGCAAATAACATTAATAATTTACTCTTTTATAAGAGAACCATGTGAAAAATTCAGATTAGATGACAACTCCTAAGAAATCATTATTATAAATGTTTTGGTTTTTTTCCCTCCACTAATAAACCCTATTTGCTGCCTTAGGCCTTTACAGCAAAGGCTATATTTTTATATTTATTTCTTCTTTCCTCAGCTTCTCTCAAAATTGGATCCTGAAACAAAATCATGTTTTCAAATCAAATGTCTCAAAGGTCAGGCTCTAAGTTTTCCAAGTCTTCTTTCTTTTCCTTCCAAAGCTAATCTTAACCTTAATTAAACTTAAGCTTAAGCTTAAGCTTAATCAGCTCAACAGGCAAAGGTGTGCAAACCAATATACTTCCTATATTTACCTTTTTTTCCTCCAAAGACATACTGAAGAAAATTTTTAACAATTTACTTTACATTTAATGAATGTAAAGACATGACAGAAATGCCTATTAAAGTATGCTGAGATAGACATCTCAGGAAAGATGAGCATCATATACCTAGTGAGCAATCAATGAATAGTAAAAAACTATTATGGTTAATACCATAATATTATAATAATCTTTGTTGTCTAAAAGTTAATCTAAAAATGTGTAGACTATAAAATTATAAACGTCTTTTTGATTTTTTTAAAGATATTTTATTTAATTGGTGCAGCTGGTTTATGATATAAGAATACCTGGAGAAGACCAGGGTCTGGGGAATAATAAGCTGTCATTCCAAAAGTTCTCACATAGCAGAAATGTGAAAGCTTGTTCAAAGAAGAGAATACAAATCTCTTTTATTTTTTCAATTTTGACTCTTGATCATTTCACATTTTATTTAATATATTTATTGAGAAATGTTTTTAATTTCACAGTATGGTTCACTCATATTTAGAGAACCACAAGGAGACAAAATTCTCAAAGACACCTCGCTTTCTGCTTTATGAAGGCAGTAGTCCACATCTGGAGTATTTAATTTCTTTTTCAGGTTGTAAAGTGGCACAGGACCAGGATTCAGTAGACTATTGTCGCTTATGAAATTCTCATATATTCTGTCACCACTTATATCTCAATGGTGTAACAAAAGGAAAGCTTGGCAGTAGATCTATTCCTTTTTCAATTATCTAGCCTTTAAGTAAAGATTTTTGAGAAGCTGAAATTGGAAATTTAGAAGAATAGAGTAGTAAAGGAACACAATGATTATTTATACTATTAATAATTCTATTAGTTATACGTTATGTGTGATCAACTATGCTGAAAAACAAAGACCAAAAAGAGATCTTGAAAAGCTTTCTTCCTTCAATTAGCAGTTATTCAAAACAAAGAATATTGTGGTTCAATAGTCCTCATTTTCTACCTAAATGACTGAATATCACTCAACATAAAGAATCCAGTTACAGATGCAGATGGGGAAACAGAAATGCACCAAAACAAAAAAGTCCCTAAATAAAGTTTAATTCCCATTAATTGAGAGAATTCTATCAGCATTAATTAATTATATTTGATGCCACTTTTAATTCTGGAAAATTCTTTCAATTTCCTAAATACAGTCTCACATTTATTTTTACACTCCAGGTGGTGAAAACTATCCATTGATAGTAGTAGGCTGGCCATTAGGTGACCATGGCAACCATTAAAAAAAAAAAAAGTTCACTATGACTGCTTCAGAATGGAGAAAGAAAGGGAGGGAGAGATTAACTGACATCCATCATCACTGACCTTACTAGAAATGGAAGCGTGAAACACAGAAGCTGAAAAGAGGCACGAAGGAGTCATCAGAAATCATACAATCAAAGAACCTCAAAGAACATTCAGTCCAATTCTCTCATTTTATAGATGAGGAAACAGAGGCTCAGGAAAGTTAACTAAATTGCCCCACTTGGCTGTAATCTTGAGACAAGTCAGTCGCTCTAACTCCAAAGATGGTAATCTTTCCATTGTACAAAAGTTGTTTTCTGAGTGGATTTCACTAAATGCCCATTGGCAACAAGAAAAATAATTTCATGCAAGTCTTGGCTATCATCTAAGCTTGCCTTCAGCATAGGAATGAGAACCACCATATAGACACCAAAATGGGGCAGAGGATGAAGTAAGAGAGATATCTAACATAGAAACTGACAAGATCCTTGAAACCAAGTCATGAGATACTTCAATCCGGAATGATTTCCGTGAAGGAGGCGTGTAGGCTGGGTAAACACACCCACAATATGGTTTATCAAAAATGAACAGAAATGAAAACAATGCTGCAAAATTAAAATGACCAAGCTTGTCTCAAACAGAAACTACAAGAAGGCCATTTGTACCGTAGCACCACTGGTTATCGGAGTAGACTATTATACAATATTAGCCTTTCTGGATTTGTAAAGATGCTTTTGCTGAATTTTTATTTTTCCTCTTTTTTATACTGTGAAATGCAGGTGATAGAAAAACAAAGATAGTAACTACAAAACATATTTTTAAAATATGGTTCAAAATTATGAAATTAAAATGGCCAAAGGTTTCCTGACTTTTACAACAGGCCCTTATGTCTATATATTAGTATGTGTATAAAATACTTTTTTCAAAAAGAATTGTGAGGCACTAGAAATCACAAAAACTGAAAATGAAAAAGAAAACAAGTGGCTGCTAACCCCAGAACCATGTGAGAGAGCTAACACTGTGTATAATCCAATTACCTATGATTAGAGGAAAGACCAAAATGAACACAAATGTAGTAATAATGATTAAATTTTTCATTGATTTTTCAACTACATTATCAAAATTGAGTGGACATTTATAGCTCTGCTGACAAACTTTGTATTTATTTTATATTTACACTGACTTAATTTTTAAATTTTTCATTGATTTTTCAACTACATTATCAAAATTGAGTGGACATTTATAACTCTGCTAACAAACTTTCTATTTATTTTATATTTACACTGACTTAATTTTTAAATCCATTGATTTAATGAGTAGAAGGGAATACAAGAAAAATAATTTGGGGGTTCATATAAAACCAACTTTCTCCATACCTTTTATTCACTCAATGCTTATTCATAAATGAATAAAAGATTAAATTTTCTATTTAAGTTTCATAGTTAAAATACATAGAAATTGAGAGTTTTGTTTAAGTAAAATTTATTTGCTGAATTTAAAACTTGGTCTTTTTGGTACCAAAAGAAGGCAATGCCATGTTTGATTAATAGATGAAATTTATTTCTCTAAAGACTTTTGTTGTAATTATTAACATTTATCAAAGTGTGAACTTTATTGTCATTTTAAAAAATCGATTAAAGGATCACCACAAAGCAAAGTGTAATTTCAAAAAAGGGGAGGGGAGGCAAAGTAGTTCATTGTGACTCCGGCCAGTCCTGAATCATAAGGACTTGAGTTTAAATCCAACCTCAGGCATTTATTAACTGTGTGACTTACCCACATATAGTTAGCTATACAAATAGAAGAAGGATTAGACTTGGCCTGGATGGCACCAGAGAGAATAGAACTAAGTGCAATAAGTAGAAGGTACAGAGAGACAGATTTAGGTTCAATGTTTAAAAAAAAAAAAAAACTTCTCAATGACTAAAGCTGCATCAAAGAAGCAGAAAGTATCTTGAGTTCTCCCTCATTGGAGGTAAAGGATGGATGACATTTTGTTATAGATATTTTATAGAGGAATTATAAAGAAGCTACTGATTCTGAAAAACTACAAATGGATGAAAGTTGATATTGAATTGGTTTTCTCTGAAAAGTAAAACAAAAACTATGAGAAGGCCAAAAACTTAAAATTAACAACAAACATTTGCTCTCTGAAATGGATAAACAAGACAGTGCAAAGTTATACTTGTTTTTGAATACAAGATCATTTACAAAACAGGAGAGAAATGTGAATAGCACAAGCAGCTGACTACCATCTCAACTCCGTACCACCACCACCACCATCAAAAAATACAAAAAAAAAACCCACCAAAAGAATATATATATATGTGGCTAATTCGAGCCCCTTCCCACTCTATCCTGCAGACTGCTTTTTTTTGGTATGTGTGGTATGGTTTGCTTGTTGCCTCCTCCATTAGACTGTGAGGTTCTTGAGAGCCTCGCTTTGTATCTCCAGGCTTAGCTCAGGGCCTGACACAGACTGAATCGCTCTGGTCCTTCATTCTCAGAGGTCTGACGAGGTCACAGACTAATGGTTTGATGTGGTGTCACCTGCCTCACTCTTTCTTCCCATAGCCAAAGTCTGGATGCCTGTAACTATCCTGCACGTCTGACCCAGCCCTCAGCACTCCCAGTGCTGTCTTTATGGCAAAGGAACAAACTGCTTTTGCTTGCCCGCCCATCCCACCACATTCTTGAGAGAGACACCCCTCTAACTTACCGCCCGAGTTGTGGGTCATCAGTTACCCTCAAGTTAAAATACTGAATAAATAGCTATTGACTAAGAAAAGGGGGCAAGAGATTCAAAGTTGAAATACAGCATGCAGTGGAACAGGTTATGGCAATAGTTCATATTTATAGAGCACTCTTAAGTTCAATGGTCATATATTAATCTCAACTACAGGATCCTAGTTTCAGAGAGAAGGAAAAAACATAGGACAGAATAGGCCTGGAATTACAGGAAAGAACAAAAGGGTCACAGTGAGGATTAAGAAATGGTTTAGAAATAAACAATCATTGTAACAAATTTCTCTGATAATCATTTGGCAAGATGTAGAAATAACTAGCAGATATATGTCACGTGTGTATATATTTACATGTGTACATATAAAATACACACAAATATATGTGCAATACATATATGTCCCAAAACTTTTAACCAATCATCAAAGGATATGAACAGTTCTTAGAGCTGCAAACTATTAGCAACTATTTAGAAAAAAGCTTCAAATGACTTGTACTAAGGAAAATGCAAATCAAAACAACCCTGAAGTTTCCTGTTACATCCTGCACTTACAAAAATGACAAAATATGGGAATAATATCTGTTAGAAGGGCTGTGGGTGGGTGAGCACATTAGTTCATTTCTGGTAGAGCTATGCATGAATATAACTGTTTTGGAAATAAATCTGGAATCAAGCAAATAAAGGGACTAAAAAAGTCCATACATGTCGATCCAGAAATTCAATTACTATAGCCCAATGATAAGAAGAACGTCCCTATAGACACCAAAATAATTATGGAAGTCATTTTTATGATAGCAAAACCTTAGAAACCAAGTAGATGCCCATTAATTGGGGAACGACTAAATAAATTGTGATACATGAATGTAACCGAATACTAATTGTGCTGTGAGAAATGACAAATGTGATGACTGCAGAGACATGGAAAGATCTATATCAATTAATTCAGAGTTAAGTAAGTAAAGCCAAGAAATATACAATGGCTACAACAACATTAATGGAAAGAAACATCACCCAAAAAAAGTGAAAAATGAGTATTTCAAAATTATGGCTCAAAGAAATGGATGTGAGAAGCTACCCTACCTGACCTTTTGCATACAATTTAAGACTTTTTCAAAATACCAGTTAGGCATTTAAAAAAAGAAAACACACACCTATTTGCTATGTGAGATGGCTCTCTGGCAGGAGGGAAACGTACTAGGGAAAATTATGATGACTTATAAAAACACCAATAATAACATTAAAAAAAAAATCTTTGATGATCTTTTCCATTTTTCTCCTGTTATCTCCTTCTATTTTATTTCAAATGCTTTCAGAATAATTTTGATCAGTTGGATTTCTTGACAAGTTTTCTTTAAATTGGTTTTATTCACCCATACTTTTCAACATTTTGTGAAATGATACTCTTCATTATCATGTGTCTTGGTAAGATATTCTCAATGCGTTTATCTTCTTGTAGTACCATCTTTCTCTGCTTGGCAAGCAGCTCAAGTATATGCTTGACTAAGGTGTCTTTAAGATTCTTTTGGTATTCATTATATTGAATTCCCAATCCCTATACTTTTGCCCACCTGCATTTTTGATTTCCTTTGCAGGCTAATTGTACAATATTTCAGAATCCGATTCTTTTTGTACAGCAAGATAACAGTTTGGTCATGTATACTTATTGTGTATCTAATTTATACTTTAATATATTTAACACCTACTGGTCATCCTGCCATCTGGGGGAGGAGGTAGGGGGAAGGAGGGGAAAAATTGGAACAAGAGGTTTGGCAATTGTAAATACTGTAAAGTTATCCATACATGTAACCTGTAAATAAAAGGCTAAAAAAAAAAAAATTCTTTTGGTATCTTTGTTACAGTTATTTATCTACCTTTCATTATCAATTCCTTATTTAGTTTAGGATCACATAGTTTTTACTGAATGCTATATGACATTTGAGCTAATAAGGCAATAGCTTGAACAAATGCAGACAGCGACAGCCAATTCAGGGTTAACTTCCACATCAGTCTTTTTTTCATGTCAAATTATAATTAATTTCAGGTTTTTTTTAGTAAAGTAATTACTGGTACTCCGATGTTCAGTATCTCTAGCATCTTCTCATAGAAAGCACTTATTATGTAAAGATGTAAAGCACTTCAGTATCATCTATAGGATTTCAGCCTCTCATTTCTTTTCCCTTAGTTGTGCTACCTATTTTAATATGCTGTCTTTAAAAATGCTCAATTACTGTGTTTTACTATCATACTTTAATATACTATAGAACAAAGCCTGCATCACTCATTTCCCAAATCACAAAATCCAAATTACCCTAGGGGCAAAATCCATAGCTTAAAATATAATTTGTTTTGATTATATATCTTATATGACTATAACATTATTTTTATTATATTCAAGATACTATTTATTTTTGCTCAATTATTTTGGTTGAATTTAAGAGTAAGTTGCCACCAGGAGAATACTGATGGCCTTATGGCCTGAATGACAACAAATATTTGACTCCAGAGTTCCAACAAAGACTTGTTTTGTTGATTTGCTATCTTGACCCACTCCTGGCAAAATTGGTTTCAATAAGGCAGTTGGAAGGTAAGGGTGGTCAAAGGCAAAGCCAGGACATGGGAAGCACTGGGTTCTATTTAATTTTCCAATCCCTTCTGCTTTCCAGGAGGATACTAGAAGAGTAGCAGTTCCTAGCCTACTCACACAATTTCAAATTAAGGTACTTAATCCTTCAAATTCTTTCCCTTAGTCCCAAGGCATAATTTTGACTTGGTAGTCAAGTATAAGAAGAAAAACTATCATTGCTTAGGCAGCTCAAACAGAAGCAACTCCCACAGGAGACAAACAGAGAAGAAATGCCCAGAGACATACAAATAAATTGGTCCCTGAATAGATTTCAGGATTTGATAACTAAAGAGTTCTTTTAATTATGTAATCTTTTTAAAAAATTAGTTTTAGACCCCAAGACACAGCATTTTAAAAACAACAAGCATGTAGTTAGACGGCAGCTTTGATTCAAGGCTCTACGGATAGTGGACCTGGAGTCCCTTATTTGTGACTGCAGGTGTTTTTGCAGAGGGTGAGACAGGATGCAAGGAACTCTAAGCAGAGGGTTAGCCCTGCTGGATCAGTCGCCACTTCACCAATACCAGAAGGCAGAATACTGGGCAGGAGAGTTCTTGGAGAGAAGAGTCTGGGGCCAGGAGCAAAGGTGTTGTGGGTCACCAGGAACTGCTGGAGCCCAAGCTTAGCTCTTGAGACCCAACTGTCCAATCCACCCTTGAAGAAAGTCACCTCCATGCTATAAGGAGCCATCAGAGCAGGATTTGACAGAAAGCACAGTAAGGACATCAACACTGACAGTCTCCTGCATGTGGGTGTATATATTTATACAACTGACAGTTTAGAAGAACCTTCCTGCAATAAATTGGTGAGGCTGCTTCTCTCTGAATTCGAAGCACCTCGAAGTTCTACCCTACCACAGATGATGATGCTTTCTTGCTGGTCTTCCCTTCAAGGATCAGCTCAGATGGGAAGTTTTTTCTCATCACTCCCAGATGCACGTGTTTCTCCTTCCTTCCATTTTCTTAGAGTGCCCTCTGAACCTCACCTCTGTCCCATCATTCTATCTCAGGTTACATTACCTGCACATATGGCACAATCTCTTGCACCTCCAGCAGACTTGAGCACCCTCAGGCAGACAACTTTTGTTCACCTTTGAGCCTAGTGCCATGCTTTATACACCGGAGGCATTGAGTGGTCATCCAACTATTCTCTAACTTTTAAATGTAAGATGACTTTTTCCCCAATTAGATTTTATGAGAAGTAGGTACCATATCTCACATAGTGCTCACAAAATAGCGGATACATCAGTATTTATGGACTACCAATATGTTTAATCACATGTACCTGCAACCCTAAATGATCAAAGTGGGGTATCTAATATCACCTGTTACTATACCACAATCCTAAAGGTTTAGAATCTAAAAGGACTCAAGTGCCCTGCACCTTGCAAATTGCACACCTCAGTGATTTGAATAATGAAGCAAAGAAAAAGTCCCAGATGACAAGAAATCCATGTGGGGAGTGTTCTTTGCTGCTGGTGCCATGGAGAGAGCACCAGACCTGGAATCAGGGAGACTCAAGTTCAAATCCAGCTTTGGACACTCAATAGCTTGCCTCAGTTTCCTCTCTATAAAATAGAGATAATAAAAGCAACACCCAAGATTGTTGTGATGAACAAATGAAATAATGATTGCGAAACACTCTGAAAACCTCAAAGCATTATATAAATAATAGCATAGTTTTTATTAATGTGTTATCCCAAAGTAATGCTCAACTCTGAGATGCATGTGATCTGTGGAACAGACCTTTTACTAAACAAATGAACTGAGGAAAGGAAAACATTTTCAGAACAGATGTACCTGATGTCACAACTACCTTTTCTTGTACAATCAAGCATCTGTGAGTTTGAATAAACATGGTCTGAATGCAGCAGATAAAAAGTCAGCAGGAGATGCAGCCTTTGGTGTGATGCACTGGAGCTCTCGAATGCTCAAGGTTAAGGCCCTACCACTGGCTTCTCCACACAGAGCTCCGGTGTTATCGACAATTCTACTGCTTGTTTTGACTTCCCAGCTGAGTCAGCTACGACCACACGGTTAACTCTTGTGGCAGCAGCCAAGTTCTATTGTGTTTTGTAACTAAAAAAGGGAAAATTTTGCTATAAAAAGATTACATCTCCTTATACTCCCCTTCAGAAAAAAAACAAAACCAACAAAAAGCCAGTTTATATTTGAAATTCCAAGAGGCTTTTCAACTGCCATCACTCCTAAATGTAGAGTCGTTAAAAATTAATGTATCCCACTCAGCAAGAAGTCTTTATGCGCAGCACAAAAATACATGTGTAATCCTGTGGGAGTTGGGGCTTTCAGGAGCATAAGAGCCACAGCATTCCAACAGGGAAAGCCGCCACTCAGAGAGTGCTCCCCAAGGCAACTAAGAGGCGGCCTGCTCCTCCTTCCAGCAGCCTCTATGCTGACATTTCTAACAAATTTATACAAGATCAAATGGTCTAGGGGTATAAAAACAATGTTAATCGCTACCCAAGTGCTTCCCTGAAATATTAAAATGTACTTACTTTTCAAAAAGAAAGGTAGGATTTCCATGATATCGACTAGCCTGATTTGACACAATATAGTACAATACAATATAGAATCTGATACAATAAAAGTATCAAAATAGGATATTACTTCCTCCCAAAAAATGGTCATAGTTTGAACACAAGACATATTTCAAAACAAAAAACAAAAACATCTTTTTTCAAACATTATAAATTGGGACTTTAATGTTACTCTTTGGAGAATCTAATTAATCAAAGAACCACAACTGAATCATTCTATGGTCATAGTAGTCAATAGCAAGATTTCTAAGCGTGTATCTAAAATTAAGAGCCTTTGGGTCTATAATGATGATGACTGAAACCTGGGTTTCCAAAAATTTATCTAAAAAAATCATTTATCCTGGAGACCGTTCATCTAATTTCACTAAGTTATCAAGGATACTCTTACTACTACAAGGATACTTTGCAAAATAGAGGAGGAAAAAAAGGTACTGGCTTTGAGAGACCTAAGAGTTTGAGATACTTCCCCATCACTTCAACAAGATTTGTTGGATAATCATCTTTTGAGCATCTATCATGTGCCAGGCTGGACAAAATAAAACAGTTGCTGACTTTAAAGAGCTGAAGTTATACAAAAAAGAAATAATGATGATAGGAGGAGGAGGGACAGGAAAGGAGAGGGTATTAGCAACTTGAAAGAAAGTCAAAGAATGGAGCAGCTAATGGGCAAGAGGAATGGTCAATGCCAATGCAAAGAAATGGAGATGAGAGATAGATGGTCATGAGGAAGGAACAGGGAGTACAGTTTGGCAGACTGGGGGGGAAGAAATGTCTAGTGAGCCTAGAAAGACAGACTGAGACAAGACTGAGAATGTTTTATTTTATTTTTTTTACATTTTATTTTTTTAATTTTTATTTGATAATTACTTTATATTGACAGAATCCATCCCAGGGTAATTTTTTTTACAACATTATCCCTTGCACTCATTTCTGTTCCGATTTTTCCCCTCCCCTAGAAGGCAAGCAGTCCTATATATGTTGGATATGTTGCAGTATATCCTAGATACAATATATGTTTGCAGAACTGAACAGTTCTCTTGTTGCATAGGGAGAATTGGATTCAGAAGGTAAAAATAACCCGGGAAGAAAAACAAAAATGCAAAGAGTTCACATTCGTTTCCCAGTGTTCTTTCTTTGGGTGTAGCTGCTTCTGTCCATCATTTATCAATTGAAACTCAGGTCTCTTTGTCAAAGAAATCCACTTCCATCAAAATATGTCCTCATACAATATCGTTGTTGAAGTGTATAATGATCTCCTGGTTCTGCTCATTTCACTTAGCATCAGTTCATGTAAGCCTCGCCAGTCCTCTCTGTATTCATTCTGCTGGTCATTTCTTACAGAACAATAATATTCCATAACATTCATATACCACAATTTACCCAGCCATTCTCCAATTGATGGGCATCTACTCAGTTTCCAGTTTCTGGCCACTACAAACAGGGCTGCTACAAACATTTTGGCACATACAGGTCCCTTTCCCTTCTTTAGTATTTCTTTGGGATATAAGCCCAGTAGAAACACTGCTGGGTCAAAGGGTATGCACAGTTTGATAACTTTTTGGGCATAATTCCAGATTGCTCTCCAGAATGGTTGGATTCGTTCACAACTCCACCAACAATGCATTAGTGTCCCAGTTTTCCCGCATCCCCTCCAACATTCATCATTATTTTTTCCTGTCATCTTAGCCAATCTGACAGGTGTGTAGTGGTATCAACTGAGAATGTTTTAATATCAGATATAGGATTGTCAGAAGTGAGATATGGCCACCATTTAAGAGGCAACTGAGATGATCCAGGTGGGACACGATTAAGGGCCTGAACTAAAGTAAGGAAGATGGGCAAGTGGTTGGAGAGAAAGGGACAGAGACGAGAGACCCTGAGAAGGGACTGCATGGATAATATGTGAAATGAAGGAGATTGAGAAGTCCAGGAGAATGCCAAAATTACAAAACTGGGAAACTAGATGGTTTTAGAAGAAAATTCAGAAGGCGAATGGGTTTTAGGGGGAAAATAATAAATCCTATTTTGGACATGCTGAATTCCGAGGCCCCTGGGATATCCTCTTTGATAAATCAAGCAGCTAATGAAGTAGAATTAAAGCTCAAGGAAGGGCTGGGCAAAACGATTAGGAAATCATTTGCATAAATAGGATAATAAAACCAATGGGAACTAATGAGGTCAAGAGAAAAAAAAGAAAGAAAGATTATGGGGCCAAGGATTGAAATTTGAGGAACACCTACAGTGAGGGGGCAAGAACTGGCTGATGATGTCACAGAAAGGAGATGGACTAAGTGGTCCTTGGAGAGGCAAGAAGGTCATTAAGAGAAAGTATCACAGAAGCCCAGAAAATAAAAGTATCCAGGTGAAGGTGTTAACAGTATCAAATTCAACAGATAAGACAAGGAGAAGGAGGAAAAGAGAAATGAGAGAAAGAGAAAAGGGGGAAGGAGGAGGGGAAGAAAGAGAGAAAGACAGGGGGAGGGAGGAGGGAGAGACTTTCAGATCTACCAAGTGAGAGATCACTGCTAACTTTGTAGAGGGCATTTCAGAAAACACACCCACAACCAAGCTATTGCCAAGGCCGGTCTCAAGCCCACTCTTCTGTGCTGACATTATTCCTGACCCAGTACAGCTCCTCATCCCCTCCCACCGGACTGCTGCAATAGCCTGCCAGGGGGCCAGCCTGCCTCACAGCTTTCCCCCGACTCCAACTGAGCCACCAGAGGGATTCTCCTAAAGTCTGGGACCACAGGCCAGCTCTCTACACCACAAACTCCAGGGCTTCCTAGAGCCTTCAGAAGCAAACACAAATGCTTTGGCTCTCAAAGCCCCTGCCCCTACTCCAGGCCTCTTATGCCTCCTTCCCTCCTTGCTTGACCCACAAATCAGACACTCCATCAGCACTGGGCATTTTCTCTGGCTGGCTGTCCCCCATGAGTGTCCCATTATGTTCTCCCTCTTCACCTCTGACTAGAACCTTACCTTTTACAGGAAGCCTTTTCCAATCCCTCTTAATCCCCCTTATTATTTCCCATTTGTCCTGTTTTTATTTGTTTACAAGCGGTCCTCCTCATTGGATAGTTAAGTTCCTCTCGGTGCCCATGGCACAATCCCTAGCAGCCACTACTGTTGCATAGCACAATTCTTGGTACCCACTGCTGTTGTTCAGTTGGGTCAACCCTTCATGTCTCCATCTTGGCAGAGATTCTGGAGGGGTTAGCCATTTCCTCCTGCTCCTTAAATAGATAGACACAGAACTGAGGCAAACAGGATTAAAGCCACTCGCTCAGTTCTGGGTTTTCTGATTGTTTGGTTTTGTTTGGTCTTGGAGTTTGGGTAAGAAAGGAGAATTCTTTGATGGCAACGTCTGGAGACAGTAGGCAAGGAACTGGTAGAGAGGGCCTGAAGATTAGGAAAGAACTAAAGCTGCAATCTCTTGGAGAAGGAAAAGAGGACAGGAAGGTTTTGGCAAAGAGAAGGGCCCCTCACTGGAGATTAGCAAAAAGAGAAGATAATGAGGGAGTCCAAACAGGGCACTTAGACCACTGTTGTTTGGTCATTTTCCAGGCCTGTTTGACTTGTTTGGGGTTTTCTCAACAGAGGTAGAGGAATGAGTAGTCATTTCCTTCTCCACCTCATTTGACAGATGAGGAAACTGAGGCAAGCATGATTAAGTGGCTTGCCCAGGGTCACACAGCCAGGAAGTATCTGAAGATGAGTCTTCCTGATTCCAAGCCTGGCGCTCGTTCCACTGTCCTAACCCATCAAATGAACTCATTTTTCTCTGTAAGAACGTTAAATCTTCAGCTGACCGTACGTGAATAATGTCAGGAAAGCTGGCTGTTGCCAATAAGGAACACTAACAACAAAAATTACTGGGGAGAATGCTTGAAGTGGTCCCCACAAGATAACAGCAGATAATGGACACAAGGTAGTTATGGCAATCAAGACAATCCTAAAACTAGAAAAACCAAAGTGAGTGGTGGAGAGCTGAACCCAAGCTAAGTATGGTCATGGTAAGAGAGCACCTTGATGAGTTCCAATCAACAGGTCTGAAAACTGTGGGAACCAAAAGAACCAGCAGATATGAGAGAAGATTATGGAATGCATCTCCTCTGCAAGACTGAAGAACAAATGTTTTCCTAATTTTTAAAAAAGATTAAAAAACAGTCTGGAAGCTAAAGTTCAAGGAACTGAAGTTTGAATCTCAGCAAAGTTCTAGAACATCAGGAAAGGCAGCAGGGTTCCTACAGTAACAGGTCACAAACTGACTTCCTTTCTCTTTTTTTTGACACTTAAAAAAAAAAGATGGCTATTTTTTTCTCTAAATCTTTTAGATTTCTGGGGGCCTGTAGGGAGTTGTAGAGGTGAGGGTTTAATAACACTGTTGCCAGGAAAAAAAGGAAACTGAACAATTTTTCATAATGTGATAGAAGGAACTAGGAAGAAAGGAGCATGTTTAAGCAAGACAGTTTTGAAAGTAATGTGTGAAATGTACTAGATTTTTTTTTGTAAATATATGACCTGAAATGGGGAATTTCAGTTTCACATACATGCATCTTTTTTGTGTTCTACTGTATGTGTCTGGAAACATTTTGGGGACAAAGTATGTATTTTCAAAATTTAAAGGAATTTTTTAAAAATAAAGAACAAGTCTGACCCCAAAAAAGAGATGTGCAGAGGGTGTGTGTGTGTGTGAGTGTAACCAAAACCCTGTATGATTACTACTAGAATTACTGCTTAATTACTATCACATCTACTACTAGAAAAAAATAAGCAGAAAAAAAGAAAATGAGTAACTATATAAACGAAAATGGAAAAGACAAAAAGCAAAACTGAATGCAAGGTAATTGTAATGAACAAAAAGTTTAGTCTTAGAAAAAAATAATGAGAAAATGGACAACCCTTTACCAGTTACCAAAAGTGGGGAGAATATGCATTCTATAGTCCTGCTTTTTTTTTTTTTTTTTAAAAGAACTCCTTGTTTTCTGTCTTCATTTTGTTTTAAAATTCTTTGTTACAAGGGAGGAATCTTCTGTAGATAATAACAACAGATAGGGATATAGTATATATGACATCTGTACTATAAATATAGTGCTTGTAAATGAAAGAAACATAATAAAAGTTCAATTATTCTTTTTCAAAGAAAAGATAGTAACTGATGTCTTCTCTATCACATTTCCCCCTCAGTTTTGAGTTCTAGATAAAATCACAAAACAAATTAATTCCCAATCTGCTTATGGCTGTTCCTTATTAATTTGCTAGTGTGTCTTTAAAAAAAAAAAAATATATATATATATATATATATATGTGTGTGTGTGTGTGTGTGTGTGTGTATGTGTGTGTATGCATATATATATGTATATATAATGAATGTTATGGAATATTATTGTTCTGTAAGAAATGACCAACAGGGTGATTTCAGAAAGGCTTGGAGAGATTTACATGAACAGATGTTGAGTGAAATGAGCAGGACCAGGAGATCATTATACACTTCAACAACAATACTATATGATGATCAGTTCTGATGGACGTGATCCTCTTCAATGATGAGATGAACCAAATCAGTTCCAATAGAACAGTAATGAACTGAACTAGCTACACCCAGCGAAAGAACTCTGGGAGATGACTATGAACATTACATAGAATTCCCAATCCCTCTATTTTTGTCCGCCTGCACTTTTGATTTCCTTCACAGGCTAATTGTACACTATTTCAAAGTCCGATTCTCTTTGTACAGCAAAATAACTGTTTGGACATGTATACATATATTGCATTTAATTTATACTTTAACATATTTAACATGTATTGGTCAACCTGCCATCTGGGGGAGGGGGAAGAGAGGAAAAATTGGAACAAAAGGTTTTGTAATTGTCAATTCTGAAAAATTACCCATGCATATATCTTGTAAATAAAAAGCTATTATACATACATACATACACACACACACACACACACACACATATTTTAAATTCCAGTATTTTTTGTTATTTTGGAATATATTCTTTCCCCCACATCCTTCTAACCAACTCCTCAGTGGAAGTCTGGCAGTATATACAATCTTCCATAACCAAGTTTGCTATATGCAGGACCGTAAGAGACATTTTGTCATTAATTTTGCTTAAAAATCAAATGCTGGTCATTGTCCCAAAACAACATCAACACCTGACTTGCCACTACTCTCTGTTGGGTACTAGGGATACAACTGGGCAGATAGGAAGAAAAGAACCCATTCAGTAACTAAGCTTGCTTAAAAACATCAATAAGAAGCTAAATGCTCAGAAGCCGTTCTAGTTTGTTAACAGTCAAAAATCAAACAGCTGATACTTGGGGGACATTTTGTAAAAGGCTGTGATAGGAGATCTAACAGGCAGAGAGAGGGACAAGTGCAGCCCTAAGAACAAGGAGGAAAGAGAAGGAGGCCTATGAACTTAGAGCCAAGACTGACTTCTGGCCAGGGAGACAGAGGTTTGCTGACCTGTTACTTTGGGGGCTTTCAGGGTCTGCTTGTGACAGTTAATTTAAAACCGGTCAAACTCTGGATAAAATGATCACAGGAGATATCAATGTGATTCTGTTGTTTTACACACTTAGATTAAAAAAAAAAAAAAAAAACTTTTGCTTCCCAAGTACAAGATGAAGAGAGATTAAATGCCATTCTATTTGAAAAAGAAGGGGTCTAAGTGGACTGCAAACTTATTAAGTAGACCACACGATGAGGTGATAGGGTTTAACACCTGGAGGCCTCTCTCCAGGACTGAAAAATCCTGGCTGGGATGCTTATTTCAGGAAGGGCTCCAGTTGTGCTGACCACATTTCCAGACCAACTCCTGCTCCAAACTGTAGATTCTAAGCCTGGAGCCTGGGACACCAGAGTTCAAATCCAGTTCTGGGCAAGGCACTTGACCCATTTGCCTGAGTTTCCTCAGGTGCAAAATCAGGGTCATTAAAGCACTGACTTGAGTTCATGAAAATCCCATGAGATGACATTTGTAAAGCACTAATCAGAGTGCCCGGCACATAATAGGTGCTCTCTACATGCTTATTCCTTTCCCCACACCCACTGTGGGAGGCAGGAAGCCCCCGCCATGGACCAGCAGTGTCCAACCACACTCGCTTTTACACACACACACACACACTATTCCACAAAGGTCTAGGTGATCTGCAAGCTGGAAAACTCAGGTACTAGCGAGCATAAGCCAACTGTAAGGCAGTGAATAGAACAGGCTGTCAGAACACACAGTCTCCAGAAGGGGGGCAGCTGGGTGGCCCAGTGGATAGAACACTGGGCCTGGACTCAGAGACCCAGGTTCAAAGCCACCTCCAGAACTTCCTAACTATGTGATCCTGAGTAAGACACCTTACCTCCATTTGCTCATCTATAAAATGGGGGCAATGACAGTACCTCCCTCCCAGGAAACACTGAAACAAAATAAGAACTATGTAAATAGGAGCTGTTATTTTTATTAGCAATATTATTAATATGTCCGTGCTAGAATTTGGGTCCTGGATGACAGTGGAGAGTCCATGATGAACAAGAGTCTGACACGATGGCAAGGGTCATTCAGCGTCATCCTTGGGAACGTTTTCAGACTGGATGAGAAGGGGAAGTTATTCTAGGCAGAGATCCTGGTTAGGAGTTACTGAAATAGTACCAGCATGAGATGGGAGAGCTGCTCTGAATATAGAACAGACTAAAAATTGGTGATTAACTGGAAAAGGGGGGAGAGGGAGGAGCCAAAGAAGGAAATTGGAGAATCAGGAGGCAGTGATAGAAGGAAAGTGACTAATTCAGTTTCAGAAAGATTAAATTTGGGATGGTGGAACACACTGATTTGTCTGACCTAAGGAAATATCCAGGGGCTCAAGCAGGCTGATGGGACAAGGGAGAGCCATTCCAGGTATTGCAGGACCAATACCTTACCTTTATTAGACTCAGTCTTTTAGGTCAAAGTCTTGTCTGGTGATAACTCTGGTTTTTTCCAAAGAAACCATGCATGTGTACAGATTAGAGTATCTCTCTTCTGTTTTAAGTTTGCTTCCTGTTTGGCCTGTGCACAATCACAGACTCACCTCCCATTCTCTGCTATTCCCTTTATGTCAAGGAAAAGAGGAGGAAAGCTATTTCAGCTCTTAAACCCCCTCATCACAGAAGAAAGGCTTCCAGAACTCATGTTGTTAAGACTAACAGAGCATGTGGCCAGATGCAGGCAGCTCAGTTTTGATTTCTGGCTTTCTTCCTGAAATGTTATGGGGATACATATATATAAAAATACATGTTTGTATATCGCTATGTACACAACAACTCAGGAAAGCTTTGTGGATAACTACCACTTAAAAATGAAAAAGACCAGTACTTGTTGGGCATTGTTCACCTTTATCCCATAAAACAAAATGGTGAAATGATGAAAGTGATGGAAAATTTCATTTGGCATTTAGCTTTCCTGACACTAATGGGATCATATTTTTTTTCCTTCTCTTTTCTAAACCATTATGATAGCATCAATTAAAATGGCTCTCCAATACCAAAATGAGCCATGAGTGTGCGGTAACAAGAACAGAAAATGACTTGCTGGCTGCCAAAAGGACCATAGGAGGGACAACCCCCCAACCCAAGGGCAGTCTATCCACTTTGGGTCAGTAGAACAACAAATGGAAAAGATGCCTTTGAGCAACTTTGAGCCAAAACCCCTCTGTAAGTTTTATAGCATCATCAATTATGATGTCTCAGCCTTAATCTTTAGAGATATGAAGCCACTACTACTGAAATCCCACAGGCATATAATTTCTTTTTTTTTTGTTTTTGTTTTTTTATTTTATTTTATTTTTTTAATAGCTTTTTATTTACAAATTATATGCATGGGTAATTTTATAGCATTGACAATTGCCAAACCTTTTCTTCCAATTTTCCCCCTCCTTCTCCCCACCCCCTCCCCCAGAAGGCAGGATGATCAATACATGTTAAATATGTTAAAGTACAAATTAAATACAAAATAAGTATACATGTCCAAACTGTTATTTTGCTGTACAAAAAGAATCGGACTCTGAAATAGTGTACAATTAGCCTGTGAAGGAAATTTAAAAAGGCATATAGTTTCTCACTAGCATTCAATTAAAAGGGCTTTCCTGAAGACTTGTTCTCTTCATACTGGCTTATACAAGACTCTGCTGACCATAGCTTTTATACAAATACAAATTCATCTATGTCTTGTAGTCAGAGACAAGGCATAGGAAAGACCCAAATTCAAGTCCTTGCTTGGACCTAGACGCTGAAGCAAGAGCACATTACTCGGTCTCTCAGTAACACAGGAACCCATAAGATTATCTCTTCAGAAATAACTAAGAGGATGACTCTCCAAAAAGGAAACAATCAATGTTGGTGGGGCTGTGGGAAAACAACCATATAATTCATCATTGTGGATGGGTGGGAAGGGTGTGCGAAGATATCTAAGAATTAGGCAAGAACAGTGACTATGCTTTTCATGCCCTAAGACTCAGTGATCTCACAATGAGGCCTACAGAAAGAGCCAAAATATCAAAGGCCCCCCAAATCACAGTGTTCAGAGTTATTCTTTGTAGTAGCAAAGAACTGTAAACAAAATGAATGTCCAGTAACAAGGAATGGATAGATTACTGCACAGTAAGAAATAGGAAAGATGAGGAATTCAGAAAAGCTTGGAGAAGGTTGGAGTGGCCGGCCTTGGAGGCCCTTCTAGCTGTAGACCCATTATCCCAGAGGCAGAGGGAACACCACGGGGAAGAGGAGGATACAACGCCGCCAGCCTGGGTTGCTGCACTGGACACACGGCCTTCTTTTTCTGTTACCAGGGAGGCTTCCATGGGTAGGCCTGGATGCACTTAAAGCCTAAAAGCCCCAGCTTCCTCAACCACAAAAACAGAGGTCACTCATCCGATGATCTCACAAACACCGAAATAAAGACAGGTCTAAGAGCCGTTCTCCTGGAAGCCTCGAGCAACAAGAAGCTGGGAAGAGCTGGCTCCAAAGGAGGCGCTGAGAAGCACTTGGTTCTCCGGGTCTGCTCTATCTCACCTTTTCCTTTATAAGCAACGTGAGGGGTAAGGGGAGAAAAAAAGCACTCGCAGAGGAAACGTCCTAATGTAGTAAATCACCATCTAGCCTGTGCTTGAACGTCAATGGCTCCAGTGGCCCAAACCACAGCATGTCTGCCTGCTGCCAGCCGATTTCTGCCCCTCTACCTCATCACCGTGCACGAGCTACAGGCCTGTTGGAACCATTAGTCCGCCTGCACTTTCCCATGGTTTTACTGCTTTCTGCCAATTAAAAATGTGCTGTGCTCATTAAAGGAAGCTCTAATAAAGAGTTGTTACCACCTAGGGTGAAAATCACATTTTATAAAAATTATTGTTACCAAAACATTACTTACCTTATTCTTCATCCCTAAAATCAAGATTCAACGAGTGCTTTAGAAATTCGAGTGTTCCCCCTTACAGGGCAGTTACCACAACCATTGCAGGAACGGAAACTACAATGGAAGGGTGACAACGTGGTGCTCTCTGTGTTACACAGAGCTGGGGGAGAGAGCTGGCCTGGAACCAGTAAGAGCCGAGTTCAAATCCACCGCAGGGACTAGCTGCGTAATCCCTGGCAAGGAGCTGTCCTCTGCCTCCCTCAGCGTCCTGCTTATCAGAGCGCCTGCCAGCCAGGACTGCTATGAACATGCTTGGCACCCGGTGGGCACTGCTATGAGCCCTTGCTGTCATCATGATAGTTTTCCTTCCCTTCTCCTGACCATTTTCAAAGAGCCTCCTCCCAGCTCTGTAAGTGTGTTAAGTACTAAAGAATGGTCTACACACCAGGGATCCCCAAACTATGGCCCAGGCCAGATGCAGCAGCTGAGGACGTTTATCCCCCTCACCAGGGCTATAAAGTTTCTTTATTTAAAGGCCCACAAAACAAAGTTTTTGTTTTTACTATAGTCCGGCCCTCCAACAGTCTTGAGGGACAGTGAACTGGCCCCCTATTTAAAAAGTTTGAGGACCCCTGGTCTACACCACGGACCTGGAGCCTTCTTATGGGAACAGACAAGAAAACATTTCACTCATGATAAAATCTGAGCTGGAAGAGGGAGCGTCAGTGCCTGAAGAAGTCCCCTTAAAACAGCAACGACAGGACATCAATGCTGGCCAACACCTGGAGGGCACTTGAGTTTGCAATGCGTTTTCCATGTGTTAGAGATGATGATCCTTACAACAGCCCTGTGCAGTTACTATCTCCATTTGACAGATAAGGAGACAGGCTCAATGGCTGGCCTGGGTCACAGGGCTAGTCAATGACTCTGAGATAATGCCCTACCCGCTGTACCACCCTGCTGCTCACAAGAGGTCCCTGAGCTCGGCTTGAAGACCTTCTGTGAGGAGGGAACCACTTTGTGCCAATGACTCCCTTCCACATTGGAGTTCCCCCAATAGTTAGGAAGTGCTCTAATCAAGCCTCGGTTTGTCCATTTACACCTTCTCCCTGTGGGCCCAGTTCCACTAAGCACCATGAAGCTACTCTCCCTGGCACAGGGCATGGCCTTTGGAGACCTGAGGGCAGTCACCGTGCATTCCCCCAAAGCCTGCTCTCCCCTCCTCCCTCTTCACCACTTTGGCGCAGGATAAAGCCCAGCACTGGCCCTAAAGGCAGTAAGACTGGGTCCATACATGGCTCCCCAAAAAGCTCTCCTCCCCACCCAGGAGATTAACCTCTCCAAGATTCTCAGGCCAACTTGCATCACTGCGGAAGCTCCCACGCCAACGAAATCAAGAAAACAGTCTGTGAAACAGGCATCCAAGCAAGGAAAATTCAGAGGTAAAAGATTTTACTTGTTTTCTGCAGAATGGGCTTCTATTTAAGTGATTACATGGAAAAACATTTGAGGAAGCTGAGTGTCTACCCCAAGGACCAGGCAGACCCAAGAATATGACAGAAGGACACAGGAAGAGGTGAAAGAAGAGAAGACACAAAAGGAGGGGGTCGGATCTGTCCCCAGCACGCTGCATGTCTGATTTGTTTCCTCCGGCTTTCACCTGGAGGACACCATCACAGCACATCTGCCAATTCCCTGCATTTGTGGGTGACAAGAACCCCTGCGTGTGAGGTGGCTTTAAATGCTGAAGCAAGTAGCCAGGCTGGGGACGGCCCATCACCTTGTCCCTTGCCTTCCCATTTTGGCCTCAATGGGGACTTCTCTACCCTAATACAACCCAACGTTTACTTAGGAAAAGCATCCCTCCAACCTGGGTGGCAGATCCTGAAAAAACAAGAGCTTTAAGGAGTCTCTGCTTCTGGGATTCATTTCACCAATAAATGCTCCTGGTTCCTGGTGGGCCTGAGCCACAAGGAGGAGGAACAGAACAAGTGTGTTTGAGAGCCACTAGGAACAACAATACGATGGCTCAAAGCCAAGGAGGAATTACAAGAGGTTTTCTCTTTCCCCTTTTATCTGGGGCCTAAGACTGAGAGTTCAAATTAAAATGGCCAAGAAGCCTTGACATCAGCATTAAAAGCCACACTACGGTGCTAAGCTGCTGCGTCCAGCTTCTTTAATGGACAATTTGTCAATAGGAAGTTATGTTTTTGGCTAATACGCCCTAAACTCAACACAAACTAAATTAAAATGATAATTGTACCTCAAGTTGCACACTTGTTTGTAAAACACAAGGGGGGCTTTCTGCAGCTGAAAGTACCTAATGGCTCCTACCTACACCTCCATCCCTTGAATGTGGTCAAGTGTTAATGCATCAACTTCTCACAAAGAAAAAAAAAGGAATCATACTTGCTCAACAATTAAACATCTACAGGAAATAGCAGGGACTGTGACTTTAGACAATGACTCAACACTGTGTCACTACAACAAAAAACAATCCTTCATTTGTCACTATTGGGATGAATACATTTTTGATAAGGAACAGCTGGCTTTGTGTGTCTAGCCTGAAAAATGGGGCCAAGAAGTTGCCAGAACTGTTCTCTGAAAACAAACAAACAAAAAAAGATTAGAAACTACTGTAAAGTAACTGAACGTGATGACACACTAGGAAAAATTCCAGTTAATAATAATATGGTCCAGAAATGAGTTTAAGACACCCATTTTATATCCTCTCATGCCCTCACATGCACCATGATGATCATGGAGTCTAAGAAGCTCCAAACGTGGCTCTGGAGTCAAATAGACAGGCTCTGTTGTGGGTTCTGCTCCTTCCTGGCTCCTTTCACAAGGGAACCCCCAGTGGAAAGTGACTTCACTTCACGTGTAAAAGGATGGGGGCAGAGCAGAGAGCTGCTCAAGAGCAGACCTAGGATCCCCTCCATAATAACTGCACACACTTAGATGGCACCTTTAAGACTTCCAAATACCATAATTTCAAATAAGGTGATGGCATCTTAAAAGCGTCCTGTTAACACTAAGCCCTGGAAAACTTTTATGACTTTTTAATGGTCTCAAAAGCTTGACTATGCGGGGGGGGGGGGGGGGGGGGGCGGCGGAATGATAGAGCATAAAAGTATAATGAAATGATGGGTGATGCTGACCTTCGTGTTTAGGGATTAACTTTCCCAAAATGGAGGAGAAAAAAAGAGTTCAAGTTTCACTGTATAGAGTCATTATCAATTCACAGATGAAAAGAATTAACTGCATCTACAAAGTGATCCACCAGACGACTGGCACATCCTGCTCACTTTTCAAACAAGCCCATCTCATAGGGCGGAAAATGGAAGGCAGAGAACTCAGCCACAAGATAACCACTGCAACCAATTATTCTTTCAGAGACAAATTACATTAATGCTGTTATCCATCACTTCTCTAGCAAATTAACAGAGGTGAGTGAAGTCATTTTCACCTTGCCTGAGCATGCTAACCTCTGAATGTTATTAATCTAATACCTCCAGGTCTCAAACCAATTAGAGTAAGCCAACCCCACAGCTTTTGAGCGCTGCCTAAGAGAGCAGACATTAAACAATTCCCTTTTAGCCTCCAGTGGTCTCGAGAGTGATGATGGATACCTGGATTTGAATGGACCATTAAAGGAAAGACTTTACTAAAACCATAACCAGACAGACACCATTTCTTGCTCATTTCACTACACAAAAGTAAGCTTCCTGTTCACTATTCTGAGAAGTGCCAATGGTAAAATACCCTTCTGACATATAGTCATATATCCAAAAATGTCTTAGTGTAGTTCAATGTTAGGCTCAAAAATGCCTTCAGTCTTTTGGGATACCCTATTATTTCAAATCTCAAGGTTATCTCTGTATTAATTATGGCGAAAGTAGCACTGCTCCTTAATTCCTGATTTTAAATCTGAGCCATTCCACCTTCTTCGTACATGGGCTTACAGAAGGCTCACGTGAGCCCATACAGGGACAGCCTCTGACACCTGTCCAAAGGAGAATTTTGTAAAAGATACGTATATAAAGTCAAAAGTCTGATAAAAGACAAAGAGAGGTCTGGTGTTCCCCATCTCTACCACTCTGAGACTGCCTGGTTTATCTAATAAGAACGTAAACGCTTCTTCTAGCCCTGCCCCTGCCTTTTCCATTAGCTCTCTGTGAACCAGATATTGAAGGCTTCTGTTAGTTATACCACAACTCTGCAGGGAATAGCTCCATTACAAGCATTCGCAGAACCCAGAATTCGCTTTAAAGAAAAGATAGATGGCCCAATGGAAAAAAGTGCATTAAAATATGATGGATGTGGACGTTGAGAGCAGGGGAAGAGAATCGCCAAAGCCATGAGCTGATGAGGGCAGATAACAAAGCGCAGTTAAACAAAGCCACGTGGCAGAAGGCGTTTCAGGGAGGTGACATATTTGCAGATAAAGGTATTCCACATCGATCCCATAAAAAATTAAGCACATCCC
Source organism: Antechinus flavipes (assembly GCF_016432865.1). Classification (NCBI taxonomy): domain Eukaryota; kingdom Metazoa; phylum Chordata; class Mammalia; order Dasyuromorphia; family Dasyuridae; genus Antechinus; species Antechinus flavipes. The sequence goes on along the minus strand of NC_067399.1, from coordinate 53,256,840 downwards.
TTGGTTTTTTAGTTAAACATGGAGGTTCCTAGATCTGGCATTTTTAAGAGGCAAACCTCACCACTTAGAAAGAAATGAAAACAGCAGCAAAGACTTGGCATGGGGCCAAGCATCTTACTTGATTTGTTCCCAAGTCCTGGTGGCCAAATGCAGAACCCAGAGATCTTTATAATGGTAGAACTGTTCTCCATCAGGAGAAGCAAATTCTCCTCCAAAGACCCACAGCTGTCCGCCTGCCTGAGGGACCACTGCTGCCTGCCGAGAGAGAAGACAAAGAGAGGGTTGGGATTACCCATTCCTGCCATTCTGTGTGAAAGAAGTAAAGAAAGGCCACTCCCCATCTGACTCCCATCCTGATCCCTTGGATGGGGCCATTAATGACAGCCACTGCATTCATTCCTCCTTAAGGGACCTAAGGGGGAGTCCAACAGGCACAAGCCCATAGGCCCCCATGCTCATGTGCCTGTCCTGGGACTCAGGCAAAGTTCTCCCCTCGGATTCCCTGGTGCTAACTGCTCTGAGACCGGGGAGGACCTGAGTTTGAGGGCCGGGACAGCAGGGGCTTATGGAGTGAGGAGACTCCTTCCCCATGGCTCCCGTGGGGAGAAGAGGGCACTCTGTAGACTGCAGAGCTCCACGCAATGTGAGCCAGGAGCAAATTCTCATAATCTGGGATAAAACATGACAGACATTCAATAGAAAGCATCTTTTAACTGTTCAGTTCTGCAAACATATATTGTATCTAGGATATACTGCAACATATTTAACATATATAGGACTACTTGCCATCTAGGGGAGGGGATGGAGGGAGGGAGGGGAAAAATCGGAACAGAAACGAGTGCAAAGGATAATGTTGTAAAAAATTACCCTGGCACGGGTTCTGTCAATAAAAAGTTATTATAAAACAAAATAAAATATTTTAAAAAATCCAAAAAAAAAAAAAAAAAAAAGAAAAAGAAAGAAAGCATCTTTAAGGTAAGCCTGAGCCTATAAGCTTGCTCAGTGGAGAAAAGCCTTCGCCAAAATCTCTGGACAGCGAGGGTGTTATCTCACTGACACAGCTGATAACCACTCTGTAACTCAGGAGATGAATTTCATGAATTGTCACTAAAAAATTCATTTTCCTATTGTCAGCCTGATGATGACTTTCTGTCTTATACATCTTTAAACTATTAGAACTAGATGAAATATCAGAAATCTCCAGCTCTTCACCTGGAATTCATGGATCTAAAGGCCCATGTGCAGATGCTAAGGGGTCTGAAAGCTGAAAAATTTTCATCTTCATCTCAGGAGAAAAGGATTCCCACAAAATCTCTGTTTTCTTTTTAGTATTTTTAAAACACCAGAGTTCTCCAGACAGCTGCACATAAAACTGTAAGAGACCCTGCTTTACCAACACCTTCACTTTGCAGATACAAATACAAGCTTGAACGTCAGCTAATCTGGCTCTGCGGCCAAAAAGAAGCCCCAGAGAATGGTGGCAAAAACAATTATATGGAGGTAAAATTAAAAACAGAGGATGTCACCAACCCAGGAACTTAAGAGATCCTCAGTTCTCTAAGTGATAGAGGTAGACGACAAAGTCTCAGCAGAAGATAAAACCCTAATGAAGGAGCACCCCTAACTACTCCTGATCATGATCAACCAGGAAAAGGGCAAGAGGCCAAAGGTAAAAACGCAGGAATAAGATTGGGCAATGCCCGACCTCACAAGGCTCACTCCTGCTCCAACCACACGCAGTCCTCTGAGATGTCACAAAATAATTTACACACATCAGAGAAATGTGTACCCCTAAGCGCTGACCACCGAGCCTGTAGCCCGGCACAGAGAAAGGACCCCACTTCCCATCAACTAAGGAGAGGCACTAGCCAGTGGGCACCACCAGGAAGTGGGCAACTATTCTGACAATAAGACAATACACAGATGGCTTCATAAGCAGAAAGGGAAGAGCAGGAGAAGGACTGGAGGAGGAAGAGCACGACGACTTAGGGCAGGATGACAGGAGACGAATAAGAGCTTGGCTTAAATAGATCCTGGCCACTTCCTTCAGGCCTATCCCCCTCTCACAGGGAAGGGAATACACATCTATCAGCGACTCCCGGATGACCCTTCCCTCATGGGGTCCTGACAACAACCGTGGGAGACTCATGTTCTGATCATCTCCATTTTACAGGTGAGAGAATGGAGGCAGACCTGCCAGCTAGCCAGCATCCCACCTTCTGCTTTTCAAGCAGCAGTTGCTCTTTCCAGGAGCTTCATGAAGGCACTTCCCAGTCCAGATGCTCAGCACACCTCCCTTCCTGGTCGGGGGTCAGTACCAGCTCACAATCTTCTCCCAATGCTAACTCAAGAGCTCAGGGAGAACCATACGATCAAGAAGAGAGAATCGCTCTGAGCCTCAGCTTCCTCATTATTAAACAAGAAGGGGAGAGGACAAATGGCTTCTCAGATCAATCTCTGATCCTTCTGCCCTTCCCCCAGTCCTATTCTTTATCTTTTTGGAAACATCAGGCCTTCCTTGTTTCCCTAATCCATCAGCTCCCTCAACTCAGTTTTGACCACACTGTCCACACCCACCCATGTTCTTGAATCCCTTGATATCTCGCCACTGCTCCTGACTCGCCTGAGTTATCCCACCATGCTGCTCAACAATCCACTGCATAATGTTCCACAATTTAGCCATTCCTTGATTGCTGGACTTTTGGAGACTGTATCTGATTCCTTTTTACAACTGCATATGACTTTTAAAAAATCTATGAAAAGTTAATTTTTTTTTTGGAGGGGGGGAAGATTCTTAATAACACTTTCCCTTAAGTATTTCCCTCATTTACCAAATTCTAACTAGCAGGACAAATAAATGATAACCACCTGTTATTTGTTGTATACAGTCTCTCAGAGAGAAATGAAGGTTAATTAAACTGACATCAAGAAACAGGAAAAGTCACACTATATAATGACGTTCTGTTCCTGTGTAATCCTACCCTAATCTTCTACGGGCTCTGATTTGATGGGCTACAAGTCCTCCTCTGGTCCTCTTAATACATTATATGTAGAGAGAGAAAATAATTACTTATTAACTGAAAAAACATTTTAAAAACTCCAAAACACATCCAGTCTCATATTCTATCCCTTGTCCTTCCTACATGACCATCTCAGCTCCTTTTCAGTTCCCATGCAGTAAGTATTGTCTTTTACAGAATTTCTCCAGTGCGAGACATCCTTGAAACAAGATGCTGCTTGATTACACCCACTCCCACCCCATCCCCCCATTTTTCCATTTTCACCCATTATTGTGAGTCTTAGAAGATCCCAGTCCCCCAAAAAGATAATAAAAATGCAAGCAGGGAACAATTGGGGTCTCAGAAAACACTACTAGGCTTCCCAATACAATCTAGCACACTAACTTCCTTACATTGTGGAAGGTGTAATAACTACTAATAACTAATTACAACTAATAACAACAACAATAGTAATAATGATCATCTGTGCAGCTCTGCAAGGTGGGTGAAGCACTTTACAAATATTCTAACAACAATCCTGGGCAGTAGGTGCTGTTATTATTCTCATTTTAGAGATGACAATAAACACCTTACAACACAAAGATAACATATCTTAACATTAAACCTAAAAGAACCTTAAGAAAATTAAATTTGGCATAGTTAATATCAAGTAAAAGTTATCACCATCCAAATTACTCTTTGGAAACCGCTAATTTGTGTACAGCCTATTCGATAATTCTCAGGAAAAAAAAATTCCCCTAACTGTAGCATCCCAAATATTCCATATCAATGGGAGTTGGCTTCTACACTCTCCGACATTCCCAAAGCTAAGAAGGGCTAATAAACACTGCTGAGGAATTCTCTGAGATCCCAGGTGGTTCTAATTCTGCCCCTCTGTGGATGGAACCTCCCTTAGCAGGTCAGTAACAAATAGGTCTCATCCAATTTGCCCCATGTACAAACAGGCGGCTTTCTGAACCTGCTGCGCAGTGCACTTCTCAAGCTGTGATGGCTGAGGATGCAACCACGCAACCACTGCTGTGATTTTCAGTTACTGACTGAATGTGTGCGGACCAATCCACAGGCCCAAGCCCAGGGACTCATTTCACTCTTGCAGGGCCAGGTTGCAAACAAGAGATTATAAAAGGAAAGATTTCACTCCCCTGCTGATAACCTATACTCTAGCCTTGCCCATCCCCACCTCTTGGGAAGCAGGTCCTGACTCAAACAGCACCCGCAGACCCGATTTTCTCCCCAAGATTCTTCAGAATGGGAATAAGGAAGGCCCAACTCAGCACCGCTCTGGTCCCCAGGGACAGGAAGGGCGAGTGCCCAAGATCCTCTCCTGAGATTCTGGGGTTCCCAATGAGCTCCAGACTTCTCTGACTCCATGAGAGATTAACCAAGGAATCTTGATAGTGTTCTCACAAGGTGTTTGTAAGATGGAGTTTGTTTTTGTTTGTTTTGTTCTTTCATTGTTTTAGTAAATACAACTTTTGTTCTCCCTTATATTTTCTAAATTAAGATGGATGCTGTTGCTGTTTTAAGCGTCAACCTACTGTAGGAGACCTTTTTATCCTTGGTTCTTACTTTCTCATAAGATCTGAAGCTGGAAGGACCTCAGTGATCGAGTGCATTTCCCTCATTTTAGAGTTGAGGAAACTGGACCTCGTTCAATTCCGTCACACAAGTGGTAAAGGCAGAGCTGAGATCTAAACCCACATGCTCCAAAGCCAACTCCAAGGCTCTTCCTCTCTCCATGCTAACTTTGCAACAAGCAGCTCATGAGAGTCTGATTTTCTTCTTAATTCACTCTGCCTTGTGCCGCAGTAAGGCCATAATAAATTACCTGACTGATGGGACACCCAGGCACTTCTGGCCAGCAGCAAGGACGCTCAGAGTGTTCTCACCCAGACACTGCAAACTACAGAAAGCCCCATTCCAGTGGACTCCATCCACAGCTGCATGGGAATCAATCACACATCCAAGAAGCATTTCTCTTTCTCCAATCAATAAAGGCATCTAAACAAAGTAAACATCTCTATATCTCATCGGCTGCAGGAATTTAGAGATAGAAACACCAGAGTCCTATAGTCCAAATTCTTCATGTTACACATGAGGAAAATTGAAGCCAAAGAGTGGTCAGTCGCTCCCTGAGGGGTTATTTTAAATCACAGCTTTTCTTCTGTAAGCATCTGTGAAGGTTACATTGCTCTGTTAGCTCCCAAAAGAAGCTTGTGTTGGGGAAGAATGTTTCTGTTGGTTTTGTTCTCCAGCTCAGGACACAAATGGCAAGCTCAGCACAAACAAGCAAGGTGCACCCCAAACTTAGAAGGTGCTCAGACAACAGTGAATCAGCCCGAGAGGGCCAGCCAAGTGGCAATGCAAGGTCCCTCTTGGAAGGCCTCAGGCCCGAGTACTCTCAGAAGCCAACACCAGTAGAGGCTCAGAGGACAACTAGCTCAGCTCACAGTTTAGTTGGGGCTAGTGATAAGATCGCTGCTGGGTCATTGATGATGCTGCCTTTCCAAAGGGCTTATCCCAGGGTCACCTTGGCAGTGCCAGAGCTAAGCTAAGAGGTCATTTTCTATTCTAAAGCTTTGTTTTATTGATATAAAACTTGTGCAAAAGTGACATTTTCTACAGAGAATGTTAACACCAATTATGTACCTTGGGGAAAAAAGAACTTTTTAAAAATTATTTAAAGAGAATCCAGTAGTTTAATGAAGGCCAAAATGACCTCAGATGCATTAACAAGACCTATTAATCAGCAAATCTAATAAGTTTTTTTTGTTTAAAAGATATCAACTTTCAGAAAGAATGGCAGTAAATAGTACACACTTATGTAATGCATTAAGGTTTGTAAGAATAATAAAACTCACCAAATTATCACTCTTTGCTGATGATATGATGGTATACTTAGAAAACCCCAGAGATTCTACCAAAAAGTTATTAGAAACAATCTACACCTTCAGCAAAGTTGCAGGATATAAAATAAACCCACATAAGTCATAAGCATTCTTATATATCACTAACAAAACCCAACAGTTAGAGTTACAAAAAGAAATTCCATTTAAAGTAACTACTGATAGTATAAATTATTTAGGAATCTATCTGCCAAGGGAATATCAGAAACTTTATGAGCAAAACTACAAAACACTTTCCACACGAATTAAGTCTGATCTAACCAACTGGAAAAATATTAAATGCTCTTGGATTGGGCGAGCAAATATAATAAAGAGCAAATATAATAAATTAATCTACTTATTTAGCGCTATACCAATCAGACTCCCAAAAAACTACTTTGATGAATTAGAAAAAATAATAACAAAGTTCATATGGAAAAACAAAAGGTCAAGAATTTCAAGGGAATTAATGAAAAAAAAAAATCAAATGAAGGTGGCCTAGCTGTACCAGATTTAAAATTATATTATAAAGCAGCAGTTACTAAAACCATCTGGTATTGACTAAGAAATAGACTAGTTGATCAATGGAATAGGTTAGGTTCAAGGGACAAAACAGCCAACAACTTTAATAATATCGTGTTTGACAAAACCAAAGACACCAGTTTCTGGGATAAGAATGCATTATTTGACAAAAATTGCTGGGAAAATTGGAAATCAGTATGGCAGAAACTAGGCATTGACCCACACTTAACACCGTACACCAAGATAAGGTCAAAATGGGTTCATGATCTAGGCATAAAGAATGAGATGATAAATAAATTGGAAGAGCATAGGATAGTTTACCTCTCAGACCTGTGGAAGAGGGAGGAATTTATGACCAAAGAAGAACTAGAGATCACTATTGACCACAACATAGAAAATTTTGATTATATCAAATTGAAAAGTTTTTGTACAAACAAAACAAATGCAAACAAGATTAGAAGGGAAACAATAAACTGGGAAAACATTTTTACAATCAAAGGTTCTGATAAAGGCCTCATTTCCAAAATATATAGAAAATTGACTCTAATCTTTAAGAAATCAAACCATTCTCCAATTGATAAATGGTCAAAGGATATGAACAGACAATTCTCAGACGAAGAAATTGAAACTATTTATAGACATATGAAAATATGCTCCAAATCATTATTAATCAGAGAAATGCAAATTAAGACAACTCTGAGATACCACTACACACCTGTCAGATTGGCTAGAATGACAGGGAAAGATAATGCAGAATGTTGGAGGGGATGCAGGAAAACAAAAACACTGATACATTGTTGGTGGAATTGTGAACACATCCAGCCATTCTGGAGAGCAATTTGGAACTATGCTCAAAAAGTTATCAAACTGTGCACACCCTTTGATCCAGCAGTGTTTCTACTGGGCTTATACCCCAAAGAGATACTAAAGAAAGGAAAGGGACCTGTATGTGCCAAAATGTTTGTAGCAGCCCTGTTTGTAGTGGCTAGAAACTGGAAAATGAAAGGATGCCCATCAATTGGAGAATGGTTGAGTAAATTGTGGTATATGAATGTTATGGAATATTATTGCTCTTTAAGGAATGACCAGCAGGATGAATACAGAGAGGACTGGCGAGACTTACATGAACTGATGCTGAGTGAAATGAGCAGAACCAGGAGATCATTATATACCTCAACAACGATACTGTTTGAGGATGTATTCTGATGGAAGTGGATCTCTTCGATAAAGAGAGCCTTAATTGATCAAAGATGGACAGAAGCAGCTACACCCAGAGAAAGAACACTGGGAAATGAATATAAACTGCTTGCATTTTTGTTTTTCTTCCCGGGTTATTTATGCCTTCTGAATTCAATTCTCCCTGTGCAACAAGAAAACTGTTCGGTTCTGCACACATATATTGTATCTAGGATATACTGCAACCCATTCAACATGTAAAGGACTCTTGCCATCTGGGGGAGGGGGTGGAGGGAGGGAGGGGAAAAATCGGAACAGAAGTGAATGCAAGGGATAATGCTGTAAAAAATTACCCTGGCATGCGTTCTATCAATAAAAAGTTATTAAAAAATTTAAAAAAAAAAGAATAATAAAACTCTTAGCCCATTTTATCTTCATGACAACTAGGAAGTGGTTGCTATTATTATTCCAACTTTACAGATGAGGAAACTAAGGCAGCAGAGGTTATGACTTGCCCCGGGTCACCTAGCTAGGAAGTATGACCAGACCCAGGACTTTCTGAGCTCTTGATCCACTGTAGTGGTAAGAACTAAAAACAACTCAGGTGAGCACTTATGCACATCACTTACGCATACTTCTCAAGGAATAAAAGGAGGACTGTATCTTTACTGATTGGATGACTTTTTAAAAACCTGGTTGTAAAACATACTAGTTCCCTCTTCTAAAAAAATGTACAGTCAGTATAACAAGATTAAAATTTCAGAGACCTGAATACAACTTGGTTGCATGTAGCCCACAGGCAACAGATTCTGTAAGGAGCTTGGCTGCCCTCCGTTTAAATACTAAGAGAGACCAAACTTTCCTTCCATCACAACCTTCTGGTTTTGCTTCTCTGAATTCTGGGATGAAATCCTCTTCCCTGTAACACAAGTATTCTTGTTTTTCTCTTCTTGCTAAGCTTCCAAAACACCAGGACCCCATTCATAGGCTTCTGATTCCATATTTCAATGTATATTTAATGTATTTCTACAGACAGGAGACATTCCAAATTTTTAGAGGAAGGAGAAACAAGGCAGGTTACTCACTGCTCAACAATGCTCACAGTGCAAAGTTGTGAGGGCTCGGGTTAGCTAGAGGGTCACAGTGCTGGAACCTCCTAAACACACAATGACTCTGGGACTCCAAGTCATCCCATCTTACAAGTCTGGCGACAGGACTGTACAGAGGAACTGCAAGATCACCTGATCCAAGCCTCTTTGTACAATACTGTGCAACTGAGGAAACTGAGGCCCTAAGAAGTTACAAGAACAAACAGGCTAAACTTCTGCTGCTGTGCCATATTAACTCACATGTCATTTTGCTGACATGTTCAGAGTTCAGTTGCTCTTATTTAGTATTTCTCTAACTTTTCAGGGAGATTGATACATGACTGGGCCAATTCTTTACCTATTGCTTAAATATACAAAATATTATATAATAAATGTCATCACACGATATACATATATATATATGTGTGTGAATATACATATGTGTGTATGTATATATGTATATAAATAAAACAAGGAGAATAATACCTTTACTACAGTGATTTTTTCTAGTTGATAAAAGAGTAAGGTACAATGGGGAAAAAAGCTTTTCATTCTATCATTAGTTAAACAAATATATTAATAATGAAAGAAATAAATTTATTTCTTAACTGATATTCATTCTTCCCTGAAAGTAAATTCCTTAAATTATCAAAAATGATAGCAAAAATTTACATTTTAGGAAACATGAAAACAGCCCAAATATTCAACAGTAGAAAAACAGCTAGCCAACTAAGATATATAAACGTAATGAAAATTATATAATTATTTCGAATATGTAAACCAATGTGAGGTGAAAAAAGCAAAACAGAAAAATAGAATATATACTGATTCCAACTACCCAAAAACGTGTCTATATACTAACTAAAACAGAGACTATACACTGTTGAGTTCAAATAGTTGCAAAACCAATAGAAATGACTCTAAGAATGTGCATCAGAAAAAGTGAGATATTTGAGATCAGACTGTCCCTTTTACAAGGTCCCATCTCTGGGCACTCTGGAAGGCAGTACTCTGTGACAATTTTGTTTTAAATGAATAAAAATAGAAAACAAAATCAAAGACAAAATGTATTCTCCATCACTGAAGAAAAGGTGAATTTCTGCTGATAAAGAAATGCATCCTGGGGCAGCTAGGTGGCTCAGTGGCTAGAGCTCCAGCTCTGAAGTCAGGAGGATTTGAGTTCTAATCTGCCTTCAGACATTTAACACTTCCTGGATGTGTGACCCTGGGCAAGTCACTTAACCCCAATTACCTCAGCCCCCCCCCCCCAAAAAAAAAAAAAAAACGCACCCTGAGGCCTTTTGGTCCACAGCTATAAAGAGACTGATGGCAGACTTATCCTCTCAAGACTTCACCCCTGCATCTACAAAATGAAGGGTGTGGACAAGGCGGCTGCTAAAGTCTTTTTCAGTTATTCTAATATCATACAATCCCAAGATCCAGGTCAGTGATTCCCAAAGTCAGAAATGAAGCTGATCTGTCCAGACTATTATTTTCCTGAGAAAGCTTCGTATGAAAAGTCTCAAGCCAGAGAAAGGTCCCAGGTTACTCATGTTCACTAAACAGAATGAATATTAAAACCTGACTATTTCATGTGGCTCGAATCTCATCCCCCTCTATTCTGATTCTTCTAAAAGCAACCAAGGCCCTTCAACAGCCTGAGCTGGGCCGGGGAGAAGCAGAGATCTGCTGGCAAAGCCACCAAGGGCCTGGGCCCCTTCCAAGGCACAAAAGCCACTGAAATGGATCCAAGAGGGCTTTGGTGGAAGTTTATAAAAAGAGTTTAGAGAAAGACAGTTTCTTTTATAGAAAGAAACCCTGTAGGCAAATAAAGCAGAAGCGGTCACCTCGTGGATTTAGAGAAAGACAGGGGCAGAACACAGGGGATAAAACGTGTATGTGTGCGTATGTGCATATACATATATTGGTGTGTGTGTGTAAGTAGGTGGGTCTGTAATTGTGTCACCCGGGGGGAGTACACTGTTGCTGACCAGTGTTAGTGGAACCATCACAGGCTTTGCTCTCTCCTGCATCCTCGATCTCCCAGAAGCATGATCATGGTTGTTCACTCCTAGTGCCAACTCCTATTTGCTTCCTGGTCCACACCCTGTCTGATCTTCTCTTCTCAGGCTGTTTTAAACTTGTTTCTGATATTTAATATCAAATCCCAAACTGATCAAATCTTGAGCCCCAGAAACACCCTTCCCAATCAACACAATCCCCAAAGCTACTTGGGATATTACCTAATTACCAATTCCAACTACTGTACAGAGTCTATACATCCAGGATCCCAATGTGAAGCAATTTTTAAGAATACAAATGGAATTACTTAGTAAATACTGAATTATGTTACCTGATGAGCACAGCGCCTTGGAGGTGGATTGGGGATTTCAACTTTTGTCCAGGTATTCTTTCTAATATTGTAGAAATAGAGTTCGTTGTATAAAAAAGTCTATAGAAAGAAAGCAAAAAATTTAATTGTTATAAACAATTTCCTTTACAAGACAAGTAAGAAAAAAAAATTACAAATCACAGTAAATAAATTTTCCCCTAAAATGAATAACAGGCAAACATCTCCAAAAATAGAGAAATCAAAGCAAGTTACTAAAAATCATAGTCTACATTTAAATCTTAAAAGAGCACAAGGCACACCTTACAAATCTTAAAAACTGTACTTAGTTAACACTAAAATCTGGCTGTTTCTGAGCAAATTAATTCTTTTATTCACTCTCAAGGCCCTCTGGGATGCCCCCTCTTAGTACAGAGTCAGAGACTTTAAATCCTTTAGAAGGATCTCTAAGGACCACTTTAAAGATAAGGAAAATAAAGCTTTCAATGTCAAGCCACTTGACCTCAGTTGCTCACCCAACCAGCAGGGGAACTGGGAATTCATACTCCTTGCCTCCAAATTTGGCTTGGCTTGCTCCCTATCACACTATCTTGTCTAAAGGAATCAACATTCAGGATCTCAAGCGAGAGATGCTATTTTGTGTAATGACCACGTATTTAAAATCAGCCGGAGTCAGGAATTCAGGTTAAGGGGAAAATCTTCAATATTTATTGAAGTGAAGAGGTGAATAAAGATTGCGATAGCAAATATAGGCAAGAAAGATTGCGATAGCAAATATAGGCAAGAAAGATTGCGATAGCAAATATAGGCAGTTGCGACAGGAAGCCAGCTAACAGAGAGAGATGTGAGCTGAGCCAACCGTGGCAATGGCAATCCCCAAAGTCTCTCCTTCCCCTTCCTTTTCCACTCCCCTGCCTCCACCCACCAAAATCGTCATTTCCTATACAACACATCAGGACTTGCACAAAGAGTGGGTGGGGGCCATTCTTTCTCCAAGCTTATATATTAATAGAGTATGGTCCAATTACTATTTAGCCTCATGTGCTTGGGACCTCAGTGCATCAACTCAAGCCTCAGCCCATTACAATTTTGAATAAAGCAAAATTTTGTGTAAGCTGTAACACTAAAATATTATTTTTTGACTTACTTTCTAAAAAAAAAGGAAGGACACAGACAGAAGCAAGAATAGCTTCCCTAAAATCATTAGACTAGAACCCTCTTCTCCAGACAGTCTCTCTACACACAAGAGATTCAAGCCATTTACAGTTTAAAATTCTGCTCTGAGTATATAGGATTGTGAAAATGTTTCTTACCAACAACAAAACTAGGGTAAAAATGCTCTTACAATAGTGTGCCCCATCTCAAAGCTCCATGGGTATATTTCAGGGCAAAAGTCAAATATGGGAGAAAGGCTGGCTGCAAGAGTTATGAGAAATGATGGCTGGCTTCTTCACGTGTCTGGGCCGGGGGAAGAAAGCTTCACCAAAGACCAAGGCCATCAGAAGAGAAAGGTATTACTAGACTACAAAGATTAATAGTGAGTAGCAATAGCTGGCATCAGCCAGGGCACCTGAAGATTTACAAAGGGCTCTGCACTGCCTCATGTGAGCGCCATCCCAAACTCCCCAACAGCTGCCAGGTATTCCTACAGCACAAGTCTGATCACATTTTCCTGCTCGATAAACAGGCAATGTGGCAAACCCCCTATTAAGCATTTAAGCCTTCAGTGACCAGTTAGAAAAACAGAAAGATGACAACATAAATGAAAAGAACCACCACAGAATGATCAAGAACGAATGCTGCAAAATTATATAGGACAACAGCAATAACAATACTAATAGTGCTCTAGTATTTGCAAAGCGCACTACAGATATCGTCTCATTGAATCCCCACAACAACCTTGTTCTTGTGTCAGGGCGCACACCCCTCACCATCTCCTCTCGGAGCCCCTTGCTTTCAGCACTTCCCACAAGAGGCCTTATCCAATCCCCCAAAAGTTATCTTGTAATAATTTCTTATATTCTTACATCTATAAATGTTGATCTCCCTCCAAATTCTTGGGAGCTCCTGGCAAGTAGCTGGTGTTTAATAAATGCTTATGAATTGACTAAAAATAAGTACTAAAGGGTTACTGAAAGCATTTTACAAATGCAGAAAATAAGAGTCAGAGAGTCTGGAAGCTGGATTCTAAACTACACCCTTCTCTCCTCTGAGTCCTGGGTCATGCATGTTGCTCCTCAAAACAATAATAAAATGGAGGAACAAGTCAAGTATATGCAAGGACATAAAGCACTTGACAAACCTTAAAGGACCATTTGACTATCAATGAGCATTTAAGTCAGGGACCTGTTGATATCAATGACAGAAGGAATTCCCCAATGAGGAAATTCCTTCTCCCAAGGAAGGTAGGCACCCTCTCTGCACCTGGATTCTTAGAGAATTGCCTAGAGCATTGAATGACTTGTGTCAGAGGAGGAATCAGTCCTGGTCCTCTTGGCTCAAGCTGATCTCTATCCACTAGACCGCTAGGCCCGGCAGCAGCAGGAATGGGATCCAATTTGGAACTGTATGGTCGTCAGCTCTAATAGTGGAGGGCCGTCCATAAAGAAGAGGAACTAAAGGTCCAAGGGAGAGAATAAAGAAAAGGTCCAACTCTACAGAACAGTGACAGGTGGGAATCAAGGGGCTGATGCTGACACTTCTCCATCTAACGGGTTCTAGGAGGCCCAAAAGAGACCCCCCAGCACCTACTTGCGGTCTGAGTGGCATCAAAGGGCTCCAAGCTACTCAATAAAAAGTAAGTAAGAGCAAGCAACAATCTGCTAGCGTGAATCAAAATGTATCCGTGGGTCTGCTATTTTTAAAAAATCAAGTCCATTAGATTACCAGACACCGAAGGTAGAAACTCTAATGTTTGCCTCCACTAAGATGGGCAGAAGAGCTGGACCCAGCCCTCTTTTGGATTCAATTTGATTTCACATGAGATAGGGAGTGTCAGCACTGGGGCAAAGTGTGTGACTGCTCAAGTCCTTCATCTTGAACCTGACATGACTGCTGAGCCCACGGGGACTCAGGGAGCCCGATTTCCTGACTCAGTCTGTTCTGAGCTCCAGGAGGAGTCAGTGGGGAGCTGTTGAGTCCAGAAGCACAAGAGTTAAACTCTGGGCGAGTGGGCTGAGTGGAAGGAGCCCTCACAAAACACCTCAGACTGTGGATGAAACCAAAAAGAGGGTCATGGTTTATTATTAGAAATGATCTTATTCGGAGCATCTGAAGGGCCAGCATGGACAATGAATTTTCCTTAGAAACAGCAAACCACTCTCCAACTTCAGGGAGAACACCACCAGCTACGGGTGAAGATGCACACTGGCACCTTTGGAGGCCACAAACAACAAGCTGAGATGCAGTCGGGCAGGGAGAAAACAGTATCAGGAGAAATGAAGACAAAGGGCAGACAGTCTGTGACAGTCAAAAGAAATGATTAACTCCTGCAATATTGATGCCGACACAGTCCCTCCCTTAATGGAGCTCAGCTCGACTTGTCAAGGACAGCGGTTCACATTTCTTCTGACAGTTCAGATGGCAAGACAATATGAGAAGGGAATTAAAAGGTTATTTTGCTCTCATTCTAGGACAAATGCATATTTCATGATCACTGTATCAGAGATTCATTTTTACTAAAATGAGACCCGTGAAAATGACAGTGAAGAAAAAGAAGACAAAAAAAAAAGTATACTTTACTTTTTGGCCATTGAAATATTCACCTCCAAAAAGGATTAATTCTTCTTTCTCGGGATGAGAAGACATGGAAGCATTTAACCTGCAAGAGAGACAACAATAAGCGTCACCTCAATGTGGACGTGTCAGCTTGGAGATTCAGCCTGAATGGGGTGCGATGCTGCCTCTTCCCCTTCTCCAGCATGAGCTCAGACATCACCAACAGCCGCCATCTCTTTAAACTCAGGCAAGAGAAAAAAAGTGGCTGGATGTAAAATATCTTGACTACCCAAGGTGGAAGTCACTGCCATTTCCTTACTCATTGGTCCCCTGGGAAGCATCTCAGTTTAATTCATGGACAGGACTAACGACACAAGGTCCTTAATCCTAATTATGTATCTCCCCCACCTCCCCAAAGGTAGCTCAACAGAAGCACATTATTCAAGTCCTTCCTCCTGGCCAGTCTATACGCATTTATTACATTTCTACTACACACCAGGCACTCTGCAAATCCTGGGAAAGTGAAGACAAGTGCCTACAGTCTAATGGGAGAGAAAAAAATGCCAACAGTTATTAGAGATAAATTAAAGACAGCCAACAGAATAAAATCTACCCTAGATCCCACCAATGACTGGTTCCCAGGGTTCTTTGCTCGACCTTTTCAATGAACACAAGTCAGAAGCTAAGTTACCCAAGGGCAGAGCAGCCCCAAGACAATGGGAAGGTACCAGGGCAGCCCGTCCTGCCCATGTATTGCCCATGGGACACTGCACCTCTAGCCACAGGAACCTCTGGGTCACATGGGGCAGCACGGTGGCGCAGAGGGCAGAAACCCACAACCAACCTCAGACCCTTAACGTCCCTGCCGGGAATAAAATGGGGATAATAATGGCACCCACTTCCCAAGACTGCTGTCAGGACTAACAAGGCAACACTAGAAAATCACTCAGCGCAGTGCCCGGCCCCAGCAGCTGCAACAATGCCAGCTGCTTTTATCACTGTCCCACCATCGGCCGACAGCTCAGACAGCAACGCTGAGAATAAGAGAAGGGGAAGAAAGGCGCCATTTCCTCCCCACCATCCATGGCCCTTTCCCAAGGCTGCGCTGCTAGCCGGGGGCCCACTCTGAGGATCGGCAGGGGATCAGAATAGGGGAGGAGGAGTGAAGGATAGTGGCTAAAAGGGAGAGCCGGCCTCTTTCCTTCCCTTCATACAAAGGGGATACACTGGAACCATCTACTTGGAAGTGCAGTTGGGAAGAGAATGGTCTGCAAACTGCTAAATGGCTCAATGAGTCATCCTTTTAGCTGGAGCCTAGGACTAGCACAGATTTTTTTTTAATGTACTATATGAACTGCAAGAAAAAGGCAGCCTGGAGGAGAGTAAATATCCTGTAGTCTATAAACACTCTCAAAGATCATCTAGTCTTCCATATACATTGGACAGATGGGGATTCTGGGGACCATACTGGTGACCTGACTTGTCTGTAGCCGGCCAGGTGCTGGTTAAGAGGCCCTTACTGCCCCCAGCCTCACACAAATGTCTCCAGGAGCCCCATCAGGGGCTGCCTTGTGCTGGATCAGTTGTGCATTTTCTGTTTTCCCCAATGAACTATAAACCTTATACATGGGCTAAGTGGTTGAACACTATAACTGGATGACCAAATGCTGTCCTGGCAGAGTTACTTCTTACAATGTCAATAAAAAGTAAAAAATAAAAGAATCTCATTTCACCATTACCAAGAGAGAAACCAAAGCTGACTGAGAGAATGACTGGTCCATTTTAATAGAAAATGAACTGATGAGCATTGACTGCATCATTATCAGAAAACACTCTTATTAAGACGGCTCACTCTCCATCAAGCGGGAGTTAAATCAATTAGTCTCCTTTGATCTCAGGCTGTGTTCCTTTCTCTTTACCATCTCCACACAGCAAAGCTGTGCCCATAACCAGGGAAGAAAAATTACTTCTACATCAATATCCCAGAAAATAAGGATGGCCAGCCTTTCTTCTCTCTCCTCCTGGGTTTTCATGGCATTGCTCTCCCCAAGCTCCGCTCCTACCTACCTGGCCACTGCTCAATATCATTTGCTAGAGTATCATGCATAAATAAAGCATTTAAGAACTACCCATGTTCAGAGCACTGTGCTAAGGCCTGGGGATACTGACAGAAAATTAACAGCCTCTGGTCTCAAGAAGCACTTTCTAAGGGGGAAGCACATACAGGAACTTTCAGCTGGAAAGATTTCTTGACCCGACAAAGCAGTTATTAACACCTTTTTCCCGTCACTTCCACAGATAAAACCAAATCAGCTTCTGATACTGAATCATTTGAAGATGTCAAGGACTTTGGGAACAAGGAAACTTCTCTCTGGGTCTTTGGTCCTTCCCCAGATGATAGCCGAGAGCTGAGCTGGAAGTCCAGCTATTCCCAAGGCCCTGGGGCTCGGGGTTCCTGATCATCTTCCTCAGTCTCAGGGGAGACTGCTTGGCACGTCCTGACTTCTGTCTCTCCCTTGGGGTTCCCTGCTTACTGCTTTAGCTAGTGGGCCTCCCTGCCCTGTGGGAGGCAGCTGGCTGGCACAGCCAGCCCTGTTTCCCTGGATAATGGCTATGAGGACAGGGCTGGATACAGCTCTGGTGGTCTGGGGAAGGGCTGCCCCTCCTTTGGTGGCAGCTGGCCAGCAATTGTTGCTGGTGGTGGGGAGGAATTGAGCTATTTCTCTATTTCTAACCCATATTCCAGCCCTTTGTGAGGATGCACCAGGCTCTGTCCTGAACCATTCCTCTCTACACGCTCCCTCACTGATTTCATCAATCCCATGAGTTTTGAGATCTTGACGTAGACCCAAATCTACGCAGTCCCAGACTTTCTGCCACATCCCTGCTCCACCTCATCTCCCATCTACTGCATTTTTCAACCTGATGTCCCTATAGGCTTCTTCTACACATCTTTCTTCCCCTTCCTTCCCTTTCCTTCACTTCTCTACAACACAATCCCCCAGTCTGCAACCTCAGAATCATCCTGGGCCCTTCCCTAGACCTGTTGGTTCTTCCTCCACAACTTCTCATCAATCCCCTTCTGCCCATTCTTCCAGGCCTTCATCATCTCTCCTAATTGGCCTTTGGCTTGTGTCATAAATTTTGATATGTTGTCCCACTATTGTCATTTTCTTTGATGAAATTATTGTTTCTATGAATTGTAGTTTAAATCATTTCTTCTTTAGAATTAGATTATTTAATTTCCAATTAATTTTAATCTCTCTTTCCATGGCTCTTATATTACATATAATTTTTATTACATCAATCTGAAAAAGATGCATTTAATATTTCTGCCCTTTGAATCGGATTGTGTGGTTTTTAATGCCCTAAAACACCTTTAATTTTTTGTGCAGGTGCCATGTTTCACTGAGAAAAAGATATATTTCTTTCTATCTTCATCTAATTTTCTCCAAAAGTTCTGTAACTTGTCTAAAATTCAGTTCACCCTTTTAACTTCTATCTTCTTTATTCTGTCATTAGATTTATCTAGGTCTAAGAGAGAGAGATTGAGATTCCCCCCACTAGTAAAGTTTTGCTATTCAATTTTTTCTGTATCTCATTTAACTTCTATCTTAAGAATCTGGATGCTGTATCACTTGGTGCATATATGGCTAGTACTGATATTGTTTTATTGTTTATGGGCCCTTTTAGTGAGAGATAATTTCCTTCCTTAGCTCTTTTAATTAGATCTATTTTTGCTTTTGCTTTGTCTAAGATTGCTACCCTCCACCTTTTGTTAAACTTCAACTAAAGCATAATATATTCTGCTCCAGCATTTTATCTTTACTCTTATATGTATTTTCCTGCTTTAAATGTTTCTTGTAAACAACATATTGTAGGCTTCTGATTTTTAATCCACTCTGCTATCTGTTTCTATTTTATGGACAAGTTCATCCCATTTACTTTTACAGTTACAAGTACTGTGTATTTCCCCCATTTCTCTTCTCCTTTCACTCTGTCCTTCCTCACTAGAGTTTTGATTCTGATCACCACCTCCTGCAGTCTGCCTTCCCTTCTATCAGCCCTCTCTCCCTTTTCTTTTACTTTTCCCCTCCTACTTCCCTATAAGGTAAGATAAATTTCTATACACAATTAAATGTGTATTATTCCCTCTTAGTCAAATCCAAGGAGCATAATATTCAAACAATGATCCCTCGTATTTTAATGTGTCTTTCATGCCTCTTCATGTGATATAATTTACCCCATTCTCTCTCTTTCCTCTTCTGCCAGTACAATCTCTTTTTACATTTAATTGTTTTTAATATCATCACATCAAAATGAATTTATATCCATACCCTCTATTGACATATAATGTTTCTAACTGCCCTAATAGAGATACAGTTCTCAAGAATTACAAGTATTGCCTTTCTATCCATCTAGAGCAGCACTTACTGCCTCTACCGAGATGCTGATGCCTAAGAAGAACTGAACTGCCATCTGTGGACTCCCTTTTAAGGAGGGAGTAATGGTAGCCAAGAAGGATGTCCACATGCCAAAGCACTCTGAGCTGGAGACAAGAAGGTGCCCAAGCGCCATGTCATGAAGGCCGTGCAATCTCTGTTCAGGAGCTTTGAGGCTGGTACCTCGCCAGCCTTCTGAAACCACCTTCCCCTGTCCGCTGAGATTGTGCCTGCCATGCTGCACAAGTCTTGAAGAAGGTAGGTCAAAGCCTAAAGGTCTGGAGGATGAGCGGCCTGCCTGACTTAATTCGGGATGCAGCTGCAGCTGACAAATGTAGATGAAGTGCTGCTCCCCCTGGGGCTGATGAGAAAGCTGGGGGGAAAAAGGGGGGGCAGTGTCAGCAACAGAATTCCAATTTAGAGGTGAATTTGGCCATGGCTGTGGTCAACCTCCTCAATAAAAACTGTAGAGATGTTTCTTACTCAATAAAATTGGGGGAGGAAAAAAAAGAATTACAAGTATCATCTTCCCATGTAGGAATGTAAACAGTTTAATCTTACTAAAGAACAAGTTTGGTTTCTCTTTTCTATTTTACATTCTTAGGCTTCTCTTGAGACTTATACTTGAAGATCAAATTTTCTATTCAGTCTGGTTTCTTTATCAGGAAAATTTGAAAGTCCCCTATTTCATTGAATATCTATCTTCCCCCTTAAAAGATCATGCCCAAAATTGCTGGTTGTTAATTCTTAGTTGTGACAAAAGCTTCTTTGCCTTCCAGAAGATTATGTTCTTTACCAACCTTTAATGTAAAAGCTAAAGTAGAAGCTAATCCTACCTGTGGCTCCTTGATATTTGAACCGTTTCTTTCTGGCTGCTGGCAGTATTTTGTTCTTGAAGAGAAAATTTTGGCTAGAATATTCCTTGAAGTTTTCACTTAGGGGTCTCTTTTAGGAGGTGATCAGTGGATTCTTTCAAGGCCTATGTTTCCCTCTGGTTCTAGGACATCAGGGCAGTTTTCCTATAAATTTCTTGAAAGCTGCTATATATTCCTGGCTCTTTAACCTGTCTTTTTTGATCATGGATTTTAGGTAGTTCAAAAATTCTTTAAATTATCTTTTCTGGACCAATGAGGTATTTAACATTTTCTTCCACTGATTCATTCCTTTGATGTTGTTTGACTGATTCTTGATGTCTCACAAAATCATTATCTTCCACTTGCCCGATTCTAATTTTTGAGGAATTATTTTCTTTTAATTAGCTTCTGTAACGCCTTTTCTATTTGGCCAATTATACTTTTTAAGGAGTTGTTTTCTTCAGTGGATTTTCCCCCCTTTTGACCAACTGTATTTTTAAAGAACTATTTTCTTCAATTTTTGTACTTCCTTTTCCAAACTGCTAACTTGTTCTTGCATACCATTTCATTTCCCAACTTTTCTTCTACCTCTCCTATTTACTTTATAAAATACTTTTGGAGCCCTTCCAGAGAAGGCTTTTTGGTTTTGAGACCAATTCATACTCCTCTTTGAGGTTTCACATGTAGGATTTAGATACTATTGTCCTCCTCTGAATTTGTGTTTAGATTATCCTTGTCACCACAGCAGCTTTCTATGGACAAGGACCTTTTCCAGTTTTTGCTTGCTTTTAAAAGATGAGTTTATCAGGTTGAATGGGTTGGAAGATTTGCCCATGGTCACATGACTTCATCAGTCAGGATTCCTATAGATAAGCAGGGAGAGGACTTGGGCTCCAAAGCTGATCCAATACACCTCCTTGAGACCCCAGGAAGTCACATCACCAATCAGACAAGGGAATCCCACAGCCATGTGGCCCTTCCAGTTCTGCTCCAGGGAGCCAGGAGTATGCTCAGAATCCAGGGTGCAGGCTGAAGGCTAAGCTCCTTCATTGCCTAAACCATATGCTGAAAGGCAGAAGCCTCCCCCAGGAACCCCAAGAAGCTTCAGAGGTCGTGTCTTCAGCTGCAGGGCTGTCACTTCACTCCCAGGCCTCTGATTAGATGACAATTAAATCTGCTCCACCTGATGCTCTCATGCCTGGCAGGCACAGGAAAGGCCTCAGGGGTTCGGTCCTGCTTTGCATTCAGACCTGTCACATGCCATCCAGGGACACTTAGCTCTTCCTAAATCTCCCAGTTCATGGAAGCAAAGAAGGCGGTTCCATCTGCCTAACATGGGAGCACAGGTCTATAACACAAACTGAGTGACTGTGGGCAAGTCCACTCACCTGCCTCAGTTTCCTCATCTGCAACAAAGAGACAAAAACACTCACATTGCCTCCCACACCAGGCTGATGGAAGGCAAGCACTCTGTAACCTTCCCCCCATCTTGTGGAAATGGGAGTTTTATTATTTACTGTGGCTGAGCACAGACTGCCATCTCGCTTTCTAATTTGCTGGAGTCAAACAAGAGTCTTTTGTCTTCCTCAACTCACTTACAAAGACTCAAATCACCAAAAAATAATCAGGATTCAGAAATCAGCGATGCTCAACATTGTGTACTTTGTTACTTGGAAACTCTATAAACAGTTTTGGATTGTTACCAGCTAGTAAAGATACCCATTTAAGATGGCTTATACACAATGCATTTTTAATTATAATTGCCCCTTTCACCTAAGGATTTAAGGCATTTTTGCAC
Organism: Antechinus flavipes; assembly: GCF_016432865.1. Taxonomy (NCBI): domain Eukaryota; kingdom Metazoa; phylum Chordata; class Mammalia; order Dasyuromorphia; family Dasyuridae; genus Antechinus; species Antechinus flavipes. Next base: position 53,234,988 of record NC_067399.1, on the reverse strand, counting down.
AAGCACAGGAAAAAACCCTCCTTGATTTCCACATCATTCTATGTTTTTAAAATGCCTTTGATGGGGCGAGGGGAGGGCCTGTAGCCCCCCTTCTTTCCTCCAAATGTTAAATGTTGGAAAATGAGACAGGTGCTTTTGGCATGATTTCCCCCCATTGAGCATTTGTACTGTGAGACTCGATATTTCCATGTAACTACATGATAATTGAACTAAATTTCCTCATACTCTCTCTTTCTGGTGGTACAGAAGAAGTGGAAATAAGCCCACTGGAGCTGATTCTGCACAACAGGTTCTCTGACTTTAATATCCAAATTGCCTGGTCATTTAGGAAAATATTATGCCAATAGTCAGTGTATTATTCCAATTTCCACAATGGAAGTAAAGTGTCCAAATCTCTGCTGAGCACTCTAAAGGCGAGAGCCGCCCTGCTTTCTTACCTCGGTGAAGGTGGGGGGCATGGCGTCTCTGTGACCTGAGTCTTTTTGGCATCTAATGTTTGAAATTGTGCTATCAGAGCTTCCAGGTCCTCCTAAGAAGAAAGAAATCAAAGGTGAATATTTATTCCTACTTAATCATAAGAAATTATTCTTCCCTTGGTCTAATTCTCTTTCTGACTTTAAGTGTGACTTTATTAAGGAAGGCTGGCCTCCAGGTCGAGAAGACCTGGGTGGGAGCCCTGCCTGCCACATCCCAGGCTACTCTGGGGTGCCCATCATCAGTGGCATAGCACATACAAATCTAACCTGTGGAGGGTTCTTCCCTTTCAAGTTCCTTAAATCAATGAAATTGCTGGGCCAGTTTCTGTTTCTATTCCCTGACTAGGGGGAGACATATAAATATATAGACAAATAATTACATTTTTTAACTATTTAGAACAATGACATTTTGGAAACATCTTCAGAAAAAAAAAAAAAAGGGATAACCATTTGATGAGTATTGGGATGCACTAGGCACTTAATAAGTTCCTGCTAAGAGAGCTGGAAGGAGTCCCCGGAACACTGCATAAAATGTCAGATTTTTAAATAAATGTACTGGTTGATTTTACTCATTTTTTCCTCTTTTCTAGCTTTAAAATAAGTTATTATATGGAATGGCTCTCAGGGAGGAGGCAGAGATGGGAAAATTTATGTAACAAACAAAAGATGGAAATAAAAATTTATTTTTAAAAAACCACTGAATTGCTCAAAAAATAAAACAGCTGAATTGAGCTCATCAAAATCTTTGAGCCAATGGAAAATTATTCTCCAAACCTGTATCCTACTCTGATAAAATGCTGTCTATCTGTATATACACATATACCTATCTGTTCATATGCCCTAGCCTGAGTATCTGAATCTCCTGGGTTCTCCTCCTGTATATGCAGTGTGGACAGTACAGAACTGTGGCCCTCCAGCAAACTATGGGTATAATTGGAGGTGCAGTCTCTACACTAGGTTGTGGCCTTTAGAAGCAAAGTCTCTCTGTTACCCCCCAAGCCTTGACCCCAGAGCCCTCTCCTCCTGCCTCTCCATCACTCCTGTCCTTCCTGGGACTGCCAGGCTCGTTGCCTCCTTCGTTCACCCAGCCACCTCCCAGCCCTGACCCCAGGCTTTGCTGCCAGCCCGAATGACCGGCCAGTCTCCTAGAATCACTCACCACTTGTCCGATCTGTAACCCCTAAGACCCCACGTCTCAGTCATCCACATTCTGGAGTGTCTGCTCTTGCCCTGAATCAATGCAAGTTTATCCACTACAAATTTATGGTTCAAAAACCTATGATGGACCTTCCCCATTGTTCAGTCAGTCAGTCAACAAGGACTTAGTAAGCACTGAGTACCTGGGTTCTTATTAGTGATGGGAAAAGAGAGAGAGAGGGAAGGAGAGGGGGAGGAGGGAGAGAAAAGTAGGGAGGGGAGGAAGGGGAGGGGAAAGAGAGACAGACAGAGAGAGAGGGAGAAGAAGCTGCCCCTGCAGCCATTCAAATAGCACAGATGAAGGCCCCCCTCTGTACCAGTGGCCAGTGTGACTTCTGCAGAAGCACCAGTCTGGGGGGGCTCAGCCTATTCCCTCCCGACATTTGCCTCCCTGCTGCCCTGCTCTCCCAAACCCCCTGGCACATGGGCCCACTCCCCCACCCAGGATGCTCCTTTACTCACCCTGGGCTCCCTTCTCCTTTTGGGGTTCTCCCCAAGCTCTCCAATTCCCCGCCCCATCTCCTCCTATCAAGCCCCAGCACCATCTTTCCCTCTAAACCCACTCCTTTCCTGGCTTCCTTGACCAAAATCTGGGGTGATCTCTATCCCCGTCCTGCTCCCCTCATCCCTGCGACGAACTCCCTCCCCTCCACTGGCCGTGTCCCTTGGCACCAGCCCAGCTCACAAATCTCCCCTCCACTGGCTTTTTCTCAATCCCCACACTCTTCTGCCCATCTCCTGGGGGGCTGGGGACCCCACTTTCTCCTCGGTCTCCCCAGACACACCCCCTTGCAGGTCACGCCAGCTGGCCCCAATGCTGGGGGCTCTCCGCGCCAGCTCCCACTCCATTGTCACCTCTCTGCCGAGGTAATCACTGATCTAGGAACTCTTCTGACTTCTGGGCTGTCTCCAGCTGCCCGCCATACATCTCCACGCAGAGGGATGCAGGCTTGAAGTTTTGCAGGCCCCAAACTGAGCTCACCCTATTCCCACCCCTCTTCCTGACTTCCCCCTCCCCCAGGATTACAATCCAAGGATCATCCTTAGCTCCCCACTGATCCTCCCAACCCCTCCTCACAAGCTGCCACCTCCTTCCATCCGCCTTCCTCCCCTCTCTCCTGACACTGCCTGGGACGGGCCCCACCGTGCCCCTGGAGCTGCCGCCCACCGCAGTGCAGCCCCCTCTTAGCCCCCAAATCATCTTCCTAAAGTCACACTAACCTAGTGGATCAACTCCAGTGGTTTCCATCTAGGATCAAATATACATTTATGGTATTGTTCGAAGTCCTTCCTAACTTTACTCTACCACATAATCTGCTATCTATATGTGCATGTATTAAAAATTATATGTTTACATATATTTATATACTATAATATATATAAGAAATGTATTCATGTAAATACATATACAAATATGTGTACATGTATATGCGTGCACATACATACACACATACACTTATATCTAACTGTGTTATATACATGTATATATACACTTAAGTATATAATCACAAATATATATGTACATATACATACAAATATAGAATTATACCTAAGTATGTTATATGTGTGAATATGTACACACAAGCGTATATTTGCACTTATAAGTATATTATGTCTAAGTAGATATACACATAAGTATACATACACACAAGTATTTTTGAGCATAAGCATACATATATACACATATAAACAAATATATATCTAAGTGTTTTATGTGGGTGTGACTATACATATGCATATACATATACACATACATGTACTCACAAATGTATTTATAACTAAGTGTATTACATGTGTAAATATACACATATACACAAGTGTTTATGTGTATATATATATACATACATTTATACACAAATAAATACTTATAAGTGTATATATCTACACACAAGCATATATACATAAGTGTATATATGGATATACATATATAAATATATGCTAATAAGTGTATTATATGTATAGTTAACCACATATGGGTTTACATATATACATACACACGAGTACATGTATGTATATATATAAGTGCATTGTGTCAATAAACACACAAGTATACATAAAGACAAGTGTCTATGTGCACGTGTAAACACACATATATCTAAGCGTATTATGTGTATAGATGCACACGCGTGTATATATGCAGATACAGAATTAACACAAGAGCACATATATACATACACAAATATATTCGGCCATTATATGTGTAGATACGGGCACATGTGTATTTTTATATATATTTACATGTACAAGCACCTGTGTATATACACACACACCTACATACACACGTGTGCGCACATACACAGAACTGCACACAGATGTCTGCACGTTGTCTCCAGGGCGGAGCCTGCTTTCGCTGGGCCTCTCCTGGCCCACTGCCTGGGCACACAAAGATGCTTTTTACAGCTGGGGAAGCCGAGGCAGACAGCGGCTAACCTGTCCGTCAGGTGCTTAGTTTACTCGCTCTATCCCCCTTAGAGTATAAGTTCCCTGCAGGTAGGGGCTGAATCCCCAGTGTTTTCGCAGCGGGGAGGACGTAGGGGAAAACCACCGAGGAGCCATTTAAAGTGGTCTGGAGCGGGGCATCAGAGCGGTTAAGTGACTCGCCCGGGGTGACACAGCCACGCAGCCTTCCCGGTTCAGAACCAACAATTACAATTTCCAGTTTGGGAGAATGTTCAGATTTACAGAGAGGTGGGTGGGACAAGGGGCTCCCACTCCCCCGTTTCGCAGGTAAAGCCGTTTGGAGAAAAGACGAGCCCCGCCCAGGCTGGCGGGGGCAGAATTCGAACCTGGGTCTCCGATGCTGGACTTGACTTGGAAGTCGGGAAGGCACGGGTTCAAATCCTGCCTTCCACAGTACTGGGGCCACCCCGGGCAGATCGCTTCCCGCTCTCGGCCTCAGTTTTCCCTCTGTAAAATGGGTATGCTAAGAGCAGGCGCCCCGCGAGTCTCTTGTGAGCCTAAAAAAGGTACTTTCCGTCAACCAGAAAGCCTTTCACGGGGTTTTAACGGCCCAGGCCCCGGGTCCCGGTCCCGGCCGTGGCCCCGGTTACCTCCTCCTTCTTGGAGCGCTTGGAGACTTTTCTCTCCATCTTGGCGGCGGTCTTCTCGGCCCCCTTGACCTTCTTCTCTTTCTTGTTCTTCTTGCCCATTTTTCGGCCCTAGCAAGCTGCCGCGCCTAAAGGTGAAAAAGCCGGGGCCACGCCCCCTGCAGCAGCCTCCCCACGCCGCGCTCTCTCCACGCGAGGCAGCCAGGAAGAGAGACAGGGAAACTCACATGGCAACACAGCACGTCACTTCCTTTCACGTGCCTTCCGTGAGGTTCCTTCCGCCTTGAAAGAGCCACGAAGAGGAGAGTCATTTACAGTTACTCCTCGAGAGGGGAGAATTGTGAAGAGCGTCCCCTAGAGGCTCGGGGGACTCCCAGCAGTCAAATGAACTTTCTTCCCTTCCCAATGCCATCTGGGAGCTTAGAGATGAGAGAGCATCGGCCTCGTTTTACGAACGAAAATTCGCATTAGAGTGGAAGCTTCTTGTGGGCAGGTGCTGCTTTCACCTTTCTTTGTATCGCTTAGCACTCAGAACAATGTCCAGTACACAGTAAGCGCTTAATAAAGGCTCTCATTTATGGGATGCTCTGAGAGACCGCTCTTGGCATCCCCCTTTAACAGACGGGAAAAAGTGGGGTTAAACCCAGTATCGCCCACCCAGCTAATAAGTACCTGAGGCTGGGTTTGAGTTCGGGTTTTCTCACACCCGCGATCCACCGCCCTTCCCAGCTGTCTTGGGGATTTGCCGATTTCATCGGCACTTAAACTAGAATTTTTGTGAAGGAGGCACTTTGTAAACCCTAAAATGATCATTTAAATTAAGAGAAAATGGAAATACGAGCTATCCCTTAACCCCCCACCTTTCATCCGTCAGACATTGCTAATAAAAAAAAAGAGAAAGAATGCTATGAAGCAAAAAAGTAATTTCCTCCCAATTTTAAATTTTTTCAATTACATGTAAAAATAGTTTCAATTTTCATTTTTGTAAGATTTTCATTTCCAAATTTTTTCTGCCTCCTTCCTTAAGCTCCCCTCTCCCTAAGACAGCAATCAGTTGGATATAAGTTATACATATACAATCATTTTGAACATGTTTCCTTATTATTCATATTGTGAAAGAATAAACTGGGGCAGCTAGGTGGTGCAGTGGATGGAGCCCCAGCCCTGAAGTCAGGAGGATCTGAGTTCAAATTTGACCTCAGACACTAAACACTTCCCGGCTGGGTGACCCTGAGCAAATCACTTTACCTCAATTGCCTCAGCCAAAAAAAAAAAAAAAAAAATCAGAACAAAAAGAAAAAAAATGAAAAAGCAAAAGCAAACAAAACAACACAACAACAATAACAAAAGGTGAAAATAGTATGCTTCAATCCTCATTCAGCTTTCATAGTTCTTGCTCTGGTTGCAGATGGCATTTTCCATCCCAAATCTATTAGTATTATCTTAAATCACCACACTGCTGAGAAGAGTTAATCATCACATAATCTCCTGGTTCTGCTCACTTCACTCAGTATCATTTCATGTAAGTCTTCCCAGGCTTTTCTGAAATCCGCTTGCTAATCATTTCTTATGGAACAATAAAATTTCATGACATTCATATACCATAACTTACTCAGCCATTCCCCAACTGATGGGCATCCACTCAATTTCCAATTCCTTGGCACTACAAAAAGGGCTGCCACAAACATTTTTGCACATGTGGGTATTTTCCCCTCTTTTATGATCTTTCTGGGATACAGACCCAGTAGTGACCCTGCTGGATCAAAGTGTATGGCCAGTCTGATAGTCCTTTGGTCATAGTTCCAAATTTCTCTCCAGAATAGTTGAATCAGTTCACAATTCTGTCAACAATGCATTAGTGTCCCAGTTTTCCCATATCCCCTTCAACATTTATCAATCTTTTCCTGACATCTTAACCAATCTGATAGGTATGAGGTACTTTCTCAGAGTTGGTTTAATTTACAATTATCTAATCAATATTGATTTATAGCATTTTTCATATGACCATAGATGGAGACCCAAAATTAAAAAAAAAAAAAAAAAAGAAATTCTAACTGATATAATTAGGGAATTACAGAAGGATTTGCCTGCTCATCACTCATTGAATGGGGGGAAAAGAGTCCTAGTTTGTTACTTCCATTCACTGTACTTCTTTTAAAAAGGAGAGAAATTGTTTATCCCCCCATTCTACGACATCCTGCCCATCAAGATGAACTTTACAGTTTTCTGAGAAAATTACTTTTCATTGTATTCTTCATTGCTGCTTCTCACTGGTGCTTCTACCACCAATTTAATGTCTTTATTTGTGACATAGGAAAACTTCAGAATTTTTCACATGAACCTTGGACTATATTTCATTCCATACCAAAACTCCCAAAGGATTCTGTAGACAGAGGATGTAATATCCCAACTTCTATCTCTAAAGGACTCTCAGAATTAGATTGGAAAGCTTTTGGGTGATAATGTATGTCATAGTGATTTACGTGAGGGTGTGATTCTCATTACTAGGAAGAAAGAGAATAGAACATTAAAAATGAGACCAGAGACCAAAAATAGAAGAAAGATTAACTACCAAATTCTATTTTAGTGAAATTCACATTTCAAAACCTGGCTCTAATACATCATTGCCTTAGTATGTGTACATTTGTGTGATCAGTCACCCTCTGCTGCATGTGAGCCAAAGTCCAAAAAAAGGGGAAAAAAATCTGTTGCTAATTACAGGGATTGAAGGAAGTAGACTGTCAGCAATGTTATTAACCTCTTGTAATATGCTTTGTAAACAGGGAACTACTCCTATTCAGCCTAACCACCACAACCAAAGGAACTTCTTTTCCGAGAAACATTTTTCTAACCTGCTACACAAGATTACATGGATCAAGTAATAATAGTAACTAGCATTTATGTAGCACTTTAAGATTTAGAAAAGTCTATATAAACGTTATCTCATTTTATCATCACAAAAACCCTCAAAGGTCGGTGCTATTATTATCTCCATTTTGTAGATGGAGAAACTGAGATTAAATAATTTGCCCAAGATGATATATCTAGAATCTAAGGTCAGAATTGAACTGAGACCTACCTGAATTCATGTTCAGCATTTGATCCAAGGCTGTGCTTACTGATTTCCTCAAATGTGGATATAAAATCACTTTGAAAAGCAAATTGTACTTTTATCACTTCAGACCTACTTGGTCCTAGTGAATGGAGCCTTGGTGTTGAATGGTAATTGAAGGGTAACTGCCCTGTTTCAGGGCAGTTAATATTGATTGATTGATAATCAAATTGCTTTGTTGTTCATCCTTTGTTTGAAGAGGACCAATGGCATCAGGAGGGCAGTGTCTTGACTTGCTAGTAAATTGGATTTAAGTGAAGCAGGGCTATGCAAAGTCATCAGCCCCACTCTCTCCTCCAGAGTCAATGCCAATTTAGTAACTATGTGAAGGAACCATGGAAGGAAGGAGCGATCAGAGTCAGAGAAACAATCAGAGGATTTTGACAATAGTGTATGCAAGAATGGCAGCTTTTTATGAGTAGAGAAACAGGAATGGATGAGAGAGATGTTGTGAGGAAGGATCCTCAGACCTTGGCAAATGATTGATTATGCATTTAGAAGTGAGAAGTATAATAATGAATCAATACATGGGGAGTAAAAGAATTGTTTGCAGCATTGGAGATCTAGATTATCTAGTGTAAATTTGTAGTAGGCCTGACATTGGTTCTGTGATTTTTTTTTTCTCAGTGGCACTCAGCAATAAGACTGGAGACCATTGGTGGTAGGGATGAGCCAAGGATGGAGTTCAGAAAAGAATGAGAAGTGATAGATAAGAAAGCAAGGAGAGAGAACAGCATTAAGGATAGAGAAGCACATTAAGGTGAAATAATTATAAAATAAGATTGCAAAAGAAGAAAAACAAAGCCAGGGTAAGGTTAATGGACTAGATAAGCTGGAAGAGTAAAAGTGATTGAAGGACTCCTAGGATAGATAATTGGGATGAAGCCACAGGAAAGCTAAGGGAACAATGGAAGCACAGTTTGGGGTCAGATAGAGAAAAGTTAGATTTGTGGATACTGGAGATAGAATGATTGTGAGTGAGGAGATCAGAGGTAGGCTCATTCGTGTATATAGCTAAAATAGAGTGAAGTCATGGGAAGTGAGAAAGAGAATAAACTGGGGGTTCAATGTATTTGGAGAAAGTAGAAATATGTGTATGGAAGTCCCCAAGGATAAGGAGTAGGAGCCAAGTACCTAGTCCTTTGAGGAAGGAAGAGAATTAAGTGCATTCTGATAAATAACTGCCACTGGGATGTGAATACCATAACAAATCTGGGTGCTGAAGGAAAGAGCACTAGGCCTGGAGTCAGGAACACTCATCTTCCTGAGTTTGAATTCAACATAAGACACTTACTAGCTGTGTGACTCTGAGCAAGTCACTTCACCCTGTTTTGTCTCAGTTTCCTCATCTGTAAAATGAGTTGGAGAAGGAAATGGCAAACCAGTCCAGTAACTTTGCCAAGAAAACCAAATGCGGTCATGAAGAATTGGGCAATTGGACTTAATAAAAGGAGTGAACTTCCTGAATCCAAATCCAGGTCTTCATTCCAGGATCCACCCAGCAGCCTGTACATCTGATTGGATTACTTTTCACTGATAACATCTTATCAGTACTCCCAGTTCCTGGACATGGCTGATGCTTTCAGAAGTGATCAGGACATCTATCACTATGGTGCCAGGAAGCACCATAGAAGCACCAGAAAGCCTCTCTGAAGCTATGCCCTATGGCCATATGCTAAATCTTCCTCTCTCCTCCCTCCTTCCCCCAGGTGACATTTACCTTACAACAAATGCTGCTATAAGTAAACATCATTCATTTTTCAAGTGAGACGGGCAGAGGCTTGGGACTTGGAGCATTTAAGACTAGTTTGTGAGCCAATGAGTCTTTATTAAAAGTTTACCGTGTTCCAGGGGCTGATCTAAGCAAAGAAAGGCAAAAACAGCCTCTGCTTTCCAAAACCTCACATTTTAATGGGAGAGGTGTTGTCCCCCAGCTATGTACATATAAGATAAGAGCCAGAGTAAACTGGAAATCATCTTGGAGCAAAGGTGCCGAAGGATTGGAAGCCCAAATCTTCTGGGCTTCTGAAAATTCCTTTTATCTCTTCCTTCACCTTCTATTACAGAAAGCATGTCTTCCCCCTCCCCCCATACATATACTCAGTTACATCATTAGCTACACACACACACACACACACACACACACACACACACACAATATTTGTGAATTTTTTTTAAGGTGAGGACAAACACATCCTGTCCAACCCTTCCTTTTCTCCTTTTACCTCCCACCATAACTCTAGTAACTAGTATCTGACGATACAAATTATTCTAATGCTTTGGTAAGCCTCAATACATTGGGAACTGCATTATTTGTGGAGTTATGAACTTATCCAACCATTCTGGAGACCACTTTGGAATTATGGCCAAAAGGCTATAAAACTGTGCATTCCCTTTGCTCCCCAGTACTACTACTGGGTATGTATCCCAAAGAGGTCATAAAAAGAGGAAAAGAACCGACATATACAAGAATATTTATATTTTGTGGTGAGAAAGATTTGGAAATTGAGGGAATGCTCATCAATGGGAGAATAGTTGAACAAGTTGTGGTTTATGAATCTAATGGAATACTACTGTGCTGTAAGAAATCATGAGCAGGTCAATTTCAGAAATATTTAGAAAGATTTACACTAACTGATGCAGAGTGAAGTGAACAGAACCTGGAGAACTGGATACATAGTAACAGCACACTATTGTGGGATGATCAACTAAGGCTTTTTTAGCAAAAGGCTCATGATGGAAAATGCTGTCCATATTCAGAGAAAAAACTATGGAGTCTGAATATAGTTTAAAGCATACTGTTTTCACTTTCTTTGGGTTTCTCTTTTTATAGTTTTTCCTTTTGTTTTGTTTCTTCTTTCACAACATGATTAATATAGAAATGTGTTTTACATGATTATACATGTATAACATTTATTAATTATACATCTATAAACCTAGATCAGATTATTTGCCATCTTAGGGAGGAAAGAGGGGAAGGAGAAAAATTTAGAACTCAAAATCTTATTTAAAAAAGAACATTAAAATTTGTTTTTATATGTACTTGGAAAAAATAAAATACTATTTACATAAAAAATTCAAAATTAAGTAACAGTTTAAAAAATGCATCAGGAACACTGTAGGGGGGTAATGCAAGCTGTTTACCTTTGCTAGCAAAGTCTTGTCTTCTCCACATCAGCAAAGATGTAGAAAGCTAAGGAAGATGCCACTAAAAACATTGCTTGTTAATCCATTGCATACACTGCAAATGAGAAAACAAGTTATAATTCCACATAAGGAATGTCCATTTGATTAATATATAGCATCGTGTAAGTTGTGGGGAAAGCACCAGACTTGGTGATAGTTACATTTCAACTCAGCAAGCATTTCTGAGTCTTAGTGTGATCTCAAGCAAATGATTTCTCTCTAGGTGTCAATTTCCCCATTTGTAAAGAAAATTGAACTATCTGATCTCTCAAAGTTCTTCCAGCTTTCATATTCTATTACTCATCAGGTGAGCCTTTTAGCAATGAATTTATCTTGTGGCTAAGAATAACATTCTTCGCCTGAATCCTAATCCAGGCTGAAATTTTGTCCAATTCCTGCATTTGATTCCAGGAGACACCGGCACTAAATCATATACAATATTTTTAATTGTCATGTTTTCTGGTGAAGTCATTTTGTTGTTTAATAGCACCTGGTAATAAAGAATTAATTTTTCCACAGGGCATTAAACACAAATGTAAATTAATTAAGAGGAAGAATAATGAGACTATAAAAAGTAGGCATCATTCATACAGAGGATGCAAATTTGGAGGGTCATCCTTCACACAATGTAACTCTCCACCAACTAGAATCTTGCTGAAGGAGAGGAAGATATAGGACAGTAACAGTGGGTATATTGACAAAAGCAGGCAAAATTGGATCCAGGTGGTCCCCATTGAAAGCAACTGTCTCTTTCCTTTTCATCTCAGACTGTATTATATAGCTATTTCTAGGATTCTGTCTTCAATAGCTTAGAGGACATTGAGATTTGTTTCATTGTATTAATCTCTCTTCCTATTGACATTTCCATAAGTCAACTTGAAATTGGCTCATTTATATGATTATGGAGTGACTGGAAAGGTTTGTGATCTGAGGGGGTAGGTGTATGGATTGGTAATACTTCCCACCAAAAGCATCCCTTACTTTTCCCAGACTGACTATATTCCTCAGTCTCTATCTATGATGCATTGATTATGCAACAAGAGTTAGTGGCAGAAGTGGTAGAATCAGTGAATATTTATAACTAGAAATGACCAAATGCTACAAATTGGACCTTGATTTATTGTTTTGTTGGTTGTTTAGACTTACAAAAGGGATAGATAAGATGTTAATAAAACAGATGGAACTTTAAAATGTATTCTGCTTTTTAGAGACCCGGTTGTTAACCATTTATCAGCATATCCCTGGTTAGTAGTTAATAATTTATTTTATAGAAAGGAGACATTAAAATACTATAATGAAGGGAGGGCAAAAAGATTATTGAATATTATTCTGATCATTCTAATACAATTCTAAGGTGAAGTTCTAACTCTTAATTTTTTTTTTTTTTTTCTGTTTAGGTTCCTTCCTTTGAAAATAAGAGAGGAAAACTTTAGAAGAATTTTTTTAGTTATCAGGGAATTATCTCCCCATTCAGAAAAGGGGAAGGAGGGTAATGTCTCTGAGGGGAGGTCTAGTTATTTACAATCATTATCCTTATGAGGTTGAATTCTATAGCAAAACATAGTCCTTTGTAAAGGAAAGAGCTGAGAGTACAAATGCCAGAGCACTCAGAATTTCTGGATATGGCATCAAGGTGAAGGATGGCCATAAAACTACAAAACTCTTTCCTTACTCTCTTCTTTCCAATGTCTTTCTCCTAGAATTCTCTAGGGGTAGGGGGAATAGTTTCATAATCCCCCAATTGCATCATGTGTTTGCTGCTAGATTCTGAGAAAGCATCTCTCATATGCATGGTGTTTCCAAAGTTGGGCCCCTGAATCTTTCTTGGGCCAGTGGGGGGCAGCAACCAACCAAAAAGGAAAAAAAGTGAGTGATGATCTCTCTCTCTTTCTTTCTCTCTCTCTCTCTCTTCTCTCTCTCTTCTCTCTCTCTCTCTCTTCTCTCTCTCTCTCTCTCTCTCTCTCTCTCTCTCTCTCTCTCTCTCTCTCTCTCTCTCTTCCTCTCTCTCCTCTCTCTCTCTCTCTCTTCTCTCTCTCTCTTCTTCTCTCTCTCTTCTCTCTCTCTCTCTTTCTCTCCCCCTCTCTCTTTCCTCCCTCCCTCCTTTCTTTTCCCTTATTCTCTCTCTCCATCCCTCCCCTCTCTCTCCTTTCCTGTTGTCTCTCCTTTCATCTTTTCTCCTCTTCTCTCTTCTCTCTCTCCTTCTCTCCTCTCTACCCCTGTACCAAAAGCAGAGCAGCAAATAACATCTTGATTTATCTTAATGATAATTTTATCCTACATAAGATGAAGGAAGCAGCATGGTTAAATTCTATTCTGTATCTTGATTCTCACTAAGCAGGAGGAAGGCTCTGGTTATTGGGGTGGAAATTAAGGGAACCTTAGAGAGAAAGGACCACTAAGTCCTAGTGTTTGTGATAGAGAAGAGGAAATCAGGGAATATTTTGACCTGTGCCCTCGTTTTTGAAAAAAAATAGATTTGGAAGAGTTAAAAGGAAAAGCTGTGGGCTAAAATGCTACAGAGTAAAGCAGAGGAAGATTGGTTGATGCTCAAGAATGAAATTCTGACAACACAAAGGGATATAATTCCATTGAGGAATAAAAAAAAAATGGATTTCTCTGAAGAAAATACTGTAGATATATAGGGAAGAAGGAAGGAAGGAAGGGAAGGAAGGAAGGAAGAAAGGAAGGAAGGAAGAAAGGAAGGAAGGAAGGAATAGAGGGAGGGAGGAAAGGAAGGAAGGAAGGAAGGAAAGAAGGAAGGAAGGGAAGGAAGGAAGGAAGGAAGGAAAGGTAAGAAGAAGGAAGAAGGTAAACAGGTCTATGTGGTGATCTTCTTCCCAAATGCAGCCAGGTGATAAAAGTTCAGATATTTTATTATCTCCAATATAGCCCGGTTAGCTTAGAGGCCTATCTCTCTGCTTGGTTCCAAGAGCTCTTGCCGCTTTGTCCTTTGCTTCTGCCTCTGCTTTCTTCAGCCTCCAGAGTCAGCACCACTCTTCATGTCATTCCGGTGAAATCTGACCGAGAGCCTCTGTCTGTTTCTTTTATACAAGAGGGAGGAATTGTGGGATATGAGAGAGAGGGATTATGGGTTTTCTCCCATAGTGCTCTCTGGCCCAAAGAACTTTAAGGGAGGTGTGAATTCACCAAGTTACAAAGTTTACTTTGTGAATCTAGCATACTTGTGAACTCTGATGAGTAAAGGTGCAAACACAAGCATTGTACTAATTAGTTCTACTTAGTACCTTGTTTCAGGTTCTGGCCCAAAACATCTTCTTGTAAGATCAGATCAACAATAATGAGTTAGCAGTTTGTAAGGATTCCAACAGGTCTAGGCAACAGAAGGTGAATATAAGAGAAAATACATCCTATAAAATAGCATCAAGAATTCAAAAACTCACAAATAAGTTGAAACTGGGAAAGGAAGGGAAGGTTTGATTTTTAAAAATCTTTACTGAGATAAAAATAAAGGTCAAAGAAAGCACCTGTGTTTGAGGTGGATGGAATGATTATAACTGATAAAACTCTTATTTTTTCTCTTTTCACTGCCAAGGAGAATGTTCTTTATTTACACTGGAAATGTCAAAACAAAAATGACTAAGAAGGAATTAATGCCCAAGATAAGAAGATAATAAGACAACACCCAGCTGGTCTGGATAAATTCAAGCCATCTGGTATAGATGAGCTGTAGCCTTCAACCCTGAAAAAACTTGTGGGCATAATGGTTGAGCCTCTAATGATACTCTAAGGAACAAGAAAAATGAGAAAGATACTACAAAATTGGACAAGGACTCATGTTGATTTTCAAACTAGAGAAGGGGATAAAGTCTGAACACTACAGGATGGGAGTTTGGCTTTGATTCCTAAAGAAATTCTAGAATAAATTATTAAAGAGGTAACCACTGAATACCTAGAAAGGCAGCTAGCCACCAAGAAGAGATCATGCAAGACAAACTTCATGTCATTTTTGGATGAGATGACTAAACTAATAGATGAGGGGAATGTTGTGCATGTAGTTTTTCTAGATTTTATCAAAGCTTTCAAAAAAATGAAGTTGGGGAGAGATGAATTAGGTGATAATATAATCAGATGAATTTATAACTGGTAAGATGGACAGATTTAGGGTAGTGGATGCAAGCTCAATATGAATCAGCAATGACATCCAAAAAAATGTAATGCACCTTTGGGCTGACTTTTGAGGGAGATGACTTCCTAGAATAAGGAGGTGATGATTGCACTGTACTCTTCACAGTTCATCTGATGTCTTGGGTTGAGACCTGAACACTGATGAGTTGCAGAATATTCAGAAGACAGATACTGAAGGACCTTGAATCCAGCTCATTTTACAGATGAGGAAACTGAGGCAAACTGAGTTAAATGACTTGTGCAGAGTCACACAGCTAGCAAATATCTGAGATCAGATTTGAACTCCAGGCTTGGAAGTCTATCTATTTACCACCTAACTGTCCATGGTAGCTATCTTAAAGTAGTGTGGAGTAGCTTTTGGACTTTTTGGAAGAGCAAAGAGGCTAATGTTGTCTTGATGTGAGAAAAAACAATGTACACTGACCCAAAGTAGAACAAGTAGAACAAATAGAAATAATAGACTCCTTCTCCTTGGATGTCTTCAAGTCTAAAGTGGATGAACCCCTGTTGGATGGCTTTCTTTAGGGCAGAAGTCTTCAAACTACGCCCACAGGCCAGATGTGGCAGCTGAGGACGTTAATCCCCCTCACCCAGGGCTATGAAGTTTCTTTATTTAAAGGCCCACAAAAGAACGTTTTTGTTTTTACCATAATCCGACCCCAACAGTCTGAGGGACAATGAACTGGTCCCCTATTTAAAAAGTTTGAGGACCCCTCCTTTAGGGTATGTCTTAGACTGGATGATCACTGAAGTCCCAACTCCCAAATACTGCAATTGTTCATCTCTTCCTAAATGTTTTTGGAAGAAGCTTCAAGGAAACTCAAACAATCTCTCCCAGATGTCCAAGAAACTTAGAGGCCAGGGAATAAGGTGCCCTCATGGGAGCCATATAGTAACGCTCTGGAGAAAAGAAGAGGGAAAATGAATTAAGGCAAGATGAAATCAGGGAGGAAGATTTGCTGATAAGGCACAAAGGAAGAAGGATATAAGGACTGGACCTACACACAAAGCAAAATAAGGCTTCAGAAACAGATTTCCACATATAGAAGTGGGTTTTTTGAGTCTGGCAAAAGAGAGACTGCCAAGAACTACTGCAAGAGGTCCTTGTGATGGAAAGCAGCTAGAACCTAAATGCTGAAGGTCAAGGAAAATTGTTTAAGAAAACTTGAGAGAAGGATGGCAGTGGGGACCAGCTGGAATTAAGATTTACAAGAAAAAGCAAAGCTGTGTAGAGAGAGAAACCACAGAGAAGGTCATCTACATGGACGAGCAACCCCCTAAGAGCCCTTGCTCAAGCCCTGCTCAGAACAGCTCCATAAGGTATTGGAAACACTGGACCCCTCTAGGGAAAGGACTCTTATCAGTTAAGTGTCAATATTTTCTAAAGCCTCCAATTGAAGTTCTATTTACTTTAACCGTGAACAAGAGGCAGCCTAGCAGCATTTCAGGATAGGGCTGAGATTCAGGAATAATTAGGTTCAAATCTCAAGTTTGATATGTGTTGGCCGGTAACCCAGAGTTAATCATTTAACCCCTCATACCCTAGACATCTTTCTAAAAAAAGAAATTTCATTGTTAAATATAATTCCCTGGCCCATAGCTTCCTAGTCTGATGAAATCATAGGTTCAGACCAAAACAAAACAAAACAAAAACCCCGCCCCAATGTGTGAATAAAACTATTCATATCATGATTCTTGTGAGCTTTCATGCTTATAATGAAAACTTGTAACTACATTCTAGATTAAGGCAGGAGGGGCCTGCTATCAGTTACTGGAGTTAGCATATCTTCCAGGTGGGTGGGGAGAGTGAATCAAGGAAGTGAGAAATTCCCCCAAATGTACTTGATCTTTTTTTCATAAGGAGGTTATGTTTAATTTTAGTTAGTCTTCAAAGTAACAGACACAGAACTAACTTCACCTGCCCATGTGTGATCTCAGATCAAAGAGACACTCTGCTCTAGTCAAGTTAACCACATCTTCCCCTTCTTTCAATAGATTTCTTGAGTTAAACTTGGGTGTTGCCTCAGTCAAACTAGGACTTATTGAAGACCTTAGCTTAAAAAGGCCAGGGTCTTCCACTGTGTCCAGAGCCATCTCCAGTCCTCCTGGTCTATATCTGACCACTGGACCCAGATGGCTCTAAAGAAGAAAATGAAGCTGATGACTTGCACAGCCTTTCCTTCCTTCCTTCAATTCAAGTCATATGTATGTTATTGAGTTAAACAATTAATAGAGGAATATTTCTCCTTTCCTCTATAGAATAAAATCCTGCTAGAGAGAAATGTCATCAGAGAAATTCTATTTCATCGTGAGACTTTGGGTTACAATTGCAAAAGGAGACAAAGTATTTGGGGCTCCTAAACCAGCACCTTTCTATTAAAACCTTTGTCATTCTTGTTGGATGCTTTTCTAGAGAGATTACTCATTATTCCTTCATCTTCAATAAAGACAAATACAAATGCCCCTTCAGTGTCTCACAAGTAGTATATTTTTTTTATTAGCAAGAGTCAAGGGATAAGACATTCTATTAAATCAAATATTCTGGCTTTTGTCTTTGTAAGTCCAGGGCCTATCATATCACAGCTCCTGACAAGGAGAAAGCATTTAATAAAGGCCTGTTGATGGATTGATAGTGTAATATAATATATATAAAATACCTATCTTAAAAGTTAGAATGCTGCCCAATACATTTACCAATTAAATTAGACTAAATATAATTTCATCTTTCTGTGATGATTCAGGAAACATTGAATGTGACTATGAGAATATTTAAGAGAGAATATGTGATGATCAACTGTCACAGGCAAAATTATGAAGCTAACAAAACTTTTCAGGAAAAGACACAGTACCCTCATATTGTCCCCAAAACAGCTCAGAGGTTCCACTCTTGTATCCCACCTAGACCTTTAACCTCTCATTGAAATGTATGTATCCTAGACCTAGTTAATTTACCCAACTCTACCTAGTTTAATCTAATCTTGATAGCTACGTGGCACAGTTTGGGCCTAAAGACTCATCTTCCCGAGTTCAAATCTGACCTCAGATACTTAATAGCTATGGGACACTCAGCAAATTACTTAATCCTAACCCTGTTCAATCCGGTTTCCTCATCTGAAAAATGGACTAGAGATGGGGAAAAAAATTGATAGTATCAGCAGTCAACAAATATTTATTCAACACCTGCTACTCATCCAAAAACAGTCCCTGCTCTCAACTAGCTCGTGTCTAATGGGGGAAGATAACATGCAAACAACTCTGTAAAAACAAATTATATACAGATTAAACGGGAGACGAGAGCGGGAAGGCAATAGAATTAAGGCGAATAAGACCTTCTGAAGAAGGTGGGATTTTACTTGGGACTTGAAGGAAACAAGGGAAGGCAGGAGGCAGAGATACAAAGGGAGAGTGATTCAGGCAATCGTACAGCCAGTGAAAATGCCCAGAGTTGGACAATTTCTTGAGGATGAATAGGCATTATCGGTCAACTATTATCTACATGTTTATACATGGGACTTCCATATGTTTCTACATGGTCTTCTACATTTTTCAATGTGGCACTTCTGGACCTAATACTAAAAGTAGGATATCTGGCTAGCAGATTCCACCTACTTAATATTAAGGATTTCAGATATAGCAATAGCTCAGCAGGAAGAGTTTTTGGGGTCACATAGTAAAAACCTACTTTTCCTGTACATGTAGCCAGCCCAGTATAATATGACTTTGTCCCAAATCTTGACTGGGATGAGATTAACATGGAAGGCACGGTAATGTTACCTCATCAACATTCACGGGAAATTACGCATAAGGGAATGAACAGCAGCAGGAGAAACCTTTATACAATGACCATAGAAATGTGAAGGAGACAACTCTGAAAGATTTTAGAAGTCTGATCAGTGCTGACCAAAGCTGACTTTATACAAGACTGATAAGGAAGCATGACTCCCTCCCTTTAGCAGAGGTACAGAATGAACCAAATGTCTTCAGACAAGTACAACGTGCTGATGTATTTTACTTGTCTATACTTGTTACAAAGCAGGGCTTGACAGGACAAGAAGACTTTAGTGGGGAATGATAGAGATACTATATGAATGTATATATGTATGTATTTATGTGTACAGTTATCTCTTCCACATCACAATTTTCTCCAACTCAGTTTAAATATTTTGCAGATTGGGGCAAGTGGTTGATGTAGTAGACAGAGACCTAGCCCTGAAGTCAGGAGAACCTGAGTTCAAATTAGCCTCAGACACTTAACACTTCCTAGCCGTGTGACCCTGGGCAAGTCACTAAACCCCAACTGCCTCAGCAAAAAAAAAAAAAAAAAAAAAAATGTGGGTGGCCATAAGAAATTAAATGGGACTTTTGAGAGAGTTTTGTAGAAGCTTCAGGTAACATGTGAAACTCAGCAGATGACAGAAGGCCTATGACCAAATTTTACAATGAGGTATTGTAAATACTCTAAAAAAGAAAAAAAAAATTCAAACTTCTTCTCAGGTATGAAGGGTACTCCTAATCCTTGAGATGTGGAAGGGATAACTATATACAATTCACATTTGTGTACATGGGTACACACATACACATATGATATGCATATATGTTTAATTTGACAGCATCAACACAAGGGAAAGTCAGTAACAAAAGGCCAATTTTGTTACCGCCTTCTGAAATTTAATACTCATTTTTAAAGTAACAAAATGTTCACATCAGAAGTGAATGGTTTTCAATACCATTTTTTGGGCTGTTCTTTGTATGTTGAAATGTTTGTGTTTATTGATGATTAAGTTGACAATAAAAAGCGAAAAAATCTAGTCTTGAGATTCTCTTTTCCTTCCTTCCCTTTTGCGTCCCTCAGTTCTCTAACATGGAGGCTCTGGAGACCCCAAGGTGGACGACGACAAAAGCCACGTCCTTTTAGGGAAGCTCTGTCCAAAGGCAGACATTAGCTGACTTTAGAATTAGTAGAGGAAACGCATGTACTTGCAATGACCAACATCACCCACCAGGGGTCAGGCCGCTAAAGGAGAATGGAAAGTGACCACATCCTCCCTGGCAGGCTCCGGATGCTGCAATGAGCCCCGGTACATTGCATCAGCTTCCCAGACTGGCTTGTGTTTGGCTGGAACAATCGCCCGTGCCTTTATAAGTCATCCGAAACCAGCCCACAGGAGAAGATGAAACCGCATTTCAATAAATGTGCCTCTCAGTACTAATTCTGAGCTATTGTGATTAGAGAACTTTCCTGTTCAAGGGTTCCCAGTTCTGTTGACTCACTAGCCGAATGACTGAGCTTATTATTGTTTTATACCATTCTGTCCTAGGCCAGGGTATGTACTTATTTTTACAGAGTCACAAAAGACAAAGCTTGGATATATTTCCTGAAGGTCAGAGTGATAAATTGAAAGGTTAATGCTCAGAATCAGTGGGTACATCCCAGAAGATAATGCTTAGGAGCCAATAGGCTTTTTTTTTTTTTTTCCCAACTTTATTCTTAAGCAACTCACTTTAAAGAAGATGTAATAGTATTTTAATTTTTATTAATTAATAATTAATTTTAAAATGGTTGCTTAAAATTAACTTTAATTTTAGCGATTTTTAAAATTTTTTTACATGTTAAAATATATGTTAAATCCAATATATGCAAACATATTTATATAATTCTCTTGTTGCACAAGAAAAATCAAATCAAAAAAGAAAATGAGTAAGAAAGCAAAATTTTAGCACATATGTTAAAAGCACTTTTATCTTTCCTTCCTCCACCCATAAATTGAACAGAGAGAGGGATACACAGGCAAGTTCTCTCTTTGCATATTTACCAGCTTGTTTGTGGCAATGGTGGTGTCCGGGAGTCATGAAAAGAACTGGAGGACACACTGGAAAATGATGGGTTCTTAATCCAGCTTCCTCTGTGGCTATAAGTTGAAATAGAGTGTATCCAGAAGTGTTCTGGTAAACATTCAATAACTAGCTCTTTGAAAAAAAGACTACACTTTTAAGTTTAATCTGCATATTAACATTTCTCTATCATTGTCTTAAATTTAGATAGTCATCAAAATCAAGAGACCATCATAAAAACCATTATAAATCAAGCCCTGATTTTTGGCATTCACCAGTCTCTGAAATGTAAAGCTCACAATGAATGAGCTTGTATGAACTGATTCCGATTCACCACTGAATCTCTCTGCCCTTCCTAGGAAAGGGGGGGGGGAAAGAGGGTACTTATCTGTACCCTATCCAATTCAATATAATTCAATCTGACATTTTTATATCATTTAAAAAAAAATAGTTGTCTAAATTATTTAGCAAGCATAGATACCTAGGATAGCTATTCTTCTTTCTACCTTTCCTAATCAACCAGACCTTCACAATCAAGGCTATCAGATATATTAGGTTTTTGAGATCTCCTCCTTATATATGGTAGAGATAGATAGGTGGATAGTGGATAGAATGCTGGGCCTAGAGTTGTATTCCTGAGTTCAAATCTGGCCTTAGGCACTTACTAGTTGTAGGACCCTGGACAAGTCACTTACCCCATTTAATTTCCATATCTGTCAAATGAGCTGAAGAAAAAAATGGTAAATTATTCCAGTATCTTGATCAAAACAAACAAACAAACAAACAAACCTAACTGGGCTCACAAAGAGTGAGACAAAAGTGAACAACAATCTGTTCTAGAGACCATAAAAAGAAAAATTTCTTCTTAGCAGCTTGATAGAAAAGAAAATGCTCTGAAGGTGGACAAACCCCTGGAATTTATTTACTTAGTAGAGGGAATTTCCTATAGAAAAGTTCCCCAGGCTGATGAAATTTATGTTATCTAGAAGAATTATATTAGTTGATACCCAGAAGTCAATGAAGTTGGAGTGCTGTATCCAGAAGAATTATTTCAAGAGAAGAATGCTATGAACAGCATGCTGTTCTTATTTCTTATTAATAATCATCACCTCGTTTTATGAGTTTTCAATTTTTTTAATTAAAAAAATTTAAATGAAAAAAATCCATATTTGAAATTCTAAAAGTTCCTACCCAACGTCACACCCTCTTATAATTCTTTAGAGATCACAGAATGTAGTGATTCATGAAATGAACATTTCTTTAGGTGGAACTGTTGAGTCATCTCCATGACTGGTTCCTTATACAACTTAATAACTTGGTTGGAAGAATCCCCAAAAGGGAGCATGCTGGAATTGCCCTAAGGACCTGAATAGGGCCTTCCTACCATCAGGGTAAACTGAGCCATCTGTGCTGCTGCTAACGTAGATTTTCAGTGCTCTTTCTGTGGCACCTTTTTACCCCAGTTGGACTGCATAGGTCCTCCTGTATAATCCTCCATCCCTTTAATTTAACACCATCTCTGGAAAGTAAGTGGATCATGTACTCTTTAGTGTAAATGGAATACTCTCCCATAGGCATTTATATTTTAAATTTTATCCCCATATATATATATATACACACACATACCCTGATTGTAGCATGATCATTGTGGAAATATGTATAGAAAACATAAATATATATTTAGAGAGGGAGGCTCTTCCCAAAACCTCTGAAATCACATCAATAACCCTGTCAAGGACAGGATCAAATCAACAAGCATTTGTTTATTAAGCTTATTATGTGCTGCACTGTGTTAAGTGCTGGGAGGACCCCAATGGAAGCTTGCTCGTAGGAGCTTTCGTTCCAATGGGAGAAGAGGGGAGATAAAGGTCTCCAGAATGGGGTCTTGTAGAGAAAGGCAGAGTCAAGAGGGCAACCTGGACAGGAATGGGGAGTGAACCTCTGCCTCATTGAATTTGATTTGCAAAAGGAACTCCTGGATCCTTCTGATCAAAAGGCAAAGATAAAATGAATTAAAAGGAATCAGTGGCTAATACTTCAAGAAATGGTGAATTATTAGCTCAATCCAAAGCTTCAGTGACTTGTACTTGCATGGGCTCACACCTCTTGCTCCTGTAGATACTCCTGCTGATGCTGCTGTTGTCAAAACTGCTACAATCCAAGATGACCGCCAAGGTGATAACTAATAGCTAGATAGCCTGTTAAGGTTTGCAAAATAAATTCTATATACTTGATCTTCATTGGAATACTTGTTTGATCCTCAATCCCCCTTCAAAAAAATTATTAGGCACCAACTATGTGCCAGGCAATGAGACAAGAGTCTAAGAAAAAGGATCTCACTTGATTCTCATAACTCTGGGAGGTAGATGCTATTATTGTCCCATTTTACAATGAAAACAAGTAGTTTGCCTTGTTAATAAGTGTTTAAGACAAGATTTAAATCTAAATTTTTCTGACTTGCAGTCCAGTACTCCACCCATTGCACCCCTTAATTCACATTTATATTGTGTTTTACAGTTTTAAGAGTACATGCTTTATATATACACAGCAACAGCAAGATTATACGATGATCAATTCTGATGAACATGACTTTTTCCAACAATGAGATGATTGATGCCAGTTCCGATGGCCTTGTGATAAAGAGAGCCATCTACACCCAGAGATAGGATTGTGGGAACTGAATGTGGATAACAACATAGTATTTTCATCTTTTTTTGTTGTTTGCTTGCATTTTGTTTTCTTTCTCATTTTTTTCCCCTTTTGATCTGATTTTTCTTGTGTAGCATGATCATTGTGGAAATATGTAAGAAGATTTGTACATGTTTAACATATATTGGTTCACTTGCTGTCTAGGAGAGTGGGTGGGGGGAAGGCAGGGAAAAAATTTAGAACACAAGATTTTACAAGGGTCCATGTTGAAAATTATCCATGCATATATTTTGAAAATAAAAAGCTTTAATTAAAAAAAAAAAAGAGTAAACAACTAGCCTGAGGTCAGTACAAGCAATACTTGCTCTCAGAGCCAGAACAGGGTACCTTTGTGGTCACCAAGTTGATGAGGAGTGATGCTTCCTTTCCTGGGAAAGTCTTGCTCTCTTGACATGGCAATTACTTTCCCTTCCAATGTGTCACCACCCATCATCTATGTCTTGCCACTGTACTGTGATGACTCTGAAGAGAGTGAGACTGGTGACTTTGCACTCACTTAACTCCAACTCAGTAGGAAGTCAAGATATCACCATCTTGATATTATTGGTGCTTTTTGAGATCGAAGGATGAAGAACAATACCTGTGCTATCCCTTCTCAGCTCAAGCTTCTTTGGGTTACCTATCTATAGCATCTTCTCACCATAATATACCTCACATGGGCAGGAACTTCAATAACCAGTAGAGGGAGAGGGTTAGACCTCCTCATGCTAGCATGAGTTAATATTGGTTTCCTTATCTGTAAAATGAAGATAATAATAACATACACCCTTCACATGATTATTGTAAGGATCAAATCAAATAATATTTTATGCACACATACATAAATATATATATGTTCAAATAATACATGCATATATTATACATTTATGCTTATTATGCATATATAATTTGTATTTATATATAACAAAAAGTTTGGGGAGGATCAAATCAAATAATATTTTATGCATACATAATCATGCCTCAGGTCCGGGGCTTTTAATCCCTCAAGCAGAATGTCAACTATGGATGCTGGACTCTATTCCTTGACTCCTCTCTACAGCAGGACTTTACTCCATTGGACAGTGTAGTTCTTCAAGAACCCACGGCCAGCACTAACAAAATCCTACACTAACAAATTCCATATCAGTAGAAAAGGTTCAATTCACAGGACAAAATAGTCAATAATAATAACAATCTAGTGTTTGACAAACCCAAAGATCCCAACTTTGGGATAAGAATTCACTGTTTGACAAAAACTGCTGGGAAAATTGGAAACTAGTATGGCAGAAAGTAGGCATTAACCCATACTTAAAACCGTACATCAAGATAAGATCAAAATGGGTTCATGCTCTAGGTAGAAAGAATGAGATTATAAATAAATTAGAAGAACATAGGATAGTTTATCTCTCAGACCTGTGGAGGAAGAAGGAATTTGTGACCAAAGAAGAACTAGAGATCATTATTGATCACAAAATAGATAATTTTTATTATAATAAGTTTAAAAGTTTTTGTACAAATAAAACTAATGTAGACAAGATTAAAAGGGAAGCAATAAACTGGGAAAGCATTTTTGTATTCAAAGGTTCTGATAAAGGCCTCATTTCCAAAATATAGAGAGAATTGACTCAACTTTATAAGAAATCAAGCCATTCTCTAATTGATAAATGGTCAAAGGATATAAATAGAAAATTTTCAGATGAAGAAATTGCAACTATTTCTAGTCATGTGAAAAGGTGTTCCAAATCACTATTGATCAGAGAAAAGCAAATTAAGACAGTGCTGAGATACCATTACACACTTGTCAGATTGGCTAAGATGACAGGAAAAGATAATGACAAATATTGGAGAAGATGTGGGGAAACTGAGACACTGATACATTGTTGGTGGAATGTGAATGGATCCACCCATTCTGGAGAGCAATCTGAAATTATGCTCAAAAAGTTATCAAACTGTGCATACCCTTTGACCCAGCAGTGTTACTACTGGGCTTATATCCCAAAGAGATCTTAAAGGAGGGAAAGGGACCCATATGTGCAAAAATGTTTGTGGCAGCCCTTTTCCTAGTGGCCAGAACTGGAAACTGAGTAGATGCCCATCAGCTGAAGAATGGCTGAATAAGTTATGGCATATGAATGTTATGGAATATTATTGTTCTGTAAGAAATGATTGGCAGGAAAATTTCAGAGAGGCCTGGAGAGACTTAATGAATTGATACTGAGTGAAATGAGCAGAACCAGGAGATCGTTACAAATCACAACAACAAGACTACATGATGATCAATTATGATGGATGTGGCTCTCTTCAACAATGAGATGATTCAAATCAGTTTCAATTGTTCAGTAATGAAAAGAATCAGCTCCAAGAAGTAGTAGTAGTAGTAGTAGTTACGGCCAGTAACAACACTCTATTTACTAGGTCACTATGCCTTTCATGGTCCAGATAAAAAACAAGCTGATTTCTTTCAAAGTCATCCAAGAAGACAGCCAGCTCTGCTTCTCCTGTACTCTCCAGGAACATCAAGAGAAAAGGTAAAGAAGGAAATCTCAAGAACTATGGAACACTGGGAAGAGGGCTGAATTTGTAGTCAGAGTACTTGGATTCAAATCCTGCCTGTGCAAAGTTTTGTGTGTGTAAAATTCAGCCAAACCACTTAAACTCTCCAGACCTCAGTTTCCTCATCTTTTAAAAAGAGGGGATTATAATAGATTGCCTTCCAACTCTAGATCCTAACTAGTAGAGTTGGCTGTCTTCTTGAATGACTCAGAGAAGAACCAGTTTGTTTTTTATCTAAGCCGTATGACTCAGTAGATATAGTGTTGTACTTGGAATTGAGAGAAGATACTTTACTAGCTGTGTGACTTTGAACAAGTTTAGCTTGTAAAACCAAAATAATAATAGCATCAATATCAAGGTGCTCAAATAAAATGTTTTATAAACTTTAACATGCTATATAAATGTTAACTGTTAGTACTATTATCAGTCACCTTCATCCAATGTCAGTATCCTATTACTAAGTGCAAATGATTCAGAGTACAAAAGGAACACACCTTTAGATCTTAATACTTCTGTTACCTTCCCCTTGCATCAGTTAACCTGGGGACTCAGGTGTCACAGCTTCCTGGCGAATCTCCCATTTCAAAGAATTCAGCTAACAAAATGTCTTTGCCTTTGAAGAGCTTTCAGCCCAAGTTGAAGATAAAATGTCAATACAAATAGCTATGATTTACACTATTAAATTATTTGTGATATTCTAGGGAGGAGGTTGTTAACAATTAACAAGATCAGGGCAGGCTTCATGGAGGAGATGGTATTTGATAAGCAGAATATAAAATAAATATAGCTAAGACTTACATAGTTCTCATTGTGTGTCAATGTTTTATAATTATTACTTTTGATCCTCACAACCCAGGGAGGTAGGTATGATTATTACCTCCATTTTACAGATGAGGAAACTGAGGCACACAGGGTGAAGTGTCTGAGGCCAGATTTGAACTCAGGAAAATGAGTCTTCCCGACTTCAGGCTGAGTACTCCATGTTCTATGGCATCCCCTACCTGCCCCCAGTATGATCATAGCAATACCATAGGAAGCTGATGTGCACATATAAACAAGGAGGAAAGATTGGAGAATTAATAGTCTAGCTAATAATCTAAGATTTCCTTCTAGCTGTACTTTATGATCCTATAGAGTAAAATCTGAACCTCACTTTATAAGATTATGAATTACCATGGTTAAAAGGGACCTTGTAGCACATCGTAGTGTCCAACCCCTTCTTCCAGGGCAAAGCTTCTTAAACTGTGAGTCATGACTCCATAAGGGGGTCTCATCACTGAATGTGGAAGTTGCAAAATATGATTTATTAGCAGTAAATGTTTGATTTGTAGGCCTGTCTTGTATACCTCTATAGCCGGAGTCACATAAAAATTCCTCACGCAAAAAGGGGTCGTTAAGTGGAAAAAGTTTAAGAAGCCCTGGTTTAGAGTAGAAAATTGATGCCTCAAGAGGGAAACTGACCTGTGTAAGGACACATTCATCATCATCATTATCATCATGACAAAAAAAATAATAATGAGCATTTACATGGGCACCAGTCCTCAGACACTTATTAGCTGTTTAATCTTCTTTACCTCAATTTCCTTATCTGTAAAAAGAGCCAGAGAAGGAAATACAAAATACTCCAATATCTTGGCCAAAAAAAAAAAAAAAAAAAAAAAAAAAAAAAAAAAAAAAAAAAAAAATCCTGTGAGAGAAGATCAACTGAAATGACTCAACAATAAAAAGCATTTATATAGGCAGTCAAAAAACATTTGTGCCAGACATCATGCCAAGAAATGAAGTTATAAAAATAGATAGGTGGCTCAGTGGACAGAGTACTGGGCTTTAAATCAGGAAAACCTGAGTCCAAACCTAGCCTCGGACACTTACTAACTGTGTGACCCTGGGCAAGTAACTTATCTCTATTTGCCTCAATTTTCTTGTCTGTAAAAATGAGCAGGAAAAAGAAATGGCAAGCTCTTCGAGTATCTTTTCCAAGAAAATCCCAGATGGAATCAAGAAGAAAAAAATGAACAACAACAACAGCAACAAAACTATTTTTTCTGCATTCAAGGAGTTCACGTTCTAATGGAGGCAACAAAATGCAAGCAACTATGGACATACAATGAATTAATGTGTTAAGCATTTATTGAGCACTTACTATGTGCAGAGTAATATGTTAAGCTGGGGATACAAGTAGAACAACTAGACAACCCCAACTTTCAAGAAGCCCATGTTCTTTTTAATAGTTTATTTTTTCTCAATTACATATCAAGACAACTTTAAGCATTAATTTTACAAGATTTGGAGTTCCAAATTTTTCTCTATCCCTCCTTCCTTTCCCCTCTTCCTAAAATGATACTCAATTTGATATCGGTTATACATATGCTATCATGTAAAAGATATTTCCATATTAGTCATAGTTGTGAAAAAAGAAACAGATCAAAAGGGGGAAAAAATAGGAAAAAGACTAAAGTAAGTGAAAAAAAATGCTTTGAGTCCATCAGTTTTTTATCTCGATGTGGATAGCATTTTCTCTGTGAATCCCTTGTACTTACTTATCTTGGATCACTGTGTTGCTGAAAAGAACTGAGTCATTCATAGTTGATCATCAAATAATGTTGTTGATACTGTGCATACTGTTTTCCTGGTTCTGCCCATTTCACTTTGCATCAGTTCATACAAGTATTTCCAGGTTTTCTGAAAGCCGTCTGTTTGTCTTTTATTATTTTATAATAGTATTCTATTACATTCATATACCACAGCTTGTTCAGCAAGTCCCCAATTGAGGGCATCTCTTCAATGTCCAATATTTTGTCACTAAAAAAAGGCTCCTATAAATATTTTTGCACGTGTAGGTCCTTTCTTTTGTGATGATCTCTTTGGGATATAGAATTCATCTTTAGAGGATTATAGGATCTTTGCTTCTCATCAAGTTATGGATAAGTTATGGGCAAGCTCAGCCTCTAAGATTAGACCCAGTAGTGGTATTGCTGGATTACAGGATACACTCAGTTTGGTTGTCCATAGTCCCAAATTGTTCTCCAAAATGGTTGAATTATTTCACGACTTCACCAACATGCATTAGTGTTCCAATTTTCCCATATCCTCTCCAACATTTATAACTTTTCTTCTTTGTCTGATCTGATAGGCATAAGTGGCACCTCAGAGTTGATGTAATTTGTATTTCTTTACTCGATGGTGATTTAGAGCACTTCTTCATATGCCTTTATATAGCTTAGGTTTTTTCATATGAAAACTACCTGTTCATATCCTTTGATGATTTATCAAATTAAGAATGGTTTATATTGTTATAAAATTGACTCAGTACTCTATATACTTGAGAAATGAGTCCTTTATCAGAGATACTTGCAATAAAGATTATTTCCCAGATTTCTTCTTTCTAATTTTGATTGCATTGGTTTTATTTGTACATAAGCCTTGTAATTTAATATAATCA
Source organism: Antechinus flavipes (assembly GCF_016432865.1). NCBI lineage: Eukaryota > Metazoa > Chordata > Mammalia > Dasyuromorphia > Dasyuridae > Antechinus > Antechinus flavipes. The sequence goes on along the minus strand of NC_067399.1, from coordinate 53,205,309 downwards.
AAACAATCTGTTTTATATTTCATATTGCTATCTGACTCCTGTTTGGTCATGAATTATTTCCTTTCTTATAGATCTGATAGGTAGGCTATTTATTTTGCTCCACTAATATGGTTAATTCTTAATCATGTATTCATTTTTACCTTATCTTGACATAAGGTATGATATGTTAGACTATATCTAGTTTGTGAATTATTGTTTTCTAGTTTTCCTAGAAGGTTTTGTCCAATAATGAGTTATTATCCCAGACTGTCTTTGGGTATATCAAACATAATTGTGCTATGGTTACTAACTACTGTCTTGTGTACCTAACTGATTTCACTGATTCACCATTCTATTTCTCAGCCATAGTTTTGATGATTACTACTTATAACATAGTTTGAAATCTGGTATTGCTGGACCACCTTCCTTTATACTTTTCTCCCCACCAATTCCCTTGATATTCTTGACGTTTTGTTCTTCTAGGTGAATTTTGTTATTTTTTTCTATCTCTATGAAATAATTTTTAGTAGTTTGATTGGTGTAGTGTTGAATAAGTAAATTACTTTAGGCAGAATTATCATCTTTATTATATTGACTCAACCTACTCATGGGCAATTGTTATTTTTCCAGTTTAGATCTGGATTGTTTATATCTTAAATAATTTCTGTGAAAAGTGTTTTGTAATTATGTTCCTATAATTCCCCAGTTTGTCTTGGAAGGTATACTCTCAAGTATTTTATATTGTTCATAACTTAAAATGGAAATTTCTTTTTCTAGCTCTTGCTGCTGGGTTTTGTTGATCATATAAAGAAATGGTGATGATTTGTATGGATTTATATTATATCCTGCAACTTTACTAAAGTTGCTAATTATTTCAAGTAGTTTTTAGTTGATTCTCTAGGATTTACTAATTATACCATTATATCATTTGCAAAGAGTGATTGTTTTATTCCTTCATTGCCTATACTAATTCCTTCATTTTTTTCTTCTCCTATAGTGCTATAGCTAACATTTCTAGTGCTATATTGAATAATAGTAGTGACAATAAGCATCCTTGTTTCACCCCAATCTTATAGAGAAGCTTATCCCCATTACAAATAATGCTTGCAGATGGTTTTAGATTTATCATTTTAAGAAACATTCCTTTTATTCTTATGGTATCTAGTATTGTTTTTTTTTTTTTTAATGAGATACAGCATGTATCTCTAGTGTTTTTAATAGAAATTGGTGCTGTATTTTGTCAAAAGTTTTTTCAGCATCTATTGAGATAATCATATAGTTTCTGTTTTGTTATTGATGTGGTCAAATGTTGATAGTTTTCCTAATATGGAACCATTTCTGCATTCCTGGTATAAATCTTATCTAGTCATAGTATATAATTCTTGTACTATATTGCTATAATTACTTTCCTAGTGTTTTATACAAAATTTTTGCATCGGTATTCATTAGGGAAATTGATAATTTTCTTTCTCTATTTTAATTCTTCCTAGTTTAGATATTAGCACCACATTTGTGTCATAAAAGGAATTTGATAGGATTCTTTCTTTGCTTATTTTTCTTAATAGTTTATGTAGTATTGGAATTAATTGTTCTTTAAATGTTTGGTAGAATTCATTTGTGAACCAATCTGGCTCTGGAGTTTTGTTCTTAGGAAGTTTATTAATGACTTTTTCAATTTCTTTTTCAAAGATGGGGTTATTTAGGCATTCTATTTCCTAATCTGTTAATTTGAGTAATTTATATTTTTGTAAGTATTCATTGATTTTTCTCAAATTGCCAAATTTATTGGCATATAATTTGATAAAATATTTCCTAACTGCTTTAATTTCTTCTTTATTGGTGGTGATTTCATCCTTTTCATTTTTGATACTGGATATTTTGGGGCTTTCTTTCTTTTTAAAAATCAAATTAACCAATGGCTTATCTATCCTATTGTTTTTTTTTCCTCATAAAACCAATTCCTAAATTTGTTTATTAGTTCAAGGATTGGATTTTCATTGTGGTGGTGGTGGTGGTGGGCTTTGTTTTCTTACTTTCAATCATTAATCTCATCTTTGATTTTTAGAATTCACAATTTGATCTCAATTGAGTATTTAAAATTTTTTTCTTTTTTTAGTTTTTTTAATTGCATGCCCAATTCATTGATCTGTTCTTTTTTCATGTTGCTGTTTTAAGAATTTAGAGAAATAAAATTTCCTCTAAGTATTGCTTTGGCTGAATTCCATAAATTTCAGTATGTTGTCTCATTATTTTTATTCTCTTTAATAAATCATAGAAACAAAAATTATTAGTTGTTTCTATGATTTATTTTTTGACCCATTTATTCTTCAGGAATACATTATTTAGTTTCTAAGTAATTTTTAATCTATTTTTTCCACTACTCTTTTTTAAAATACAATTTTTATTGTATTATGATCCAAAAAGAATACATTTAACATCTCTACTTTTAACATTTCTACATTTAACATTTCTATATATTTAACTTTTCTACATTTGATTTTAAGGTTTTTAAATATCCTAATAGATGATGAATTTTTGTGTAAGTGCTATGTGCTGCTGAGAAAAATGTTTATTCCTTTCTGTTTCCATCCAGTTTTCTACAAAGATCTTGGGTATCTACATTTTCTAATATTCTATTTGCCTCTTTAGTTTCTTTTAATATTTATTTTTGGTTGGATTTATTGAGTTATGAGAGAAGACAGTTGAGATCCTTCACTAGTATAGTTCTGCTATGTATTTCTTCCTGTAACTCACTTAATTTCTTCTATAAGAATTTAAAAATTTGAATGCTATACCACTTAATGTATATATGTTTAATATTGATATTACTTTATTGTCTATGGCAAGATGTAGTTTTCTTCTTTATCTCTTTTAATTAGATCTGTCAGATGCTTCTTTGCTTAGGCACTTATAGGACTGGCAGCTACCTATCTGCCCAGAACTATGCTGAATTACTTAAAGCTCTGGCCATTGCAGGTTGTCTGTTTGCCCTGAGACTATCCTAAAATACTTGGCAGTTCTCAGAGCTGGATTCTGCTGGTTGCCCTTTTTCTTCTTACTATATAAAGGCACTAATCCTGGTATTGATGCTTGCCTGCAGTATGTTGCAGTAGGACTTAGCTGGTTTGCTCAGGTGGGTCTTGCTTCTGGCTGATTGGAACATTTTCTGTCCTGGACTGTGCTTTTCCTTAATCCAAGTAAGACAGACTTTTCTTGTCAATAATCTACTTTTCTTGGGCTTAAATATTATCTCACTCCATCTTTTTTCTGGTTCTGCTGAATTTGTTTGGGTGTGCTATTTTATGGTTGCTTGGAGGTAAATATTGGAATATTAGGTGATTTACTGCTTACTAGACCATCTTGGCTCCCAGAAGTCCAAGGAGCTCACATTCTTAATTGGGGGAGGGGGAGTAATGCATATGGAAGGTTTCAGCTGTGCTGGAATCTAATGGAAAGTTCTATGGTCCTTAGGTACAGGGACAAAACAGATGTTAATGCTGCCTTTTTTTGAAAAAAAAAAGTTTTTATTTTAAAAAAAATTACTTCTCAGTCTTCACTCCTGATTTTCTGTTTCTTCTTCACTTAATTTTTATTTTTTCTCAATTATATGTAAACAAAATATTTTAACATTCATTTTTTTTAATTTTGAGTTCCATTTTTTTCTCCTCCTCTCTTAACTTTTTGAGAAGGCAAACAATTTGATACAAATTTTGCATATGCAGTCATGCAGAACATTTCCATATTAACCATGTTTCAAAAGAAAGCAAGAATAATCAGGTTTACAAAATTGGTTCCAATCTCTATTGAGAGATTTCTTCAGTTCTTTCTCTGCTCGTGGTTAGCAATGGCTCTTCTTTCATGTTACTTCCACTGATAAAAATAAATTTGTTTCTGGTGCTGAACCATGCAACAGTGATAAGGACTTTCCTTTTCTCTGTCTTTAATAAATGCAGCTATAGTATCCGAAGCAGCAGTTGCCATGGTACATGTCCATAGAGGCTGATTCCTAATACGTATTTGAAGGCATTTGGCTACAAATATTGTTATTCCCAAGAGTTCAGTATCCTGGGATGTCTCCAATGGGATTTGAGTCTGTTTGTGGCCTGTTGTTTGCTAAGGATGTCTGGCCTCTGTTCTGTAGGAGTTCACTCCCCAAACCCCGCCTGGGGATGTGGCTGGAAGCAGGACTTGTAGGAAGTGGTATCATTCCCAAGGTTCCTGTGACAATCTTACAGTTGGTGATGCTTGGTCGCTTGTGGTGAGGAGAAAAGTAGTCCCCTTCTCCACAGTGATTTCTCCCCTCAAGGATGGCACGAGGATTTGGCTGGAAACAAGTCTGATGATTTGGGGGACTTGCATTTTCCAAAGATCTTGAGTTCAGGTCTTGGGTTATCTCTGTTGGGATTTGAGGAGAGATGGTGGTCAAGGTGTATATATAATCTGTATATGTATGTATGTGTGTGTGTATATATATAAATATAAAGAGAGAGAGAGAGAGAGAGTAATCCCAAAGGGAAGTCACTAGCATGATGGGGGACATGATATCGGGGAAGGGAGGACATGTTAGGGATGGAGGGTAGATGGGTAAAGGTCTCTTGAAGAATGTGGGATTTGAACTGAGTTTAAACTTTCTTTGTTAGGTATAGGAAACAGAAGAATTTTGAGCAGAAGAGGGACATGTCCAGATCTATACATAGAAAAATCAGTCTAGCTCTGGTATAAAAAACAATTTGTTGGTCAATTTATTAAGCACTTATCAGGTGCCAGGAGCTGTGCTACTGTTGGAAATACAAATACAAGCAGAGAGAAAGAGAATCCCTTACAGAAGAGAGCTTATATTTAATAGAGGAAGTTAACACATAAAAAGACACTGAAAATCTTGGGCTGGGGAGGAGAGATAAGAATACCGTTAGGGCACGATAGAGAAAATATAGAGTGAAGACTGGAAAGATATGGAAACATACTAGCCCTTGATCCTGTTCACTTCTTAAGTAGAGATTCTGGGAGGAGCCATCCAATTAGAAGAAGAGGCAACAGCAGGGATGGAGGGTACTTTCAATGTGTGAATTCCAGGCTGGAATGAGTTTACAAGATGAATAAGTTTCTGGGGTATGGTAGAAAAAGTCTGGAAAATAGCCTGGAGAGGAATGAGATCAGAGGGAGAAAAGGGTAGACATGGGAAGCCTTGGTGGGCTATTGCAATAGTCTTTGTGACAGCTGTCATTAAAATGGTGGCAGTGTGAAAAGAATCAGATTCAAGAGAAATTCTGGAGATTAGTTAACAGGGCTTGATAAATGACTGCATGTGGGAAAGAAGAAATGAGAATCAAGAATAACCCAGAATAGAAAATGCCATCTGTATCCAGAGAGAAAACTATGGAGTTTTCAAAGCATATCTTTTTTTCTTCTGTTTTTTTTTCTTGTGGTTTTCCCCTTTTGTTCTGATTTTTCTCTCCCAATATGTCTCATGTGGAAATATGTTAAAAAAATGTACATGTATGACCTAAAAATTAAAATAAAATTTTCAAACATGGGAGTTCCACATTGGACCAGAGACTGAGATGTAGAGTCAGAAGGGAGCAGCAGATTTAGGGAGAAAGGTAAGATTGGTTTTATCCATGATGCCTTTGAGATATTTATGGGACATCTAGATAGACACGTCTATTAGACAGATAGCATCATAGATAGACTTTGGAAGGTCCTTTCCCTGCATTTTGTGGATGAGGAAACTGAAGGCCAGAGAAATTTGTCAAGATCACATAGGAAATAAATGATGAAGCTAGGATTCAAATCCATCACTACTTCCAAGGCACCTTGTTGCTTTCCAGATCATGCTCACCTTGTGCATAGATGAGGATCTGGAGCTCAGAAGAAAGGTCCCAGATAGAGGAATAAAATCAGGAATCATTTGCATGGTTATAATTGAAAATGGGGGAAAGGATAATATGGTCAAGAGAGAGACCAAAAAGAGACCTTATTAGGGGCTGGAGAAACAGATGACAAACCAGTGGAGTCAGGGAAAGAATGATAGGAGATGGGACAGGAACCAAGAGCTGTGTTTTCTCTGAACCACATATTTGGTGAACATTTATTAAATGTCTCCTAGGTACTAGTCACTGTACTAAGCATTGAGGATACAAAAAAGGCAAAAGACAAGCCCTGACTTCAAGGAGCTTACAGTCTAATGGAAGAAATTACTCACACACACACACTTACCCCTATGTATGTGCTATAAGCAGGATATATGTACATATGTATACAAACTACATGTAGGATAATAGGAAATATTTAACAGAGCTTTTGAATTAAGAGCATTTAGGGAAAGGTTTGTGTAGAAGGTAAGGTTTTAGCTGGGACTTAAAGGAAGCCAGTGAGGTCAGTAGTCGGGGTGAAGGAGGGAGAACATTCCAGGTGTGAAAAACAGCCAGACAATGGAGTAATTGTTAGAAGTTTCAGATCAGTCAATGAAGACTATTATATTTAGTATTAAAGAAGATAATGTGCAGCTAACTAGCGCCATAGTGGATAGAGCACCAAGCCTGGAGTCAAGAAGACCTGATTTCAAATCCAGTCTCAGATACTTCCTGGCTATATGACCTTGGCAAGTCACTTAATCCTATTTGCCTCAGTTTCCTTTTTGTAAAAATGAGCTGGTGAAGAAAATGGCAAAACATCCTAGTATATTTGCCAAGAAAACACCAAATGGGGCCACAAAGATTTGGACAGGACTGAAACAACTCAACAACAACAACAAAGATGATGAGAATAGGGGAAGGAAAAAAACATTTATTAAGTACCTGCTATGTGCTAGATCCTGAACTGAGTGCTTCAGAAATATTGTCCTATTTGATCCTCAGAAACCTCCCAGAGATCAGTGCTGCTCTAATCACCATTTTACAGCTGAGGAAACTGAGACAGAGATTAAGTGCTTAGGGAGCATCTAAGGCCAATTCCAGACTCCAAACTAGCAGTCTATTTACAGTGAGATCTGACTGCCTCAGTGGGAATCACTGAGAAAACAGTTTCAGAATAATGATAGGGGCAGAAGTGGGGATTCAAAAGTTTTCAGAAAAGGTAGATAGTGAGGAAGAAGAGGCATCAGAGCCAACTTTTTCAGGAATATTATTGGTGAATGGGGGGAGAAGAGGAAGAGAAGAAAGAAGGGGAAGACACACACAGAGAGAGACAGAGAGAGAAGAAAAAGAAGGAAGAGGAGGAGGAAAAGGAGGAGGAGGAGGAGGAAGGGAAGAAAGGAGAATGATAAGGGGAAGAAAGGAGAAGGAGAAGGAGAAGAGAGAGAAATAGAGAAAGACAGAGACAAAGAAGAAGGAGAGAAAAAAGGAGAGAGAAACAAACAAAAAAGGAGAAAGAAAGAGAAAGTTGAGAGAGAGAAAGAAAGAGAAAGAGAGAGAGAAAAGGAGAGAGAGCTAAGAGAGAAAGAAAGAGAAAAAGAGAGAGAAAAGGAGAGAGAGCTAAGAGAGAAAGAAAGCAAGACAGAGACAAACACACACACAAAGAGACAGAGACAGAGAAAGAAAAAAGGAAAGAGAAAGAGGAAGCTGAAAGAGAGAACAACAGAGATACAGAGAGACACAGACAAAGAAAGAGGAAGATAGACAGAAAAAAAAGGAGAGAGAAACAGAGAGAGCTGAGAGAAAGAGAAAGAGAGAGAGGAGAGAAAAAGAGATAGACAGACAGACCGACTGAGACAGACACACACAGAGAGATAGAGACAGAGGGATGGTAGATTCACTGAGTGGGGCAGCAGAGCAAAAAAGCAAAGCTTTCTCTAGGATTGAGGAGACTTGAGCATGTGTGGAAACATATGGTAAGGAAATGAGATGGAGGACATCAGAACTGGGCCTGGCTATAGTTGAGAGTACAAGATCCCTCTCTGTGACCACAGGGGAGAAGGCGTGTTTAAGGATGGATGCAAAACATGCAGGAAGCAGGAAACCAGGCGCTCAGTCCAAGGTCTCCCAGGCTTCTCTAGATGAACAAATCTAGGTCATCTGATGCAAATATGGGGGGATGGGGATGGAGGAGGAGAGAAGAAAATGTTTGTAACAGACTTATGAAGAATGCAACTGAGAATAAAGACAAGATAAAAAGACCCTGTCTGTATGGCTAAGATGCATGATAAATCTGCTGCAGGTGAAATCCCTGTCCCTGCTCAGCCAGTAACAAAGTCTTATGAGCTGCAGCAGATCTATGAGGTGGGCCAGTATTTTTATCCCTAATGATAAACTCACTCAAGGTCACACAAAGAGCAGACATAAATTCATTTCCCTTTCTTCTCCCATCCCTAAACTCTACATTATTACTATCACAGCATCTTCCTTTCTCCTGACAAATGGGGTCAGAACAATGTTCTTGGTTCTACCATTCTCAGAGTTCCTGGAGCTCTAGGAAAGAATAAGACCCCCTCAGTAGCTCAAGAGGGGACTGACACCAAACAAAATTCCATAGGAAGTCAAACTTGTTTTCCATTTTTCCTCCCATCATGTATCATCTGCATCCCTACCCCGTTCCCTGACAAAATAGCCTCAATCACTCCCCATCCCTAGTCAAAACTTACTGCCAAATTCTTTATGTAGGATTAGCTTTATTCCTTTTGGAACATTTTACTGAGGATTGGAGACTTAAGCCCTTTAAAGGATTTGAAGTTTAAAATAGAATTTCAGCGCCAGCCCATGAATAAGGGGGTATCAACAACTTGCCTGGTGACCCCGACATCCCACCACGTGGCCTTCTGGCAAGCTTAGTATGAGTCAGCAGTACGAAGTTGGCAGCCAAGAAACCCAAATGCTGTATTAACAGAAGGACAGCTTTTGGAGAGACAGAAGTGATCAGCTCAACCTATTCTGCCCCTGAGTTATACAGTCTCTGGAGTAATCATGTTCTGGTCTGGCACCATATTTTAGTATGGACAAGGTCCAGAAAAGAACAACAAAGATAATAAGAAGGGCTCAAAACTTTGCTATATACAAGGATTAGGGGTATTTATCCTGGGCAACCAGGAACAAGACACTTGTTCTATCTTTAGATATGTAGTCCCTATCTAAAGGGTTAGTTATGTTAAAATGTGAGAGCTAAAATTTATCCTTCTTAGTCCTGAAGGGCAAAGGGAAATGCCTTTATTATTTAGGAAAACCATTATTTCAGGAAAAACTTAGTAATTCGAGTTATCTCCAATAAGCTCCCTGTGAGGAGAGATTTTCTATGAAAAGCTGTTTAATCATTTGTCAAGGAGGTTAGAAGTTAAATATATGTTTTATACAAGAGTTGAAATAAAGTTTCTGAGCTCCCTTCCCATTAAATCCTTTCAGATTTGGGGATTCTTTGATTTTATGAATTAGTGGATTTCTGATGAGAATATAAGGAGATGGAGATATAAAAAAGGGAATTTTCATGATAAATCTCATGATGAACCAATTTCACATAGAATTTTTTCAAGGCACTTGTCATTTAATATTGTTTATTATAATTATCTGTTTGTGTTTTAACTCTCTATTAGATGGTGAACATCATAAAGTCAGGGATCACCTCCTATTTATTTAGTTCATTTGTGGTTTATTTGCTCACTTTGAGCACCTCTTATTAAATCTTCTGTCTAGGTGATCTCAAAATTCCTCTAGGTTTTGGTTGGCTAGGAATATATCTAGGCAGGTAGAAAAGGCAATGACCTTGCTCCCTCAACTTTACTTTACGCATTTCTCCAACCATTCATCTACATAAATAATTTAAGAAGTCTAGACTTTTTTAAACTGTGGAACCTTGAATTGCAAAATGTTTTGCTCAGGCAACCTTACTTTTATTTATAATGAACATTCTGAATAGCTCCAAGTTTTCATCCTTGAAGGCTAGTCTGCACATAATCAGTATTCTTGTTTGGCAGCTATTGAGCAAATATTCTCTACAGGAATGATGACCATTGGCAGTTCAGCTTTCAGAGATTAAAATGGGAAAGTGTACAGAATGCTAATAAGCTGTACATAAGAATTTGAGTCTAAAAAGATTAAATCTTTAGCATTAGCTACCTAGTACGACCCTTTCTGTGTCTTAATTATTTTGGCATTTAATAGAAAGAACCTGCTTTTGAAGAAAAAAAAGTCTTCTAGCTAGGAGACTAGAAAGAAAGAGATAGAACATTCCATAAAAGCTGGGGGGAGAGGGGGGAGGGAGTAAATAAGTTTCCCCACCACCACCACAGGAAGGCTATATTGCTGGTGATATGGCTACGACAAGAATGATTGTTTTTCTTAAAAAAACTATTTTAAAAAAGCACTTGACTGAGACCATTGTTCTTAGGAAGGAAGATACAACACAGATAAGTATAATAAACAATGTTACATGATAAATGTGTCCTAGAGGCACAAAACAAAATTTTACATTAAGTCCCAGTGAGAAAGTTGGTAATTTGATTATAAGAAACACAGTTTCATTTTTCCAGGTTTCCTTTTCTCCATCCTGAAGATCTGACCATGTCATCACCACTATTGCTCCTTATGCAATAAACTCCAAATGACTCCTGTTATCGCTAGAATAAAGTATATAAATGCCAAAGTTTGGCGTTTAGAGTCTTTTATTACAACCTGGCCCCCTCTTCTTATCTTTTTACCTGGAGTAATCATGTCCTGGTCTGGACACCATATTTTAATACGGACAAGGTCCAGAAGAGGACAACAAAGATAATGAGAAGGGCTCAAAACTTTGCTATATACAAGAGCCAGGCAAACTATATCTCCCCTCAGAGTATGTCAGTGTCTCTCCTCTACTGCTATTAGCTTAAGCTCTACTGACTGTGCTCTTCCCCTTGTTGAGGGGCTAATTAATAGCACCCCAATTCCATTTAACCCCTTGACAGCAGATAGTTCTATAAAATTTATAGATTAATAATTTATTAAAAATATTTACTTCAGTGATCTCAAGGGCATACTTTCCCCATTACTACTTTGGTTTCTAGAGAAATAGGCTCAAATCTTAGCTCAGTTCCAAATAGTTCCACCAATGGTGACATCTGTATTTGATGAGTCCTCATCTCACTTTCCGTGGATGGGGAATCAGAGGTTCTCTCAGAGCATTGGTCCTTACTGTTACACATCATTTTCTCCACACACTGAACATGTCACATGATCCTCCATCTCCAGTGTTCATGTCTATGCACTTATACTCCCTAATTTTCTTCAACATTCATCTTAAATTCCACCTTCTTCAGAAAATCCTTCCCAGGCAGATGGTAGAGCCTTCCCTTCTAAAGTGACTTTTTAACCACTCCATATGTAGCTGAGATATAGATAGATGTATGTACAGGTCTCCCCCATTTAAATGTAAGCTCTTTAAAGTCAGGGAGCATTGTTTTTTATTTTTATCTCCAGTTTTTAATAAAGTAGACACTTAAAAATGTTTGTGGCAGCCCTCTTTATAGTGGCCCAAAACTGGAAACTGAGTGAATACCTATCAGTGAGAAAATGGCTGAATAAATTGTGGTATATGGATGTTATGGAATATTATTGTTCTGTAAGAAATGACCAACACGATGATTTCAGAAAGACCTGGAGAGACTTACACAAACTGATGCTGAGTGAAATGAGCAGGACCAGAAGATCATTATTTACTTCAACAATAATACTGTATGATGATCTTTTCTGATGGATGTGGCTCTCTTCAACAATAAGATGAACCAAATCAGTTCCATTTGTTCAATAATGAATAGAACTAGCTACACCCAGTGAAAGAACTCTGGGAAATGAGTGTGAACCACTACATAGAATTCCCAATCCCTCTATTTTTGTCTGCCTGCATTTTTGATTTCCTTCTCGGGTTAATTCTACATTATTTCAAAGTCTGATTCTTCTTGTGCAGCAAAATAATTGTATGGATATGTATACGTATGTTATATTTAACATATTTTTAAAAATTAAGTAGGCACTTAATAAAAGCTGATTATTGATTAATGTCACATTATTGATTCATTGAGCCTCTATGCCTTTTTCAGACAAACTGTTGCCTACCTCCTTCTCACCCATCTTGTAAATGAAGCCATTTTTGTTACTTATGGGAGACTTAACACTTATTTTTATCAACTTTCATCTCAATTGATCTGACCCAAAGTTTCTAGCCTGTCAAGATCCATTTGGACATTGACTGCCATCCAATATGTCAATTATCTCTTCTAGTTTTGTGTCATCTTAACACACACACACACACACACACACACACACACACACTCCCCTTTGTAAGATTCCATTAATCAATATGAATTGTTTCCTCAGTGAAAATGAAAGCAGTTCTCTCCTCCCTCATCCTCTGCCAAGATCTTGGATATCTTTTCTACTTTTCACAACACTGCTGACCTCTCTCAAAGGGATAGATGAAAAGAAAATTGCATCTGGGCATCCTTGCCTACAACCTTAATTAACCCAGATGGAGAAAATTGCTTCACAAACATTCCTCCCTCCTTAGTCCTTTTATGCATCTCTTTAGCTCAGGGCAAACCTTTACTGGTACCACATTCATACTTTCTGTTGGTAATTGTTCTATTTCACTATAATTAACAACCACACCAAAAAGTGGTTAATACTCTTTGATGACTCCAAGCTCAAATGTTGAATTTGCTGAGACTTAGTTTTGTTTATTGTTTCATAAACAATGACTACCATTTATCTCCAAGTGTTGACCCAAGACTTCCATGTTTATCTTCACAGTTACCATATTCTCTTGCTATGACATGCATTCATTTGGTGACCAGTCCCAGTGCAATTGAATAGACTGAAAAACCAGGGGGTCAGGGAACAATTTCAGTAGCACTCAAGCCTATGGCGTAACCAAAGCTGGCAATTGGAATTTGCTTCAAGAGAATTTGAGGATACAAATTAAAATAAATAAGATTTCCCCCGACTGCTGAGAAGATCTTAAGACAGGAAGGAAAATAAGAGTTCTTCAGTTTCCCAAACAACATCCTTACATAGCTAATGCAACTAACTTCATAAGATAATAAGACTGTTGATTTAAAACTAAAAGGGACAATTAAGGCTGAAATATAAATGATCCAGGAAATACTAAAAGAACCCATGGAAGGCCACCTGCCTACTAGGTAGATTTTCTTTTTGAAAGATTATGGAAAGACAGAGACAAGAATTTCCCAGCATAAGAAGATATTGTATGAATTACCTCATCTGTAAAGGAGGTGTCCATACTAATGAGATCAAAGATTCACTGTAGTATTGAAAAATAGGTGCAAGGTACTGTACTAGGCATTAATGAGATATGGCCTCTACCTTTCTAAGAGTTTACAATTTTTTAAGTAGTTTTTTCCCCAAATGTATGTAATGATAGTTTTCTTTTTTATTATTATTATGATAGCTTTTTATTTACAAGTTATATGCATGGGTAATTTTACAGCATTGGCAATTACAAAACCTTTTGTTCCAATTTTCCATCCCCTCCCTCAGATGGCAGGTTGATCAATATATGTTAAATATGTTAAAGTAGAAGTTAAATACAACATATGTATATATGTCCATACAGTTATTTTGCTGTGCAAAAAGAATCGGACTTTGAAATAGTGTACAATTAACCTATGAAGGAAATCAAAAATGCAGGTGGACAAAAATAGAGGAATTGGGAATTCTATGTAATGGTGCATAGTCATCTCCCAGAGTTCTTTCACTGGGTGTAGCTAGTTCAGTTCATTACTATTCTATTGGAACTGATTTGGGAAACCTCATTGTTGAAGAGGGCCAGGTCCATCAAAATTGATCATCATATAGTATTATTGTAATGGTAGTTTTCAATATTTGTTTTTATTAGACTTAGAATTCCAAATTTTTCTCTCTACCTTACCTCCCCCCTTTCCAAGATAACAAGCAATCTGATATAGATTAAGTATCTGCAATCCTTTTAAATATATTTCCATATCTGTATATTGTGCAAAACAAACAACAACAACAACAAAGAGGTGAAAATACTCTGCTTTCGTCCACATTCAGTCTCTCTCTGGATGTGGATGGCATTTTCCATTCCAAGTCTATTGGAACTGCCTTGAATCACATCATTGCTGAGAAGAGTCAAGTCTATCACAGTTGGTCATCACATAATCTTGTTTTTACTCTATGCAATGTTCTAAGAGCTTACAATCTAATGAAAGAATAAGTATGCGGTAACTGTAATAGAAAGGAGAGCTAGGCAAATTCACAGGAGATTTAAATTACTAATTTATATTACTAATATGAAAAAGGGGTGATCACCTTCTCCTGGGGGGGGGGGGAGATGTTGCAGAGGAGAGATCCATCAGGGAAGGCTTCATGAAGGAAGTGACACCTGAGTTGGACCTTGAAGCAAGGAAGGGACTTCAACAATTGGAGGGAGGAGTCCGCTTCTGGCCGCAGGGACTGAGGGAACAATTACTTGTATTTGTAGAAAGAGACATAACTGCAGTATTTGCTAAATCCCCCTTCCCAGAGCAAGTGATCTAAGAATAGTAGTATTCTTAGTATATTTGGTGCTCCAGGCACATCATTACTTAAAACTCCTATGCCATAATTATTTTTAACAATAATTATAAAATAAAATGAATAATGGTCAGAAAAGAATTCAGACAATGAAAATGTCATTTGATTGGACTTTATATAGATAATCATGCCAGAAAAAAATTAAAACAAAAAAAATGAAAATCAAAGAAGGCAAAAGGAAAACAATTAAGGATAAATACTTTTTAATCACATAAAAAAAACACTTTTTTTATTTGAAAAAAAAAGGGGGGGGAGGAGGAATACCAACACACTGATCTGTTGCAGTTTAGCTTTTCTGTTTTTGAGTCTTTGATAAATTGTCAATGAATCTGTCCAAATTGATCTCCACATACTCATGTTTAAATAGACAATTTGGTTATATTTGTAAGTCAATAAACATTTATTACAGTGTCTAGTATATGTCCAGCACTGTGCTAAGTACTGGATCTGGGTGGAGAGGAGGGGAGAGGGAGGAAGTAAGGAAGAAAAGAAGGAAGGAAGGAAGAGAAAGAGGAAGGGAGGAAGGGAGGAAGAAAGGGAGAGAGAGGTAAAGAAGCAAAGAAAGAGAGAAGAGAAGGAAAGAAGGGAGGGGGAAAGAGAGAGAAGAGAGGGGTAGAGGGAGGAAGGAAGGGAAGAAGAGAAATTAGCACCTTTCTTGTTTATAATAATAAAGATATAGTACATTCATTTTGCAATATTTCCTCTTAAAACTAACACATTATTTGGCGGATTTTTTAAAAAAGAAATTGATTAAATAAATCAATGAAAAGTACTTATAATTATATTGTGATCCAGAAAGATAAAGTCAAGCATCTATTATATACCAGGTACTGTGCTAAATATTGGAGATATGAAGAATGGGAAGAAAGATAATTCCTGTCCATTGGTTGATTGTCTGAAGCAATAATTGGTCTTACTTTTAACTCTACAACAGTGAGGGAGACAATGTGCAAAAATTATGTATATAAAACATAAGCAGGATAAATTGGAGATAATTAATATAGGTAAGGCATTAACATTAAGGTGAATCAGGAAAGACTCCTTGTAGAAGGTGAGACTTTAGCTGGAACTTGAAGGAAGTTAGGGAAAGGGGGTGAAAAAGGAGAGATCCCAGGCATAAGGAACAATTAGTGAAAATGACCAGATCTGGGAGTGTCTTGTTCAAGGAACATGTTAAAACAAGACCACTGTTACTGGATCACAAAGTACAAGGGGAAGATTAAAGTAAAAGGCACTAACTGTAGCTAGCCTTTTCAAGTTTAGCCATGAAAGAGAAGAATGACAAAAGATGATAACTAGAAGAGATAGATGAATCAATGAAGGTTTGTGGACAGAGGAGACACAGTTTTAGGCAATAGGGAAACAACCATTAAACTGGGATAGGTTGAACATTAGTGAGAGTAGGAATGATAAAAGAGAGTCTACCAGAGAAAATAGGAAAGAATAGGGATCACTTGGGCATGTAGAGGGGTTTGTCTTGATAAGGAGAAGGGCTGATACTTTATGGGAAATAAGGTGAAGGAGGTATTAGTAGTAGAAGGCAACAGAGTTGTGAAATGAGGAGGAAAAAGCCTAATTTTTTTTCCAATGAAATATGAGGCAAGGTTCTAAAATGAAAGAAGTAGGGAAGGAAGAGCCAGGGGAGGTTTGACAAAAAAAAAAAAAAAAAAAAAAAGATCTGGAAAAGTTGTTCTGGTGAAGGGGATAGAAATCAATTTGAGCAGTGTAAAAGGATTGCACTTATGAGATAGAGCTGTGGCTAAAATGTTTACAAAACAACATTTTTGATGTTTCTCAATTTTAAAAATACCTGCCCTGCAAATGAAATAGGAGAAAATAAAGACATCCTTATTAATTATTTGATTAGTTGAGAGAAGCTCTTCTCATTTTTCTTGAAGACCTAGTTATAAATATAAATAGTTTAAAAAATCAATCAGTCATGGAGAAATATGACACATTTGTTTTTATTCCATCTTAATAAGAATGGACAATAGATGTATCTTGTGATAATACTTTGAAAAAACTGTATGAACAGAGAATCTCACTCTATCTGGCTTCTGGAAACATTAAGAATTCTCTGGCTTATCAAAGTGATTCAAATTATGCTGTCACTTCTAACATTTTCATGTAAAATGGGATTGTCTGCTATAACTTCTTATAAAGACAAAATATGGATTTGAATAAGATTGAAAAAGCATGAAAACTATAAATATTATCAATGATGTTATATTTTAAGAAAAGGCAATGAAAAACAATATCATCCTTCACATTAATATTATTTTATGATATTGCCACATATTTTAGTTTATGAGATATAAAAATGAAAATTATAAAAGATTTTATTAGAAACTTGTTCATCTTGGTCTAACATCAACCACATAGATAAGAATAAACATTTTGCTCAGTTAGTGTCTTTTGCACCCTTAGTTCTAAGTCAGTGGTGATTTTTAAAAGCCCATTTCTTCATCATGTGGTTCCAGACTGGAAGATAATCATAATGGCACATGCTCCAAAGTCCATTTGGGAATTATCTGAAAAGAACATGCTTCCTATATGCTCAGGAGAACTGAACTTTGTTGGACAGTCCCCACTGCCTTTATGCAAGATACTATGCCAGGTATCTTTTACCTTGCAAAGATAAAAATGACAAATTATTCTAGAGTCCACATTAGTTATGTTGTGAAAGAAGAAATAGAACAAAAGAAGAAGCTATGGAAAAAAGTGAAAATATCACACTTTACTCTGCATTTAGAGTCTATAGTTCTTTTTCCAGATTTTCCACCATGAGTCTTTTGGAATTATCATGAATCACTGTATTGCTGAAAATAATTAAATCAATCAGAGTTGATCACTGCATAAAGTTGCTTTACTGCTGTACATTGTGCAGTGTTTTCCTGGTTCTCTTCACATCACTCAGCATCACTTCACAAATTTTTCTGAAACCTATCTGCTCATCATTTCTCATGGCACAATAATATTCCATTATATGCATATACTCCAATTTGTTTAGCTATCCCCCAATGACAGCCATCCCTTCAATTTTCAATTCTTTGCCACACAAAAAGAGCTGCTCTAAATGTTTTTGCACAATAGGCCATTTTTCATTCCTTTGATCCTTTAGGATACAGATCTAATAGTGATATTGCTAGATCAAAGAATATACACAATTTTATAGCCCTCTGGGCATAACTCCAAATTGTTCCCAGAATGGCTGGATCAATTCACAACTCTAGAAACGTATTAACGTCCTAACTTTCCCACATCTCCTCCAACATTTATCATTTCCCTTTTCTATCACATTAGCCATATGTATTGAATGACCATTTTTCCCTTGTTGATTTATGCTTACTTTTGCTGGATCAGTGATTCTTGGGTGTAGTCCTAGCTCCTTTGCCTTTTGGAATATCGTATTCTATAACTTCTGATCTTTTAATATTGCAGGTGCTAAGTAATTCTGATTGTGCTTACCCAATATTTGAATTGTTTCTTTCTGGTCACTTGCAGTATTTTTCCATTCACCTTATAGTTCTGAAATTTCACTATGATGTCCTTTGGAGTTTTTATTTGAAGATCTCTTTTCTGAGATGATTGATGGATTCATTCAGTATCTATTTTGTCCTCTAATTCCAGAATGTCAGGGCAGTTTTCACTGATAATTTCTTGAAAGATGCTGTCCAGTTCCTCCTTTTGATTATAGCTTTCAGATAGTTCAATGATTCTGATATTGACTATGCTGGATCTATTTTCCAGATCAGTTGTTTTTACCATATTTTGGGTTTTTTTCTATTTTTTTTTATTCATTTAAGTTTGAGTGATTAGTTCATTAGCTTTTACTTACCCAATTCTAACTTTTAAGGCATTGGCCAATCGTACTTTTTAAGGAGCTATTTTCTTCAATGGATTCTTTTATCTCTTTTTCTATTTAGCCAATTCTACTTTTTAAGTAATTGTTTCTTTTTCCCCAAGCTGCTGACTCTTTTTTTTTTTTTTTTTTTGCTGAGGCAATTGTGGTTAAGTGACTTGCCCAGGGTCACATAGTTTACTCTTTTTTTCATAATTTTCTTGTATCACTCATTTCTTTTCCCACTTTTTCTTTGATCTCTCTTATATGATTTTAAGCTCCTTTTTTGAGCTCTTCTATGCATTCCTTTAGGATTTAAGACCACTTATTATTTTTCTTTGGGGTTTTGCCATTTTGTGACATTTGTTGTCCTCTTCTGAGTTTGTATCTTGATCTTCCCTGTCACCATGATAACTTTGTATGGTCAGATTCTTTTTTTTTTAAGCTGTTTTTTGCTCACATTTTTTGACCTTTCCCCTTTATTTTAAATGTGAGGTCTGCTCCAAAAGAAGCACTGTGTCAGATTTCTTGTGCTAGGGGCTGTGGGTCATGTAGGTTTACCTGGTGCTACACTGATGTTGTCCCAAGGACTTTGTGGAACTCTCCTGGCCTGTGCTGAACTGAGAGGATGGGATAGTGGGTGGCTGGTGTTGCTGGAGGCTGTAGGGATCCAGCAGCTCACCAGGTGCTGAGCAAGGGTCCTACTGGTGATGTCTGCCATGTGCTGAGGCTGAGGAAGATTCTATATTTCCTTAAGGATTCACTGAAGCTTGTCACGGTTGACACTGAAGGTTGCCTGTTTGCCTAGTCCTGCCCTGAAGCACGTAGAGATTCTTGGAGCTATCTATGCTGAACTTTGGGCATGGGGGGTCCTAGTGTTGGCATTTGCCTGCTCCAACATATCAGGACTAGGGATCTATTACTGGTTTGCTGAAGCGGGGCTTGCTGTTGGCCTACAGATTCACTTTCTGCCCTGGACAGTACTCCCCTTTTATTCAAACGGAACAGATTTTGTCCCCAAAAACCTTTATCTTAAGCTAGAAAATTGTTTCACTCTTTTTGTGGGTTCTATCCCTCCAGAATTCTTTTAGAAGCTTGAATTAATGCTGTGTCCAAGGAAAGCTGGGAACTTCCTGACTGCTCTCTGCCTCAAAATTACTCTATAAGGAGCTTAGATGGAGTCTGAGGAGAGTGGGAAGGAGAATATAAACAGGTAAACTTAAAAATGCCAGGAAGGAAGATCTAGATGAGAAGTTCTTAATATTTTTTCTATCATCGATTCCTCCTTAAAAGAATATTTTCAAATATGCTAAAGTTCACTTATTTCTTCCTCCCAGAAACTCTTGTTGCAAGAAGACAAGGAAGCCCTCTGTGGGAAGTGACAGGAACTCAGTCTAAGATGAAGTTCCAGGTTCCTTTCTGCTAAACCCTAAATGACAGAACTATGCAAAGAAAGGCATAGTGAACTAAATGAAACTTAATATTTCAAATACCTTTCAAGTTAGTCGCAGTTTTGAAGACTCCTAGAAATACACAATTCACACAGAGGGAAAAAATGACTCTATCATACTAAGATGAATTGCTCATTTATTTGCTCTTTCACAGGAAGTTTATTATTGGAATTCTCCTCATTGGTATGTTTTGTTTACTCTTCAGTGTTGCCTGAATCACTTCCTATTTTACTCTCCCCCCTCCTTCCATTTAGACCAGAATCCAGTGCCATTATGGCACTAGTCTTTAACTACCTTTCTTGTGTTTACTGCTTTTCTTCAACAGAAATTGCCCTTTCAACAAAGAACTCATCAAGTTATGCTGCCCGGTAACCTGAGAAGATTTGGGTTGGCAAGAGAATGAGACAGAAGGATATACATGTTCTGAGAACAGAAATGTTTGAGATTAAGTGTGTGTGTGTGTGTGTGTGTGTGTGTGTGTGTGTGTGTGAGAGAGAGAGAAAGACAGACAGAGAGGGAGGGAGGGAGGAAGAGAAAAAGGGAGGAAAGGAGGGAGAAAGAGAGAGAAGGAAAGAAGAAGAGAAAAAGAGAAAGGGAGGGAAAGAGAGAAGAAAAAAGAGAAAGAGAGAAGGAAGGAAGGAAGAAGAGAAAAAGAGGGAGAGAAAAGGGAGAGAAACAGAGAAGGAGGGAGAGAGAAAGAGAGAGGGTAAAGAGACAGAGAGACAAACAGAGATAGACACACACAGAGAGTGGGGAGGGGAAGACAGAAAAGACACAGAGAGATAAAGACATACACAGAGGAGAGAGAGAATTAGAAAGAAAAAGAAAGAGAATCAAAAAGAGAGAGAATTAGAAAGGGGGAGGGAAAAGGAGAGAGAGAGAGAGATGGTGGTTATAAGATCCTAGAGAAGGAAGAAAAAATTTGAAAGTGATATCTGGAAGAGGAATAAATGGAAAGAAGGTACATCATCTCCCCACACTGTTGTTTTATTATTTCCCAGGGCATCATGTGAACGAAGAGTCCAAACTATCTGTTTCTGGGCTTACCTTACTCCAATTCATTTTCCATTAGACAATAATGCTTCTATATCCAGAAAAAACAAAAAACAAAAAAGACCCTATAATTTTGGTAGGGGGTGATCCTGCATAAATTGCTATGCCCCAGTTTCCTTATCTAAAAAATTGGGAAACTGCCCTGGAGGGCCTTCGAGGTATCTTTAGTTTTAAATCTATGATCTTTTGATTCTGTAAACTATAATTTGGACATATTTTTTGTGTGGGCCTTAAAATATACTTAAACATGTAGAAAACATACAGTACATAGACATATTGGTGGAGAAAAATGTGTGGGTTGTTTAGAATGATTGATATGTTGGGAATAAATTCTACTTAATAGGGACATAAGAGAGCTTTTTAAAGATTTGTTATCTCCAGGCACTCCTGTAATACTTTATTAGGTAGGTGGCTGGGTCAGCATATTAACCTCATTTAAAGATGGCTAAAAAGAGGCACAGATAGATTAAAGGAGTTATCAGGTACCACACAGAAAGAAAGAAATAAACCCTATAATTTTATTATTTAGAAAAGGAAGTAGCCCCACTCATAACAGTATATTATTTAAATTACACATTTAATTCTGAAGGTGCCTTTTAAGAAAGACTCCTACAAAAGAAAAGAAAAGAGATCTAAATATGTAAGGAGCCACAGACTAATGGACTCCCCTGATAGCCCTCTGTGTTAATGAGACAGTCTTTTAAAACAAACACATTGGAGAAACCTTAATTGTTTGGATAGCATGGAGTGTCCTGACCTTTTGATCTTTTATATTGATGGTAGGATTGGTGTTAGTGATATTCATGGACACTAAAAGGCATATGTCATTTAGATGTTCTTCTTGAAATGGTTCTTTTAAAAATAATAATCGTATTTTAGTTTTCCAATTACACATAAAAACAAATGTTAACATTCTTTTTTTATCTTGAGTTCCAAATTTCCCCCTTCCCTTAACTCCCTGCTCTCTAAGGCAATAAGCAATTTGATATTGTTATATATATATACACAATCATCTAAAACATATTTCTAAATAATCATGCTGTTAAAAAAGAAACAAACCAAACCAAAAAAAAAAAAACAACCCATTTGATAATAAAATAAAAACAAACTCCATCAATTCTTTCTCTAGACGTAGATAACATTTTTTTCCTAATTTAACATTTTATATTTTTCCCAATTACATATAAAAACAATTTTAACATTCTTTTCCCTCAAAAATTTTGAGTTCCAAATTCTCTTTCCCTCCCTATCCTCCTCCATCATTGAGTTAATATGTAATATAGTAATAATAATAATTGTAAATAATTCAATATTTAATATAGCAATAATATGATATACATGTGATGTTAAGCAAAACACATTTTCATGTAAGACATGCTGTGAAAGAAAACACAGATAAAATACACACACACACACACACATACACACACACACGCACACTAAAATAAAAAAGAAAAAGTATGCTTCAATTTGCATTCTGATTCCACCAGTAATTTCTCTGGAGATGGACAGCCTTTCATCATAAGTGCTTCAGAATTGTCTTCAGTCATTGGATTGCTGAGATTAGCTAAGTTATTCACTGTCGGTCTTCATACACTATTGGTGTTATCATGTACAATTTTATTCTGGTTCTGAATTTTTTTTTCATTTTGCATCAGTTCATGTAAATCTTCCTAGGGTTTTCTGAAATCCACCTGCTTCTCATTTCTTATAGCACCACAGTATTCCATTGCATTCATCCACTAAAATTAGTTCCTTGAAATGGTTTCTTGGTCACTGAAGTTTTCCTTTGATCCCTCATTTTGGTATAAGTTCTCAAAGGCTATACGAATGAAGTGAAGTGATGTTGAATAGTAGTAAGAGCTCTGGACCTAAAATCAAAGAATTGGGCTTCAATTCCCAACTCTACAATTTACCTTTGATACTCATAACAATATTGTAAAAAGTTGATGCTGTTATTATCCCCATAGTACAGTTGAGAAAACTGAAACAGACAGCTAGTAAATATCTGAATTGGGTTTGAACCCAGGGCTTTCTAACTCTAGACCTGGCTCTATGCACTACCTATCTGTCTACGCTCTTCAGTTTTATCTACATTTTATTGTGACAACTGCACTAGCACCCGGGACACCCCAGAATCAGATGGAGTCAGGATAAGCAAAAGTCCTTAGTCTTTATTCTTGGTCTTTGGAGGTAGGATTGAATTAGATGGAAATAGAATCTCTAAGACCACCTTTTTCCTTGTCTACCACCAAAGTGACTCGGGCTAGTCTTACTCCACCCCCTAGTCCCTCCTACAATCCTCTGTATACACCAATCATCGAGCCAGCACAGGATAGTGGGAAGGGCCATTTTTCCAAGCATATGCCCATAGAGTATTGTCCAATCAGTAATTAGCCCTAAGTGCTCGACTGTCCTGATCTCAGTGCATCAACTCAAGAGTTTCAGCCCATTACATCTCCCACTTTCTTTTGTTTTAGAACCAGGTGGTCACGCCTCCCCTGATCTCTCAGGGAGGTGAGAGCCCCCAAAAGGAGGTGATCACACCCTCCCTGACTTTTCAGGAAAGGAAGTGAAAACACCAAAAAGGAGATGATCACGCCCTCCCTGACATCTCAGGAAGGGAGATAAAAAGCACCAAAGGGAAGTGGGGGTTGCTAGTGGGTTTCTGGGCTGAAGGGTCTTATTATGCACAAAGCCATCAGCATGGGAAGTATTACACAAACACATAGCAATAACACACAGGCTATTAGTGATAACTCTCCCCACAGCCAGTGCAGGCTCAATGTGGTATAAAAAACATGAATTGTACGTGCAAATAGTGATTAACAAACAATATGAATCAACATGGTGTTGTAAAAGATTTCCAGAAGCCCTAGAAGGAGGATATGTAAACAACAGTCACACATATGCCTTCTTCAGCAGCCAAGAGATAGTCCAAAACCAATCTATTGTCCATTGTTTCATGTGTCAGGGAATCCAATGATCCCCACAAGTTTTTGAAGTCCTGCAACACTCTTTTTATCTGTTAGGGAATCCAATGATTCCAGCAGATTTTGAAGTCTTGCAACAGTCTTATCATTTCTCAGAAAATCCAATAATTCCTGAGGGTTTTCAAGTCCTACAACAATCTTATCATGTCTCAGAGAATCCAATGATTCCTGAGGGTTTTGAACTTCTACAACAATCTTATCATGTCTCAGAGAATCCAGTGGTTCCTGAAGGTTTTGAAGTCCTACAACAATCTTATCATGTCTCAGAGAATTCAATGATTCCTGAAGATTTTGAAGTCCTACAACAATCTTATCATGTCTCAGAGAATCCAATGATTCCTGAGAGTTTTGAAGGCCAACAATTTTTGATGCCCATGAGTCAAATGCCATAACTGCCAGACTCATTCAGTGGTGGGCCCAGTCAGCGACAGAGCCACCTGATGATTCTTGGGTCTTCTCCTTCGTTTCAAGAGTCTGCTCTGGCTCTCTCCAATGGACAAGGAGAATAAGGCTTGTTGGCACCCGTCTGATTCCTTTTCTACCTGTGGAGATAGAAGCAAACCCTCTACCCCAAGCAGTTAACCTATCTAGTCCCTTCCATTCACCACTTTCTGGGTCCCTCCTCATCACCTGGCGATTATCTAAAGATAATGGAGTTGCTCGCATTGGACATTGCCCTTCCAGTGGGTTATAAAACTTGTCTGCTGGAGCCAGTGCATCTTTGTCAAAAATCAAGAAATTAATAGTATAAAGAACTAGATTTAGAAGTTCTCTAGGGTTACCTGTGGCTCCCCCTTTCTTTTGTTTTTGGAGGAGTGTCTTAATGTCTCTGTTTCTCCTCTCTACTATTGCCTGTCCTTGAAGATTAAAAGGTATGCCAGTGGTGTGTAAAATCTTATCCTGTGCACAAAAGTGTGTAAAATGTTTAGAAGTATATGCAGGCCCATTATCTGTTTTTATTGCTTGTGGCACACCCATAATTGCAAATGCTTGGATAAGAAATTCAGTGACCACTCGGGCTGTCTCTTTTGCTGCTGGTATTGCAAAAGTGAATCCTGAAAAAGTGTCCACCACAACATGGATAAAAGACAGATGGCCAAAAGCTTTATAATGGGTCACATCCATTTGCCAAATTTCATTGGGTCTCAAATCATGAGGGTTTTTCCCTGGAGGCAGTGTAGGAGTGTGGAAAGGAATGCAAGCTGTACAGGTTTTTACTATGCTCCTAGTTTCCTGTCTTGTTATTCCAAATTGTAAATGTACAGCTCGAGCAGCCTGATGATATTTAAAATGAGATTCTTGGGCTTCTTGAAATAAAGGAGTACTGGCTAGCATAGTTAGAAGGCTATCTGCCTTTGAATTATCATCAAAAATAGGACCTGTAAGTCCTCTATGAGAGTGGACATGCAAGATATAAATCTTACCTGGATGCTTTCTCACTTGCTCTTGAATATCCTTAAAGAACTGATATATGTTAGAGGCTACAAATTTTATTTGGGCTGTGGCAATTTTTTGTACCACACCTACTGAATAGGCCAAATCAGATATTATATTTATATCTCCTGGATAATAAGTAAGAGTTAGAATGATTGCATACAATTCATTCTCCTGAGTGGATTGAAAAGGAGTTCTGACTACTCTCTTTATAGTTAAGTCACGAGAGCATACAGTGCAAATATTATGTTTGAATGCATCTGTAAAGATAGTTGGTCCTTTAAAAGGAACTTTAGAAATCTTCTCTTCAAGAATCCACTGCCAATTATGTAATCGTCTGGTTATCTTTAATGGAGACCCGTGTGTAAAATTTGGAGCCATGGCTAATAAAATTTGCCACTCTGGGATGGTCTCACAGCACACATTAATTTGTGCGTTAGTATAAAAGGTATATATCTTCTCAAGTCTTATCCCAGATAATTGTACTGCTCGCTTAATGGCCTGTAATAAAATTCTAGCCACAAGCACTGGATAAGTAGTAAGGCTTTGTTCTGGTTGTGCCAGGAAGTTCACCCACTCTATCACACTGTCTCCTTGATGAAGGACTGCTGTGGGTGCCTCTTGTGTAGCAAAAACTGATATTCCAAGGGTTTTTGAGTGACTCTTTCAACCACATTGGATAAAGCCAGTTCAACTTCTCTCAAAGCTTTTTGAGCTTCTTTTTGTCAGCTAGTGTGGTGAGTTTAAAGCACTGTCTCCCTTTAAAATATCATATAATGGTTGTAACTGATAGATAGTCAAGCCTAACACTGGACACATCCATTAGATGTCTCCTATCAATTTCCAAAAGTCATTTAAGGTGTTTAGCTTCTTTGTTCTTAAGGAAAGTTTTTGTACTGTAAGTACCTTAGGGTATACTTCATATCCTAAATATTGAAAAGGAGCATATCTTTGAATTTTTTCCGGAGCGATGTGCAATTTGTTGTTCCTTAGTGTTTCCATGGTCTTTTTGTAGACATGCTTCTAACATTTGTTCCTCAGGTGCACATCCAATATATCATCCATGTAATGTAGTAACATAATTTTTGGAAATGATTTTCTTACTGGAGTAAGAGCAGCAGCAACATACATTTGACACATAGTAGGGCTGTTTTTCATTCCCTGTGGCAAAACTGTCCATTCATATCTTTTACAAGGCTCTGCTAAGTTAACACGGGGCACTGAAAAGTCAAATCTTTTCATATCCTCCTTATCTAAAGGGATAGAATAGAAACAATCCTTAATGTCTATAACCCAAAGAGATCATTTTCTAGGCAATTGAGTAGGAGATGGAAGTCCAGGCTGAAGAGTTCCCATAGTTTCCATCTCTTCATTTACCTTTCTTAAATCAGTCAACATCCTCCATTTTCCAGATTTCTTTCTTGCAATAAATACTGGGGAATTCCAAGGACTTAGAGAAAGTTGTAAGTGTCCTTGGTCAAGTTGCTCCTGTACTATATCTCATAAGGCCTGAATTTTATCACTACCTAAGGGCCACTGTTCTATCCACACTAATATATCAGTTTTCCATTGGATAGGAACAGGTGAAATTGTTGACAGGCCTTCAACAGCAGCCCTGCCTAAAAAACTGAAGGACTCATTTTTAATCCTAACTGTTGTAAAATGTCTCTTCCCCACAGATTGATGGGGATTTTTTCAACTATAAAAGGAGTAAAAACTCTTGTTTCACCTTTGAATATCCATCTCAAAGGGGTAGCACTAACTTCAGCTGCTATTGATCCTCCTACTCCAGACATGTAGGCGTCTGCCTTCATCTTTGGCCAGTGACAAAGCCAGTTGGCATCTCTAATGACTGTATGATCTGCACCAGTGTCTACCAATCCTTCTAATGGTATGCCATTTATATAGATAGTGAGCATAGATCAGTCGGCTGTCACAGCTGCTGTCCAGTATATTCCTGCATTTTGTTGCTTGGAGTCAAAATCTAGGTGACTATCACCATATTGCTTATAAAGAGTCTATATCAGTAAACCTGATGCTACTACTTCTCCTGGTTGATAAGTCACATATTGTCTACCTGTATTAGTGACTGGGATATTATCTACACATTCCCCAGTTTCCCACATCAAAAAAAAAAAAAAAAAAGGTGAAATAGTCAAGCTTACTGTGCTGGAGGCAAGGGATCCATAGGTTGAAGAGAAACAGATTTCACCTCTCCAGAGGATATCTCAGTTGTCCCAGCTGCATACAATTCTATTCTCCCCAATTGTAATCCCTTTCTCCCATCAGGTTGCTTCCTGGCTGATTGATTGTGTAATCCCCTTCTCCCATCAGATGGCTTCCTGGCTGATTGGTCATGTCTGGGTACTGAACTTCTAGGACTCTCTGGATGTAGCATCAGCTGCCATCATGCCCCAAGTATTTTTTGCCTTGGGCCCTGGAGCTGGGCCCCTCATCCCGTTTCCCTAAATCAGTCTACATTCTGATGCCCAATAGAAGCCTCTGTTGCATTTTGGACATGGGATTTTGGGTCTTATTCTCCCACCCTGTTTCTCACTCTATCTCTCTGTCAACATTGAGCTTTCAGATGCCCTACTTTACCACATGGAAAGCATTGACGAGTCTCTTTGGAAGTCCCTTGCCAAAAGGGACCCTGTCTCCCCATGTTGGGATCTTGGGAAGTCTGCATCATAGCCTGGCTATAAAAAGCATTTGTGCCCACTGTGGCACAGCATCTTATGATCTCCTTTAAAGGAGCATCCTTGCATAGTCCTAGTATAATTCTTCTACAAACCTCATTAGCATTTTCTTTAGCAAGTTGTCTTATCATAATGTCTATTACTGCATTTTCACCAATATTTCATATGCCAGCTATCTGCAAACGTCCCACAAAGTCAGCAAAGGGTTCATTTGGCCCTTCTGCAATTTTTGTGAAGGTCTCTCCCTTGTCGTTTTTACTGGGGAGAAAAGCCGATGCTTTGATAGCAGCAGCAGCAATTTGCTCATATGCTGCTAAGGGGTAATTAATCTGTACTGAAATTTCTGCATAAGAACCTATACCTGTTAGTTGGTCACAGGTGATTGGAGCATTAACTCCACTATGACTATTTTATTGGACTTGTATCCTGCAGAGCTCACTATATTCACAAAGCCACAACAAGTTTTGTCCAGGTTCTAAGCATGTCCTTGCTATAGATTTCCAGTCCCTAAGGGTTAAGATTTCATAAGCCAAATTTTGTAATAACATGTTAATATAAACTGATGTAGTCCCATAAAGAGTGCAATCCTTTTTCAGGTCTTTGAAGATTTCTATATCAAAAGGAATATATCTCTACTTTCTTGACCTGAAGAGTTAAACTGTTGAATCACAAGATACATTTAGCTTTCAAATCAGCTAAATCCTGCCCTTCTTCTGTGGCTTTAAGTACTGCCTTTTGCAATCTAGTCATAGGAGGGGGTGATTTCTGAGGGGGAGATGCTGGTGGTATCACTACCCCTCCCACTATTCCTCCTCCCTCCATCCCAGAAGGTGAAGTTGATGGGGGTGTGTCAAGGACCTGCTCCGGTTTTGGCAGGGTTGAAGCCCTTCATCCTAATGTAACTCCCCATGCCCTCTAGTGATATAGCCATTAGTCTGTTCATTGTCTTCTTCCTCTTTTTCCCCACACTTCCTCATCTGGTTGTTCTGAAAATTTTTCTTTTTTCTATAACTTGCAGGATTCTTTAAGGTCAATTATATTATGTTGTATATATAGAATGTTTCCTTGGAAATTGAACAAGGACCTTTATCATTGTAGTATTCACATAGTTGATCTACTAGTTTCCAATTATCTGTCCCTATATCTTCTTCCTTTAAGAACCAAGGGGACGTGCGTTCTAATGTACCCAAGAGTCTAGCAATCTGCAACCAAGTTATAATTAAGCCTTGTCCCTTGATCAACTTAAGCATGCTTTCTATAGCTCCTCCTAGGGGAGGGGCTGGGGCTAGGGCTGGAGCTGGGGGAGAATCTTTTCCCAATATCTGCCCCCTTTCAACTAGAAAAGGTTACTGGTTTAGCCCTTAACAAAGTAAGTTTCCTGTTTGTCTATTAAAATGCTCACCCTATTTCCTGGTCATCAGAGACTTCTTCAGTGAAATTAGGGTCCTTGGTCCACACATTGGGCACCAAATGTGAAGACAGTTAGCTCCCTGGATACCTTAGAATCAGTCAGAGTCAGGATAAGCAAAAGCCCTTGTTCTTTAGCCTTTGTCTTTAGAGGTAGGAGTTAATTGGATGGATGCAGAATCTCCATGACCTCTCCTCTTTGTCTCCCACCCAGAAGTGACCCTGGCTAGTCTTATTCCACCCCCTAATCCGTCCTACAATTCTCTCTATACACCAATTATCAAACCAGCACAGAATAGGGAGAAGGGCCATTTTCCAAGCATATACTTATATAGTATTGTCCAATCAATAGTTAACCTTAAGTGCTTGGTTGTCTGACCTCAGTGCATTAACTCAAGAGTTGGCACTTAAGACCAGATTCTAGGACTTTCTACTAAACAAAACTCCTTAATTAAGATTTATTCTCAGTAAAGTATAGATGATTGATGGCCGATCCCTTCTCCAGAATGGATTGGGTTTCAGTTGGAGTGGGGGGAGTGTTGAAGAGAGTGAAAATGAGGGCAAAAATGACAGATGAAGAATGGTCTACTATTATTCAATTTTTCTCAGGCTGGGCTGGTCTTGAGGATTTTTGTTTATTAACACGTATCTTTGGAGAATAGCCAATTCACAGAAGAAGAAAAAAACACATTAAAGAAAGGTCAGCATTTCAACTTTGTGGATTAGAAAACATTTGAGAATCAGTGAGGCAAGATATCACTTATTTTCCATACATGGTTCATTGTGTTTGCCCAAGCTGGGGCCTGGTCATAACCTGCTTTTCTGGCAGCTCTTCTGAAAAAAAGGATGTTCTGGTAATCTGGTGAAGTCCTAAATCTTTCTACTTCTCTCATTGTTTTAGATGAGTGTATGAAATAGGTTCTTTTCCAACTGTCTTTGAGGGAAACTTGTGGAGGAGGACTGTGTTTCTCCAGTTGGGATGTGGTCAGATTACTACTATAACCAACTTCTTCTCCAACTGGGATGTGGTCAAATTACTACTATGACCAACTTCTTCTTTCAAAAAGCATCTCACGAACAAACAGTAAAATTTTCCAGTCCTGAGGACACAGAGTAGAAAAAAAAGAAAAAATCTTTGGGTCCAATCTAGCATCCACTTATGCATAGGGAGATCCATTCATGTAATCTAGATCCAGAGGAAGCTTTTGAGATAATTTATTCTCACCTCTTCTTACAGAGAAGAAAAGCAGAACTCAGAGAATGATTTGCCAATGGTTATATGAGTTGTGAATAGAAGAAACAAAAGTCATACTCAAATCTTGTCTCTGATGTTTTCTACCTATGTAGCTGTGGATGTAGAGTGGATAGCCTCCATTTTTTGTGTTTTGTTTTTTTTCTGATAGTGAAGCAAAAGGTTTAGATTAGGTAGGTGCTGAGGTCCCTTCCAAATCTAGATCCACGATCCCAAGTTTCTCTAAATTTAAATCTGATACATTCTCTATTTTGTGATTCAGTGACCTGTGATTTCCATTGCTCTCAGTCCATTCCATTTTCTTGTATCTCTCTCTTGGATTCTTTTTTCCTCTGTCTTCCTCCCTTCTTTCAAACCAGCTCCTAGGGGATCTTGAATGGGTGGGTTTGTTTCTCAGCCACTGTTAATATAATCCAGCCCCGATCCCCTTCCCTTTGACTCTCTTTTGGCCACTTGAGGTCACTGAACCTTTTCCTTAATAAACGAGGAGAAAAAAATCTCCATGCTAGCAGTCACAGTCAATATTTCCCTTCCCCTCACAGTATCTCACCCTTCTTATATCTTGAAGGAATTTCCATAGAGACAGGACAAGAATTAGTCACCAATGCCCCTCAAATCCTAAAACATTAGGGAAATTGTAAAAAAAAAATTCTTCATCAGAAACATATTGAGATTCACATAAATCATAGAGACATTGTATAATAAACAAGGATACCAGATGTGAAGTCATAATATTCTATCTCTGGTACTTACTCCTTCAGGGACTAAATCCCATTTTTGAGTCATAGTGTCCAATCAAAGTGATTTCTACTATCTTTTCCATTGCTATAACCCCATTAAATGTCCTAAGCTAGCCTGCTAAAAGAATATCTGTATCAGAGATCAAATGAGTGGACATCAAATCTTTATAATCAGGTTGGGACAGGATGATACCATCCTGCCATTGCACTTTGTACATTTCTATTTAATATTCCAGAGATGATGAAGATTAATAATGAGAGAGTATAGAGACTAGAGGATGGCAGTCCTATATTCAAGCTTTGATGTATGATTTTTGAGGAAGTCACTTTTCTCTTCTTCAGTGAAATCATAAGTAAAATTTAACCCTCCCCATAAAAATTATTATCATTATTTGCAGCTTTCACAACTCAAGCCAAGTGGACAGCTTGTTTTCTTCTCTTCCCCTAGGAAAAACCATTATCCTCCTTATCTCCTTTCTCTGGCCCAGGTTCAATGCAATTAATAGGATTGCTGGTATTGGGCAAGTACCCATATCAATGCCTTTGATATCCCGTGTTTATGGTTGGCTTCCCATTAAATACACCTGCTTCAATTGAGGAGAAATTGAGGCTCTGGACTTTATGTTGTCCTTTGATCAAACAACAGACACTGCACAGAGTTTGTCCGTATTATCTTTTGGACGCTTGGAAAATGAGCTTCCTTTGTGGTTTCAGTATGGGTTGAGTTACCTTGACAACCATGACATAAAAGGAAGCAGGAGGCACATAGGCAAACTGGGATTAGGTTTTGTCCTTCTATAAACTAGTGAGACAGAGGCCAAAATGTGGGGTGACTTTTGGCAAAAGCATCTCAGTCATCTGAGAGTGAATGGGACACTCACCACTTCCAGCCTTTTAGTAACGCAGAGACATTCACTAACTCATCCCAGTGGATTCAGGGAATTATTTGTGAGCCTTGCAATTATTTGGAATTTAAAAAAATAAATCTAGATGAAGAAAAGCATAGAGCTTTGGACTTGGAGTTAAGAAGACATGAATTCCAATTCTGCTTTAGCCATTTAGTAGTTATGTGAACATTAGTAAGATACTTAACTTCTCTATGCTTCAGTTTATTCATCTGCAAAATGGGAACAAATTATAATATTTCCTCCCAGGAATGCTTGCCATAAGGATCAAACACTTAATGTGTTATAATAATCTATATATAAAGTGCTTTACTGATCTTAAGGATAACGTTTATAAAGCACTATATATTGTTATTGTTATTGTTGTTATAGCTGAACCCAAAACTTCATACCAAATTATAAGGTCAGAACTAGGTGGCTGCTGGCCTAATCCTGCCTTCCTTAGGGACAAAGTATAGAAAATTCAGGGGATGTGAAAACCCAAAATTTCCTGAAGGAAGGACAGGGGTACCCCAAAATAGAAGAGGGTTATTGAGCATTCTGGAATGGGGTGCACTGGGAAGAGAAGAGCCAGGAAGATAGAGAATGGGAGTTAACAGAAGAGTTTCCAAGTAGACTGTAAAGGAGCCTGAATAGACTTCCTTATGACATCTTCCCTTCCCCAGTCAAGTCAAGTCAAGTCAAGTCAAAAAGAATTTATTTCAGGGAAAGCAACCATACCATTCAAAAGAGTGATACCATATATAGTTCTTGAGATCATCTACAATTAGGATAAATAGGGCTAATAATTGAAAGTCATTTCTCTAAAATGATCAGGAGATCATTGTACACAGCAACAAGATTATACGATGATCAATTCTGATGGATGTGGCTCTTTTCAACAATGAATGATTGAGGTCAGTTCCAATGATCTTGTGATGAAGAAAGCCATCTACACCCAGAGAGAAGACTATGGGAACTGAGTGTGGTTCACAACATAGCATTTTCTCTCTTTTTGTTGTCTCCTTGCATTTTGTTTTCTTTCTCATTTTGTTAATTCTTAATCTGATTTTTCTTGTGCAGCATGATAAATGTGGAAATATATATAGAAATATGTATATAAACATAAACATATGTTTAACATATATTGGATTATTTGCCTTCTAAGGGAAGGAGAAGGAGTAAAGAAGGAAAAAAATTTGGAATGCAAGGTTTTGCAAGAGTGAATATTGAAAATTATCCATACTATGCTCAAAAAGTTATCAAACTGTGCCTATCCTTTGATACAGCAGTGTTTCTACTGGGCTTATACCCCAAAGAGATACTAAAGAAGGGAAAGGGACCTGCATGTGCCAAAATGTTTGTGGCAGCCCTGTGTATAGTGGCCAGAAACCGGAAACCGAGTGGATGCCCATCAATTGGAGAATGGTTGGGTAAATCATGGTATATGAATATTATGGAATATTATTGTTCGGTAAGAAATGACCAACAGGATGATTTCAGAAAGGCCTGAACTGATGCTGAGTGAAATGAGCAGGCCCAGAAGATCATTATATACTTCAACAACAATACTATATGATGATCAATTCTGATGGACGTGGCCCTCTTCAGCAATGAGATGAATCAAATCACTTCCAATAGAGCAGTAATGAACTGAACCAGCTACACCCAGGGAAATAACTCTGGGAAATGACTAAGAATCATTACATTGAATTCCCAATCCCTCTGTTTTTGCCTGCTTGCATTTTGGATTTCCTTCATAGGCTAATTGTACAATATTTCAGAGTCCAATTCTTTTTATACAGCAAGATAACGGTTTGGTCACGTATACTTATTGTGTATTTAATTTATACTTCAATATATTTAACATATACTGGTCATCCTGCCATCTAGGGGAGGGGGTAGGGGGAAGGAGAGGAAAAATTGGAACAAAAGGTTTGGCGATTGTCAATGCTGTAAAATTACCCATGCTTATAACTTGTAAATAAAAAGCTATTTAAAAAAGAAAAAGAAAAAAAGAAAATTATCCATGCATATGTTTTGAAAATAAAAGGCTTTAATAAAAAGAAAGCACAGTTTTACAATGAACTTTCCTCACAATGATGGGAAGGATGCAATCTTAGTATTATTATTCCATTTTACAGAAGAGAAAACTGAGGCTTAGATAAAAGAAGTGGCTGGTCAAGGTCACAGAGCTGGTAAATATAGGATCTGAGTCCTGAACCCAATTCTCCTGTACTCTCTACACTGCATCTTTCAAAAGGAGAATGAGAGTCATTTTGAAAGAATGTTGGCTCCAGGTCTCCATTAAAGGCTCAGTAATGGCTTGCCATTTGGCAGGAGGTAAGAGATTATAAGGGAGGGATTAATGAATAGAAATTAATCCACTTTCACTTTAGCCTATCATTTATTTTTAAGATCATAGGATTTAGTTGGAAAGAACCACAGTGACTATCTATTTCAACCCCTTCCATGATCCTGAATTCTGAAATTCCTCCCTCTGATCGTAAAATCTTGTCTTTCCATCTCTTTGGTTAAGGACTTTTAAATCTTTTCATCATCATCACTGGTATCTTCACTCCCTCTCAATCTATCACCCCATTTTTGGACTCATGTTTTTCCTTTACAATCTTGATCCAGCAGTCAGTCAATTCATATCTGTCCTTTCTTCCACTCTTGAATTCTAAGATCTTTTATCTTGGCATTGTTTGCATTTTGTTAATTCTCAATTCTAGTTCTCCCTCACCAACCAATTTTTCTGTTCCTACTCTTCTGCAGAAGAAATAACACACATGTATTCAGTGAGTGCATCTAAGGTTAATGTTATCCATTCCCAGCCTAGACTGCTACAATCAATACTTCCATTCTTGTCTGATCCACTCACTATCAGGATCTTCTCAGCCACTTGTCCAGCCTTTATTCTTTTTCCTCAAACCTTCAACTCCATCCTAAGTCCCACTCACTCATCACGGACTTTACCTCCTACTTTAATAAGAAAATCAGGGCCATAGGACCTGGATTCCCCTTGTCTTTCAATACAGGTGATCTCCAAATATATCTATCCCACTCAAATCTGTTTACTGAACACCATTCCCACATCACCAATTACCAGCTAAGTAGCCCTACCTGGGAGCATCCCAGATTTCTCCAGTCATTATGAAAAACATAGAACTCATTATCTTCCTCCACTAAATTTGTCCTCCTGAGGGTACTATTCTCTTCCCTCTGAGTCATCCTTGACTTTGCCCTCTCCTGCATATGCCATATTTATGAACAACACTTATTAATGTGCCAGGAAGAGTGCTAAGCACGAGACACACAGAGAGGGACAAAACACAGACCCTGTCCTTTATGAGGTCAATAGTAATTCAGTAATTAAGTACATAAGAGAAAGATAAAGAGTTTTGCCAATTCTCCAGTGACTTTTTCCTTACACAGTGTGCCTCTCTTGCTAAGATTCTCATCACTTCATATCTGGATTATTGTACTAATCTTTCTTATTTTTATTCTCTCCCCTCTCCAATCCAGCCTCCACACAGCTGCAAAAATAATTTCCTTAAACCACCAGTCTAAACATGTTACCCTTTTACTTAAAAGCCCTCGATAGCTCCCTATTAT
Organism: Antechinus flavipes; assembly: GCF_016432865.1. Lineage (NCBI taxonomy): Eukaryota > Metazoa > Chordata > Mammalia > Dasyuromorphia > Dasyuridae > Antechinus > Antechinus flavipes. The sequence goes on along the minus strand of NC_067399.1, from coordinate 53,169,445 downwards.
CTCAGGGATAAATCTACTCTTTGAGGTCTTTCCCAGTTTGACTCTTATGGATTCGGGGGTTTCATACACATGACTTCCTCCACACCCTCTACATTCCATCCAAACTGGACTGTTGAACCAATCCCTTAACTTCACATGCTGTCTCTTGCCTCTGAGGACTGTATTCACACAAGTCATTAATTGCCCATGTGTGGAATATATGTCCTTCTTCTGTATATCTTGGAATCTGTATCTCCATCCAAGGTACCACTCTCCTTGTAAGGCATTCTCTTACCTCATCTGTCCTTTTTCTTATATATATTTATCTTTTTATATATATATAATGTGTATATATATATATATATATATACTTATATATATGTTTATATATATTTACATATATATACTTATATGTGTATGTTTATTATATATATTTATATATATGTCTTTATATAGAGAGAGGTATTTATATATCTCTCTCTATATATATACAGTTTTCTGTCCTCATCCCTCTTCTTTCCTTCAGTAAATGCAAGTTTTATTTTTAGGTCAGGGCCTTTTTCATCATTTATGTTTTATCTCCAAAGCACATATATTATTATACTTTATGTTATTTTTAATTTATAGAACAAAACAAGCATGTCTATAACATAATACAATAAAGATGATTGCACATGAAATTGCAAATCTATTATAGACAAATTGCTATTCCTTTCAAATATACATTATCATCTAAATTTCTTTTTCTCTTCCCCCCTCTACCCCTCACCCTGGAGATGGCTACTATTAGACACAAATAGGTATTAATATGTAAAATTATCCTATATATATCTCTGTTTATCAGTTCTTTCTCTGGAAAACAAATGACAAGCATTTATTACATAAATTTTTACATGAGAAGAAACTGATATTCAGAGAGAAAAATTTCTTGTTCAAGATCTGCAAAACCAGGATCAGTTCTTTAATGGGGCCATGGTTCCATCTTCTAGAGCTTACTTCTCTTCTATTATCCCTAACTTAAGTAGACTGCCTGCTTGAAAGTCAGGAACCTAATTTGGTGTTTTTTATTTAACTCTCATTCTTCATCCTTGACTGGAAGCCAAGTTCATTATAGTTAAAGACAAAGTCCCCCTTCTTCTGCCTTGCCATGTCTTCAACTATTGCTTCTTCCTTATAACCAGAGTCATGATGGGTAGGTTTGGCCCCCAAATCAATCAGACCCAGGTACAGACCCAGATCCTGTCTCTGATGTACACTGACCCTTGTGAATTAGTCACTTAATCTTTCTGTGCTCAAGGTCCCCATATGAGACTATAAATTACAGACCTGCACTGGTAGAAGGATGTCCCTCACCTGGACCAAAGCAGGAACCCCAGCCTCTAACTCTTGAGTTCAGTGAAAGCAGAATAGACTTTGTTCTATAGTAAGTTTTGCTTTGTTTTAATTCTGGGTGAATCCTTATGCTAATAATGTGTAAACACCACATTGCTGGGTTCTGTCTTTCTCTCCAGCTTCTGAATGAATCACCTTTGTAAGTGTTAGGAGCCCCTTGACTACCACACAGACCACAAATACAAACACACACACACACACACACACACACACACACACACACACACTTTTGCCCTCAAATACCCATCACTCTTTCAGGAGAATGTTGTCCCTTTCCTGGTTTTTCTCCCTAAGCTCCAACATGTAAGAGTTTGACTTTCTAATTACAGTGCAAAGCCTTGGCAGTTGTTTCTGATGCAGTTTGGCAGCCAAAATACTCTCCTGTGGCGGCATTTAAATTCATGCTCCCCTCCCAAACAGGCTGGCAACAGAAAGTGAGCAATTTGAAAGTATCTTGCATCAGCCACCCTGGCTTACATAGGTGGGGCCTGATCTCAGGTTGAGAGAATAGCCTTAGGAAATAATACTGTATCATGGAGCAAAGTTGGCAACCTCACTGCTTGGGTTCATTTGTGGAATGGGAATCAATACGCTCCCCATGGGCTCACCTTTCTTTAAAGGAAGAAAGCCTGCTGCTCCACCTTTGTGTGTACAAGGATACAGGCGTAGGGGATGAGCCCAGAAAGCATCTGGCTTCTTGGATTGAAGGCAGATTGATACTTGTGGAGTGGGGATTATGTCTCTGATGCCAGTAATCTAAACTGACAAGAGGCCCAATTAGAGACAAGAATCCCTATTAGAGTTTACACTCCACTCCACTCGCTTTAAATAGGATCACAAGATGGAGAAATGCAAGGGGCCTTTGGGATCATAGGGTCCTACACTGATAGTCATTTTACAGGCTGGTAAAAAAAGATTTGGCCAATTCCTCGGGGAGCAGAGCCAGAATTTGGGAGCTTCTGACCTGAGATTTAAGTCTCTTTCCACTATACCTAGCTGCTTCCACCTTTGGGACAGAAGTGGAGACAGTCCTATCCTGGATTTAGTGACAGAAGACCTAGCTCTTTAAACATCTGCTCTGTGTTTCTTCTCTTTAGTCTCAGTTTCCTTTTCTGTAAAACTCAGCTTCCTCGCCAGTAAAATGAGATGAAATGACATTTAAGATAATGTTCAGCTGTGTATATTATGAAGTATAATTTCTAAAGTATCTTAGGTAAAATTATTCTTAATTTTTATGTGTGAGGTAGTCAGGGGAGACCCCAAGAAGAGCTTCTATTATGGAATCATACAGAGCTGGATTCAATTTTGGGTCCAAAGAAAGAATGTCAGGTTTCTCTCTGTGGCTCTGCATGCCTACCACTGGAATAAGTACAGGAAAATCTCTAAAACTAAGCCTAGGTATGGCTTCCACAAATAGAAATACTCTTCTAGGAAAGGTATTCAGTATAGATTGTGAATATAAGGTACAGGATAGCCATTTATTTTCTCCATCACAGAAATAAGATGCAAAATACTCATAAGCATCATTAACAGACACAGAAACATAATCAAATAATCCAAGGAAAGTATATCACGTATAATGGGTTGTTTGAGATGCTTTATATTTCTGTATGTTCCTCTCCCTTCTCCTTCTCTCTCTGGGGCCCTGTAAGTACCATCTTCTTTGTTGCCTCAAAGCAAAGTTTTGCTCTGTGACAAGCAAGGAGCTCAGGATCCAAACAAAAGCAGAAATGGTGGCCAAAGGACATTTCTGCCCAGGGGAAGTGCTCAGCCTGGCAGTGTTTCCTCCTGCCGCACCCCTGAGCTAACCTTGTTTACTCTTCTTGATTTGCAGACTCCGATCCAGTCAGGTAACTAGCAGTGAGGTAGACAAAGGCAAAGGGACAGGTTCCCTACACCGAGAGCCTGAGGGCTGTACTCATCCTAGTCCTCATTCTGTCCCCCTTCTATAAAATAAAGGGGTTGGTCCATAGGAGTTCTGAAAGTCTCTTTTGGCTCCTTATCCTGATTCGGTAATTCATGTAAGGACATAGGAAATTAATAATAAAAAGTAGTGTCATATATTTTATATATCATAATCAATATTATTAATAACACATTGATGTAATTAATTAGAATTAATATCATTACTTAATATTACTAATAAAATCTGTTATTCAGTCATTTTCACTCTTGTCTGACTCATCATGACCCCATTAGGGTTTTCTTGGCAAAGATACTGGAGTGGTTTGCCATTTCCTTCTCCAGCTCATTTAACAGATGAGGAAACTGTTATTTTTGGGAACCTCCTCATTATTCTGTCTCACTGACCCCACTCAGAGCAATCAAATAGTCAATCACTAAACACCTACAGGGTACTAGATAGTATGTTTTAAGTGTTGAAATAAAAAGATAAAATTTTTAAAACAATTTTTAAAAGACAAATTTTCTCAAGGACTTGTTGTATCTATAGTTCTTTAAAGGCAAGTCATTTATAAACCTTACAAGCACATTGGTTCACAAGGTTAGAAGTATAACAGAGTTAAGTGAATCACACAACTAGTAAGTGTCTGAGGCTGAATTTGAACTCATATCTTGCTGACTCCAGGCCCAGTGCTCTCTCCACTGAGCCACCCAGCTGCACCAATAATATAATAACTTGTAATATTATTCATTTATAATTAAAATTATGGTCTGATATTATTAATAATGTAATATATATCATTAATTATCATTAACTTTACTGACATTAAATATAATATTACGTGTTAGAGTATTAATAATGATGATAATTATATTAATAGTAGCATTTATATAGCACTTTAAGGTTTGCAAAGTGCTTTGCATATTATTAGCTCATTTAATCCTCATAGCTAAGGAAGTTGGGTGCTATATTGTCCCTATTTTATAGATGAAAAAACTGAGTTTGAGAAAGATTAAATGACATTAGGGTCATGTAACTATAAGACAGGATACTTAAAGGATCAGGATAGAGTCCAGCTTAACTAACGGAGTAGCATTTTCTGTACTTGTGACTTCATCCACTGGGATCTAGTTTGTACCATAGAATTTCCTCGTAGCTATTGTAACTAGAGGGACTGCATGGTCCAGTGGACTGGAGAGAAGGCCAGTCTTAGAGTCACAAAGATCTAGGTTCAAGTCCAGTCTCAGATGCTTACTAGGTTTGTAAATATGGACAAGTCACTTCACCTCTGCCTGCCTTGATTTCCTCATCTTTAAAATGGGGATAATATAGCACCTACCTCCCAAGGTTTTTGTGAGGTAATTATAATGTGCTTAATACAATGCCTGTTTTATAGGTGCTTAATAAATGCATGTTTTCTTCTTCTTCCACTTAACCCCTCTCATGAATTACCTATTTGCATCTAGAAAGTGAGTTTCCCCACAGGGAGTTTTCTATGCTAATGAAATTAAAGTTTGGATCCCTCCAAAAAAGTTGTGAAATAAGATCATCTGCAATCAAGGTATATGAGTTTGGGTCCTATAGTGATAAGATCTTTCTAGGTCCGTGTTCAGTCAGTCAGGAAACTCCCTCCTGACAAAAAGGGCCCAGTTACACTTTGGGAACGTCCTCACTACTCTGTCTCACCAGTCCCACGTATATTGACCAATCAGTACTAGCAGTGTGTTTTAAGTGTTGGAATAAAAAGACAATTTTTTAATTTAAAAAAAAGACAAAGGTTCTCAAGAAATTGGGAACTGCTGCGCCTATAACCTCCTTGGGATCAAGTCACATACAAACCTTACAAGCACATGGGTTCACAAGGTTTATTTAGGGATTAAGGGAAATTGGTAGGTCTCAGGTAGGAGCTCACAAAAATAACAAAACTATACCTCCTCCCCCTCCTCCCCACCCTCTTTCTCCCCTAGGCCTGTACAGTACTTGGACCTGTGCCAGTGAAATGCTCTGGGAGGGTCTGCAGCAGGGGATGAAGGAAGATTTGTTCTCTTTACAGCTCTCTGAAGTATCACTTTTTTAAAAAAAATTTCCTATTTTAGCTGTTCTTAGCAGATGTGAAGAGGTCCCACCTCAGGCCCTTCTCCCAGCTCTGTTCTACCCAAGGCTTTCTAATGTCCCTAGAATATGGTGATTGATCTCTCCTTCAGTATGGACTGAATCCTCCTTTTGTCTATACTTGGTCATTCTTCTATACTCCCCAAATCTGTCATTCTTCTCAACTCCTACCAGATCTCAATTGTTCTTTTCCTCAGAAAATCAGGTCATTATTATAGGATAATAAAGGGTGTTCCAGCATCCCTTACTTTACAGGAAAAATCCATTACTCTAAATGTTTCTCCATATCAGAGTTGGTCACATTGTTTCATGCATGATTACTTAAGACAATCCCCTAGCACTTAATTTGACCATTCACATCCTTCAAGGTTTAGAAATACAAATTCTTTTTTTTTTACATTATCTATATTTTATTAAACTTTCATTTATATTTGTAAATATTTCTCTATTACATTGTAATTTGTATTGAGCTGTACTTGGGAATATCACAGATTACATATAACCCACATATGTTTTATTCTCTTTGTGGTATTTGTGTTATTCAATTCTGGATCAGAGTGACTATAAATCTAGTGTGCCTTTTGGTTACTTGACTGTTTATAGATTAATTGAATATAATATTCTGGATAGCAGACCTTTTCTGTATATTTGTGTTTCTTTCTGTTTTACTTTGTTTTGTTTTGTTGATTTTTTTCTGCGAGCATTGATACTTCTGCCTCTTTTTTTATTAAAGCTTTTTTATTTTACAAATCACATGCATGGGTAATTTTTCCAACATTGACCCTTGCATAACCTTTTGAGAAACACAAATTCTTAACTTTTTTTTTTTTGGCCTGGACTCCTTCGGCAGTCTGGGAAAGCCTTCTCAGAATAATGTTTTTAAATAATTAGAGGTTAGTAAATAAAGGGTCAATGTTGAAAAATTACCCATGTGTATGTTTTGTAAATAAAAAGCTTCAATTAAAAAAAATAAAAAGAAATAAAAAATTATTTTAAAATAATTCTTTGGTTTACATATAATTTTACTATTTATTAAAGACAAAATAAATTTGCATACTAATGAAATAGATATGTTTATTTATTTTTAGATAAAGAATTAAATCTTGGTGGAATATTTGATACTGCAGGATGTAAAGCATTCAGAAACCTTTTAGTGTCCCCAAATTTTTTGTAATACTCCTCCTATATTCAGTTACACAACCTCATATCAATTTAAGAAGCTTTGATCTATAGAGATAGTTATATTTATGTATATTTATATGTGTGTATGCATTTATGCATGTATGTATATACACACATACACATACATATATATATATCATAAATAACAAACTAAAAGATGAGGGTTATATGGCAGTGCTCACAGGATCTGATCTCAGAGGTTCAGCAGCTCTCTCTTAGACCCTGAAGTAGATTCATGGGGAATCATCTGCCTTCTACAGTTATTCTTATATTGATGTACTACAACTTCCCCATATACCATGCCCCTTCTTTACCACAACTAAAAATACTGCCTTCTGTTTGGCAGGTGCGAGCACCACAGCTCCACTGTTTCAGAGTTCCAGAGCTCGAGTATACTAGCAGAGCTCATAGACTGAGAAAGAGGGTCAGTCATACTTGGGCTGGATTTAAAATAGATATCATCTCCTTTTATGTCTTTAAAGTGCAATCATTGTACTTAGAGTTGGAATGATCATCTAGTTGCAGGGTTCTGGATCTTGTCATCTGTGAACTTTAAAAAAAAATTGATAACTATTTTGATATTCTCTTTATAATTCTATGTGTTTCATTTTATACATTTAAAAACCTGATTCTGAGAAGGGGTCTATAGCTTTCACAAGTCTGTTCAAGGGATCCAGAACACACAAAAAGGTTAAGAATTCCTGATCTCATCTCGCTCCCTCTTTTTATAGCTACATTTCCACCTGTCCTGTTTTTAATGAGCTCTGATGAAATCTAATCACCTCCTATTTATGCTATCTTCTCCAATTAGAGCTAGGGTTTCTTGATAACAAGGCTGCTTATTTTGATTTTTCTATTTGCTTCCTCAGTGTTTAGCAAGTATTTTTTGTTTATACTATTCATTGGTCATTCAAATTGCACCTTGCTCAAAGTCCCATAGGTTATAATTCACAGAACTTGGATTTAAATCCAAGCCTTATGCCCCTGATGAGTATCGGGTTCTCTCTATCTCACCATGCTGCTGCAGTGGGGCCCAGGCTGGTATTGGCCCACACCTGTAGCCCCTGTAACAAGAAGGCAACTAGTGAGGGAGAGAATCCATTTCAGCTGGCTGTTTTTGACTGTAACCATAGGTACGCTGATTGGGGTTCAATAGGGATACAGGAGCCAAGTTTCCATCCAAACACACATCTGTGCCCAGAAAGTTCAGCTATGTGACTTGATCTGAACTCTGGCCTGAGCCTTTGAGGCATCAATGGGTTAGCAAACTGGAGAAATGATACTGTGAGGTTAATTGGCAAGTAGGGTTTAAGAAAACCTTAAATCTTTCAACCTGGCTTCCAGGAGACTATTTGAATAATCACTTAATCGATCCAGAGTATAATCCAGTAGAGCCTATGCGGCTACCCTGGGGAAATAAGTCTTGGAGTCTGGACTCTAGCAATCTGACATGGGAATGCAGTAGAATCTATTTTTACAGCAGAAGTTGAGGCCCTCCTCCAATAACATGACTGGACATGACCTCAGTTTCTTTATAACTTATGTCAACAGCCTACAATTTCTAAAAAGGACTACTAATATTTTTATTTCATTCTAATCACTTACTACAAAGAAGCCATTGCCATCTGAAGCCTTCTTGGTCACAAAGAAAGCCAGTAAAACAAAACTATGAAATCCACCATTCTTGAAAAGTCCTGAGTATGAAAAAAGAAGAAGAAGAAGAAGGAAGAGGAGGAGGAGGAGGAAGAGGTGGAGGAAGAGGAAGAGGAAGAGGAGGAAGAAGAAGAGGAGGAGAAGGAAGAGGAGGAGGAGGAGAAAAAAGGAAAGAAAAAGAAAAAGAAAAAAAAGAAACTTTGAATATGATGAACATGGGTGGGGAGAGCTGTCAATTCAAAGTCCTACAGTCTAAGGATCAGTTTCCCAGCAACATGTTCCAATGATACCCGGACTCAATGGAATCAAGTAGTTGCAGGAGAAACTGGCTGGGGAGCAGTATATGAAGCTATGGAAGGCACGTGGAATTTTAGAGAACACCTAATTTAACCCCTTCATTTTGTGGATGATAAAGGATTTAAATATCTTGTCCAAAGTTATTTAGAATAAAAAGAAATTTAAAAGTGGAATGGAGAGAAAGGGATTTATGTATGTGTGGGGTGTGTGTGTGTGTGTGTGTGTGTGTGTGTGTGTGTGTGTGTATGTGTGTGTGAAGGCTAATCATATGTCCCAAAATCTTAGAAACTGATCCAGGAAAAGGCTGTGAACTGCTATTATGAGCATATCACACAGAATGAAAGGATCAGAGCCAGAAGTCAGCTAGACCAACTAGCTTATTTTACTAATGACTAAACTGAGGACCATAGAGGTCTTAAGCAGCATTGCCAATATTTTAAAGTAGTTCTTCCATTAATTTTTTCAGCACTCTTTCTCAAGAGAAACAAGATGGTGCCATGTATAGAACTCTAGTCTTGGAGTAAGGAAGACTTTGGTTCAAGTTCTGCATTATTATACACTCTAACCATATAAAGAGAAGCAACTTCTAAACATTCCAAAGCCAACTTTCTAAAGCAGGAATGTCAAACTCATCTGGATGTAAAAGTTCCCAGTGCTGCAGAATTTGGAAAATGTTTAACAACAACAACAAAAAAATTACAGTACAACAGAGATAATCTTAATTTGTAGTTTTCTAAGTCAATGTGAGACCCTCAGAAATCTATTTCTATTTGAATTTGACATTATTGCTCTAGTGCATAGGTACTTAAGCTGGAATCAGCCCACCCATCTCTAATGGTGTACATAGATAGATTGGAAGGGAATTTGTGAATTCAGGGAGGAAATTACACCTTTATCTTCACTAACTTTAGCATTTCCTTCAATTTATGAATGAAACTCTGAAAAAGGGTCAGTAGATTTTACCAGACCACATAGGTCTAGGACTATAAATGGCAATAAAAGATAACCAGTTTATATCAATGACAGCAGTTATGAAACCAATAAATTCATAGAATTGCAAGAATAAATCACATTTGCATTTTCTATGTGAATCCTATTCTGATAATTACTATTCTGCATTAGTGACAGCTATTGCCAAGTGTTAAGACCTACTTCTCAAGCAATAATCCATCAGCATGTAAGAAAGAACCAGTCATAGACCATTTCACTAAAATGCCAAAGATGGAAAGGAATTTTTAAAATGTATTTACCTACCTAAAAATTACCTTTTGTTTCCCAGATCTCACCATTACCCAATAGAACTTGGCTCTACAATTCATATTTTGCATATTTAAGTGTAATTATGGTAAATTACCTTACAATTAAGGTAAATTACCTTACAGTTAAGGTAAATGCAGAAAACCAACTTCTGGAATGAACCAATCAATCAATCAAAAGGGTAAATTAGGTGAAAACAAGGCCTTAATCAATCTGGGAGGAGTGTAATGCTTTGATGTGGGATAAAAACAGAATGAAGTTATACAGGACATATCTTGTGATTATCAGCTCAAAGAATCAGACATACCTCTGGATCTGTGTATAACATAGCAATCCATTTCAAAATTATGCATTCTGGCAGCAGACCTGTCTAGTGATGGAGCAGTTCTGGCCAGGCCCCTGACAAGGAATTATTTGGCAAACTCATCAGTTCACAAGTTCTGTTAGAACCATCTGAGGTCTCACCAATAACTGGGGAGTCAATGGCAGTGATTCAGAGTGACTGAAAGCAGAGTCTTAACTGGGAACTGAGAGATACACTAACAAAACATGAAAAATAGCTTCGGGAATGTTCAAAAATACTGGCTTTTGAAGGTCACATCTTAGTGTAACTTTGTGCCACAAAGAAACAAAAGGATTCACAGTAACCAGGAACTATGAGTTTAAATTTTAGCTACATTTGCTCCCTGAGTTAAGTCTACTATCTCCAGGTACTGTGTGTGCAAGGGGGGATGTGCCACAGATTTCATATGATATTCTATGTGATGACATTGCTCTACCTGCTTAATAAATACCTTTTCTAAAAGCTAATAAACTAGCTGATAATCAATGAAGAATATGTTAGATGACAGTAATAGAAACTTTTGACTCCTTAGACTTACCCCAAGATGAGTTAGGGCTGAAATATTCAGTAGAGTACTGAGGACTGCCTGACAATTTGAGTAGGAGGTCAAGAAAGTAGTCCAGAAAGGAAAACTACATAATAATTTAAAGCTAGAAGAGATCTCAGAGTCCATTTTTTTCATTTTATAGTTAAAAAAACTGAGACCCAAAGAGTTTAATCCTAAATGTATATAGGTAATGAGAAATAGAGAACTGAGCCATGACTCTATATCCAGATAACATCAATAATATTGACAACAATAATAGCTATCATTTATGTAGTACTTTTAGGTTTCCAAAATGCTTTACATATATTATTTTATTTCATCCTTATAATGTATCCATGGATTCTTCCCGGATTATTTATACCTTCTGAATTCAATTCTCCCTGTGCAACAAGAAAACTGTTTGGTTCTGCATACGTATATTGTATCCAGGATATACTGTAACCTATTCAACATGTAAAGGATTTCTTGCCATCTGGGGGAGGGGGTGGAGAGAGGGAGGGGAAAAATCGGAACAGAAGTGAATGCAAGGGATAATGTTGTAAAAAATTACCCTGGCATGAATTCTATCAATAAAAAGTTATTAAAAAATAATAATAATGTATCCATGGAAATGTGTTATAATTACTCCCGTTTTACAAATAAGAAAACTGAGGCTTAAGTTTTGTTTTTTTTTTTTTTATAAAGCTTTTTATTTTCAAAACATATGCATGGATAATTTGACATTGACCTTTGCATAGCCTTGTATTTCAGATTTTCTCCTCCTCCTCCTACCCCTTCCCCTAGATGGCAAGCAATTCAATATATGTTAAACATGTTAAAATATATGTTAAATCCAATATGTATAAACATATTTATACAGTTCTCTTGCACAAGAGAAATCAGATCAAAAAAAGAAAGTAAATGAGTAAGAAAACAAAATGCAAGTGAACAACAATTAAAAGAGTGAAAATGTTATTTTGTGATTCACATTTAGTTCCCACAGTCCTCTCTCTGGGTGTAGATGGTTCTCTTCCTCACAAGATCATTGGAACTGGCATCAATCATCTCATTGTTGGAAAGGGTCACAGAATAAATAAACTTTTCCTTAAAATGATCAGAAGCATCTATTTAAAACCATCAGCAAACATTATATGTAATGGGGTCTAACTAGAACTATTCCCAATAAGATCAGGAATGAAACAAGGTTGCCCACTATTACATTACTATTCAATATTATATTAGAAATGTTAGCTTTGGCAATAAGAGAAGAAAAAGAGATTAAAGGAATTAGAGTAGGTAATGAGGAAACCAAATCATCACTCTTTGCAGATGATATGATGGAATACTTAGAGAACCCTAGAGAATCAATTAGAAACAATTTACAACTTAAGCAAAGTTACAGGATACAAAATAAATCCACATAAATCATCAGCATTTTTATATATTACCAACAAAGTCCAACAGCAAGAGATACAAAAAGAAATTCCATTCAAAATAACTGAAAATAGTATAAAATATCTGGGAATCTATCTGCCAAGGGAAAGTCAGGAACTATACAAACACAACTACAAAACACTTTCCACACAAATAAAGTTAGACCTAATCAGCTGAAAAAATATCAAGTGCTTGTAAGTAGGTCGAGCAAATATAATAAAAATGATAATACCATACCAATCAAACTCCCAAGAAATTATTTTACAAATCTAGAAAAAAAGTAACAAAATTCATCTGGAAGAACAAAAGGTCAAGAATTTCAAGGGAATTAATGAAAAAAGTACTAATGAAGGTGACCTAGCAGCGCCAGACCTAAAACTACATTATAAAGTAGTGGTCATCAAAACCATTTGATACTGGCTAAGAAATGGAGTAGTTGATCAGTAGAATAGATTATGTTTACAGGACAAAATAGTCAATGACTATAGTAATCTGGTGTTTGACAAACCCAAAGACCCCAGCTTTGGGGATAAGAATTCACTATTTGACAAAAACTGCTGGGAAAATTGGAAACTAGTATGGAAGAAATTAGGGCTCTACCCACACTTAACACCACATACCAAGATAAGATCTAAATGACTTAAAATTTTTTTTAATGATTTATACAGTCATATACTTCATAAGTGATAGAAACAGAATTTGAACTCACAACTTCCTAACTCCAAGTTTGTTTCACTATGATCCTTAATAACACCCAGGTCTTTCTTTACTACAAGGTAGATTCCCTTCCCACCTCAAACCTTTGATGAATTTCAGAATGGATGAGATCGTCTAATATTCTTAGAACCAGAAGGTAGTTTTTAAGACTGGATAAGCCAATTATAACACTGTATTTTGCAAATAAGTAAACTGATTATTGGCAGTTTGTCAAAGATATGTAGGTAGTGAGTAAGAGCTAAAATTCAAATTCATGTCCTTTGTGCCCAAATTTAGCACTCCAAACAACGTGCTACCATATTTTGATAAAACAAGCTAAATTCTCCTTTTGAGTAAAAAATTTTAGTCTCAGAAAGAGATCACTGAAATCTCCCAATATACACCCACACCCACACCCACCTCACAGATTAGCAAACAGGAATAATTAATACCCTCCCATCTTCTAGTGAGGATCATTTAAACATTTTCCAATACCTGTCATCTATTCTTAAAGTCCTTATCAATCTCAAATAGCTCAAATGTACAATTTCACATAAATGTCTCATGGCATCTTTTACTTAGCAAAGTGATTCAATATCCAACATGTCTGAGCAAAGTACGCTCTGAGAACATTCCCCCTTCCTCCATCAAGAGCCAAGGCTTGGAGTAACAGATCAATAGAGCAGGTTCTTAATTACATCACCAAGATTCAGAAACCTGCCTTTTAGTACATGCTTCAAGCCCGAAGCAAAAACAAAAAACTAAACTAAATTTTTTGGAAGACCTGGGAACATATAGTACTGAACAGCCTCTTAGGACATAGGGCCATGAAATGAACAACTCTTGTAAAGCTTTGTAGTTGAGTCTTTGTCAGGTACAGGAGCATCAATAAAATAGGGATGGTTGCCAGCAGTCTGTCAGTGATTGATAATGTGAATGTGATTTCCTGAGCAAAATCTGGAGAACCTCATGAAGGACCTTTCATTGCATCTATGAATCTAAGATCACTAAGATCACTAAGATCAAGTACTTTATGGGTACTTAAGCAAAAATTAATGAAAAAATACATATTTTTCAGAGAAAGAATTGACAGCGTCTGAAATGTAGATTGAAGCATATTTTTTGTCTTTTTTTATTTATTGGTAATTCCCAATTTAATTGTCCTTTGGGATTTCCAACACATCTTCTTCTCAACATCTTCTTTTTCCTCAATAGTGTTTTGTTTTTCCAAATACATGTAAAGATAATTTTCAATACTCTTTTTTTCTTTTGGTATTTAACATTCTTTTTAAAAATTTATTTTATATATGTAAAGATAATTTTTGACATTCTTTTTTGTCATTTAATATTCTTTTTTTAAAAAATCTTTTTTTATTTTCAATATTTTATTTTTCCAAATACATGTAAAGATAGTTTTCAATATTCGTTTTTGTAAGACTTTGTGTTCCAAATTTTTCTCCCTATCTCCTTTACCTCCTTTCTCCTCAAGGTAGCAAGCAATCTGATATAGGTTAAATAAAGCATACTTTTCTAAACTTTGATATTTTTCTTGATTTTTTTTGTTTGTGTTTCACACACACACACACACAACTTTGCTAATATGAATATAGTTTGCATGACTTGACATGTATAATCAATATCAAATTGTTTGCCTTATCAAGGAGAGAGGAAGAGAGGGAGAGAAATTGGAACTCAAATTTTTAAAAAGCAAATGATAAAGATTGTTTTCCATGTAATTAGAAAACAAAATAAAATGGAAATTTCCCCCAAAAAAATCAGATTCCCACAATTAGGAAACTTTAAAGATAGTCTAATCCAACTTTTTTATTTTACAAATGAGGAAAAGGAGATTTAGAGAGGGCAACTGATTTACATAAGATCACAGAAACAGAATTTGAATCCAGGACCTTTGGTTTCATATTCACTTTCACTGTGATTGTTGCCTCCAACATTGATTGCCTATATGGTATGAATGGACAGGCATTGGTCCTGCTGATTTATCTTTGATTTTTACTACTAAAGCTTATAATTTACCAATAAAGCTTATAATTAAGTTTCTTAACCTCTCAATTATAAGTTTCAATGGTAGAAATTAATTTTAATTAATTAAATTAATTAATTAACGATGTCATTGTTAAAAATGAAGCTTCCCTTGAGGCTACAGAGTTGGATCTGGATCCTAGTTCCCAAACTTATGAGGTGCATGACCTTAGGTTAGTGATTCTCAAATTTTTTGGTCTCAAAATTCCTTTACACTCTTCAAAATTATTGAGGACTAACCCCGAAGAGCTTCTGTTTTTAGTGGGTTATATCTATTTACATTTACTTTATTAAAAATTAAAACTGATGAATTTTTAAATGTTTATTTATTTATTAATATCAATAATAAACCCAGTACCTATTAACACAATTAACACATTAATGAAAAATAGTTATATTCACCTCACCCCCCCCCAAAAAGTTAGCAGAATAGCATTGTTTTACATTTTTGCAAATTTCTTTAATGTCTGGCTTATTAAAAGATAGCTTTTATATTCAATCTGTTGTAATATATTGGCTTTTTAAAGTATTTTTTATTAGTGATCACCCTGAACCCCACTACTTGAAGACCAGCTATGCGTCTTCCAGAATTCTCTGGTACATATAAGGAGTTTGGGAGTGGTGATAGTGTCTAGTATCTTTGTCATTAGCTCCAACCCTACTATTGCTTCAATTTTAGGGGTCCCCTGAACCTCAGTTCCATTGAACCACTTAACAATAAGATTTGCTTATACAAAGGAATACTTAGTTCAAAGAGATAGGAATAACAAACAAATGGTTGGGAAGCATATTCTCCCTTCCCTTGCACCTCAGTTTTTGAGGAAGGAAGAAGATGATATTCACAGTTTAGACCTACTAGCACAATCCCACCAGCTTCCAAGTCCAAAGTCTCTCTTGGATTTTGGCTTTTCCATCCCTACTGGGACTGACTTCAAAATCCAATTTGTAATTCTTCTTTCAGAGTCATTATGGTCCTCTTCTGGATCGAGGGATTCTATCACCTAAGACTAAAACTGGAAAGGATTAGATTAAACCCCAAGACCATTTCTTGGGGTCATAGAGAAAAAAGGAAATGGGAAGGTTACCTTCACTCAGTTCAATTCATAGCACTCCTGTTGTGGGTAAACAGAATCTTTGCAAGTTCTCAATGAAGCTGGAAAGAGACCAAGAGGTTCTCAGTCTAGTAATTTTAAAGATGGCAATCTGTTCAAGTTATACACATGGTAAGGAAACACAGAATATCTTCTCCCACAAGCAAGTCCTTGCTATCATGTATAAGGCTCCCTCCACATTAAATGATCTAGAAATGCTCCCAAACCTTGTTACACTTTGGAGAAAATCCAGTTACATGAAGATATGTGTTTGAAAAATAAAGGAGTGCCTTAATCATGATTCCAGATAATTATAAATATTCTTTTTTGATATTGTACCAAAACTTGGCAGTGGCAATTAGATCTGAAGTCAGAAAGAACTAAGTTAAAAGCCAGCATCAGACACTAACTAAGCTGTATGAATGCAAATCACTCAACCTCTGTTTGCTTCAATTTTCCCTGTAAGATGAGGAAAACTATACAATAAGGATAATAATAACATCTACTTCCCAAGGTGGTGAAGATAAAATGAAGTCATATTTGTAAAGTGCCTGGTACATAGTAATAAGAGCTTTTAAAGAAAAACTTGTTTCCTTCCATCCAATGCATGATTTTGTTAGATCACAAATGAATCATTTGGAAAATATTGGCTCACTGAGTTATGCAGATCTTCCAAATGATGACAAATTTCATTATACAATATTAAAAAAAAAAACTATTCATTGATATCACCAGCAACCTAATTAGCAAAGTCTTTAACCATTGAGAAGCTGCCAACTCACAGTAGTAGATAAGTTTTCCAAAATTCTGATTTTTCACTTGAAATCTTGAATTTTATCATTGACCGCAAATACTCTCAGTTGTTTTCCTTGAAGTGACAAGCTCAAGAAAGAGTTTTAAAATACTCATGTTTGAATAACCATATTTTGTTAGTAATTCTTTCAAGTAAAAATGACATTCCATGAAAAAAAGTGACTAGTTCAGCATACAGCTCAATGATGCTCAGGCTTTTCCTTGGATTCAAAAGTGAAGATTTAACAAAAATCCTAAATTTTTATTTCTTCATCAATGGTATTCTTAAATATCTTTCATTCATCCATTGTATTATAAGTATATGGTGGCGAACTACATGGCTATGAGCATAGCCGGATGCCAACTGCTTTGATTTATGGTAAAATACCAGTAATTTTGTCAGCCATGATTTTTGGATTGAGTATAGATACCGACACAATTATTCTGGAGTGGGGGGGGGAGGGAATATGATTTGAAAAAATTATTAAATACTTTATCTATTTGAACACCACTTGTGTTTCTTACCTAGCATTCATATAGAACTTTATGATTAGTAGGTGCTGATAATTAGCTGAATGTTCTTGTTGTTTGTCAGATCCAGGCAAGTCAACATATCTCTAGGTTTGTCCATTTGTAAAGTAACACCATTCTATAGAGAAGATACGAACTCAGTTTTCATATTTGCAGATAAATCTTGAATTCACGGTGATGTAGGCTCTGGGAAACTTCTCTGTATACTCATGAGAGAAAGAAAGTAAAAAAAAAAAAAGTAAATAATTTCTTAGTATCATTATGAAGGAGCAACTAGGTGGTACAACAGATAGATCATTGGGTTGGAATCAGGAAGATTCATCTTTGTGAATTCAAATCCAGTCTCAGATACTCACTACCTATGTGACCTTGGCCAAGCCACTTAACTTCTTTCTGTCTCAGTTTTCTCATCTGTAAAATGAAGTGGAGAGGGAAATAGCAAACCACTCCAGTATATCTGACAAGAAAACCTCAAGTAGGGTCACAATGAGTCAGACATGACTGAAGAAACTGAACAACCCCAAACAGGGTCACAATGAGTTAGACACGACTGAACAACCACAAAATTATAATAAACATAATTTTGACTTTTGTAGAGCCCCAAAAAGGTCTGGGGAATGCCTAGAGGTGTGCAGATCATACTGTGAGAGCTCCCACCTCAGGCAATTGCCTTCCTGTCTCCGGCTTGTAGTTTTCTCATCTATAAAATGATGGGTTTTGACTGAATGATCTCTAACATAATTCTCAGTTTAAAATCCTATAAGCCTATCATTAAGGCATTAAGTTACCTCAAGAACAGGTTTTGATAAGGGAAGGGGGTCCCAGAATACATGAAGCTAATGGGTGTCTTGGGGGAAAAGAATTTTGAAAAAAGCTTTTTCCACTATAATTGACATCATGGTCTAGTCTTTTATTTATTTTTTTTTGGGGGGGGGGTTAATATTTTGAAAAGAGCCTGGATTTGAAAGTAGAGTTTCTGCTACTTGTTAGTATAATTCTGAGTGAGTCATTTCTCCCCAATTTGGACCAGAGTTTCATCATCTTTATGATCTAACTAACTTCAGCAACGTCTTCCAATGTTGTGTTTCTCGGAGGCAGAAGAATCAGAAGATCAAGTTCAGTCTATAGACAATTTTAAAGCACTACCATGTGCCAAATGTCACACTAGCTAATTTTGGGTGTCTGTTTTGGCGTCTCTTCTCTTCTCTCTCCCTACATTCTCTTGGTGATCTCATCAGCTCCCATGCATCCAATGATCATCTCTAGGTTGATGATTTTTAAATTGACTTATGCAGCCTTAACCTTTCTGCTAACTTCCAATCTCACACCTACAATTGTCTATTGGATACCTTGGAGATACTTAAACTCAATATAACCAAAACTGATCTCATTATTTTTCTCCTTAACCCCTCCCCTCTCAAGGATACCACCATCCTCACAGTGACCCAGACTCACAGCCTAGGTATTATTGGTATTATAGGTATTATTGACTCCTCGTTCTCTCTCACCCTGACCCCATATTTAATCACCATTATCTCTGTATGTTCACAGTACCTATAGTGTTCTGCACACAGTAATCATTTAATAAGTATTAATTGAATGACTGACTGCTTTTGAATAAATGACACTACTTTTTGAATCAATGATTCCTAATTTTACAAAGAATAAGTCCTAGGGAAAACTGGGACATTAATACATTGTTGGTGCAATTGTGAACTGATCCAACCATTCTGGAGAGCTATGTCCAAAGGACTATCAAACTGTGCATACCCTTTGATCCAGCAGTGTTTCAACTGGGTTTATATCCCAAAGAGATCTTAAAGGGAGGAAAGGGACCCATATGCAAAAATATTTGTGGCAGCCCTTTATATAGTGTCAAGAAACTGGAAACTTTTGGATGCCCATCAATGGCTGAATAAGTTAATGATCAGTAGGATGATTTCAGAGAGGTCTGGAAAGACCTACATGAACTGATGCTGAGTGAAATGAGCAGAACCAAGAGATCAGTGTACATGGCAACAAGATTATATGAAGATCAATTCTGATGGATGTGGTTCTTTTCAATAATGAGATGATTCAGGACAGTTCCAATGATCTTGTGATGAAGAGCCATCTATATCCAGAGAGAAGATTGTGGGAACTGAGTGTCATCACAAAATAGCATTTTCACTCTTTTTGTTGTTGTTTACTTGTATTTTCTTTTCTTTTCCCTTTTAATCTGACTTTTCTTGTGCAGCAAGATAATTATATAAACATGTATGCATATATTGGACTTATATATTTTTACCATTTTTTAACATATATTGAATTACTATCTAGGGCATGGGGTGAAGGGAAGGAGGGGAAAAATTGGAACACAAGGTTTTGTAAGGGTTAACTTTTTTATTAAAGCTTTTTCTTTTCAAAACATATGCATAGATAATTACCCATGCATATGTTTTGAAAAGAAAAAGCTTTGATAATTTTTAAAAAATAGACCCTATGGTTAGGAAATCCTTGACTTAAATAGTTTTCAAATCTTAACATTTTTTCCCATGCACCTACAAGTAGAAGTAAGAACTAGCCCATACTGTCTTGCAGGGGAACATGGGTTTATAGAGAGATGGCTGGATGGCCCAACCAGAGAATGAGTCAAGAGTACATTGTCAAGAATGACCAAAAAAAGACAAACAAGATTCTTTGGCCATACAAATGGTTTTTACTAGACTGGATGAGGCAAAGGGAAAAGGTCTACATTGTATTCTGCCCTTTTTCCCATAGGGTTGTCCTTGATCTACAAAATGAATCAAATTAAAAAATATTTATTTTGCATCAACTGCAAAGCACTGTGTTTAAGTGCTACAGGAGATATAAAGGAGCACAAGATTGGTCACTTTCCCAAAAAGCTTATAGTCTGATAGAGGAGACAAGATTAGGAATCAAGAGACTTGTGTTCAAATCACCAGTAGACTAAAAGCTCACCATGGAAGCACAGGTAAATCACTTCATTACTCTGAACTTCAGTTGCCAAATGTGAAGGTTTGGACTATATGATTCTTAAGTTCCCTTCCAACTTTAAAACTCTATGCTCTTGTCACACTTGCATCAGCGGGTCTCCTATGACATAGGGAGCTGAGATATATTTTTGGTGACTTCTAACTCATTTGGTTAATTGTCCCCTATAGAAGATCGAGAAATTTCAGTGTCTGTTGAGATAACATTGGAACCACAAACACAGTCAGCAATTTGACCTAGAGCAGAAAATTTAAAGGCCATCAAAACACCATTCTAGGATTTGTTTCCTCTCCTGCCCATTCCACCACTTCAGAGATGGTGGTGGAAGCATTAAACTTGTCCCATATTTATAGTTTCTCTTTTCAGCAGTATAGAAATTTGTTTTCTACCTAGTGGAAAGAACTGACCATGTGACCCTCTCCCTCTTTAATAAACTCTAATGGATCCCTATTATCTCTGGGATCAATCATAAATTCCTCTGGCATTTTAAAGCTCTCTACAACCTAGTCCCTTCCTAGCTATGCTTGTGTATTATCCCCATCCACATACTCTACAATGTAACCTTTTTGGATTATTTGTTACTTCTTACAAAGGATGCTTAATCTCCCACCTCCCTAATTTATTTTAGTGTCCCCCTTCCCTAAAATGATCTTCTGTTTTCATCTCCTCCTATTACAATCTCTAGTTTTCTTTAAGTTTGCTTGAAACACGATCTATAGGAAGACTTTCCCTATTCCCACAGTCTCTATTGCTTTTTCTTTTAAGGTTACCTTCTATTTATATATATTACTTTATCAGAATGTAAATTCCATGGAGGCAAGACTAGTTTCACTTTTTTCCTTTGTATCTCTAATACTTAGTGAATGCTTAGTGGCTGTCCCATAGTAAGATCTTGACAAATATTTATTTATTGGTTGATTTCCCTCCAATTCCCTCTTTCACAAAATTCTCCTACTTACCCCAGGCATAAAATTGCTAGTCTGAGCTAAGGTGAACAGTAACTTCCCTTTTAAAGCTCACAGATTCACAAGGCTCAATACATTAATAGGTTTACTTAGGACTTAATGGAAACTAGGACTCAAATTAGAGCTTGTAAAAAATAACATCACTTCCCTGGGAACAATCTTCACCCTCCCATCTGTATTCAATCATTTACAATGGGTAGGGGTCTAGCAGGTGCTCCTAGGGGTTGCTGGCCCACATCAGCATTCTCCTATGTGACTCCTCACAGCACTGCTGGTTCCTGGTAACTCACTCTAAGTTCCTCTCTGTAGATACACCTGCTAGCATCCTTTGGATTTCCTCAGTTTCCATGCATCTCACGGTCTATATACCACACCCCCTTTGCAGACCCACATTATTTTGTCTGCAGTTATTGGTACATCCCAGGAGATGGCGCTAGGAATCCTTAGTGCAGGGTACCAGCCGGCTCTCTCACTGGAGTCCCCAAAGTTTAAAGGAGTCCTCCAGACGGACAGCAGGGAACAAAAGAACAATTTACAAAGACGTAAAGAAAAGATGGACACTCGTGAATATAATTTTTTCTACTAATATATATACTTTTTTGAAATGATATTTGTTTTATATTTTAAGCGCTCCCTAATGTTCTCCTGGGCACATGACAATGTTCTCTTTTGTTGTTTTATTTTGTTTTGCATTTCTTTTGTTTTTTTCTTATTCTGTTTTTTTTAAATAAAATGCATTTTTAAAAAGTGTACCAGATTTCCAATTTTGACAGAGTGTGATTTCAGCCCAATATACATAAAAAGCCCTGCCTTCCAGGAAATGCAGTAATCCTTCCCCTCTTTCTTTAACAAGCAGGTCTTTACCCCAATTCCAGTAACATCAAGATATTCTAACAGCTTGTGCTCTCATCTCCCCCAACAGGCTGATGATGCATTTCTTGCAGGATGGCATCATTATTTCCTGGGGTATAGAAGCTTCAATTTGATTTCCCGCTGGGTACCTGGAAAAACATTATTCAAATGACCCAGGACTGCTTCCTGAAATATCTAAGGGGAGGAGGGAGAAGGAAGAGAAAAGGAGGAGGAAAGAAGGTGGAGGAGCAGGAGAGAAGGGGAGAAAACAGAGAGGAGAAGGAAGGAGGAGGGAGAGGAGAGGAAAAGGAGGGGGGAAGAAAGTGGAAGAGAGGAGGGAAGAAGGGGAGAAGAAAAGGAGGGAAGAAAGGGAGAAGAAAGAGAGGGTCAGGTAATTGCTCTGTGATCCTATAAGAGAGGAAAGGATGTGTGGTTTTGCAATATTCTAACAATATAGAGAAGTGTAAAAGTTTCATTTGTAAACAAGTAGAAGATAACTCAGGGCTCCAAAGTACCCATGTAAATCTCTGTACAATTATCTCAGTCATTTTAAAATGTGAAATTTTTCTTCCTATAAATTAATTCATATAAATATTTTCTGAGCAATTACTCTGTAAAAATGCCTCTCAGTGGCCCAACCTCTGTTTTTTACTGTGTTTTACCAGTTGGGCAAGTATTTTATCACAAGAACAGGTGCTTATTCCTGATGAGTTCCAGGAAGACTTTAAAAAAAAAAAATTTCAGTCACCTTAAAAGCACCGTGCTAAGTGCTGTGGATATACAAAAACTGATAACAAGTGATTCTAGTTCTCAAGGGACAAATGGGTTAGTTGGGATGACAAATCTCAGAAATATATTCAAAAATAGATAAAAATTTTTAAATAACTAACATTCCGAAGTAGTAAATTATAAAAACAGGGTAGAATATGAAGGGGAAGTAAAGTTCAAGGTCTTTTTAAACTTTAATGATTTATAAATATATTTAATTGGTTTGGGTATTATTAAAAGTTAAAATTAATAGAAAAAAGAGAGGGAAAGAAAGGAGAGAAAGAAGGAAATAAAAGGAGAGAGAGAGGAGAGAGAAGAGAGAGACAGAAACAGAGAGAGAAGTCTGAGGAAAAAGAGAGAGAGAGAGAAATTCAAAAATTGGTCAAAAGTTAAGTGAAGTGAAGGACAAAGATATTTTTTAAAAAATCTTAGCATCTGGATTAAATTCATTTGAAAAATGGTCTGATTATTGCTACCTCTGTGCTAAGAAAAATGGTGGTCCACTTTTTTTTCCTCAAACCTCTGCTCCTTCTCCATCCTCCTTGACAAGTCTTCTCTTTCCATCTCCTATAGGGGTATGGGTATATGGAGAACTGAGAACTCCAAGGGGGTTCTTTGGGGAACTTTGGGGAGGAAATCTCATCCCAGATGTCTACATCTGAGTAAAAAACCATTCTGTTCTGGCAAGTTATAACAAACGGATGGCCAATATGGAAAATAAAAATTAGCAAAGCTCTTAGTAAAGGGTTTCAAATTCCGGGTAAATCCAACATAAACACCTTATAGGAGGAAAGACAAGAATGGAACCAAATGAGAATGTGTACATGGACAAGAACTGGGGCAAACATTCAAGTCCATCTAAGACTTTAAAAGGGGAGAACACATACGTGATCTCCAGCAATGGAAGTCCTAACCACAACATTGGATCATGGAAACATCAAACATGGAAACATTGATAAGCACAGTTTGAATAGAAAATAAACAAAGGCTGCATTTCCTCAAGATCTTTCTATAAAAGTTGATTCATTATAAGAACAGGTCTAATTGGTTTAGTAACTATTGAAAGGAGATATTTTACCTATTTTTTAATTTTAAAATAAATAAATGTAGATATTTGTTCTTGGAGTTAAAGTTTGCATAGATAGCTGAGTATTGTGAAAATGTTATAAAAATGACTACTGAAAGGAATCCATTTAAATAATGAAAGACTCTGGGAGAAGAAGTGAGGTCCAGGCTCAGATCCTTACTCTGTATATCACAATTCACAAAAGTCTGAGACTTTCCCCCTTAATCTGTAAAATAAATGAAGTTGAACTGGGTAATCTGGAAGGTCTCAACCTCAAGTCTTTTCCAGAGCTGTTAGATTATTAATCCTTATCCTAATGGATAAAAACATTTTAAAGTAATAACTTCATGCAGAGCACTGGGCTAAATGATGGCTATTATTGTCTCCTCTTTAATTGTAATGCATGCAGGAGAAACTGAGCAAAACAGAGATTAGAGACCAATTTAATATTTTACTAAATGGAGAGATATACTGGGACCAAATGGATCCATGTGGTCCCAGAACTATGGCACAACATAATGTCATTTCAACTAATAAAAAAAAATTAATTTCTGATTTTGAACCACTTGACAACACCAAGAATTCTGAGGGCATGAAATTTCCTTTCTTAATCTTCAACAGCTGTGGTTGTAGGTTAAGATTAAGGTCATCTATCCCACCTTCCCATGACTTCCTAATTGTTTATTGCAAATTTATTTTGTGCCCAGCTACAAAGTGAAGTAGAAAAGTGTTACACTGGAGGTGAGAGAAGATGAAGTCTGTGGCACGCCAACAAATCATTGACTTCTCAGGGCTTTCATGTTCTCATCTGTAATATTTAAAAAATATATTTTTACTTATTTTTATGTGCATTGAAAACCAGTCTTTCTCACTTACCCAGACTCCCTCTCCCTTCTACATTGAACAAAAATAGAAGAAAGCCCTCTGTTGGAGTCCATCTTCAGTGAATACTGAGAGTGTGAATGAATATCTAAGGCCAGGCAGAAGATAGGCTTTGGAATCTCCATTTATTAATCTGAGTTTACATAGGTTTTAGGCTAGTGTTACAATATTTCTAGCTACCTACAGGTGACATCATATACCTTCCAGGATTAATGCACAATCCATACTTTGACATTTCCATATCCATTTTCACTATCAACACCTAGGTACCCATCAACACATAATTGTAAATCACATAGTTGTGGTGCTTGTCAATGCCAATAGAATTGTAAATAGTTTGATATTTATCAATACCAAAGTAATTGTCGAAAGAGAGTGAGTAAATAGCAGAAAGGACCATACGAATGTATTTACCTCAAGTATGTCTTTAATTCATTAAGGGGCAAATTGTATAGTAAAAATGCCTTGTTCCTGTCCCATGCATTCTCCATCAAGATTATTCTAAATTTATCAAGTATGTCTTTATAATTCATTTTTAGGGATGAATGGGACTGATTGTGTATGGGTCAGAAACCATTTAATAAAAAAAGCTGGAAAGATCTCTAGAAACAAAGCAAAGTTTATTATCCGTTCTCAAAATCGGGGGTCCCACCTATCAAGCAGACAATCGATGGGAGGAAACACCATAGGGGGCAGGGTCGAAGCTTTTAATCCCTAACGTAAATTCCCCTTCCCACCACTGACCCTCCTCCTTATTGGCTGAGGATCTTACATTCTAAACGCTCGAACTACCCAAGAAATTGAACTTGACCAATAAGTATATAGTTGCCCATATTTGGCTGAAATAGGGAGGATAACTAGAAGGGGGCTTAAGTATGCCCTTAGGAGGATAACAGGGAGGGGGCTTTAAGTATGTCCTTAGGAGGATGGCAGGGAGGAGACTTTAAGTATGCCCTTAGGAGAATAGCAGGGAGGAGACGCTTTAAGTATGCCCTTGACTTAATGCTTAAAGTCCTTCAGGCCTCCTCAAACTTTGAAATAGATGAAGCCTTACTTGATCTCGTTCAATTGGATAAAGTATTTCTCAGTATTGAGAATCAGAGTCACATGTTCCCTGTTTCCAGAACTGAGACCTTGGGGAGGTCATTTACTCTCTGGAGGAATGAACTTTGAACCTGAGAAGTTGCAGGAAGTGATATGACCTGTGGAAGGCAGCCAGCATTGGTGCTTATTGCTCAAGGATGGTTACATCCTTTTAGTCTATCCCATGAGAAGACTCGACCCTTTGCCTGTTAAACCCTGGACAAGCTGGAAGCTGGCCAGGTTCCAGTAGCACATGGTGGGAGTTGGGATGGCTCCCAGGTGTGTGTCTGGACCTCTCCCTGCAGGGATTATAAATGTTTTCTCTTTGTACCTGATGATGTCTCTGATTAGTTAATTGGATTGGGAAGGGAGTCTTGTACCTGAGCCATCCCACACAGGGAAATAGCTAATAGTTGAATGGCACCTTAAAAGAAAGCAGGTCTCAATAATACCTGTGATAGGTCTAGATTTAGGGTATCCAAAGGGGCAAGTTCGGAGTATAGGGAGTCGAATAGAGCTCCTCTGCAATCCTTTTGGATTTGGTGCAAGGGTAGAGAGTTAAATGAGGTCTAGTGGCAGCGCAAGAGTCCCCTATAAAGAAATTTACAGACTCAAAAAATTAGATTGATAAAGGAGGTTTATTATGAGCATAGGAAGTAAGGTTAAAGTTTAGTTCTAGTTAGTAAAAAGTGTTAGGTAAAGAGAAGAGGGCCATATATTATTCCTTGGCATGCCAGGTGTAAGACTGGCATGTTTGCAACCTCTGCAAAGAGAGGATTCCAGCTTGGCCCTTTTTATAATGAGATATTTAGCTAAAAGGGCCCGTGGGTGGAGTCCCAAGTTGGCTCAGATCTCATGGGGGATGGAACAAGCCCAGATCTCCTATTGGAATTCAAAAGGAGTGCTTTTGACCAGGATTTGTGAATCAAAGATCCTAGCTTCTTGAATTGATAATGAATCAGCTAGGAGGAGTTGGGAATCAGAAAGGAATAAATCAATCTGAAAGGACTAGTTTCTTAAAGGGATCACAACCTCCTTCACTTGTCCCAGACTTTTGCTGTTCATGGTCTTATTAAATACTGGCCCTCTACAGCCCTTGCCATAAACATGCATGGTCCTGAAAAACAAACTCCTGCATTGGCAATAGCCTAAAATATATGTCTCTCTCTATATATTTTTTAAGCTCTTCATCTGCTAGGCAGGAAGTGAGTAGAATATTTCATCTTCATTTTTTCATCTTCAGACTTCTGGGTTCATGAGTTATCATTGCATTGATCAGAGTTCTAAAGTCTTATAAAGTTGTTTTTCTCCTTCATATTGTCTTGAATATATTTTTCTCCTGGTTCTACTCATCTTACTCTGCATCAGTCCATAGTCCATAGAAACTCTTCCCAGTTTCCTCTCAATTTGTCCATTTTGACGAGCTGTGAGAATTGAGGGTAAGAGATGTAACAGCAATGGGATCCCCTTTGGTTGGTGGCAGGTTTTGTGAAAGAATTTGCAAACCCCAATAAATACAGGCACAAGGTTTATGGCAAAGAATGGGTTTATTTACGCTAAGAAAACAGTATGCTATGTAGACAGCTTTCTAGCGAGCAAACTCCTAATAGGAATTTAGGAAAGATGGGTTTACACTGAGAAGAAAATATCTTCATCAGTGGGCTAAATCTAAAAGGGCAATTAGCAAAGATTCCGGTTCAGAGTCATCTTTTATTAGCCTTTGGAGGCTTGGAGCTTCTTTTATCTTTGGCTCTAAACTGGGGCTCATATTCTGGGTGAATCAGAATGAATCTGAGAGACTAATTTTCAATTCAATTCAATTCAAAATTGAATGAAATTACTTGTTTGGGGAATTATCTGGAAAGGGTGTGTCCCTTGCAGAGGACAGGATGATTTGAGAGTCAGGAGCACCTTCCCCCCAAAGGGGACACAGTTTACATCAGAGCCTTTCCAACCCTTCCCCCCAAAAGATCTCAGTTTATATCAATTTCACCATTTCTTATGATACAGTACCATTCCATTATATTCCCATACCTTTTTTCCAAGTTTGTTTTTTTTATTTTATTAAAGCTTTTTTATTTTATGCAGAGATAATTTTTCAACAATGACTCTTGCAAAACCTTGTATTCCAAATTTTTCCCTCCTTCCCCCACTCACTCCCCTAGATCTATATGTTATACATGTTAAAATGTATGTTAAAGCCAATATATGTAAACATATTTATATAGTTCTCTTGCTGCACAAGAAAAATCAGATCAAAAAGGGAAGAAAATGAATAAGAAAACAAAATGCAAGAGAACAACAACAAAAAGAGTCATACCACAATTTCTTTAGCAATGTCCCAGTAAGAGAACATGTATTTAATTTTCTTTTTGGGTCTCTATTGTATGGTACAGCAAATCCCAATTCAAAAATACTCAGAGATATCTCAAAGTGAAGAACAGAAGTTTTATTAGGATCTTGTGAGAAATAGACAGTCCTCTCACTGAAGTCTGAGGGAGGAAGTTCTGTCCTGTCCTCAAACTTTTTAAATAGGGGGCCAGTTCACTGTCCCTCAGACTGTTGGAGGGCCGGACTATAGTAAAAACAGAAACTTTGTTTTGTGGGCCTTAAAATAAAGAAACTTCATAGCCCTGGGTGAGGGGGATAATCGTCCTCAACTGCCGCATCTGGCCCACGGGCAGTAGTTTGAGGACCCCATAGTTCATATGAGCAAAAAAAAAAAAAAAATACAGAAACTATTTACCCACCCACTACTGCTAATCCTTCTAAAATCATTGGCAAATTTGACCTTTATTCCTTTATTTGTCTCTAGAATATAGGTGGGCTTTTGTGGCAAGAGGGTCTTGGTTTTGCAAGACTTGTTTGTTCTGCTTCTAAGGTTAATAATCATTTAAGATAGTTTAAAGAGGCTTGGTTTTACCTCAGGCATTTCTCAATCAACAAATAGAAATTAGACACTTTGTAGACTTCTCGAATATCTCCAGGCCATTAAATAGTTAGTCAGATTCTTCTCTAAGTAGTTATCTCTTAAATGCTCTCTCTTGGAAAGTCTTTGTTCTTCTTCCCAGAGACTAACAATTAACAGACCTTTAGTGCTGACTGGAATTATTAAGTGATTATTCTGAGAAGTCCTCAGTTTCCCATTTCACTCACTATGAACACAGCTACTATAATAGGTGCTTTTTTCCTTTCCAGAACTTGAAACAGTGCCTGACACATAGCCTTTACTTTTGAAGAGGACGTCACTATGTAAGAGTAAAGTTAGTGTGTCTGACTGTGGCTGATTAAACCAATATGAGCGCAGAATGCTCTGCTGCGGGCCAGACACAAGTGAGTTCCTATGAACTTTTGGGATGGCTTCTCTAAATTTTCTCATCTCATGTTATTCTGAGCTACTTTGATTCTGCTTCTCTGATGAGGGCATATCCTACTGGACAAACCTGTGCCAGTGTCTCCCATATTTAATTTCAAAGTTCGTAAGAGGGATTTTGGGAGTGTCCTTGTGTCAGAGTGCTTACTCTGTGTGAGTTCTCCATAAAACAGTCTTTTTGGCAACTGTACATTTGGCATTCGAACAATGTGGCCAGCCCAGCAGAGTTGAGCTCTCTGCAGTAGAGTTTGAATGATTGGCGGTTTAATTAGAGAAAAGACTTCAGTGTCTGGTGGTTTATCTTGCTAGATGATCTTCAGAAATGGATAGTTCAAATGGAAATGATTCAGTTTCCTGGCATGGCGCCCAT
This sequence comes from Antechinus flavipes, assembly GCF_016432865.1. Taxonomy (NCBI): domain Eukaryota; kingdom Metazoa; phylum Chordata; class Mammalia; order Dasyuromorphia; family Dasyuridae; genus Antechinus; species Antechinus flavipes. The sequence continues at coordinate 53,139,864 of NC_067399.1, read as the reverse complement.
AGACTACATCATTGTATGTCTGTAAAGCCTGGCACATAGTAGGTAGTCAATAAATGTTCATGAACTTACTGATCTTTGTTCACTTTGGATGTAGGTCTAATGGTAGCATGGCTCTGAAAAGTCAAGTAATTTAGCAAAACTTAAAGATCACAAGGTATCAGAGTAAGAGAGCTGAGAGTTAAACTCAGTTCTTATGACCTTAATTTGTCACAGGATAACACCACAATTTAATTTAGCACATGTTTAATAAACACCCACTATGTGCCAATCACTGTGTGAGTGGAAATCAAGAACCAAATTCAAACCATGCCTAAGTTCAAGGGCCTTGTTGGGGGGTGCAAGGATACAAGCACGGGATAGAGAAATCTCCAAAATAAAAAGGAAGTCATTCCTGAGGTGGGGGGTAGATCAGAATTCAATAGAAAATGAGAACAATATTTTCCTAAGAAAACTCTGTGGCTATGGATCACAGAACATTATAACCTCAGAAAAATTGTTGCTCAATCATTTTTCACTGTTGCCTGTGACCCCATTTGGGGTCACATCTCCTTTTTAGTGCTCATCTCCTTTTTAGTGCTTTCATTTCCTTCCTGAGAAGTTGGGAGGGGGGGTGATCATCTCCTTTTGGGGGTTCTCACTTCCCTGAGAAGTTAGGGATGGTGTGACCACCTGTGTTCTAAAACAAAAGAAAATGGGAGATGTAAAGGGCTGAAACTCTTGAGTTAATGCACTGAGGTTGGTTCAAGCACTTGAGGCTAATTACTGATTGGACAATACTCTATTAGCATATGCTTGGAAAATGACCCTTCCCACTATCCTGTGCTGGCTCAATAGGGGGTGGAGTAAGACTAGCCAGGGTCACTTCTGGGCAAGAGATGAAGAAGGAAGGTAGAGGAGATTCTGCGTCCATCCAATTCAATCCTACCTCTAAACACCAAAAATAAAGATTAAGGACTTTTGCTTATCCTTGTTATGAGCCAGAACTTGAAATAAGGTGTTACTTCAGTGGAATTGATAGAAACAATGCTTAAGTTTACACTTTGAGAGTTCACACATTAGCTCACACATTAGACAAGTTTGGGAGATTCACAAGTCAGAAACCCATAATCCCACTCTCTCAGAGGAGGAATCAATCTTTGGGTTCACACCTTTAAGAGATCATATATAAGAAGCTCTTAGAACTTCAGTGACGAGACTTGAAGAGATTGAGTGAGTGAGGAGTCAGTTGAAGAGACTGACAAGCTAGAGACTGCATTCAGGCAGAACTGGGGATTCGAAAGAGGAGAGGCTAAGGCTGGCAAAGGACTAGCAACAAGAGCTCTTGGAACCAAGGAAAAGTAACTGGGCTATTTTGGAAGAGACTATAAAAGATTTGATTTTAATTCCTGGCTCTATTTGAGGTGATTATTATATTGAACTGAAACTAAGGCTGCCTCCAGAAGCCCCCCAGGAAACCTTCTCCCAGAGAATGAACCATCATATTTTGAGAAAAGAAGAACACAGTCTTGACTCTGGCTGATTCTAAGGTATCCAGGGTACTAACGTAGTCATCACAGAGAAATGCAAGTAAGACCAATTTGGTTAAAGCAGAAGGTTCCTATAAAGGAATAAACTTAGAGATGGTCAAGTTCAACCTCTCCAATCTTTTATTAAACATAGGGGGAAACTGAGATCCATTGAAGAGTTGACTTACTCAGCAGAAGTGACATTCAAAACCATCTATTCTGACTAAATCTACTATTCATTCTTTTAAATTATTAATTGTAAAATATTTTATTTTTAAATACTTCTATTACTTACCAATAACTTCCCCTTCTCCACAGAACTCCACAGAACTCTCCTTTGTAACAAAGAAAAACAGGTAAACAATATGGACAGAGACAATATGCAGAATATTTTGTATCTACTTACTGAAAACAGAGAAGATGGTTACACTATCACTATACTCAGACCAACATCCTAAGGGTATTGGTTGGTTTTTCTACTGCTGCTGCTTGGTTTTTCCCCATGATATTAATCAGTTCATATTAATCTTTCCATGTTTCTCTAAATTTGATACATTCATCATTTCCTACAGAGTAATACCACAAAAATACCACATTGTAATTGAATATCACAAAAAGCTTTAAGCATGAGCCAGAAGTAGTCATAATCCAAAGCTTAGTCTTGGTAAATTCAGAGAATTTTATTTACAGGAGGCTGGCCATAAGTTTTTATATCCAAAGTATCTCCAAATTATTTGAGGTGGGAATTCTTTTTTTAATTAACTAATTTTTTATTATAGCTTTTTATTTACAAGACATCTGCATGGATAATTTTTCAGTATTGACCCTTGCAAAATCTTCTTTCTAACTTTTTCCCTCCTTCCACCCACCCCCTCCCCTAGATAGCAGGTAGTCCAATACATGTTAAATATGTTAAAATATATGTTGAATGCAATATATGTATACATATTTATATGGTTATCTTGCTGCACAAACCCCAAACTCAGGATCTTTTAGTGAGTTGGGACCTTTGAAAAAATTATCATCTGTTCAAACTAGTTCCACGTGTATAATGATGAAGAGAGCCATCTATATCCAGAGAGAGAACTGTGGGAACAGAATGTGGACCACAACATAGCATTCTTACTCTTTCTGTTATTATTTGCTTGCATTTTGTTTTCTTTCTCAGTTTTCCTTTTCTTCCTTCTTGATCTGATTTTTCTTGTACAACAAGATAACTGTATAAATATGTATACATATATTGGATCTAACATGTATTTCAACATATTTAACATGTATTAGACTACCTGCCAGCTAGGAGCAGAGGTGGGAGGAAGGAGGGGAAAATTTGCAACAAAAGGTTATGCAAGGGTCAATATTAGAACAATTACCATGCATATGATCTGTAAATAAAAAGCTTTAATAAAAAAAAAGAAGAAGAAAAAATCATCATCTGAAGAAAGTCATCTGCACCCAGAGAGAGGACAATGGGAATTGAATGTAGACCACAATATAGTATTTTCACTCTTTTTGTTGTTGTTTGCTTGCATTTTATTTTCTTTCTCATTTTTTTCCTTTTTAATCTGATTTTTTTTGTGCAGCATGATATTTGTGAAAATATGTATAGAAGAATTGCACATGTTTAATATATATTGGATTACTTGCCATAGAAAGGGAAGGTGGTGGGGAAGAGAGGGGAAAAAATTAGAACATAAGGTATTATAAGAGTGAATGTTGAAAATTATCCATGTATATATTTTGAAAATAAAAAGCTTTAATTTAAAAAAGTTATCTTTACATGTAGTTGGAAAAACAAAATATTATTGAAAGAAAAAAGAAAAAATCATCACCTTGAAGCTTGATAATGATGGAGTATTCAATAAATTACCATAACTCTCCCATATTTACCTTGAACAACCATAAAATAGCACTCCAAAACAAATCCCAGAAAGCAGAACCAGCAAAAAAGACAGGGTGAAACAATATTTGAGCCCCAGAAGATTGGAAGATGGAGAGGAAAAATCTGCCACACTTTAAGATTTTACTTAAAGTAAAAGGAGAACATAGTCCAGGACAGAAAGCCTCCCAGGAAATAAGCAGCAAACCCTGCATCAGCAAGCCAGTCATAGACCCTGAGCCCCTACGTGCATTGGAGTAAGGCAAATGGTAATACCAAGATTTCCATCCTGACTCAAATGCCTCAGCATAGCCAAGAAAATGGGCAGACACCAACTCTGAGAACTTCCATATGTTTCAGCATAGTCCTGGCAAACTGCCAAGTATCCACATCCTACAGTATATCCCTAGAAAAACACAGAAACACCCCACAAGCTTCAGGATATAGTAGACACCATCATTAGAACTTCAGTTCAATAACAGATAAGCTTTTAGACCTCTACAGTCTCCAGTAGCACCAATCACAAGAGTCCCCTGTGGGCTGTAGAACAAATCAATTCAGATCCAGGAGAACAGCCAATACTGGCAATCTTTGGCAGAATAATAGTGCCCTCTCCACTATGAAAGCAGAGCTTAAATTTAAAAGAAAAGAAAAAGGCCAGAAAACAATGACCAAAACAACAACAATGGCAACAACAAAAGAATCTGACCATAGAAAGTTATTGTGATAAGGACATAAACTCAGAAGAGGACAACAATATTAAAATGCAAAAAATTGTCTCAGCTCGAGAAAGAATTCATGGAAGAGATAAAAAAGAAGCTTAAAATCATATAAGACAGGAGAAAAATTGGGAAAAGAAATGAGAATAACATAAGCGCATTATGGGGAAAAAAAAGTCAGCAACTAGGAAAAAGAAAACAACTGCTTAAAAAGCAGAATTGGCCAAATGGAAAAGGAGATACAAAAATTCATAGAAGAAAATAACTTCTTAAAAAGTACAATTGGACAAATATAAAAGCTAATTGAGGAAAATAACTCCTTAAAATTTAGAATTAAAGAAATGACACTATGAGACATAAAAAAATCAATAAAACAAATTCAAGAAATTGAAAAAAAGAAGAAAATATAAAATACCTCATGATAAAAACAACTAACATGGAAAATAGATCCAGCATAGTCAATATCAGAATCAAGGAAGTACCTGAAAGCTATACTCAAAAGGAAAATCTGGATAACATCTTTCAAGAAATTAGCAAGGAAAACTTCTCTGATGTCCTGGAACCAGAGGGCAAAATAAGCTTTGAAAGAATCTGCCAATCAGATAATTGTATAAATATGTATGCATATATTGGATTTAACATATATTTCTACCATGTTTACCATATATTGGACTACTTGCCTTCTAGGAGAGGAGGTGGGGGAAGGAGAGGAAGAAATTGGAATATAAGGTTTTACAAGGGCTAATTGTGAATAATTGTCCATGCATGTTTTGAAAAATAAAAAGCTTTAATAAAGGGGAAAAAAATTTTTTTAAAGAATCTGCCAATCACTTCAAGAAAGAGATCCCAAAATAAAAATTCCAAGGAACATTATAATCAAACTTCAGGACCATCAGGTCAATGAAAAAATACTTTCGAAGGGCAGAAAGAAACAATTCAAATATTGTAGAGTCACAATCAGGATTATACAGGACTTAAAAGGTAAGAGGTCATAGAAATTATATTCTAAAAGACAAAGGAGCGTGGACTATAACCAAGAATTGCTCACCTGTCATCAAGGAGAAAATGATCATTGAATTAAATAAAAGGATTTCAAACTTTTATAAAGAAAAGACTAGAATTAAGCCAAAAATTTTATCTTCACTATCAAAGTTTAAGAGAAGCATTAACAGGTAAAAAGGGGAAAGAATACATAAGAAATTCAACAGAACTAAACGTTCTATATCTCTATATGGGAAGATAATTGTAATTTTAAAAAAAATGTTTCACTAATAGTATAGCTAAAAGTAACACACATAGACAGGGAGTATGGATAACAAGTAATTTTGAGGAAATGACATTTAAAAATTAAGGGATTGTGGAATTCTGCCTTTGCTGGATGGACTCTGTCACATTAGATTGTTGAAACATTCCCCTCCTCTCTACCACATACCACTATTATTCTTAGAAATAAACATAAAGATAAATTATACTGTATTTGTTTTAAAAATTAAGGGATTAAGATAAATCAAGAGAAAGAGGAGTACATTGGGTGCAGAAGAAAGGGAGAGGCAGAATGAGATAAATTATTTCACATGGAAAGATGCAAAAGACCTTTTTATTATGGAGGGAAAGGTAGGAGGTTGAGCAATGGATATTGTTTGAACCTTAGTCTCATCAGTATTAGCTCAGAGAGGGAATAATATACACAGTCAGTTGAATACAGAAATATATCTTCTCCAACAGGAAAGTAGGAAAGGAGGAAAATAAGTAAAGAAATAGGGGACTGACAGAAGGAAGGGCAGATCAGGGAAAATGGTAGACAGAAGCAAAACACTGGTGAAGAGAGAAAGGGGAGAGAGAACAAATAGGAGAAAAGCTAGGATGGAGGGAAATACACAATTAGTAATTATTACTGCGAATGTAAATGGGATGAAATCTTCAATAAAACTAAAGCAGATAGCAGAGTGGATCAAAAACCAGAATCCCATATTATGTTGTTCACAAGAAACACAGATACACACAGAGAATAAAGTAAGGAACTGAAGCAGAATTTATCATCCCTCAGATGAAGTTAAAAAGAAGAAGGAGGAGGAGGAGGAAGAGAAGGAAGAGAAAGAGGAAAAAGAGAAGTAGCAATCCTGATCTCAGTCAGAGCAAAAGCAATAATAGACCTAATTAAAAGAGATAAGAAAGTAAACTATATCTTACTAAAAGTTAATATAGACCATAAAGCAAAATCAATACTAAACATATATACACCAAGGAGTATAAAATCCAAATTCTTAAAGAAGTTTGGTAAGTTACTGGAAGAAGTACACAGCAAAACTATCCTAGTGGGGGACTTCAACTGTCCCCTCTCAAAACTCAATAAATCCAACCAAAAAATAAATAAGAAGGAAGTTAAAAAGATAAGTAGAATATTAGAAAAATTAGATATAACAGACCATTGCAGAAAACTGAATGGGAACTGAAAGGATTATATCTTTTTATTTTTCAGCAGCACATTGATACCTATTGGGCTCAAAAAACTTAAAATCAAATGTAAATAGGCAGAAATATTAAATGTATTCTTTTAGAACATTTCAGATATTTTCATAATACGATTAAAAATTACATTCAACAAAGGATAATAGAAAGATAGATTAAAAATTAATTGGAAACTAAAGCGTCTAATTCTAAAGAATAAGTGGGTCAAAAAACAAATTATAGCAACAACCAATAATTCTACTAAAGACAATGACAACAATGAGATAATATATCAAAATTTATAGGATACACCCAAAGCAATATTTAAGGGAAATTTTATTTTCCAAATTTTTACATCAATAAAATAAAAAAAGGAACATATCAATAAACCGGGCATGCAAATGAAAAAGAAAAACAAGACAGAAAATTAAAAATCCTTAATTGAGCTGAAAATCAAAGGTGAGCTTAATAAGATTGAAAGTAAAAAACAAAACCAAAAATTATTGAGCCAATAAATAAATTGAGGAGATGGTTTTATGAAAAACCCAATAAAATAGATAAGCCATTAGTTAATTTAATTTTTAAAAAGAAAGAAAGAAAAAACAATTATCCAGTATCAAAAATGGAAAGAATAAAATCACAACCAATGAAAAAATAAAAGCAATCATTAAGAAATATTTTGCCCAATTATATGACAATAAATCTGACAATCTGAGTGAAATTAATGGATATTTACAGAAGTATAAATTACCCAGATTAACAAATCAGGAAACAGAATACCTAAATAATCTCAATTTAGAAAAAGAAACTGAAAAAGCCATTAATGAACTCCCTAAGAAAAAAACCCCAGGGCCAGAATTCTACCAAACATTTAAAGAACAATTAATTCCAATACTATATAAATTATCTGGAAAAATAAATGAAGCATGAGTCCTACCAAGTTCCTTTTGTGACACAAATATTTTGCTGATAACTAAACCAAGAATAGATAAAAACAGAGAAAGAAAATCAAAGGCCAATTTCCTTAATGACTATCGATGCAAAAATTTTGAACAAAATACTAGCAAGACAGTTATAACAATGTTTCACAAGGCTTATAACCAGATAAGATTCATACCAGGAATGCAAAATTGGTTTCATATCAGGAAAACTATCAACATAATTGAACATATCAATAACAAAACCAACAGAAATCATACGATAATCTCAATAGATGCAAAAAAAAAAAAAAAAAAAAACAACTTTTGACAAAATACAGCACCCATTTCTGTTAAATATAGTGTAAAGTATAGGAGTAAAGGAATGATAAAACCATTAGCAAGTATTACCTATAATGGGGATAACCTAAAAGTTTTTCCAGTAAGATCAGGGGTGAAACAAGGATGCCCATTATCACCACTATGATTGAATAATCTACTAGAAATGTTGGTGTTAGCAATAAGAAAAAAAATTAAAGGATTTAGAATAGGTGATAAGGAGACAAAACTATCACTCTTTGTAGATGATATGATGATATATTTAGAGAATCCGAGAAAATCATCCAAAAACTACTTGAAACAATTAACCACTTTAGCAATGTTGCGGAATATAAAATAAACCCATATAAATCATCAGCATTTATACATATATAACTGAAAAAACCCAGCATCAAGAGATAGAAAGAGAAATTCCTTTTAAAATAATTGTAGACAAAATAAAATATTTGGGTGTCTATCTGCCAAGACAAACCCAGGAGCTATGTGAATACAATTACAAAACACTTCTCACCCAAATAAGTCACATCTAAACAATTGGAAAAATATCAATTGATCATGTATAGGCTGAGCTAATATAATAAAAGTGACAATTCTACCTAAATTGGTCTACTTGTTCAATGCCATACCAACCAAACTGCCAAAAAATTATTTTTTACAGCTAGAAAAAAATTAATGAAATTCATCTGGAAGAAGAAAAGGTTAAGAATATCAAGGGAATTAATAATTTTTTAAAAATTACAAAGGATGGTGGCCTAACAGTACCAGATCTAAAACTATACTATAAAGCAACAGTGATCAAAACCATTTGGTGCAATCCAAGTCTTTCATATTTTTCTAAACTCACCAGCAATTCATGGTCTATACTACAGCAATATTCCAACTTTATTCTATATAGTTATTTTTTAAATATCCCCAAACAATATTGATTAATTGATTGATATGGCTGACACATAGTGTAGTTTTCCTGTTTTTTTTTTCCTTTTGAATAAATCTATTTTAGCTTTAACTTTATCTAAGATCATGATTATTACCCCTGCCTTTTTTATCTAATAAATTTTTTTCCTGATCTTTATTATTATATTTATATGTATCTCTTATTCCTGATCCTCCATAATTTCCTGGCTTTAATTCTACCTGCAACTTTGCTTTTCTATTACTTAACCTATCCCCATTCCAATAATGCCTTTCTTATTCTCTCTCCCCACCCTTCTCATTCCCATTAAAATACACAACTTTCTACATTCCTCCCTATCCTATTTCGTATTTCTTTATAAATTTAGAAGACTTTCATTTCCTTCTGAATGTATATCTTGTCTTCCTTTAACCCTGATCTGATGTGAACAAAGTTTTCTTCACAAATCCCTCTTATCTTCTCCCCTTTCCCTATCCTCTTACCTATTTTATTTCTTTCTGCGTTTAGAAGACTTTTATATCTTTCTATATAACAAATGTGTGTATATATACATGTGTATGTAAGTAAATACACATGTATATATACACACTTGTGTGTCCATGTGTCTATGTATATATGTATGTATACACACACACACACACACTCGTGTGTGTGTGTGTGTGTGTGTGTGTGTGTGTGTGTGTATTTCCCTCTTTAACCAGTTTCCAACGAGCGTGGGGTTCTGGAACTACCAGCCCTCCTCCCCCATCTAATGTCTTTGTGTTTCCTTCTCAGTTTTATTTTTTAGAATCACATCATGCTCAGCTCTACCCCAATCTTACTTTCAAACTAGCCACTCACTAATGACAATCTGACATATGGCTTATATTCAACATTTAAACAAATTCTTATTGAGTTCCTTGTAATTAGTCCTCGATGTTTACCTTATACTTTTCTTGAATTTTGTATGTCAAATTTTCTATTATTCAGGTCTTGTTGCAACAAAACCTTGAAAGTCTGGAAATCATTGAATGCCCCCTTTTTTTCATTCAGGATTATGCTTAACTTTGTTGGGTATGATTTTTTTTCAGCTACAACTCTCGTTCTTTTGCTATTCAATATATACTGTTCCAAGATCTGTGATCTTTTAATACAGCTGCTGCTAGGGTTTTGTGTGATTCTAATTGTGGCTTAACCATATTTGAATTGTTTTTTTCTTGTTGCTCATAACATTTTCCCCTTGACCTGGGGTTTTCAGAATTTGGCTATGATATTCCTGTCTTTCCTTATATGATCTCAGGTGATGATTGGTGGATTTTGCCATTTCTACTTTCCCCTCTTGACAATTTAATTATTTCCTGAATTATTGTATCTATTCTTTTTTTGATTGTAGCTTTCGGGTAGCCCAATTATTCTTGTTTTCTATTCTTAATCTGTTCTCCAGATCAATTGTTTTTCTTATGTGTTGTCTCACATTCTCTTTTTTCATTCTTTATATTTTGTTTTCTTATTTCTTGGTCTCTTATAACTCTACTGGCTTCCTCTTAACCAATTTTATTTTTTTAAGAAGTCATTTTCTTCCTTAAGATTCCAAATCTCCTGTTCTAGCTGATTGGCTTTCTTTTCATAATTTTCTTATTTTTCTTGAATTATTCTTATTTTAAAAGTTTTCCTCAATTTCTTTCAGTTGATTTTTAAAAGGTTTTTTTTTTTTTTTTTTTTTTTTAAATGAATTCATTTGGGGTAGGTGACCATTAGATATTTCTCTTTGGCATAGAAAGAGCTTTTTTTTTTTTTTTTTTTTTTTTAACTTGTGTCCTTCCTCCTCTAAAGATGATCCCTGGTCTTTTCTATTTCCATAGTAACTTTCTCTGGTTGGATTCTTTCTCCTTTGCCTGTTCAATATGTATATATAATTGATATAATCTATTTGGGGGGGAGGATGGAGGAACAATGCCTCTGGCCTTGGGTCCTCCTTTAATTAGTTCTCCCCTCTGGTCTGGAACCCCAAACCAGGAACTCCACCCTTTTGCAAATGTCCAGAGCCAGCAGCTTTCGTGCCCCACTGTTTACACCCATCAGGTGCGTGCTAGTTCCTTCCTGTCCAGGGCATCTCTAATCAGCAGAGGTTCACTCAATCTTCCTTGACTCAGACGCTCAGCCAACTCTCCACACTGTCCAAGAAGTGAGAATTTCTATAGCTGGGGCTGAATCTGCCTCCCAAACCTATCTAGTCCAGGGCTCACTGCTTGCTGTTTCAGGAAATTTCTGAGTGTGTTTGCACTTCGCATGGGCCAAATTATCTGTTCCAGTGGCTTCAGATCTCTGATTGTCCCAGGAGGACCACTGTTCTGTCCCAACTCTTGTTTCTTTTTACTATTCTACCTTCACCCAGGGGCATATTTTGTTTTGTTTGGAGATCTGAGGATCTTAGAATTTTCTATCTACTCTGCCATCTTCCTAGAATCCTCTCTTTTCCTCTTTTTACAAAGGCAAGTCTCTAAATTCATAGTGTTGGGACGCCAAGACATCAAAACAGATATTATAATACATGCTTACAGGGGTTAATTAGAAGGCTTCTCTTCAACAGAGTCCCCCCAATCCTTATAATGAAATGGGGAAGCTCAGGCTACTTGTTTATGCTTACATAGTAAGACTGTCAGCTTGGGTTGTCAGAGGGTTGCTTACTATTTCAATTGCCAAAGTTCAATTGCCCAGAGAACTAAGGATTAGTATTGTGGCTCATGACCCTCCATCTGTGGGTTCCCTCACTGATTATCAGTTCATATCAATTCCCCAACTGGACAATTCGTTCTTAGAAGTGGATGCTTACTAAAGTAAATAAGAGCAAATGGCACAAGGCATTCCCTAAAACCAGGGATATGCCTTCTGTACTGATAGAGAGTTCAAGAGAAAGAAGACCCACACTTAGAGAGCTCTTAGCAAAAGGCTAATTCATTATTCCTGGGTGAGAAAAGTCCTCTTCCCTTTCTGTGAGGTCCTCAAGAAGTCCCCCTTAAGTATGGAGTAACTTTCTGGTAAACACTTTGTAAAACCCTAGCACACACTTTTGATTATGTAACTCAAAGAGGTACTCTTTATAGCCCTCCCTTTCTCCTCTTTCTCTTTTTCTCTCCCTTCTATTCTCTTTCTTTTTTTTCCTTTGTCCCCTCCTCCCTTTCTTCTTTCTTTCTTTCCTTGCTTCCTTTCTCCTTATTCTCTTCTTTCCCTCCTTTCTTCAATTCTTCTTTCCTTCCTTCCTTCTCTTTCTTCCTCTTTCTTTTCCTCTCTCCCATCTTCTTTCCTTCTCTTTCTTGCTCCCTTCCTTCCTAATTTCCTTTTTTTCCCTTCCTTTCTCCTCTTCCTTCTTCTTTTCTTCCTTCTCCTCCCTTCATGTCTTCTTTCTTTCCTTCTCCTCTTCCTTCCTTTCTCTCTCCTTCCTCTTTCTCTTCCTCTCTCCCTTCCCTATTCCTTCCTTTTTTCTTTTTCTCCTTTCTTTTTTCCTTTATTCCCTCCTTCCTTCATTACTTCTTTATTTCCTTCCTTCCCTCCCTCCCACCTTTCTTTCTTCCTTTCATCTTCTCCCCCTCCCTTTACTTCTCTTTCTCCCTCCCTTTCTTTCTCCTCTCCTTTTCTTCTCTCTTTTCTCCACTCTCTTCTTCTTTCCTTCTGCTATAAGAAGAATCAAGAGAAATAAACTCTGAGTCTTTGAGCTCCTTCAGGACTCATTCGGTGTTTTCCTCTGCTTGAACATCAAGAGAAAGTGGATTTATTTAGCTGCCTACTCCCAGCAGCAATGGAAGCTAAATGAAGGCTAAAAGGCTCTGACCAGGAAAATATGCTCTTGCTTTGATGACTCTGAGGGCCCTGCCTACCTGCTTCTGCTTCTGTTTTTGATCCTGAGCACAGAATGGAAATCAGTGATCCTGAAAAATGGATTTTTTATTTCCTGTGTTCAGAGAAGAAAGCAGCAGGCACATGTTTTCCAATCCATGCACTGGAAGCTGCTATTGCTTCTGGGGAACTGGGAGGAGATATCTTATGAACTGCTCAGACGGTGAAATTGTGAAATGAATGTGAAATGTCTGTTGATCAAATCCTACAAAACAGTTTATTCAATGAAGAGTGTAATGGGTTGCTATCTTTCAGCTGTGGATTTATGAGTCTTTTTTGTTTAAACATTTACTGTTTTAGAAGAAATAAACCACTGTCCTCTTGTTGATACACATTTTACTCAATGAACATTTTTTTTCTAGACCTTATGGCTCACTTTTTTAGGGAGGCCCCAGACATAAGCCACATCCCCCCAGAGGCCATGGAAATGTCCCCCTTTTTTTTAATAATTATAACTTTTTATTGACAGAACCCATGCCAGGGTAATTTTTTACAGCATTATCCCTCACACTCACTTCTGTTCCGATTTTTCCCCTCCCTCCCTCCACCCCCTCCCCCAGATGGCAAGAGTCCTTTACATGTTGAATGGGTTGCAGTATATCCTAGATACAATATATGTGTGCAGAACCGAACAGTTTTCTTGTTGCACAGGGAGAATTGGTTTCAGAAGGTATAAATAACCCGGGAAGAAAAACCAAAATGCAAACAGTTTACATTCATTTCCCAGTGTTCAGAAATGTCCCTTTTTGACAAAAACTCACTTCCTTTAATTTCACCAAATAGTATGGGAGAATAAGTTGATCAGAGGACTTTGATCAAACCTCCCTGTTCCTACTATGTTTTTGTTCCATTATTTCAGTCATGACGACTCTTTGTGACCCCATTTGAGGTTTTCTGGAGCAGTTTGCCAATTCCTTCTCCATTTCATTTGACAAATGAGAAAACTGAGGCAAATAGGTTCAGTAACTTGATCAGGGTCACACAGTGTGTCTGAGACTGAATTTGAACTGATGTCCTCCTAATTCTAGGCCCTGTGAACTACCCACTGCATCATCTAGCCACAATATAATAATATAGCCACAATATAACACGACAGGGCTTCAAAGAAAGCTGAAAAATGCTACATGGATTTCTCCCTCTAAATTCCTATGACATCTGCTTCCTAAACCAGTTGAAAGGTGGTTACTACCATTTACCTTCAGTCACTAGTAATCTTTTTTTTTTTTTTTAATTAAAGCTTTTTAGTTGAAAAACACAGGCATGGATAATTTTCAGCATTCATCCTTGCAAAACCTTGTGTCTCAAATTTTTTCCCTCCCTTCTCCCCAACCCCTCTATGGCCTGTAGTCCAATTAATGTTAAAATATATATAATACTATATATTATATACATATTTTATAATATATATTATATAATTGTATATGTAAATGATTAATATATATAATCCAAAACATGTGCAATTCTTCTCTACATATTTCCACAATTATCATGCTAGTCATTGGTAATCTTTATTCTTTTAGGTTTTGCTTATTTTTCTTAATTAACAAAAATCTATTTTTGCTTCCTTTCATTTCCCCCCCCATCATGGAAAAAAGAAAAAGAAAATCCTTACAACAAATATTTCTAGACAAGCAAAACAAGTTTCCTTGGTCATGTCAAAAAAAAAAAAAAAAAGACTTATTGTGCACCTTGAGTCCATCATCACTCTCCCAAGAGGTAGGTTGCATTCTTTTGGAAAAGAAATCTGAAGACTTTCAAAGCCGTTTGTCTTTACAACATTCTTGTCATTGTAGAAATTGCTCTCTTGACTCTACTTTAGTTTATACAAGTCTTCCCACATTTCTTTAAAACCATCCATTAGTGGTCTTTCTATAGGTTTATGTCTCTTCCTCCAACTAGACCATAAATGCCATGAGGGCAAGGGCCACATCTTATACTTTTTGTGTGCCCAACTGGGCCTGAAACATTATACCACCATAGGAAGGGGTCAACAAATATTAATTGATTGAATCCAAGGACCTGGAAGTCCATGTAAATGACAGAATAAAATTGAAGGCTTTCATCCAACATTTGGAATCGGAACAACAACTGAATAGCTTGTGATCTTGAATAAGTCTATCTGTGCTTAATTCCTCCACAGTAAAAATGATACTACCTAACCTATATAACCTAATAATAATAATGTTAACATTTATATAATATTTACTATGATCCAGGCACTATGGTAAGCACTTTACAATTATCTTATTAGATTTTTACAACAACTCTGGGAGATGGGTCATATTATTATCCCCATTTCGCAGATGAAGAAACTGAGGCAAACAGCAATTAAGGGACTTGTTCAGGATCACACATCTAGACAGTGACTTGAGGTTGGATTTGAATTTGGGCATCAAGCAGTGTTAGGTGAATTCTAAGACCCTTTCCAATTTTAAAATGTTAAGATTCTCTGAGAATCAATATAGTAGTCTGAAAAGTTCCCTGGAGTTGGGCTACTAGATTCAGGTCTTCATTACATGTTACCTTCTGAGTCTCCATTATGGTAACCTGGAAGATGAGAGAGTTGGACCTTTTGACTTCTCAGACATTTCTCAACTCTAAATTCTCTTTTACCTAATATCACCAGCCAGTCATGACCAAAGAGCAAAGTCTCTAGGCTCAGGAAATGTTTGCAATATAAAAATAAATCCCAGTGATTATCAATGCTTTTAAGGCAACAAGCCCTGTCAGGGCTGAGTATTTCAGAATCACTAATTACTATGGGAGAGACAGGAATTTTGAATGTGGTAACTAACCATCAGTGCCTCCGGCCATCGGCATCCCCAGCAGAAGAGTACCAGGTGGGGCAGCCAAGAGGTTTAACTGCAAATGTCCAAACTTGACATGAGGACAGAAATTTTCCTTATGGGACGAAGATTATTAGGAAATTCTGAATCTCACCAATGTTACCAAAGGAAGGCCTGGGGATGTTGGCTAAAGCATGATGGGAGAGTCAAAGTCAAAGATGAGAATTTAGTCTTTGTTTCAAAATGGCCTGGCTTCTGCCATCCATCCATCCATCTACCTACTTACCCATTTTTTATATATTTATTTGTAAAGGGATAGAAAACGCTCATAGATTTTTGAAAACAGGAAAATAATGTGTCCACCAAAATAGTCTATATACAAATAAATCTTGATGTCATACCAATCTAAATGTATAATAGATTATATATGACCTTCCCATGTTTGTTTGTGGCCTGCAAAAACTGGGAAGGGTCTGCACTTATAAAAGAGGGGGGAAAGTCCCCTATCCTTCCCCAATAATCTCTGTCTCTGTCTCTCTTTCTTTCTTTCCCCTCCATCTCTCTCTCCCCCCTCTATCTCTCTTTCTGTCTCTTTTTTTCCTTTCTCTCTTTGTCTCTGTCTTTCTCTATATCTCTCTGTCTGTGTCACCCTGTTTCTGTCTCTGTCTGAATATCTGTCTCTCTCACTCTATTTCTTTGTCTCTCTGTATCTCTGTCTCTCTCTCTGTCTTTCTCTCTCTGTCTTTCTTTCTCTTTCTCCCTCTCTCTCCCCCCTCTATCTTTCTCTCTTTTTCTTTTCTCTCTCTCTCTCTCTGTCTCTGTCTCTGTCTCTCTCTCTCTGTCTCTCTGTCTCTCTCCCCCCTCTGTCTATCTTTCTCTCTCTCTCTTTTCTCTCTCTCTCTCTCTCTCTCCCTCTCTCTCTCTCTCTCTCTCTCTCTCTCCTCTCTCTCTCTCTCTCTCCCTCTCTCTCTCTCTCTCTCTCTCTCTCTCTCTCTCTCTCTCTCACACACACACACACACACACACACACACACACACACACACTTGTTCCTCCCCAACAACCTTCTCTTCCCCTCTCCTTCCACTGGCTCTGATGAAAAGTTGCTGATAGTGGCTTTGGGAGTTTAGCTCAAGGAACCAGGAGACAATTTCAGTTCTAGATTAATAAACCTGTTGACTATAAAAAACACACATCATGACACGTAGACAAATCCTTAATAAATCCTTATGAAACTGACTAGAAAGGAAGACTTTCGGGTCCATCCAGTGGAGGGCAGAACACACTGGATCCCCAGGGCCACTGAATTCTATGTCATACCCAAAGTTCAGATTCCCCTTCCAGCATCCTTCAGAACTGTGGAATTGCCCAACTTTTCCCAACTGTATTTCATGTTGAGATTTACAGAGCACCCTTCCCACAATAATCTGAAGAGGATGATAATATAATTATCATTATCACCTTTCCCCAAAGAGGTTAAAAAAGGCGACCAAGACAGAGTCACAGACAGAATTGCAGTGACCATGCAGTTCAACCACCTCTCATAAATCAGAGCTGGGATTCTGACTTTGGCTGGGCTCTGCTTTGAGTACTTTTTTGTATTATTATTTTTTTTAAGTTCACAGACCAAAAATGAAAAAAAAAAAGTTCACAGATCCCAGGTTAAGAATCCATCTACAACACCATGTTAGTCCCAAATTATCTAACCTCTACCTAAGTGCTTTCCCTACCTCACAAAACAGCTTTTGCCATTTAGTCTTCTGTTGTTGTTAGGAAATTCTTCCTTATATTTACCTGCCTCTTTCTATCTTCTAATTCTCTTCTGTGCAATTATGCAAACAAGTTTACTGTCTCTAAGGGACAGTTTTTCCAGATATTTTAAGATGGTAACCATGTTGTTGATTAGTTTGCTTTTTTTCCAGTCTTGTTTGACCCAATGACTCTGTTTAGGGTTTTCCTGGCAAAGCTATGGAAGGGGTTTGCCATTTCCTTCTCCAGCTCATTTAACAGATAAGGAAACTGAGGCAAACAGTCTTAAGTGACTTGCTTGGGGATAGTGCAGCTAGAGAGTGTCTGAGGCCAGATTTGAATTCAGATTTTCCTGCCTGCAGTCCTGGTGCTCTATTTGCCTAGCTGCCCCATGTAGATTAGTTTCAGACGGTTTGGAGTTTGGAGTCCCTAACCAGAGGCAGGACCTGAATCCGGGTCTCTATGGGTCGGAAGCCAACTCTCTCTATGACATTTTACCCCACTGCCTCTTATACCAGAGAGATGCCCAATTCATAGGAACTTGCAGATTCTGCAGTGAGCTTGTAGGATGGGAGAGAGAGGTAAATTCCGGACCCTCAACCCATTTAGTTCAGCTAACAGTGAGAAAAGGTCTTCCCATCCCACTTCCGATCTGCATTGCAAGTTTTCATAGAAATATTGTCACCCAGACCTTTGAGTTGCTTTCTTTTTAAGGCATCTGTGTTTCTACTTGCAAAACTGAGTCACTCTTTGGCCGGGGAGGAATAAAGAGTGTCTTGTTAGAACTGGTGCACAGGAAGCTAAGGGGGAACTAAGTAGAGGGCTTGTCAGAGCTGCATGCACAAGTCAGATTTATAAAGCTTTTTCTGGCTGGGAAATGGTGCTTCGGGGCAGACAGAGGAGCTGTTGGGAACCCAAAGGAGGTCGGGGATGGAGAACAATGCCTTCTGGGTACCGGGCTTTGCCCAGGGCAGCAGGAGCCAGCACCAAAGGATGTGGTTTTAAACTCCACTAGGAAGAATTCAGTTTAGGTATGTGGAATAAATTGTGCAAAAGGCATATGCCCCGTGGTATCCTTGCAGGGGCAGCTGGGATGTTCTTAAAAGGTCTTGGAGCTCATGCTGCAATAGGATTAGGGGGAAAGGACTTAGGGCTGAGAGTCATGAGATAATCATGTTACTAGGAGTTAGAAAGGGCCTCAGCTACTTGCTAATCCAACCAATGCACAAAAAGGAATCCTCACTGTACCCATCACCAGGTAAACCACATGCAAACAAGTGTTCGGTCTCTTCACACCTCCTAGGAGGAAGTACCCATCACCTTTGCAAGTACATTCCACTTCCTAACTGATAGGATGTTTTTTTTTTTTTTCCAGACAATAAGTTAAAATATACTTTTGTTTTTGACTCATTTGTTGCCCCTGATTTTACCCTCTGAGTTCAACTCTCCAAGACCCTGTGTGGAGTTTCTTTAGCAAAGATACTAGACTTTGCCATTTCCTTCTCCAGCTCATTTTATAGATGGAGAAACTGAGGCAAATAGGGTTACTGTGCCTTGCTCAAGCACTTAAGACAGTAAGAGTCCAAGGCCAGATTTGAACTCAGGAAGATGAGCTTCCTGACTCCAGGCCCCAGTTCTCTATCCACTGTGCCACTGAGTTGTCCCCTGAGTGCAAATAAAAAGAAGGAAAAAAGAAGTTCACAGAAGATAAAATGAATAATTTTGATTATATGAAATTAAAAAGATTTTGCACAAAATAAAATCTAGTAAAGTTAAGATTAAAAAAAAGAAACAATTACCTGAGGGGGGAAAATCTTTGTTCTCATTTCCAAAATATGGAAGGAACTTATTAAAATTTACTAGAGAGTCATTTTTTCATGAACTGATGCTAAGTGAAATGAGCAGAA
The DNA here is from genome assembly GCF_016432865.1 of Antechinus flavipes. Classification (NCBI taxonomy): domain Eukaryota; kingdom Metazoa; phylum Chordata; class Mammalia; order Dasyuromorphia; family Dasyuridae; genus Antechinus; species Antechinus flavipes. Next base: position 53,120,834 of record NC_067399.1, on the reverse strand, counting down.
CCAGGAGATAATTGTATATGGCAACAACAAGAGTATATGACGATCAATTTTGATGGATGTGGTTCTTTTGAACAATGAGATGATTCAGATCAGTTCAAAGATCTTGTGATGAACAGAGCCATCTATACCAGAGAGAGGACTATGGGGACTGAGTGTGAATCATAACTAGCATTTTCATTCTTTTTGTCATTGTTTCCTTGCATTTTATTTTCTTTCTCATTTTTTCCTGTGTGATTTGATTTTTCTTGTGCAGCATGATATTTGTGGAAATATGTATGCTTATATTGGATTTAACATGTATTTCTACCATGTTTAACATATATTGGATTGTTTGCTATATAAGGGAGAGGGTGAGGAAAGGAGGGAAAATTGGAGCACAGTTTTTTTTTTTTTTTCCAAAGCTTAGTGTTGAAAAATTATCCATGCATATGTTATGAAAATAAAACACTTTGGGGCAACTGGATGGCGCAGTGGGTAGAACATCAGCCTTGAAGTCAGGAGGATGTGAGTTCAAATCTGGTCTCAGACACTTAACACTTCCTGACTGTGTAACCCTGGGCAAGTCACTTAACCCCAATGCCTCAGCAAAACAAACAAACAAAAAAGCTTTAATGAAAAAAGACCATCAATAAAGAATATAAACAGGCAGTTCTCAGGCAGGTAAGAAAACTAGGTGATCTATAGCTGTATGAAAAGATGCTCCAAAATACCACTAATTAGAAAAGTGAAGAAAAATCCTTCATTTCCTTGAACACTCATCAATGGGGTAAAGATAACAAAAAAAGGCCGGGGGAGGGGGGGAGGAGAATAGAAAATGTTGGAGGAACTGTAGCGAAATAGACACATTAATGTACTACTATTGGTGGACCCATGGATAGGCACAATCATTCTGGAAAGCAATTTGGAATTCTGCACAAAAAGTTACCAATCAATAAATGCCCTTTGACCCAGCTATACCACTGCTAGATCCATAATCAAAAGACATCTAAGAAAGATAAATAGGTCCTTTATGTATCAAAAATAGTAGCTCTTTTGTTAGCATCAAAAAACTGGAAGTGGAGGGGGAAGCCTATCAGTTGGGGATGTTGAAATAAATTGTGGCATATGAATGTGATCAAATATGAGGAAAAAATGATTTCAAAAAGATTTATATGAACTGATACAGAGCAAGATGAGAAGAACCAAGAGAACAATTTATTCTCTATATTATAAAAATGAACAATTTTGAGGACTTTTATAAACTTGGAAAGAATGAAATTAATAGAACCTGAAGAATAATTTTTCTAATAAAACAATAGCATAAAACAAGCAACTCTGAAAGTTATAAGAACTGTGATTAATAATGTGATGAGCTATGATTCCACATGACCCATGATGAAACATGCTATCGATGAGGAGGTGATGCCTTTGGGAAATGGAATGAGACATAGCTGGTGCCATAGTGCACTATTTTCATGAATTCAAATCAGACTTTAGACACTAATTGTGCGACCTTGGGCAAGTCACGTCATCCTGTTTGCCTCGATTTCCTCATCTGTAAATTGAGCTGGAGAAGGAAATGGCAAAGCACTTCAGTCTCTTTGCTAAGAAAGCTCCAAATGGGGTCATGAAAAGTCAGACATGACTAAAGTGACTGAACAATAGCAAATTGAGGAGATTTTTTTGGTTCATATGTGTTTATTACAAGGAATTTGTTTTTCTTTTCTTTTTCAATGTGATGGGGAAATGAAGGGGAAAATAAATTTCTATTAATTTTTTAAAATAGAAAAGTGGGAATAGTATGGATGTGAAATGTTGACTTTCAAATAAGATTATTATATTTTTAGTTTTACTTACATGTTCTACTTTGTTTCGAAGAGACCACTCTTGAAGTAGAAATTATCTCTCATTCTATATAATATAAAAAATAAAACACAGTAATAAAACTTTTTAAAAGATTACCTCACTCATAAATCTTCTCTCTTTTTCACCTAGTAGTCCTTTAGATATTTGAAGGCAGCTCTCATGTGTAATCATTAATCAATAAAGATTTATTAAATAACTAATAAGTGCCAGGTACATGTGCTAAATATTCTTTCAACCTTCTTTTTTCCAAGTTAAATGGACCCATTTTCTTCAACAGATCCACATGAGACATGATCTCAAGGCTCTTCAATATTCTGGCTGTTCCCCTTGTACACTCTCAAGTTTAACAATGTTTTTCATATTCCAGATGAAATCTGATATGCACAGAGTACTGTGGGACTATCACTTTATTCTCCTACAGGCTACCCTTCTTGATGTACTCCAAGGTCACATTAGTTGTTTTAGTTGCCATATCACACAGCAGGCTCATTCTGAATTTGCAGTCCATTAACACCCTCAGATTATTTTTTTCAAATCAGTTATTATGTAACCACGCTTCTTACTCTCCTCCAACTTGTAATGTTGACTTTTTGTACCCAAGTATAAGACTTTACATTTATCTCTATTAAACTTCATCTTATTATAGTTAGCCCAGGGCTCTATCCTGGCAAGATTCTTTTGGATCTTCTACTATTAGCTATAATATTTAACCTTCCTAGTTTGCATCATCTGCATATGCTATGAGCATGCCATCTGTGCCTTATCCATATCATTGGTACAAAGGTTAAATAACACTGGGTCAAGCACAGTTCCCTGGTATACTTTTCTGGAGACCTCCTGCCATGTTGACATTGAACCATTAACAACAAATTATTGAGAACCATCATCCACCTGGTACTAACCATATTAGTATTAGGTACTAACCATATAGTCATCTCTCTTCATCTTCTCTATTAAAATAATGAGGTACTTTATTTAAGGTTCTGCTAAAATCTGGGTAAATGCTATCCACAAAAGTCTTCTCATCTCCTAGTTTAATAATCTCATACAAAAAGTTTATCATCACTCCTTCCCTTTCCCTTGCCGGCTATCTCTTTAATGATTTGATCTAGGTTTTCCCCAGGGATCTATAGTTTTATATTCTCTGTTCTCTTTCTTTTTTTGGAAATCAGGACCCTATTTTTTCAATGTCAAATTTGTGGTCCTTTTCCTATTTCCTGTGATTTTTCAAATATTTCTGATAATCATATATATCAGTTTTTCAAAAAATGTGCTCTTACTTCTGACTCATGGTTGTATTTCTGAGAAATCTGGACAGTCTACCAGTGTCATGCCAGGAAACTCAAAGCTTCCATTTGTCTTAGGAAGAATCTGAAGATCATCTGGCAAGACAAAGTATGGGACACTGAGGTCCTTTCTCTAATTAAGCTTCAAGGATTCAAACTCTACTGCAAAAAGTGAAATTCCAGTGGGCTGGTCACATTGTTCAATCCATATTTTATGAAGAGTTCACATAAGGCAAGAGCTCATACAGAGGTCAGAAGTGATACAAATACCCTCTCAAGTTCTCTCTGAAGAACATTAGTACTGATTGTGAGACATGGGGACATAGGACCAGCCAGGACAACATGTCCACATCAAAGAAAGCATGATCTTCCATGAGCAAAGTAGAATGGCAGTAGCCCAAAAGAAATGTGAGATGTTCAAATTTAGAGCCATCTTCACTCCAAATGTTCAAGTGCCCACTCTGCGGCAGAGCCTCCTGAACTTTATATTGGTCTGATCAGCCATAGTCAGACACACTATCCCTTGACCCCAACATCATGGTGCCATTTTGGTCCTTTTCAAGAATGAAGACCAAGAACCAACCAACCAGCTTCTCTTGAGAATTGTCTTGGCCATCAAATCACTGTCATTGCTGATTTAAACTCATTAAAATTAGATTCCACAAAAGGTGCACAGAGAGGTAAATACTAGAGAATTTGAGACAAGTGAGAGAAGAGAAAGAGAAATGAAGTAGGTCTTTATATTAGAAGCTTGAGATGCTGACCAAACCTAGGAGGGGGGAGGTAAATATTAGAAATGGGGACACTGAGGAGGAAATGCATTACAGGCATCAGGTATTGCTGATAGAAAAGTATGGGGCTGGGAGATAGAGTGGGGCTTTTGGGAGGCAGCTAGTTTGGTAGACACACAAAGTATTTGAAGGTGGGTAATAGGAAATGTCTTGAAAAATGGGGGGAAACTAGAAGCTCAAGAGATGATAGTTTATCTTGGAAACAAGAAGGAGCCACTGAAAATTTTTGAGTAAGAGAATTAAACGGTCAGATCCATGATTTAGGAACATTAATTTGGTGTTTGTGTGGAAGATGGATTGAAGTGAGAAGAAGCTAGAAACAAGGAGAGTACAGAAGAGGCAAGAGATGATGGAGGTTTGAACTGACTTTGTGAGCAGAAAAGAGAAAGATGGGTGAGATGTTGGAGTGGTGACAGAGCTAGGCTGTCAATCTCTATGGAAAGTAATGAAATCATAATTCAATTACTTAAATACTTGATTTTCCCAAGATGGGAGGAAGCAAACCCAGAAGCCTTTTCTGGTCCTCCTTAGTGCCCTCTCTCCAAAGCTTCCCCCAATGTATCCTGCTTGTATATTGTGTCTTTTCTTCCCATATTAGGATATGGGTTATTGGAGAACAGTGTCTATTTTTCTTCCTAGCACTTAGCACTTCATAAATGCTTGTTGATAGACTGACTATTTGAGACTCTGAAACACAAGAACAAGATAGAGTCTCAGACTGGCCACTTGCTCCCCTTGATCCCCCATACATAATCTCTTTCTGTGGCTCATTGTTAAGTAATGTAAAATAATCTTGTCACCAGATACTCCAGGACAACTGTCATCCCTGCCCCCAGGGGATTGAAGCTAGAGTTCTTTGTTTTAAAACCAGCAACCAGAAAGGACTCCCCATCTGCCACATGCCTGCATCCAGACCAGCTGTCTGAATTTAGTCCACTGGAGAGAAAGCGTAGGGTTGAAGAATCTTCCCTATGATTAGTACTGCAGAAGAGATGGACTGGAAAAACTGATGGATGCTTGACTATATTTATTTGTTACAAGGTAGGCTTGCAAGGAAGATGTAAGTTAGGGAGTGAACTAATAAAAAAGGAAAAAAGAAAGGGAGAAAGGGAGGGAAGACGGAAGGAAAGAAAGGAAGAGAAGGAAGGAAGGAAGGAAGAAGAAGAAATGAGCAAAGAAAGAATTCAATAAAACATTAAAAATACATAGAAGAAAACAAAAATAAGATCAGAGGGATACACAATGGAACCATTTGGTTACTACCATAATATATTCAAAATGTACTATAAAAAAGAAATTATATAACAGAAAATATGCATCATATACTGTCTTCATTTTTTTCTATGTATAGTCAAATGTCCTGATGATTATTAAGTTCACAATAGAAATGAAATTTTAGAAAACTGATGAGACTTTCTGTAAATAAATACTTACAATCCATCCCCTTCCTTCACAATGAAAGTGCCGTTCTATTGCTGGATGCCCAAAATAAGAGAAACTCCTTTTAATTAAAGATATATCCAGAATAAGTAGAAAGAAATATATTTTTAAAAAACACTTTTCCTTAGAAAATTGGGAGACCAGGATCAGTGAGATTGGTGCTGTGATTTGCCCTGATCACTTCCAAGATTCTCTCTCTCCTTCATCCTCCTCTTTTCAACTACATTTCTTCCCATACTCCAAGCAAAATAACATATTACGAGATGATTCAAACCAGTTCCAATTGTTCATTGATGAAGAGAGCCATCTACACCCAGAGAGAGGACAGTGGGAACTGAATGTGGTTCACAACATAGCATTCTTACTCTTTTTGTTGTTGTTTACTTGCATTTTATTTTGCTTCTTTTTCTTTTTTTTTTCTACTGATTTGATTGGATTTTTCTTGTGGAGCAAGATAATTGTATAAATATGTATGCATATGTTGGATTTAACGTATATTTCTATGTTTATATGTTTAACATATATTGGACTACTTGTCATCTAGGAGAGGGCTTGGGGCAAGGGGGGCGGGGGTGGAATTGAAACACAAGGATTTGCCAGGGTTAATGCTGAAGAATTGTCCATGCATATGTTTTAAAAAATAAAAAGCTTTAATAAAAAACAAAAAAAAATTTAAAAAATAACACATTACCATGGATTTAATGAAGTGGATAGGAAAATTAAACTGGTTCAATAAGGATCCTTTTCAAAATACTAGTTGATGTGTGTTTCTTGAATGGGAATCCCCTTTTAACTGTCATGGCTGTTGTTTCTTTTCTCTGTGACCAGATTTGCCAAAGATGCAGTTATAAGTCTCATAATCATAATAATAATAATAACAACACTAATCCTTGTTTGCACATATGTTCATCTTATTTAAGCCTTAAAATATCCCAGCAAAGCAGGCAAGACAGGTGTGCTTATCTACATTTTACAGATAATTACATTTAAATGATTTGCTCAAGATCTCCCAGAGAAGAGGTGGAAGTGTCAAGTCTTGATTTATGTTGAGAATGGAAGGAATGAGTCTGGAAATGAATTTGGATGACCTTATAAATCCTCTTCCTCATATTGAAGGGTGAATGGCATACCAGAGCTGGAAAGGTTCTGAAATCATCTAGTCAGGAATTCTCTAAATATGGTCTTCAGACCCCAGGATCCCCAAAGCTTCATTGGGGGATCCATGAAGTTAAAACTAGCAATATTTTATAGCAATATTATAACATTATTTTAATTAAAAAGCAAGTCACTTAACTTTTCTACCTCAATTTCCTTGATGGTAAAGGTGGGGAATAACAGCATCTACCTGCAGAGTTATTGTGAGAATTAAAAAATATAGTATTTGTGAAATGCTTAGCACAGTACCTAATCATAGTAGGTACTTAATAATGCTTTTTCCTTCTTTGCCTCCTTTCTCTCTTCCTTCCTTCTTTCCTTTTTTCTTTCCCCCTTCCCTTCCCTCCTTCTTTCGTTCCTTTCTTACTCCCTTCTTTCTTTTCTTTCTTCCTTTTTTCCTCCCTTCTTTCTTCCCTCCCTGCCTTTCTCCTTCCCTCTTTTTCTCCTTTCTTTTCTTCCTTCTTCCCTTCTTTATTTCCTTTTTTTCTCCTCCTCTCTTTTCCAACTACATTTCTGCACATATTCCAAACAAAACAATACATCACAATGGATTTAATAAAGAAGTAGATAGGAAAATTCATCTGTCTTCAATGATTAAACCAGTTGTAAAAATATTTGCAATTAAAAAAAATTATTATTATGACTGAATTTTTCTTGTTTTAGAAAATGGTTATTTTTCATAAAATGCCACTTATGTTAATGTGATGAGTATGTTATTGTTATTTTAAATGAATTAATAAAGATCTTAAAGCTTTATCCATTTTAATTTATAATATAATAAATATTGATATATAAGAGGATTGTGTTACAAAATGTTTAGGGTCTAGTTCTCTGAAGAAAAATGCAGGACACATTTTTATGTTTAATCTATATTATGAATATTTTTCATCCCTTTTTAAAATCTAGCAATCAAATAAGTCCAAAGCTATGTGATTTATATATTTTTGACATATAGAGCACTGGTCCTGAAGTTAGGAGGACCTGAGTTCAAATCTGATCTCAGACACTTAATACTTCCTAGCTATGTGACCTTGGGCAAGTCACTTAATGCCCAATTCCCTCAGCAAAAAAAGAAATATATATATATATATATATATATATATATATATATATAAATTCTTATTTAGAAAACCCAATCTTGCACATGGCATACTTTGACAACTGAATTATATACAGTAAAGTTCTGTGGCTTTCTTTTCTTACTCTGAGAAGCAAGTTGATATGATCAATGTGCATCAACTGGTGGACCTAAACAATCCGGGTATTCCATAAGAATAGCATAAGAACTTCAAGTAGTGTGTATTCTGATATTGGAAAAATTTAATTTTGTTGAGGAAGTCATGGATCAAAGTAAACAATTTTTTTTTCTTTTTAAAGCTTTTTTTTTTCAAGACATTTGCACAGATAATTTTTCAACATTGACCTCTGCATAGTCTTGTGTTTCAGATTTTCCTCTCCTTCCTCCCACCTCCTCCCTTAGATGGTAAGCAATTCAATATATGTTATACATGTTAACATATGTTAAATCCAATATGTATAAACATATTTATACAATTATCTTGCTGCACAAGAAAAATCAGATCAAAAAGGGAAAAAATGAGAAAGAAAACAAAATGCAAGCAAACGACAACAGAGAGAATGAGAATGCTATGTTGTGATTCACACTCAGTTCCCACAGTCCTCTCTCTGGATGTAAATGGCTCTCTTTGTCACAAGGTCATTGAAACTGGCATTAATCATTTTAGTGCTGGAAAGAGCCACATCCATCAGAATTGATCATCCATTGTATAATCTTGTATTTGTTGTGTACAATGATCTAGTTCTGTTCACTTACCTCGGCATCATGTCAGTCTTTCCAAGTTTTTCTAAAATTATCCTGCTGGTCATTTCTTATAGAACAATAATATTCCATAACATTTATTTACCACAATTTATTCAGCCATTCCCCTCTGATGGGCTTTTCCCATCAGTTTCCAGTTTCTTGCCACTGCAAAGAAGGCTGCCACAAACGTTTTTACACATGTGGGTCCCTTTCCCTGCTTTAAAATCTCTTTGGGATATAAGTCCAGTAGAAACACTGCTGGGTCAAAGGGTATACATAGTTTGATAATCCTTTGAGCATAGTTCCAAATTACTTTCCAAAATGGTTGGATCCATTGACAATTACACCAACAATGCATCTGTGTCCCAGTTTTCCCACATCCCCTCCAACATTTGCCATTATCTTTTCTTGTCATTTTAGCCAATCTGAGACGTGTGTATCTCAGAGTTACCTTAATTTGTATTTCTCTGATCAATAGTAATTTAGAGCACCTTTTCATATGACTAGAAATGGTTTTAATTTCTTTATCTGAAAATTATCTGTTCATATCCTTTGACCATTTATCAATTGAAGAATGGCTTGAATTCTTATAAAGTTGAGTCAATTCTCTATATATTTTGGAAATGAGGCCTTTATCAAAACCTTTGAATGTAAAAATGTTTTCCCAAATCAACAATAAAAATTTTTAACAAGCAAAAAAAGAAATAGCTAATCAACTAAACAATACATCAAGCCCTGAGTTGAATCACTTGCTGATTTCCAAAGTATAAATGCTAACATTGATCATTTAATAATAGGTTCTCTCCTGAGATCAATTGGCTTCAGCACACCCCTGGATATAATTTAGATCAATAAAAATTCTTTGGGGTTCTCAGTTTTTTGAGGCTAAAAGGTACTGAGACCAAAAAGATGAGAACTTAGTCTAAACTTCCTACTTTTTAGAGAAGAGAAATGATGTCCTTAAGAGATTTGCCCAGTCATACAGTTCATTTGTTCCCCCAAGTCTGTAATCAGTCCTTCTGAAAATCTCTTCACTCCCCACACTCACTTTTCCAAAAGAGAAGTTAGAAAAGCTCACCTTTCCCTAACTTTGAGTTTTACAAGGTATTTTGAACACATCATCCCATTTGTTCTCACAGCAACCTCTTAACAATGTTATTATAGCAATTTTATATTTTCTGGAACTGAGTCTCATGAGAGGCAGAAATTATGCTCCAAGGTCATGGAGCTGGAACCCAATCCAGGGTCTTGGTCTCCAGTTCTCTTCCATTTGTATCATGGAGTTTGACTAAGACCTTTGAACCTCATTCGTCCTCAACTGGTAAGAACTTTCTGATTTAAAGGGGTCTTTCTTTTGGAGAAAGATCCATAAAGATTTTTGTAACTCTCTTTTCTCCCTCAACAAAAGTGGATTCACCAGATTAAACTCCTAATTCAGATGTTTTTATAGAGAAGAAAAGGCAGGTAAAAGCTAAAAATGGGAAGGACGGCTGATTTAGACGAGGTGAGTGGAGAGCTGTGCTGGGAGAACCCAGCTGGCAGGGTATTTAAAGACTGAATCACAGGTATCTGAAGAAGGAGCAGATACCAAAAACGGACAAAATCTTGGCCTTTATTGATATTAAAAAAGAAAAAAAAAAGGAGACTGCCCTATCATCTATGTAAAACTTTATGAAAATAAAATGCAGGTGTCTCAAAAGTCTTAGTGTCCTCATAAGCTTCAATTTCTCTTTTTCCTTATCTCCACTTCTCAGCTTCCCTGGCTTCCTTTAAATCCCAGCTTCTAGCTTTTATAAGAAGCCTTTCCTGATCCTCCTTAATCCCAGTGCCTTTGCTCTGTTGATTACTCACAATTTATCCTGTCTATACCCTGATTGTACATAGTTGTTTGTGTGTTGTATTCCTCGCTAGCCTGTGAGTTGCTTGAGGTCAGGGACAATCCTCCGCACCCTGTACAGTGCATACATAATACATACTTTATACAATGCAATACATTTTTACTGATCATATGGTCCCAAAACATTGTAGTCTCCTAGGGGAGAGTTATAATATGTCAAAACATTTTCACCTAATGATTCATTCAGGAAAAACCAAATGAATGATAAATACCTATTTCCCAGATAATAATATGATGCTTCATACACAGATATGTATATATACGTGTGCATATGTATGAATGTGTGCATATATATGTGTGTGTGTGTGTATGTGTGCTTACAAATATGTATTTGGACATCTACATATACATCTGTGCATATACATATGTATATTGGTACAATTTGTATATTTCTACATGCATGTATATGTGTGTATGTATATATATATATTGTGTGTGTTTATATGTGCATATATATTATTGTAAGTTATTGGATAGCTTATACATATATATCACTTTAAAGTTTACAAAGTTCTGTTCAGTAAATCTGAATATTCAGTGACTTAATGGATATGCAATATTCCGTATTTCTAGTGCCCCATCTATATAGCGAAGATACGTTTTCTCAACTCTTCTCTGGGACCAATCTTGGTCATTATAAATAAAAATGTTCTGTTTCATTTTATTGTTCTTTCTAGTTCAAGTGATGGAGTCATTGAGGATATCATTTTCCTGGTTTTATTCATTTCTATGAATAGGGCTTCAGTTCCTTACCTTCCCAAGTCTCTCCAATCTATGGGGGCTTTTTGGAACTTATCATTTTAGTACCTCAATTCTTTTATGGCTTCATGTCAAGGAGCACTAGAGACTTCAATAAAGCAGAAGGAAATGAGAGGCAAAGACAGAGAAAAGGAAACGTGAAGGAAAGTCCCTTTTGGGTGTAAATAAAGCATTTGGCATAGAAGGGATCTGAGGCTTTGAAGAGTTCTATAGCTTATGAAAAAACCAGCAATATATGAAGTTGCTTTCAGAACGTGATTGTTCCAACATATTGTTCCCAGGCACTTATTTTCATAAAATTCCAAAAGAAATTTGGGAAATATAACTTTCTAGTCCCCATAATTAAGGATAGGGTATCTGACTGAAAGAAACAAGCTCTGAACCAGGAAGCTGGCAAATCTCAGGGCCAATCCCAGGCTGAAGGTCTCTTCCCTTTCTGAGAGAACATTGGAAATGGCCCAGGTGTAGGAATCCAGAAATGTCCAGAGGTGATGGAGGAAGTCCAACAGATCTGCTCTTCCACTTGAGATCCCCGGCTTTATGAAGAGCCATTCAAATAGTCCAACAGCAGAGAGACCCAGCCTGTTAAGGATTATATGCTTTGTTTGAATGAGCCCTCAGATTATCAATGCTGTGATTCCACATGTCATAGTCAACTTCCTGAGACCCCACAGAAATAAGTCATGAAAGATCCATATTTCTGAGGTCATAAGTAATAAGTATATAAGGATGTTGGGGCAATGCATTCATTGCCATTACACAAGTTTGATTCTCCTCGGCTCCTTCATGAAATCTGTGTATTCTGGTGACAGTGTGACCCAGATTTAGGAAGTGCTGCTTTGTAATTGCTGTTCTTGGATGCCAAATGTCTTTTCTAAGAACTCACTGAATTCACGGGCTAATTGTTCATGGGAAACACATCAGTGGGGGCTTGTGAGCTACACTGTTAGACGCGGTCGCCCGCAGGGCTCTCCCTAGAAGCCAAGGTAGCCGTCCTTCTGGGGACCGGCCTCCTGGTTACTAGTCAAAAGAACCATAATGATGTCATCTAAGAAAAGAATGATTAAAAAAGATGGAAGGCTACATGAAAAAACAAAAACAATGAATAGTAAATAAATTGCCTCTCTGCTGCCCTGGTACTACCATGATAGAGAGGGAAAGGAGGGAGGGCCCTCAGAACGCTAGAGGGACCCTGTGTAAGGAATTTATGGGATCATGTGAACAAGAAGGACACAGGATGGGCAGGTTTACATGAGCTGCAATACTCATCACTGGGAGAAGTATCATACCACTACAGCAGCCTGGTATAGCAGGTTCCAAAACCTGGGTTCAAATCCTGCCTCTGACATATACTGGCTGTGTGACCCCAGCTGGGCATCTCTCTCAATGCTCTTGGCCAGTAGCCTCAGGACCCCTCTATACTCTCTAAAATTATTAGAAGATTGAGGCAGCTCAAGGGAAGAGGTGGGAGAAAGGGAAGGAGAAAAATTTGGAACACAAGGTTTTGCAAATGTGAATGTTGAAAACTATCTTTACATATATTTTGAAAATAAAAAGCTATTATTTTTAAAAGCTATTTACCATGTCAGAAATTAAATCATATATATTATTATAAAAATATTATATAAATATATATATACAAAATATTATAAAAATATTATATATAAAAATAGTTTTGACTTTCCAGAATTCCTGAAAGGATTTCAGTCCTCACTTTGAGAACTTCTGCTCTAGGGCACTTGTGTACTGAGACGTGCTGATCAACATTGGCAGAGGGAGTTTTCTCACCTGGGAGTCCCTATATCAATAAAATTAGAGATCTAGTCTGGATCCTTGTTGCTAATTATCTTCCAAATTAAGCTAATATGATTACTTGTATTTCTGAACAGTTCAGAAATTACCTGAGGACTAAAATAGGAAGGAGAGTCCTGAACCTTTTTGGAGATCAGGAGAAGATAACCAGGGATTGAAAACAAAATAATAATAATAATATTATATGTTTTAAAATTAGAATGGTTGGTTCACATTAAGATAGTAGAGATAGTGTCTAATGAATGTGCCTATAATGCAAATTTTTTCCTGAAGTGTTGTTTAAAAGGTTGAGATAGGATTCTTATAGTCAGACTCAGTCCAGTCAGTCTTGGCTAGTTTCCTAATACTTGTCTCCAACTGGCTTTATGGTTTCAATCCTGACGTTTCCAAAACAAACCTCAATCTTTCAATATTCATTTGGCCACATTTCAGCTCAGGTAAGGAACTTCAAACCTATTACTGTCGATCAAGGAAAGGCAAGGAGCCAAAGTGGAAAACAGGTAAAAATTGAGAATACTCAATTTATTGAATTACAGTATCCTGACTCTGCTACTACTGTATGATTTCAAACAAATTATATAATCTCTGGGTCCGTTTCTCCATCTGAGTTACTCCTTGAATTTACACATGGATACAATTTGCCCAATTCAAGGTAATTTGTGGCTGTGTACTTCTAAGACTATGTAGGTCGTGAGCCCCCACTGGTGAACTCTTTAATAATTAGCCATTGAATAAAATTAGCTTAAAATATAAAAATAAGAAGAAAACATTTCCCCACAAACATGTATTATACTCTCGTGTGATAAACTCATGATGTCCCTCTTGGATCACTGCTTTATTCATTGGGTTCTCAGTTTCACTCCCTATTCTCAGCATTTCAACTCCCATCATCAGCTGCAGCTGCATTTCTTCCCAACTCATAAAGATTACATAAAGAACAATCTTCTGCCTTCACTGCTTGGCTTACTCCCTTCCCTGCTGTGTGCTATCTCCTACAATGACCAATACAAGGAGGGAAGAGAAAAAAGGGCTTTTTTGCTCCATTTTTCAGGAGTTGAGTTGTTTCTCAATTGGCTCCCATCTATCTCTTGCTTCGGGACCTTATTTATTAAAGGATTATTAAGAACTTGTAGTACTCAGTAATTAGTGTTCCTATAATTTGATCAGTTTTGGTCTGTGAAATCCTTCATACTTTGTAAAGGAGAAACAAAGTATAAGATCTCTTTTATACTTCATTTTAAACCTCAACCCCTTGTTGCCTGTTACCTGACTCTTATCTTCCATTTCATCATCATCTAAACTGAATGGAAATCAATTGATAAAAGTTGTTTGGATCAATTCCATATATATATACATATATATATATATATAGATAGATATATATATATATATATATATATATATATATATACATAAATGATCCCATGAAAATTAGCCATCCAAATAGCCTCAAAGAAAGCAAGTGTAACAAAAAGTGTGGAAAGGGATTTTGGAATCTGAAATTCCATCTAGGTTGAATCCAGGCTCATACAACTTCTTGTTCTGGTTAATTCCCAAAATATAGAAAATCAGGGGATATGAGCTCTTGAGTAAATGATACTATGAGAGTTAGCTGTCCAATAGCCTCCAAGAAAGCAAATGGAATAAAAAGTGAGGAAAGGGATTATGGAGTTTGAAATTCCAGCTAGGTTGAATCCAAGCTCATACAACTCCAATTCATATAGGAATAGAGTTATGAGTGGCAAGTATCTTCCTCCTTCATTTCACAGAATAGGAAACTAAGGCCTAAGTAAGAGTGACTGGATAATAGCCCAAACTATAGCCTGAGAGTTATAATGAGGAATAGGAGGATGGACTGGAGGTCAGTATACATGCCCCTGTTGGCAGATCGCCAGTGAAGCTCTCCAAGGGGATGGTAGGTTTAGGGAAGGATGTTAAGGATGTCCACAATTGATCCCTTAGGTCTAGAAGTGAGTTGTCCAAAATTACCAGCACTAAGATTTAAACCCAGGTCTTCTTTCTACAAATTCAATGTTTTTAGCCTCTTTCATAAAAGAATCAAAAACATTTTTCTAGAGGGATTTCCCCCCCACACCCACCCAAAGAACAAAATGTTAGAAGCTAAAAGAGGTTACTGGCAGCATAGTAAGGGATCTCCTTGTTTCCCCATCTTGGCTGGTTTCCCAATCTTTTTTTTAATGTCTCCATCACTTCATTCCAGGTGTTACTATGGGCCTTTAATTAAAGTTATTCTGGGAGAACAGTCAGTGGGAGGTACCAGTCCAAGAAAAGGTTTTGGGCATGAACCTCTGAAGCTCCCAATTTTCCTGTCAGATTTGAGCTTCTTTTCAGGGTTGAAAAGTACCTAATAAATGGCAGGCTAATTTATAAGCCTATAATCTCTGAAGCCTGTGTTCTTTACACAAGGTTTGCATGGAGAGGGATCAAACAGCCGCAGACTAGAGCTTCAAATACAGGACAGCCAGAGCGTAGGGCTGCCTTCTGTGGTGCTCCTTAAATTATAGGATGCACAAAGACCAGGGTGTCATTAACTCTTGCTTAAAGAGTTCCTTCCTCTATTCCCCTGCCCATGCCCTTCAAATTCCTTCCCTTAGCTGGGTGGGAACGTGTGGGTGGTGGTGCCGGGAGTTCTAAGCAGATAAACACAGTTTAAGGAAATGGGGTGCAATGATGGTGGGGGGCACAGGGTCTCCAATCTTCACATCACCAAGACTTCCAGAAAAGAATGTGTCTGTAGAGTTGAACAGACTTTTACATTTTATGCCAGGGAACTGGAGAAACTGAGGCACAAAATTCATGGGATTGGGAACTGCTGTGGTGTGGGAAGGGTGAAGGCAGGGGAACCCCAGCAATGAGCACAGTAGTTGGCAATCCCCTCACTCTTTCATTCCTGCCATTCATATCTCTGGACTAGGGGGTCTACTTAACATTTGCCTATTTGGACAGGATCTGTTTTAGACTATTTGTGTCAGTTGTTGGGTATTAATTGTGATTTTGTAAGCTCCTTAAGGGCAGGGACACGCATTTTCTTTTTATCCTACACTTAGTAGGCATTTTATATTTTTTTTTAATTGAGATGCTGCCTAAGCGATCAAAAGGAATTATTTTTAGCTGGCTTTCAGAAGCACTCGAAAGGGGGCCTCCTTATAACTGGAGTTCTCTTCTTCAAAGGCTAACTAACCCCAGTATCACTTTCCTGATGAAGAATCCACCAGTTTGACTCAAGGTAGATTTGTAGGAAATTTTCAAGAGAGGGAGGTCACTGATGTTGGACCCTCTTCTGCTCCTTTGCAGCTCAGTGAAAGTAGCAGACTTGGAGAAGAAAGACCAGAAACGTTCCGTTGTCTCCTCCCCCAGAAAAGGAAAAAACACAAGAGTAAAGAAAAGAGATGGCCGGGTACAGAGGCATTAGAAATGTAATCAGGCTTCTTGGCTATTTTTTATGTTAAAAACAAAACAGAAATAAAACCAACCACATAAAACAGACTGGTTAACAAGAGACTTTAAAAAAAAATAGAAACAAACATGTTTTTTCAAAGTAGAAAATTAAGTTATTGTTGGCTGCTAGCTAATGCCAACCTTAAGGAAAGTTAAAGCAGACAAGAATGCAGATATATTTAAGCAGCACTTAGGAAAATCACAGCTAACAGGTCTACTCTTTAAAAATAAAGAGTCCTAAGGCATCTTTAAATTAGCAAAACATTAATATGTGACAAGCAAAATGCATAACAGCTATGTTTAGAATAGTTTTTTTCTTTCACTTTAAAAAATCAGCAACCATAAAACAAGTCCCTAAGATACTTGTTAAGAAATTTTACTTATCAGGTAATCCTTGTCCCACTCTCCCTCTTCCCCAATATCCCTCTTCTCAAAGTCAAATTTGCAGAACCAAGGAAAGAAAGATTAGAGAGTTTTTTCAAGAGCTGTAGGGACTTCCTGGGTGATGACCAGTTCAGAAAGGAGCTTCTCATGGGGAACACCATGAGAGAGCTGTCTGGACTATTGTCTTCTGATTGCCTTTCTCCCCATTAAGGCATGAGGACATTGTGGGTCAGGGAGTGAGGGGCCTTAAATAAAGAGATCTTTTCCAAAACACCAGGGTAGTTTGAAGTCCCCTTTTCATAAGGGACCCAAATTCATAACTGGGAAGTAAACAGTCTAAAACACTAAGTCCACTTTGGGAATTCACTGCCTTCTAAGGAACAAGGTGACTAAATTTGGAGAGAAAAACTAACCCATTGGTGAAGGACTACAAAGATGATGGTGCAAAGGCATAATTCAATGAGCAGAGAATTTTACAGAATTATGACCAACTCTATGTAGCTATTCATCACCACTAATCATTAAAAATTTGAAAGAGCTTACCCAAGGTCCAATGACAGAGAATGGATCTTTTATAGAATTATTTCCAACCCTACGTGGCCATTCATTACTACTAATGATTAAAAATTGGAGGGGGCATAGAGTAAGCTGGAAACCCCAGGCTTCAGGTATTTTTAGCGATGGGATCTGAGACATCATTTTTTTGCTGTAGGTCTCTAAATTCCCTTGTGTGTCTAGTGCATTACTTTAGATAATTGGTAAACATCTTGTAATACATGAAACTATATGAACCTTTTGAAGACATTTAAACACAGTTCCTAGTGGCAGATGATAGGTTTGGTACCTAGAGCACACAAGTGACACACTTATCCAAATCTAGTGTTTCTACTCCCTTCTCCTTCCTCCACTGTTGCCTGTTGATAGATGAATTAGAATCACATTAACAATTCATTCAGGAAAAACCAAATGAATATTTTAAATGCTGCCCAATACAGCTACTTCAAAGCCTGCAAAGCCATGTTTCAGGAAGTAGAAATCCTAGACAGAATCTTCTTAATGAGTGAAGGGAAGTGTGGATAGATTATCAATGCTTCTCACTGGCGCATTTAAGGCACAAGGGATCAATCAGTCACACTCTAACACAAGAGAACTACAGCCAGCTTAAATTTTTACGAGGTTTCAGTGGACTGAGCCTTTTTTCTCTTTCTCCTAAGCCCTAACTGAATTTTTTTGGCCAACAGACACCCAGTTCCCATCGACAGGGGTCCAGTGCCCATCTCTTTCCTCACTGAAGAGGTCCAGGGGTGGGTTTAGCTTGGACAGGGATGCTGGTGTGGGCTGAATGGGTCTCTACACTGATGTCTCAAACTTCGCCATTACGTTCTCAGTACAGGAGCGGAGGTGCTGGAGGAAATGCTGTCAGCAAGCACGTGTGCTGTGCACCCCTACACATCCTGCTAGGAGCCCCCAGGGTGGATCCATTCACTGCATCTCTGATAACCTAGGAGAGGGAACCTCTTGGATCACACTAGCCTTTCTCCGAGATGGGAATCTTCCTCAGCTCCTTTCATGCCCAGTGAGAAAAGATGGGACAATTAAAAAGATGGCTAGATAAATAAGACAGACAATGAATAATACAGTTAGAGAAACAAGATATACATAGGTGATAGAGTAACAGAAGCTATGTATACACTGATGATAAATGGTAACAGGATTAAACAGAAAAAAGGCGATTTAAGGTTTACAAAATGACAGGAACTTAATTCATCTGATCCTAACAATTTTGGACTACAGGTTTTTATAATCCCGTTTTGCAGAGGGTATTATATAAGCTGCCCAAGGTCACAAGCGTGTCATGGAAGATTTTAATCTGGTTCCCGATTCCAGGTCTGCCTTTACCCATTGTACTAACGGTATTAGTCACCGGCAAAAAGGCTCTGCAGGGAACGTGCTAAGATAGAACTTCTCAGGTTGGGGACTTCAGCCTTTTCGCTTCTCTGACGTTTTGTAGTTCCCCAAAGCGCAGATACGAGAGCCATGAATCGGTTCTAGCCGAGCAGGTACCGTGTGTTGCTGAGGTGACCTGTGGCCTGGAAGAACCCTCCTTCCAGTATATTAGCCAAAGGGTTACGGACCCACTCTGCTGTGCACCCACCTACTCCTCTGGACAGGCTGGCTGCTCCCCTGCACGTCTCCACTCCTGGTTAGACACCCTGTCAGCCACCTGCCGCTTCCAGGCTGGTGGCCGGCTCCCCAGGAGCACACTCTCCCCCCAAGTTACCCGAGACTCCCTCACGGTGCGTTCAGACCTACACCCCCCTTTCACCTGAAGCTCTCTGGAATGATCAAGAGTCCAGAACAAATGAGACCTTCCTCAGCCCCAACGCCACTCTCCCTTACAGAATATCAGGAAGGGAGGGCAATTTAACCAGAAAACATGAGGTTTTTCATTTAGTATATTCCTAACAAGTAACCGGCATGCAGGTTCAGGAAAAGGGTCCTGTGGAGACGCCCTTAGGTGGAGGAAATGTCTGAGCGCCAGAAGACCGAAGATGGTCATGGGAAAGGGGAGGTGAGGTGGGCTCTGGAGGGAGTCCTTGTACTTCCGAGCAGCAGGAAGACTGGCGGCAGGCTCACTGGTGTGGACAGGCAGTGACCGGTTTGGGGTGGTTTGGGCTTTCAGACAAGATGGCGGCTCTCCCTGAGAAGGCTGGCTACCTTCAGGGAGGAAGGCTTTGAGCTAGGTGGGCACAACTCCCGTCAGCCCTCGCTCTTGGTTTTGGCTCTGGAGGAGCACCTCTCAGCCCTCATCAGCCAGGCCCGAAAGCCTGGGCACTTGCTGCATCCAACCAGCACTGGGCGCAGTCCTGTATGTGACACCCGCCGGGCAGGGCCAAGGCTCAGGACGTGTACCAGCGCGGGGACGGCTGCATTGGGGTCCATCGTGACCCTCAGCTGCCTGGCACCTGCGTGAAACTTGAGAATGGAGGGCCCGGGCCGTGGGCAGCGAGAGGTGGGAGGGACAGACTCTGGGCCTCTCCAGGCCTCGGAGCCCAGACCTGGACCTTCCCTTCCTCTGGCACATCCAAGATCACTCTCTATTCACTAAAACCTCCTACTTTTAGTCTGCAAATATAAGGGGGAGGGTTATTACTTCATTTTTATTCTTTGGGGAGGGAAACCAGCCTAGGAGGAAACTACCTCCCGTCTCCAAGGTAAAAATAAAAATCCAGAGGTTCAGTTTGAACTAGCTCCGTTTTATGACAACTTAAAAAACCACAACCAATAACCCAACATCATAACGCAAACGAAGAGCAGAAGCAGACCGTCAGTGCGATTTAGTGCAAGCCCCCACTTAACACCAACATCATGTCAAGTCTCAGTAGTTCTGTCCACTCGTGCCCTGCAGTGTGTGGTCTTCGGAAGGTCCGCTCTCCTAAGGTACGAGGCTAGTGGAGGAGGGCTGGCAAAGGAGAGCTGCTTGAACTGAGTCTGGGTCAGTCCCATCTAGAGGTATATGGGTACAGTTGGCAGCATCGAAAAAATATTCTCATTTATAAAAAGAAATCGTATCGTTGGCATCTACTAAACTGAACCTTAAGTTAAAAATAAAATAAAATGAAGGAAAGCAAAAAAATAACACCTATTTTCAGGCCCAGGTCTGGTCTGAATGCCTAATTCAACAATTGTTTTCTGCCCCTCTGGGGCTCCGGAGGAGGTAGCCAGGAGACGTTGGTTTGTACCGTGGGTTTCTTTCAGAGCACCCTCAGCTGCCGGCCTTGAGCAGAGGAAGGGAGCGTGCCGGCAGGCCGCCCCGGCGGGAGGAGGGGAGGCAGGGCCGGGCGCACGCCTGCTTGTTGGAAGGTGGGTCGGGGCGACCTCAGGACTCCTGCGGAACCACCTCCATGAGCTTCTGGCACAGGACTGTCGTGCAGACTGGGGAGAGGGAAAACCGCGTTAGTGGGAGGAGGTGGGGGCCGCCCTCGGCGGGCGTCTGACCCCAAGGGAAAGCCGGCCTGGGAGAGGGCCCGCCCTTCTAGGGGAGCGCCCAGGCTGGCCCCCGGGGAGCACCCGGGCACCTAACGACTCTGAAACGATCGGGTCACACTCCTCTGGCGCAGATGGAAGGGCCGGGGCGCGAGGCGAGAACCCGGGGACCCCGAGGGCAGGTACTGCGCCAGCACTTGCTGCCTCCCCTGTACCATTCTACATCTGAGGAAACTGAGGCACCGGCCCCAGGCCACGTGGCTACCCAGTGTCTGAGGCTGAGCGAGGTCCGCAGGGGGCCCAGTTACTCACAGATGCCTTGGAGCAGCCACTTTGGCTTGTTTTGCCACCAGACGCCAATGAAGTAAATCGGAATTCCCGTGAGGATGATGACAAAGCCAATTGCACACTCCACTGGAGTCTTCCAGAAAGAGACAGCAATCAGGAACAGGCAGGCCAGGATGAAAAAGATGGGCAGGCTGAGGTTCACCTGGGGAGAGAGGACAGAGTCTGAGTGCCCGGGCAGGCCGCCCAGCAGGAAGGACCCCCACTCACGTACCCGCCGCATGCGCGCTCAGGCCGCCCAGCAGGAAGGACCCCCACTCACGTACCCACCACATGCGCGCTCAGGCCACCAGCAGGAAGGACCCCCACCCACGTACCCGCCGCATGCGCGCTCAGGCCGCCCAGCAGGAAGGACCCCCACCCACGTACCTGCCGCATGCGCGCCCAGGCCAGCCTGTAAGAGCCCCCCCCAATACCTGCCACACAAGTGTCATCCCTCCTCCACACCCGCCCCACACCCGCCGCACTGAGTGCTCAGGCCGGCCCCCCAACATTAAGGGCCTGAGCTGAGCCATTTGCCCTTAGCGTCTCTGTGGCCCCAACACCCCAGGAGGTAAGGGCTGGTAGGCACTATTACACAGACAGACCAACTGCCGGAGGCCAGACCTGAGCACAGGCTTTCCTGACTCCAGGTCCAGGGTTGTAGACCCTGAGCCCCCGGACAGCAGGTCCAGGGTTCCAGGCCCTGAGCCCCCAGACTGGCAGAAGGGAGAGGAGCTCCAAATGAGCCATGGGCCAGGGGAACACTCCTTCCTCAGGCAGAGTCTGTGGGAGCAGCTGGACGTGACCTAGACACTGTTCTCGGGGGGCCGAGGGAGCCCCCAGAAAGCAGCCCCCTTTCCAGGTTCAGGACGGGCCAGACGTGAGTCCTGCAGAACAGCAGACTTCACAGCCTCACACACTGCAGAGCTGCCCAGACTACCCGGCGGGACTCTTGTGGGGAAGCTGAGGGGGAGAGTCCAGGTCCCGCACCCAGCCATCCGCAAGCAAAATGTGCTCCTTTTCCCCGCGTGCAACATCTGTCTGCCCTTGGGGCTCTCAGCCCCAAATCAAAGGCTTCCAAATAAGAGACCGGCCTCGCTCCCTGATCCTCCCTCCCCACTTCCTCTGGGTTCATCTCCAGGCTCCATCAGCTGGGGCGGACTGGGCTAGTCCAAGGTGAGCTCCCACAGCCTGGGTTCCCGTGAGCAGCCCCAGCTCTTACTGAGCCTTCACTCATCCTCACAAACTAGGAGCACGTGAGTCTTCAAGACCTCAGGAGCAGCCGGCAGGAAGAGCCTCCTCCCGGCATCCCAGGAGGCCACAAGTAACAAAAGACCAAAAGAGGGGAAACGGGGTGGGGGTCAGTGGGTGGTCAGCCTGCCACTATGGGAAAGAAAGCCAAATAATTCAACCATTGTGGAGTCCAGAGAATGACCATAAAGAGGCCTGGGGATGGGGATGACTCCAGCAGGTGGAGCCAGAATTCAAACAAGTCCATATTTGCCTCCAGTGTGGATGAAATGGATTCCTGAGCACACAATGTTTTTAGAACATGGATATCTAATTTAAACAAATAGGAACAGATGGACCCAGTGTTCAGCAGGACACCATAAAACTCAGGACTAATTCCTGCTCCCTCAGTCAGTGGGACAAGCCCCGCGCCTTGCCTGTTGTGTCCCCGAGCTGTGGGGAGCTTGCCCAGGCTCACCATATTTGGCTTCCTCTTGCTCTGCCTCCTGCCCTGGCACGGCCTGTAGACAGGCAGCCGACCCTCCAAACTGGGGCATTTTCTCTTCCCTAAACTAGGTGAGCAGCCCAGGAGTCCTCCCGAGGAAGGACATTGCCTCCTCCCTCAGCAGCCCCACCAGCAGGAATTCTCTATGAGCATAACAGAGAGATTTGGGGCAAAAGCCAGGAGTTGGAATGACCTGGTCATAACCTGGTCAAACCTGCATGAGGGCTGATGGGAAAGGACTTGACCTCTCTATAGTAACAAGGACAAAGTTGTTCCCTTAAAAGGCAGCCACGGGGAGCCACTTTTGAAGTTAACTGGGAGTCTCCCCAAACCCCAGGACGACCCTTGGGGCTGGCAGGCCTCTTCTTTGGCCAGGATTCTCAAGTCCAAGTAAAGAATTAATCCAGAAAGAGAATTAAGGGGTGAACACGAGAGAACAAAGGCTCGTCCTTTCCAAGGCTTCTGAAGAAGGGGATGGCCAGAGATAATCAGGCTATCCTCCACAACAGAACCCGGGCTCGGAGGCAGCCAGCTCCGAACTTCTTGGCTGAACTTGACAACGGGCAGGAGGAGCTCAGACTCTCACTCTGAACGTGTGGGCACCGGGGACAGGTCTCAAACTGCCCAGAGAGCTGCTTCCTGCCTGCTTCACTCCCAAAAGCCCCTCGGGGGCCCTGGGAAGGGCGTTAACTCCAGCATGTAGCCTGGCAGGACCCAGACAAGTGTCCAACCCAAACGTTCACAACTATCCAGGGGAACTAGAAAACTGCCATTTAGTGCAGGCTGATTTTCAGGAAAGCCTAGAAAGACCTTCATGAACTGATGCTGAGTGATGTGAGCAGAACCAGGAAAACATTGTATAGTAACAGCCAGATTGTGGGATGATCAAATGGGATGGACTCAGCTCTCAATAATGGGGTGATTCAAGGTAACTCCAACAGACTTGGGATGGTAAATACCAGAGGGAGAACTTGCTGACTGAATTTGTAACTGTCTATTGTTTTCACTTTATTAAATTTTTCTTTTCTGTGATTTTTCCCTTTTGATCCGATTTTTCTTGAACAACATGGAAAACAGAAATGTTTTAAAGGATTACACATTTTGAACATGTATCAGATTGCTTGATCACAGAGGTTTAGGAAGGAAGGAGAAAATTTCAGAACAAAGTTTTACAAAACAGTATGTTGACTACATGTATTTGGAATAAAATACTGTTGAAAACTATCATTTAGTCCAGATGTTACTCTACTGTGGGGACATGGTGAGGACAAATGACCCTGGCTTTAAACTTGGTAAAAGGACATTCAGTTGTAGAAAAATCAGAAACCCTGTTTGAGTTGAAGTTGGAACTACCCACCTCCACAACCTTCCCAACCCAAAAAGCCAACCAGTCCCAAGAAAGACAATTGTAGCTCTCACCTTTATGGGTCTGTTCAAGTCTGGTTTCTTAAACCGGAGCCAGATCATCCCAATGATGGCTAGGGCCACACAAAGCCAGTTGAAGAAACTGAAGAAGTTGATGACGGAGAAGATGTCATTGGAGAAAGCGTAGAGCAGGGTCATGGCGCACTGCAAGGCAAAGACAGAACAGGACTGAGCCCATAGGCTCCTGCACGTGGCCATCACTCTCCTGGCCTGTTAGACAAGAGTCCAGTTTAAAGAGACTGAGCTTAAGATGTGGGAACTGCACGTGCCCACAAGCAGCCCCCGCCTCTCCCCTCAGGCTCTTTGTCAATGAAAAGCTTGTCCCAGAAAGAACAGATCTGCCAGGGCCGTGGCAGTTGTCCAGCGAGGGGAAGCACTGGGAAGGGAAATCTCCTTTAAAATCCCACTGAGGAAAGTCTTTGCGGCCCCAGCCCCGCCGCAGCACGCCGGCTGCCTCTGCAGCATCTCCCCCTCGGATGGTGTGTTCCCTGTGTCCCCAGAACTCGTCCTCGCCTCTGGCACCCAGAGGGCACTTCCAAAGTGCTCGGGGACTGATTCTCGTCCTGTTCATGAGAAGCAATGACACAGCAGGCAGATGAGATCAGAAGGCCTGGGTTAAGTGAAATATTGCTTTGGACCCAGACTACAGGAGGGAAATCATTAATAACTGCTCCAAGCCCAGTTTTCCCATCTGTCAAACTGCAGTAACAAGGACAGGGCCCTCCCAGGACCGTTGTGTGCCCCAGTGGAGACGTAAGCCCCCTAAAGCTGCCTGAAGGGGAACCATTAGCTATTAGCCGGGGAGGGGGAAGGAGAGAGTTAGTCATTTGTGAAGGAAACTGGGTCTGGAGTCGGGACGTGAGCCCCAGTACATGGTGTGTCTCCCCGTGAGTCCTTCTCTCCCAGGAGGCTGCAGCACGGCCCACCTCCGGGGCCAGGCAGTGCCCCACGCTCAGCGTGCTCTCCCTCCTGGCTTTCCTGGCCTTCTCCCACCTCCAACTGATCCTCTCTGCGTCTGTCCGCACACGGTCGGGGACAGACCGTTCCTCTGTTACACTCAGAGCTCCTCGTGGGAGGGACTGCTTTGTTTCTAACTCCAGCCCTTAGTAAGGACTTGCCCCTTCCAATGCTAAAATCCCATCTTTTGTAGCCCCAAGCCCTGAGCTTCTTGACTGTGGGCAACCAT
Organism: Antechinus flavipes; assembly: GCF_016432865.1. Classification (NCBI taxonomy): domain Eukaryota; kingdom Metazoa; phylum Chordata; class Mammalia; order Dasyuromorphia; family Dasyuridae; genus Antechinus; species Antechinus flavipes. The sequence continues at coordinate 53,095,524 of NC_067399.1, read as the reverse complement.
TCCCTCTCTGGATTGTTCACCTATAAAATAATGGTCTGACCCAGAGCAGGAGTCCCCAAGCCAAGCCATGTGCACACCCAGGGGAACCCAGGAAATGCATCAAGAGAGGGGAAACGGAGCACTGTAAACAGATACACTGTTATTCGAATAACTAATCCCTCCCATCCCTTTCATGGGTAAGGGAAGGTTTACTGAGAGCTGGAAGGATGGCTGAAGTCTTGAGGACCTCGGGCCCCTCCCGGCTCAGGAGGTGCAGGCCGGCTGCCGTGACCCTGTGGGCAGCCTCCTCCCACCGCCCTGGCCCAAGGGCGTCCGTGGCGGCCTTACCGTGAACACTAGGGATGGCACCGGCGTCAGGTTCTTGGGGTGGATCATGGAAAGGACAGAAGGCAGATGGCCCTCCCTGGAACCTACGAAGAACAACCTGTAGACCAGAGCAGAGTCAGGAACTTGTCTATTGCCAAGGGTCTTTCTATCTTTGTTCCAGTCTGGGTACAAGACAGGACCGGGGAGAAGCTAAGAAGCCAACCCCGGCCCCTTCCCTGCTTGGAGCCCACCCCCCAGCTCCCAGCAAGGCCCACATCTGGCTCTTTCCCAGGATCATCATCTCCCAGAGCCTGGGCTCTGAGGCTTGGCAGAAATGGGAGCCTGTAGGACAGGCCAGAGGACTACCTGGAGGAGGTGAACAGGGAGCCATTGACTGATCCAAAGCACGACAGACCCACGAAGACAGGGATGATCCAGGACATGACGCCCAGGTGATAGTTTCCAAAGTCCTACAAATGCAGAATTGGCTAATGATTAGGCAGCTCTTTTCCCTGGAGACCTCCAGGGTCACAAAGCAAGGTGAGAAGAAGCACGGAGAAAGGCAAGCCAGCACCTCATTTGGGGCTTTGTGCCTGTGGATTCTCAGCATCTCCATCTGTGATTCACTTTCTTACTGAAACTCACTAAGATCTTCAAGAAAGATCTTTCTCAAATCTATTCTAGCTCTAAATCTAAAATCACAGTCCTATAGATGGAGGTCATAAACATCTATGAAAACTAGGTAAGAGCAACTCGGTGGGCATATGGGTGCTGGGCACTGCTAGTCTGGCAGAGGTACCCCAGGGCTCCTCCCGAGACCCCAGCAGCCGGTCCCAGCTCTGGCAGCAGGAGGACCGGTTCTAACCTGCTTATGAGGTGAGGATTACCAAATGCAGGCGGAAGGCCTGGACAGGGGGGCAAGTCCAGGGGGGAGGAGACGGTTGTCCAAACCCCTAATTCCTCCCCCGCTCTGGATGCTGCCGGAGTCAGAAGGGAGGAGGAAGAGGACAGCATCATAGCAACCTGGAGGGTGGAAAGCCAGACAGTCCAAAGTTCCGCCCTCCCAGGGCTGTCTGCACCACAGGGGGAGGACCCAGGAGAGCCAGAGGAAGAGAGGCCTCTGAGCTACAAAAGTGCTGCTTCTTAAGAAAAGCAAACGGATCTTCTGCCCCTGAGGATACGCTTTCCATGAGAGCTGGGAAAAGGTCCAAGCCACGTACCACGGCCACAGCTTCTGAACTCAGCATCTGCTCAGTGGACAGGGTGGTGAAGTAAGCCAGGTTTGTCAGGACGTACACTAAGGTGACCAGAGGAAGCGAAATGATGATGGCCAGTGGCAAGTTTCTGAAAGTAGAAGAGCAGTCACGTGAGCGGTGGGAGCATGGAAGTTCCAAAGGGGGTCTGCTCTCTCTCTGGTTGGCTCTGGCATCTGCCTGAGAGGAAGGGACCCCCCCCAGACATATTATGTGATACCTTAAGACAGAGCTAGGAGACATACTATCCACTTTTGTGGAAACCTTATGTATCCACATTAAATCCCTGATGGAGACAAGTGAACCAAAAAGAAAATGAACTTTTCATCTTCCCTGGCCCAGGATCTTCTCCCTAACTTCTTTACTGTGGCCACTGGGCCTGGCCTCTTACCTACAATAATGCCTCTGATAGCTCACCCTTCTCTTCCCGGAGCATCTGTCCCACATACCATGAACCACTGTGAGAAACAACTTTTTTGGTGGTTCTCTGGAAAAAGTAGCAACCTTCCTTGTCTGGTTACGGGAACTTAATGAAGTCACTGCTAATCTTCCCACGTGGGACACTCCAAATTTCCCTCGACTCTTTGGACTTGGACTCCTTGCCTGTGTTGGCCCTGGCCAACACTGCCTGTTGTATTTATATCCAAGGGCAGGCAGGATCCTCAGGAAGACTAAATGGACACATGTTCTTAGTCAGCTACTTTCAAAAGACTCCAGGACAAGCTCCTGGGGATCCTGGTCTTTTCCTTTGTCCCTTCTCTACTGATGTTTCCTAATTGTTATTCTGCTTTTGATACTCTGGCCATTCCTTTTAACTGTTGATAAGATGCTTCTTCAGGATACCTCAGTCAGATTTCAAAAGGTCTTACAGGAGCCATATCCACCCAAATCTCAGCTTCTAGAAGGACTATACCAACCCTTAGACATCACCCTGAATGCAATTCAGATCCACCTCCATTCTGTCAGGACTGGGCTTTTAGGCAGGGTCAGATCTAGGTCTGAATTGCTGAAGCAATTCCAGGATGTGTCCTTTATTCCTGGCTCCAAACGATTTGGGGCCCAGTTCTTTGAGGAGGAAATAATGGAACCCTAGGCTGCAGCCCCAGCCAACAACCCTCTCACACACTTTCTCAAAGTCCAAAAGAACAAAGGGACCTTTCACCTTTTTCCCCGAATATCTATCCACTCTCTTGAACTACACTGAAACAAAAAGGACTTTTCCATGAATACCTTATCCAGAACAAAGACCTTTTTACCTTTTTCCAAGCATAAAATATCTTATTTGAAATAACCAGTAACAGGGATTTTACCCATGTCCAACTTAGCAACTTGCCCAAAGGCATGTAGAATTTCCCTGCTCCGACCAATTCTGCAGTTTCCCTGCCTTCCACATAGACAACCTCTTACTCTAGCTGGAGTGCCCGTCTCCCCTCTGACCAGGCCCTACCCCAAGGAAAAGCCCTCACAACTGAGAGGCTGTGTGTGGATGTAACTGCCAGCTCTCCACAAATCTATAAAATGTGTCCGAGGCCTGAAGCCACTACCCCTTTGTGGGGCAGCAACAAGCGGCGTTGGCACGGTGACTCCTCCCCCCGAGGCTCCCCTGCCTGACCTCTGGCTACTTGCTAGGTTGTTTGGGAATGAGTGGATGTCAAGTTTGGGTGAGCACAAGCACTAGACCAGCCGGCTTCACTGCGTGGTATTAAGGATGATGAGTCTAAATAATATACACGTGCACATTCTAAACCTACAAAAACGGACAAGAAGAGAACCATCCTAAGGCTCCAAGAGATCTGGATACTATCCCCTCACTAGTGAGGTCCAGTCCCATTTCAGGACTGGTTTTGTTCTTCAATGACTGCCCATCCCCAGCATCTCAGCTTGGTAAAAGTCTGAAATTCAAAGTCTGTCTGGATCAAACCCTACTAGCCTGGACCCCAAGCTCTCTGTTAAATGACACTTGGGATTTGAGCTCGCCTTGGTCTCCTGCTCTCTGACCCTGAACCAGTGGGAGGGAAGTGAGGAGCAGGAAGCTTAAATGCAAGCTTCTCTCAGAGTTTCACCCGTCTTGGGGCAGTGAGGTGACATAGCAGCAGACAGAGCCACGGCCTGGGCCAGCCTCAGACACTCAACATGTACTAGCTGGGACCCTGGGGGTGGGGGTGGGGGGTGAGAAGGAAATCACATCTTTTCTCCAGCCCAAAGGTCTCGGGTTCCTAGCCCAAGGAACGGCGCTGGAAGGGCAGCGGGGGACAGGTGGGACCTGCGGGGCTGAGGTGGGAGGCTCATCTTCGTGCTGGCTGCTCAGGTCTAGCTCTCCTTCTAACTGCTGCTGAAACCAGCTGGCCTGGACAGAAAGGGGCCATGGATATTCGGGAAGGCCGGTCGTGCTCTTGCCTCGGGCACTTACTAAAGTGAGCCCCTGGGCCTCAGCTTCCTTATCTGTAAAATGCATCTACCAGGGGACCACCCTCTGAGTTAGGCTCAGACTCCAAGGGGATACGTGTAAACTGCTATAGAAGTTCCCCTTATCCCCCTGCAGGAAACCGAGAGCTGCCGAAGGGTGGGTATGCCCAGGATGGGGCCAGGCCCTGGCACGCCTGCGCGCTGAGCAGATGCGCGGAATGGTCAACAGCTCTTAACAACTGAGCGGGTAAGGGAGGAAGTGCTCATTAAAGGAGGATGAAACGAGCTGTTATGGTTCAGGCCCGGAGGCCACGAGACACAAGGGAAAGAACGTCCGAAGGGGTGTTCTGGGCTCCCAGCCTGGCACTTGGCCCACATGGCCAACCAGTCGCGGACACGAGGCCCGAGGACACGCTCCTTCCTGTGCCACCTTGCCCAAGTCCCTTAGACCCTGCAGGGAGAGGGGCTGGCTGGGGGGCCTCTCGGGCCCTTCAAGCTCTAAGGGAGCAGTCTGTTGTGGGATCCTCCCAGGGCTGTCCTCAGTATGAAAAGGCGTATAAAATCTACTGGAAAGGCTACATAAAAGGTCTAACTCAGCCTGTATTCTCAGAGCAGTCCCTCAGTCACAGGAGAAGCAGTAAAAGCAAGCCCACTGGGCCTCTTTCAATCAGTGCAAATGATGGGCCAGCGAAGATGCCAATCTGCTGCTCTCCATCAGGAAAAGACAGGTCCAACTACTTAAGAGGCCCCATGAATGGGAAAGCGGTTTTCCTTAATCCCTGGCTGCCCCCGTGCCCTCGGCCTGGCCACCTCCGCAGGCCCCAAGAAAGACCTCTGTCTTGGAGGCAGCCGCGGCCTCTTCCTTCCTTCAGCTTTTACTTTCTTCCAAGGGGGATAAGATGTCCCAGAAATCCTTAGTGAGACAGTCTTGAGCAAGCACTTGACGGGCCTTTGTGAATCTGGCATACTTGTGAACTCCGATGAGTAAAGGTGTAAACACAAGCATTGTACTAATTAGTTCTACTTAGTACCTTGTTTCAGGTTCTGGCCTAAAACATCTCCTTGTAAGATCAGATCAACTCTAGTTAGCAGTTTGTAAAGATCCCAACAACGGGCAAACGCTTATCTATTAAAAAAATGATCTCCTCACGCTAACTGCGCTCCCACCTCTTGCCCCCCAGACCCCTGGTCCCTGCAGCGCACCCGCCCCCCAGACCCCTGGTCCCTGCAGCACACCTGCCCCCAGACCCCTGGTCCCTGCAGCGCGCCCGCCCCCCAGACCCATTCTGCCTGCTCTGGCCAGTCCCGGCGCCCAGCCTTTCTCAGAGCCCCATTGAGCTCTCCTTCTCTAAGCACACACTCCCAGAAGCATCTCTGTATTTCTTCTGGACGATTTGTCTAACCTTCCCTGGCTGTGTGCGTCTGGGACTTCGAACTCCAAACGTTAGTCATAATTTCTCCATTAGACGTACCTGTAAGGGTTTATCATCTCCTCTGTGACAAAATTCAAATAATTCCTGAAATTTAAAAGATAAAAGAGTTTAAATATTTCCCCTCACTGGGGTCTTGTAAAAGCAACAATGACATCAGCAGAGCTGGGAGGGTGGGCTAGAAGTGGCTGCCAAAGACCATATCCTTGCCACTCTCTAGATCAAATGTGCTAAGGGGATGGGCTCCAGAGCCTCTAGCTGTGACTCGGGCCTCCTGAAGGGCTATTCTGGCTCCAGCTGCTCCCAATGGGAGAGCTTTCCAGGTACGGAAACCTGGGGTCCATCACTGTGCAAGGACCACCAGGGCAGAGTACAAAGGTACTCCTCATCAAACAGAAACCTCCGTGTTCTGAGGACTCTGAAGGCCATAATGACTGAAGGTAATAAGAAGCTGTGTGCTCCCCCCAGCACTTGCTGTACCCAGGAGCTACATCCTTCTATATGAAGCAAAAGAAGAGCCTCTTGTTCTTACCAGCCCCCGTAGGCAAAGAGGCCGCTGTATAAAGCCAGCACGATGTTCCCAACATCTAACTTGGTGCCTTCGAACGAAAACTGGGGGCTTAAATTGGAGACCTCGCCTGCAAAATGAAACAAAAAGGGGGCAAGGGTGATTAGCACATCCTCAGGGGTACCAGGCTCAAGGTAATGATTTGCTGATCTTAGTCGGGATATTCTGACATTCTGAGTTCTAAATACTCCCCTCCCTCCTATTGAAAAGGCAAGTGGGGGAATCTCTCTCGAGTCTCCATCACTCCTCTGACAGTGAAAGGGCCATAAGCCCCAGAGTCAGAGGCCAGAAGGTCAGCCCAAGTTTTCATTGCAGAGACCCAAGGTCACTCATGAGCGGCAGAAGAGCCACTTGACCAATGCACCGAGGTGAGGAACAAAGAGAAGACTGAATCCAGGTCCTCCTCACCTGGTTTTGTATCATTCTTACAAGAACCAAAGATTCTACATTCTACAAATGAGAAAACAGATTTCACTTTGACTTACCCATGGGCAAGAGCCATTAACTGATAATTCTTCTGGACATCTTAATTAAGGTCAGACAAACCTCACAGATCGTTGAAGTGGGTAGAACATTGTCCTGGAGTCATTGGAGTTCAAAACTATCCTTAGACACCATTTCTGTCTGCCTCAATTTCCCCATATGTAAAATAAGTGTAATAACCATACCTTCCAGGATGGTTCTAAGAATAACATGATAAAAGTAGTTGTACAGTGCTTTGCAAACATTAAATAAATACGAATAAATAAATGCTAATTTAATGACAGACCATCCCATCACATCCACTGAACTGTCTTTCCCTGTAAAAGTGTATATAGGCCTGGAGAAGGGCATAAGTGACTTCCTGCCCAGGCTGAGAAATCAGGGAAAGGTTAAGCTGGAAAGGAGAAAATACGGTTTTGGGGCGAAGGCCTGGGAGGTCAGGGACACCAGGAGGCCAAGACATTGGCCCAGTTTTCCAAAATCAATACGCAAAGACCTCCAGGCTTCCCGGTCACTGACCCGCACATGAGGGTTCTCCTCTACTTTAGCACATTTTTGTTTCCCAGTGACATCCATATCCTCCCGTGATGACTCTTTCTTGTGCTCCCCCCACAAACTGTCCGAACAACATGCTTTATACTCCAGCCATCCCCTATCCTAAGTCAGGGCCAAGACAAACAATCACCTCCAGCCTTGTGTAGGGGGCCCCAAGAACAGCATATCAAAAGTGAAGATCGGGTCTGGAAGAAACCATCCCTGCCTTATGGTGAGCAGCCCAGGGGGAGGGGATGGCACGGGGCTCTGACTAAGCGAAGCGATTTCCTGTTGTAGAACAGACCACAGGGGCCCCGACCGCGCTCTTCCTGCCATGATTCAGGACCCTCCTCCATAGCCAGCCAACAACAGCTGTGCAGTGAGGCAGATCTGGGGGTGAGTGCTTTAAGGAGACCACCTGTGGCCATCCTGGGGTGGATCCTTAGGGGGAAGAGAAAGTGGGCAGGAGACCCTCAGAACATCAAGGAAGCCCACAAGAAGCAAAATTTCCAAAACCAGAGGCCTGGAAGCAAAGGATTTAGGTTGAGTCACATTGGTTCAAAACCCATGACTTCTCATTACTCCCTACCTAGGGTTATCTTTTATGGCTGCAATTATGCCTCACACCTCAATGAGGAGGGCCAGAGAATGCCGCAGAAACAAAGCGGGGGCTCAGGACCCCAAATCCCTGCCCGTTAGCAACCACCACCACTATGACCACAGCTAGGTTTGCAAAGTGCTCCAACAACCCTGGCAGGTAGGTTCTATTGTTATCCCCATTTTACAGATGAGAAAACTGAGGCAAGCAGGTGTCTTGCCTGTCACACAGCTACTGAGTATTGGGGCTGGATTTGAACGCGGGTCTTGGTGATTGCAGGCCCAGGATTCCCACTGTAACACCCTGTTCCATGGTTACGCCATAAGCCCAGGGTAAGTAGGGGTGGGCTGCCATCCTCCAAGGGCTCAGTGCTCTCACTGAGTTTTTCAGGAACAAAGCCACCCCCTCCCCAAGTCAGGGGACACATCTCTCAGCCTTATGACAAAAACAAACTGCTCAGAGGCCAGGGAATCCCCAGCAAATACTTTTCCTCTCTCTAATCAACAAATACACTCGAGAGAAGGACGACGTCGCTGCCCGCTCTCCGGCCCAGAACCCTGCGTTGCGCTGCAACAAGTCACTTATCGGAGAAGAGGGAACTGCAGTCAAAAGCAGAGGTTTCTGAGGACCTGGAGCATGGGAGCAAGATGAAACCCGGCCTGCCGCTTCCCCTGCTGGGTGCCCCTCCCGTGCTATGTGCCCCCCCACTGCACCTCTCTGCATCCCCCACCCCTTCCATGTCGCCATCTGGTCCTGCGAGATCCGGGTGGGCTTGGCACTTCCTGGGTTTAATGTGAGAGACACGAACCTCTCTGCAGCCTGTTCTGGATGGGCCATGGCTGCAGCTAGCAGGGGAAGGCCACTGTGGGAGCCAGCTGGCTCTGCTCTGGGCTCCCCTGGACAAAGGGGTCGGCTTCCCTAAACTGGGGGTTTCCTTCACCTCACTGTGGGACAAAGAGACAAGCAAGAGATACACAGTCAACAGCCCTGGTTTTGAATTTTACTCCTTAGTAAATTCCCGGGGCCCCAGTTTCCTGCTCTATAAAAGCGGGGGATACTGTCCAGCTAGCATTTGGGTGGGGGGCAGGCGGCAGCAATGCATGCTGCTTTCTTTCAGGATCCAGTCCTCGAGAGTCTGGTGGTGCTCCAGAGGGCAGAACCAGGAATAAGGAAAACGGCCTCAAGCAATGACCAGACTTCTCTGCCAAGGCAAAGGCCTGGGCCATCACCTCCCCCAGGGGCCGATGAACAGGTTTTTCTCCCTCTTTTAATTCTTAGGAGAGAGAAGGCCATAGGAGCAGGACAAACACCCGGATTATCTTTTCTGAATCAGCTTGGCCGGGGTGGTGGGCTGCTCCCCTCGCTGGGGGTGCACCTGGTGGTGCCGGATTGTACCAGACGGCCACAGGGGTCCTTTCCAATCGGAAATGCCGGAATTACAAATAGAGAATATAAAGAAAAGAAAGGGCCACAGGATGACTCGTTTACAACAAACTATTTTCATCTCTCCCAACATGAAACCTGAGCGGGCATCCAAGATAAGCACAGGATTTCCTACAGGTAAATGCTCATACAAATGCTTCAGGCTCCGAAGGGGCGCCGAGGAAGCGAGTACCTTTCCAGCAGACTCCCCAAGTTCCTGGGGTGGTGTCCACTGCTCCAGTTTGTTTGTTTTTCTTAGAGGCTCAGAAGTTACTTGGTCTTTTGATCTGTAGCCTAAGACCCAGACTAAGGATAAGGGAAGAGTGAGGAAGGGGCAGACATCTCTCCTCATCCACCTCCTGAATGAGACAAACAGGAAGGTTCCATGGAGCACTTTCTCCTCTGGCTGTGATGCCCAGACCAAAGCCTCTCACCCCACGGGAGGCATGAGTACAACTGGGATGGACCAAAGGGCCCGGCAGGAGAGAGGCTCCACTACCTCCCAGGAAGGTTTCCTGGGAACCCCCCAAGGCAAGGCGACAGGCTCTGTCACGTGCCCACCCATGGGGCTCCTACAGCAGCTGGCAGTCGCACCCACGGCAATCTCCTTAACGAGAGTGATTCTTCCATCTGGGGCATTTCCTGACCCTGTATTGCTACAAGATCCTTCCCCCCACCTGTTGGGCCTTAGAGATACGTGCTTTAGACATCTTCATTGGCAAACAAGGCTTCCAAGCCCAGTGGGCAAGATTAGGGTATGGAGGGGCTGGGCAGACAACCACTCACTCACTCACTCGGGTCTCAAAACTGAAGGTGTGAAAGCTAGGACAAACCATAGGCTCCGAAAGGAGGGCATCCTCCAACGCAACTTTCAAGATCCCGGCCCAAAGTCCGCTAGGAAAGAGCCATCAGGTCCTAGGCCTCTTAAAGGGCACTTACATGATAACTACTGGGCAAGACACTTCTTGAGCCTGAGAAGGAGCTGCAGAAGATGCTCTCTTTCAGTCCTAAAGCTACAATTCTGATCCAATGATCTCAGTCTGAATGGGCAATAAACCACAGGGCTCAAATACAACTAAAATGCTTCCTCTGTCCTTCCTCTTCAGTCATCCTTTGGATACTCTCCTGCATACTCTACATTACGGGAGTTTAAATATAGACAGACTAGGTATGAGGAAGAGATTCTAGTAGGGAAGGAAGACCTCAGAATGTCCTCACTCACCTTTATAGATCCAGGAATCTCAAACAACACATTTTCTTTTGTTAGCTGTTAGGAAGGCTATCATGGAATGGCCTATCTAAGACAGACATCTGGAGCTTAGTTCAGGAGCCTGTTTTAGAGAGGCAATTAAATGCTAACAAGTTTGAGGAAACTGAGTCAGTCAGAGCTCCCCTTTTGATGATTATTTCAACAACTCTTCCTCCAGGAGAGAGAACGCATTCTTTAACTAGTGCCAGCCACCCACATGATTTGGGCTTTTCTTCTTCCTCCACCAACAAGACATTGCCAAGAATTCTGCTGCTGGGGAGTCTTGCCCCTCTCGAGGCTATGCTGGCTCGCCCTCTCCCTCCACAGCACTTTCTGGCTCTCTTGGCCACAGCAGAGGGAACATGTCTTGTCTGGGTGCTTGCTCTTGACAATGGGCAGAGCTCAGTTAGAGTACGTGCAACAAAACTGACTCCTATTCCCTAATTCCCAGACTATTCCAGGCTCCCAAGGCCTGGTGCCCAGTAGGGGCTGGGACTCCTTCCCTAACATGGGTGGAGGTGGGAGGAAAAGAAGGCAGAGCAGGACTAGAATAAAGCAGGAGGGGATTTTGCTGGAGTTATCTGACAAACACTAAAGTGCCAGTAAATGCTATTAAGTGAGGCACTTTGATCAGGACCAGAGGTGCAGCTTGGTCCAAGAAGCTTACCCAGGCCTGGGTAAACAGTAGTTGGCCTGCTGGATATTGCCCCCCCCCGCCCAAATCCTAAGGAAGCTTGCTATTCAGAGGGATTATAACATAAGGAGCCTTTCATAAACCATTCCATTTTGTCCCAAGTCTGCATAAAGGCAGTTAGCAGAGAGCTGGCACATCTGAGTTAGACAAAACCCACGACAGTCAGCGATGGGGGAGCTAGACAAGAACAATCTGTGGCTGAAGGTGCTTTGGTCTTGGTGTCCCCGCCATGTCCAGTGTGCAACAAGCAGGACCCATTGTTGAAGCTTGGTCAGAGGGTGCAGGGAGTTTGGGTCTCTATGTGAAACCAGAGGCCTAGGAGGGCTGGCTTCCCCTTCTGGCCCTGCCACTAGTTGGCAGTGAATCTCTCTGGGCTTTTCTATCTTTCTAAAATTTATTCTAAATCCACAAGCATTTATTGATAAGTCTCAATTATATGTGAGGAGCAATGTTAGGTTTGGGGGATGGGGTGAAGCTAAGAAGTGTGAACATACATCTATAACCATCCAAGGGAGTTCTGGCCTAAGGGAAGAGGAGGGGAGGGAGATCTTCACGCAAAGACAGCTTGATTTCTATCCAGGTTTCCATGAGGCAGAGATGAGGAGGAAATGCAACCCAAGCCAGGATAAAGGTACGGCCATAGGGTTCAAGTAGAATGCCGGTGGGCAAGACCAGAACTCGGCCAAAGCTGGAAGCAGGAAGCCCTGCTAGTCCCTCTGCAGTGCTGTCTTACAGAAAAAATCCCACATTTTGGGGATGCTCAATTCCATGACTGGCTCTCCCTCCATCAGCTCTGGCCGACTTCCTCAGTAACCGAGTTTCTCATACTGCGGGCCCAAGGAGAAATGAGGGGAGGGATGGCATGGCAGGGAGAGCCATGGTGGCTCGGGTCCTTTCCAAGACTCACAGGACAAGCTCTACTTTTGAGGGATTTAGAATAACCAGCATTTACAGAGGGCTTTGAAGTTTGCCAAATGATTTCTAGCTATCTCATTTTATCCTCCGAACAACACTGGGAAGTAGGTATTATCAGAGACTCAGAGTCGAGGGAGCCGAGGCAGACAGTGCTAAAAGCTCACAGGAAAGAAAAACTGAGGGCCCAGGGAGCTATCCACTGCCTGACCAAAAGCGCTATTACTCTTTTCCTTCTCCTGCTTATCCTGTTTTTCAAACTGGGTGGACTTCATTGTCTTTTGCACAGCACCTAGTGCAGGGGTCTCCCAGTTAGCAGCATATACCAAGTGTTCACCATTGTATTTAGAAATAGGAGATAGCTGTCCTTAAGGCTAATGAGGAGTGGGGGTGGGGTTCTGCCTGATCACCTCTGGGCCACAGCTGTCTTTGCCAGCTGTGTCGGCTCCCTCCGGGTCAGGAGCTACTTTGGCTTACAAGTGGCAATGAGCAAGCTGGGCAGTTTCCCTACAACAAGATTTTCTAAATATAAACACATTTAAGATAAAAGGGGGTTGGTTTGTTCAGAGCCAGATTTGTCTCTCCCAAGTAGCCAGAATTTTTTCTATCTACTTTACTCATTTAAAACTCCTGCCATGTATTTGCTGCTGCTCAGCTCACCCTACCTGACTGTAATTGGCACTAATGATTAGCAGGGGTTATGCTAGGGCAGCCCAATGTCAAATTCAAAGGCAGTTGGCTCCTTATGGGTCTGAGTTTTCAACTTGACCCTTTAGGCCAATTCTCAGCATTGACTTAAGAGATCATGGGTTTCCACATTTCTGGTCACTATTCTCAAGTGAGTCTCTGAACAATGACATCTGACAGATTGAGAAAATAAAGGCCTCCACCTGTCCTCAAGCTGCTGTACAAGTCTAGCCAATCCATCTGGGACACCGCTAGTAAATTTAGTAAACACCCCCCCCCCCCCACACTCCATTCAGAGGAGGCCTTTGAGTCCTAAACCTGAGATTTCTGTCAGGATGATTCTCTTCCTTTTTTCCTTTTTAAGGGCTGGTAGGTGAGCACATTGCAACTGATACAAAAGGTTCCACCCTACAGGGAGCTTGGAGATCTAGGGGTTTCCAAAGGGAAACAGGATCTCCTAATTCTGATGGCTCCTGTAGGGCCCTGCTGGGACAGTCCCATATGAAGTGATGGACCTCTTAAACAGCTGACTGTGGCTTGGGGACACTGGGCTGAGTAGACAGAAAGTCCGTGCCGCCGGAGGGTTCGGCTCCCGACTGCTCTCCACGGGGCTAAGGCAAGACAAGGGTCACACTTGTTCTGCTCTTTTATAATTGTCGGTGGCTCTTTCTAACTTTCATCACAAACCCAGACTTGTCCAGATCCGCTCTGATTCAGCATGGCCCCACCTCCCTCCGTCTCCCACTAGCGGCCCTGTGCCTGTCTCGCCGTGCCTTTGCTCCCGATGCTCTCTCCCAGTGCCTCTGACAGCCACAGGGTACTCATGAGCCAGAACACGGGGGAGGCAACAGTCCAACTTCCCATCTCTTTGATCTGATCTGGGGGCTCCACACAAGTGAGGCATGTGATCTTCTGAAGTTATTATTCCAGATGCTATATTAATGCAAAATATGGCAGATCAAAAAGGAACCAGTTAAAACACGTTTGGCCCCCATCCTGAAAACCGAGTCACAAGTCTTCCCACTGTGTGCCTGAAACAAGAAGCCATGGGACCTTCCTGCTTGGGGTCAGATTCTCACTCTCCCAGGGCATTCAGCCTTCTTTCAAAAAAGGGCAAGAAACAGTCCCACGTACACTGTATTGTCTGGCAGACAATCAATCTGCCAGCGAATCTTTTGAGAGAAAGAACAGTCTACAGCTCAGGCCTGTTTTTAGACTTCCCCCCCCCCCCCCCCTTAAAAAAGCTCCCTGCCTTCTCCCGCCAAAAAGGATTATACGGTGTGTATAATTAAATACAATAGCTTTATTAACCCAGGGTGAGCAGATGCTTTGAACTGAAATACTTCTAGTTCAAGCTTGCCATTGGCCTGGCCTGACCCTGCTCTGATGGCTCCCAGGGTCAGGCACCTAGAGCAGCTCCAGGGCCTGGCTGCTTCAGTCAGATTCAGCCTTGTGCTTATTTCTCCACACACCCCCCCCACCCCCTTATTTAAACAAGGCTGTTCAGGCGAGGGCTCACCCCATCCTAAGCCCCTGCAGAGAATCCTTCAGCAGCACTGCCCCGGCAGTAACTGCATGACCCACTTCTGTTGACAATGAAATCGTTCTTAAATCCCATGCCCAAAGACGCTCTCCTGGCCAAAGATGCAATGTGGCTTTGGATCCTAACCACTCTGGCTCCCACTGCTAATGGGACACACTGTCCCTCTAACTCGTTATTAGCACTGAGTCTTCCCTGCCCTGACACTGTTACTTCCAGGGGAGGGACCTCAGACAGAAGAGCTCCCGTTAGGAAAACTCACCGTCACTGAACACATGCCAGCCAGAGTGGACAATGATAGAGTGCAAGGCTACAGAATGCTTTGGCCTGGGGCCAATTCCTCTCCGGAGGAAGCTGATTGGGCTAAACGACACAAAGACAAGTAATACTCTGAGAAGCTGCCATCATTTCTGAAGGTATACAAGAGCTTAGCTTGAGGTCAAACAAAGCGGGCCCTCCCAGGGCAGCCTAGGGTTGCTGCTAGAAAGAACAGTGCCCTTCATTTTCACCCTAGTGCTCCCGGTAATTCACTATGGTCCGATGCTACAGTTATTTCTGAAATATCTGGGAAGAGCCAACAGTCGGGAAGGAGGCTCTATGGCAGTGCTATGAGTGGCTGTGGAACGCTCCTGTTACCTTGACATTGGTAAACTTTACGACCTTGGCCAGGTCACTTCATCTCTGGGCTTCAATTAACTCATCTGAGACCAGTTTTTTGGTCACTCTGGAATTTAGGCTTAGGTTTTCTTCCGACTATGATTATGAAATCAGTTGGGAGATGGAACTTAAGGCCTTCTTTTACTGGAAAACTTTAAAGCTTTCCTAAAACACTACCACCACCACAAATGAGATGTAAAAGCATGGGATCCCTGGTTGAAAGCTGAAAGGAACCCAAGATGAAATGAAACAGTTTTAACTTAGTGATGAAAGACCCACACTTGCACAATTCTCAAACATCTCTAGTGAGCAAGGCCATGGGTATGAGTCTGGAAATTCATTCCCAAGGGAAGAACTAGAGAGCTAACACTGAGGTCCCTAACGGTTGGACGAGGGGAGATTAAGAACAAATTTCTCCTTGTCTTTGGATCTTGGAGAAAGCAGCTTGAGAAGTAACAATGTAGCTAGTAAAAATCTTAGTTCTGCTTATGGCCATTTAAATAAAACATGGGGTGGGGGCACTAACCCAGAAATAGAGGACAAAAGCAAGAAATGAGAAAAGACCAATACCAAGGAAAGCTATTTAACTTCACTCACCCACGAAACAAAATGTCATGGGAACCAAGTACCCCTTCCACCTCCTCGGAGCTCAAGGCCGGCCAAGTTAGTGAAGAAGTATGTTCGACTTGGCACGTGTTTTCCTACAACAATGGTGACCAAAATGGTCAGGTTCAGTGAGCCCAGGCCACAATGACTACTACTATGATGGACCCCTTTGTCCTAAAATCAACCAGGACTGAATAACACATACACATAAAACCACAACCCACCAATCCTGCCTCCTTGCATGGGAACAGAATCCTTGTAGTGTCCATTCTCACTCACATGCTTAGAAGGCAAAAGAGCTCCTCCTCCTCCACCACCCCTTATACTCTAAGTCAGCAATCCTGGGTATCAACTACAGGAAGGCTGGCAAAGGGCCCGGGCGGCTGGGGCGCTGCCACTGGATTGCAGAAGGACAGTGGCCACTGGGTATTCTTTATTGCAAATATTGAAGAGTAAATGCTATGAAAGTATATTAGCTGGAACCTACAATTTATGAACAGGAAGCTATTTAATATTCACAGAGAAGGTTCAAAAAGACTATAGATGAGTGACCCTCCACTTAAAATGGGAGTGAAAAAAGGCTTGAGGTCACAGATCCTTTGCCATCTACATGCTATGAAGACAAACAGGAATATGGTCTCTTGGACCCAACCACAATCTCCTACCTCTCCAAACTGAACTCCCTGTTCTAGGCAAACTGGTCTATGTTTCATACAAGAGAAGAATTAAACGAAATTATGAAATAATTTCTGGGTGGAAAAGGGAAAAAGCTGCTTTTGGTTGTTCTTTTGTTGCAAATATGTAATACAGAGTTCTAGTTCCACAAACAGTTTAGTTTGTTCTAAAAAGCAAAAACAAAGCCAGGCTGAAAAGCCAAATAGTTTCTGGGAGGACATTGGTCTCAGAGGAATGCCATGGTTCAAGACTATGTGGTGCAGTAGAACTTGTGCCAGGGGGACCTGCAGAGTCTCCCACTAAGAGACAATTCAGACATGCATCCAAATTATACCTGGCTAAAGATGTCCTAAGGAAAAAAAGTAACTGGAAGAGTGTATCCCTTGACCTGGACTGAGGAGTCCTGGGATTCACCTGTGGGTAGGGGAAGAGAAGTGAGCTCTCCAGGGCTAAGGTGCTGGTGAAGGTTTTAAGGTTCTTTTCAGTTTGGACTTAGAAGGAAGAGGTCAAGGAGAACAAGGAGGTTCCGGCCCAGAGAAAAGTCATCCTGCGGGTCAAGTTCTTCTATGTGCAAGGTATAGTTAGCAAATACAATAGACATTTACTTCATTCTGTCTGAAGTAGATTTTTGGATTCTCTCGCTGATTAAAGACAATGATCAATTTAAACCGAATTCAGCTTGTGACGGGGCAAAGAGTTGAATGAGCTCTACAGGGAATATATAAAAGGCTAAGAATAAAAAAAGGGAGACACAACTTTCAACATCTGGAGCAAAAAGAAGTTATTTCAGAAATCTTTGAAGGAGAATTCTGTAGGAACTGCAATTTTTCTATAAGGTCAGGCAATAATTAAGACAGGGGAGGAGGCAAGCCCAGCAGTCTTTTCCACAAAAATCTATCATGTACTCAAACAGAAAGTTTCTTTTCCATGGAGGTTTTGACCTAGTGTTGATCTGCTCAGATGACAAGGGGTCAGTGTTGACCATCACATTTTTCAAACCAAGATTTCCACAGTTGGGCTAGGTCCTGTGGACTTGGGAGGTGTGCTCCAGGTGGTCTCCCTCCTGATGTCACTCAAAGGCAAACAGGCCTGGTCACTGGGAGCAAGTTGATGGGTCTGGATCATCATTCGCATTCCACCCTACCCCACCCCCAGCTTACTCCATCCAGAACAGCATGGACTCCCCAAAATCCAAAACCAGCCCCTACCTGCCCAGACATTTTCAGCTTTCTCTAATGATATGAGTCTCAAGTGCAAAAAACTACTGTGTTCACAGGGAATACTTGGACAAATGTGCTTTGTAAACTTTAAAGTCTAAATGAAAGAAAGAATTACTGTTATCTCAGGGTTTGGTCTGGGTCAAAGCCCTTGCCACAATGCCCTCACTTCTTAATCCCTACTTGAATCATACCTGTTCTGCAAGGATCAGCCCCTCCATGAAACCACCCTGTAACCCAGCAATCTTGTTCTTTTCTGAGTTACCACAGGTCTTTTCCCTGGTACTGTCAGGGAATGGGGGGAAGCCCCTCCAGTTTGGGACCACCGAATATATATAAATATATGGCAAGTGCCTCAGCAGCCTGGCCTCTAAAGCCTTATACAATTTGCCTCCAACTCAGGGTCCAACTGTCATTTTTCATCACTGATTTTCCTTCTTTGATCCCAGGGAAAAAGCTGAAAGGGTTTTCTGGAACTATCTGGAAGTCTCCCACCATCACCTTTTTTCAGACTTGCTCTTTTTCCTCTTTAGAAAATAGCTCCTTGAGAGCACAGTTTTTCAATTAATTGTTGTTCTAGAAGAAACTAAAAGAAGGACATTGTGCACATCTTTATTTTTTAAAGAGCGGCTGTGAATTTTGTCCTTGGAAAGGCTCTGAGAGGGCTGAAGGAGGGAGAAAGGGGAGCATGGGAGAGGTGTGAGGGGAGAAGCGGGGAGGAGAATGACATATGATACTGTGGGGATGTAAGAAAGAGAAAAGAATACCAAAAAATGGAGCTGTACTTACCCTTTCCAATTTGAATGAAGCCAAGGAGAATGATCAAAGCCAAAGCCAGCAGTTTTGCAGCAGCAAATGCATCTTGGACCCGTGTGGCTGCCTTCACGCTGTAACAATTCACTGCTGTGAGTAACACTGGGGAAGGGGAGGATAGAAACAAAAAAAAGATTAGTTTCTACTGCAGCATTAACAGTCTTTGATGTTAAAAAAAAAAAAACAAACCAACAACAACAAAAAAAAAAAAACACAGCAAAACCCAGACCTCTCCGCTCCCACCATGCTGGCATCCAGCTGGTATCACCTCAAAGAAGTGCCACGATCCAGTCATGGCCCTTCCAGAAGGGCTGGTTTTGTGCCCATCTCCCTCCTTTCTTCATCCCTGCAACCATCAGCCTGAGGCCCCCTGCCCAGAGCCTAACAGAGGCCCAACCAAGGCCAGAGGGCTAAGTCAGGCTCAGAGTATGTTCTAGGGCTGGAGGGAAAAGGGGAAGGCCATAGTGAGCACACCTGCTTGGCACGGGAGGGCTTGTGATAACAGAGAGAAGGCCAAGCTGTCCAACTCAGAGAGTAATCTTCTCAGTACAGAAAAGGTCACAATTCAAATGGCTACTTGGGAGTTGAAATCCAAGATAAATAGGGAGATAGTAAGAGAACATAACATGCTGCCCAGGCCCTGATGAACCCTGAAGGTACTGAAAGAACCATCCAGATGGGATTGCTAAGGCCTTGTCAGTGCTCTCAGAAGATTAGAAAGGATGGGACAAGTGCTACAGAATCAGGAAGGGGGAAATGTTCCAAATATTAGAAAAGGGAAGGATGGGAAATCTGCCAGCTCCACTGGTCAATGGGCTTGGTTTCACTGAACAGCCAAATTCTAAAACTATTACAAGCAAGAATCAACTACTATCTAGTGAAGGAAGGAATGATCACAAAGAGCCAACATGATTATGTCAAGAACCTGTTATGGTAAACTAACCTCACTCTTCCTTTTTTGGGTAATCCAACTACATAGGAGTACAGAACAAATGCTTATTAAGTCTAAAGCTGGTGAGGGGGAAGAGAGAGAAAGAGGAAGAGGGGAGAGAGAGAGACAGAGAGAGAGAGAGGAGACAGACAGAGAGAGAAGGGAGAGGGGAGAGAGAAAGAGGGAGAGAGGAAAGAGAAATAGAGAGAGAGACAGAGACAGAGAGAAACTATTGACTTTGGATAAATTTACTATGAAATTCACTACAAATAAATGTAAGGAAATCAGAACACTTGGGTTCAAAAATTTCTAGATTAGGGAGGTATAGGCAGAGAGATGCAGGAGTTTTGTGGATTGTAACCTTAATAAATCTACAATTTTAAAACTTTTAAATTGAATTGACCCTGCTCTCCTTTCTCTCTCACTGGCTATGCGATTTAATGAAAGGTAAAAATCAGGCTTCCCACCACATCATTCTACAAAACTGTCCTCCAAAGCTGCTCATCCTTTTCTCCCTTGGGCTCCCCGCTCTCTCCTTCCTCTCCCATTCCAGGGGGCCATTCTCTTCAGATCTCCCACCTGCAGGAAAAGTGCCCTCTGCTGAATCACTCATCTCTAAGCAAAGAACTATGGGAAGATGCTGGGGAGGTTGGCCATTTCCTCTTCCAGCTCATCTGACAGATGAGGAAACAGAGGCAAACAGGGAGAGGTGACTGGCCGGGGATCTCACAGCCAGATGTGATCTCGGGAAGACAAGCCGGACCCCATGCACTGTGGCGCCCCCTAGCAGCCAAGGCCGCCACAGCACTTCAACCTCCCTGCCTCTGGACTCGGGCCCCAGCCAGGCACAGACAGGTCTGACGTTCCTTCGAGAAGCCTTCAATGGTCTCCCTGTTGCCTTTAGGCCAACATCCAACCTCCTCTGCCAGGGCCAACCTACTGCACCCCCTCCACATTCCAGCCAAGCTCCTGGCTGTGGGAAAGATGGAGCATTCCATCCCCCGCCCCTGGAGTCCCAGCGTGCTGCCCCTGCCCCCTCCTCACATGCCCCAACTGCAGTCAATCCTGCCTCGAATCCTGCCTCGGGGCCATCCCCACCCCCACCTCGGCACACAAGTTGCTGCTGCGGGCTCCAGAAGTCTTTGTGAATTCTAAGCAGAGCGCAGCCTTCTGTGGCCCGAGGTTCTTGGGGTTCCTTCTGTGTCTCCCGCCGTGCATAAAAGTGTCAATAAATGCTCATTAAAAACAGCTTAAGGTCGCACAGGTAGTAAGCACTGGAGTGTTTGTAATTTTGCCTAATTCAAAAGACTCCTTTTCGTCCAAATGCTCCTCTGGAAGGTCAGGACTCAAACCTCGGTTCTCCCAGCAAATCCAATGCTCTGTTCAAACCAAAGGAAAGGCTGCTTCCCCACATTCCTACTAGGGATCTGTGGCTTCAAGGACAGCCCTCACTTCTGGGTCACAAGGGCTCCCACAAGAAGGGCTGATGAGGAAAGGAAAAAGACCCAGTTAATTGTTTAAAAGTATAAGGTCATCTGGGCACCAGAAAGGAGCACCAGTTTCCTGTCAGGATAGTGCACTTATGGGCCAGTTCCAGAGCTCGCTCCGGGGAAGGTTTCAAAGCACCTTCCAGGAAACGTGGCTGTCACACTTGGGCAGAAGTCACACTCGGGCCAACTTCTGCTCCTCCATAAAAGCAAGAAGGGAAGAAAAAGGCTGGAGGGAAAAAACAACAACATTATTTCCCTTAGACTTCCACTTCAAGATGCTAATACTTCTTTTAAAAAAAATATTCTTTGTTGTCCATCAGGATGCTGGGATCATTTCTTCTCATCAGGGAGGAGATGAGCGAGTACAATTTTAGCCAACATTTCCAGACATAAAGATTCGGAGGAAATGAGGTGAGATTCTTTTTCCAGCCTAACAGTGCTGGGACAGGCTTCCCCAGAGACTGTCTCAAATTTCCCTGAATCTTTTACTCAGGAAAGGCGTTCAGTGTCTCACATGGCAAGATGGGACAAATATTGCGTCATTCATTCATACTGCTGCTGTAGTAAGTCTGGACCCCCAAAAACTACAGGTCCCAGAATTCAGTACAACAGCAGAGCAGATCCAATGGGGACCGCATCTCTCAGGATTTCCCCAAACCCACGCTTCTAAATAAAATGTGACAGCTGGAACACAGAGATTAAAAAAAGTCACCCTGGACTCCCCTGGGGTTGAATGTGGATAAGTGAGCAAACTGGACTGTGCCTCCTCCCTAACGCCCACACACAATTTTATAATTTTTTTTTTTAAATAAAAACTCCTTATCCACATCCTGTTTCATGAAGATATTGCCTCAGTTTTATCTGTCAAGGTCCAAACCTCAAGTGACTTCGGCTACAGACAAGCAGGAGCTGAGCCCAAGAATTTGTATTTTGCTCAATCAGACATTCTAACAAGGGTCAGTCTGCCTGATTTGTGGGAAGGCCCCGTTAGGGTGGACATCCAATCTCCTCCCTAGTTCTGCCATCCAAAGGAAGAGCCTGTGCTGATCTCAAGGTGACTGGCAATCATGGTAACCTGGAACTAGGGGACAGCTACCCCATGTTACCAATCTCAGATGTCCATAGTGTTCTTCCACCCCCTCCTGCCAATTCAATGATAAGTCTATTTGAGAATATTTCTTTCTAAACAGTAACAATTCTATTCCCCTAAACAGCTTTTA
The DNA here is from genome assembly GCF_016432865.1 of Antechinus flavipes. Lineage (NCBI taxonomy): Eukaryota > Metazoa > Chordata > Mammalia > Dasyuromorphia > Dasyuridae > Antechinus > Antechinus flavipes. The sequence continues at coordinate 53,073,833 of NC_067399.1, read as the reverse complement.
GCTTCTCATTAGATGGAAAAAGTACAACAGAAATTAAGACCATCTCTGGACGTGGCTCTTTTCAACACCAAAGTGATTCAGGGCAGATCCAATGGTCTTGTGATGGAGAGAGCCATCTGCACCCAGAGAGAGGATGTGGGGACCGAGTGTGGATCACAATATAGAATTTTCATTTTTTCGTTGTTTGCTTGCGTTTTGTTTTCTTTCTCATTATTTTCCTTTATAATTTGATTTTTTATGCAACATGGTAATTGTGGAAATCATACGTTTAATATATAGTGGATTACTTGCCATCTAGGAGAGGAGGTGGGGGGAAAAGAAGGGAGAAAATAAATTTGAAACAAACAAACAAAAAAAAGATATTAAGACCATTTCTTTGCCAAATCACCAATTGTCAAAAATCTTGTGCTCTTACATAGAAATGTGTAACTGAGGCACTGATTCTGGGTCATCCTTGGCCCAAAATTTTCTTGTCTCTGCTCCACAGAGACTCGGGACCCCTGATAAAATTTGCATCTTTCCGGTCTACATTGCTGTTTATTTTCCAGCTAGTGCAATGTTACATTGTTGTAAAAACCGTAAGTGCTCCCTATGTGCCAAACTCTTATGTAAAAAGAAAGCCTAAACAGTCCCTGCCCTCAAGGAGGGCATTCTGAGAGGGTAAAACAACATATAAGGGAGCAGTGTCCAGAGAGGGGATCAGTCTAGACTAGTGGGGGAGGGAGATGGAGAACAGTGTTGCTGAAATGACCAAGCAATGGAAATAAGGGAGGGGGTTGGAGGAGAAGAGTCGGTACACATATTTTTGCCAGCAGATGACAAGGTGGCTAAGATAAAGCAGAGCTAAACCAGCCAGATATATCCACATGAATTTGTGCTAACTCACTAATAAAGTCTGGTTTACAAACAGTGGCAAACCGATATTTACCAAGAGTCTGGGACAATCAGGAGTGAGACTAGCTACCCTGAGCTCCCCATATGTGTGCTAGAGGAGGGAAGGGAAGAAGAAAGGGTAAATGTAGAAGGCCAGTATTGAATAAATCCAAACAGCAAGAGCCGATACTAGATACCTGAGACCTACTCTCTGTTATGGAGAACCATTCAAATTATTGGTTCATCATTTCCCTGACAACGTCCCTGACAATAAAGGCATACTTGATAAATTTAGAATAATCTTGTTGGAGAATGCATGGGACAGGAACAAAGCATTTACTTTACTATTTACCCCTTAACACTGAATTAAGGACATATTTAAGGTAAATACATTAGTATAATTATTTCTGCTATTTACTACAGTTTCCACAAGTATTTTGATACTGATAACATCACAAATATTTACAATTCTGTGTTGTACCTTGTTACTGATAGTTAAGGTAGATATTGAAGTGTCAAAGTATGGATTGTGCATTAACTCTGGAAGGTATATGATGTCACCTGAAGGTAGTCATATTTTAATACTAGCCTAAAAGCTATATAAATGCTGTCACCCAGATGAATAAGGGAGATTACAAAGCATATTCATTCACACTCTTGGTCAGGAGTTCTCAAACTATGGCCTGCTGGCCAGATGTGGCAGCTGAGAACAATTATCCCCCTCACTCAGGGCTATGAAGTTTCTTCAAAAGGCTCACAAAACAAAGTTTTTGTTTTTACTATAGTCTGGCCCTCCAACAGTCTCAGGGACAGTGAACTGGCCCCCTATTTTAAAAGTTTGAGGAGCCCTGCCCTAGAGACTTAATGGATGACTAGTGAATGAAGAAGGTGGGGAGAGAAAACTTTTTCTCAATAGGTAAGCTAGCTGTTCAGACTAAGACCTCCAACTCCAAGTTCAATGGTTTCCCAAGGCACACCCAAAGACCAAATGGTTAGTTAAGGTGAGTAAAGGACTTGCTTTTTCTCAAACATCCACTCTCCCAGAGTTCTAGAAAACAGCATTGCTCATTACAGCAAGATTTAGCCCTGCCCCAGGCTGCTAATTCAGGAAGGGTCTTAGTTCTCTCTAAAGGAAGGGTTTCCCCAATAACTGCAACAGAATAATTTCATGGCACTTATGTATAGTTTGTGAGATAACCAAAACTGAGAAAATTCAGTCACCTCTGACCATCAGCTCACAGCAGAGAGCCTCTTTCCCATTTCACACATTTCTGTTACCTGGAGCCACAGCTCTCTGAACAGAAACAGTGTAGAGTTTGGTTGATTGAAGAGGTTGTCGTCCCATGTCTTACATGAGCACGGTGGGGACCTTGGAGAATCTCTGATCTAGCCTCTCATTTTGCAGATAGAGACTGCTCTCCAGAGCCTACAGTGGCACTAAGACATCCGGCACCTGCATCCTGAACGTATCAAGCTGGGCAGCTCTTAAATAAAGAGCATCTGTCCAGTGAACCCTGATAGCATTCTCAGCAGGACAATGCAGAACAAGTCAGTGGCTTCCTGGAGGTGAAGCTGTCCTGCCCAGTGGCCCGCATATAGGCCAACAAAGTCAGGCGCATACATCCAAAATCCTGTCCAAGAAATCTTCACAGCCCAGAAGGATGATTTGCTGTTCCCTGAAAATGAGTTTGTTCTGTGTGGTAGAGCAATTAGATTTCAAGCTGGATTACGCAAAAAGAACTCACTGACCACCCCCCAGCAGGCCACAACTGACTAAGCACGGGATGAGTTATGATCATTCACTTACACAAGAGTGCCTGGCCCAGGGAGATGTAGAATTAAGAGAGGGAAATGGGAGTTAGGAAAACCAAGCTCTGGGCCTGGCTTTGCTGAAGAAATCACATGTTTTCTGCAGGCCTCGGTTTCCTTCTCTGGATAGGGAGTTACAACTTAGCTCTAAGTCTTAGGAGCCTGTGGTCATGGACATCCTAGCCAAGGCGCTCTCCTGTCCTGCAGTTCTCAGGATCTCCCTGCCTTGTCATGTGAAGCTTTCTGAAGTTCAAAATGAGTGGACCCCTCTCCTTTTCTTTGCTACTCCCCATCTTCCACTGCTAAGAGCAACCTCAGCACAAAATGAGGGGGGAGGGGGAGCACATCTCATTTTAGAGGTGGAGGCAGAGGCCAGCAGACAAGCTGGGGAACAAAGGGGTTGTTTCATTGTCTTGATCTAAGCTGCATACCACATCAATGCAGTAGGCAAAAACCATCCCATCAAAAGGCCCCAGAGTGCTCTTGGGGGACACAAGAGACAAAGAAAAAGGCCAACATTAGCCTCTTTGAAAGATGGTGGGATTTCAGTCATTAACCTTTTTCCCTTTCCATGATGTGGATAATTATTAATGCCATGTGCAGTTTAAAAAAAATACATTAAAAGGTTGAAGCAAGCTGGTGAAGAGAAAAATGAAGGCTATTCCTAAATGTTTCAAGTCATCAGCAAAGCCCTAGTTGGGGTTTTCTGGCTATTTTTAGGCTATAGACTCAGAGCTGCCATTTGCATTTTTTAAAATACTGGGCACTTTTTTTCAAAACAGGAAACTGTACTGAGACTATCAGGAGACAAACTTGGTCAAACGGTCATCAAGAAGCTCTCTGTCTTTTCCAGTTTGTTTTTTGGTGAGGCAGGCAGCAAATTCAGGACTCTAGGGGATCAGCCTAGGCAGGGGATTCAGCGTCTGCTTCAATTGCTACCATTTCTGTACCTTCTAACTCTGTGCAGATGAATGTTTAGCATAGTGACAATGATTGGGGAGGAAGCCTGGTAGTAATTTAGATCTGGGCTGAGCAAGAGAAGGTAAAATGCTCACCAACTTTGCGGGGTTTTGTTATTCCATTTTACAGATGAGCAAAGTGACACTCGGGTGAATTGCTCAGTCCCAGTTGTTGGGATAAATCCCATCTCTTCAGAGAAAAACTTCTCCTAAGGATTTACTCAAATGATTTAGAGATCTAATCATATTTCCCATTTGTTTCCATCCATTTCCATGAGCAGTGACTTCTTGATACTGAGCAAAAAGTAACACTTCAGTTTGAAGGGAGTATGCAAAAGCATCCACTTCCAAAAGAGTTCCCCAAGGAAGAACAACAGAGCTCCCAGAGTTTCAGTTATTCCTCCGTAAAAGGCAGTATTCAGAGCAGAGAACTAGGCTTAGAACACCAACTTGTAGAAGTGACCTTGAGTGATAACTTAAATTTCTTCCCTATAAAAGGGGGATAATTTCCTCCCAACTTACACCACAGGGGTGCTGAAGGACAAGATGAGAGGTTTACTGTATACTGCCTGTCTGGTTTGACTTTCAAGCATTCCCCAGTTTGGCTACAGCCTGCCTTTGGATGCTCTCCATCCTGCCCCTCGACCCCCCACAGGCATCTTTGCATAGGTCACTCCCCCAGGTCCTTCAAGGCTCAGCTCATGTCTCACTTAACTCCCTTTGAGGTTTTTACAGTTCTCAAACCCCTAGCTCTCAACAATCCTTCTCCCTCACACCATCCTGCCAGAACTTTCTGGCTCTAGGTTGCTTCACCTAAGCTCTATGAGATCAGAGCCTGGTTTTCATTCGGCCTTTGTAAATGCTTGCTGGATTGCCAGAGTCTATTTCTTTGTCCCTGTTGTGGGATTAGTTGGTGATGGTTTAGATACAGTGTGTCCTAAGGGTTTTAGTGTAGCTTCCATGGGACTGGCTCACCAGCCTTGTAAACTTAAAGCTAAAGCTGGAAACTGAGCTAAGACTTCTGGGGCATCCTGTCATCATTTTTAGCTTTAAATCTAAAACACTCATCCTTTGAACCTAGAAAGGAGGTAATGTATTTCAAGACAGCTTATTGTAACAACAGTACTTTTAACTACATTAAAACACAGGTCTATCATATAGTTAGACTAAAGGTGGTACCTACATTTCCCTTTTACCAAAAAGACTTTAGGAAATAGTGAACTTTTCACAGGAAAGACTGGCACATCTGCTATTTCAAAATAGGTTACGTAGGAACGAAAAAACACCTTCCTAGTCCCAATACCTCAGATGAGGTAACAAGTCCAAGAAGGGAAAATGATTTGCCTAATGTCAACCCTTAGGGGCTGATCCTTATGTCACTGCAAATGGTCTCTTAAATGAGAAAAGAGACAAGCAGAGCAAGAAAATAGCAGAATTCAACCCAAACCATACAAAAATCCCGACTTTATCAGCCCTTGCGGGAAGAGAGGAGAAATATTGTCTGGTTGAATTCTCCTTCCAGGCTCCAAAGGATTGCCCATCCCTGGCTGTCTGCTGGCCACGTGTTCTCAACTTACACAAGTGCAGGCAAGGTACTGCATGAAATCCTGGGGCTATATCTAGTCAAAGGGCAACAGAGGCCAACTGCCATTATCTGGTGCCCGGCCAGATCTGTTGCCTCACTGGGCACCTGCGGTGCCGCAGGGCAACCTGTGTTCCTAGTTCCGATTGCTCCTCCCATGCCTTAAGTCAAGACTAGACCAGACCAATGAGCCTTTCCAGGCTCCTAGCAGGGTTCTGCTCATGATGGGCATTTAATAAGGAGACAGAACACAACTGGCAACTTGTTCTCTATGTGATTTTTCCTTACCTTTTTTAGATGTCTATGGCTCAACTATCTCACCCCTGAATAAGAACTGACATTGCCCAGGCTCTAATGGGAGTCTTATTGTGAGCTCAACTTAGCAGCAATCTGGGGCTGATGGAGGCAGGGGATCGCAGCCACGTCCCAATAACTTTGCTGCCACCCCCTCAAGGAGAGGGTCCCAAAAAGCTGTCCCACTCCCAGAATACTGTAGAAAAAGAGCCAGGGTAATAGGGCAATTCTGGGAGAGACCTCATTTTTCCAAATGAAGAGAAAAAGCCCAGAAGTTCCATCCTATAGTACTACATAGCAGAAGCTGGATTCAAACCAGGTCCTTAAGATTCTATGCCCAGAGAGATCCCGTGTCCCATTAACTAACCAAAGGGGGCCATCAAGGAGTCCCTAAAGCATGCCCTTGGACCTTCCCTTTAAATAAGTGGTTTTTTTCCCATTCCATAATCCCAGCTGGCAGTGAGAAGGGGCATGAGAAAGTCACAGGATTCAGATGTCCTGGGGTCCCTCATCATCACACTGAGGAATCTCAATCTCCTCAAAGTGGAATGATTCATAAGCAGGTGGGAATGGAAGCCACGCAATCTGACTCCAAGTCTCTTCTTACTATGTTAGGAAAGCAAAATTCCCCCAGATTAAGACAGACCCAAGATTAACAGACTCACAGGAGGCCACCGATACAAGAAGGCAAGAATGCCATGGAACCAGAGACAATCACATTCATGACCTCTACTCAGAAAATCTATTTTTTTCTATCATATATCATCAAAGTCCTTGGATACACCCTCCCCCTTCCCTTAATAGATCTGAACCAAAATGACCCTTCTTTTGAGCAAAGGATCATAGAGGTGAGAGGGACCTTTAGGATTTATCTAAATCCCCTCATTTTACAGATAAGGAAACTGAAGCCTAGACTGAGTCTAGAGGGAATAAAGGAAACCAGCTTCACTGGTTCCACATTCATTTCTATCACAATCCCATCCATAGATGGTTGCCCCAGAACAGCCTTTCCCCAAGAGTCATATTTGCTGATAGTGGGTGCTTTCTCTTAATTCACTTTCTATCTCCTAATTGAACTAGACTTGCCAGTCTTAAATCTGGATTGCCCAAGCTCTGGCTGTGGAGCTATAGTTTAGGGACAGGAAACAGCACGGAAAAAGAGAGGGCACTTGTAGGAGAGCAGAGGCAAGAGCCAGTAGCTGCAGAACTTACTTAACTAACTTTAGTCAGGTCTACTCTTTGGGGCTGAGTCTGACCCATAATGGAGCCAGTCATTCCCAAGTCTTGTCTTCTCCAGGTCCCGGGGCCTTCAAATAACTACTGACCATTGGCCTTGGGTCTCTACCATTGGACACTCTAAGATTCCCAGTGTCCTTCGGAATTGTGGTGCCCAGAAGTGACTTCAGGGGGAGGCTGTCACTGGAACTTTCTGTTCTGTACAAGGATGGGGCAATTCCGGGTGACCTCCAAAGTCCCTTCCTACTCTATGATCCCATGATCTATAAATTACAATGAGGATTAGGATTAGGATCCAGGAGAAATGGATTCTCAACTCCCTTGGAGATATGAGATTTAAAATGATACACGGTAAAACTGCCAACTCAAGGTGAAAGTCAGCAATATGAATGGCACAGGGAATCCACCTGAGGGAGGAAATCAGTTTTTACCACATAAGGTGCAGTTTAGAAAACCCACAGGAGATGTCACAGGGAGGTCCACTGTCTTCTTTATGTCATTTTCTGACACTGTGCCACTGGTGGGGCTGCTGTACTTTTAACAAGTTCTGAATTGAATAGTGACTCATATCAAAATCAAAACCAGGAAAGGACAGCCCTAGGCAATGAGGAAATATCAGGGCTTAATAGTAACAGACTCATAAATACCAGATTTTCTAACTGCTGGGGAGGAAATGTGCTTGGTACATGGGGTTCAGAAACCCAATAAGATAGTTTTACTGGTATTGAAGTAAAAGCCTTTTCTGCTTGAAAACAACAAACCTCACATTTTAAAAAGCACCTTGGTCATGGGGTTAAGTGGAAAATGTCAAAAAAAAAAAAAAAAAGCTAATTCTACACTGGAGTAAAATGTTACCTTTTCTCAGTCACGTTCTTTCCAATTGGAAGCCCAGCTGGTCTCGCTACTATTTAAAGAAAAAGCATGGGGTGGTATAGAACACTGGACTTGGAAATCTAAAAGACTCAAAGCTGGATTTGAGTCTCAGGACTAACATTTCACCTCCTTTCCTTGGACCATATCTGACAGTACTAAGAAATGAACTAAACAAGATGTTTCTAAATGTGGAATTTGTAAACTATAAGGTCAGATCCACTACTTTTTCTACACATCCCCCTTCTCTGAAAACTTCTATTCACACTATATGTCCTGTAAGAAGATTTGTTTGTGTTGTTGCCCCTCGGCAGAGACTGTATTTTGCCTTTATTTGTATTCCTAGCACTTAACACAGAATCTGGCACACAGTAAATCCTTAATAAATACTTCTTGGCCAGTCTGATTAGATGATCAATAACATGTTCATTGCGTCACAAGTTTTAGAGCCAGAAGGGACTTTAGGAAATATGCTATTACTAGAACAGAGACAGAAATCATAAAAGCCTCCATAGCTTCATCAAGCATCAAGTGTAGTCAGGATTAATCTCATTTCCTTTCTGACCACATTAATAGAATGTGGGAATGTTATAGACATAGTTTAGCTAGATGCCAATAAAATCTCTTTCTGCATAGGCATGTCAAACACATGGCCCACAAAAGAAATAAAAACCTTTAAAAAATACAATACAATATCACAAAACAAAAAATGTTAATATGCTTAATAATATAGATTAACGTCTTTTTATTTCTATTTGATATCACTAGGTTAGACATTAGGGCAGTTAAAATGGATTTGTATCTGGATGTGGACGAATGACAAGAGGTGGAAACTGCCCGGAAATAAAATTGTCCCAATAGTATAAATGCTCTGAGAGATGGCAGTTATCTAGTCACCACATGTTGCACATATAACTTCATGGAGACAGGGGTCACATAGCCAGTTTGCCCTGTCATGATGGCACAACAACATCAAACTGGAGGGAGCTGTGTTATGGCCATTGTACAGATTACATCAGAGGCATGGGAAGTAAGCTGGCCGCCAATAGTACAGATCATGGAAGTCAAATCAGAATCACAAAGACAGCCAAAGATTAAGCCAGATGGATGGCTTCCTTATTATAGGCAACCACTATAATACCTTTGTAGCCAGTTTCCTTACAACCACAGCCTACAAGACTCCCCATACTGTTGTTTCAGATGTTGTACATTCCATATACAAAAGCATGTTAACAACATGCTACTGACCTAGGGCTAGATTTCTCACATTCTCACATAACCGTTACCTTGTAGGATAGGGGCCCATTTTCACGATCCACCTTCAGTCATGTGCCTATGTGAAATGTTCCCAATCAATTCAGACTTAAATCCTATTATTTTTGCTTGACTTACAGAGAAGCAGGGAATGATGTTCACGTGCTGACTGATGGAGGCTGACTTTAGTTCTAATAATTCCCAGTCTATCACATTCACACACTATTCATGACCACCATAGGGTTCTCATAAAGCTTCAAAACACCAGAGAGGCAAAAACTTGTAAATCCATGCCTCAAAGTGACCATGTTTCCTTCACTAATCCCTGAGTTGGAATGTTTCAATGGGATTTTTTAAATTGCAAAAGTGGGATCACCTCTTACAGGAACCTCATGTTCTTCAGATTTTACTTACTATGGGTAGATATTAAAGTCTTTCAGTCACTTTCTATAGAGCCCACAAATATATGAAATACCCATTTGCTCAGGAACCTGCTATGGATAGGAATTTAGGAATATAGAATTAATTTTCTCCAACCTAAACACAATGCAATAGAGATAATGACTATGTGAACACTGCCCCCAGTGTTTACTTTTAAAAACAAATAGCATTTTAAAGAATACCAGAGCTTTGTAAATATTAAAACATCAAAAACAAACAAATATTCTCTTTGGCTAAAGGAAAAAGTTTTATCTCCTCTTTGAAAGGTGATCAGCATAGATCATTCCTACTGGGTGCCTTTTTCTCAAACAAACCTTCGAAGCCCAAAGCAAAATTCCTAAGTTTGAAATTCTCTATCTTGCCACCTTCCAGATTTAATATCGTACAGGGCCTTGGATATATGCTAAAAAAATGAGCACTTGAGCTAATCAAGACTTGGAAATGTTTTCGAAGATGAGGCACTGAAAGCACCCCTGGTCTCCCAAAGCATGGGAAAATTAAAAATGGGGGAAAAACCCAACAAGGCATGTGTTCAAGGGTAAGGATTCAGGTTTGAATCGGGAAGACATTTTGGGAGTAGTTCTCAAAGAAGTTGGATTTGATCATTTTTAACATTCTAAGAAGGGAGGGCCTAAAGGTCAGGAGGGACAGTCCTCTCCTCCAAGCCCAGGTTCCAAGATCTGTCCCCTCTGAAGCAAATGGCTCAGGCTGATCTCTCCTTTGGGTAACCCCTATTTTAGAGGGACTCTGTACCCTGTACCCTGAGAATTAACTTAGTCTTCACCACAAGAACAGAGGTACAATTAGCAGGGGTGGTGCCTAATCTTAAATAACAGCTTCACTTAACCTAAACCTGGCCAGAAATCCAGAAGAATCAAGCCTGGTAAGCCTTGGTACCTCTTTGCCCAAGGGCCCAGTTCTGAGGCTCAGGCTGAGGTGGGACCTTCAGCAGGACACTGCCTCCTATGCCACCTGGCAGTCTGCTTTATCTCTGCATATAAGCTAATTACAATAGGATTAAGTCAGGTTCACCACTTCCTAGCCTTTTCCTCCAAAGCGCAGACCTTTCTCGGCTGCAGAAACACCAAGAGTTAGCTCATCAGAGAATGGTCTAGAGTTCCCTTTCATTCTCTCTCAAACTCGGAGAACCTTTGATGTCCACTAATGTTCCAAAAAACATACATGAAGCAGAATACCTACCTATAGGCAAGTTCAATTTCAAGTTTTTAGCAGCCCCTTAAAACAGCCCATGGGAAAACAACCATCTCAAGTAATTGTGGATAATGTATGAAGTCTAGAGGGACTCTATGGGATATATTTGGCTGAAGGCCGGCCTCTTTCAGAATCCTCATGTCTTGTCTCACCTGAGACCCTGAGCAGAGGCTCAGGTTCTCAGGTCTTACTCTTTACCAGTAGAAGGATGGAGCTGGACAAGATGAGGACTAAATGCTTACTGATGCACAGAATGGTTTCTGCTGTACTTGGAAGGCTTAATGAGTTTGAGATTATAGGGAAAAGAGGAGATCAAGGAGACACAATGCCAATTCAGACAGCTATAGGAGAAGCTAACAATGGGGCATTGGCCCACTAACCTAAAGCTTCCTTCTCTGCCAGTTATTTTTTGAGTACACATTTATCCTCACTAATGGCTGTTCTGATAAGAAGTCTTGCCTTTTGCAGAAAGTGAGTCAACTGTACAGAGGCATTCATTAAACCGGATAATCTACACTGTCCTTGTGAGGAAGAGTTGTAGGTGTCCTCTCACCAACTTCTATACAAACATCCCCAGCCTGCAGAACAATTCTCCTGACATTCTAACTGCTAACTGGCACTGTCAGGCCTGTGGGAGAAAGGGGTTTTAATTAACAGAAAAGGGGACAATGCAGGAATTAGCAGGATGGATGGTCTGAAACCCTGTAACAGATCCTTTATCTCAGCCTGGCTATAAGTGCTTTAGAAACATTATTTTATCTGATCAACACAAAGCCACGTTAATGTGATTTTTCAAGGGAGTAGTAAAAGAAAGCTGTCCTTGGTGGGACATGCCCAGAATGCTAGAAGGAGGTGCAAAAATCCAACAGAAACAAGCCTGTTAAGTCCACAAAATAGCTTTCAAAGAGATGCCAATCTGGCACATAAACCAGAAGGCAGAGGCTCTGGGAGTTGGGAATGAGGGCATTTGTGAAACCACCAAACAGCACTGAAAGCTTTGGGTTAGGATTAGGCTCAGGAATGGCAGGGATTCTTTTTCTTTTCTCAGATTTAATTCATGTGGAGATCCCAGGTCTTTTCAGGCCTCACATGTGATGTGAAGAGAATTGGCAATGCCCCAGAGCCTTCAGCTCAACTCTAAGTTGCTACACTTTTAAAAAAGAAAGGAAAGGAGGGAGCAATGAAAGAAAAAACTGAGTGATAAGAGGATAATATAATATCAAGAAGCAGCAAGTCTGCAAAATGTTTTACAAGACATTTCATTTTATTATCACAACAACCCTGTCAAGCAAATATTATAATTCCAAATTTTTATTCACAAAAAGAACTCGCAATGAGAAAAGTCCCTCTATCAGTGCAGCCTGGTGCACCCAGTACACTCCCCTGCACGCAACCCTCATAAGCGCCCCAGCAGGAGACAAGGCTGGGATAGCCCACCATAGCCTGCCTGGGGCACTGCAAGGTCAGCTGCTGTGCCCCGCCAGTGTTAGCCAATACCTTGAGGCTCCCAACGCAGACTGCATGAGCCTCCCATGCATTGTTATAGAGACAGAGTGGACAGAGCAGTGCCATATACATCAAAAGCAACAGACCTTTTGTGGTTTATGCAAGGAACTACCTGGGAACAAATGCCTGCAGACTGAGCAGAAGCTAAAAACACGGTCCATGAAGGTAATGAATGTTCTGAATTTGGAGAAGCCTGAGCACAAATTTCTTCCTGGCTATCCCCCTCACCAAGTTCTTTCCTTCTTCCTCCAGGCTTCAATGTCCCTCTCCTTTCAGAGTAACTGATGGGTGGCTGTACCTCACCCAGAGACACGCACTGAAGAGAGCTGACTGCCTGGCACCCAAGACCCCTGAAGGGGTTCCACCACTCCGTTCCAGCCTTTCTGTCATCGCTCTTCCACCAACCCAGTCCAGAGGTGGTGTGTCGGGATGGGCACGTAGGACCTCCCTCAGATACCAGCAGTGTGGCCTGAAACAGTCACCTCACCTCATCTGGTAAGCATCAAAGGTGGCTTCCAGCTCTCCAGCTTCCCGACATCCAAATACTTTTGTCTAATTCTTCCTCTCTCTGAGGGTTCACCTTTCACCTCCCCTCCCCTCTATCTCAGCATGCACCTTGTACCACATTCCCCATCACTCCAAATGGATGCATTCTGTTCTTTTTCACTATCTTCAAGCTTAGCTTTGACACTGAATGCTTCCATTGTCTTTTAATTACAATCACAAGGGGTTTTCTTACCATTTTAAAAAAGAACAGTCCTCTTGTCAAGCATGTCCTACTGGCCCATGAAAATAATTTCAGTCAACTTGCTTCCTGATAATTCAGTATTTGTCAGAGATTACAAAAACAAACATGAGATATGCTTTTCTCAAACATGACCAAATTTGTTGATTAGTTTTACTTGACTGTACTTTTATAAGTTACAAGGGATGGCTGGGGAAGGGGGGGGAGGGGATTTATTGGAAAGAGTAAAATTTCAGTAATTAAAAAATATATATCAAGTCCCCATTCCCAATTTATCAGGCTTGGGCTGGATAAGGACTTCGGTACCAGGAGCAAGGCTGAGATGGAGAAGGACACAATTAAGAATGGGAATTTGGGGATTCTACTAGTGCTTATTTACTGATGTGCTGGATCATTTCTTTCTAGCTTCTCTGTGGCAAGAACAGATTAACCACCTGTAAAGCCATCTGGGTTCTCTTTAAAAGACATACCTCTGTAAGTTATTATGGAATAGAAAGAAATTAAAATTAAGTGCTTCTTGGAAGAGAAAAAAAGTTGGATTAAATATATATATATGTATATATGTGTGCCCTTCAGAAAATCCTTAGAAGAAATGACAAACTCCTTTGAAGAGTTTCTCTTTCTTCAAACATTTAAGTATTTTAAAATAATTTTAGTATCACATTTTAACCCTATTACAATTTCTTGATAGGTCTTTTCTAAAATCTCCTGACTCTATCAGTCAGGGTTTTGTTTCCCTGAAAATAGCACATCTACCTCCCAATCCTGCTAGATTGAGTGCAGTGAAGGACTGAATGTCTCAAATAGCCCAACAGCTGGTACTAAATGGATGGGTTTTTCAGGATGTCTAGGAGCATCTTAAATGATCATGTCCTTAAAACTGGACATATGGCCTAGTGAATTAAAGTACTAAGAGCAGAGAGGCCAAGCTGTAGCTCAAGAGCCCTGGATGTCACAAAGAACAGATTCAAATCTCACTTTCTCTCCTTGTGACCCGAGGCACGTCTTTATATAGCAACAAGTTTAAAGCTGTTCCCCAACTCTCAATATGACCCTGGGAAATAACTACCTCTTTTTGCCTCAGTTTCCTCATATGTAAAAAAATGGGGAGAATAGGTCCTATCCCTCAGAATTGCTGCGACAAGGGCAACACAACTAGTTGCTATTATTGCTATTATTTTTGTGAGGCAACTGAGGTTAAGTGACTTGCCCAGTTACCCAGCTGGTAAGTATCTGAGGCTGGATTTGAACTTGGGTCCTTCTGAATGGAGGAGGGCCAGTGCTGTATCCCCTGCACCATCTAGCTGCACCTGTTGCTATTATTAAAACCTTCCTAGATCTGTTTCCTTATCTACAAAATGACAACATTGTCCATGATCATATACAATGACAATATAATTTATGACCAAATAAAATATGTATTATATACTATTTATACCCGACTATAATGCATCTATGACCTCCAGAGAAGAGTCCTGAGAAATAAGTCCATTCTGCCTCAGGTTTTTTTTCCTTCCCAGGAAAGGAGTAGGGATGTCTCATGTTCAGCACTGTAGCTTTCTCCCATACTCTTCATCCTTCTCCCTCCAAGCAAGATACTAGAATCTATCTAGTTCAATTTAGAATAATTTTTTAAGCCTCAGGTTAGACAGGAATTCATGAACAACCACATGGACTTCATTATCCTTAAGTTCCAAATTACCAATTCTAGATAAGCCGGTTTAGAGACCTCCGCCTCCCTAAAGGCAGAAAGAACAGGTAGAAAGATGAATGAACAAATTCACTGTCTTTTGAGTTTTCTCTTCTAGGTACAGTCAGCACCTCTCTCCTCCACACCCACCCCACCTACCTCTAAAATAGAACAGAAAATTCTGCAACTTAAAAGCTCCCCAGGAAAACCAGTTTTCCCCCTCCTTTAAAAAAAAAAAAACTCACTAATTTCATATACCATATGGTAAAAATTAAAATAAATAAATAAATAAAAGCCTACCTACCAAGATTGTCAGTTTCTTCCAGAGAAAGGGAGTGGAACCCTATCTCTGCCTTTGGCAAATTAAGAGAAAACCAAGTTTATATTCTAGTTCTTTAGAAGAATTGACTGAGGTGACTGGCTTGAAAAGCAGGTTAGAATATAAAATCCAGGTACAGTTAGGAGAAAATCAATGTCTAAAGGCTTAGGGGAATAATAGTACCCCACACATTTTAAAGGGACTAGATCAAGACCAACAGTCAAAGGGCCGATTCACGACCATGGGTCATTCCTCATCATGGAAGAAAACCTAGGCTAGATCAAAATTCTTTACTCCACACTTGTTCCTATGGTTTCCCCCAGAATGGAAGTGCCTGGATGGGCAGGGCCTATTTAGACTGTCTTGGCCTCCCCAATCTGAATTTATAAGACATATGATCTGGCCCCTCTAATTAAGAGTTTAAGTAAACGATTGCTCCATCCATTCCTCAGGTCCCTCCACCACATGGAATCACATGTCTGAGGGTGACCAGAGAGTGGCAGACCCAAGATGGGATCTAGGAATGGAATCATATGTGTGCCATGTGGGGGGGAGGGAGAGGAAGGGGAGATTCTGCATGTGGACACCTCATGGGAAGGGGTATCCTTGGAGTAAGGAGTGAGATAACAAAGTGCTGGGGGGGAGGGGGGAAGGAGAATAATCAGTCCACTAGGATTTATTAAGCAAAGAGGCAATGGAGTTAGGCAGTTGAGCATTTATTAAGCTTCACTATGGGGATGGAGGGGTCAGTGGGTCAGTCATTTGGTAAGCATTTATTATGGGAGGGGGGAGTGAATGCCAGCATTTATTAGGAGCTTAGTGAGGGAAGGGGGGGAGGGAGACAAAGAGACACAAAAGAGAGGAGAGAGAGAGAGAGAGAGAGAGAGAGAGAGAGAGAGAGAGGAGAGAGAGAGAGAGAGAGAGAGAGAGAGAGAGAGAGAGAGAAGAGAGAAGGAAAAAAGAGATAGAGAGGGGAGAAGGAAAGGAGAGAGAGAGAGAGGCACAGAGACAGACAAGAGAGAGACAGAAGGAAGAGAGACATGAGAGGGAGAGAGAGGGGAGAGGGAAAGAAAAAATTGACGGAAGGAAAAGAGACAGACAGGAGGGAGAAAAGAGTGGAGAAAGACAGAGAAAGACGAAGACTCAGGGAAAGGAGAGGAGGGAGGAAGGATAAAGTTGGGGGGAAGGAAGACAGAGAGAGGGAGAAGAGGAAGCCCTAATTCCAACAGGGTGGTCAGCCGCCACCCCGCACAGATGGGGAATTGGTGACGGAGCTGCTCAGCAGGGGCCTCGTGGCCGTAGGGTTCATTCATTCTTAGCTGTCGCTGCCGGATTGGGCACGGAGTGCGGGGGTGGGGGTGGGTGAGTCATTCATTCATTCATTCAATCCTTCCTTCCTCCCCTCTCCGCCTCTGCTGCCCTAGCCCCGCGACCCCCGGCCCCTTGCCTCTTCATCCCCCAGCCTCTTCGCTTGCTGCCCTCCTGCATCCTCGCCCCCTGCCCTGCGACATCCTCGCCCCCGCCCTCCGGCATCCTCGCCCTCGGCCCGCACTCACACACGCATAGGCACGCCACCAGCTTGGCCGCGTCTTCCGGCACCGGGCAACTGGGGAAGAGCGGCTTGAGCAGGTAGGTGGCGAAGACGAGCGCCACGATGTACTGCGACGAGGGCCGGATGATGAGCAGCTCCACCCAGAGCTTCAGGAAGGCGGGCAGCGAGCCGTAGACCTCGAGCATGTAGGCGTAGTCGCCGCCGGACTTGGTGATGGTGGTGCCCAGTTCGGCGTAGCAGAGCGCGCCCACGATGGAGAAGACGCCGCACGCGGCCCACACCACGAGCGCCAGGCCGGGCGAGCCGGCCTCCTTGAGCACGCCCGTGGGCGCCACGAAGATGCCCGAGCCGATGATGGTGCCCAGGATGATGGCCACGCCGTTGAGCAGCGTGATGGAGCGCTGCAGGGTCACGCCCTCGTCCGTGCCGGAGCCCGAGCCCGAGCCGCCGTCCGACCCGCGCCCGTCGCCGCCGCCGCCGCCGTTCTGCCGCCGCAGCATCTTCTCCCGGGACTCGCTGTCCTCTCCGGGCCCCGGCGCGGCCCCGGCGCCCGGGCCGGAGGCGGCGGCGGGCGGGCCGGCGGAGCGGCGCTGGTGCGGCGCGCTGCTCATGCTGCGGCCGGGTCCGTGAGGAACGGGAGCGGCGGCGGCGGCGGCAGCTGCGGCGCGGGGAGACGGCGGGCCAGCAACCGGGTGGGCTGGGACAGAGGGAGGAGCGAGCGAGAGAGGGGAGGAGACCGGGAGGTGCTGCGACCGTGCGGCGGCTACGACTGCGCCCGCCCTTTTGTGTCCCGAGACTGGCGCCGGGGGGCGGGGGCGGGGCCGCACCTCCTACAGGTGCAGAGCGGCCCGCCCCGCTCTCGCCCCGCGCGACAGGGGGCGGAGGGAGGGCTGCTCCCCGGCGGTGCTGCGGCGCCCTACTGCGGCCGGGGGTCTGCGCGCTCGCACTATTCTTTCGGAGCACGTGGCCCTACTCCCCTGTCCCTCACCCGCCCCAGGGCGTCTTCTCCGCCCCCCCCCCCCCGTTACCCCCCACCGGGCCACAGGGAGGCTTTGTTCTCGCTCCCTGAACTTCCCCCAGGGCCCAGCCGCGTGTCTAGCCGTGACCTTCTCCGGGGTGGAGCGCAATTTATTTGGGGGCGGCGGAGGGCGGGGGAGGGGGAAGGGGGGAAAAGTGAGGGAAATTAGGGGGACCTTAACCAAGACATTAATGAAAAAAAAGGGCTTGGATGAGAGGAAAATGGGGGAAGAGCTCTATGCGAGGGCCCCAGCATGGATAGTAGTGAGGAGAAATAAGTGAGGAGAGCTGTAAGGGGGCCCTCAGTATCGCTATTGGTAAGAAAAGAATGGACGGGGGGAAATAAGTGAGGAACACAGGAGGGGGCCCGTAGTATTGCCTATAGTGAGAAAAAAGACTTTGGGACCAGGAGTGAGGAGCACTATAGGGGGCCTCTAGTGTTGGCTTTTACAAGAAAATGACTTGGATAAAGGGAGGGTAGTGTTGCCATTAACATGAAAAAGGAAAACAACGTTAGAACAAATGTTAGAATAGCTCTCCTTGAGACTGGTTGGGAGTTAGGGGAGAGCCCCATACGCTTTACTATTTATCCCTAGCGCTTCAATTATTAAAGTGTCACTTAAATTCATTCCAGAAACATTTATCAAATACAGACCTGCTGGTCAATAAGGATCTGTGAAGCCCTGTGCTAAGTGCCGCGTCCAGTTTCCCCAAATTACTGGAAATACAAAACATTTATAAACACACAAACGCGTCACATCCTTCCCTACAGAAGTTTTCGTTCTACTGCAATCTTATTCTCAGAATTTATGAATATTGTTCAGCCCACTCTTCATTTGACTGAGAAGGAAATGGAGACCTAGGACTGAACAACTTGTCTTTTGTTATATACCAAGTCAGTGTGGGAATCAAACCTTACACTCGATTTAATGAGACGTCTAGTCCAAGACACTTCTATCAGACCCCGCTCTTCTCTCCCTCCCCACCCCTTTCACTTTGATGTTTCTAAAGAGGATGTGCAATTCTAAATGTTTCCAGTTTTGCAGTCCAATCAGGAATCCATTTAGGCACATGAAATCTGTGACAGATGGACTTCAGAAAACAACCTAGATATAAAGAAATTTTAAAAGCTCATTATAAACAAATTTTAAAAGTCCTTGAAAGTCAACTTGTATTTTTTTTAAGTTCCCACATAAAACAGTAAGCTTTCAAAAAACTCTGTGTACCTAAAGTCCATCATACTTTGGTCCAGAATACAATTGTTGAAGGAAAGATGAATGCAGGTAAGAGTAAAAATTGCTGCAGATATGCAACATAAATACTGAAGTAATGAATAGAAGACTCATTATAGATGATGGAATGAGACCAATTTCAGGCTGACCAACAACAGGTCAACATTTGCCCATTACATACCTGAAAGGAAGTACTGGAATTTGCATAAAGAATGGAGGGGATGTCCCCCCAAAATCCAAATATGGTCTTTAGAGAATATATTTGGCAAGAAGTGAGACCTGGCACGAAAAGATAAGGAAGCAAAAATGGGGGAAGGATGAGTGATAAAGCATTCATTAAACACTTACTATCTAGTACTGTGCTAAACCCTGGGGAATCAGATACAAGCAAAAAAGACAATCCCTGCCATTAAGGAAAAAGCAATGTAAAAAGAAACTAGAAATAGAAGTTAGGGAGAAAGAGGGAGGATGTCTAGAAATAGCCAAGAAATGATGTGGATTCCTCTCTGGTCAAGAATCCAAGATTTCCCCTTAATAAGTAATAAATAGATACTATGATACGTATGATCTGGAGTGCTGGGTTAGGAATTAGGAAGAAACTTCTTAATTGGTAACCACATTTTACTTGGCATTTATCAGGAAAGGTCTGAAATGAGTAAATAGTGACTATTTCTTGAAACCTTTACAAAAAGCGTGCTATGGGCTGGTATTACTGCTCACATGAAACTCAAGTCTTCTGCATAACTCATTTATGTAGCACTTTCTCATTTACAAAATGGTATAAGCAAAAAATCCTTATTCCACTTGGTAGATGATGAAACAAGCTCATATGGCTTGCTCATGGTCACATATCCTCATTGATTAACCACAGTCCTTGGCACATCATAAATATTTAATAGAAATAACTTTATTAAGAATGAAATGACTAATTGAAACTAACATGTGAGCCATATTAATATAAATAAGCTTGCTGTGGGCTCTCCCTTTCTATATCATTTTTCTTCATAAAACAAAAGTGATCTGGATATTTCCTGTCTTAGAGTAAAAGGGGATTCCAGGAAATGATCTGACCACTCCAGTTAAATTCACAAGTGGGCTAATTCATATGTATGCTACAAAATTTATAAGATTGAAAAGCATGACAATCTAGGTGGTACCTAGGTTCTTGCTGTAAATCATTAAATTACATTTAAAGCAGTATGGTGCTTTGCATATAAGTGCTTTTGTCATTCATTAAATTATAGATAACAGGAACTATTAAAGTTGGAACTGAAATTCCCTATTTTGTTCTTTTGGTCTCGGGGGGACAAGAACGTGTATAATTCAACCAACTTTTCGCCCTCTGAAAGCAGACTTTGTCCATGTATGAAATCTATGTAGTAGAGAAAGAACAGTACTCTGAAAATTAATATTAAGTTAAATTTTCAGTATGAGAATGTATACCTCATAGGATCATAGAGAAAGAGGTGGGTATGGCTGTAGAAGTCATTGAATCCACCTTGGAAACAAGTCCAGAGAGAAGATGTGCTTTGCCTTTGCTCACTGGTACTAAGGGTCAAAGCTAAAATTTGAACTCTGGCCTTCAGACTCCAAATTTTGTGCTCTTTTAACAATGCATTGCTGTATTTCCATACATTTATCCTGACGTCATCATAGCTGATAATATATCCCAATGTTTATATTTTGAATCTCTGACTTCCATAATGTAGAGATATCTCAATCCTGTTTTGCCCAATATCTCGATCAATAAACAGCCTTGTTAGGCAGAGAATGCTAGCAAAGCCTGCCACCTACTGGTAGAATAATTTTGTTTTTGTTTTTGTTTTTTTAAAAAAACTTTTTTACACTGATCATCACGGTCTAACTTTGGGGAACTCCTGCTAAGACCATGGGGTCTGCTGTATTGAACCCATTCTTTATATTGTATCCACACATAGGTTTTGGACCAGACTCAGTTCTGGGGAGCCTGACTTCTAAGGAGATGGGGCTAGGTTCCCTGTTCCCAAACTCTTCAGCAGGTTACACCCCTACCTACTCCAGAGCCCTTGGATAGTTTCACATATTATAGTTTAGATTATGTCTCAGGGTTTCCCCCCAAAAGTGAGAAATAAAGGATACTTGATGAACAATATAAATCAGGTATCACAAAGTAATTCCTACAAATATAAGAAGAATATACAAATATACAAAAAGAAACTTAAAACAGGATTCAAGAAGTTATAATTCCTGTTAAAATCTTGCTGGGAAGCTGCTACTTAAATCACATCAGCACATAAAGGTCAAAGGGCTTCTAATTAGACACTTTACATTTCACTTTGGTTCTGCAGTGCCTGAATAACTAGCTACTGGTTGAGTTAGAGTTAGTTGGAAACATAGATTTCATCTAGTTTAACTAGTTCATGAATGAAGAATGAAAAAGCATTAATATATGCAAAGCATTATACTAACTGTTGCAGATAAAAATAGAAAAGTATCTTTTCTCTGAGATTATTTCCAATTTATTTTGTATTATACACTGGACCCAACTATTTGAGCTGGTGGTTAAATATTTGGTATGAGAATTCATAACTTGGAAATTGGATTTGATTTATTGTGCTTTTGATTGTCTGGATTTAAGAAAGTGATGGGGAAAATGTTAAAAATGCAATTTAAACTGCCTCCTTTCCTGGAGTTTTCAGAGAGATGACTGTTAAACATTTACTAGCTACCCCACTTGTGTGTGAGTATAATATATCTTGAATATATCATTGTTTGGATGGTATCTCTTCAATAGAATGTGAGTACCTCAATGGCAATTATTGTTATTATATTTCTTTATACCCTTAGCAGTTTAACACCTCCTACAGGAAATGTTAGTGCTTTTCCTCTAGTAATTATTTCCAATTTGTGTTCTCCATAATATAATCTTTTCTCAATATACTGTAGAGCTTCATGAAACCTGGTACTAGGCTGTTTACTTGTTGTTGGTAGTTTGTTAAATTTTCTTTATACCCCTAACATTTAGCATGCTACCTTGCACATTTGTTGTTGTCATGTCATTTTAGATATTCCCAATTCTTCATGACCCTATTTTGGGGTTTTTGTGACAAAGATAATGAAATAATTTTCCCAAAGATACTGGAGTGGTTTGCCATTTCTTTCTCAGGCTCATTTGACAGATGAGGAAAGTAAGATAAACAGAATTAAATGATTTGTCCGGTGTCTAAATTAGTGTCTAAAGCTAGATTTGAACTCAGGCTCAGTGCTCTGTTCACTATACCACCAAGCTGCCCTCTTGGCACATAGTAGGTGTTTAATAAATACTAATTACTAGTTGACTTGCAATGAGCTCATATTCTGCTAGGAGGAATATCGAAGCAGATGGCAATATATCTTCCTTATTGTCATTTTCACTGACATAATGTAACTTTCTGATGTGGAACTCTTACAGTGCCAAGGAGTCTGATGCAAGACTCCTTTCCATCCAGGTCACAAGTAGCAGTTGCTGCTGGGGAAGCAAGGATAGGAAACAGTTGCTAATAGGAGTCACATCTCCACGTTTCTCCTCTACGGGGTCTGGGCTAGAAGCAGGGCTGGTAGTTGCCTCCATCACTGAAGTTCTTGGGTTTACCAATGATCAACAGGAGTTGGTCAGAGTTTTGTGTTGAGGATGGGAGGACCCTTTCTCTATAGGATTTACTCTCCTTCGTGATGTCCAGATTGAAAGGAGGGATAGTGAGATAATGGATAGAGGAGATGCGATTTCTCTTACTATTGCTCTGGTTGTTAATAGCAAATCCCAGATTCTCTGTCTCCAATCCCAGTGTTCTTAATTTCCCAGGAAATGTCTTTTTCTAAAAAATGTTTTGAGAGATACAATTTTAAGCCCTCAAATTAAAAAGTTAAAAACAGTTAATAAGAATGAATGAACATTCTACCTCCTTTTCAAAGATAAATTTTATTTTACTTAACTCCTTATTTCTGGGAATCATTGAACTGAAGTTGGATGCTCATTTGTTTGGGATGTCTTAGAAAGCGTTCTCATTTAGAATAGATTTCCAGTCTCACCTCCATTTCTGTATAGGCCACAAGACCAAAATCAACAGACTAAAAAACTAAAAATGAAATAGGACCTACCATTGTTCAGCTATTTGGAAAAAGATAGGGAGCAAAAACTCGGAAATCCTGATTTTACTGGTTTGTGAATAGGGTGTGAAAGAACAGATTTGAATATGAATATTTACCCAAAAGTTTATTAGTCATGAATATTTTTATCAAGCAAATATTTGTTCTTTATAATTTTATAAGTGATAATCATCTACTAACCTTTTTACAACTTTGTTTTTTTATCCCAACTGGTTTGTTGAGGTTTTTCGTCACTGTTCCGGATGGTGTACATGTAGTTTCCTCAGTAATCAGATTCCTGTTTTAAGATTAATTTTTTCTGACAATACTTTCTGCTCAATGTTTGATCCATAGGCTAAGGTGGCAGGACGCAAGGAGAAGGAGTACTTCCAAATTCCTTCAGATTGAATACAATCAAGTCTCAATTTGGAGGGTAGTCAAATGGATAATTGAAAATGGTACACAGATGCCTACCTCCTGCTTTTGCTCACACTATTCCTTGTGCCTGAAATGTCTTGCCCCTACATTCCCACATGTTGAAGGCCTATCATTCCTTCAAAGTTCCAACTGGTGTCTCCTCTTCCATGAAGCCTTTATTGATTGTCCCAGATGGAAGTGAGCATTCTATCCTTTAAAACCCACAGTACTGTATATATATCTCTCACATAACTTCTCACCTGTAATTATTTCTCTTACAAGAAAGCCACTTTGATCAAAAGCCGGATATATATGTGTATAGTTAGTTATATGTGCATGTACATGTATGTATGAGTGGGTGTGTGTATATATGTTTATTTATATACATACACATATAAGTATATAGATACATAAACATATTAAATGTTTTTTATTCTATCACTCTATATTTAATGAAAGGAGCTGCTAGAATTTCATTCTGCTCAGGTCTATAGAATTTCCTCTCTGCATGTTTGAAAAAATTAGGAAATGCTTTCCCAAAGCAGAATTCCACTTCCTGAATTTCTGCTTTCCTAAAAGTTGTAATTCTCCTATCTAATACTTATAGTTAAACAAATATTTAAAAAACCTTTTGAACATGAACTCCTAGCTTTTTGGTATGGCCTATTCCCCTTTGTAGCTTGATAAAAGCTCTGGACCCTTTCTCAGAATCATGTTTTTAAAAGAAGAAAATAAAATGGAATTACAAAGCAAGTCAATGGATAGAAATAAGATTATCCTAACATTTGTTTTTTAAGTTCATGGATCTAGAATAAAGACTCCCTGTTTTTAAAGAAGGTTGCTAATATAGAGTATTGTTTTTTTATTTGAATTAACTATTCCATAGATTGAATTTCTTCTTTGTTCTATAAGTTAAGGTAGAGTTTCTTTAAGGTTAAAGTATAATATTATCCACCTGAAAGCATGTTTGTTGTTCTTGATGATGTTACAAAATGTCACTGTTTTTCAGTTTGAGTATTCTACTCTAATAAACTGGAGTTGGGGGAAGAGGAAGGAAAGGGGTAGGGAAAAGAGTATATTTTATGGAGATAGTTTTCATTCCCAAAGTCTCTTTATTTGTCTCTTCAATGCAAAACATAAAACATAAACATAAATCATGAGTAGCCTGTTGTCTCTATTTTCCCATAAGTGAACACATATAAATTTAGCAACACTGAAAAGAGTGAGGCCAGAGGATCTGGATTTAAATTTGGGCTGTGCGACATTGAATAAATTATCTAACCTCTCCAGACATTAGTTTCCTAATCTGGAAAATGAAGGCATAGGGTCTTATCATTTCTAAGGTCTCAACATGCTACAGTGGAAATAGCAGCATCTCTGGCGTCACACGTTTTCGTCTTGTTGGATCATTTCAGTCACGTACAATTCTCTTTGATCTCTTTTAGAACTTTCTTGTCAAATACATTGGAATGGATTTTCCATTTCCTGCTTCAGCTCATTTTACAGATGAGGCAAACAGGGATAAATGACTTGCTCAGGGCCACACAGCTAAGACGTGTCTGAAGGTAGATTTAAACTCAAGAAGATGAGTCTTCCTGACTCCAAGCCTGGCACTCTATGCACTGAATCTTCTGGGCTCAGGTGTTTGGGCCAATAATGACGATACAGGGCCTTTATAACCTTGGCCAGATCATTTACGTCTCTCTGCCTCAGCGTCTTCATTTGTAAAATGAAAAGTTGACGATCTCTTCTAGTTCGAATTCTAGGAATCTAAGGATAACTCTTTGGCTCCAAGTTCTGTGAGCAGGACTTGATTTTCACATTCCAGTTGAAGAGGAACTGCAAGGAAAAGAAAAACAGAAAATTGGGCTGTATAGAAAGTATGTATAAGAGAATTAGGGATTGCTTATTAGAATTGGGATAATTTATATCTGTACTCACCCCACCTCCACCAAAAACCCCAAACCTAGAGCAGGACTAGGTCATGAAATAACAAAGAACTCTTGATTCCTCTCAATTTCAATTTGCAGATTATACAGATCCTCAGATAACTGATGTCCTCCATCATCAGCCAAGAAGGGAGAAGGAAAAGATAACATGTTGCTGCTTTGGGTTTTGGGAAGAGTACATTAATCTTAGAATCTTTCAGTTATCATCCTTGAAAGTGAAATTTCAGTTTGTTCCAATAAGTAGCAGAATTTCAAGAACAGGAACATTCTGTAGGGAGCCTGGGCTCATGATAAAAGCTGGGACTTAGACTTGTGAAGATTTAAATTTGAATCCCAGCTCTAACTTGCTGGGGGCAAGTTACAGACCCTAGGGTATGTCCCCTAGAAGATTGGAAGAATGTTAGGGAAGAAGCCCAAGCTCTTTGATGAAGATATTCTTAGATTGACTGTAGGTTCTAATTGATTATCCAATTATGTCATGTTACTTAAGAATTATAAATAATATGTATTTTAACATATTTAACATGTATTGGACTACCTATCAGCTAGGGCAGGTGGTGGGGGAAAGGAAGGTAAAATTTGGAATAAAAGGTTTTGCAAGGGTCAATGCTGAAAAAATTACACATGCATATGTTTCATAAATAAAAAGCTTTAACTTTAAAAAAGACTATCACTTTTCAAAAAAGTAATAACACATTTTCCCTGTTAAAAAAAAAAAGAATTATAACTTCCAGTTATATCTGATCCTGAAGCCGACTAAGAGAAATAACGATAGCCGATTAAGAAGAGAAAAAGGAAGAAAAAAATAAAATGAGGAAAGGCTTTAGGCTTAAACATGAGTATCAGCATCACTTATTGTAGTAAAACAACATCAATAATTATATTGATATAACACTTGAAAGTTTGAAGATGAATGTGGAAAGACAATCATCTGAAAATAAGGGTAGAGTTTAGAGGTCATGAACATCCAAGCTTGAGAGAAGTTCCAGCTTTAGATCCCCTAAATATACTGGATTTCACAGACTGACATAGAGGTACGGATAAGGGGAGGATCCCATAAGGACTCACCAATGAGAGAAAAAGATTGATTTCCATGTCTAAGAGTCAGGAAGTACTACCTAGTCACTCATCTATGCCTGAAGTTAGGAGTTCAGATTTAGCCCTGAACACTGCTATTTCTGTGATTCTGAGCAAGTCTCTTATCTCTGTTTGCCTATAAAATGGAGATAATAGCAGTACCCACCTCCCGAGATTATTGTAAGTATCACATGACATATTTGCAAAGTGCTTAGCACAGGACCTGGCACATAGTAAGTGTAATAGAAATGTTAGCTATTATTATTATTATTAGCTACAATTGTACTTTAAGTTTGAGCCCACTATTCCTGGGGATCTTGTATTTGCAACAAAAGAGTGTTTTCTAACTCTCTCAAGACTCTTAGTAAACTCCTTTTCCAAAAGCTAATGGAATTTAATGGATTCTTATCACTGAAGAATAATTTACTGACCCATGCTGATGAGCTACAAACTACACACCCTTAGGTTTATCTCCAGAAGTCAGCAAGGGACTGAGGACCCAGTCAGCCAATACCAATGAGAGCCGGGCAAAGATTTGATGGTTTATAATCTGGTAAGTAGGAGTTACTTTTCAATAATTATTTTTTCAGGGTCTGACAAAAAACACAATTTTTGGTGGTGGACGAGATAAGGTGAGATCTTTCAAGACAGTTGTGAAAATCGAGTAAGGCTTCATCTATTTCAAAGTTTGAGTAGGCCTGAAGGACTTTAAGCATTAAGTCAAGGGCATACTTAAAGTGTCTCCTCCTTGCTATTCTCCTAAGGGCATACTTAAAGTCTCCGCCTTGCCATCCTCCTAAGGACATACTTAAAGCCCCCTCCCTGTTATCCCCCTAAGGGCATACTTAAGCCCCCTCCCTGTTATCCCCCTAAGGGCATATTTAAGCCCCTTCCCTGTTATCCCCCTAAGGGCATACTTAAGCCCCCTCCCTGTTATCCCTCTAAGGGCATACTTAAGCCCCCTCCCTGTTATCCCCCTAAGGGCATACTTAAAGCCCCCTCCCTGTTATCCCCCTAAGGGCATACTTAAGCCTCCTCCCTGTTATCCCCCTAAGGGCATACTTAAAGCCCCCTCCCTGTTATCCCCCTAAGGGCATACTTAAGTCCCCTTCTTGTTATCCTCCCTATTTCGACCAAATATGGGCAACTGTGTACTTATTGGTCAAGCTTGAGTTTAGAATGTAAGATCTTCAGCCAAATAAGGGTGAGGGTCAATGGTGGGAGGGGGAATTTGCGTTAGGGATTAAAAGCCTTGACCCTGCCCCGTACGGTGCTTTCTCCCTTGATTGTCTGCTCGATGGGTTGGACACCCGATTCTCAAGAGAACGTATAATAAACCTTGCTTCACTTCTAGAGATCTATCCAGTCTTTTTTTATTAATGGTTTCTGACCCACACAGTGGTGTTGTTATTTTCCAGTCAGATCTAATTTTGTAACCCCATTTGGAATTTTCGTGGCAAAGATATTGGGATGGTTTGCCATTTCCTTCCTCATTTGTTAGATAAGGAAATTGAGGCAAATAGTGACTTGCCCATGGTCATACAACTGGCATAAGTCTGAGATTGGATTTGTATTCAAGTCTTCTTGACTACAGGCCTGGAGCTCTCACAGCCTCAAATAGATGCACAGCCCAACACTTCCCCTTACAAAAACAGCTCTTTTAAAAATAATCAAGTCCTAGGCTGGTTGTGAACACTCTGAGGTCAAAAAGAAAAGATAAAGCTGTTTTTTTCAGCTTATTATGGTCTACTGGTTAGAATAAGCACAAACCACAGGCATTGACCTAGCCCTACAAGGTCATGTCTCAGGTGATTTCGTTCTCCCGTGGTATTCTAATCTATTCATTCACTTCATTCAATAAATTTACACTAAGTGCCTATTATTCCAGGCTGTCTTAAGCATGTTTACAAAAATTGGGAAAGACAGCTATTGCCTTCAAGGAATTTTCTCCTTCTGGTCAAAGCCATGGTTGAATCAGGAGCAACTAATTCTAGGCAAAGTTGCTTGCCACTAAATTCAACCTATTCAATAAGGATTTACAAGTTTTTACTAGGTTATGAAGCATAAGCGCTAAAACCTAGAAACACGAAAGCAATCAATCAAACAAACAAACAAACAAAAAACAGCCTGCGGAGAGCTTCCATTCTGCTTCAAATGAAACAAAGCTTTCCCACACACTCTGTCCTATATTTGATCTCTTCCCATCCAGTTAAAAAAGAACAGTGTTGTTGAATGAACTCTTCCTTATTAGCTCAAGAAACAACAATTGGGTTGCTAGGCAAGGGGGAAAATACTTTTCATTTATGGAGGCCACATCCCAGTTGATTGTGACAGCTGCAGAGACTTTGGATGTTGGGGAAAAAAACAATGGCCAAAAGATCAAATTGAACAAAAGGGCTGTGAATGGTTGAAAAAGTACTGTAATCAATCAATAATCATTTATTAAATAGTAAACATCTGTTAAGCCCCTTTCTATGTGTCAGGTATTGGGCTAAAGGAGGGATATACAAAAAGAGGTAAAAGGCAATCCCTGCACTTAAGTAGTTTACAATCTAATCCATTAATAACTAATCAATAACTTGGAACTAGTAAGTGATGCTTAAGCAAGGATTATTGTGGTCGAAGTTGTGTTGGGTACCACTTTGTCAAGGACAATCTCCAGGACGGGAGAGCACATCCCTTTTTGTTCTAGGCCACTTTTATTGATGATCCCAAATTCAAATCAACAATTAAGCCTCTATTGTTATAAAAGCTTTCTTTTATGGACAGAAGCAGCTACACCCAAAGAAAGAACACTGGGAAATGAATATAAACTGCTTGCATTTTTGTTTTTCTTCCCAGATTATTTATATCTTCTGATTCAATTCTTCCTGTGCAACAAGAGAACTGTTCGGTTCTGCACACATATATCGTATCTAGGATATACTGTAACCTATTCAACATGTAAAGGACTGCTTGCCATCTAGGGGAGGGGGTGAAGGGAGGGAGGGGAAAAATCGGAACAGAAGTAAATGCAAGGGATAATGCTGTAAAAAATTACCCTGGCATGGGTTCTATCAATAAAAAGTTATTTAAAAAAAAAAAAAAAAAAGCTTTCTTTTGGGGACCGTGGACACAATAAACTTTTTAAATACCACTGTCTCTTGCCCTCATGGGGCTTACATTCTTTACTTCTTTATTTATAATATATATTGCTTTATAAATCATGTTGGGAGAGAAAAATCAGAACAAAAATGAAAAATAATGGGAGAGAAAAAAAGAACAGAAAAAAGAAGTGAATATAGCATGTGTTGATTTGCATTCAATTTCCATAGTTCTTTTTTTTTTTTTGGATGTAGATGGCATTTTCTATCCAAAGTCTGTTGGGATTGCCTTGAATGGGGCTTATAGTCTATTAGGGAATGGGTTAGTGGGGAAAGCATAGGACCTAGAATCAGGAAGAGTTATTTCCAAATCTTTGGAAGCTGTTTAACCCTGACAAATTGCTCAACCTTAGCCTAAGTTTCTGTAAAATGGAACCACCAATCCTACTTACATAACAGTATTGTTTGAGAATTACATGTCTATAAAATACTTTGTAAACTGGAGCCCAGTATGTCCTTGTTAAAAATAGGGCTTGTCCCTTTTAGTAGTAGCAAGGAACTGAAAATTGAATAGATGCCCATCAACTGGGGAATGGTTGGATAAGTTATGCTGTATAAATGTAATGGAATATTATTGTTTTATAAGAAATGATGAGCAGACTGATTTCAGAAAAACCTGGAAAGACTTACATGAACTGATATTGAAATGAACATTGCATAAAGTAACAGTAAAATTATGTCATGATCAGCCATGATGGACATGGCTCTTCTTAATACCATTGTGATTCAAAGCAATTCCAATAAACTTGGAATAGAATGTGCCAGTTATATCCATAGTTTTCTCTATGGAGACTGAACATGGATCAAAGCATTGTACTTTCACCTTTTGATTGTTTTTTTCTTTCTTACGTTTTTCCCCCTTTTGGTTTGATTTTTCTTGCACAACATGACAAATATGGAAATATATTGAAAAGAATTGCACATATTTAACCAATATCAGTTTGCTTGTTCTCCTAGGAAGAGAGGAAGGAGGAGGTAAGAGAGGGAGGCAGAGAAATTTGGAACACAAAATCTTACAAAAATGAATGTTGAAAACGATCTTTACATGTAATTGGAAAATAAAATATTATTTAAAATGGGTTAAAAATAAAAACATTTTCTTTAAAATAGGGCTCATACTCAAGTAAGTGCAGCACAAGGGAAAATGGGATGACTGAGGAAAAGATTCAGGCAAAATGTTAAAGGAAAATTTAAGGAGAAAGAGAACATTTTCAGTTAATATGCTCAGGACCTTCCTTAGGTCTTAAAAGTTGAAGCAACATTGTAGAAGATCTTAAATACAAGTTGAAAAAGTTTCTATTTTATCCTCTACCTGACAGGGGTCCTCAAACTTTTTAAATAGAGGGCCATTTCACTGTCCCTCAGACTGTTGGAGGGCCGGACTATAGTAAAAAAACAAAAACTTTGTTTTGTGGGCCTTTAAATAAAGAAACTTCATAGCCCTGGGTGAGGGGGAAATACCATATCCTCAGCTGCTGCATCTGGCCTGCGGGCCATAGTTTGAGGACCCCTGCTCTAATATATAGAGAATTTTTTGTTTTTGTTTAGTTATTTTCCAGTCCTTTCCAACTCTTCATGAGCCATTTGGTAAAGATGCTAAGTGGTTTGCCATTTCCTTGTCCAATTCATTTGATGGATGCGGAAATTGAGGCAAACTGAGTTAGGTAGCTTACCCAGTCACATAACTAGTAAGTATCTGAAGTTGGATTTGAATTTTTGAAACTGACTGGCCTTAAGTAGGATGTAGACATGGAAGGGAAGAGATAGGGAAGAGTTAAAGACAGTGGAGGTATCTTCTTTGTTAATAGAGGTATGATTATACTTTTGAACGAGATAAAATGAGATCTTTCAAGACAGTTGTGAAAATCGATTAAGGCTTCATCTATTTCAAAGTTTGAGTAGGCCTGAAGGACTTTAAGTCAAGGGCATACTTAAAGTGTCTCCTCCCTGCTATCTTAAGGACATACTTAAAGTCTCTTCCTACTATTCCCTCCCTGTTAGCCCCCTAAGGGCATACTTAAGTCCCCTTTTTGTTATCCTCCCTATTTCAGCCAAATATGGGCAACTATGTACTTGTTGGTCAAGTTCAATTTCTTGGCAGTTCCCGCGTTTAGAATGTAAGATCCTCAGCCAATAAGGATGAGGGTCAGTGGTGGGAGGGGGAATTTGCGTTAGGGACAAAAGCCCCGACCCTACCCCCTACGGTGCCTCCTCCCTTCGATTGTCTGCTCGATGGGTGGGACGCCCGTTCTCGAGAACGTAAATAAACTTTGCTTTGCTTCTAGAGATCTATCCAGTTGTTTTATTAATGGTTTCTGACCTACACACTTTCACTTGGTTTATAACAAATTCTTGTCACTAAGTTGACATGAATTCTTACCATTTTTCCCACACTCTGATGCCTCTCCCATTTTTGTTATTTCATACAGAATAAAGACCATCAAAACAAAAAGAGGAAGCCTTAAACCTTAAAAGTTCAGCCAGAAATCTCGTCACCTGCAATCACATTACAAAGAAAATCCCATCCTCAGAAACAACAGCCCCTTACACATCTGTTATTGGCTCTAGTTCAATGGCAGGAGTGAAGGCCTTCTCTGTTTATTTTTTGTACTATTGCTTTGAGGGTAGAAATCAATGTCCTTTCCTCTAGGTTTGTTTGTGAATTCATCTCATATCTGCCCAGGCTTTGTTGAGCTCCCAGGGGTATTCCGATTTCTTAAGGTTCACATAGGTTTTTAAAAATAACTGTTAAAAAATCCTGACAAGGGACAAAGACATTTATCTATTCTCAGAAAAGGCTCTCTATCAATCTACGTCAGGCCTTCCATGATTACTCACATCTGTCCCCTACTTTCTGCTCACAGGGACTCCACCCTTGTCCAGACCCTCTTTTTTAGCCTGGACTATTGTAATTGGACTCCCTGTTTTCCAACACATTGGGTACTATCCCACCAACATAAATCCCAACCCATGTAAAAGTTAGTAGATCAGTTTCTTGAACTGCTGTGTTGAAAAAAAAAAAATCATCTATGGCCAACCCTCTGATTGTGAATATCCTCCCACTTGTCTTGGTCTTTTAATGACAGACACTTAGGCTGCCTCTAGACCGCCGTACTCATGGTTGTCTTGCACAATATGGCAAGTCAAAGTGGTCTTCCTGATGTTTCTCAAACATGGTACTCTATTTCTCACCTACATCTATCTTTGCGTTGGATATTTCCAAGGTATTCCTTTTCTTCGATCCCTCACAAATCTTAGTTTCCTTTGAAGTTTGATTCAAATGACATATTTTACATAAGTCTTTCTTCAGTCCAACAGCTACTAATTTCCTTCCCTCAAATCACTGTCTTTATTTTTTATGTGCTTATTTGTATTTGTTTTCTTTGTTGGCCAAATGCAGCCCGTATGGGGTCAGGGACTGTTTTAACTAGGACAGTACCTGCCAGGCACATAACTTTAATCCTTGTTTATTGATACTGATTGATTGACATCACTGTGTCCCCTAATTTCCATACAGAAGTCCTTGAGATCCTAAAGGGAATATTGTGTTAGGAAGAACCCAAGTCAGAGAAGCTCAGTTATTTCATACACTCACCTTGGTATATAGCCTATATTCCAACCAGACTGAATTATTTGTTTCATGAACTCAGAATTGTATTTCTTAAAGTAGTCTCTCCTTACCTTTGCCACTTTAATTCTTCAGCTTCCTTCAAGACTAAGTTCATAAGTCATCTCCTACTCAAGCCTTTTCCTGATCTCCCCAATTATCCATTTTCTCTCCTTCTTCCTACTATGTTTATTGGACTTCAGTTGATTTCTTGTATTCCCTTACTCCTAGGGGGTAGGGACTATCATTTAGGTCTCTATTGTTCCAGGCTCTGCATATAGTAAATGCTTAATAAATTGTTAAATTGAGTTGGATTGGAAGACTCTTCTGATAGACTAATCAATCCCTTTTTCAAACAAAAATCTTTTCTACATTATCCCTTACAAAATGATCATTAAACCTTAGATGAAAGAAATCCAAAAAACATGAAAAACCACAGACTTATGGAAGTATCACATCTGCTTTTGGGCATTGCTACTAAATAATATCCTTCTGATAAGGTCCAGAGTAGCTAGGTGGGTGTTAGCTGAGAAAGCCTGATTCACTGTAGAAAATCTGGAAACCTAGATACTCCAGGATACAATCTGGGAGGACCTCTGATTGAATAATCTCAACCATAAAAGAGAATTTTTTTTCTTAGATATGCTTTTTGTTCAGGTGGACCTTCATTATAATCCTATCCTAGATGGGGGGGGGGGTCTCTAGAAACCCCCTCTTATTTTATCTAATTGGAAAGTCAAATTATGCCAAACCCTAAAGATTATATTTCCCTATAAAAAATCTGCTCATACTGTCTCTTTTAGGGTTAACCTTTCAAGGCATAATCCCTGTCCCCTCATTAACCCCTTTAGTTTTCTAACTTATCTTTGAGTTCGCCCAGCCAGTCAATGGGCTACTCTCATCTCATGGTGTCATCCTTTTAATGGCATCTCATGTATTTGTTTTTCTCCTTTCTTTGCTAACTATTCTTGGATTTGGCCAACTCTTAGAATTAATACAATTTTTATCCTTGAGTTGGAGGTCTGTTTACAAATTCTTTCAGGACTGCTTGTGATACTGGCCCATCACCCCAATATAGTTTTGGGATCCACCCACTAACCCCATCATTCTAGTGACCTGGCATGGGAAGAGTCTGACTGCACCCCTAACTAACCTCAATACTTCGATTTAAGAAAAATCTCAGCTAATCTTCCCTGTTCTTTCTACTTCTACTTTCTGGGACCAAGTAGAAATCCAATCTTCTGAGTAACAGATCTTCCTCAATCAATAGTCAGTGAACAAGCATTTATTAAGCATCAACTTTGTGCAAGGCGCTGGGTTCAGCCACCAATGATACAAAGAAAGGAAAAAAAAAGCCCCTGCCTGCACTCGAGATGCTCACAGCCTAATGAGGGAAATAACAGGAAAACAACTACATACATCATACATATGTATACATAAACATATGCATGTTTGTGTGTATGTAAGAATATTTATATGATTAATGTATGTATAACACATATTCCAGATAAGTTGGAAATAATTGATAAAGGAAAGGCACTAAAATTAAGGGGGAATCAGGAAAGACTTCCTATAATCCTATATATTTATTCCTACATATATTCACTGGGGCTTGAAGGAAGCTGAGGAGGCCAGGAGACAGAAATGAATGAGAAAAAATTCCAAGCATGGGGAATATGAGAAAAGAGAGAATTCTAAACATGGGGGACAGCTTAACTGCTGAAGCCAGCTTTCACATCTTGTCTGTCTTCTCTTTATCCTGGCTTAACCATATGGCTCTTAACTAAGAAAAACTTCCACTTGGCCTCCCTATCACAGATCAGGATCTAGGGAGAACATGTGGTAACTCAGGATTCCTATGTCCAGAGCAGACTAAAGCCTCTGGGTACATCTTTCTGCATACA
Organism: Antechinus flavipes; assembly: GCF_016432865.1. Lineage (NCBI taxonomy): Eukaryota > Metazoa > Chordata > Mammalia > Dasyuromorphia > Dasyuridae > Antechinus > Antechinus flavipes. The sequence continues at coordinate 53,039,041 of NC_067399.1, read as the reverse complement.
AAGGAGGACTAAAACCACATTGCTCCTGTTGGAAAATACTTTCAACTTCTACTTAACATGTGTTCTATTTCTTTCCCCTCATCTTTTTTTTTTTTTTTTAAATCATTTTATCAACCACCATCACCACATAACAGTGTCTTTTGATGTCCAAATAGAAAGGAATCCTTAAGACTTTCATAAAGGCAACAGAATAGGCAACAGCAGATAATTCAAAGTCAGATTATGTAAGACATACTTTTAAATTTAATCTACATTAACATTTTCCCCACCACTTCCCTGAATCTAGACCATAAATAAGACAATAAATCAAACCCTTATTTATAGCTTTGCTGATTTCCAGGGTATAAATGCTTACAGTGAAAATTTAAGTCTTTCAAGAGGTAGTTCAACTGACTCAGTTGAACTGGCAAATGCTAAAATGAGTTTCAGAAAAATTCAGATTTATTTTTAATCTCTCGGCTCCAAAAACCAAAAAAAAAAAAAAGATTTTTAACCTTTTCTATATCTTGGATCACATAGTCTCTTAAAGTCCCTGGACTCCTTTTTCAGAATCATGTTTTTAAGTGTACAAAATAAAATACAGAGTTAATACAATGGAGACAAATCATATTGAAATAGTTATCAAAATATTTTAAAAACCAAATTCACAGATCTCCTGGCCTAAGATATGGTCAGAATAAATCAAAGAACTTAACCCCAAAGTATTTGACATGAATATCTATTGTTTTTATTATCTGTGATTGCCAAGTATGCCATTATAAGATTTCTGGCTTTACTTTTAAAGGTCAAGGTTTCTTCTGTTTGATTTAATGCCATTTTCTATTTATATAATCGTAAAAATGGGAGGGACGCTGGCAGAGTATCTTGAACCCATGGAAAACACATCTTTGTGGATTAATTGCAGATTTCTGGCAATTTCATCATGACAGCATAGAAACTGATCATCTTGGGGCTCTCAACCACTTTCAGAGATTAAAGGTTTTAGAAGAAATACCAACTGGAATGCAGAGGGATGTCCTTAGCTAGGAATTCCCTATATAAATAAATAAATGAATGAACGATTGAACAAAATCATGGATTTAGTTCTCACTTTGTTCCAGGCATTGTTCTAAGAACTAGGAATACAAATATTTGCTTGTTTGTTTAAAATTTGGCCTCCCTATCTCTCCTGGATTAAAAATACTCATAGACCAACCCCACTCTGATCGTGCTGGAAGCTTTAACCCGCGTGTTTCTGACCTGCCAGTTCATCTCTATTCAGACAACCTGGAGCTCTCCCTCTCTGGTTGTAGAGATTACAGTCTGTGCCATCAGGCCCTTTTGGATACAAGTATTTAAAAAGAGATAATGCTTGTTCTATAAAGAAGTAACATTTGAATAGAGGAATACTGCATATGGAGGAGAATAGTGATCAAAGACGAATGTTTTGTTCTAGGAAGATGAAAAATAGAGGTGGGAGTCGGAGGCTGGGGCTGATACCTTATCAGACAGATGGTGAAATGGCTTGGTTGGATGTCTGAATGGGATGTGAAGCTGAGCCATATTCTGGACTCTAGGACCAGCCAGCAGATTTAAAGAGTTAAGTGGGCTAGTTTGTACACAAGCGGCCAATGCCAGAGTCGAATCCTAGGGCCAGAAATTCAAAAATTAGTGGATTAACTTCCCCTAAGGGACAGAAGCCAGGATTTGGAAAGATCCAGTTATGGAAGTGCAGGCCTTAGGTCCATGTGGGCAGGAGCAGATCAGCAGAGAGATGTCCTTGTTTGATGGCTGAATGGAATGGGATAATGAAACATTTGTCAATGAAATCATAAATCTAGTCCCTGCCCTATCTACTCTGAGGTAGTCCAAGTAAATACATTTTCAGAGTATGAAAATTCTCTCCTTTGAACACCAGAACTTTACAGGATTTGGAACTAGAAGAACCTTAGAGATCACTGAGTCCAATTTGCTATTTAATTGATTAGAAATGTGAAGGGCAGAAGTTCTAAATATGGACAAAGTCATATAAGTAGCAAGTAGCAGATCTAGAATTCCAGCCCACATCTTCTAATTCTAATGCTAGCATGCTTTCTATTACATTATAATGCCTTTCAAAGTATCGGGGATAAAAGTTTAATAAACAGATTAATAAAAATTAAATTCAATAATTTAACAAACATTTATTAAGTACCCACTATGTGCAGTTAAGAACTAGAAATATTAAGATAAGTGAAATCATCTTTCCCTTCAAAGAACTTACATTCTACTGAGGGTATATACCATGAAAACAGATAAATAAATAGGAGATAATCAAGAAAAGGAGAAAACTGAAAACTGGAAGAATCAGGGAAAGCTTCTGGTAAATAAGTGATGAGGAGTCTGAGGATTCTGATAGAGATGACTAGGTAGAAAATTCTAGGAATAGAAGAGGACAGAGTCAGAAAATGAGAAGTAAAATTTAAGGAAAAGCTATATTCTAATTTGGGAGAAAATAGATTGTGCAAAAAAGAATGATACTAAATAAGACTGGAATGGTAAATCGAGGCCAGGTTTGGGGAGGAACAGGAAGGGCACCTTAAATACTGAGATTTTTTACAAGAAGCAATAGGGGGACACTGATATCTTTGGTCTTTAAATTCAGTGCCCTTTCTATCATCCATATTGTACCTAGACTCATTATAGCAACAAGGACACTGAAATATAGAGAAGTCAATTAATTTGATTGATATCTATCTATTAAAAAAAAAATTGGTTACAAAACTATGACTAGAAGCCAGATTTTCCTGTCCTCTCCTTCTATCTTATTCCATTTCCTCTATTCTCTCTATTCTTATCTTTCTAACTCACTCTTACCAAGTGCAGGTATGGAGATCTCAATCTGGGATCCATAGACTTTTTATAGTCAATCAATCAATCAAAATTTATTAAGAGTCTACTATATGCCAGGCACTGTACAAAGCTCTGGATTAATATTAGGGTTAGGGTTAATATTTGGATAAGTGTATTTTCATATAATTGCTTTGCCTTTGTAATTTTTCTATCCCCACAATGTCTATTTCAAATCTTGCCTACTTTTTCCCAAGCCCTCAATTCCACTCTTACTCTCTACCATAAACACAACATATTAACTCATCTCCTGTTCACTGAAATTCCACTGAGATCTTCATTGTCTTTTGCCTTTCTTTGAATCCCTTGCACTAGTAAGTGCTTAATTAATGTTATAACCTGACCAATTAAGGGACCCATAGGTTTTCTGGGCTTGAGTAAGATTAAGAACTTCTACTGCTAATTCTTAATTAAAATCTCAACTCTTATCTACTAGTTGTGTGAACTTAGGCAACAGAAATAACGTCTCTGAGCCTAATTTTTCATTAGTAGATTAAGAGTTGTCACAGAGCATCTCTGAAGTCCTTTTCAGCTTAGAATCTTATTATAATACTAAATTCTAAATTAATACCTTTTTCTGAAGGCTGATCTCAAATACATTGAGAGTCAAGTAGGGATGGAGGATAGAAGGGGCACATGGGGAGTTCTTACCAATGCTGTCCCATCCTCTACCACATCTCTAGGATGAACATGAGATAGATACTTAGTAAGAACAACAGGGACCATTATCTCTAAGAATCATTCTGCAACCTGATTCCCCATCCTTATAGTTCATCCAGAAAGGAAAAAGAATTTAGGGAATCTATGACCCCTAGAGAGGCTCCTCAAATTTTCATCTTTTTTGATCCTTCTGACCTTGCCTTGCTTTATTTTGCCCATCTCTCCATTTTTCAGGATAAGGCTGGAAAATGGCTTCCCATTTACTCTGATCATAGTTATAAGGGTTTGTCGTAGTATTGCTTTGCTTTGAAGGACATGTGTTCTTAAAAGATCATGTCTTTCTCCAGCTCTCAATGATCTGTATTGTATCTAGGATAAGATATAATTTCCTTTACTTGGCAGTTAAAACTGGACTTTAACCGCACTGGGCTGGAAGCTTCCTTTTTAGACCTGATACACATCATCATTCACTTTACCCACTCCAGATGACAGGCAAAATGTCTTACCTGGGAACCACAAACCAATTTCCGGCTTCATAATTCTGGATCATTAAGTCAAGAAGTCAGGAAAACTCATCTTCCTCAGTTCAATCCAGCTTTAGGCACTTACTAACTATGGACTCTGGGCCAGTCACTTTACTCTATTTACCTCAGTTTCCTCATCAATAAAATGAGTTGTAGAAAGAAATGACAAAATACTCCAATGTCTTTCCCAAGAAAACAATTAAAGAGGGTCATGAAGAATCTGCCACAGCTGAAACTATTGAACAGCAATCCTAAATACATGTACCTAAATATACATAATATGTGTAATACACATGTGAATTATTACATTATTATCCCAAAATATAGTCTCAATCGATCTGAAAGAATAATAGAATGTGAACCTGACTCCGTAAACCTAGTCTCGCTGGAGGAGACAAAAGGATAAATAGGTCTGTTAGAGTCTTCAAATGGCATCTCAAATCAAAGAAGAGAAATTATCTTTTGAATGTCGTTTATTTTGACAAAAATGTGCATCCTATTATTTGTTGATGTTGTCCCTAACAGATTTCCTTCATTCTGCTATCAGCAATTTACAGGAGTAAGTACTTCGAGCCATACAATGTCCTGGCAGATACTACAGACAAAGACATACATAACTTCCTTATGTTTCTTTGCTGAAAAAATACAATTACTGAGAATGTTGTGGTGTTTAACCCAAGTGTGAAATAACAAGGCTTTAATGTCTGTATATAAAAGAGATGCAATGCTATTTTTACTTGCCAGACAGTTTGCCTCAGGTAGAGACACAGGAGCAATTCAATTTCATTTCCTCTAATGCCCCAAGGATGTATTAAATACTTGCTATGTGCAAAGCACTACATCAGGGTTCACTATGTTTAATTGATTGGCAGATAACTATTCAGACACCTCAAATTGATTCAATTATAAACAAGGTGGTCTTGGAGAAGGAGAAACTTTTGAGTGAATTCAGCCATGTCTAAACTTGAAAATGCTTAATTGACCATTTTGAAGAATGTTAAGAAGGTGTTGTGAGGGTGGTGGAGAAAGCACTGGACCTGGAGGCAGAAGATGTTTCATATCCCTAGTATCAGCCACTTACACATATTATCTCACTTAATTCTCATAACAATCCTCTGAGAGAGGTACTATTATGTAGATTTTACAGTTGAGAAAACTGAGGCAGACAAAATATATATGACTAGCCATAGCTAGTATTTGACTCTAAATTTGAATTCAGATCTTTCTGACTCTAGATTCAGCACTCTATCCACTACTCCTCCTAGCTGTCTCAAGGTTTCCCTTTAAGTTCTTTTGGACTCTCTGTCTGTTGTTTACTAGCTCTGTGGCTTAATTTCTCTGAGCTTCAATTTCTTTATTTGTAACATGAAGTACTATATGATTTCTAAGCCATATATGTTATGTTATATATGTTTCTAAGACATATATGTCATATAAGTCTATATGACAAAAAATCATATAGAAAGGTCTGAAGTCCTTTCAAACTCTGAATCTATGATCCAATGGGCAAAACTAGATGCCTTCAATTTCCTTCTAGCACTAAAATAATAGATTTTTGAAGCAATCCATTTATTCATTAAAATGTCTGGTTAATGTGGAAATATATCCAACACGATTGTACATGTATAACCTATATTAGATTGCTTGCCATCTTGGAGAAGGAGCAGGGAGGAAAAAAAATTTGGAACTCAAAATCTTATTTAAAAATGAATGTTGGTGATGAATATGTTTAGAAGAATTGCACATGTTTAATCTATATTGGGTTGTTTGCTGTCTTGGAAGGGATGGAAGAGAGCAAGAAAAATTGGAACACAAGGTTTTGCAATGATAAAAACTATCTTTGCATGTGTTTGGAAAAATAAAATACTATTAAAATGGATGTTGAGAACTATCTTTACGATAATTGGAAAAATAAAATTTCCATTTACATAGAAAAAAAGGTAGAATGGATAATTAACTGGGGAAGACTTGGTTACTCTGTTCAAGATAACTAACCAAGATAATTTCAAAGGACCTATAATGAACAATGTTATCCACCCTTAGAGAGAACTGATGAGCTCTGAATGCAGATTGAAAAAATACAGCAAATAGCCAGAAAGAGGGCAACTAGGTGGCACAAAGGATAGAGTGCTAGGCCTGGAGTCAGGACAATCTGATTTCAAATCCAGCCTCAGATACTTACTCTGTGTCCATGGACAAGTTGCTTAAGCCCATTTGTCTCAGTTTCCTCATCTGAAAAATGAGCTGGAGAAGACACCACCTAGTATCTTTGCCAAGAAACCCCCAAATGGGGTCACAGAGAGTTGAACATTACTGAAACAACTGAATAATAAAAAAAAATAAAAAGAGCAATATTTATAATTGCCTGGAAGAAAAACCAGTTGCTCAATTAAAAGGAATCAAAATAATTCTGCTTGCCAAAATAGTAAAAAGAGATTTATCTTCCTTCATTCATGTCCAGTCTGTTACTACCAACTGAAGAGCTCCATAAAAGTATGTCTGCTCTCCCTGATTCCATTCTCTATCAGTTTTCTCACCACATTTCCTTCCCTCTGGTTGATTTTTAGGTTGGTTAATACAGAGTTATTGCCTAGGTCCTACAGGGCCTCACAATTATTGTATTTCTTTCTATTCTTTGTAGCCTTTCTGTTAGAGTCTTTGATATTTTATAATTTTGCTAATTCTGATTGATTAGAAGTTCAATCAGTCAACAGTAATTTCTTAAGCCTTACTCCACTGCCAGAACTCTGCTAAACATGTTGATATAAAAAAAAGAAAAAAGAATCCTTGTTGTCAAAGACCTCACAGACTTTCATAGTTAAAAAATAAATAAATAATCATCCAGAAGAGAGATGGGAAGGACTTGAACTCGGGTGATGGTCATGATAAAAATGGACTTAGATAAGCCAGTAGAAAATGCCTGGCCTGGACCTGTTCATAAAATGGGAGCTCCAAGAGGAGCCTATGAGAAAAGGGATTTGGTGGAGTGGGAGAAGGTGAGCCTTTTTGAGGGATATTCCAGGGTGAGCAGGCTAGAGACATGAAAAGCTTTTTCATTATGAGGAGGCTTCAGGAGCTGAGGGAAGTTCTAGGATGAATGAATGAAGAAAGCATTTTGAATATGAGATCTATAAAGGTAGAGACAGAGCCATCGGGGAGATGAATATGGAGGGAAAAAGAAAAAGAAATATCAGGGTGGATGCTGATTTTGAGAACTGCCTCTATTAGAATAGTTACGACATTTCTGTATAGATCACCATATTAAATCCTGAGCTCCTTGAGAGCAGCTTCTGGGTCAAATAGTTCACATTTAGACAATATTTTTAGATTTACAAAGCACTTCACATATGACAACTCTGTGTGTGAGGCAGTAAGAATGAACACTACTATTCTTATTTTATAGATGAGAAAACAAAGTCTCAGAAAAATTCTATTTTTTGTCCAAAGACATACAGCAAATGTCAGAGAATGTGCCTTGAGTCAAAATCTATTTTTATTATAACACTCTTTGATTCTCAGAGACGGGAGCCTCTACTATCACAGCTAAATCTCCCATATGGCCAAGAAACCTTTGAATTGTGTTGATGGCTATGATTTAGCATCAGTGCCCCAGAGATAATTGCTGTTGTTTAGTCCTGTCTGACTCTTTGTGTTTCCATGAACTTTAGCCACTGGGTTTTCTTGGCTAAGATGCAAGATGGGTTTGCCATTTCCTTCTCCAATGAATGAAGGCAAACAGATTAAATGACTTGCCTTTGGTCATACAGTCAGGGAGTCTAAGGCCACGTTTGAACTCAAGTCTTCCTGACTCCAGACCCCCAGCTCTATCCACTGAACCACCCAGCTGCCTCCTAGAGATAATACGACACAACTCCAAAGTACATTTTGATTTAATTGAATGAAAAGAATTCAAGACGGGGGAGGCATTTTGGAGGCAAGAGGGAAAAGGAGGGAGGGAGGTAGAGTCAGATCTATATTGCTTTGTTAGGTTCACCCAAATACTGTTCTAGTAAAACTCTCTCATCCACCCCAAACCCAGAGAATACAAGTCATTGTGAGTACCTATCAGCCTTTAAAGCAAGTGTGCATTCTCAGGAATTTTGGAGACAGAAGTAGACCAACCAGGCTTTTCTAAGAGGATTATAGGATCATTAGGGGAGGAAATTAGATTGGATTTATTTTCATTTCCTTACTAGCAAAGAAAGAAAAAAATATTAATTAAGCACTTAATTTTGCCAGGCACTATGGTTAGCACCTTTGGAAAGGGAAGACAATCCCTTCCTTCAAGGAAATATTCTTAATTATGAGAGAGAATAATGAGAGAGAAATCAATAGGATCACCAGATTTAGACCCAGAAGAGGCTTTAGAAATTACAAGGTCTAACCCTCTCCTTTTACAAATAAAATGAAGTCCAGTGAGGCAAATCCATTTGTCCAGAGTCCCACAATTAATATGTAATCAAGGGAGAACTCAAACACAAGTCCTTTCATGTCAAATCCAGTCTGTCTTTCCCAAATCATCACTCCAACAGTCCCCAGCCTTGCAATTCAGAAAACATAGCACCCCTTTTCTCACCAGCTATTTTGTTGCCACTAATTAAATTTCTTCTCAGACTTTCATTGGTCTAGAATTCCCTCTTTTCATTGCCTCCAACCTGTTACTCTCTCCATTTCAATTCAATAAGTATATCCTAGATGTCTACTTTCTGCTAAGTACAGGGTCTAGGGATGCAAAAATAAAAATTAAATTGCTCATGCACTTGAAGAGATATATATCTCCTGATACCTTGAAGTTTATGCTTGTTCTCTAACATGTTCAATACTAAAGACTAATAGTGATGAGAATTTGTTTGCTAGCTTATCCAGTAGAATATATCATCTTGGCATGGTAATCAAGATATATAGGGAACTAACACAAATATATAAGCTCAAAAGCTATTCTCTAATGGATAAGTAGACAAAGAATAGGAAAATACAAATTCTCAAAAATTATAAACTATAACAACTTTATCAAAAATGATTCTAAATTTCTTATAACAAGATAAATAGAATCAAAACAACAACTCTGAAGTTTTATTTTATATTTAGCTTTTTTTTTAATGACAAAAGATGAGGAAGACAGCATTAAAAGGTGTTAGGGGAGTTGCAAATTGGTCTAAATATTCTGGAAAGCAATTTGGAATTATGCTAAGAAAATAATTGATATGAAACTGTGCATACCCTTTGATCCAGCAGTGTCTCTACTGGGCTTATACCCCAAAGAAATACTAAGAAGGGAAAGGGACCCGTATGTGCCCATATGTTTGTGGCAGCCCTTTTTGTAGTGGCCAGAAACTGGAAAGTGAATGGATGCCCATCAATTGGAGAATGGTTGAGTAAATTGTGGTATATGAACGTTATGGAATATTATTGTTCTGTAAGGAATGACCAGCAGGATGAATAGAGAAAGGACTGGCGAGACTCACATTAACTGATGCTAACTGAAATGAGCAGAACCAGGAGATCATTATATATCTCAACAATGATACTGTTTGAGGATGTATTCCGATGGAAGTGGATCTCTTCGATAAAGAGAGCTAATTCAGTTTCAATTGATCAAAGATGGGCAGAAGCAGCTACACCCAAAGAAAGAACACTGGGAAATGAATATAAACTGCTTGCATTTTTGTTTTTCTTCCCGGATTATTTATACCTTCGGAATCCAATTCTCCCTGTGCAACAAGAGAATTGTTCGGTTCTGCACACATATGTTGTATCTAGGATATACTGTAACCTATTCAACATGTAAAGGATTGCTTGCCATCTGGGGGAGGGGGTGGAGGAAGGGAAGGGAAAAATCGGAACAGAAGTGAATGCAAGGGATAATGTTGTAAAAAATTACCCTGGCATGGGTTCTATCAATAAAAAGTTATTAAAAAAAAGAAAAGAATTGATATGTTCATGCCCTTTGACCAAAAGATATCACAACTTATAGGTTGGCGTATACATCTTCAAGGAGATCAAAGACAGAAATAAGATACCATATACCTGAAAATATTTATAATAGTACTTTTTGTGATGGCAAAGAACTGGCAACAAAACAGATGCCCATTGATTGGGGACTATCTAAATAAATTCGCAGGGGAGGCAGGTTTCAGTGAGTGCAAAAAGATGGCAGGAAAAAAAATGGACTAGGTTTGAGATGAAATTAAGTTTATTACCTAGGGATCAGATGTTCTAGAAAGCACAGTGCAAGGGCTGGATAGACCTAGAGTGTAATAAATAAATAAAATAAATCGCAAAGGGATGAAAAAGTTTGGGAAAAACATTGTGGTAAATGGGATATTGAATCAATGGAGTTTAGCCATGAAAGGGAGAAGAAATATGGATACAATATATGTAGCCATATATACATCGCTATAATGGAATATTAGGATTAGATTAATTATTAATTAATTAGGATAAGAATATTAGGTAAGAATGATGAAGATGAAAAATACAAGAGGAACGTGAGAAGATTTTTTTATGAACTGATATAAAGTAAAATAAGCAGATCCAGAAAAACAATGGTACAATACTTATAGCAATGTAACTAGGAAAACAATTTTAGCAAAAAAAAAGGGAGTGAATTATAGTAAAGTTGGCCCCAAGGAAGAGAAAAGAAAAGGTTAACTTTCTTAAACTCTTTGAAGAGGTGGGAACAAGTTTTTTTGAACTATTTTTCTTTTTTATTACAGGAATGGCTTGATGGATAGAAGAGAGAAAAGGAATATATTTGGAAATGAAAGTATTTTTAAAATAAAAGATATTAATATCAAATTTTTAAAAAGCTATATAAAGTCAGACACTGATTCCCTATTGGTGGAATTATAGTGTTCCAGATATTTTGAAGAACAAGATGGAATTATGCCCAGAGACTTATAAAACTATGCATATCCTTTGACCCAGCAAAACCACTATTAAGTCTGTTTCCCAAGATGATTAGGAAAAAAGAAAAAAAATCTATGTGTTCTAAAATATTTATAGCAATTCTCTTTGTGGTGGCAAAGAACTGGAAGTTGAGGAGATGCCCATGAACTGAGGAATGGCTAAACAATTTGTGGTATGTGATTGTGATAGAATACTACTATGCCACAAAAAAATGATGAGCTGGTTGGTTGTAGAAAAACACTGAAAGACCTGTATGAAATAATGAAGAACGAAATTAGCAAAAGCATAAGAACATTGTATATATGTATTTATCTATATATATGTTATCTATATACACATGGACACACATATGTATGTATGTATACACAATTTGTATTTAATAGGTACCTAGGGTGGGAGAGAGAGGGAAGGAGAAAAGAAGATTAAAAAATAAAACAAAAAGTGCACAGCAGAGAACAAGAGAAAACTTAGAAAGAAGGACAGAAAAACTGTTTTGAAAACAATGGTTATACATTTATTACATAAACTATTGTTGGGTTGTGTTTTTCTTTTTTTTAATAAGCAGTATGAAATGGAAATTCATGGTTTAATATTGAATCCTGTTTTTATGTTGTTTTATGTACATGGAAATATTCTCCCTTTTTGCAGTCTTTTTGTATTTATGAGTAAATATTTATGAAAAAATGAATTAAAAACTCTTTAAAAGAAAAACTAAAAGGAGCTTGAAGGTAAAAAAAAAAAAAAGAAGTATATAAAGTCTTTGAGAGGCAGCCTCGTGAAATGAATAGAGAAGTGACTTAGAGCCAGGAAGTTCAAGCCCTCTAACACTGGCTTTGTGGTTTGGACAAAACATTTAAATTCTAGGGGTTCTGGTGGTGTTCAGATTGAAATAAGGACCAGTAAACCACACTCCAAGGGTCCTTGTAGGCTGCATATTGACTTAGAAAATCACATATCAATATTATCTATAATATATTTTTATTTATTTTACAAAATATTTCCCAATCCCGTTTTTATTTGTCTCAGAGCCACATCTGGCCCTCTCTTCTAGGCAGTTCTCAGAAGGGCCACTATGAATTTGTAGGTGTAGTTTTTTAATCTGGCAGTTAGTTCCTTATATTAATGAAATAACAAACCTAGTTTCTGTGCTAAAAATACCGAAAGCAGGAAGTTTGTCTTCTTGATCATCTTTATCCCTTGCAGTTACCACAGGGCCTCATGCATGGTAGATGCTAATAAATGCCTTAAATTTGAATTTCTTTCAAAGAGCAAGTACAGTTTCCTCTTAGACTTTACCTCCTTTTTAATTTGATTAATGAATTTATTTTTAAAAATAAGTGTTTAAAAACTACTATGGAGAATTCAGTAGCACCTAAGTTCAGATCTAATGTCTAATACTTACTAATTGTGTGACCCTAGGCAAATCACTTAACCTAAATTGCCTCAAAAGACTAAAGAAAGAAAAGAAAGACCTACTATGTGCCAGCGACTGAGGACACAAAGAAAGGCAAAAATAACCCCTGCTCTCAAGAGATGACAATATGCAAATAACTATAGACAAAGTACAAACTAAATAAATAATCAGACATGGACTTTTGAAGGATCACTTTGATAGATGAGAGGAGTATGGGCTAGAGTGAGGAGACATTAGGGACCGGGACAGCCCTCAAAGACTATCCAAGTTGAGTTAATGAGGTCATGCCCCAGAGTGATAGTTATGTCAGATGAGAGATATTCTGAAAGTAAAAAACCTTTTCAAGGAGTTTAGCCATGAAAGGGAGAAGAAATATGGAATGGTAGCTAGCCAGCTCTTGTGTGAGGATGGAGGGATGTGAGCATGTTCACAGGCAGCAAGGAAGCAGCCAGAGACTGAAGATGGGTAAGAGAAAGGATAAAAGAAGAGAAGGATGGAATGAGATCATTGTGCTCAGAGAAGGGTTCTTAGAAAGTAGCACAGTAATATGAAATACCAAGAAAAGAAGAGGAAGCTCTCAGAAAATCAACTGTTAGTTAAGTGAAATACAAGGCAAAGTTCTCAGCTGGGGGAACATTGGAAGGTCGCAAAGGGATGAAAAAGTTTGGGAAAAACACTGTGGTAAATGGGATATTGAATCAATTAGGAACTTATAAAAGAATTGCCTTGGGGCGATGAGGGCTCAGTTGAGGTATGTAATATGAATTTTTAGTAGACCCAGTCAGCACAATTTTGTGATTTTCTCCAGCTTCTTTTGGGATCATGTAAATAGAGGCCACAGTGAGTAGAAGAAGTCAGTAAAGGCTAGCACATACCAGGGCAAGATTGGCTATAAGACACAGAAACAATGGACTTAAAGGAAAATGATATTGTTTACAGTTGAACTGGTTGGCCAGGATGTCAAGATGAGGGAAGGAGAAGACTACACCCAGCACCTGCTTGAGAAAAAAACTAGAGGACTAGAGATCAAGAATTGGTGATTTCAGAGTTCATAAACAAAGAAATGATGCATTTGTGGGTTGACCATCTCTCTGTGCAGCTGAGATGGAGTGAAGGAGTAGGTCATGTGAAATGAATAAGTTGAAGAACTGAAAAATGGGGGCATTTGGGGGCAGGAGTTAATGGATGAGGAGAGAAAGACTGTGATCCAAGCACTGAACTCTTTGAAGAAGGAGGAAGAATGTCCAAGAGGTCAGCAGATAACAGCTATTGGAGAATGTTGATTGAGTGATAAATGTGGATTAATGAACCTTAAAGAAGAGGTTACTGAGTGATGGTGACAGAGGCAGAACTTAGAAAGTGGTAAAGGAGAGTAAGAAGGATTCCCAGTACTTCAGTTGTATGAATAAAAGTTGTATGAAAAACAAGGTGATCTGGGAAGCTGTGTCTTCTCGGGGGAGGCAGGTTTCAGTGAGTGCAAAAAGATGGCAGGAAAAAAATGGAATAGGTTTGAGATGAAATTAAGTTTATTACCTAGGGATCAGATGTTCTAGAGAGCACGGTGCAAGGGCTGGATAGACCTAGAGTGTAATATTGGGCTGCCTGATTAGACTGAAACAGATGCTTCCAAAAAGGATTGGTGAGGAGACTGAGAAGCAGAGTTCATACAACGACAACAGGGGAATCACTGGGATGGGAGTTTGTTAATCATGGATGAATGAGTTCAGCTGTGTAGATTATTATGGTTCCAAGGGGCTTGGCAGTTATTGAAGAGGCCTGAAATGGAGATTACCCCCATCCACGTGGGAAGAAAGTAAGGAAGGAAACAGGTCTTTATTAAGCTTTTACTAAGTATTAGTCATTGCTCTAAGTTCCAGCTTCTTAAACTGTGGTTTGCAACCCAATATGGGGTCTTATAACTCAACATAGAGATTGTGAAATTACAATTTATCACCAATAAATATTTTAAAGTTCTGTAAAAACTTCTCAGGCAAAAAGTGGTAGTCAGTGGAAAACAGTTTAAGAAGTACTTGCTTCATTTGGAGTCTAAGTGACAAATACAAACAGAAAGAGAATCAGGACCTGCCCTCAAGGAGCTTACTTTCTAACAAGCAAAGACATTCTCTGGACTAGGGCAAAATTTTTAAATCAATAACTCCAGTGGTTTCCTTCTGCTTCCAGGATCAAACACAAAACACTCAAAACCTTTTATAGCCTAACCACAGTCTTCTCCTCCTATGCTCTTCAATTCAATGAAACTGGCCTCCTGGTTATCCCATAAACAAAACACTCCAACTCTTGACTTCCAAGTATTTCCTCTGTTGGTTCCCCCCACTTGTAATGTTTTTCTTCCACTCCAACTACGGACCTCCCTGGCTTCCTTAAAGCCTTAACTAAAATCCTATCTTCTACTGGAAGCTTTTCCCAACACCTCTTAATTCTAATGCCTTCCTTCTATTACTCTTTTCCTATCTTGACTCTTCTTCAATAATGAGAAGATTCAAACCAGTTCCAATTGTTCAGTGAGGAAGAGAGCCATCTACATCCAGAGAGAAGATGGTGGGAACTGAATGTGGTTCACAATGTAGTATTTTCACTCTTTTTGTTGTTGTTTGCTTGCATTTTCTCCTTTCTTTTTTTCTTTCTTTCTTTCTTTCTTTTTTTCTTCCTTCCTTCCTTCCTTCCTTCCTTCCTTCCTTCCTTCCTTCCTTCCTTCCTTCCTTCCTTCCTTCCTTCCTTCTTTCCTTCTTTCCTTTCTTTCTTTCTTTCTTTCTTTCTTTCTTTCTTTCTTTCTTTCTTTCTTTCTTTCTTTCTTTCTTTCTTTCCTTCCTTCTTCTTCTTCTTCTCCTCCTTCTCCTCCTCCTCCTTCTTCTCTTCCTCTTGCTTCTTCTTCTTCTTCTTTTCCTTTTTTTTTACTGGTTTGATTTGATTTTTCTTGTGCAGCACAATAATTGTATAAATATGTATGCACATATCGGATTTAATATATATTTTTATCATGTTTAACATATATTGGACTACTTGTCATCTAGGAGAGGGCGTGGGAGAAGGGAGGGAAAATTGAAACACAAGATTTTGCAGGGACTAATGTTAAAGAATTGTCCATGCATATGCTTTGAAAAATAAAAAGTTTAAAAATAAAATAAAATACACTTTTAAAAAGTTATTTTCTCTTTAGCCTGTTTATGGCTTGCTTTGTATATATTGGTTTGCATATTGTTTCTTGTTAGATTGTAAGCTCCTTGAGGGCAGGAGTTGTTTTTTGCCTTTGGTATTCAGTGGATGCTTAATAAATGTTGAAGCCCAGAGAAAGTTAAGAACAAGGAAAGGAGGAGGACAAAGCACTTGGCCCTGGTTTCTTCATAAAACAGATGCTTCAGGAGGAACTCACCAATAAGAGAAAGCAAGTGGATTTTGGTCAGGTTGGGGCAACCTCCAAAAGGGTGCTTTTTTGGAGGACCAAAACAATTATTGGGCCAGACAAGACCCTTCCTTCCTCTATGTAGTCTTCCTTGATTCTCCTAGCTAAGTGATCTTGTCTCCCAAAAATCTTTTATAGGATTCTTTGCCTCTCCTTTGCCATTTTTATAACATTCTGCCTTATATTGTACTTTTAAAAAATTCAATAGTATTTTATTTTTCCTATTATATATAAAGATACTTTTGAACATTCTTTTTTTGTAAGATTTTGAGTTCCTCTTAGTTTTAAAAACAAATATAAAAAATTTGTTTTATATGTAACTGGGAAAAACAAAAATATTTAACCCTTTAAAAAAAGAAATCATACAGAATCAGATTTACAATATGAGATGTGATATAATTAAAATAGTTTTACTTTAATAGAATATATAAATATTACTGTTTAAATTTTAAAAAAGATTTTGAGTTCCAAAATTTTTTTTCTCCCTCCCTCTTTTACTTCCCCCTTTCTCCAAGGCAGTAAGCAACCTAATATAGATCATATATTAGTCTTAATTGTGTACATATTCCCTCCAACCTCACACTATTAGATTGTGAGTTCCTGGAGGAACCTAATGCCCAAAGGCATCTCTTTCACAAAGCACTTACTTCGGCAATGTTCAATGAATTGCACTAAAATGGAATTAAACCAAATTGAGTGAAGAAGAGTTTTATAGGATTAGAACCTTGGGGGACAGAAGGCAAGAGGGACAATCTGAGACCCTTGGTTAGAGACTTTATAGTATTACCTTAAGAGAGAGGCTGATTTGATTTGATTTTTAAACAGAGAATGACTAGCCTTTATAATATGCTTAGGCAGGAGTCTGATTTCACTTTCCAAAATAATACAAAAATTTAAGCATATCAAGGCCATGCAAGATTATATACCCCACAGTCTCCTGGGAGTCTGTTGGCCCTGAGCCACAGAACTTGCTGACAGTTGAAGAGGAATTGCAGTTCAAGTTCTGGGTCTAAAGTCCTGCTGAAGTCTGAAAATCCTATTGAAGCTCAAGGAATGAACATTAATGCATTTCATTCGAGTCACACAGTGACCTGATAATGTATCTGTGTCAGCTAATCACACCCTCAATGGCCGCACAAATCCCTTTGGTATCTGGTGGTCAGCTGCAAGCTTGCATGGCTGCGCAGGCTAACTCAGCTCAGTCAATTTTCCGCTACTGGTATTCTATTCCCTCTTGCCCTCTCTTTCTCACCCCAACCACCCCAGCCTTGGAGATATCTCCTGAGGAAATTAGACCCTTTCTCTTCATCCCCTGAATTTCACACGGGGCTCAAGCCAGAGAACCAATCCAAACCTGGCTACAGATACCTTGGGTTCATCTTATAACCTTTGGATGTTAGAAGAAGAAAACACTTTGGGACATAGAATGTCAAAGCTGGAAGGGACTGTAGAACATAAAATGGCAGAGCTAAAAGCTCATGTGGTCTAACCACCTGATTTTGCAGTCTTTCAGAGGAAATTAAGGTCCAAAGTGTAGAAATGATTTACCCCAAATCCCACAATTATTAGTTAGTAGTGCAACTAGAGCAAAAATCCAGCTGTCCTGATTTACAATCAATGCCCTTTTCACCTAGGCAACTAGATGGCTTGGGAGACAGAGCACTAACTCACTTAAATCTCTGCCTCAGTTTCCTTATCTGTAAAATTGAGATAATTATAGCCCCTATCTTTCAATTTTGTTGTGATGATCAAATGAGACAATATTTGTAAAGTGCTATAGATACCTTAAAGTACTTTGTAACTGCTTATACTATACTATCTCATGACACTAATCTAAAAATCTAAGTTGTCCTAAGACTTTCCAGAGATGCTAGAGTTACTGCTGGCTTCAGTGTTTGTGACAGAGGGTCAGAAATCCTTCCAGGAGTTTACCAAGAATTCTCCATGTCAAACCCAACTTTTCTTGCATTTTTTGTGTTCACAAATTTTCAGTCTTCCTCTTAAAATGATATTGGAAGGGATAGCTAGATGGTGCAGTGGAGTGCTGGTTCTGAAATCAGGAGGACCTGAGTTCAAATCCAACCTCCAAGCTTAATATTTCCTAGCTGTATGACCCTGGGCAAATCATTTAACCCCAATTGCCTCAGCAAAAATAAAAAGATGTTGGAGTGCTAAATTGACCAAATCCCCAGTCGTCCTTTAAAGCTCACCTCAGATATCACCTCTTCCAAAAAGCCTTTTCACAACTCAGATTATTAAGTTGTTTTGTGCTTCTCAAGTAAACTTATATTACATATTATAATATTATATTTATTGTGTAGTATATATATATCTTTGTGTTTTTATTATCCTAGTAGATTATGAGTTCCCTGAAGATAAAGACTGTTTCATATAAATTCTTATTTCCCAAAATGTCTGGAATAGCACTCTACAAACAGTAGGTACTTAATAAATACTTGTTGGAATAATTGAGTGGATGGATTCAATTGTATCAGTTGAATGGATGAAATGGGTCAATTTTTCTT
This sequence comes from Antechinus flavipes, assembly GCF_016432865.1. Taxonomy (NCBI): domain Eukaryota; kingdom Metazoa; phylum Chordata; class Mammalia; order Dasyuromorphia; family Dasyuridae; genus Antechinus; species Antechinus flavipes. Next base: position 53,020,720 of record NC_067399.1, on the reverse strand, counting down.
AGGTTATTATGATATAGGTCAAGTTAAAAGCTATCAGGAGGTGAATCTCCTAATTATTCTTTTCACATCAATTTCTATCCTGCCTTTCTTAGCAAATTGGAGTACTGAAAGAGCACACTGGCTCATTCTTTAAAAACAGCTAGACACAGGTTGACTGGGGGTGTGAAAGAAGGATTCTATTTCAGATTTCTTTATTTCAAAATTGCTAGGATTGGAAGGATGACCGGACAATACGATTCATGAGGGGCTGAAGTGGGCGGAAGTTGTTCACCATTTTCCTTTCTTCCTCCCCAAGGGCAGAAAACAGCAGCCTCCGAAACTCAGCTATCTGGAAAAAAAAAAAAAGGGACAAGTAGATTATCAGGGTCAAGGAGTCTACATACAACAAGCTATAAGAACAATGCTTGGGTATGGATCCCAAAATTTCTAGATTTGAATATCTATGCTTTAGAGGCTGCAAGAGTTCTGGCTATGGACAAATGCAGAAGCAGCTTTTGTGACACTTTCAAGAAATACTTTAGTAGTATGGAGGCCAGATTCTTCAGTCCTAAATTAAATAAATTATCATTATTATTTTTAATTTCTCATTAGATATTTAGTTTTATAATCTCATGTTGATTTTGATTTTTGTATTAATAAGTTGACTGAGCTGGCTTGAAAAAGGCTCCATCAGTAAACAATAATTTCTTAACTGTTAAAATAGTCAATTGCATTTTTTTTTTTTTTTGGTGATGTTACTAAGTGCTTGCCATAGCTAGCACTTCTTCTTGTCTTATATAAAGTATTTGTGGGGCAGCCAGGTGGTGCAGTGGTTAGAGCATCAGCCCTGAAGTCAGAAGGTCCTGAGTTCAAAACTGGCCTCAGACACTTAACACCTCCTGGCTGTGTGACTCTGGGCAAGTCACTTAATCCCAATTGCCTGAGCAGCAAAAAAAAAATAAGAAGAAGAAATAAAAAATAAAGTATTTGTGATATAAAGCCCTAAAACTTTTTAGGCCCTTTTCATTTTTTAGTCTTAAAACATATATTCCAATATATTTTTGCCAATAGATTATCATTATTATACTATTGAAGAATTTCAGAATCTTCCTCCAAAAGCCAGGGCTTTTACAACTTTCGAGTTTTAAAAATTTAAGAGGGAACCACTACAATGTGCATGGTGAGATAGTAGAGTGTAAACAGGGAAAGATAGGAAGAGGTTGGGTGATGAAAGACTGAACATCCAACAGAGGATCTTATATTTGATCCTGGAAGTGACAAGGTATCATTGGAATTGTTGAATGTGGTTTGGGGAAGGAGGATGAGGTGGTCAGGCTTATTCTCTTGAATATTGGTATTATGAGCCTCTAAATATACCAACTGAAACTATTTTGTGTTTGTTTATTTGTTTTTTTAAGCAAAATGTCATATTATCTCCATGAGTGTCAATCCTGGTGCAAGCCCCTTGTCGAAAAAAGCCGTGATCTCAGCCAGGTTATCAGGAAGTTGGACCAGGCCCCTGTAGCTGGTTTCCAGGACCTTGATGGAGTATCTAGTTGTTCTTTTCACAAAACAGAACAGAATGAAAAGTCTTTCTCAAATCTCTGCCAAAAGTCAACATTTCAAAGTGGCTGGATAGCAGTGAGGTATTTGTCAAGGAACATGAACATGAAGGACTTTCATGGCAGGCAGAATAAGCTGCTTAGGTAGGTCCAGATGACAATGCAGAGGATAAATATCTACAAATATATGTATACGTATATATATGTATACATGTATATATAACATAATTGTGGGGGCATTTAAACATTTAGGGGTATTTAGAGATTTATGTGGGGTATTTATAGATTTTATGAGGCATTTCTAGATTTTCATGGGGTTTTATATCCTTATGTAGAAATTTATATTTTTATATAGGGCATTTTTATAAGATATATATATTATATGGGGTATTTATATATCATTATACATATATAATATGTATTTATATATTATCTGGGGCATTTATATAAGGCATATATATTATATGTGTCATTTGGAAATTTATATAGGACATGTATATTATATGGAGCATTTATATATTAATTTAGGGCATTTGTGGAAGGACTCAGACAAGAATCTCACAATCTATATCTATATATACAGGACTTAAATAAATACATTTTGGAGTCTACAACTAGAAACTTCTGTTTCGACTTTCTTATAGAAATAGACTGAATTCTACTGAACCATTCAAATGCCATGGAATGCTGATGATGAGCTGAGTACTCTAGAGCAAAACTTCTTAAATTGTATGTCATAACCCTATATATAGTCCCATAACTGCAAGTAGGGGTCATGTTTTGTGATTTATTATCAGCAAATGTTTGATTTATATGCCTACTTTATATAGCTATATTCCTGGGATTGTGTAAACGTTTCTCAACTGAAAAGGGACTGCAAGTGGAAAAAAATTAAGAAGTTCTGCTCTAGGTAATATGGAAAAAACTTCATAAGTCAAAACATGACCCTTAAGAAGTGAGTTACCACTGGCAAGTAAACTTCCTTAGCATGCCAATAAATTTATTTTCTATTTGACCTCCAGTCTTACCCACTGGTAGGTGAGGATCTCTCTAGGCTCTCCAGGAACACAGGCTGAGATTTGCACCTCTCCGACCCCCCTCTCCAAAGTAATAATTCACTGCTTCTCATCTTATATAATTATATAATTATTGTGTGATATATTATATTATATAAATATATAGTTATATAATATATAATGTGATATTATATGTTATATAATAATATTATATAATTAATATGTAATAAATACAGCTAACTTCCTAAGGACCTTCTTCAAGGTCACTTGCCATTATATATCCATCATTACAGAACTTGGGCTATCTATATTTTATCTCTCATTTTCACCACATGATTGGCTCGCTTCCTTTTTTGTTCACAGAGTCATATTTTGCTGATTTAAAACATGAGAGCAAAGCGTCTAGCTATTGTGGGATTACTTAAATTTACCCAAGAAATCCAGTTTAGGCCAAGAATTTTAAGAAACTGGTTACACACATGACTCACCTGATTATGACCAATTTCAATAGGTTTTTTCTTAATGATCCAAGTGACAGATTCTGTAAGTGGTGGGGTGGTCAAAGATCCAGCATAAGTCCAATAATCTTGACAGGAGGGCAAAAGACATGAGGGATCAAATCTGTCAAAGGTCACACGAGTATCCTAACATATCAATAAAATCAGTAAAGCATATTTAATAAATACATAATAAATTAAGAATTATAGAAAGCAACTTAAAGGTATAGCAATTTATATCTTGGATCTCTGATTTGTACAATACCATCTTTAAAATCCCTTCTAACTCTTAGTCCATCATCCTATAAGTCTATTCTTATAATTGTTTGATTGATCAATAATCATTCAAAGGTATAGTACCTATTATATATCAGGTACTGTGGCTATATGCTAACCATAGTCAAAAAACATTCCCACTGTTTTCACAAAGAAAGAGTCAGGATGGCAGAAGAAAAGAACTTGACTGAGCTCTCTCAAATTCTCCTCTAAAGAAGAGAATCAACTGGTTGGTAAAAGAGGCACATAAAAATTACTGAAGAAAATAATGCCTTAAAAAACAGAATTGGTCAAATGGGGACAAAAAGGTATAAAAGCTCATTGAACAAAAGAATTCCTTAAAATTTAGAATTAGGCAAGTGAAAACATGAGATACTGAGAAACTATAAACATTTTTTAAATTAAAAAATAGAAGAAACTGTGAAATATTTCATTGGAAAAACAGTAATCTGTAAAACAGATTTAGGAGAGGCAATTTAAAAATTATTGGACTACCTGAAAGCCATAATCAGAATAATTTTTAAAAAGAACCTAGACATCATCTTTTAAGAAATTATTAAGGAAAACTTCCCTGATATCCTAAAATCACACAATTTTTAGCAGCTTCCACATTAAAGCATTGAAGAGTTTAGAATATTATATTCCATATTATTGTTCTGTAAGAAATGACCAGCGGGATGAATACAGAGAGGCTTAGAAAGACTTACATGAACTGATGCTAAGTGAAATGAGCAGAACCAGATTATTATATACCTCAACAACGATACTGTATGAGGATGTATTCTGATGGAAGTGGATTTCTTTGACAAAGAGACCTGAGTTTCGATTGATAAATGATGGACAGAAGCAGCTACACCCAAAGAAAGAACACAGGGAAATGAATGAAACTATTTGCATTTTTGTTTTTCTTCCCGGGTTATTTTTACCTTCTGAATTCAATTCTCCCTGTCCAATAAGAGAATTGTTCGGTTCTGCACACATATATTGTATCTAGGATATACTGTGGCATATTTAACATATATAGGAATGTTTGCCATCTAGGGGAGGGGATGGAGGAAGGGAAGGGAAAAATCGGAACAGAAGTGAGTACAAGGGATAATGTTGTAAAAAATCACCCTGGCATGGGTTCTGTCAATAAAAAGTTATTATAAAATAAAAATAAAATAAAATAAAAAAGAATATTATATTCCAGAAGGCAAGAGAATTAGGATTAAAACCAATCATCTACCCAGAAAAACTGTGTATAATCCTTTGAAGGGAGGAGTGGAGGAAATGGGTATTTAATGAAAGGATTTTCAAGCATTCCTAAATTAAAAGATCAGAGCTGAACAAAAAATTACAAGAAAAAAATACGATGGAGGAAAATAAAATCATTAATAATCACAACTGTATATGTGAATTGGATGGACTTATCCATAAAATGGAATTTGATATCAGATAGATTAAAAACTAGAATCCAACAATATGTTATTTATATAAAACATACTTGAAAAACAGATACACATAAAGTAAAAATCAGTGACTGATGCAGAATATATTTATGCTTCAAGTGAAATTTAAAAAAAAAAGTAAGTGTAGCAATTATGATCTCAGATAAAGCAAAAGCAAAAAAAGATTAATTTAGAGGGAAATTATATTTTGCTAAAAGGTACCATAAACAATGAAACAATATGAAAACTAAACATATAGTTCTAAGTGATTTAGCATCTAAACTTTTGAAAGACAAAGTTACAGAAGGAAATAGTAAAATTATATTAATAGACTTCAATCTTCCCCTCTCATAAAATAAGCAAGAAAGAAATTAAGAAGATGAATAGAATTTTAAAGTTAGATATGACAGCTTTCTAGAGAAAATTGAATGGAAATGGAAAGTAGCATATCTTTTTCTAAGTGGCACATGGCACTTTGAAAAAAACTACTCATATGTTAGGGCATAAAATCCTCCCAACCAAATGCAGAAAAGCAGAAATATTAAATGCATCCTTTTCAGAGTATAATGCAATAAAAAGACTGGGAAAACATTAAAATTAATTGGAAACTAAATATTCTAATCCTAAAGAATGAGTGAAATTAGAGCAAAAATCATGGAAACAATAACTAATTTCATTAAAGAGAATGACAACAATGAAACAACATACCAAAATGTGTCTGATGCAACCAAAGCAGTACTTAGAGGAAAATTTATATCTTTAAATGCTCACATCAATAATACAAAGAGAGAACAGATCAATGAATCTGTCATGCAACTAAGAAAAACTGAGAAAAGAACAAATTAAATTTCCTCAATTAAATGTCAAGTTGGAAATCCTGAAAATCAAAAGAGAAATGAATAAAACTGAAAGTAAGAAAAACATTGAACTAACAAATAAATCTAGAAGCAATTTTTTACCCAAACTACAATAAAATAAATAAGCCATTGGTTAATTTAAAATTTTTTTAAAAGAAAAGAAAATCAAATTATCAATATCAAAAATGAAAAATGAAAAGAGTGAATTCATCACCAATGAAGATGAAATGAAAACAATTTTATTAGAAGCTACTTTGCTCAATTATGTACTAATAAATCTAACAATTTTAGTGAAATCAATCAATATTCACAAAAATATAAATTGCCAGATTAATAAAAGAGAAAATAGAATATTTAAATAACTCTTTCTTCGAAAAGTAAATTGAATAAGTTATAAATGAGCTCATTTTTAAGTGAGCTCACTATGAAAAAATCTCCAGGATTAGATGGATTTAAAAGTGAGTTCTACCAAATATCTAGAGAACAATTAATTCCAACATTATAACAATTATTTGGAAAAATAGGCAAAGAAAAATCCTACCAAATTGCTTTTGTGGCATAACTATGGTGCTCATAGCTAAGTTAGGAAGTGCAACTGAAAAAAAAAAAAAAAAAAAAAAAAAACAGAGGAAGAAAGTTATAGATCAACATTGATGCAAAAAAAATTAAATAGAATGCTGGCAAAGAAATTAGAGCAATATACAACAAAAATCATAAACCATGACTAAGTGGAATTTATACCAGGAATGCAAGGCTGGTTCAAAATTAGGAAAACTATCAGCAGAATTGATCACATCTGTTAAAAAACCAGCAGAAAGTATATGATTATCTCAAAAGAAACAGAAAGAAGAAAGAAGTAGAAACAGCTTTTGATAAAATACATTTGTTCCTATTAAAAGCGTTCAAAAGCATAGGAATACATAGGGCTTTCTTTAAAATAATAAGTAGTACCTGTCAACAGTGAGATGATTCAAATCAGTGCCAATTTTTCAATTATGAAGAGAGCCATCTACAACCAGAGAGAGGACTATGGAAACTAACTGTGGTTCACAACATAATGTTTTCACTCTTTTTGTTGTTGTTTGTTTACATTTTATTTTGCTTCTCTCTCTCTTTTTTTTTTCTTTTACTGATTTGATTTGATTTTTCTTGTGCAGCATGATAATTGTATAAATATGTATGCATATATTGGATTTAACATCTATTTCTACAATGCTTTACATGTATCAGACCACTTGCTATCTAGGGGAGGGCATGGGGGAAGAAGGGGAAATTGGAACACAAAGTTTTTGTAAGGGTTAATGTTGAAGAATTTTCCATGCATATGTTTTGAAAAATAAAAAGCTTTAATAAAAAAAATCAACAAACATTATTCAAAATAGACATAAGCTAAAATCCTTTCTAATAAGATCAGGGTGAAGCAAGGATATCTGTTATAACCACTATTGTTTAATATTATTCTAGAAATGCTAGCTATAGCAATAAGAGAAGAAAAAGAAATCAAAAGAATTAGAATGACCAATGAAGAAACAAAACTATCACTCTGCAGATAGTATGATGATATCCTTGGAGAATTAACTAAAAATCAGTTGAAATAATTAGCAACTTTAACAAAGTAACAGGATATAAAATAACTTCACATTAATCATCAGCATGTTCCAGAAGGAAGACCAGATAGAGAAATTCCATGTATAATAACTTCAGACAGTATAAAATACTTGGCAGTCTACTTTCCAAGACAAACCTAAAAACTATGGGAACACAATTATAAAACACTTTTTATACAAATTAAAAAGTCAGATCTAAACAATTAGAGAGCTATCAATTATTCACAGGTAGGCCAAGCCAATATAATACAAATGACAATTCTTCCTAACTTAATTTACTTATTCAGTGCCATACCAATCAGATTAACCAAAAATCATTCTATAGAGCTAGGGAAAAAAAAAAAACACACCAAAAATCATCTAGAAGAACAAAAGTCCAATAATATCAAAAGAATTAATAAGAAAAAAATGTGAAGACAAGTACCTTAGCAGTACCAGTTCTCCAACTATATAGCAAAATGGTAAATCAACAAAACAATCTAGTACTAACTAAGAAAGAGAATGAGAGACCAGTGGAATAGATTAGATATACAATACTCAGTAGCAAATGACTAAAGTGATCTACTGTTTAAGAAACCAAAGATCCAAGATTATGGGACAAAAATTCACTATCTAAGAAAAACTTGGGGAAAGTAGAAAGCAGTTTGGCAAGTACTAGGTGTAGATCTTACACTGTATACCAAGAGAAGGTCAAAATGGGGACGTGATTTAGATAGAAAAGGTGATATTATAAGCAAACTAAGGGAACATAAAATAATTTATCCATCAGATTTATGGATTAAGGGAAATATTTATGACGAAATAGGAGATAGAGAGCATAATGGGATACAAAATAGGTAATTTTGATTACATTAAAATGTTTTGCACAAACAAATGCAATGCAGTCAAGAATAAAGGAAAGTTAGAAAATGGGAGGAGGGGGAAGGAATTTGCAGCAAATTTCTCTGATAAGGGCCTCATTTCTCAAATATATAGAGAACTGAGTCAAACATATAAGAATATATGTCATTTCCCAATTAACACATGGTCAAAAAGTATGAACAGAAAGTTTTCAGATGAAGAAATTAAAGCTAAGTATTGTGGTACAGAAAAATCTCTCCATTGCTATTGAATAGAGAAATGCAAATTAAAACAACTCTGAAATACCACGTCACTGGCTGGTATGCAAGAAAATGATAAATATTAGAAAGATGTAGGAAAATTGGAATACTAAAGTACAATTAATAGAATTATGAACTGACCCAACCATTCTGAAGAATAATTTGGAACTATGCCAAAAGGGCAACCAGATTGTGCATACCCTTTGATCAAGGAACACAACTTCTAGGTCTGTATCCCAAAGAGATCATGTAAAAAGGAGAAAATGATTTACATGTACAAAAATTTTTATAGCAGCCCTTTTTTGTGATGGAAAAATATTGGAAATTGAGGAAATGTTCATCAGTTGGGGAATTATTAAACAAACTGATATATATATAAATGTATTGAAATACATTGCAGTAAGAAGTGATGAATAGTTAGACTTCAGAAAAACCTGGAAAAACTTGTATGAACTAATGGAAAAGGAAATGAGCAGGACCAGGAAAATACTGTACACACTATCAGCAAACTTTTGTGATGATCATCTCAGGTCTTCTCTGCAACTCAAAGCTATAAAGCAAGTTCAAAAAAGTCATGGAGGAAAATGCCATCCACATCCAGACAAAGAACTGATGGATTTTGAATGTAGATTGAAGCATTTTTTTCACTTATTTTATTTTTTGTGTGTTTTTCCCCCTTTTGATCTGTTTCTTTTTTCACTAATGTGATCAATATGGAAATATAGTTTACATGATAACAAATGTATAACCTATGTCAAATTGCCTGCCATTGTTGGAAAAGGGGCATGGAAGGAGATAGGGAGAAAAACTTGGAACTATAAATCTTAAAAAAAAAATTTTCCCAAGAACATGTAGAAAATATTTTTTGTTATACATGTACATTCATTTAAAAAAACATATTTCCTCATGAATCAAGTTGGGAAAGAAAAATCAGAACAAAAGGAAAAAAAATAGCAAGGACAAAACACAGCAGAAAAAGAAAATAAAAGTGAACATAACATGTGTTGATTTACATTCAGTCTCCATAGTTCTCTGTCTGGATGCAGATGGCATTCTCCATCCAAATTTATTATTAGGAGTGCCTTGGATCACTGAACTCCTGAGAAGTCCATCACAGTTGATCATCACACAAGCTTGCTGTTGCTGTGTACAATGTTCCCTGGTTCTGTTTGTTTTGCTCAGCATCAATTCATCTAAACGTTTCCAGGTCTTTCTAAAATCAGCTTGTTCATCATTTTTAAAATAAAATAATAATATTGCATTGCTTTTATATACCATAACTTATTTCCCAATTGACAGGCATCTCACTCATTTTTCATGAGCTCAAAAGGAGCTGTTACAAACATTTTTGAACATGTGAGTCCTTTTCCCTTTTTTATGATTTCTTTTGTATACAGACCCAATAGTGTCAGAGTTGATTTCCCTTTCTGACCTTCAGCTTCTTCATCTATAAGATGAGAAGATTTCAGGAGTCATCTAAAATTTTTCATATCCTGAACACTCTGTATAGTTCCGTGAAATCTATGGATTTCAGAATGATGTCTTTCAAGGCATAAAATAAAACATATAGTATTACAATGGAACAAGAAGGTTAGTGAAAATGAAGATGCAATTTCCCCCCCCTTCAAGTTCATGAATTCTTAGAAATCTATTCATGCACTCCTTGGCAATTGATGGACTCCAGGTTAAGAACCCCAGGGCTACACATGCACAAAGTGTTTATAGCAGCTCTCTTTATGGTAGCAAAGAACAGGAAATTGAAAGGATGTCCATCCACTGGGGAATGGCTGAATGTGATATATGAATGTCATAGAATACCTCTGTTATATAAGAAATGATGAGCTGACAGATGTCCAAAAAAACCTCAAAAAACTTACATGAACTTGTCATGAGTGAAGTGGGCAGAATCAGCAGAACATAGCACACAGTAACAGCAATGTTGTGCGATAAGAAACTACAATTCTTCTCGGCAATGCAATGATCCAAGACAATTTTAAAAGACTCATGATGGAAAATGTTATCCACATACAAAAAAAAGAGCTATGGAATCCAAATGCAGATTAAAGCATACTATTTTCACTTTGTTGTTGTTGTTTTCTTTTTCGCAGTATTTCTTTTTTGTTCTGATTCTACTTTCACAACATGATTAATATGAAAATGAATTTCAAATGATTATACATGTATAACCCATATCAGATTGCTTGCTGACTTGAGGAAGGGAGAGAGGAGAGATAAAATGGAAATCAAAATCTTATAAAAAGTGTTGAAAACTAAAAACAAATTTTTTTAAATTAAATTAAAAAAAACAACTTTTTAAAGAACCCCAGGGTTAGGTGATCTCTTAGACATTTAACAGAACTCTATAAGTTAGTTCACCATTAAAATGCTGCCTTTCTTAATGTTGATCCCAGAAAGGCTCATGAGATCCTGGGTTTTGAACTGAAAGGAACCTTTGAGCACACCTTTATTTTACAGATGAAATTTCAGAATGACTTATCCAAGGTAAACAGGATTAGTACTCATCCTCCCGGGGAGAAGTGGGAGGAGAAGTTTCCCAGAATTTTCAAAGAAAAAAAAAAGAGGGAATCTTGAGTACACAGCATTGCAGGGGTTGGTTCCCACTGCCAGAACTTTTCTTTCCTACCAAAAGGCATTGTGTTATGACCTTCTTATTGGAAAACATCCCAGGTTTAGTTTGGCAAAGAAAAGGATGAGGTCTCAGAATTTACCTTGAACTTGTAAAGTTCTGTAGTTTGCTGCTAGAAACTAAGACATGTGTGGGGAGGGTGGGACTGACTCGATCTAAGCCCTCTTTAGGGTGAAAGGGTTAAAAGGAAGTCCAATGTACAGATCAAACAGTAGCTCTGAGGAAAACATGAGTTTTCCCAAGCTTTAATCCAGTGGTGGCCAACACCATTGTTAGGAAAGGTTGACAGTTTTCCCAAGATCACATTTTAATATCGCTGTTTATTCACAGCATCTAGAACTCCTTCAGGATGCTTATACATTTCACTTCTTGTTTGACCTTGAACAAACAAATAGCATTTCTTGAAATTTCCACTTCATATTCACCTAACAATCAGAAAGCCCCCTTTCTTTTTTTTTAAATAGCTTTTTATTTTTCAAAATACATGCCAAGATAGTTTTCAACATTCACCCTTGCAAAGCAAATTTTTCTCTCCCATCTCTCCCTTCCTCTATTCTGAAAGTAATCCAGTATAAACTAAACATGTGTAACTCTCCTAAACATATTTCCACATTTATCATGCTGCATAAGAAAAATCAGATTAAACGTGGAAAAATGAGAAAGAAAAAAACAAGCAAGCAAGCAAATAACTCCAATGAAAAAAGGTGAAAATACTATTTTATCAACCATATTTAGTCTTCATAGTTTTCTCTAGATGAGGATGGCTCTCTCTATCACAAGACTCTTGGAATTGCCTGACTTGAAATTGGAATTCAATTTGAAAAGAGTCAAGTTCACTACAATTGAGCTTCATATAAACTTGTTACTTTTTCTCTTGGTTCTCTTCACTTAGTCAGTTCATGTAAGCCTCTCTAGGCCTCTCTGAAATCATTCTGCTGATCATTTCTTATAGAACAATAATATTCCATAATCTTCATATACCATAACTTATTCAGCCATTCCCCAACTGATGGGCATCCACTCAGCTTCCAGTTTTTTGTCACTACAAAAACGGGTGCTACAAAATCTGTGAGTCCTTTCCCCCTTTTAATGATCTCTTTGGGATAAAGATCCAGTAGAAACACTGCTGGATTAAAGGATATGCACAGTTTGATAGCCCTTTGGGTATAGTTCCAAATTGTTCTCCAGAATGGTTGGATCAGTTCAGGTTTTCTGACCCCTGAAGCAGCATATTCTCCTTTTGTTACTGAGGTCATTGTATGAATTGTTCTTCTGATTCTGCTATTTTTACTCTGAAGCAATTCAGAAAAATCTTCCCTGAGTTCTATGAACTTCATATTCATCATTTTTTAATGGTACAACAATATTCCATGACATTCACAGACTACAATTGTTTGGCCAACCTCCATTTGTTGGATGTCCACTTTATTTCAAGTTCTTCACAAGCCACTGCACTAAATTACCTCTATTGTGCTGTGACTAAATCAGTAAATTTAGGATGCTTTAGTGATTGATGTAAAGAAATCATCAGTCAGCTCTGGAAGTAAAAGGGAAGGGGATAAACATTTACTAAGTGCCTACTATGCACCTGGTATTGTGTAAAGCACCTTGTAATCTCACTTGAATTAGGGGACTTAAAGATCATTTCATCTAACTCCTTCGATTTATGGAGGTAGAAACCAAGTTTTTTTTTTTTTTTTTTTCTGTTTTCTTCCTTTATTTTTTAATTAAGAACTTGACAAAGATTCATAATTATGAATATTTCCATATAGAAAAAGAAAATTATAAGTGAAACTGTCTCTATCATGTATCATTTTAAAAGCATATGTTAAGAACAATAGTATCAATATTGCTTTGCTTTTCCATATTTCCTCTCTGAACGTCCTTTTTCTTACTTCTGTGTTTCTGTAAATGCTTCATTGATACTCCTTTATTTTTCCCCTTTATATATCATTTTTGCCTAGTCTCCTGCTACCCAATGGCCTTTTTTAAAATTTAGAAACCAAGTGCTATAGAGAGTGACTACTTATCTGAGGTCACACCACTAATTAACAGAAGCCTGGATTTCTGCTGTCTTTCTGCTGTAGCATGTTTTATAGGGTGACAAGAAATCACAAAAATGATAAAAAGCATTCTTTTGCCTCCAAATACAGCTAGATTGGTTAGCTAGAATTTCTTAAGCACTTCCTCTGGGTCAGGAACTGTGCTAAATGAATTTTGCTTTCCAAATTATGTTGAATAGCCATCTTACCTTATGCTTAATTCCTGGTAAGATATTGACCAACTTCTGTAGCTCCTTATGCTCTGCTCCCAGCTATAGGATGCAAATTCATTAAAATTTGAGTTAAAAGTGCTGTGGATTTTTTTTTAAAAAAAAACAGAAAGTTAGAGCAACTTAACAAGATAATATGACAAATACACACCCATCAAACTATTTTTTAAATTCAGTGTTTAATGTTTTGTCCATACTGATTTCCTATATGAAAGAACTATAATTTTACAAAGTCTTACCTTCAAAAACACTCCTATCACTGCCAGACCACTTTCTCCCATTACTGCTTCTTTGTAATTTTGATATTTGGCAGAATTCCAGTGTACTAAATGAAGCTGAAATGAAATTCAAAAAGAATCTAAATTTCCTGAGGCAGAGAAAATATAAAGATAACGGTTTTTTTTCTTTTCTTGAAAGTTAGGGCTCCCTTTTTGATCTCTCCTTCAACTTTAGAAAAAAAAGATGGAAGGAGGATGTCATGGTCTCTCTGCCTCAAATCTCTCTCCACTCAAGGTCATTCTCGGCTCAAATTGTCAAAATTGATCTTCCTAAAACATAAGCATAGTTATCCCCTATTTCTATTTAATAAACTATTGGTTCCCTATTAGCTCCATAATCAAATATTAAATATTAAATTTTGCCTTTTAAAATCCTACATAACTTAGCTCCTTCCTACCTTTTCAGTCTTCTTATACCACATTCCTTTTCTCAGCTCCTGACATATTCTGCAATCCGGGGACACTTTTAGCCAAGTCCCTCCATCTCTAGACTGTGGACATTTCCACTGGCTGTCCTCTCCTACCTGGAACTTTCTCTCTGCTTATCTCTTCCTGCTGTCTTCACTGACTTCCTTCAGATCTCAGATAAAATTCCACCTCCTTCAAGAAGTCTTTCCGAGTTCCCCTTTATGTTAGTGCCTTCCCTCTGATCAGTTCCAATTTTTGGTCTGTCTCTAGTTTCTTTGGATATAGTTGTTTGCATGCTGTCTCCTCAGTCGATTGCCTAACACAGTAGAAAGTCCATTTTAAACATGTCAATAATTCAATATAATGTAACATTCAATATAATAATTCAAATAATTAATAATTTCCCAGAATTGGTACTTCCTTCACCCATGTTGATCTCAACCCTTGGGAGGCAATGAGGTACAAAGCACAGCACACTGACTCTGTAATCAGAGGCACTTTTTTTTGGACTTCACTTTCCTCACATATCAAATAGAGGAAGGAGAGATTATTGACCTGGATGACCTCTGAGATCTCTTTTAACTATAGCTCTATGATCCTGGTTATGGTGCTGTCTCAAATTGCACTAAGATTTATGGGACACTATAATTTAGGAGATGGTATCAGTGAATTGTTGTCATGGGCAAGAGAGTCATGATGCCTTAATCATTGAGATGATGGACCATTCCAACAATCAGGTGGGTTCTTGAATAATAGACTTTTATTCTACTTCTGAGCTTTCTAGCTTGGCAAGATGTGCCAAAAGTTATATTCCATCATCTCATTTTTAATAAAAGTGTAGATGATTTTGAGCTTAGAATGTATACAGTTCAATTCCTTGATCTCAGATCAGGAAACAAAAGCCACAAGACAGGACATGGCTTGTTTAGAGTTATATAGAGAAAGCCTTTAAATTTCTGAAAATTCCCCAAGTACGGCACAGGACATGACTTTTATGAAGCTGACCATGTCTTATCTGGACTTCCTGTCTCTCTCAGGACTCAGCATGGAGTTCCCTACCGATTAGATACTAAACAAATGTTCATTGTCTCCTTGTAAATAAATGTGTCCTTTTCTCTCCATTTATTTATTTATTTATTGCTACTTTTTAGTCACTAGCCACTGTTATTGCTATGGTTGGTTTCTGGCCTTTGAATCCTAAGATATTATGTTTCTTTTTTCTTCTTCTCTTCCTTTCTTACTTTCTCCAGCTTCTTCTCTTCCCCTCCCTTCTCTCACTCCCCAGCTTTTGGATTTCTTTATTTGAGAATTTCACTGTCTTAATCCTGGCCTTCCTTTATTTATTTACCTTTTTACCGGAGAACAAACATCTGACATATCCTTGAGCCTCCCAAGCAGGTTCTGTCTGTCAGGGGAGAGATCTCAAGTCACCCAGTCCTTTCTTCCCCTATTCCCTCCCTTCACGGTATTATTCCCAAGACTGGAAGATAGGGGCAAACTAAAAAATGGAGGGGGCACAGAGTGGATAGAGTGTTAGAACTCGACCTAGAAGACATTAGTTTAAATTCTGTCTCAGGCACTTGCTAGCTGTGTGACCCTGGACAAGATGCTTACCCATTCTCAGACTTAGTTTCTTCATCTATAAAATGGGATAATAATAGTACCTGTATAGTTGTTGTGAAGATCTAATGACATTTATAAAGTATTTAGAAACTCTTAAAAGACTATATAAATGCTAGATGTTATTGCTGTTATTATTATTTAGAAACAGGACAAAATTTGGGCAAATTGAACAGTAATCTTATCTTTTTCTCAAATTGAAAGGTATAAATTTATTATATAATTAGGGCATTCTATACTAGCAATTCTCTGCAGAACTGTAATTAGGTGGGAACAAAGAGAACTTTGTTCCAGGGTGTCAAAAGCCAGGAAAAGCATATTTTCTCCTTACAGCTATATTTTCTTACTGTCTATTCTTATGGTTCTTTGTAGCTCCAGGGTAACAACCCATTCCCCACCACCCCACCATCCCTGTTTCTGAGCCCTCATGCCTTTGGTAGGCTTTTTCTTTGTGTTATCCAAAACTATCCTGCAAACAAATCCCCAGATACAGCCCCATCTAGTTGTATCTGGATCTCTCATTGCTTCATTCTCTCTACTCCAATTGCTATAGTAATTTTATTAGACTTGGAAGAATAATAAATTACCACTCAAATTGTTACTGTGGATTAAGATTTATAAAGCTCTTTCCTGTCAAGCAGGTAGTAAAAGTATTTGTTTGTTAAACCATTACAGTCATGTCTGACTCTGTGACTCTACTTGATGGTTTTCTTGGGAAAGATACTGAAGTTATTTCCTTCTCCAGTTCATTTAACAGATGAGGAAACTGAGGCAAACAGGGTTAGGTGACTTGCCTAAGGCCACACAGCTAGTAAGTATCTGAGGCCAGAGATGAGTCTTTCTAATTCCAGGGCACACACTCCATCCACTGTTCTACCTAGCTGCCCCTTTTATGTTATAAAGCCCTTCCCATATCTGAAAGCAAATGATACTCTGCTTTTGGTACCTGCTACTTCTCCTGCTACCTTTACTCTTCCCCCAACCCCAATATTTGTGTTTTTAAAGTTCTCTAGGCTCAAATTCTCTGTCAGAGAAAAGCATCTTTAAATCCACTAGATGAATAAACTGTACAAACCTCAGCTGGGTAAACTTGATTGTCCACTGTATGTTCTGAGCCCCAGTCATTGATTTCTCCCCAATGGAAGTGGAACTGTTTGAGTCTGTAATGATTGTCCAGGGGTCCCCCACTAATTCCTATAAAAGTAAAGCAGAAAAGTTTTTAGATCAAACTGTCTCCCTTTTGCTCCATTTCCCCAAATACTGGCGTGGACTAATTGTTTTGTAGATGTTTCAGACTTCAGACTCTACTTTGCACAAATTCACTTGGGAGGAGGGAAGGGAAAGTGGAAATTCCTGAAATGAGAACTCTAAATTATAGTCTGGCTACTTTCTACCTACACCATTCCAGGCAATTTCCTTTTCTTTTCCAGACTTTGAGGGGATAGTCTTACTGTCCTTGACTTTGAACAGACCGTAAGTGGAATTTTGGATTCAATTCTGAATCCCACACTTGAGAAAGGACATTAATAAGCTGAGAATGGTCAAGGAGAATGGTCAAGAATCCCAAGTTCGTGTTTTAGGAGAATTGGTTGGAAATAGGGGATTTTCAGCCTGGAAGAAGATCGAGTTGAGGGTGAGTGATCTTGTTAAGTAATTGAAAAGTCACATGAAAGAAAGATTATTAGATTCACACTTCTTGGCTGAACATGGGTGAAAGTCACAAAGGTCAGTTGAGCTTAAATGCTAGAAAAACTTCCTACTAATTAGAGCTACTGAAACGGGACTCTGAAATTCTGTAACTTTAAATTTCTTGTCTATCTATTTAAGAACTAAATGATTTCTGAAAGCTCTTCCAGCTTTCCATCCTATCCAGCTAAATTCTTAGGTCATGTCTTCAAAGCTCTCTATAACATGACCCAACCCTGCCTATCAAATTTCATATCCAACTGTCCTCGTAGGCTGTGGTAGATACCTGAGACCTCCACTTATGTAAATCAGGTGCAAAAGTCACATTCCAAAGCTGCTGATCCCCATAAATCCTCATAAAATTATCAAGGAAAATCAGTTCTGAACATTCAGAGTATGTGTCAAGGAAAGCAAACAAACCTTGTGTTGGACAGAATAAAATGATCTGAATAATTTGCTTATAAAAATAAAAACATGAGTCAGTTCCTTCCAGTGGACACAAGTCAGTGAAGAAAGTCACATTTCAACACACCTTATTGGAGAAATATTAGAATATAACTGGCACTAGACTGAGAAGTGGAAAGTCTAGGTTCCATTGCCAGTTCTGCCCTTTCTACAAGATAGTTGGACAGGTCACTTTCCTTATGTGAGCTTCAGCTGTCCCCATCCACAAAAAGAAGGGGATCAATTATCTAATGACAAATGTTCTCTAAGGGACATTTTGGTTCCAATTTTCTTTAATATACTTATTCCAAATGGTATATACCAATTTCAGGCCATTTCCATTTATGTCCTAATATATTGCAGTTTTCCCAATTCTCTCTTTTTGTCCCTATTACCCTGTAACTTGCTTTATATTTCTTTGTGAACATGTCAGATTTCCCCTAAAAGACTGAAAGCTTTTTGTGTTGTTCAGTCATTTCAGTCATGGCCTAATCTTTATGACCACATTTGGGATTTTCTTGGCAAAAATATTGGAATGATTTGACATTTTTTTCTCCAACTCATTTTATAGATGAGAAAACTGAGGCAAACAGAGTTACATATTTGCCCAGGGTCATACAGTGTCTGAGACAGATTTAAATTTAGATATTCCTAACTCCAGACCCAGCTTCTATTTACTGCATCCCCTAGCTGCCCATGAGACTAAAAGACTAGATCCTATTGCCATTTTTATAGTTTCATGTCCCAGAATATAAAAATTCTTGTATGTCATTGGCACTTAATACATATTATTTGGAATAGAATAATGATCAATATAAGAGTCCATAAAACTTTCTTCACATGCATTACTATCCTGTGGAGGAGAAAATGCAAGTGTTATTACTTTCTTCTCATCTTCTTGATAAAGAAACTGCTCAAAAAAATCTAGTAATTTGTTGTCCCAGCTCTTGAACTATAATAATGTAACAGGAAAGGAAGTTGAACTCTGAGTCACTGTAATGACCAGTTTTGTCCCTAGAGAAGATGACAAATGTACCTCTCTCCCTTTGACAGAGCTGTGGTCCCTCTACTAACATACCCTGGTAGTTTTGTTAAAAATTTTTCTTTATATAAGTGTGGGTGGATGGGGTCTTTCATTGAGAATGGTGAGGAAGTATTGATTGTAGCTCAATTAAGTATCAATTATTGCACAGATCCTCAGACTTGAAACTGAGAAGAGTTTTACACCACTGGGAAGCAAGAAAGTTGATGAAAAATTTCTTTGGTTTCCATAAGCTCTGTGCTTAAAAGAGCATTTTGGGAATTATGCAAAACTCTCCTCTTCCTGGAAAAAAAATAGGTGAAAAAGTTCCCTGCCCTCAAGGATTCTCTGGAACAAAGTGCCTCCAAAAAATGCTCACAGACTCGCCCTGAGGAAGAGCAGCTTCCCGAGGTGGAATGGTAGAAAGGGAACTGGGGGACAATTCTCTCTTTGCTTTGGCCTTAACCTTAAACCACAAAATCGTGATCCTTCCTTTTCCAGAAAGAGAAAAGTGACAAATAAAAACTCTAATATTACCCTTTTAAAAAATAACTTAAAATAGTACCTTTTTATTTAACATCACAATAATTTCCCTATATACTTTCTCTCTATACCCATTGAAAACATCCTTCTTATAATAAGGAAAACTGTTAATAGGGAATATTAGTGGAAGGACCATAGCCTCTGCTAAAAGAAGAGAGGCACATTTTATCATCTATTTTCTTTTTTTTTTTTTTCTTTTTGCTGAGACAATTGGGGTTAAGTGACTTGCCCAGGGTCATACAGCTAGGAAGTATTAAGTGTCTAAGGCCAAATTTGAACTCAGGTTCTCCTGACTTCAGGGCCAGCACTCTATCCACTGTGCCATCTAGATGCACCTTTTATCATCTATTTTCTAGGAGAAAGACTGGTCATTACATTCACTCAATGTTTGGTTTCCTTTTCTTTTTTTCCTCAATAGTATTTTTTCCCAATTATATGTAGAGATATTTTCAACTTTCATTTTAGAAGGATTCCTGAGTTCCAAATTTTTTCTCCCTCCTTTCTTCACCTTCCCCCTCCCCAAAGTAAGCAATCTTATATAGGCTATACATGTACAATTCTTTTAAACATTTTCTTATTTGTCATATTGTGAAAGAAAAATCAGAACAAAAGGGAAAAGAACCCAACAGAAAGAGAAAGCACACAAGCAAACCAAAAAAGGTGAAAATACTATGCTTCTATTCACATTCTATCTCTATAAGGTCCCTCTGAATGCAGATGGCATTTTCCATCCTAAATCTACTGGGATTGTCTTGAATTACCATATTGCTGGGAAGAGCCAAGTCCATTACAGTTGATTATTACACAATCTTACAGTTACTGTGTACAGTGGTCTCTTAGTTCTGCTCACTTCACTCAGTATCAGTTCATATAAGTCTCTCCAGGTGTTTCTGAAATCAGCTGCTCATCATTTCTTATAGAACAATAATATTCCATGGCATCTATATACCATAACTTATGGTATGGACATCTACTTACTTTCTAATTTTTTACCACTTCAAAAAAGAGCTGCTACAAACACTTTTGCACAGGTGGGTCCCCCTCTTTTACAATCTCTTTGGGATACAGAACCATTAGTGACACTGCTGAATCAATGTTTTATAATAGCTTGCTTTTCTTTTACATTACTGTAATTGTGATGAATAAAGGAAGGGGGGAAAGGAAGGAAGGAGGGAGAAAAGAAGGAAAGAAGGAAAAAAAATCAAGAATGAAAATAGGAAGGGGGAAGGAAGAGAAGGAGAAATGAGGGAGAGATGAAGGAAGGAAAAAAAAAGGGAAGACGGGATAGAGGGAGGAAAAAAGGAGGAAAGAAAGACAAAAAGAAAGAGAGAGAGAGAGAAGGGAAGGAAGGTAGGAAGAGAAAGAGGGAACAAGAGAGAGAGGAAAAGAAAAAAAAAAGAAAGGGGTGGGGATAATCACATAAGCGTTTTATCAGATTATCTTTCACCTAGGCTATTTTTCAGAACTGGGTTGGAAGTGGACCTGCACCAGTCTGAGTTGGTTCTGTGGCATAGCAAGGGGAGTTCCAGGTTCAGTATGTGAATATTCCCAAGGATTTCTGATGTGCTCACTTTGACTCCTGTTTCTAAATCCCAGGTCAGATCGGCCTATTCTGAATAATAACCATCAAGATGGTTAGTAAAAAATATTAACTGCCTCACTTTCATAATATATTGCTATTATTATCCCATTTCACAATTAAGGAAACTAAGTCAGGCAGCAGTTAAGCAACTTGCCCAGAATCACAGAGCTAGAAAGTGTCTAAGGGCAAATTTGAATTCAGGTCTTCCTGATTAAGCCCACCACCTGGCAGCCTCTGTTAAAACACCAAAGTGAATTGAATTAAACCTAGGTGTTCTGACATCCTGTCCAGTATTCTTTCCACTTTATCAGGACACTATAGAATGTAGTAGACTACATTCAACGCAGGACTCCAAATCTTGAGAGCTGAGATCTGCTCCCTAACTAGCTATGACTATAAGCAAATTTTTCTCCTTTCCCAGTCTCCATTATCATCATCCTCAGAGGAAGGGATGAAACCTTTAACTTCTAAACCCCTTTTGACTCTGACCTATATATATATTTCAGCTGATAATTGTGTTCCTGATGTTCTTGGTTCTTCTGTAATTATGTAAAATCTGAAAGTAACCAAAGAGGGACAGACTATATATCTAAATCTCATTCAAGTAATTCTTCAGAACAGTTATGTCCTATTCTCCCACCCGTTTCTTTGATAAAATAGACCGAAGATATTTTGAAAGGACTGAAAACCATACAATGTAGTTTCCTTTATCTGATCAGGTGAAGGTCTTTTCTGATTTCTCCTAAGCCACTATGAGTTCTTTCTCTAACTTGTCTGAATCAACAATTGGTTAACAGGTACTATGCTAAAGCTGGGCTAATAAAGAAAGGCAAAAGCTAGTCCCTACTCTTAAGGAGGTTACTGTCTAGTGGGACAAAGAAGATGAAGTAATAATGTGCAAAAAAGATAAATACATGGTAAATTGAGAGTAATCTCAAAGGGAAGCACAAAATTAAGAGGGATTGGAAAAGGTTCCTTGCAAAAGGTGAGACTTGCTATGACTAGAAGAAAGGCAATAAAGATAGGAAGAGAAGGATACATACACAGAGGAAGAAAAAGAGGGAAATAGAGCTAGAGTTAGAGTGGGGGGGGGGGTGGAAAAGAGAAAGGTAAAGAAAGAAGATGTCAAAAGAAAAGATGACAGAGACAGAGTGAGACAGAGACATAGAAATACATAGGGAGACAGAAATAGAGACAGACAAAGACAGGGAGAAAGAGAGAGAAATAAAAAGACAGAGACAGAGGGAGATGGGGAATTCCAGACATGGGCAAATATGAAGAGAGAAACCATTCCAAGCAAGAGGGACAGTTGTGACACTCAAGGGGACACAGAGAATTGAGAAATAGAGTGTCAGGCTGGCAGGAACAGCCTGTAAGCCAGTGTCACTGGATTACAGAGTACAGGAAGGAGAATTTGAGCCTTAGAAAACTGGAAAGGTAGGAAGACACAAGTTACTAAGAGCTTTAAAAAACAAATTGGGGGAGGGGTATTAAATACTTGATTCTGTTGGTAATAAGATTAACCTTCAGTTTTAAAATGTAAAGTTCTACTGTAGAGAGGAAAGGTAAAATATGTTGGGATGTGGGTTTTAGGAAGATCAATTTGAGAGCTGAATGGAGGACGGATTGGAGAGACTTGGAACAGAAAAACCAACAACCATACTGTTGCCATAGTATAAACATGAGATGATAAAGGTCTACCAATGGTGACAGCTCCATAGAGGAGAAAAGTGGTATGCAAGATATCCTGCAAAGAGGCCCTTGACAACAGATTGAATCTATGGGCTGAGAGAGGAGTCTAAGATGACTTCTAATTCATGAGCCCATATAACTAGGAGGATGGTAGTGTGCTCAAGGGTAATAGGAATGTTAAGCCAAGAGGAAGATTTGGAAAGAAAATTAGTTCAGTTTGGGGACTGTTGAATTTAAAAGTTTATAGGACATACAATTTAAATGTCTAATAAGCAGTTTGAGATCTAAAATAGAAATTGGTAGAGAGATTAGACACTGGACTAAATCTGAGAGTCATTTACATAGAGAAGTTCATTGAAACCATAGGAGCTGATGAGAACATCAAGTGAAATAGTACATGAGGCTAAGAGAAGAGAGTCCGGGATAGGATCTTGGAGGAGTTTTGTTATTAGCAAACATTAGCAAAGAACCCAGAGAAGGAAATGTCAGATTGGTAGGAGGAGAACCAGAAGAAAATGTCATGGAAACCCAGAGAAGAGAGAGTATCCAGAAGAGCTTGCTTAACAATGTCAAAGATTGTGGTGAAGTTCAGAAGGATGAGGACTGAGAAGAGGTCTTTAGATCGACAATTAAGGGATCATTGATAGTTTCTGAGAGAGCAGTTTCAAGTGAATAAAGTTAGAAGCTAGATTTTAGAGTTAAGAAGAACGAGAGGAAAGGAAATAAAGGTACCTAATGTGGATAACATTCTCAAGAAGTTTAACCACAAAGGGGAAGAAAGAAAAAGAATGTTAGCTAAAGGAAATGGAGGTCTCAAGTGAGGGTATTCTGAGGATGGGGGAAGACATGGACATGTTTGAAGGCAGTAAGAAACAACCAGTAGACAGAGAATAAATAGTGACAATAGAATAGGGATGGGGAGAGAGTAGGAAAAATTTGCTGGAGAAGACAAAATGGAATGGAATTTCTTGTGCATGTAGAGAAGATTGCTTCCGTAAGGAGAAGGGTCACCTCCTTATGTGAGTTGAGGATGAAATAGCATGGCAAAAAGCATTTGTGTAGCTCAAGATGGGAGGGAGCGAGGAGAAGGATGGAACTCTTCATGAAAGGATTCCATTTTTCTTCTGTGAAACATGAGACAAGGTTCTCAGCTGAGAGAAGAGTGAGTTGGGGAGCCAGAGGAAATTTGAAGAGATGAAAAAGCTTGGGAAAAGCAGTGTGGTAAGTGGGATAACGAATCGATTAGGAAGGTATTTTTCCTTTTCTTTTATAGGATTCTTTTATAGAATTCCTTTATTGTAATTATATAATTATATAGCATAAACTTATAGTGGACTCAGTCGATAGTTTTGTTATTTTCTCTAGCTTCATGCTGTAGTCCTTGAGAAGGAATGAAGGTAGCAATGGAGGGTGAGAATAATCCAAAATTGAGGTTTAAAAATACAAGATCTTCTATGGTCAGGAACAAACATTTATTAAGCTTCTACTATGAATGGTAGGCACTGAAGATACAACGACAAAAATGAAATAATTCTTGCCCTCAGGGGCTTACATTCTATAGGAAAAGATAACATGTATAGCACGTGTAATGAGTACAAATATAAATACATACATAAATGATCTGTAATATGTAAAGGATTCAAGGGTATGACCTCTTTGAGAGACAGTATGACATAGTCAAAAACATTAATTATTTACTACTGTTAATAATAATCAGTACTTAATGCCATTAAGTACTTAATAAAATTCTTAACAACTGCTAACATTTACACAGCTGCCACCCATTACTTGGAATTCTCAGCTGCCTGCCCTCATTTCTGCTCTCTGGGCTGAAAGAATGGGAACTCTCATCTTATTTCTTCATCTTGTCTCTCATATTATATATACATACACTCAAATGTGCTTAGTCCTACACCAATATTGTCTCATTTGATTCTCACAACAACCCTGGGAAGTAGGTACTATTATTTACCTCAGTTTTTACACATGAGAAAATTAAGGCAGACAGAAGGTCCTGTAGCTAATAAACATCTGGGGTGGAATTTGAACTCAGGTCTTCTTTTCCAAATCCAGTGTTTTAACGCCACCTAGCTGTCTATATACAAATTACAATAAATGACTGGGGATCTGGAGTCAGGAAACCCTGAATTCAAATCCTGTCTCATTAGTGTCCTAAAGCAAGGCATTTGCACTAACCTCTGTTAGCTACACTTTCTTCACCTGTAAAATGGGGGTGACAATAATAATATCAATTTCACAGAATTAATGTTGGGGTCAGATGAGGTAATTCATAGAAAAAAGGTATGAGTGTGAGAAATGAAGAGGAGAAGGGGGAAGTAAATAAGAGTCACCAAAAAAAAAATCCAAAAAAACAAAAAACCCAACTCAGATAACAAAACCTACTGTGTCCAAGTATTCCACAGCCAAACATAAATTTTCCATTTGTTCTGATTAGCTACTTCTCTTGTTTCTCTTTCCTGCCATCTAGTGGACTCAATCACAAATAGCAGGATGACCAATCCACGAGACACAGAAATCCAAAATCTTAAAGAGTTTTGTCCCCTTGGAAGGGCGAGATCATTTTGGCCAATATATATTCCTCAGCAGGTATCCCTCATATGACATCCCGGATAGATGCTTATCCAGCCTCTGCTTTAAGGTTCCTAGGAAAAGAGAACTCATTCTCTCCTAAAGTGATTTATTCCAGTTTTGGACAGCTCTATTAAGAATAAATAATTCCCTAAAGCAGGTCAGCATTTGCCTCTCTGCAACTTCTACCCATTACTTAGAATTCTCAGCTGTCTACCTTCATTTCTCTCTCTGGAATGAAAGAATGAGAAATCTCATCTTACTTCCTCTTTTGATTGGCTCATATGTATATAAATACACACATGTAATAGATATATTTATTATACATATTTATAACATGTATTTATATTATATTACATGTGTTATATTTATGTATAATATATAAGTACATATATTAATTATATGTGTGTGAGTGTAATTGTTTACGTGTTACCTCTCCCATAGGATCTCCTTGAGGGCAGGAATGTTTTCGTCTTTTTTTTTTTTTTTTTTTTGTATTCCCAATGCTTAGCACAAAGGCTGGTGTATGGTATACTCTTAAGAAATGCTCCCTTAGAACAGAGCTATCCTGAAATTGCTGTGACTACTTTGTTCTTGTTCCCTATAGCATTACATGTTACATCATCGCTACAGTAGCAGATACACAGAAAATACTCCCAATTTGTATTCTCATTTGTAATGATAACAAAGTAACTCCCAATTATAATGTCACATGGGGCATTAGAAAAAGTCCCTAATTTGGAGTCAGAGGACTGGAGTTTAAATTCGCTAAATCACCACTTAAGTGACCTTGAAGCCCCCAAACCACTATTGTCTCAACTGTAAAATAAGGTGACAGCTAAATAACTTCTATGCTCCTTTGGGTTTTTTTTTTTTTTTTTTAGCTCAAATACTATGCTTCTGTGATAGGTAGCCAGTGTTGATGGTCTTGAGCTATATTTTAAACCAGAACCTGGTCATTTCTTATTACTGGGTCATGTTATGAGCTTAAATTTGTTTTTGTTTTTGTTTTTGGTGACTCTACCTCTGAGGGATGTGGAAATTCAAAGAGCCATTGGCATAGATTACTAGGTCTTTAGCTCTCCCATGGCATCCTATCTTGGGCTGGGGAGAAGTAGCCAAATTAAAATTTCATTCTTTCACAAGCCAGTTTATATATAAGACAGGCAGAGTAAAAAATAGCTTATTTTAAGAGGAAGATGCTTATATTTGAAGTCCATGAATTCTGTTTTTTTTTTTTTTACATGAATGTTGTACATGGAAAGGAATCTTCTTCTCTGTTCACTGATCTAGATCTATAACCTGAAGGTTTGCATGAAGTCAGGTGTTTGTTTGGTGGAGGGAATTTGACAGTGGGTGTCTATCCAGGCAGGAGTTTTATTCTTCTGTATTACCTCAGTTTTTCCTCTGGCTTCCCCCATTCCTATAAAAATCATTTATCCTCCTTTTTTTCACTTTGGCTTCTAGTGCTATTAACATTCCAGAAACTGAATTCACAGTTCCCTGAGCCCATTGCTGGCCAGGCTTTGGGTGCGGAATCTTTGCCTTCACTTAGCTTTGTTGGGCTCCCAGGAGCCAAAGGAAAATCTGCATGGATATTTAGTAATGGTTGGCTTCACATCTCGGGCCCTCACCCAGTTGGTAATGCCCCAACACCTAAATAGCTATGGGTTTACATATATTAACTCATATTCTGCATTTCTTTTCAATTTGAAATCTTTTCCTCTTCTTACTGTATTTATGAACTATTCTAGTTTCTTTGTATCTTTGCTTATTTTAACTAATTTTCTTTTTAAAAAATCTTTAAATGACATTTTACTTTTCAGATATTATAAGTTTTTTTTTTTTCTTTTCATAGCTAACATGTGCACTTTGGCCTTCTCTCCCACAACCACTTCTACCATAAATCTGAGGGCAATTGTTCTACCACTGCCATTGGCTTGGGCCCCCACTGGTAATGTTTCTTTCCATTGAGTAGCACCCCAATTAGTGCTAGTAACATCCACTTAACTACTTAACATTGGTTAGCTTTTACAAGGGAATCCTTCAGATCTAAAGCAAAAACAAATATTCCTTTCTCCCTGTGTCCCAATATTTCCCATCTACCACCTGGAGAACTGGAGTCAAACTTAATTCAGTTCCCATATAGCATTAGTCCCAATAAGTTTATGTCCAGAAGTCACGATTTCTAGATGAACCTGCATCTCAGATACTGCTGGGATGGGGTTCTGGAAATTACTTCCAAAGGTTTCTAGTTGTTCCTTAATGTACAAAGCTTATCCTGGATTCTGGCTACCAGATTCCTATAGCTTGCTCTCCTACCATTTTAAACTCCCATGATTGGTAGGGTCTCCCATCAAAGCCTGAGCCAGAAGTCACCAAATGAAGCCAAAAAAGAATGAAGTAATAAATATTTCTTAAGTGCCTGCCGCGTGCCAGGCGCTGTGCTAAGCATTGGGAGATGCAACAGCGGCTGAAGCTGGTAGGCCTTTTTGAATATCTTGGCAGCCAGTCAAAGAGCCTCCTTTTCAACATACAGTTAGTCAACCAGAACTATGAAATGTTTATGCACGCTCCAGTGCCTTTCCCTTACACATCACCATGATTCTCCCAGAAACAGGCTTCCCCGTTTCTCCATGTGAAGTGATACCATCCCAAGTACTCTGCACATATGTCAGGCCCCTTATGGAAATCCCCCGATTTCAAGGATGGTTGAAAAAAGTCAAGAAGAGGAGCATAAAAAAATGCAAGAGGAAAAAATTGGAAAGAAAAACATGTTAAGCTTAATTATGTGCTTGGAACTATGGATAAAAAGAAAGGTTGAAACCATGATTCCTGCCCTTAGGAAGCTTACCTTGGAATGGGGAGACAGGGAGTACCTAAGTACATTATAGAAGATCAACACAGTGTAGATGAGAAGAATCTTTGATGGGAGGTAGACTCGGGGCAGTCACTGGAAAGAGGACTGGATCATGGAGATAGATGAGAAAAAATGGGGAAAAGACAAGCAAGAAAGATAAAAGAATGTGAGCCACAGAATCATAGAATCCAGAGCTCAAAGGTGCAGGAGGAGCTCTGACTGCTTTTTTGGATACAGAACCAACTAGAGATTGCAATGGGGTGATAACTTGTCCAATGTCACATGAATAGTAAATGAAAGAAATAGTCCAGGTCTACCAAACTCCAAATCTAGAATCCTTTCCTATGCAAACTATGTATAGGCTTCCAAAGTTTCTTGAATTTGGCAAGGAATATAAGAGGACAATTGGCTGGTTTATTAGCTTTTGGATTAAACAGGTCTCTCAACCGCTGTCTGAATCATTGCCAGTATATTTCTGGTCATTAGCTCTTTCCTCTGGAAATAGAACAATACTAATAATGTGCTAACATTTATATAGCATCTGGAGATTTCTAAAATGCATTGTATATTTTTATCTTATGTAGCCTCACAAGATCCTCATGTGGCAGAGAAACATTTTACAGATGAGGCAACTGAGTTTCAGAGAGGTTGGCTTTCCCATGCTCACATAATAGAAGCCAAGCCCAGGTCCTTTAGAGACTAAGTACATTTCTTTTCTTATTCTCTCCCTAGAAAAGAAGGATGCTCTTTAGTGAGAAAAATACTTCAGATGATTAAGTAGGGCTTCTTTGAACTATCTGAATAAAACAAAAGGATTTAACAAAAATTAGTTTGAAGAATTTATTCTTCTTGGACATATGTGGTCACCATTATTATTAATATACTATAATTATACTCTAGTTAATAATAATAACAACCCTACAGAAAATCCTAATCCAACACTAATTGTAGTGTGGAGAAATTCCATTGAACAGAAAATTATGACAGAATCTGCCATGACAGGATGGTTTCAATATAGTCTTAGCAATAGATTTAATCTGCTTTCTAAAGTCTGGCCTACTTCTCAGTACAGAGGCTCATCCTCAATAACCTGCTTACATGGTGCTGAATTTTTTGGCCATTCTTGAAATAAAAATGGAAAAAAATTAGTTCTCAGTCCTTCTTACCCTCTTTTCACAGTGTCAAAGATCAAAAAAGAAGGAGGGCAGAGAAAACTAAGAATCACTTTGTTTTTAGACTTTCTACAAATGTTAACATAGCAGATATTATCTACAGTTGAGATTCTTGTCCAATGGCCAGTGAATGGATATTCTGGCAAAAGAATCAAGTTATATCGATGTTGACATTCTCACTATAAATGAAACCAGAAGTAATGATGGATATCACAGTGGAGTAGAAGGAAGGATCACAGGGTTCTTTTTTTTTTTGTTTGTTTGTTTGTTTGTTTTGAGAAGCCAATAAAGGACTTGGTAGAATTGTATTTACTGTGTGCCCAAAGGCAAGAAAAAAATATAATTTCATCAGATATTTGGTCATCTCATGTTGCAGTACTCTTAAGAATTTACCAAAAAAAAAAAAAATCATGAAAATAATCATAATTGCAGCTTATTATGTACCAACATCCATTACAAAGAATAAGGAGTTTGAGAAATCACATCAAGAGTTTTCTTTCTAAATTAAATCTAAAATAAATATATATATATGTCATACATATACATTATATATGCTGTCCCTTCCATTAGAATGAAAGATCCTAGCAAGCAGGGACTACTTTGTTTTGGGTTTTTCTTTTTTGTTTTTTGTCTTTCTTTGGACACCCAATGTTTAACATGCTGCAAAGCATATCTTAGATGCTTAATAAATACTTACTATTATATAAAATATACTTTGAAATTCAATGACTTCAATATAAGAGTAGAAATAAATAAGAATCATAGGAAAATGGTGGAAATTGTGTATCAGAAATAAGGAAAGAAGGAGAGCAAAGACATGAAGACTACATAAACCTCATACTTATATATTGATTCTTATTTGTATTGTAAGAGATTGGAAATGATTTATTACTGAAGAGAGACTCCCTATGATTGGTGAGATACTCCAGTAATTCTTGTCTGCCTGTGATGCTGTGTTGGGTACAGTGAGTTCTAGAATGCTGAAAAACCTCCTAGAAGAGATCTTATGTCTACTCAAAAGAGTTAAACCTAATAATTCACACAAGGAACACCATGTGCATGAAGAATATCTATTATGACATGGATAACCTATGAGCTTATCAGATATCTTAGACAAACAACAAAAATGGGCAAGTCCAAATCATGGGAGGATGAGAAAAGTCTGGCCTTCAGAAAAATTAGAAAACTCCTTTAATGACCTGAAATTTACTTCAGAATGAAAGGCCAGACTCTTAGATATCAGTACTTTACTGGCATTTATTGTATGGCAATTATTCATAAACACTAAATTCTCCTAAAGATTAAAAATTTGCATTATTCTGAGAACAATAAAAAGGTTTATGGTGACTGTGAGCAGGCTTCTACAAATTAGAAATTTCACAGAAGAAATAGAAAAGTTTGTCGTCTGGGGTGGGCTTGATTCAGGTCAGCCCTTTGCTAATTGTGTTTGATATTTGTATCAAATGAGATAATTACTGTAGGTCATTAAATAGTTTTTAAAAAGGAGCTTTTCTTAGAGTTAGTAGTAGAAGAATATTCAACAAAATAGGTATTGAGTATACCTTGAATAGATATAACTAGGTGAAGCTCCCTTGCCTGAAATGACTCATAATTTTTCATCAGCCAAGCATCAGAGCTTCTCGTGGCTATTTAGGACTTAGATGAGCAGGAGGTGATATCAGTAATAGCTAGCATTTATAAAATCTTATAAGATTTGCAAAATAAATTACAAATTTTATCTCCTTTTATTCTCACAATCTTTTATAGTCAAGGAAACTGAGATAGACAGTGGTTAAGTAACTTATGAGTCACATACCTATTAAGTATCTGAACTAGGATTTGAACTCAACCTTCCTGACCCCAGACTGAAGTAACCTATCCATTGTACCACTTAGATGTTTCAACAACCTTCCCCTTTAGTCCTGAGAAGTAGTAAAGGCTTGAGAACAGTTTTAATACCTTTAAAGCAAACTAGTCTAAAACTTGCATGGGATTGTGATATTGCTCCCATCATAGCTGTCAAGTGGGAAACATGATTATAAAAGAAAATGGACTGTTCACATGGCAAGAGTGAGCTAAGTTAACAGGCACAGAGCCCAAGTCCTCCACTGGCCTCTCAATTGTCAAGAGAAAATCAGAAAGGCTCCTAGCTGTTGGCCGGAGGGCCTGTGGAGATCCTGTTTGTGGGAGGATATGGACAGACATGGTTGGGTTGAGAAAGGTTGAAGTAGAGGTTGAATATCTGGGGATTATTGAAAGGAAAATCCAGATTGATGAGATCATATCACCACTTGAATATTTGAGTAATAATAGCAATGATAATAAGTGACATTTATATAGCGATTGAAAGTTCCCAAAGCCACTCGCAAACATGATCTCATTCAAACCTCTCAGCAATATTGCCAAAATGCCAGTGTTCTGGTATACATGAGATCTCTGTCCCCGTTTGTACTGACATGGAAGAATTTCCTTCTTAGTTCTCCAAGAGAGACAAGTCCATTTTAATTCTAAAACTAAATGTGTTGTCAATAAATACAGATAATATAGAACCTCACTGTTCCTGGAATCTGAAGATCACACCATTTACCCATTGGCCATATGACAAAAAGCTCTGAATGTCTATTACGATCAATGATTTAGAACTGGCAAAGTTAAGTGATATGGACAAAGTCAGAAAGCTGATAAATGACTGAGTTGAGATTCAAATTCACGGCCTCTGATTTTCAATTCGGGACATATTCCCCTTCCCTAAGCTGCCTCTCCCAAAGGGAGGTAGATTGGACCACGCAGAGCCAGGTCGCCTTCCCGAACAAAAAGTGCACACGTTTTGCTAATTATATTGGCAAAGATCAGGGGTGTAGTCTGGGTCTGTGCAACAGAGCAGAGAAAACTGGCCCACGTGGCTTTCGAATCCATGACCTTGGATCTCTTTAGCCCAGCGGACGAATGTTTTCCTCCCTGAAGAAATAGAATCCTACCATTTAGAATCAAACCCCAACCTGACCCTCACTCCCAGGGCTCCGATGTGAACTGCGGGCTTTTGGACCAAAGTAAGTTTTTGTTGGGTTGGTTCGCTTTTCTTGATGAGGGAATCTCAGGCTTCGGGAGAGAGCAGAGGACCCTGCTTGCTAGAATTCAGGGCATGGTTCCTGGAACGTAACTATTCTCTGGCATTCAGGGGGAATGGAATTCTTCGGAGACTTCAACCTTTAATGGAGGCGGTGTGAGTATGAATGTTCTGCCAGGAGCTGAGCATAATGACTCAACCAGAGACATTCAAATCATAATAGCAGAAGCAGCAGTGAATGGAGACGCAGATGAGTGCCTTCAGCTAATTACCTTCGACAGGTTTCCTGCTCTTGGCACATGAAGGGTCTGAAAAAGGAGATGAGAAGCACATGGATATACTGCCCTGCATCTCCCCTTTCTTTTGAATTGGAAAAATGGATAATGGTCATCCCCAAAAAATAACTGTTTATGCAAGCCAGGAACTTCAGAGAGAAAGGCACATTGACCTAAAACTCTAATGGGATGTGATGTCACTGGAGATAATACCAGGGAGTTCACAATCAACACCCAGTGAAAGCCAAAGGTAGAAATAAGAAGCCTGCCAAGATGTTGGTAAGTTTCTAGAATATAGAATATAGAAAGAGACATTCGCTCATTCAACAGTTATTTATTAAGCCTATCAGGTGATTCAGTAGACAGGAAATCAGAGCACCTGGGTTTAAGTCTTATAGCTTATTAGCTCTCTGACTTTGTACAGATCATTTTATCTCAAGATTTGGATTTTTTTTCCTAGTCATATAAAAAAATGCTCTAAATAAAGATCAGAGAAATGCAAATTAAGATAACTTTGAGGTACCACTACATGCTTCTCAGATTGGCTAAGATGACAGGAAAAGATAATGATAAATGTCGCAAGGGATGTGGGAAAACTGGGACACTGATACATTGTTGGTGGAGCTGTGAACTGAGCCAACCATTCTGGAGAGCAGTTTGGAACTATTCTCAAAAGGCTATCAAACTGTGTATCCCTTTGATCCAGTAGTGTCTCTATTGGGCTTGTATCCAAAGAGATCATAAAAAAGGGAAAAGGACTCCCATGGGCAAAAACGTTTGTAGCAACCCTTTTTAAGTGGCAAGGAACTGGAAACTGAGGGGATGCCCATCAATTGGAGAATGGCTGAATAAGTTTTGATATATAAATATTATGGAATATTATTATTCTATAAGAAACGATCAGCAGGATGTTTTCAGAAAGGCTTGGAGAGACTTACATGAACTGATGCTAAATGAAGTGAGTAGAACCAAAATAGCATTATACAAGGCAATAACAAAATTATGTGATGATCAATTCTGATAGACAGGGCTCTTTTCAAGAATGAGGTGATTCAGGCTAATTCCAATAGACTTGTGATGGAGAGAGCCATATGCACCTAGAGAGATGGCTGTTGGGACTGAATGTGGATCATAATATAGTATTTTCACCTTTTTGTTATTGTTTGCTTGCTTTTTGTCTTCTTTCTCATTTTTTCCTTTTTGATCAGATTTTTCTTGTTCAGCAAGATGATTGTGGAAATATATATAGAAGAATTGTACATGTTTTATATATATTGGATTACTTCTGTCTAAGGGAGGAGGTAAAGGAAGGGAGGGAGAAAAAGGTTTTGCAAGGGTGGATGTTGAAAACTATCTTTGCATATATTCTGAAAATAAAAAGCTATTATTAAAAAAAGTTGCATGGCTTAATGAATACTCAAATGTAATGTAATCAAATGTATTAAAGTTTTTTTAAAAATAAAAAAAATGATAGGTTAAAAAAAGGATTTGGGTTTTTCTTTGTTTTTAAGGAAAATTTTGAAGATAGAAGAAAGCCCAAATAACCATAAATGTGACATAGCCTGGAAATAATTACATTTTTGTTGATATTATTCAGTTATTCCCAACTCTTCATGATTCCCTTTGCAATTCTCTTAGCAAACATATGGGAATGATTTGATGTTTCCTTGTCCAGCTCATTTTACAGATGAGAATCTGAGGCAAACAGGTTTAGTGACTTGTCCAGGATGTAGGATCCTACATCTAATAAATGTCAGAGGCTGGATTTGAACTCAATTTTTTCTCCAGGTCCAGTACTCTATCCACTGTGCCCCCTAATTGCCTAGCAATATTTACATAAGAATTGCTAAAAGTGAAAATCAGTTGAACAAAGAAAACAAGCATTTATTAAACACCTGCTAGATGCTAGGCACTGTATTAAATATTAAGGAAATTGAGGCTGATCTCCCCAGAGTCATATAGCTAGGAAGTATCTGAGGCTTAAATCTGATAAGTTTGTACTAAGTGCTCTATCTATTGAGCACCTAGTTACCATCAATTGATACCAACCAAAAGGCACTATCTTGCTTTTATATTTTGCTCCTTTTCACTATTTCTATTTTGTCTGTCTGTCTGTCTCTGGTACTATCACTAGGGAGCCTTCTCCTTCAAAGTAGACTCTATCCAAATTTATCAGCCAATATACATCCCCATTATTATTATCCTCCAGCTTCCATAGGATCCTGTTTATTTCCTCAATGAGTTTAGTGACTGGGTTAGTCTCCCTCTTATGGTACCTACTGCTTCAGTACTTGAGGATTCCAACTTAAAGTTGAGGAACAAACAGTACAACTGTTGTTGTATGTCAGTACAACTATTTTGGAAAATAGTTTGAAAATATATAAATAGGCTAAAATATTTATGTCCCTTGACCTTGAGATTCTACTACTACCATTGATAAGAGAGTTGCCATATACACCAAAAGATTTATAGCAATCCTTTTTTTTTTTTTTTCAGTAGCAAAGAATCAGAAACAAAGTAGGGCCCATCAATTGAGAAATAGCTAAACAAATTAAAAGAAATTTATTCTAGGATAATAAAGAGAAGCATGGAAAAATCTATATTAACTAATGTGGAGTAAAATAAGCAGAGTCAAGAAAAGCAATATACACATTGACTACAATAATTTAAACAGGAAGGAGAATCCTCACCGTCCCCAATAAAAATAAAAAATGAGTATTGCAAAATTACAAAGTATGGTTCCAAATTGGAGATATGAGATGCCCCCAACCTATCCCTTTGTGAGGTAAGAGATCCAAATTATGATACATTGCCCATATTTTTAGTCTTCTGCAATGGAACGATGAGTTTGGCTGATTTCTTTCCTCTTCTTTTTTTTTTTTTTGTCTTTAAATTGTTTTTTGTTATATCAGATGACTCTCTAAGAGGGGAAGGAAAAAGGACACTGGGAAAAAATTTTGGCGATTAAAAAAAAAAACAGAAGATCAATTTAAAAGGAAAATTTTTTTTAAAAAGAAGCAATTAAATGGCTACATTTACACTAAAATCATTAATGGCTGAAGGTCAATTTGGAAGGAAAACACTAGTGGATTGTTCCAGGAATCTATTTTGTGCTTTGCTGGTTAATGTATCAACTAACTGGATGAAAGCACAAATAACATACTTAGCATATTCGTAAGTGACACAAACGTTGGTGCATTGGCTATTATCTAGTGGAAACAGCATTGGACTTGGATAGAAAAAAAACCTAGGTTTGAATTTTGCCTATAAAATAGATCATGTATATTAAGAGCTTTGTAAACCATAACATGCTTTTAAAATACCAAGTCTGATTAAAAGAGATATTAATAACATTCACTTTTGGGTTTTGGTAGTTGTCCTTTCAAGTTAGAGAGATCTTGATAAGCAAAGTCTAAGAGAATGGAATTAAATAGAAATGTAAAATCTTCTGCTTGGGTTGAAAAAAAATCAACTTCACAGGTGCAAGAGAGTATAGATAGAAACTCATCTGGAAAAGATCTAATATTTTTAGTGGGCTTTATATGAGTCAACTTTTTATGTGATGCGACAGCCAGAAAACTTGAAATAATCTTGGACTACATTGAGAGAAATTGTGTCCAGACTGTAGTAGTGTCACCATCTGCCCCCAGATCCTGGTGTATAGTCCTAGCCCCCAAGGCATTTACAATCTAGTAAAACGGATCACTCAATTAATGGACAAGCATGTGCCAGGCAATGTGTTAAGCACTAGATGGATGGAATTCAGATTGGAATATAAGAAATGCAAAATTCCATGAGAAGAAGGGAGAAGGGTTATTAGATAAGGGAGAGAACTCAGATCTGCTAAAATTAGGAAATTTCTTTCACTTTTTTTTTTTGTCTCTAAAAGAAAATTAAAGCCCTGTTGTAAATAAAGAATCATAAAAAGAAGCTTGACATGTCTGTAATTCATAATGAACAAGTTTGGCCTTTTGAAGAGAGTTGGAAATATATCTCCCTTCATTGAAGAGATAGGAATCTATATGTGTGGAATGTTAGATTAGATAAGATAGATGCTTAAGTGCATTTTTTTTTCCTCTTTTACAAGAGGATAGGGATAGGGGATGCTCACTGGGCAAGATGGAAATATCCAGAAATAAGAAAAATAAAAGACACAAAGGAAAAAGAAAGTTGAGGCTCAGAACATTATGACAACTGTGTAGCATCAATAAAGATCTGCTGATTTTGGGGTAGATGTAAGTGAGAATCCCATAAGACTGAAAGGGATCCCTAGATCCAGTCATAGAAATATTGAAATCTGACAACTCTGAAGAATTTATGATAAAAAATGCTATCCATACCCAGAGAAAGAACTGATTGTGTCTGAAAACAGATTGAAGCATACTTTTTAAAAAACTATATTTTTCTTGACTTTTTTGGGGGGAAGGGGGAAGGAATTTATGTTTTCATTCATAACATGACTTTTATGGAAATGTTTTGCCTTCTCAATGAGGTATGAAGTAGGAGGGAGGAAGGGAGAGAATCTGGAACTCAAAGTTTTAAAAACAAATGCTAAAAATTGTAACTAGGAAAAATAAAATATTAAATCCCCCCCCACAAAAAAGGAAAGAAATAAGAAGTCTAAGGGGAATGACTGAATAGAAGTCTATTTGTCAGTCCAGACACTTAGCTCCTACTATAACATATCATAGACACAGTTATCTAAGTGCTAACATTGGATCACCTTGAGCATTCCTCTCCCCCAATCATTTTTTCCCATCCAGAAGCCACAGCCATTCAAATAATGATACCATTTAGACTCTTTAATCACTGTTTCCATCTCCTTGGTGAATATGCATGCACTTGATCTCTATGGAGGGGGGCATAATTTTGGGCTGTCTATCTCCATAGACTGCCTTCATACTTATTCTACCATATGTATTGCTCTCACTCCTAATTAGCCACAAAATCCTATATAGTCTCAAAATATCTAGGAATCTATATCCAGAATTGAAAGCATATTAATTCTGGATCCAAAATCCCAAGATTTGACTCCCAGCTCTGGCTTTATTGGCTATGATTTTTCAGCCTCAATTGTTTGGAAATGAGACACTAGGATCGGTAAGGTACCTTTTCATCCTGATTGTGTGACTTATGACTATGATATTCTCAAACATATCTATGGCGTCATACTCCATACATGGCCCTACCTCTCTAGGGACTCTTCGAACTTTCAGCATTCTGCTTAAATGACTATCTAAATCCTAGGATTGGACCCAAAACTACTTTAGCCTCCCAGGAATCCTCTAGATTCTCTAGAATCTCTAAAGCTAGGGCCGTGGCTTGACTCTAAAGGGACTGTGGTCTAAACCCAAGAAGTATGTGATCAATCAACAGGAAAATGAGAAAATGCTTTACTTTCAAGCGTGTGATGGACTCAGGGTTAGTGGTTAAATTTACTGTGGCTTTAAATTTAGCATATAGACCCCAGAAATTACTGTAAGTCGGGACCTGAAGTATTGCTTTATTGCTTAAGAATGTGATGAAAAAAATGTTAATAAGGAGACTTAGTTTAAAAATGCATCTCAGTGTGTAGTTAGACATTTACCAGCTCACTGGTAGACTTCCTCCCATCCTCCCACTAAAAGCCAGTAGTAGGAAAACAACAAGCTCTAGAATAGCTTCTAGATTAGATTTTAGGAAGTGATCCCAGACTGTGGCTATGGGCTAGGAGGAGAGGACACACACATGTTGAGTGGGATACCACAGGAAGCAAGAACATTTTCAGGGAAGTATGGCTGGAGGTTCTGCTGTGGCTTAGGAGGGGAGAGGAATCCCTGAGTTTGAGACAGAATTCAGAAAATAACAATAAGAATGGCAACATTATTCATAATTTGGGACTAAAACTTGATTAATAATATACTGCTAAAAATAAAACAAAATAAAAATAAACAAGCAAAGGAGAAAGAACCTGATTATAGATAACTTCTTGAGTAGAAAAGAAAATCTGGATTCATATTCAAAAAAAAATAATGAGGTTAAAAACAATACAAATCAGTGATGAAAAGAGCCATTTACACTCAGAGAGAGGACTATGGGAACTGAGTGTGGATCACAACACAGCATTCTCACTCTCTCTGTTGTTGTTTGCTTGCATTTTGTTTTCTTTCTCAGTTTTTTTTCCCTTATTGATCCAATTTTTTCTTGTGCAGCAAAATAACTGTATAAATATGTATACATATATTGGACTTAATATATATTTTAACATAATTAACATGTATTGGACTACCTACCATCTAGGGCAGGAGGGAGGAGGAAGGAGGGGATAATTTGGAACAGAAGTCTTTGCAAAGGTCAATGTTGAAAAATATGTTTTGTAAATAAAAAGCTTTAATGAAAAACAAAACAAAACAAAAATACTCCTATTCCAAAGAGTAATACCAAA
The DNA here is from genome assembly GCF_016432865.1 of Antechinus flavipes. Taxonomy (NCBI): domain Eukaryota; kingdom Metazoa; phylum Chordata; class Mammalia; order Dasyuromorphia; family Dasyuridae; genus Antechinus; species Antechinus flavipes. Next base: position 52,981,816 of record NC_067399.1, on the reverse strand, counting down.
TGGACATGTCCAAAAAGAGTTCTTAGAAAAACTTTAAAAGGAATTCAAAATTCAAATAAGAGAAATGAAGGAAAAAATAAGAGAACAAAAAGCAATTCAAGAAAATTATGAAAGTTAACCAATTGGAGAAAAAGGTACCAAAATCTTGAAAATTAGAATTGAGCAAGAGGAATTGAATAATTATATATATATATAATTATATAAATATAAAAAAAATTATAAAACTAGGAAAAATGGAGGAAAATCTGAAATATCTTACTAGAAAAACAACTGATCTGGAAAACAGATCAAGAAAAGACAATATAAGAATTGTCAGACTCCTTGAAAGTTATGATTTAAAAAAAAAAGAATCCTGATACAATATTGCAAGACATCATTAAGATGTTTTGAAAATAAAAAAGCTTTAACTTAAAAAAGAAATCATTAAGGAAAGTTGCCTTGAAATTCTAGAACAAGAGGGTAAAGTAGAAAAAGAAAATAAAATTACTGGTCACCACCTGCAAGAGATCCTAGGAGAAAAACTTATAGGATATCACAGCTGAATTTCAAAATTCTCAGGTTAAGAAGAAAATATTGCAAGCAATAAGGAAAAATGAATATTTCAGAAATACAGCCAGGATTTCACAAGACCTAGCATCTTTTTCTCCAAAGACTGTAGGTCTTGGTACATTAAATGTCAAAGAGTAAAAGAGCTAGGGATGCATTCAAAGATAACTCATCCAGCAAAATTGTAATTCTGAATGAAAAAAAAAAAGTCATTCGATGAACTGAAAAACTTTCAGATATTTGTAACAAAAAGACCAGATTTGATATAGAAGATCAGAAGAAATATAAAGAAAACATTAAAAATTAGTTATAAAACACTGCTCAAAATATGAAAATATTGTAAGTTTTTTTAAAAGCTAGTGATGGGACTTGTCTCTAAAAACAATCCCTACTCTGCTCCCTCATTCCATTTCATAAGTATTAATTTCCCCTGTTTTCAATTGGGGAAATTATAACTTAATTGGGGAACTACAACAGTAGCTGTAAAGCTGCATAGAAAATTCTGACCATCTCTCCACTCCCAGCATTTTCATTCCCTTCAATCCAGATCACTGCCCTTGGCTGCCCTTAGAAGGTACCCCTTGGAAGCCAAGTTCTATGCTCTGGACGCATGACCAGAAAGAGTCTATCCTTCCCATTTTTTGTTTTGGGTGGGACAGAGTAAGTGGCATAGGATGAGCAGTCAAGGATGGATAATGATCTTCCTTACACATCTAATCATCTTTCCCCACAAACCAATCCTCCTTCCAACTTTTCGTATTACTCTTGAGGGCATCAGAATATTTTCAGTCACCCAGGCTCACAATCTCCGTGTCATCTGTAATCACCCTATTTATCCAATCAGTTGTCAAGTCTTGTCACTTCTATCTCCACAGCATTCCTTACATCTGTCTCCTCTGTATTCACAGTCACCCCGATAAACCACACCCTATTCTCCCTCACCTGGAAAAACAACTGCAGTAATTTCCTTCTTGGTCTCCCTCCCTCAACTCTTTCCTATTCCAAACCAGGTGCCAAAAAGACATTTCTTAAATGCATGTCTGACAAAGGTATTCTCCTCAATAATTGCAGTGACAATAAGATAAAATGATATTTCATCTTTATCTCATCTTTTAAAAATATCTATTTTATGTTTAAGTCTTATAACATACTTAATTATTAATATGATCATAGACATTATTAATAAATGGTTATTTCAATCATGTACAACTCTATTTGACCTTTTCTTGGTAAAGACACTGGACTGGTTTGCCATATTCTTCTCCAACTCATTTTACAGGTGAGGAGAAAAAAAAACAAGCAAGTAGGGTCATATAGCTAGCAAGTATTTGAGGCTATATTTGAATTCATAAATCTGAGTCTTCCTGACTCCAATTCATGGGTCACTTTGCTTCTCTAAGTAAATATATACATAAGCTCAAAAGACTCAAAATGTTTTTACTGATTGGGTGTTCAATCAGACAAGTTTGGAGATCACAAGATAAATGAAAATTGAGACCAAGGTCAAGGCTCCTCTTTATTAGAGAGGCTTTTCTCAGGCCTCTCTCTCTCAAGCTTAGAATTCCTCACCGCCCCCCATTTACAAATAAGACAGAACAGGGAGAAATAGAGAAGTAGGAAATTTGGGAGGAACGATTGGATATTATTGATTAGGTCAGTAGATGCAAGTTACTACTTACCCGATCCATCAGTAGAATCATCAAATTCAACCTGGAACAAGTATCCTGTATTCCATACATGAAGACAACAAGAGGGGTCATAGTGGATTTTCAGAGGTTTCAAATGAGGGTCATAAACACTGTCTCTCCACTGAATATTGATAGGAGATTGCTGAGTGCCTCCTGGTACAGATATGGGGCTTGTCCAGAGTGGATGTACTATAATCCAGAGAAAAGTAGACCATATTAACAAAGCCATTCTGCCAAGGACCACGTGAGCCCAACCTGAAGCATTAGAACCTTGGGCAAACCAAGCTGCTATTTGGATTTTGATTCTATAAAACCAAACCAGAAATTAGATACTCTAAAAGAAAAGGAATCAATGTAATCGCCTTGAGAGGCGATTGTTAAATTTTCAATTATAAACATTTATACATTGTAAATCAGCAAACACAATGAATCAGCACTTGATTTATTACGTTGATTTCTAGGCTTAGAAAATAGTGGGGAGGACGTTTATAAAATAGAAGAAGCTTTAAAATATGTCTTATTTACATAGTTTTTTTTGGAGAACCAGTAGTTAAACATTTTATAGAACCTCAAGGGAAAATGCTCAGCTAAATGTTCATTACTTGATAAAGCAACATAGACTAGCTTACAGAGGACTGGAATTAGTCACAAAGATTTCTGATTTCTAAATCAGAAAGATTTAGAGTCATTTCAAATCCTGTATCTGATACCATCTCGCTGTGGGATAATAGGCAAATTACTCAACTTATTCAGGCCTATTTCTCCATTTGCTAAATGAAGATAGCATAGTAATACTTGCCTCTTATAATAGTTGTGAGACTCAAGTAAGATTAGATAGATTGATGTATTAGATAGAAATAGATAGAGAGATTAGATAGATATACAGACTAGATATCTAGATAAATAGATTAGTTAGAGATAGATGGTAGATATATAGAGATAGAATAGAATAGAATAGATAGATGGATGGATAGATATAAATTATAGATAGATATAGATTAGATAAGAGATAGATATAGATAGATCAGATAAAGATAAATCAGATAGATTGATAGATGGATAGATAGATGCATGACTAGAGATAGATGATAGAATATATAGAAAAATAGATAGAAATACATGTGTATTTCATATATATATGTATATAAACTGTGCTTTTCCATCTTTCAAGGATTCTGTAAATTCATTAATTCATTGAAATTAAGGGAATTAGTACCTACACATTTGTTAGGCCCTAGGAAATACAAAGAAATATCAGCCAAGTTCCTGCCCTTTAGGAGCACACATTCTCAATTAAAGAGATACTACTCATATACAAGGAAGCAAATACAAAGTGTAAACTTGGCAAGAGTACATGAAGGCTGGGCCAATCAGTTTTATATATGTGTGTGTGTGTGTGTGTGTGTGTGTGTGTGTACATATCTATATCTATATTTAACATATTGTGAAAGGTTTTTAAAAGTCAAACAAATGTATTTTTTCCTAAAGGCAAGAGGGAACCACTGAAGCTTCAGATCTGTGCTTTAGGGATATCTATATCTAAATAGATAGATAGATAGATACATACATAGAAGAATGTCTTCAAAGGGAAGGAAAAAACAGCAATGGGGTGGGGATGTCAGGAACTGCTTCTCTTAGATGGTGCCTGAAATGGGCTTTGAAGGATGGTGAGGACCCGTGGGAGCCATGGAAATGAGAGATGAGAGTCATGTAAGGGGAAAAGTGAAGGGGCCAATTGGCTTGGTCCAGAGAGGAGTACATAAAGGGGAGAGATACCCTGTATCTCTGGCATCCCTAAAGCAAGATCTAAAACTTCAGTGGCTCCCTCTTTCCTCTAGGAAAAAAAAATGCAAATGCTTTTGTTTGGCTTTCAAAACCCTTTTATAATATGTCTCTGGTCCACTGTTCTAGCCCCATGGCTCAACTTTATTTGCTTTATAATCAGACCGGGCTGACCTGACCAGCTCTTCTTCATTTCTAACTTCACCTCTTGTTTCAATGACTTTATACAAGTCTGTCACCCTGACATACACACAGCCCATCCCTGAAACACATTCCAGCCTCGCCTCTGGGTCAGAATCCCTTCTTTTAATGTTCATCTAAAAGATCTGGTCCCATAGTTGTAGTCACTTCCCTTTCCCCCAAATTTCTTTGCTCCAATTTTGGGTGTATATATATATATATATATATATATATATATATATATATACATACATACATACACACACATATACAAACATACATTCACATATGTATATGTGTTCATGTAGACATACACACATGTATTTAAAAAGTTCATTTATATGAGAAAAATAAGCCTTTATTAAGTGCCTACTGTGTGCCACTTTACAAATATTATTTCATTTGAACTTCACAACAACTATGTAAGGTAGGTGTCATTTTTATTCCTATTTTACACTTGAAGGAACTGAGGCAAACAGTGGTTAAGGGATGTATGCATACAGTGTATATTTCCTTTTCTGTATACATGTTGCGTCCTTCTCCTGAGAGGACTGTTTCTTCTTTATATTCTCAATCTTTAGGACACCGATTGGCACTTAATTAATGGTTAATGGATGAATGGATGAATGAAATGAGATTGGAAATGCATTTTAACTAAAGGTGAGAGTTTACTACCTGCTGTGATTCTCACTTAAAAGCTATTTTTCTGTCTGTAAATTTTTGAGTTTACTTTCCATCCAATTGCTAATGTTTCAGGCATAAATTTGATTTTTTTTATTGTTACTTTCACGGAATGTGGTCACAGTGGGTGGACTTTCCTGGTATCAGAATGACATGAACACAGACCCAGATGATGAAATACATGGCCACCATTAATGTTTATTCACAAAGAATTGAGAAAGGTCTCTTGTCATTCTCTTGCAAAGTTAGCCAGTGGTGGCAAGATAGTGAGCACAGGTTAGTGGTACTAGGTTAGTATTCTATTGTAAAGGATAGGGGGGTGAGAGTCTTAGGTTGTGGAACTTTCAGGAAATGTCTCATTGATTTGCCAAACAAGCACTTAGTTGACTAAAATCAATTCAAATATGTACTCTTAGCTTGGTTGAGCTATATCTCCATGACCAAAATAAAATGGAAAATATAAGTAATTGTTAGATAAACCTACCTTTAATGCTAATTAATTAAAGAATTTCCTCATGATTCAGGCCAATTCCAATAAATTTGTAATGGAGAGAGCCATCTGAATCCAGAAAGAAGACTATGGGGACTGAATGTGGATCACAACATAGGATTTTCATCTTTTTTGCTGTTGTTTGCTTGCTTTTTTTTCCTTCTCATTTTTTCCCTTTTTGATCTGATTTTCATTGTGCAGCATGATGAATAAATGTTAAAAATTCTTTGTATATATAATTTGGAAAAAATAAAATTTTTATTTTAAATAAAATTTAATTTAAACAAAACAACAACAAAAAAAGAATTTCCTCAAATTTTTTTCCCCCTCAACTTAGTTTTAATATCAGCAGCACCATAAAGGGATTAGAATGTTGGATTTACCAGTAGGAGAGACCTTACTAGATTTGATATTAACAGGGCAGCTAGTTGGTACAGTGGTTAGAGCACCAGCCCTGAAGTCAGGAGGACCTGAGTTCAAATGTGATCTCAGATATTTAACACTTCCTATCTCTGTGATCCTAGGCAAGTCACTTAACCCCAAATGCCGCCTGGGAGTGGGAGGGTGGTGGTGTGGAATTTGTTCCAAAGTGGAATGGATTGCTTCTAAGGTAAATTCTCCTTCATTTGAGAATAAAAAGAACACTACTTGTCATATATTGTAGCGAGGATTCTTACATATACTCACTGCTCTTAATTCAAGATCATTTAAATTATATCAGATTATTTGCTATCTTGGGGAGAGGGGAAGGTAAGGAAGAAAGAAAAACAATTTGGAACACAAAGTCTTACAAAAAACAAATGTTAAAAATTATCTTTATATGTATTTGGAAAATAAAACGTTATTGAAAATTTTAAAAAAAGAAAAAGAATAACTATGTATTGACTTACAGGATTTATTCCTATTTCTTAAAACACAGGATCCCCCAGCACATGCTCTTTCTGGTATCATCGGGTGACTCTTGGGACGTCTTCTCACCTGCTTGCCAAAAAACAGGGAACTCAAACTTCTGAGGTTGTTGAAGACCAACGTCTTGGCTCTAGACATCCTGGGCTGTTCTACTCTTGAGCCTAGATGTTTCCCAGCTCCCCAGTGAACACTCTGATTTGTACCTCGAATATTTTGATGGATGGATACTTATTCTTCCTTTGAGGAATATTATGCCCAATCTGGACTGTGTCTCCTACACCATACAAAAGGCCACCCAAATCTCAAAGCTAAATTGTTAATCTTCAAACAGTCCCTGTCCTGACCCTTCAACCCAAGCTGACGTGGAGTTTTGTTTGAGGATGGAGTAAGACGACCAGGATTGGCTCTATGGGTCTGATTTGTGTCCTTTGGTTTTGTCAACATGAGTTAGTTGACCAACATGATGAATGAATTATTTTCAGAAGAGGACTTAAAAAAGTATATAAGATAAATTAGTGGATACATGATCCTGCCCATGAATGAAATGATACCAAATGAGAAAATAAAGCTAATTCTAAATCAAACAAGGAGAACGAAGGAATAAATGAATAGTTTGACACTTAAGAAATGACCCTCTTGACACGGAGTCAGACTGAAGCAAAATCCTAAATCCTAAAGTTTGGCTGCTTTGCTTTCCCTTTCTCTCACCTGTCCTTGTTTCTTATTTAAGTGTCCAAGGCCCCAGATGTTTTCAGATATCCAAAATAATGTGATTATAGATCCCAAGGCATCTTAACAGTCATGTAGTCTAGGCTCCTTGTTTAACAAATGAACATACTGAGGTCCAGAGAGTCCAAGGTCACACAGGTAGTTAATGGAAGAATTAGGGTTTGAACTCATCTTTTAACTCCAAATTTAACACTCTAAGCTCACCTTACTTTCTGTTGTTTTTAGTCAGTTTCACTAGCCAAGCTTTTCTATCTCTTTACCTCTTATCTGTCTATATCAAAACTGCTTTTTAATAGGAAGGCAATATGTCAGTCCTTCATATTTTAGTGTGAATTTAAGTCTTTATTTCTTTCCCAAAGGAATATAAATTTTAAGTTATTCCTGAGGCAGGAGAGCAAAGGAATAAAAACTTTGGTCTCTGGGTAAGGAAGTTTAAACAATTCCAACAGGTGGGAGAGTTTGGTTTTTGTTTGTTTGTTTGTTTGTAGGAAATTATTTCCTCTAGAAAAGAGAAAAGAACTTTGGATTAGGAGTCAGAGAGCTCAGATTAAAATTTGTGTTACCTAAGCAAGTCATGTCACCTCATTCTATGTCACAATTTCTTCATCTATAAAAAGATGAGATTGGACTAGATAACTTTATGGGTCCCTCTGCCCTTTGACAATACTTCCAAGAACTGCTCATTTAAGTTATGGTCTTAAGAAATTTTGGACTTGATGTCAGGAAGACCTTAATTCAAATTCTACTTCAGATACTCATTAGTTGTGTGACATTGGGCAAATCCCTTAATCACTGCCTGCCTCCATTTCTCTTTTGGCTCTATATCTATGAGCCTATGGCAATAGCTTATGCATAGTATGAACTCAGTAAATAGTTATGATTGAATGAATGAACAAATGAAAGGAATACTATGCTTGAAAATTACACAACTAGACCATTCGAGCCATTTTATCTGAAATTCAGATTAAGTAAAATACACATCTAGCAAATATTTAAACAAATGGTGTTTATTTTTAAAAAGCTCATGAAATGCATTGACTTTCAGTAATCTGCATATCTGGAAAAATGAAGGACATTATATTGTCAGGACTGATCCATCCTAAAGGTAGTTCTTAGATAATAGGTAAATATTAAAAAGTAGAATTTAAAGATAGATATTAAAAGCATTGGTCCTGAACTCCAAGTCCCAAAATATGAGGTCACTTAATCTTTCTGGGCTTCAGTTTCCTCATCTGTAAAATAGGAGGAAGTAGTCTAGATCAGTGCTGTCAAACTCATATAGAAATAGGAGTCTCTAAACTATATATATGAATTCCTGCAGATTGCATATTCATTTAGAAAATCACACATTTTTACATATTTCTTTTGTTATTAATTTATCAGCACAATAGAATCAGATGGGACCTACATTTTAATTTGGTCCATCCATGAGTCAGGAGTGTTATGAGTCCCATGTGGCCCATAGATTGGTTTTTTGACCCCTCTGTTCTCTCTATATCCCTTCCAAGGCCTATTCAAGCCTCAATCAAAAATATTATGGTTCCATTCTGTCCCTTACTGCAAAGCCTGAACACTTAGGTCATTAAAATATACAAACAACAATGCAGAGATGTGTAATTTATGTAAATAGGACCATACTATGTTTCTTTTTGTGCTGTCATTATTCTTATTGTTTTAATAATTCATGACTCCATGAAATAAGGAAAGAAGGAAGGAAGGAAGGAAGGAAGGAAGGAAGGAAGGAAGGAAGGAAGGAAGGAAGGAAGGAGGAAAGGAAGGAAGGAGGGAAGGAAGGAAGGAGGGAAGGAGGGAAGGAAAGAAGGAAGGAAGGAGGGAAGGAAGGAAGAAAAGGAGGAAGGAGGGAAGGAAGGAAGGAGGGAAGGAAGAAGGAAGGAGGAAGGAGGGAAGGAAGGAAGGAGAGAGGGAGGGAAGGAAGGAAAGAAGGGAGAGAGGGAGGGAAGGAAAGAAAGAAGAAAAGAGAGAAGAAAGGAAGGAGAGAGATAAAGAAAAAAGGAAGGAAAAAGGAAGGAAGAAAGGAAAAAGGAAGGAAAAAGGAAGGAAGAAAGGAAGGAAGGAAGGAAGGAAGGAAGGAAGGAAGGAAGGAAGGAAGAAAGGAAGGAAGGAAGGGGAAAAAAACATTTAGGCTTCTAAACTAATAGTGTTTTGGTTAGACTTATTTTCCTCCCCAATCCTGGTTATTTTTGTGTTTCAAAAAATCTGGATCCAAATATTATTGGGAATGAAAGTTGCAGATAGATAAATTCACCTTATGGTTCTTCTTTTAAAGTCTTTGTCTATATCTACCTTCTTCCTGGGCATTTCTTTCCCAATCCTCCTGTCCTATTTTTTTCTCGTTGAAAGTAAGGATTCTTCCAGGAGATCATTATATATCTCAACAACGATACTGTTTGAGGATGTATTCTGATGGAAGTGGATCTTTTCGATAAAGAGAGCTAATTCAGTTTCAATTGATCAAGGATGGACAGAAGCAGCTACACCCAAAGAAAGAACACTGGGAAATGAATGTAAACTGCTTGCATGGTTGTTTTTCTTCCCGGGTTATTTACCTTCTGAATCCAATTCTCCCTGTGCAACAAGAGAGCTGTTCGGTTCTGCACACATATATTGTATCTAGGATATATACTGTAACCTATTCAACATGTAAAGGACTGCTTGCCATCTGGGGGAGGGGGTAGAGGGAGGGAGGGGAAAAATCGGAACAGAAGTGAATGCAAGGGATAATGCTGTAAAAAATTACCCTGGCATGGGTTCTGTCCATAAAAAGTTATTTTAAAAAAAAAAAAAAGTAAGGGTTCTTGACTTCAGTTAATATATGACAAAATTCATCACCCTCCATTCATTGGATAATGAATAAAGGTGTCAAATGTGCATAGATAGTCAGACTGATATGCTATTATCAATTGGTTATTTTTTTTTTCTCAGCTGTTTTTCTTTCTTACAAGGGAATACTTACTTGGTGTGGAGGGGAGGGATAGAAAAGCCATGTTTGTCAATTACTGTGATGTAAAAATGACAGGTATCAATAGAACTTTTAAAAATAAACTATATAAGATGATGAAATACAGGCAGCAACCCAGATGAATTCTCCCAACATTTTCTTCCAAACAATTTTAAATTTCAACTCCTCTTATCAAATTTTGGTGCAGCAGAGCCAACAAAATGTCAGAGTGAGATATTTTTCCAGCCTCAGACAAGTTAGGAGGTCCAAAGGAGAGATCTGTGACACTGGCATGGGGCTCTGCCTGGAATGTAGCAGCAGGGGTGGACTTTGGCGCTGGCCCTGACAACAATAGCAGCAGCAACACTGGGAGCTCTCAGCCTAAGGACAATAATGGGGTCAAACAACTTGTCAGAAAGAGATCATAGGGGACCTCAGCTGATACTGAGTGCAGCTGGTGCTGACTGACAGCTCTATTGTCCATAAGTAGTTCTGTCTCTCATTTTTTGTCTATGTATATTCCTCCTAATTACCCTAACTGTGATAAAGTTCTTAATAGTTACAAGTGTTATATTGCCATGTAGGAATGTAAACAGTTTGACCTTATTGAAGCTCTTATATTTTTCTTTTTCTGTTTACCTGTTTTGCCTTCTCTTGAGTCTCTTGAGTGAATAGGGACCCAGCTCACAGTTCCAAGGAAGCAAGGAAGGCTCAAACTTGTGTTTGCAGGAGAGCAGGGTAAGTGGTCACAGTTCCAGGGTCCAGAGGATTACTAGCACTTGCAACTGCAGAGAAGCAAGGGCTCTTCTGGGTAAAGACCAGAGGACAAACCAGAAAAGCAGTAATCACAGAGCTTCCCAGATTACATCATCTTGTAAACCTTGTGTGTAGGACACAAAACTAGCTCTGAAAGCAGTAACAAGAAAAATCCTGAAACTTGGGACAGTGCCTTCCCACCTCCAGGTGAGCAGAGACCAAACTTTAACACAAAGTTCAAAAGTAGGAAACGGCTAGAAAATGAGCAAACAACAAAAAAGGAAATCGGCCATAAAAAGTAATAGGGTAGTTGGGAATCCCAGGACATAAATTCAGAAGAAAACAACCACATAAAAATATCTACAAGCAAAGCCTCAAAGAAAAATACTAAGTAAATGCAAGCCCAATTAGAATTTCTGAAAGAATTAAAGAAAGAGATTAAAAGTATTGGAGGAAATATTGGAGAGAGTGATGCAAGAAAATTATGAAAGGAAAACTAACAGTTTGGTAAAAGAGACACAAAAGTACTGAAGAAAATAACACCTTAAAAACAGAATTGGCCTAATGAAAAAAAGAGGCACAAAAATTCCCTGAAAAAAAGAATTCCTTATTATTGTTCTGTAAGAAATGACCAACAGGATGATTTCAGAAAGGCCTGGAGAGACTTATATGAACTGATGTTGAGTGAAAAGAGCAGGACCAGGAGATCACATATACTTCAACAACACCATATGATGTTCAATTCTGATGGATGTGACTCTCTTCAAAAATGAGATGAACCAAATAGTTCCATTTGTCCAATAATGAATAGAACCAGCTACACCCAGCAAAAGAACTCTGGGAAATGCTCTGTTTTTGTCTGCTTGCATTTTTTATTTCCTTCACAGGTTAATCATACATTATTTCAAAATCCGATTCTTCTTGCACACCAAAATAACTATATGGATATGTGTACATATATTGTATTTAATATATGCTATAACATAAAAAAGATTCAAAATATATAACAATAAATTTCTATTCCAAGAAAGCATAAAAAAGAAAGAAAGAAAGAAAGAATTCCTTAAAGGAAGAATTTGCCAAATGGAAAAAGAGGTACAAAAACTCACTGGGAAAAAAACCCACAACTAATTCCTTAAAAATTACAACTGGACAAATGAAAGCTAATGGCTTCTTGAATCTTAAGATATCAAGAAACAAGAAAAGCCAAAAGAATGAAAAAATAGAAGAAAATACAAAATATTTCATTGGAAAAACAACTGACTTGTAAAATAGATCCAGGAAGATAATTTAAGAATCATTGGACTACCTGACAGCCACAATGATAACAATTAAAAAAAAAAAAAAAAAGAATCTAAACATCAAATTCTAAAGTAGGATAAAGGAAAACTTCCCCAAGGAGATCCAGAGGGCAAATTAAAAATTGAAAGAATCTACCAATCACCTTCTGAAAGAGATCTCAAAATGAAAACTTTCAGGAATATTCTAGTCAAATTCCAGAGCAACTATATCAAGGAGAAAATATTGCAAACAGTCTGAAAAAATATATATAAATAACGTGAAGTTATAGTTAAGATTTAGCAACTTCCATATTAAAGGAGGAAAGAGCTTAGAAAATGGTATTCCAGAAGGCAAAAGAGCCAGGATTACAACCAAGAATAATCTACCCAGAAAAATCCTTGGGGGAGGGAGGGAGAGCAGAAATTTAATGAAATAGAAGACTTGCGGGAATTTTTTATTAAAAGACCAGAATTGAATAAAGAAATTGATCTACAAATACAACATTGAACAGAAGGATAAAAGGTAAACAGGAAAGGAAAATATAAGAAAAAATTCCCAAGGCCAGATCAATTCACAAGCAAAGTCTATCAAACATTTAAAGAACAATTAATCACAATACTATATAAACTATTTTTAAAATAGACAAAAAAGAGTTCTGCCAAATTTATTTTATGATATAAATGTGGTATTGATATTTAAATCAAGAAAAGTAAAAATAGAGAAGGGAAAACCATAAATCAATTTCCCTATAAGTCAATTTGCAATTGGTGCAATTTTTTAAAAAATAGAATACTAGCAAACAGATTAAAGCAGTATATCACAAACATAATACACCATGACCTCAGATGGTATTGATAGAGAATTAATATCAATAATGTAGAACTGATTCAATATTATGAAAACTATCAACATAATTGAGCATCTCAATAATAAAATCCACAAAATCATATGACTATCTCAATACATAGTAGGAAAGTAAGTGTTAAGTATCTGAGGTCAGATTTGAATTCAGATCCTCCTGACTTCAGGGCCAGTACTCCATCCACTGTGGCATCTAGTTGGCCCAATGAAATCTCAATATAGACTGAAACATACTATCTTTATTTTGTTCTTTCCCATTCCTCCCTTCCTTCCTCTTTTTCTTCCTTCCTTCCTTTTTTCCTTCCTTCCTTTTTTTCTTCCTTCCTTTCTTCCTTCCTTCCTTCCTTCCTTCTTTCTTTTCTCCTTTCCTTCCTGTCTTTTTTTCTTCCTTCCTTCCTTCTTCTTTTTAGTTGAGACTTGATAGGAAGCAAGAAGTTTAAAGGGAAAAGATAATGAGTTTTCTTTTTGGACATAATGAGTTTAAGATATCTATTGGACATTGGATTCAAGATGTCTTAAAAGTATTTGGAGATGCAAGATTGAAGGTCAAGAGAGATATAGGAGCAAAAAAGGTGTATGTGAGAATCATCAGCATTGAGATGGTGATTAAATTCATGGGAGCTGCTGAGACCACCAAGTGTAGCAATATGGAGAAAGAAGAGAAGTCCAGGGCAGTAGACCTCTGAGGAACATCTATTATAACACATGACCTGAAGGAAAATCCAGAAAGAAGACTGAAAAGGAATGATCAGAGAGAAAGAAGGAAAGCCAAAAGAGAGTGTCCCCAAAACCTAGAAATAAACCCAGTGTCTACCAATAGGTGATTAACAATGTTCTAAGAGTTGGGGATATAAAAAGAAACAAAAGATGTTCCTGCCTTCAGGGAGCTTACAATCTAGGGGAGGGAGGGGGGAACAATATGTGAGCAAATATATACAAAGTAAGCTGAATGCAAAATAGAGAATAATTAAAAGAGGGAAAGCATTAGAATTATGAGGAGTTGGGAAAGGCTTCTCATGGATGATGGGAGGAAGGAAGGGGAGCCAGTCAGCAGAAATGAGGAGAGAGAATATCTCAGATATGGGGAACAGTTGGAGAAAATGTTTGGTACCAAGGAATGGAGTATCTTGCTCATGGGACAGGAGGAGAACAGTGTCTTTGGATCAAAGCGTATATGATGAGGAGTAATATGTAATAAGACTGGAAAGGTAGGTGAAGACTAGGTTATAAAGGACTTTGAATGTCAAGCAGAAGATTTTGTATTTGTTATTGGAGGCAATAGAAAGCCACTAGAGTTTATTGAAGTAGCATAATCAGATCTTCATTTTAAGAACATCACTTGGGTAAATTAATGAAGCACGGAATGGAAGAAAGCGAGATTTGATGCAGACGGATCCAAGCACAGCTATTGCAATAACTTAGGTGGGACTATCTGCACCAGGGGAATGGCAGTGTCAGAGAAGAAGAGGGAGCTAATTTGAGAGATGCTACAAAGGTGAGATCAATATACTTTGGCAATAACTTAGATGGGGGAGGTGAGAGAGTGAGGATCCAGGATAGCTCTTGGGTTGTGAGTCTGAAGGACCAAGAAGTTGGTAGTGTTCTCTACAAGAATAAGGAAGGCAGGAGAAGAAAGGGTTTAAGGGTAAAGGTGATGAGTTCAGTACCTATATGGGTACTTCCTCCAACAGTTCATATAATAACCCAGTCATACCTGCTCATCAGGTGTAACTCTTGTCCATGTTCTCTAGTAAATTTCCCATGAGATTAGAGGAAAAGGACAGAGTTACTCATCCCTTCCTTTGGGTCTCTTAACATTATAGAGGCAAAGTAGATAAGCAAAGAGAGTTCTGACCATGGAATTAGAAAGACCAGGGTTCAAATTTTCCCTCCTATACTAATTGTATGACTTTGGGCAAATCACAATTTCTCTATGCCTCAGTTTCCTCATTTGAGGAAAAAGTGAGGGGGTCTAGTTTAATGGCCTAAGTTGGATTATTACCTGCTTCCTAAAAATTTCTATTGCCATTTCCCATCTCTTTGAATCTCTGCAAGCTGTCCTACATGCCTGAAATGTAGTGTCTCATGGTTAGCTTCTTTTTAAAGCAATTTGGTGCCACTTACATGAAGACTTCCTGTATTTCCCTGCCTAAAAGTATTATCTCTTTCTCCTCACATTTTCCTTGAGGTTTTGTGCTCTCCTTTGACTCTTTACTATTCTTCTTCATATATATCATTGTGCATTCTCCTATTAGATGATAAACTTCTTATGGGCAAAGACAAGGAAAGTAATCATTTCCATGCTTGTACCACAAATGGACACCTTAGTTTAAAAGGCCAAGGTTTCCTATTGCATCCAGAGCCATCTCCAGTCTTCCTGATCTATATCTGGCCACTGGACCAGATGAGTATGGAGAAGAAAGGGATTAAGGTGACTTTGCACAACCTTTTTTTGCTTAAATCCAGTTCACTTGCAAGTCATGACAACACTTCCCCAATGTCACGGTCCTTTTCTAAAAGGAAGGACAAAGAACAACAATATCTATTCAGTATATAATAGCTTATTAGGGGCACAATGGATAGAGCACTGGTTCTGCAGTCAGAAAAATTCCTCTTCCTGAATTCAACACTGGTTTTAGATGCTTATTAGCTGCGTGACCCTGTGCATGACACTTAACTCTTTTTGTCTCAGTTTTATTATGTAAAAGAAAGTTGAAGAAGGAATTGGAAAAGCCCTCCAGCATTTCCTGTCTAAAAAACTCTAAATAGGATCATGGAAAACTGGACACAACTGAACAAGTTGGTTGCTAATAAATGGCTTTGGTTTTTTTCCCCCTCAGGTAAACAGGGTTAAGTGACAGGTTCACACAGTTAGTATCTGAGACTAGATTTGAATTAAGTTCTTCTTGACTTCAGGTATTCTATCCACTTTTGGTATTCTAGACATTGAGACATCTAACTGGGTCAAAACCTTGGTTCAAATTCTCCTTCAGGTTAATGAGTTGTGAAATCCTGCTGAAGTAATTTGACCTCTCAGAGCCTGACAGGGAGGAGTAGATTAATGAAAGCATATAGAATTTTTTAAAAAAATATATTAAATTTACATTTCTTCTTTTGTAAATTATTCATGTTCTTTGATTTTGAATATAAAGAGGAATGAGTCCTTTCCTGGAATATCTTTCTCTAAACTCTATTTTGGAATTCACCCTATAGTCTGATTCAAATAATAATGAGGCTCCCAAAAAAGAGTTTTAAAATGGGGGTCATTTGGAAATTGTCTTCTCAGTGGTTTGGCCACTGCAAAAATCAGGCTAATTGCAAGTTAAGCTTAAGTCAGCAAAGTCTAGCTATGAGGTTTTTCCTACCCCATGATGACTATTCTCTCTTTGTTTCTTTCCCCCTTCCACTTTTGAGTCATTTGGGGATTTTTCAACTAACTCTACTGAGCTGGAGAGGTAATAAGACTAACTATGCTACAACTGTATTCTTTTGTCTTTTTTAATCTGGGCTTTTCCTTCTGAAATGAAGCAAAGCATAACTGACCTCAGTCTTCTGGCTTTTGGAAGCACACCATCTCCAGGAATCAAACCAAATACTAACCAAACCCATGGAAAAGAAGAAAAACCTCTGGTGCAAAAACACTCTCCTTTTTGTATTATATAATTTAAGGATCCTTATTATACAACATGACTATTTAACAAAGACAGAAAAAATGTTTCCAGTACCTTTCTGTGTATAGGAAAAATAATAATTTTTTTATGGAACTAAGAAGGAAGGCTTTGCCTTCTTAATTCCCCCCCCCCCCCAATAATTAAGCTTTCAGATTTTCATGATAAGATTTTAGTTGTAAAATATAATTTATTGTATTTTCCAGTCATTTATCAACAGAGGACAGTTCTCCTTCTCTGCTTATCCAATCCCCTTTCCCAAACTTTTCAAAATAAGAAAGCAAATCTATGGTTTCACGAAATTATTTGTCTCCTTGTCCTTTGAATTCATGTATATGTTTTTATTTATTTTTTATTTATGTATTTAAAAAAAATAAGGTTTTATGGATGCCTTTTGAATGTACATCATATAACTGTATGAATATGTATACATATATTGGATTTAACATATATTTTAACATATTTAACATGTATTGGACTACCTGCCATCTAGAGAAGAGGTTGAGGGAAAGGAGGGGATAATTTGGAACAGAAGATTTTGCAAGAGTCAATGTTGAAAAATTACCCCATGCATATGTTTTGTAAATAAAAAGCTTTAATTTAAAAAAAATAAGGCAGAATGTACATCATATTTACTTCCAGATTTGATCTTCCCTACCCTCAAATCATACATTGAAAAATGAAAAACAGTTAAGCAGAATATTTTGTCCCAATGACTTCTCCCCTCTCCCAACAGTTTATGCAATATTCTGGACTCATAGTTCCACCCCCTTTCCCCCAACCCCCAGAGAGAGGATCAAAGGCCTTCTTTCTTAATTTGTTTGCTATTGTTCAATTGTGTCTGACTCTTTAGGAACCCATTTGGGAAATTTTTTGGGCAAAGATACTGAAGTGATTTCTTTTTCTAGTTCATTTCCCAGATGAAGAAATGGAGGCAAATAGAATTAAGTGACTTGCCCAGGATCACACATCTGCTATCTGAGGCTACATGTGAATTCGGGTCTTCCTGAAGAGAAGCCTTGTGCTCTATCCATTGAACCACCTAGCTGCCTCAGTCCTCATTTTGTTCTGTAGACCAAGATTAGTTTCTCAAAGATTTGTTCCCTTTTGGGGTCCATCTCACTGATTGGATGTGGACTACTCGGTAACTGGAAGGCTCTCAGTTATAGTTTTATGACTTCTTCCTCAGCATCCTGTCCTTTGGATTTAAAATGGGGTAGATTAAAACTTTAATTAACTATTAATGAATAATTCACCAAACATTTCCTTAAAAGTCTTGCAATGTGCTAGACTGTTGAATGTGGTGGCTACAAGATTAAAATAAAGAAAGTGATTTTTTTTTTTCACCCTTAAGGAGTTAACAACCTCTTGGGAGGAATTCGGGTGTGAGATCCAAATCAATGGCCAGAGAATTAGATTTAGTGCTACCACAAAAAGAGAGTTATAAGCAGTGGCTGGAGCCTAGACTTGAGATCAGGAAAATTATTAATTCAAATTCAATTCAATTCAAATTAATTCAAATCCGGCTTCAAGACTGTTGCTAACTGTGTAACTCTGGGCAAGGTACTTAACCCTGTTTGCCTCAGTTCCCTCATCTGTAAAAAGAGCTGAATAAGGAAATGGCAAACTATTTTATTTGCCAAGAAAACCTCAAATGGGATCACAAAAAGTGGCTCCTAACTGAACAACAAATTAGAAATGGGAGAACACAGTGAGAAGAGTCAGGGAAAGCTCTGGAAAAACTGTCATTAAGCACATGGCTCTTGAGTGAAGACTTGAGTGGAGACTAAGGATTTTGAAAGATAGTGATGATTCCAGCATTTAGCACAGTGCATGACCCGTAGTAGGTTTTTAAACAAATGTTTACTAACTATTATATTTCCAGGTATGGCTTATAATCTTTGTGAATGCATAGAATCGAGTCAATAAACATTTATTAATTGTTTACTATGTACCAAGCTCTGTGCTAATCACTGGGAATGAAAAAGAAAAGCAAAAACACGATCTTTGACCTCAGGGAGGATTCTAGTATGGAACAGTGCATAAACAGCCAACCAGCCAGTTTGGCTGGGATACCTGGTTCCTTTCCCTAACAGCTCAATGATTTATACTTAGGGGGAAAGAAAGCAGAGCTAGAATATTTTCAGGGAGTAGCAGGAGGGAGAGGAGAGGCATCCTTTTTCCAGAGCTGTCCACCTGCCCTTGATTCATTGCTTTTAATTTGCTAAGATTTGGGAATTAGGGAAGAGCCCAGTTATTACAATGGCACAACTCTCTCAGGTGATCAAAATAATAATTGGCCTGCAGTTGTTTTCATGAGTTTATGAATTTTAAGTTTTCATTTGCAGCTGTTCCCTAAGGCTGCTCCAAGAAAGGGGAGATAGGTTCATAGATCAATAAAAGAAATGAATGAATAGCAAATCAGCAAGCTGTGAAAAAATATTTATTTTTTAAGAAAAATCCTAGTGGGCTGGCTTAATTGGGTAGTGCTAAGGTGGTGCAGTGGATAGAGTGCTGAACCTGAAGTCAGCAAGTCTCCTTTTGCTGAGTTCAAATTTAGCTTGATACTAATCCATTGAGTGAGTCTGAGCAAATCACTTAATCCATTTGCCTCAGTTTCCTTCTCTGTAAAATGAGCTGGAGAAGGAAATGGCAAATCACTCCACTTGTCTTTGCCAAGAAAACTTCAAGTGGGGTCATGAAGAATCCAAACGGACTGAATAACAAAAGGAATAAGGGAGGGAAGATTGGGGAGAACTGGAAGGTAGCTAGAATGGGATTGATCAGGCCATCAGACCTGGAGTCAGAAAGACCTGCCTCAGACACTTACCACTCACTAGCTGTGTGACCTGGGCAAGTCCCTTTTTGCCTCATTTAAAAAATAATAATAATAGAATGGGATTGATTTGTGTTCCAAGGCTCTCCAGGGAACAGAAGGGAAAGGATGTTCAGTCCCCCTAGGACCAAGAAGGAAGCCCTTCAAGTGCAGTTGTGGCTCTTGGCAGAAGAGTTCACCGCCCTTGAGGGGACAGCTAAGGAAAGAGAACCCCCAGCCCCATTAATGTTCTGATGATACACCTGTAGATCTCATCCACTGGTTCAAAAAGCGGCATCTAGGCTCACCACATAAGGAGGCTGCCAAGAAGTGCCTGGTTGTTGGAACTGAGGACTTGGACCTTGTTTGAACAATCTTCCATGAAGGGTTTTTTTTTGGGGGGGGACACAAAATGGGAGAAGGGAGATAGTGCATAGGAGAGAGAATCAATCAAAAGAAAGATTTGAAAATGGATATCCTTTAGATGTGTTTAGCTCAAAGTTTCTGCTTCCCCCATGCCCTATGTGGGTAAAATCAAACTTCAAATTAGCAATTTCTCCACTATGTTTTTAGAATATAGTTAAGGACAGTGGGCATATATAGTTCCATGGTGGGGGGCTTGGGAAGGGGAGAAAGAGAGGAGAGACAGATCCCACTTATTACTAAATTTTATCTAAATGTCTATGTTTTTGAAAGTGTAAGCTGCCTCGGTGGGTACTACTGGGCAAGCTATTTAACCTCCTTTTGCTTCAGTTTCCTCATCTGTAAAAGGAAGAAATTGGGCTTGATAATCTCCACAGCCTCTTAACTCTTCAGGATTTTGGTGCATTCATGATCATTTGTACTTAAGTCTTACACTGACAAAGCATCATTCCTTTCCGGAATTCAAATCTTCATTCTGCCATGTAGCCTGATTTTGAGTCTCCCTGTAACACCGATAGCTATTAGATCATGAACAGTCACAATTTCTCTGAACTGACTCAGTTTCCACATCTGTAAAATGGGTGTAATAATATTTATGCTGTGTACCTCACAGGGCTGTGATTAGTAGAGCTTTGTATAAATCTTAAAATGGTGTGTATATATCTGTATGTGTCTGCCCATGTGGTTGCTATTCATCACTCATCATTCATTGCTGATGTTGGATTAGCTGAAGAGACTGTTTTTTGAAGAATCATATAACCTATAATGATAGTGCCTTGGAGAGACATTGGAAGATGCATACTTATTGTGTACCTGGTTCCAGTTTGCTAATATACACACATACACATATACATATATACATTATAAACACCGACACTCATATATTATATATACACATATGTAGAAAATGTAAATTTCTTTCTTTCTTTTTAAAATTAGACCTTTTTATTTACAAGATATATGCATGGATAATTTTTCAACATTGACCCTTGCAAAACCTTCTGTTCCACATTTTCCTCTCCTTCCCCCCACTCCCTCCCCTAGCTGGCAGGTAGACCAATACATGTTAAACATGTTAAAATACATGTTAATCCAATATGTATATACATATTATACAGTTATCTTGCTGCACAAGAAAAATCAAATCAACAATGATGGACAGAATCAGCTACACCCAGAGAAAGAACACTGGGAAATGAATGTGGACTACTTGCATGTTTGTTTTTCTTCCTAGGTTATTTTTACCTTCTGAATTCAACTTTTCTTGTGCAACAAGAGAACTGTTTGGTTCTGCACACATATATTTTATCTAAGATATACTTTAACATGTTTAACATATATGAGACTGCCTGCCATTTAGGAGAGGGGGTGGAGGGAGGGAAGGGAAAAATCAGAAGTAAATGCAAGGGATGATGTTGTAAAAAATTACCTTGGCATATGTTCCATCAATTAAAAAGCTATAATTAAAAAAAAAATCAGATCAAAAAGGGAAAAAAAAACTGAGAAAGAAAACAAAATGCAATCAAATAACAAAAGAGAGAGTGAAAATGCTATATTGTGGTCCATACTCAATCCTCTCACTGGGTGTAGATGGCACTCTTCATCACAAAACCATTGGGACTGATCTGAATCATCTCATTATTGGAAAGGGCCACGTGCATCAGAATTGATCGTTGTTGTTGCCGTGTATAATGATCTCCTGGTTTTGCTCATTTCACTCAGCATCAGTTCATGTAATTCTCCCCAGGACCTTCTATAATCATCCTGCTGATGGAAAACATAAATTTCAATAAACATTAAGTGCCTACTGTGTGTCAGGCGTTGTGCTAAGTGCCGGGGATACAAATAAGAAAAAAGTTGTCCATGCCTTATAGAGCTTACAATCTAATGAAGGAAGACATTGCACAAAAGGAAGCTGAAAAAATGGGGGATGGGGCATGATGAGTGGAACGGATTCCAAGGAATGCAGCTGGTGGGAAATGTTTGAGTTGTGAACCCACCCTAAAGCTTTTTGCTTCTCCCTCCAGCTCTCTAATTAGAGACGCAGAGACCCCTCAAAGGTTCCTGAAATGTTCCCCCCTCTTGGATAATGTGAGCTTCCTCATGATGAGTTTTGGGGGACATGATGAAGGAGTGCAGACTTTCCTCTGAACAGCTGAAAACTTGCAACCATCTACTAGCTCCTTGCCTATTAAAGCTCAGGAACTTCCCAGATGCCTGAGGGGAGGGTCATCTGTTAATTCCTGCTGAGTTTTCCTCTGTGCACAAAGTCCTATCTCCACCAGGGACCTGTCTTTTGATTCTTGTGATTAACAATAGACACTGCATTGAAATACACATAATTTTGATGGTCCCCAAACAAAAACTGCAAAAGGAAGCCATTTTATTCTCACAGTCAGAATAAAAAGCTCTTCTGGAAAAAAGGGAAATTGATTATTCGGAATGGCTCCCCTGCGGCTCTCAGAAATCGTAGCCCCGAAGGCAGCCAGGTTAAAACAGGTTGAGGATAATTTACGGGCTTCAAAGTAAGTGAATTAGGGAGAGGTCTATCCCAAGCATGTGAAGACTTACCTGTAAGAATGGGCAGATAAGTGCAATTTGTTCCAGCGGCCATGAGGCAGCTGAGGAAGGGGCTATGAAACCCTTAGAGCCTGCTCAATCATCAAAGTCACCAAAGTCATCCACTGCATCCCAGGCTACTGGCAGAAGTGATGATTCTCATCTTGCCACTGGACTTCCATGATTCCCAAAGAGAAAGTAAAACTGACAACTCTGTGCAGCTCTGCTCCCTTAAGTCCAATTTATTTGAAAGTTAAGACATCGCCAGTGATGTCCTTGAGTTTAAGAGGAAAAAAAAGACAAACAACTCTAAATGTATCACAAAGTCTGTATTATTACTCCTTACCTTTTCTCTCTTCATATGAATAATCTACCTTCTTTTTTTTCCCCCCTGAGGCAATTGGGATTAAGTGATTTGTCCAGGGTCCCACAGCCAAGAAGTATTAAGCATCTGAGGCTGGATTTGAACTCAGGTCCTCTTGAATTCAGGGCTGGTGCTCTATCCACTACCCCACCTAGCTGTTTCCCATATGAATAATCTACAATGGGTTTGCTGTCTTTGGAACTTTCCACAGCAGTTAAGAACTGGGATCATTAAATCTAATTCTATTCATTTTACATAAGACTCATGTTAAAGCTTTGGATATATCTTGAGGGTGTCTCCTTCCTCTGGCTCATTATTCTCATTCACATGATTTTATAATCACTAGTATTTTATCTGACATTCCCTAAGGTAGTCATCAGTTCTCTTTATAAACAAATAAGTTCACAACACTTAAAATATGAACAGTTTATATTTATTAGTTAATAGAAACAGATAAAGCCAGAATCTGAGCTCATAGAAAGTAGCAATATCCTACTTTCTAAAGACCTATAAAATCTATGAATTATAGCACTGATGTAGGTAAGGTTTCATGTTTGGGTCTTGTTCTTCCCAAGAAGGGTGCAATTCTCTTGTCTACATCATTTCCTTTGCTTCTTACAATCTCCTACACTCCTGACTGATATTTCCAGTTTCTGTTCCCTTCTTAGACTCTCTCCTGCTGACCTTTCCCAATTACGTACTTTAGCTCTTTACTCCCAATAAATGATTTTATTCTCTTTCCTCAAGCACTGACTCTGCTCCCCACTCACCTCTTCCTTAGTTTTGCTTTGTGTAGACAAGCTCTCTTCTTGCATACGGTGCTGATCACCCACTCATTTCTCATTTTCCCCTCAGCTTCTTGGCTCATCTCTGCCAGTTTATCCCTCACTTACTTTTTCCTGTTTTCTATATTTCACTTTTCCTTCAGAAGATGGCATTTGTTCTCTTTCCCATGGGAAACATCTCTTTAGCCAGAGCCATATAAAATAAATCTCAAGGATTATCTCATTTTATTTTATTTTTATTGATAAATTTTGTTTTGGCTATTTTTGACCATGAAGGCAAATTGCCTTATAAAATAAATCATCCCTAAACGGTTACACAACAGCAGCCTAATAATGTGATTATGACTAATGGTAGACTTCACTTTCCACTTTTGTAGTGTGATTAATATTAATGAAAGGGACAATGTGTTCTTTAGTAGAGTGGTTGTTGTTCAATTGTTAAGTTGTAGTTGATTTTTCATTATCCCTTTTTATGGTTTTCTTGGCAAAGATACTGAAGTAATTTATCATTTCTTTTTCTAATTCATTTTACAGAAGAGGAACTGAGGCAAACAGAGTCTTAAATTACTTACCCAGGGTCACATGGCTAGTAAGAGTCTTGGCTCAGATTTGAACTCAGATATTCCTGAATCCAGGGATGGCATTCTATCCAGTGTGCCACCCAGCTGCCCTAGCAGAATGGTAGCAGCATCCTCTTTTACCCAAGTTTTATTACCTCTTAGACTTTATTTCAGAAGTATTTCTGAAATATGTTTTAAATTTGCTTTTTTTATTCTTATGCTATTCTGAAATCTTTTTGCATATGGTCCCCATAGCTCTGGAGAGGGCCCCAATTAAAGATTTTTCAACATACAAGTAAATTTTTTGTTTTCAATTCAACATACGTTGGTACCATTTGCTTCTTCTCTTCTTCAGTTTTTGGATGGCATCTCCTACCAATGTCTCATGATCTGACAAAGGAATACTTCCTCCAAGATTGAAGGCAGTGGGACCAGGATATTCACATTATTCAGGGTTGATATTAAAAGCAATACCTGCTCTTCCCAATCCTGAGACGCTAGAAAAAAGGAAGAATTTATCATTCCTCAGTTTCCCAAGGTCCTACTGATAAGTGGAAGAATAAAAAGTTGAACATAGGCTTTTTGTTGCTCTTTCCACAGCCACATTATTTAACTATTTAGCAGGAAGGGATCCCCATGAGGAAAATACATAATGACATATAATGTAATTCCACTTTTCCACTTTGGATCAAACAAAGGCATTCTATAAGTGATCCCAGTTAGCTCCTGTGATGCAAAGACAGACTGTTGACTGGTTGCTTAGTCTAAAATGGAGTTCAATGAAGAGCTTCTAACATGATAAAGAGTGATCAGTCTTATTCCTGCTTGGCTGTATTCAAGTGATGAAACAAGGACTAAGATTTGGTGAAGACAGAAGTCATCTAGCACATGAACTTAAACCCTTTTCGCTTCTGTCTCTGTCTGAAAGCAAAGTCCCATGATATTGTCACATAATCAAGTTACCCCTTACTTATGTATTTGTGGGAGTCGTCCCATATTTGCTACCTTGAGGAGGAACTGAGAGGCAAGATCCCAAACCCTTTTGCTGACTTGTTTTTATATCATTATGAATGAATGAATAAAATATGAGCCACCTTGAAGTCAGTTCTGATCTCCATGATCAGCCTCTCAATATCTTGTTATCTTGATGTACTTCTATTAAATTCCTTTTATTTCTCTTTGACCTGAATTTCATTTATCTGGGTGAAATCCTGAGTGAAGACTTTTTCTTTCAACAATATCACTTGATTGTTTCTTAAAGTTTTGAAAAATATCATAATGATATGAGCTTGAAGTGGTATCAAGTGGTATTTTCATTAATGCTTGTAGCATGGAGCTGGTGATGTCATATCAAGCAAGAAAACACATCTCCTGAGGGATCAGTTAGGGAGGCCTAAATTGTCTTCCAGCAGGGATGCATCAGATAGTGACTGCAGTGACCTTACAGGCCCATCTGCAGGACAACAAGATAATGCAAAAAGTAATTGAGACAAATTTAGCTCAACTGGAGAGAGAATTATTTAAAATTGCTGTCTTTTAAGCTGGTGTGATCTCTAAATTTTGGTTGCCCTGGAAAGCTTTGGCTGCTGCACCCTACTTAAAAATCTGCACATCAGAAGACCAGTAGGAACATTGGGGATAAATAACAGAGCAAGATTGTGGTGATTCAATTCAATTCAGTTATATTTAGGGAAAATGGCTTATTCGCTTTTTCATTCTCGGGTCAGCTCCCATTTATAACACTTTTGGCTTCTGCCTGGAGTGAATGTCCCCATGCCTGGAATGAGATTCTTCTTATTGTAGAGAACTTTTGCTTCCCTCAAAGTTCATGTCAGAAGCTACCAACTATATAATTACTTTCCAAGTCATCCACATGACTGCCCCCACTATCTCTAACCCATTACTGGATTGGACATATTTTATGTTTGATTTTACATATATGTGTGTTTTTCTCAGTGAGATGTAAACTCTTTAAAGACAGAGACTGTTTTGTTTTATTTTGTGTTTCCTTTGTATACTCAGTACCTGGAACTTAGTAGTTGTTTAATAAGTGTTGAATGAATGAGTGATAAGGCGGTACAGAAAGCTAGTTTTAGTAGAGGGATTATTCACATAAGAAGTGCTTCATTTTGGAGACCTATAGGTCTAGGGCTGGAAAAAACCTTAGATTACATCTAATCCAACTTCTGAGAAACTCTGAGGCACTTCCCCTCCCAGACTGATTCTTTTGTGTAGGCAACTAGGCCATCCATTTTTTCTTAGCCTTTAACTACTAAATGGGTGTTGCCTCAAACACACTGAGATCTGAGAAAGACTTTATCTTAAAAAGGTTAAAGTCTCCCACTGTTTCCTGGGTCATGGCCAATGGTCCTGTTCTATGTCTTATCACTGGGTTCCCATGACTCTGGGGAAGAGAATGCTGCTACTGATTTTGCAGAGTCTTATCTCATTTAACTCCAATTTATTTACAAGTGAAGACATTACCTTCCTGATGTCATTAGTTCTCTTCAGGAACAAAGGCTGGAAAACAATATGTGAATAGTAGTGGCAGCCACGGGGACCCAATGGCCATTTCCAGTTGGGCAATGCTGCCATTTTTTCCTTCTCCTTCCCCTTTTCTTCTTTTCTCTTTGTCCATGCAGAATCATATTTTACATATGGTGCTCTGTCCAAAGGAATATCAATTTTGATTGCTTATACCTTACAAAGTATCTTGGGATTTGAGGGCTAGATATTTTTCTTCACTACTTGTTTATTCCATCAGGTTTTGTGTTTTGTTTTTTAAAAATTGGAACAACTAAGTTTTTTCATTTACAATTTCTTGAAATGTTGCTCTGAAAAAGCAGGCTTTGATAAAGCCCATTGGGATTCAAATAGAGCTACTTGACTATGCCTTTAAGTTCAAATCACTCTGGCTCCCACTGATTGGCCAGTAAGAGGTCCCAGGCCAAGCCTCACTTGCTCATTGTTTGATTTTCCGAGTTTAAATGGCAATTGTTTCTCTTCTGACTGAGAAGAGTTTTCCCCTCCCAGACTGATTCTTGATCAGCTGCAGTTTGCACAAGTCCTAGGGGGCACCATATTAGATTAAAATATAATTGGGATCTATTTAACGAGATTGATAAAAAATACAATAAAACATAGATTATATTAATTTGTGTTTTTCCAAGTCACCATGCTACTTTCCCACAAGGATCCATGTCTAATTGAATTGGACTTCACTGTCCTACATGATATGGTGGTCTTACACTCTGGATTCCTGCTGGCCTGTTGTTTTTATGGGATTACAACTTTTGGAAAGCCCCAATCAGGCTTGCTCAATTCCTTTCTCTTTAAACACCTCATCCACAACTTTCTTACCTAGACTTATTTTCCTTCTTCCAGTTTTCCAGTCACTACCCTGTTCCTGGATGGCATGAGTCAATCTTTCCTATGTCCCTATTCACCATTCTAATAACATCAATGTGCCCTGCCCTTGTCACCACTCTGCTATGTTTTTTCACCCATTATAATATAAGCTTCTGTATTTATATCTGGAGTCCTTGGCACAGCACTTATCCCCCATTTTATTTTTTAAATTATTTTTAATTCATTTATTTAATTGTTATTAAACAATGTTAACATTAATTAAAATTTTCCCACGAAAATGCTGGAGACAAGAGACTATTAATGAAGCACCAGGTTCTAGTGGG
The DNA here is from genome assembly GCF_016432865.1 of Antechinus flavipes. Classification (NCBI taxonomy): domain Eukaryota; kingdom Metazoa; phylum Chordata; class Mammalia; order Dasyuromorphia; family Dasyuridae; genus Antechinus; species Antechinus flavipes. The sequence continues at coordinate 52,954,088 of NC_067399.1, read as the reverse complement.
AGAGTAGTTTGGAATGTGAAAAACTCACAAAGGCTTCTCTTGTAGCAGAAAGAATCCCTTTATCATCATAAAAAGGGGCTGATTAAATTGATCTAATAGTGGGCTGTGAGTGAAGGGATGCTATTTAAAGATTAGAGGAAAGAGAGAGAAGGGTGGGGTCTAGAGAGTTAGGAAAGAGTTAGGGAGGGTCCCTGTAGAGAACCAACAAGCATTCATATTATGTCTATGTCACACTAAATGATGGGATCCCAGAAGTGGGATATGCAAATATGGAATAATAAGGGTACTTATTATTACAAAGATTACCTGTAGGGCAAGAATACCTTTAGTGTGCCTGCTCAAGGGAAAGAAGGGTCCTATATTTGTAGGATACTTTGACTTGAGCAAACTTAAGAAAATAGTCCCAGAAATGTGACCTCCGTTTGTGTGTAAATTTGATAATGATTAGACTTAAAGTTCAGACCATTCCTAATGAATGTACCATATCATGCAGCTCAATAATTCCTCAAGAAGTTGACTGGTTAAGCTTTCGTTAACAAAAATCTTGAGTTTAGTTGAACTGTTATTGTACAAAACTGTAGTATTTGACAATTTATAGAATCATAGGATTCAGGACATTGTAGAGGGCTGGAATTCTGGAGAAGTATACCTGAAACAAGGATACTTACAACAAGGTGTTAACACTCAGTGTAATGGATGAGGTGATGGTTCTTTAATAAATACATATACTTAGTACTTAGTATGGTGATGTAATGGTTCTCTAGTTCACACATATTCAGTATGCTGTAATGATATAATTGTGATAGGGTATTTAAGGGCTGAGAGGATTAGAGATGAGACACTCTATCTTTGACCATCCTGGTGGCTCTCCTGCCTCCTGCACTCCTCCACTAAGCTCAAGACTGGATCAGACTATGACAGACACAGACTGTGAAGGAGAAAATAAAGACTTTAGCTTCTATTCCTGTCCATCCTCGTGGTGACATTTTGTAATGACAGCTGATCCGTCATTTGATTTGTGCCCTGCTTTGCAAGGCCCTGTGTTTCTAGGGCTCCCTGTTTAGGCGCCAGAATGTAATGTCTTCTGGAGGTCTTCCGGACCTGCTGCAAGGATCCAGCAGGATAGTCACCACGAGGATGGACAGGAATAAGAGCCTAAAGTCTTTATTGTCTCCTTCACAGTTTGTGTCTGTCATAGTCTGACCCAGTATTGATCTTAGTGGAGGAATGCTGATCAAAGATGAAGTGTCTTATTTCCAGTTCTCTCAGCCCTTAGTACAATTACATCATTACAGCATACTGAGTATATGTGAACTAGAGAACCATCATCTCATTAACCACATTGAGTTAACACCTTTTTGTATTTTACTTTTCTCAGAGTTTTCTCAGAGTTCCCTAATATCTGCAGTCTTTTGATGTCTAGCTTCCACTTGTCCAATTCTAGTTTTTAATGCATCATTTTCTTCAGTTAGCTTTTTTTTTTTTAACCTCCTTTTCTATTTGGTTAATTCTCTTTTAAAGGAGTTATTTTCTCCTGTGTGTTTTTTTTCCTCCAATTTGGCCAATTCTATTTTTAAAGAGTTGTTTTCTACAGTCATTTTTTGTGCTTCCTTTGCCAAGTAGTTGATTCTTTTTTCATAATTTCCTTGCATAAATCTCACTTCTTTCCTGAAGTTTTCTTCTACCTCTCTTACTTGATTCCCCCCCACCCCGAGGCAATTGGGGTTAAGTGACTTGCCCAGGGTCAAACAGCCAGGAAGTGTTCAGTGTCTGAGACCGGATTTGAACTCGGGTCCTCCTGACTTCAGGGCTGGTGCTCTACCTACCTGCTGCACCACCTAGCTGCTCCACTCTTACTTGATTGTTAAAATTCTTTTTGAGTTGATCCAAGAGAACTTTTGAGTTTAAGATCAATTCATATTCCCTTAAGGATTCATATATAGACATTTTGCTATTGCTGTCTTCTTCTGAGTTTGCGTTCTGATCTTCCTTGTCAGTTTTCTGTGGTCAGGACTCTTTTTTGTTTTTTGACTCCTTTTTTTGATGGGGTGAATGCAAAATACTATGTTCCCGGGTTGTACCTTAGTATCTGAATATCCCCAGTGAGGAGCAAGCTGACCATATCTTATCCTGACTTTCCTTTGGTAGATAGATTCCCAAATATTTTGTGGTATCAACAGTTATTCTGAATGGAATTTCTCTTTGTATCTCTTGCTGTTGGGTTTTGTTGGTGGTGTATAAAAATGCTGAGGATTTATGGGGATTTATTTTGTAGCCAGCTACTTTGCTAAAATTATGAATTATTTCTAATAGCTTTTTAGTAGAATCTCTGGAATTCTCTAGGTACACCATCATATCTGCAAAGAGTGATAGTTTGGTTTCCTCATTGCCTACTCTAATTCCTTTAATATCTTTCTCCACTCTTATTGCCGAGGCTAGTGTTCCTAATACGATATTAAATAATAATGGTGATAGAGATTAAGCTATGAATGTCAGCTCCTGAGGCAATCTTGCACAACAGCATGGCCACAACCCCCCAATTGATTTACTGGTATACACAGTTATAGCATACCTTGTTAAGGCTCCTTTCCCATTAAAAAAAAAAAAGGGTCACTTTCCTTTTAATTATGATTTCTTTAGTCTCAGTTTGACTAGGTTAAAAAAAAAAGACATTCTTTGTTTCACTTCTTACCTAACTTTAATCATTGACCGGGATTTTGTAGTCAGGGCCATCACTGAGAATGCAAGGAAACAGTCTCTCTCTTCCAATTTACTGGAGAGCCATTAGTGGAGGCAAAGAGGTGGTCATGTTGTAAAGAGCTTAAATGCCCCAGGAGGTCATATTTGTTCCTAGAAGCAAAAGGGAGGGTCCTCTCTGAAGGACTTTGGGATCAGGCGGAGTCCTTGGTCTTATTGGAGAAGTGATGAAGGCAGGAGAGCCACCGGTCAAAGATGGAATCTCTCATCTCCATTCCTTCTCAGCCCTTAAATGCCCTATTCCAATTACATCATTACAGTGTACTGAATATGTGTGAACCAGAGAACCCTCATATCATCAATCCACTGAGTTAACACCTTGTTTCTTTTTCTTTTTTCTTTTATTTTACTGAGGCAGTTGGGACTAAATGACTTGCAGGATCACACAGTTAGGAAGTGTTAAGTGTCTGAGATTTGAACTCAGGTCCTCCTGGCTTCAGGGCTGGTGCTCTATCCACAGCACCATCTAGCTGCTTCTCACCTTGTTTCAAATATACTTCTCCAGAGTTCCCGCCCTCTACAAGAGGGCTATTAGAGTTTCTTGAGTACGCTAAGGACATGGACTTTTGTTGTTCATTCATTTCAGATCTGTCTGTCTCTTCTTGAGCCCATTTGGGGTTTTCTTGGCAAAGATACTAGAGTGTTTTTTATTTTTTGTGTCATTTCCTTCTGGGTGACTGGAAGGATGAGGAAGGTTTGGATAGGGGTTGAATATGGGAGGAAAGATAATGAGTTTTCTTATGAACACATTGAGTTTAAGATGCCCATGGGAAACCCATCTGGAAATGATCCACAGGCAGTTTGTAATATGTGGTTGAAACAAATATTTCATTTTATTGTTGGAGAAAAGGAAGACCAGTAAAGAAAATTAACTAAGTGTATATTACCCAGGAAATAACTTAATTAAAAGGAAATGTTCATTAAATTCCTATTTTGCATAAAATATTATGCTTGGTGGTTTGGAATTTTAAAATTAAAAAAAAGAAAAATTATATTTCCTCTTTTTAAGGATCTTATAATCTAATGAGAGCAGGAGAAAAGCTTCAGTAATCTCTATAAAGATATAGTAAATGTATTGAATGAGACAAAATTTCTTCTATGATTTCTAAGATAAATAATTTTTGGGGTTCCTGGTTCCTCAAGGGACTTTTAGAGCTTAAGTGTTAGCTATGCACAGGAGGGTTAGAATAAGGAATAGGTCAGCAGTTGATTAAAGTGTCAAGTCTGTACACCAGGAATCAGTAGGACTAAGATCCAATATTATCACATAAATCAAGGGTAGAGGAGTGGGATGTAAAAATAAATGATTTCTTATTTTTATTCTACTCTTAATAAACATTAAACATAATGAACATTTGTATATACAAGGTGTCTCAAAAATCTTAGTTCAGTTTAAACTGGATACCTTTAAGATATCTTTCATGTTATAGAACAGAAAAAAAAGATTGTACACAAAATTGCAGGACTCTATCAGATACAGATTACTTTTCTTTTAAAGTTGATAAAAAGATCAGCTTGTTAACTTTTAAGGCTTATCCTGCTTGCATGGCTTGTGTTCTTTTCTTTCAATTATTTAAAAAAAGCACCCTGACCCTTATTTCCTTTTTTTCCTCCTCTTCTTTTCTCTTCTTTCTCTTCCTTCTTCTCTTCCTTCTCCTCCTTTGCCTCTTCTTCTTCTTCTTTTCCTCCTTCTCCTTCTTCTTCCTCTCCTTCCTTTCTTTCCTCTCCTAATTCTCCTCCTCCTCCTCCTTCTCTTCCTCCTCCTCCTCCTCCTCCTCCTCCTTTTGTGTTAAGCTATTTCTATTCCTTCATCTCTCCCCCCACTCTAGAATTAAAAAAAAAAAATTAAATAAAGCCCTTGTAATAATGTGCCTAGTCCAGCAAGACAAATTCCCATATTGGCCAGTGTCTGAAAATGTGTGGCTCATAGTGCATTTTGTGGATCAGCAGAAATTAGAAGGAAAAACCCATCTCCTCTGCGATTTCATTGAACAAGCATTTACCTATGAAATGCATATTATGCGTAAAATCTTTGTGCTCGGTGCTATGGCTGCAAAGACAGAAATCTTGGTCATCGCTCTGGAAAGGGCACTAACAATTGGTGGCAATCAGTGGGGCCTTCTGTGGAAAGGGGCATGGTAGGGAAGAAAAGCTGATGATTTCAGCTGTGAATTTTCTACCCATTGACCCGATTTCTGACTACTGAAGGGCAGTCCAAAAACTCTGTTCCCTCATGTACAATGACAGCTCTTTGAATACTTGAAAAAGATGGCAGAGAGAGTGTGTTGGTTTTCACAGACACTGTGAGATCTGTTAAACACTAATCAATCAACCAATACTTATTAAACGCCTGCTTTGTACCAGGCTCTGTGCTAAGTGCCAATATAAGAATATCTTACCAAGAACTCCATTAATTGATGAATTCAAGAAAGATTTATTTTATATTCTGGCAAGAATGGGTCCTAGGTGAATAGACACACCTTTGGGTCTCCAAAAGCAGCCTTTCATTTCCTATCCTGAAGCACAAGTCCCTCCCCAGAGTCCCCATTAATTGGATGTTACGGAAAATCTCCTTCTCTCATTACATGGTCCCAGGGAGCTTACATTCTAGAAGGGGGAAGGGTAACAGAGGAGGGTTAAAGGATTCTTTTCACATCTCAGGCCCCTGATTACAAGTCAGACCCTGCCCCCAAGCAGGTTCTTTTGGGGGAAGATAAATTCTATTCTTGATTATTCCTTGATGTCCTTGTAGACTTGTCTTCTGATTTGTTTCATTTCTCCAACTTAATTTTCATAACTGTGGAAAACAAAAATCCATCCATTTCTCGTACCAAGGACAAAGAAAGAGGCAAAAAACAGGCCTTGCCCTCAAACCCCAACAACGATGAAAACTCATCATGAATACCGACTGTTACAGAGAAGACTATTGAGGGAAAAAAGTGATTTTGTAACTAAGCATTTGAAAAATATAGAGTGTGCAAGTGGGTTTTTACAATAAAACAAAAAAAAACATGCAAGGTCATCCAATCTATATGTTATTGGAATCTCCTTTAAGACCTCTGTGCCTCAGTTTCCTCCTCTGTCAAATTAGGAGCTTGGACTCTGATTTTTAAGGACCTTTCTGGCTCTAAATGGGGACATTCCTGGGGGGTTATCAATTCCAGGGAGGGAAAGCCTTGCAAATAAATTCATCAATTAGAGAAATCTCCATCAGGGGACTCAAGTCATCTGATCACCAGTCTACTTCCGACAAGAGCTTCAAATATGTAGTAGAAAGAACAGAAGCAAATAATGAAAATTACCTCCGAGGGATTTAATAACTAAATTAACTTAACTACAAGTCCCAGCATTCCTTGCGGCAGGGGAACGCGCCGGGATGGAAACCGACTGGGCAGACTACAAGTCCCAGCATGCCCTGCAACAGTACAGCACAGAATGGACTACAATTCCCCGAATGCTCCTTGCGGGCAGAGCAGGGCATCTTGGGATTTGTAGTATTCTCTGCTATTTCTTGGGGTGGGGGTGGGGAGCGGGAAACGACAACAATAAGCAAACCCAAAAATCAATAAATCAAATTTTTTAGCGATCCATCTAAATGACTTTCTGTTTCCTGCAGTCAGCTAAAGAGGTTGAGAGCATACGCTTGCTTGTGTCCTGGAAAATTTAAACGGGCTGAACTTGGGAGGCGGTGCGCATGCGCTCTGACTGAAGAAGTGACCAAAGGGAGTGGGATCAGGTTAAGGTGAAAGCGCGCGCACGAAGATAAGGGACGAGGCCGGCGCTCGCGCGTCGTTTCCTATTCCCTCTCTGGGCGGGTGGGGGTAATGCGTCTGCGCAGGTTTGGGAAGACGACCGCCGCGGGGGAAGGGAATCGCGGCGCCTGCGCACTGCAGCAGCTCCTCTCGCGAGGACGGACGCCATTATCGCATCTCCCCGACAAACACCACGAGAATTCCGCAGCCCACACGGTAATTGCAGCTCCCGCAGCCGGTCGCGTCTCCACCTCCCCCCCTTCCCGCGGGGCGAGAGCGAGAGCGAGATCTCCCCCTCCCCCGCCTCTCCCCTGCTCTCCTCTCCCGGCCTGGCCGGGCCCAACTCCAGCTCCCTCCGCCCGGCCCGGCGTCCGCCTCAGCCCCGGGGCGGCCGGGCCCGGGCCTCGCCGCGCCCCCCCGGACCGGAGCCGCCGCCGCCGGCAGCGGGAGCAGGAGCGCAGGCCCGGCCAGGCCTGCCAGGCCCCGCCGCCAACGGCGGCCTCGCTCGGGCCGCCCGCTGCCCGAGGGTCGCGGATACCAGGGCGGGGGTGGGGGAGGAGGCAGCGGCCGCTTCCTGGGCGGTCATCGCAGGCTCCGGGCTCGGCGGCGGCCCCAGAGACCGGCCCGCCCCACCCCCTTCCTTGACAGATGAGGAAACTGAGGCCCGGCCGTGGAGGCCGCCTAACACGGCCCCCTCACGGGTCCTGGGGACTTAGGACTAAAAGGGGGAGCATTAGTTTTCATTTTTACAGGCGAGGAAACTGAGGCCCAGGGCAGGGAGTCCTTTCTCCCGCATGGCTTCCTTCTTGGCTTCTTAACATTTGGAAGTGGAAAAGGGGCCTTCCCTAACTTTACAGATGAGGCATAGAGGGGTGAGAAGTGAAGTAGCCTGAAGCCAGAGAACCGGAAAATAGTGGATCTTAACTGCGAGTCGGGACCTGGTCGCTTAGACTCTTTTTTTTTTTTTTTTTTTTTTTAAAGGAATAACTGAGTATTCCCATTCCCTCGCCCCATGAAATGGTTGGAGAAGATTATTTAGGGCATTATTTATGACTCTCCCCAATCTCCCCGCTCTTATTCTTTCCCAAACGTAAAGGTAATTGATTTTCTCTTCCAGCTCACCTGGTGCAATACGTATTGTAAACAGCCCACGTGCCTGCGACCCACCTTTGTAAATTTCTGAAGCCCTAAATTTTTCTATGGGCTTTGCAAACAAAATCTTTATGCTTTAAAAAAAAAAAATAGCTCGTGGCCCCTCTTTTTTTCTTTCATTGGCTTTGTAGACTTTGTATTAGAAAAGGAATTTTGATAAATTATAAAAGCTTCAGGATTTGGGAAATTAAATTCTTGAAAGTGAAATTATTATTGGTTCTGTGATTATTGAGCTTCTCTACTTATGTTCTTGCAGTTGGTCAGTATCTTGTCAGATAATACTTTTTTTTTTTTTTTTTTGGTGAATTTCGGTTTCTATGGCAATTCAAACAAGTTGTTTTGGTGAGATTGGGGGATATTTAATGTGTGTGTTGAACCTAGGCATTTTACCATACCTGAACTAGGAAAAAGGAAAGCTTACTTTAGTATTGCTAACAAGACTAATTCAACATTATGTTAAAAATGAATACCAGATTGCTCCATTTTTCCTGTTATGCTTAGTTTTCACTTCTTAGAATGGTATTTTGTAAAGTCTTAGCTCATTCTTTAGTCTCATAGAAGGGTTAAATTCTGTGATTGTATCCAGAGTATACCACAAATAAGTTGGTGGGATTTTTAAGAATTGGAACAATATTAATCCGAAGTACAAAACTTGTTAAACTTATCATTGTTCCATAACTATCCACATAGATCTTTGAATTACTGATTGTATATATTGTGTTTTAAAAAAAGAAATTGGGATTTGACTTACTTTGAATTTTGGGAATATGTAGAATTTTAGAAATGAAAGGATATGTAGAGAGCATTATTAGTCCATTTCCTAAAGTGACTGAATAGCTGGATTTTGCCTCACTTCATATTATTTTTGGTGATACTGATTTGGCTCTTTTGAATCTTAGCCTTGGTTTTTGCTTTGGTTAGTTTTAATTTTCCATTTTTGCTAAGTTGGGGCAAAATTCAGACAAATATACAATCACAACATGAGCATAATTTCTTTGTTTTGGTATTCCATAAATGTGGGTTGCAATTTTTCTCTTAGTTTTCAGTTGTAATTGCTAAAAAATGAATTGGAACTGCCAGTGTGATGGGGTTTTTCTACTTTGTTTTGCACTGTGACAAAAACAAAGCATCTTCACTGGATCCATCCTCAGAGCTTTTGAATCCTGATAGCACTCTGGCTAGCCCTCTGGAGAGGAATGAGAGCTGCTGGTCATATCCAAACTTTGAGAATGTCAGCTGGTTCCTAGGTGGATATGTTCTTAGCTTGTGAAGAAGATGGTAAACATTTTCAGGGGGGAGGAAAAAAATAAGCCTGAAAAAGAGGGGAAGGTGGTAGGCAGGGAGATGAAAGAACATTTATTAAGTGCCTATTGTATGTTGGATATTTTACAAATACCATCTCTTTTGGTACTGCTAAACTGATGTGAGATGTGAGAAGGTTCTGCCCAGTGAAAAAGCCCTGACAGAAAGGATCTGGAGGTGGGACTCCAGCAATCTGATTTGTTTTGATAAAAGGGCTGCGTGATTTAGGCTTTCATTTTTAGTATCCTCTGAAAACATGTGGGGCTTAGATTAGGTTTCTAAGGATAGTTGCATTTCCAAAATACTGAATTTTTCTTTACAAATAATAGTGATATTTGTGGGATGATGGGTGAGTTAGGTTTGCAGTCCATGGCTGTGGAAATTTTTTTCTAGGTGTGAAGTATTCTGAATAACTTTGTTTTAGTTATAACTCACTGACTGAACTTTGGCTTTGCCAAGCCAACAGCCTTGGGAATCACTAGAAAAAAATCAAACAAGTGGTCCCCAAGATAGTGAAGTAGAAGGGTGTAGGATGAACATAGAGCTGGGACATTCAAGCTTAACTTGGACTTAATTGAAGGAACGAGGATTTTGCTTTGGAACAGCTTGGTAGGGAGGGAGACATAAAGTAATAAGAGAAATGTTGCCTTTCACTTGACTCTCACTTCAGAATTCTGCATGATTGCCACATGTAATAAAGATTGAACAACTTAAAATTTGCATTGTGGCATAATTAGTATCTTAAGTGTTTATTTTATTTGAATAGTGAAGATATAGATAAAAGTATATGTTATCCATGATATAGCTATCTCTAGATATGTACAATAAATGCATTCCAACAAAACCCACTTTTTAAAGTGAGATTTAATTCAGTCAAGTTGTATTACATTTTTACTATGTGGAAGGCACTGAGTTTGATGGTAGAGATACAAATGTGATAGGTAAGTTTCTGTCCTGATTGAACTTAGACTTTATGGGAATGGGGGAGTAGGGCTCTGAATATACACGGATAACTCTGATTAGAAAACAGAATGAAAGTTGCAAAGGATATCCAAAGTGTCAGGAAAATTTGATAAGGAAGGCAGCATCTTCATGTGGGGGAAGGTGGGTTGTACAGAGAGAACTTCATGAAAGAGCAGAAACCTGAATTTCAACCTTGAAAGAACCTGGCAGACAGAAAAGAATTTTGGCAGGCTCACAGATGGGCGAGTCTAGTTTGGCCATTGAGAACATAAGACCAGAACATAGGATAACCAGTGATGGTGTACAGAGGTGGGAGATGTCAGGTATTTGGGGAGCTACCAGGAGTCTAGTTTGATCAGAATCTATAGTGCATAAAAGCACTTAAGATGAAATAAACCTGGATAGTTGTCAAATAGATTCTAAGCTCCTGTCTTTTTTCTTCCAATATAAAGGAAAGTTGATGGCATTCTTGGAACTGTGGTGGGCCTTCAATGAATGAACTTCCTATTAAATCTCTGTGTCTGCCATTAGGAGGCCTGATGGCCAGGCGAACTGCATCATGAGTAGTTGTAGGATACTGTGTTGGGCAGAAACTACCACTCTTTCTGCTCTAACTTAAGGATTAAAATTTTACCAAATGATTAACAGACAACAAAATGTTTCAAAACAGCATTTTCAGGCACATAATTGATTCTTAGCTTTTTATTTACTGAAACAAATGTTGAGAAAGACCTACAATTATACTGAAGTTGCCACATGAGGTATTTATCTTAGGTGCCCATATGTTAGGTGATTGTCAAACATGGTTCCTAAGGGAGGAACAGTATAGATCATTACCACATAGCCAATACTTCATTAAAAACCTCTAGTAGATGATTTTTTTTTCTTTTTTGCTGAGGCGATTGGGGTTAAGTGACTTGTCTAGGGTCACACAACTAGGAAGAGTTATGTCTGAGACCAGATTAGAACTCGGGTCCTCCTGATTAAAGGGCTGGTGCTCTATCCATTGCGCCACTTATCTGCCCCGACAGATTATTCTTAAAACATTTGAAATAACTCTCAAGTCAACCAGTGTATTATTGGAGTTTTGCTAACAATTTAAAACTATCACTAAATCACACATGCCTAGTTAATTTTTATAATCTGTTATATATGGGAATGTTGCCTCATTTTAAGATTGTGGCTAGTGTGTTAGTGGTTGTTGTGTAGGGATGAATGGCTTAAATGTTGGGTATGTGTAAACTGGCAAGAAATGGGAGCTGCTCTTGCAGATTCTGATTACAGGTATGATTACATCTATCAAGCAGATTCCTACTGATACACCTAGAGCCTTTTACAAGCTCTCTGATCTCTCCAGTCTACTTGATTCTGCCTATTTTCCAATAGAATGTAAGCTCCTTGAGGGCAAGGACTGTTCCTTTTTTTTTTTTGGTCTTTGTATCCCTAGTGCCTACTACAGTACCTTACACATAGTAGGTGTTTAATAAATATATGTATTTTTTGAATTGTGTCTTTAAATTAATCTGACAATACAAGATAAGAATTGGAACTGAATAAACTGCTTATTATGACTATGACCCACTTCAAATTACTGTTTAAATAAAAAATAGGGCTTTTAAAATCTTTTTACTAACCAGGTTTTAAACGGTCACATTTTTTTTCTTTATAAAATCATTTTTCCCTCCCTTTATATTTTTATAAGTATGTTAAAATTCAGAGCATGACAGTATTAAAAAAACACATTTGTGTACTATCTTAGCACAATTTTAAAAACTACATTGAATGTGATGCATATGTAGTAAATAAAGGTCTGTTTTTGGATTTCCATTTCAAATGTGTAGTGTTCACAAAAGATCACACAAGGAAGGATAAAATGTAATTCACTGTGAACTTAATCCTTAAAATGGGATTTTATTAAGAAAAAAGAAGTTTGGATTCTAGGAAAAACAAGAGCAGAAGTGTGTTTCATATTTATGTGGTTCAATTTGACCACAGCCTAGAGTAGAAAACAAACTGGTGTGTATACTAGAACATCTAGCAATGCATGAGAAGTTTTAAAATCAAAAGCTTCTGGCAATCACTGTTCAAGGTATTGTTTTGATGGTTTATTTTGAAGTCCTCCAAAGATATTTTAAAATCTTAAATCTGAATATTATTAGTATTGACCTTTTAGGAGTTTTGAAGACCAGATTAAAATAAAGAGCCTCATCCCATTTGTAAACAGATCCCTCTATTGACTCTTCACCATTCCACTTTTTATTCTTTCACCACCTTTTAAGCAGAAAATTGCTTTGTTGTATTTATGTGACAGAGCTAGGTAGAAAAGTGGGGGAGTAGTGATGGTACTAGGGTTTCAAACAGTATTTTCCAAAAGATTACTTTGATTTTTTTGTCTCTACACAATCATGATAATGACTTACCATCAATACTGTAGTTTTTGAGTTTTTCTAGCTATTAGTATTTCTACTGGCTGTTACTGCTTAGAATACAACATCTTTCCTCTCCCACAATAAAGAGACAAGATGGATTTACAAGTCAACTGGACACATGCTATAAATTCTAGTAGCAGAAAGAAATGGACCAGTTAGATATGGAACCTATGATCAGTTGTACTAAATAATAGCATGATGATTGAATTGAACTAATAAATTTGACAGAATTGATACCTGCATGGTACTATATATTAGAGCATTGGATAACCTGGAATTTAGTAAACTAATTCATCCACATCCATTAATAGAATGGTAAAGTCCATAATGTATTCTACAGACACACAGAAATGATTTGATTTTTTTCTCCTCTATTTCTTGTGTGAGAAATTAAGTCATCTAGAAATATGTAGGTTTTTAATAAAAGGCACAACAAAAAAATCATAGAGGGCAATATATAGAAAGATGAGAATAGGCTCCCAAAATAAACCTATAAGTAAATTTGTGAAAGACAGTGAACTTTTTTCTTGTAAAATAATTTTGTTTTATTCAAAATACTACATATTCAAAATACTACATATCATGGTATCATATATGTTAAGGTAGAACATTATTAAACATTTTTTCCAATTAGAATTGTTTATTTGAGGCTTGAGAATGCTATTGATATTTCCTTTGATAAGACAATTCAGTGTATGAAATTTTGACATTGAACTTATTGTAGCTAGAGTTAACTTTTGACTCCCAGTCTTGCTACTTAGAATACAACAAAAGCATTAAACTCCTAGGTACAGGGTGAACCTTGTGCAGGTCAAGGAAATTACAAATACAACTGCTTAATGAAAAATTAAGTCCTGACATGGAGAGATGTAATAACACATACCGTTATTTCCCTTACTCTTATCACATTTTTGCCTTTTTAAATGATTTTCATCTTTGACACATCCTCCCCATAGGTTATAAGCTTGTCTTTTTTTTTTCACCTCCATATTTCCAGTACCTAGAATGGTGTCTTATGTCCTTAAAAAAACAAAAACTAATAATCATCATTGTGAAAATGATAATTTCCTAATGGTTGTAAGAAGCAATTTATACTTCCATTTGTAGAATTAAGTAGAATAGCAAAATGGTGTAAAGGTGGGTACTTACATGTTCCTTTAAAAATTTATAATTCAATCAATAAGCATTTATTAAGCACATGCCATGTACCCAGGAACTATACTAGCTGCTGAGGATACAAAATAATACCTCCCCCTTAAGAAGCTAATATTTTATTGGTAGAAACAAGATGAAAAGAAGCCTGTTAATGTCATAAAACAGATTCCATGTTCTTGAACCCCTCAATGCTAGTGCCTTCTCTCTGAGATGACTTCTGATTTGAACTCAGTAAGACCTCATTTCAGATCTGACCTCAGTTACTTTCTAGCTGTGTGATCTAGCTGTTTGCCTCAGTTTCCTTATCTATAAAATAGGAATAATAATGGCCTCTACTCCCCAGTGTTGAGGATTAAAATGATCATATTTATAAAACACTTAGCACCATGTAGGAGTTATATAAATGCTTATTTCCTCCTTTTCCCCAATTTACTCCACATACATCTTGTGTGTACATATTTGTGTATTGTCTTTCTGTTGGACTGAACTCTGAGATGAGGGATTGGTTTTTGCCTGTCTTTGTATTCCCACTACTTAGCACACAGCATGTAATTCATCAGTGACTGTCAGACTTAGACAGTTTTGAAGGTCTTTGGAGGATATCAACACTCAGCAGTTTGTCAGGCTTATTCCATGGCCCAGACATGGTGGCTACTTTGAATCTTCCAGTACTTGGAATAACATAGTTACTGAGTCCAAGCTAAGAGAAGCAGGATCTTGAACACAGTTGACTGATATATTTTGAAAGGAAAAAAAAAAGTTGTTGAATAAATAAATGTCCCCAGGGATTATTTCTTGCCCCAAATGTTATTTAAGACTCTACTCTTGTCAAGAGGCACAGGAAACTGAAAAGCTCTAGATGAATAGCATTAAGAATACTTGGGGTATAAATTAGTGCCAGAATTTCAGGCAAGAAGGGAAAATGAGCCTCAGTTTGAGAGACCACTGTTGTAGACAGAAAATAAACGCATCTAAGGGAAAGCAGGGAGGGGATGGGAGACAAGTATTGCTTGTTTTTATTGACAGTGTCTTCAAGTTTGAGGGCTACCTGTCTTGGTTAGCTGTTAAAAGTCTCATTTACAAATTTAGCAATAGCCATTTGATATTTTAAATCTGTTCTATTTGATTTTTGTCAAAGGGAGGGAAAGGAAATTAGGATACTGGTAGGGTTAGTGATGCAGATTATAGATAAAAAGAACCTTTTTAGCAACTTGGGAGAGAAGGGAGGAACAGATAAACTGTAGTAATGTCACAGCGTTAAAGTCTCAGCTAAAAGTCCACATTTCACCCTTCTAAGGCTTCTTTAACCCTAGTGCCTTTGTTCTGCTGAGTTCTTATTTTGGCTATGGCTTGTTTGTGCATAGCTGTTGCATTAGCTGTCTGTCTAGATTAATTCTAGGTTAAGAATCCCTGTCCTAAGGGAGTTTTAAATATTGTATCCCCCAAAAAACAGTTGTTGATAATAAATGTTTATTGATTTACCCAGTGCAAAGGGATAGCAAAGGACTAGGAGCTATAAAACAAACACAAGGTTTCTAGGAGCTCACAGTCTAGTGGGGAAGACCAGTCCTATGATAGATGTATGATGACTCAGAATGGGATAGGAGCTGTAAATAGTCTACATTGCAATATTAGATGAGAGAGAGAGGACTCAAGTTAGTTAACTAGGAAGTTGGATTGGCACCCACAACTCCAGCTATTGCAGCCTACTTCCTAAGACTTGTCATAAGCAGATTAAATGACAGATAAGGTTACAGTAAGGCAGATAGGAGGGGAAAGGCAGTATAGGGAGGAGAATGGTACAGAATGGTACAGGTAAACCAATGAATGGAGGCTGTTTTGTGAACAGAGAAGAAGCCTGCTGAAGTAAAGGACTTGTATCTGGGAGTTATTAGACAGAAGGTTGGGATTCGATTATAGGGGATTCAGTACTAGATTAAGATTGGACTTTATCTTGTAGTCAGTGGAGAATTATTGAATATTTTTGAGCAGGCTCTTCATAAATGTTTGTTGATCTAGTTCAGACTTCTCATTTTACAGATGGAGGAAGTAAGATGGAATGACCTGCCTGACCAAAGAAGGCAGCAATTTCTAATACTATCCAAAATTTTATTTATATATTTAAAACATAAATATAAAAGAGGGGAAAAAAAGCCACACATTGCCCTGGGCACAGCAGAATCTAAGAGAATTCAAAATATGAATAATAAATGTCCATTTCAAGAAAGCCTGTGTAATAAATACTATAGTGTTCAGAGCTGTCCTTCTTTTCTTTCCTTCCTTGTAGGCTTTCTTTTGTTCTCTACAGTATAATTTTTACTTTATTCTTCGCTCCCTCAGGTTATAATTAAGCTCTAATACATAATACCTCCCTACCCACACACACAGATACATATATGTAGATGCCCATAATCACACACATATACATTCATATGCATCTGTGTAGGGCCATACTATGCTTGTTTATTCTTTCCTAAGTCTACCAACTTGTTATTTCCTATAGCACAACAATTTTTTATTTTTTTATTTTTTGAGGCAATTGGGGTTATATGACTTGCCTAGGGTCACACAACTAGGAAGTGTTAATTGTCTGAAGTCAGATTTGAATTCAGGTCCTCCTGACTTCAAGGCTGGTGCTCTATCCACTGTGCCACCTAGCTGCTGCCTTGTCACAGTAATATTTCAACCTTCTGCTGTCTAGTTATTTTAAATAGTTTAAAACAATATTGACTAATATGGCTTACATATAGTGTAGTTTCATTATTTTCCTTTTTTTATTAAACTATTTTAGCTTTTGATCATGATTACTACCCCTGCTTTTTTTTTTTTTTTTTTGCCTGATTCTATTCCTGATTTTTTATGTGTTTGTGTGTATCTCTTATTTCCTATCTTTTTGCCCCTCTGCTTTACTTCTACCTGCTATCTTGGTCTCCTGTTAATTAACCTACTACAACTCTGTGTAATCTCCATATTTTATAAGTATGCCATTTGTAGTTGACCAAGTATCTTGAGATTACTTTTGTGGCTAAAATGAAGAATTGTGGAAATCAGGTAATCATTATTGTAGATCCAAATGGTTGGATGCCGGGGAGTTTTATTGGTTCTCATCACACAGTAGGAAGTTTCCATTCCTGGATGTCAGGGATTTTGCTTTGCTTCTTCACCAGTGACTTAAATAGAGGCACAGATGACTTGCTTATCCAATTTGCAAATCATACAAAACACATGGGTGAACTGCTAATTCATTAGATGATAGTTGCAACCATAAGATACAATTGGTTGTATACAAAGAGTAGGCCTTAGATAATGTGGAAATGTGGAAGAAAGTAATTAATTGATTGATCATTAATGAGATGTCATTGTGAATAGATATCTCTGCTGAAGTCCACAGGATTTCTCCTTGCTCCTGTGTTCTTGAACATTTTAAATTTCTATGAAGATGTTTCTTATCAGATTTGCAGCTTACTCAATGGTAAAAGTTACTAAAGTGATCCCGGAATCAAAAAGAATCCAGAAAGATGAAGAGGGTATTGTTCTTCCAGATGACCTCTGAGATCCCTTTGCAGCTCTTCTCTTGGATTCTGAGAAAATCAGTCAACAAGGACTCAAATGATTGTTGACATTGCCACAGACAAGAGTCCTTAGGGTCATATTTTGTTTCATTCTTATCACATTTAAAAAAAATTGTTAATCAACAAGCATAGTGGAACTATATACACTTCAATTATGCAACTGTAAATATGTGCTTGTGTCATTGATATATAGGATGAATTACTAAAAAGACAATCAGCAGGAAGAGGGTTAGAAGACTATCATGGTAGCAGGTGATAAAAATTTGAAACAAAGTAATGATACTATAGAAGAATAGCAATTTCCTTGATAGTTTTTTTTTTAATTTTGTGTTTTTTGTTAACTAGCATTTATTCTCTGTTTCTGTCTCTCTCACCTCCCCTAATTCCAATTGAAAAATTAAAAAAAAAAAAAAAAGGAAAGAGAAAAACTAAGTCTTATATATGCATAGTCAAGTAAAGCAAATCCCCACATTGGAGGTGTCCAAAAATGTATCTCACTCTGCATTTTGATTGTGTCCACTCTTACTGGAAGAGGTGGGGAAGAGCATTCCTCAGCACTGGTTCACTGGAGTAATAGTTTAAGAGAAGAGTCAAAGATAGTACCAGGAATTTATAGCTTGAATGGTGACAGAATGGTTGTACCATTAGCAGATATCTAGAAGAGATCTTTTTTGATGGTGAGAGGAAAGAGGGGAGGCCCTACACAGATTGACCCCTTTGGTTATATTGAATTTGAGAGAATAGGGGGATATTTAAGTATTTGGAAATATATGAGACTAGAACACAAATGAGAAACCAAGGCAAAAGATGTAATTTTGGGTGGGCCTTGCCTAGAATTTAAAGCCTTGAGAAAAAGAGAAAAGCCAAGATATGGGATAAAGCTTTGGGGAACACCTGAAGAAGCAGTAGGAATGACCTGCAATGCACATGATTGGTTTGAAGGATAGCAGAACCAGAGATACCAGAATCTGGGATAGTTTAATAGATGCTCTTTGGCAATATCTGGACGCTGAAAGAGTTTAGGAGACTGAGTTTGGAGAGGAATTCCTTAACCTTTAGACATCAATTTTAGTAAGGATTGGCAAGCCAGCTAATGGGCAATGTAGATAAATCATTCAGTCTCTGCGTCTCAATTTCTTTATCTCTGAAATGGAAGGGTTCTTAACTTGGGGTCCGTGGACTTCTTTTAAAAATATCTTTGATGACTATACTTCAATATAATTGAACTCCAATGTTTGTAAACTCATAAAATAAAACATTGTGAAAAGGGGGCCATATATTTCACTAGACTACTAAAAGGATCCAAGAAACCAAAAAAACTCTTGGAGCAAATGATCTTTGAGGTCCCTCTCAGAGCTAAAATTCTACAACTCCCATGTACTAGATAGAAGTGGGAGATAGGAATCCTACATCCTAGGGCTTTGGAGTCCAAAGATTCAGGAGAGATGCTATCTAATGGGGCCATTTTATCTTGTCTAGGTTTTGGGGTTTTTATTTTTTTTAATGGGAAAACTGGTCCCTGTCTGAAGGCAATAAGGAAGGAACTGACAAGTGTGAAATATTTAAGCTGCTCTGGAGGAAAGGGATCTTTGAGATAGAAAGGCCTCAGGGGAGGCACAAAGAAATGGGATCTAGGATAGAGGTGGAAGGGCTCACTGTACAAAGGAAGTATTTGTTTTCTTTGATAGTCAAGGGAAAGATGATGGGATAAATGTAAGATATTGTGGAGCTGAAGGAGAAGGTGCCAGAGAGAGCTCACACTAGATGAACTCAATTTTTTCTGTAAGGAGAGAAATGTGTATTTGTCTTGTGAGAGATGGAGAAAGGAGGCCTAAAGGAGCGGCTTAAACCTCAGGATGGTATTGTAGAGATGTTTTGATGATGTCACAGTAATGTGGTTTGAAGAAAAACAATAAGCCACATTTTAACTCCTTTTAGGCTAGGTTGTTAATGGTTTATTAGAAGCTCATGAAAGTAAAAACCTTTGTTTCTGAAAACTGAGATTTTTGTTGAAAATGCTTTTTTTTCCTTATGATTTTAAAGTAGTTACCATTATTGGACAAAACAGTAGAATAATTATGTTCAAAGAAAGAGAAAAAGTTCACAAGAAGTTCCACATATGGAAACAGTGGAAAATACAGAGTAAAAGTGATTTGCCATAACAGATTTTTTGATTGCTATGCAAATTGTTCCAGGCATTTAAACAGCCATTCTGGAAAACATGAAGCATCCTCTGTTTGAATGGAAATGTTAAACCAAACCTAATTATTCTTTGAAAACTTGATTTTCTTGAACTTATTAACAGTTAGATCAAATTTCGATGGCAAGAAGTTGTCATGTCATTACCTTATCATAACTCTGGCTGCTTTGGACTTTAGTTATTAATATCTATTTTCTCATGACTGTTGATATCTTTTTTGTTTTGCAAATCACAGAAAGTTATGCCTTGTAATTGCAGAGGAGTGGTTTGGTTTGGTTTTCCTCTATTAAAATACCTACTATGGGAAGCTCCCTCCTCAGAGTTCCTTTATCACTAAGTCTCAGGACTATCTTGCTGCCTCTTTTCCTTTGGTGATTGGGGAGAAGGGATGAGTATATTTGTGTACATGAACAGCAATTAAGAGCTGATGCTAAATCAACTTCTTGTGGAGTATTTTCAGACCACAATGAAATTTAATCTAGAACAAAGAAAAAGTATGACCCAATTAAATTATAGTCAAAGCAACATCTGGCTCTTCTTCCCTTTTCTCTCTCCCACACCTACTCCAACCTTCCCAATTGCTTTTCCTCTTTTATCTCAATCAATGAATCAGCAAACCTTTTTTACATATTTATCATGTTAGACCTAGTCTGCCATATATAGTTGGAGATTTATTTTTAATCCTAGAGAAATAATGGGTAGGCATACCAGACAGAATTAATTGCCTTTCACTCTGACAAGCTGACTTATATTAACTTAATCATGGCATACTAAACACTTTGCCAAATAATCCCACAGGAATTTTGCTTGCTGGGTCCCGCGGAATGAGTGAAATCCGAACTCACAGTTATTCAGGCTCAGCAGAGGAGGGTTTATTCCAAAGCTCTTCTTTCCCTTAGGAGCTGTTACTTGGACCTTTCTTTAAATGCTAATGTACAAGTTGTCTTCACAAATTACCAAATAACTTTGGAATACAGAACGGGAATTCATTGGCTATCATATGCGTACTCTAGTCCATCATCCACTAATGTATAGTATTACATAATATTGAAGGCATATCCAATGTCATCATGGTTCACTCTGTAGTACATAATGAGAACTCTGTGTGTGTGTGTGCGCGCGCTCGCGTGCGCAATTATATAATTATATATGTGTGTATGTATACATAATTTTTATGTATATTTTATATACATATACATTTTATATAATTAAAAAAAATCAAGATTGTTTATTTGGAAAGGCATTCATGATGAAAATGTGAATTGTAGCCTGTAGTGATCTCTGGAGAATTCCCAAACTCTCCATACACTTTGGAATGCTGCAATATCATGTTTTTTTCAGTAGTAGAGTGCTAATTGGGTGGCCAGTGGATGAAGACCATTGGAATGGCACAGGGTATAGTAATAAATGCAGAGCACAGCCAGCAGACTCCATGTTCCATGCTGATGCCGTAGCTGCTTAAGGGTGAGCAGTTCTCATTACTGGAATTACAGAACAGTCATATGGAGTACTGCCATCATCCCTGGGTGAGGAGGTGCGATCACAGCTCCTCCGAATTTTTTCTTTATATAACAGCCATTGTGTTGTCAGGACTTAAGCTTGATCTTTCATCCATTTCTGATGATAATCTGTCATGTTCTCTTTGTGTTGCAGTGAGTCTCTGTCCCAGAGGATCATGGATGAGATAGATCAAAGTAGTCTTAGTAACCTGGACTTGGTCATTCTGTTCTGCCAAGTAGTCTGGCATAGAATCAGGTTTTGTCCAAGTCTTGTTGTATCTTATTCTCAGTGACTTGGAAGCCCAGTTGTCCATTGCATCCTCAGAAGAGATCACCTCCACATCCTGTACTTCTGCATCCATGCCTCCTTTCACCTTATTGTTCTCATATTGTTCATGTGTACCAGACAGGTGTCCTTCAGGATCCCCTTAAATGTCTTTCTAGATTTTTTTTCCAGTTTAATTTAATAATTTAATACATTAAATGTTAATAAATTAATAGCATTTAATAATTTCTACTTCATTCTCATCTTTTTATTAGAAGTTCTAGAAAGCCTTCTGTTCTCTGGAAGATCTACTTTCTCCTTATAGGGTTATACTCAGTTTTTTATGGTGAGTTATTCTGATTTCTCTGTAGCACCTCCTCACTTTGTTGGCTTTTTTCTGCACTTTTAGGCATGATGGATGAGACAGCTTCTTTTCCTTTTGCTTTTTCATTGATTCTTCTTAGGAGCTTTTTTTAGTTTTTGCTGTGGTTTATGTGGGAAAATTGGGCTTCACTATTTTTCATGACACCTGAACTGGAAGACGCTAATGGACTGTTGGCCAAGCTGCGAATTGATCCAACCATTCAGTGTCCTAAGGCAGCCACTACAGTCATGGGAAGTGTGGATAGGAAGAACTATTAATGTAGATCCAAGAGATATTTGGGATTATATCCAATTTTAAAAATAGGAAATCCCTTAATTCTTTTATTTCATATGGAAAAAGTATCTTGTTTTCAATTTGGAGTTGTGCAGATAGGCCCAATAAGTTATAAAGTCACAGATTTATTGAATTGTTACATTTACTTATCTATATATGCACAGTGGTCTTTTCAGTGAAAATACCTACTTATCTCCTATCATTCAGGGAAGTTGTAAAGAGAAAAAACAGATTTTAGTTGATGCTATGTTAGACACAAATTAAGTTTTACAATTGAGGTTAAAAACTCCACATCAGGGAAAACAAGCCCACAGGATTGGGAAGCTTGGCTTGTATTTGTTTCCTAAATCAAGGCTTTTTTAGGCTTAATTATGTTTGAAATATAGGTGTAGCCACCATCCTAAGAAGCCCTTCGAATGTAATAGAATATGAAGAAATAGAAGAAGGAGCCTTTGAAATTTTTAAGCTACTCTTCTATATGAAATATTATTCCCTCTACTTAAATGTTCAACTAAGAGGAAATAATCATTTATTAAAGATCAGCTATTTTGCTTCTACAGTGTCAGTTACGATGCAGCAAAGTGGTGCCATAGTGCATATAACACTGGTCTGGAACTACGTCTTCCTGACAACACATCTGAGTTCAGATTCAGCTTGAGACATTTACTAGCTTTATAAATCTGGACACGTCATTGAACCCTGTTTACCTCAGTTTCCTCATGTATAAGATGAGCTGGAGAAGAAAATGGCAAATCATCCTGGGGGTCTTTGCTAAGAAAATCCCAGATAGGGTTGTAGAGTCAGATATGTCCAAATAGGACATAACATGTAATGGCTGCAGCCATTTGCTTAATGTACAATTGATTACATTACACAAGATAATTAGAGAAGGGTCCCTTCCTGAAATTTTTGGGTATAGACCCAAAAGTTTGTTTTATTTAAAATAGAAAAAAATAAGTAATTGCAGATGAATTGAGGAATAAATTCCAAATAAAATCGTAAAACTTGAACTTCCTAATTACAACTGAACTACTTAATGACTATTCTCATTTTACAGTTGGGAAAAGTAAGTCAGACAAGATTAAGTGGCTTACCAGGGTCACATAGCTACTTTGTGTTTGAGGGATAATTTGAACCTAGATCTTTCCAATTAGCTGGACCATTTAGCTGAAATCAATTTTTACTTTTTATTTATTCACATGAATTCTATCCTAATATTAACATATTTATATATATTGACAGACTTTTCTGCCATACATAACACAATCCCTGCTTTTCCTACTATTCTGGGTTTTCAGAAATTCTGATTATCCTTATGGATATGAATGCTACCTTGAGATTTCCCCCTTTATCTGTTCTTTTCATTTTCCCTGAAGTCTAGAGTCAAATTTTCACGATTCTTTCTCTTTTTTCCTCCTACCCACGCTATGGTTTTGTTACCCTTCTGTAGCATTTATATTGTAGTTATAACTAGTTAATTACAGTTGTAACATTTCTGGTAGTACCTTTATATTTTGTTTTTATTTTGGATCCATTGTTTTTTGTTATGAAAAATATTGATTTTTATATGTTATAATTTGTTCACTTTTGCTTCTTAAGTATTTTCTTTAAAAAAAATCACAAAGTGATTTTAAAAAATGTTTAGGTGATTGGTGTAATTGTAATTATAATGACTTGTATGAGATGTAAATCTGATTTTTTTTTCTTTTTGCCATGCAGCTATTCAGTTTTCTCTGCTGTTCTCTAATCTTGGGTATATAGAAGAATAATCTTTTAAGTACAAGGTTGCTCTATTCTGTTTAACTGAGCTATTTTTCAGAAATAATATAGTTTTCATAGTTATTGCTTCAGAAAATATTTCAAAACTTGTCACAGATTTAATACTTTTTGCCTATTTATTTTTCCTTGTTAATTTTATTTTATTGTTTTATTTAATTCTTGACTGATAGTGCATTGTGTTTAACTTGGGAAATGGTCATGTTAAGACCAGTAATTATAAATACATACAATTGATTTAAAGTTCTGTGAAATCTATTTAGGAATATTTCTTCTATGGTTAGAGTTGGAAATAGAATGCACCATTCCTTCTTATGTTCTATTATTCTTGTTTATGTTCTTTTATTATTATTTCATATAAGATCTACCCATGGCCTTTTCCCTTATTCAGTAGTGGTCATTCTCTTTGAATTTCAAATTCTTTGAGTTTTTTTTTTTTTTTTTTTTTAATAATAGTAGCCTTTTTTTTCAAAATATATGCAAAGATAGTTCTCAGCATCCAACCTTGTATTCGAAAATTTTCTCCATCCCTTTCCCCACCTCTTCCCCAGACAGCAAGCAATTCAGTATATATTAAATATTTGCAATTGTTTTGTACATATTTTCACATTTATCACGCTGCACAAGAAAAATCAGATCAAAAAGGAAAAAAAATGAAAGAGGAAAAAAAGCAAGCAAACAACAATGTTGTTACAATCTACATTCAGTCCTCATAGTCCTCTCTCTCTCTTTCTTTCTCTCTCTCTCTCACCAGTCTAATGGAATTGGCCTGAATCACCTGATTGTGGAAAAGAGCCATGTCCATCAGAGTTGATGATTACATAATCTTGTTGTTGCTGTGTACTATATTCTCTTGGTTCTACTCACTTCATTTAGCATCATCAGTTCATGTAAACTCCAGGCCTTTCTGAAACATTGAGAATTCTTTTTAGAAGATAATAGTTGTACTATTAATATTCCTTAAGTCAGAGTCATTAGGAAATGAGAAACTTCCTTTAGCATTGAAATGAGTAGGTATTGAGAACCTAGGTTTATTTTCTAACATATTTGAAAAATAGTAATATGCAGATGTGTGAGACATGTATCTGTTCATTGTAGAAAGTGTGTTTGCTTGTTTATTACTATGAGCCATGTCATGTATTTTTACTGGAGTTAAATACTTGATGTACAGTTGAATTTGTGGAACACCTTGCTAATCTTTTGATTCTTTAAGGGGCCATGACATAGAGGTTAGAAACCACTATTTTCATTCTTGTAACACAACTATATATATTTTTCCTCCCTTTAGTCATTTTTTTTTTAGAAAATATTTATTACGTGCCTCCTATATGCCAAAGGGTGTTTTGATGGTGTAGTAATAGAGCACCAGGCTTTAGAATTAGGAAAATTCATATTCATGTGTTTAAATCTGGCCTTAGACACTTAGTACTATCTTAGTCACTTAGTGTGACCCTGAATAAGTCACTCCATCTTGTTTGTCTCAGTTTCCTCATCTGTCAAATGAGCAGGAGAAGGAAAAGGCAAAACACTTCAGTATCTCTGCCAACTCCTCCCGTCCCCCAACAGAGTTATAGAATGAAGGAGAACCCAGAATTTGTAGCCTGCCTATGGTATTCACTTTGTGACAAGTCGTGGAACCTTTCCATGCCCATTTCCTCACCTGTAAGATTAGGCTAATAACTGTTACCTTACCTCCTTCCTAGGTTTGCTGTGAGGCTCAAGGTAGATAATATCAATAAAGGACTTTGCAAAACCTTAAAACACTTTATAAATGTCAGTTATTAGTAAATGTGAATTACTTCCCTCCCCCCACAAAATGAAGCATGTGATCAAAAACATTATTGCTTTGTACATTGTCTTTGCTGTTTGTATTTTTCTTTAAAGTCATTTAAAAACCAAAACAAAACTTTCTTATTTAAAATGAATAAAACTGGAAGGGGCTGTAGAGTCTACACACATATAGTTCCCGCACTTAAATTAAACTAAAGGGAGTTGTTCAAGGTCAAACAAATTGTAAGCATCAAAGGTAGGATTTGAACTTGGTCCTTTTACTCCAGAGCTAATATTCTTTCTGCAACACCATGCTGCCTTCTAGAATTAGCTTTGGGTCATTAGAGCTTAATCCCAAGAGAACTAACTAAAAGGAAAAATGTCATCTGGCAGTGGCTTCCTGAACTCTTTGGATCTAGACAAGTAGTTATTGGCCCACTCCCATTATCCATCAGGGTTGTCAATGACCAATCTTTCTTGGATGTAAGACTTTAAAAAAAGGCCAGGAATTTGACAATCCAAAATGGAATTTATTTGATTGACTTGTTTGCTATTGAGTATAGTATGGAGGAAGGATTTCTTGGCTGAGAAGCAACATGCCCTTATTCTGATTCTGTGTCTCCCATTACCCAGTTGTATGACTTTGGCTGGCCTCAATTTCATTCTTCCTAGATATTTTCTTAAAGATCAAATATTCTATAATCTCTGAAGCAAGATGTAGTGAATTTAGAGATGGACCTAGAGGCAAGAGGACAGACCTGGATTCTAATCACTCGTTGGCCACTGCCTCCTGACTCTGTCACATACAATGCCCTCAGTTTTACTTTTTTCATTTGCACATCACCATACTTAGCTAAATGCTTAGCCTGATTTTATGATAGTAAACATTTATTAAGTGCCTACTTTGTGCAAGGCATTGTGCTAAGTAAGCTTTGGTGATACAAGAAAAAGTAAAGGACAGTTCCTGCTGTGCAGGAGCTCACAGTCTAATGGAGGAAGCCACATGCAAATCATCATATACAAGCTATCAAAATATTTTGTGAATACTGTTTTCCAAGCTAAAACCCAGCAAGCAGACTGTGCTGAACTTGGCATAACAATAATCCTTTTTGCCCTGACTGACCTCACATTCTGGTAAAATATATTGTTTGGACCAGCCCCAGGTGTTCAAGGAAGGATTTAACTCCTCCTGTTTCCCAGGGCCATCCATCACATGTTCACAGTCCCTATTCTTGTAATTCCCAGCTGCTGCATTCCTGTTCCCATCACAGAACTCTGGTTCCATGCCCTGCAGAGTAATTATGACCCCCAAGACTTAAGACAGTGACTGTTCACATGGGATTCAAGAATGCCTGTATTGTCCAAGAAATGGTAACCATGAGAACTGTCTCAAGACCTAAGGATGATTATGTCATAGTCCAGCCCATTTAATATATGTAAGCACTGCCTTATCCCAGCATGTTAAAGTCTCTTTCTTGGGAAGGGTGGGGGGATTTCCTTACATGAAAGTCATTCTGAAATAAATTATACCACTAGTTTGTGTTCTGACTCACCTATCTCTGGCCTACTCAGGCCATTCCCACATTAGAGGTTGGTCTAATCTGGACTGCATTCCAAAATTTTGTTGACAAAGCTATAGACGGGATAAATTGGAAATAATCAACAGAAAGAAGGCAGTAGAATTAAGATGGCTTAGGGAAAGCCCCGCTGTGGAAGGTAGGCATTTAGCTGGGATTTGGAAGGCGGCCAGAAAAACTAGGAGGCAGAGATGCGGCGAACATGAAGGTCACCAGTGAAAATGTCCACATTTGGGAGAGAGAGTTATATCAGGGAGGCCATTGTCACCAAACTCCAGAATACATGATAGGGTAAAAAGTATAAGAAGATTGAAAAGATAGGAGAGGTTAGGTAAGGTAGGGCCCTGGACATCTAATAAGGGGATTTCATATTTGATCCTGGAGGTGAGTGATAGGGAGCTTCTAGAATTTATTGAGTGGGGCATGGGATGGGTGATACAATATGGTCCTACCTTTGCTTTAGGAAGATCAGTGACACCTGAATGGAAGATAGACTGGAGTGGAGAGAGATTTGGGGCCTGCAGACCAACTAGCAGCTGATTTGTTATAATAGTCTAAGTGTGAAGAAAGGAAATCCTGCACTAGGTTTATCAAGGTGACCCTGATATTGTAGTAGGTAGCAGAAAATTGGGTTCTGATTCAGTTCCTCTCAAGTAAAGTCCACTTATCCAGTGGTCTAAATGAAGGATGAGTGGTTTGTGGCCCATTTGTAGTGACCCTCTTTCCTTCTAAATGAACTTCTCTCCTCTTTTCCTTCTTTCTGCTTCAGCTTTTATTCTTTCATGTCTTTTCTATTTCTATCCATTTTTTTTTTTTAACTGAGGCAATTGGGGTTAAGTGATTTGCCCAGGGTCAGATAGCTAGGAAGAGTTAAGTGTCTGAGGCCAGATTTGAGCTCAGGTCCTCCTGACTTCAGGGCTAATGCTCTATCCACTGAGCCACCTAACTGCCCCTCATTAATATTTTCTTGATGGAATTTTCATGGTGGACATTATTGTGTTGTGTTGTAACAATGATTCTTCACAACTTTCTGATTTGCCTTAGGACTATTTCCCTCTTCATGGGTGTTCCTTGATTCTTGGGTTCTTAAGTATTTTTAAAAATCATTGTTTGGTGTCCTTTCCTAGTGAAGATTAAACTGTGTTCAGCTCTTCTTCCATTTCTATTTTCTGATTTCTAAACTTCTGTAGGATAGGAAATAAAACCACCAAATTTATTATAATTATATTCAGAATAAGACTATGGACTTAAAGTGAGAGGTTGAGAAGAGGGCTAGTTTTTGAGTGAAGTGCCTGAGCTTCAGTGGGTGGATTTTGGACCTTGAGACAGCTTGATGAAATAGACTGACTATCGAACTTGAAGTTATTACGAAGGCCTGAGTGGGAATCCTACCTGTGATAGCTGATACATGGGTGGCCATTTAATCTCTTGGTCATGGAAAAGTCACATTAACTGAGTCTTGGTGTTACCCTACCTACAAAATGGGGATGGATCAGTCATCTGATGACTGATCCAGTATTTAGTAAGTACTTACTGTGGAGATTTAAAAAAAAGTCTGGAATGATGATTTCACTGAGGGGAGGAGGCTTCCAGTTAAGAAGATCCCAGGACAAATGCTGATCCACAGCTGCCCTGCTACTTAACAACTTGCTTGGAGCACCAAGAGGGTTAGGGATTTGTTCAGAGTCACCAGCTAGGGTGGATCAAAGACAGAACTTGAAGTTGGGTCATACTGGCCCTGGGGCTGCTAAACCATGATGCTGCTTACTATGGAAAGGGAGATCAAAACAGAAGAGGCTTTTCTTGCAAGCTTAGATTCTATTGGGGGAAATAACATGTGTGCATGGAAATAAATAAAAAATACACCTATAGTAGGTGCTAGCTGTAGGGGGGTGGGAGGAAAGGGTTCAGAAGAGCCCTCATATAGGATATAGCACTGAGCCAAGAACTTTGTAGGAGCTAGGAATTCTAGAAGGGAGAGATGAAGAAGGAATGCATTCTGGGTGTGGAGATCAAGGAGTAGAGGGGGCAGCTGAGTGATCATATATAAGGAGCAGGAACGAGATCAGTTGGGCTGGATTGTAAAGCATATGGAGAGGAGCCATATATGTCGAGAAAGGGAGCTGGGAGGGTGCTGGGGAGAAGTTGTGCAGAACTTGGAATGCTCAGCAAGGGGGTTTATGTTGATCATCAAAGTGATAGGGAGCTACTGGAATTGATTGAGTAAAGGAGTAACTTGGTGCCTCCTGGTCTTCAGGAAGCTCTCTTTCTCATGTTTGGAAGATTGATTTGAGTGGATTGAGATTGGAGGCACAGAGTCCACTATAGAAGGCAGTTGCTGAGGCCCCGAAACAGGCTGGATGTGATGTAAGTAGAGAGAATGCACCAGCAACCAGTTACTGCCGCCACTGCTGCTGTCTCCACTTCACTGGCTCTACTACTCTGTGGTGAAGCTCACATGTGATTCAGTGAATGTAGAGAGCTATTGAAAGGCTGTTGTTTCCTGGGGTGGGACCAGTCTCCATAGAGAGTCAGTCAGTTTTTTACACAGCAGTTAAAGGTCAGAAATCCCTGACCTTTAACACTCAGTGTGTTGGTGACACATGGGATGCTGGGATTAGGGTTCTGTAGACCATGGATTGATACAAGGGAATCCATGAAGTTGAATGGGGGGAAAATGATATCTCTATTTTTATTAAGTTCTAACAAATTTATAATTTCTTTCATTTATGAATTAAAGGAAAACAAAATACCTTTCCACGTGTTCTTCTGGGAAGGGGCCTATCCTGCCAAAGGGGTCCATGATAAGCCTCTAATCTAAGATGAATGTTTAAAGATCGGTTATTTACTTAGTAGGAGTTCTGGGAGCTCCCTCTGCCCAGTCACAGCTCTGGACATTCTCTTCCTCATCTCTCCCCTCACCCAAAGACTCCCTCATTATTTTTTGGCTGCTTAAGTGCTTTTTTTGCTGATTTTTTTTTTGGGGGGGGGTTTCCTCTATGTACTCAGAAGTATAGCTATATGGGGATGAAGTTGTAGGTGTAGGGGCTCTGCAAAAGTGTGTGCAGACAGGTCCTGCCTCTTGGTGCATTGTGACCTGGGGCTCAATTATGAACTCTGCCCAGTTGCCTTTGGGCTTGGTCCCTCCTTGTCTCCCTTTCCTTGGAAATAGCCTGTAAGATTTAGTAAGTTTCTTTAGCATCTACAGGATTAGAATTTAGAAAATGCACCTAAGTATAGAAGAGAACCTTGGCCCATCTCCTGGCCTTGCCATTTGCTACCTGTATGACCTTGGACATGTTATTCTCTCTGGGCTTCTGTTTTCTTTTCTGAGGGGTTAGGCTAAAAGGCCAGGAGGCTCTAAATCTGTGAGCTTCAATCCTGGTTGATGGGTAGGGCTAACCTCCAAAGTATGAGCTCCCATTCAACTCTGAGACCAAGAGATCTTTGCAAAGATATTGCAAAGGGGATGATTAGAATAAACTTGAAAATGATCTAGAATGGATCTCCCACTTCTTTTTTCACTCTACCTCTTTCCTGTTCTTGTGATATAGTATGGAAAGAAATCAACATGGGAAGAACTTGTATACACAATTAAGGACTGATTTATTAAATAGTTTACTGCAGTGATTGACTGTAATTTGTTCTTCATGGGAAATCAGTGCTTTAAAATCTGACACTATTTGTGAAATTGTACATGGTACTGGATTTTCCCAGATAAATAGTACTGGAGCCTGTGTGGTTTTTTTTGGGGAAAAAAACCTGTTAGACCAAGTCATTTAGTGGTTAGGTTGTGAAATAGATTTTATTAGTGGTTTTTTCTGAACCACTGATTTTCCAAATGCATTGAAAAAAAAAACTATTTAACACTCCTTTTTCTCCCTGATCAGATCAAGAATAGTAAATCAAATCCCAAAGTTTAATTATGCTTACCAACTTAAATTATATTTCTGAAGTTAAATAAAGCTAAAGTTAGTAGTCTCAAAAAGGAGATATTGAAGTTTAAAAGAGGGAAATATTGAAGTGTGAAAAAGAAGCCCCATCAGATGTAGAGCCCGCACACTTTAGAAAAGGTCTGAGGCTGGAATAGTTTTCACTTGCTCAGAAATAGACCTTCCAGGATTAGAATTTGCTTTCATATTTTTGTCCAGAGTTCTTCAGCTGCTGTGATTCTAAAAAAAGACACTGAAAGTGAGTATGAGTAGTGTGTGTGTGTGTGTGTGTGTGTGTGTGTGTGTGATGGGGGGGGGAATGCATCATCTTCAAGGAAAGGGGTAAATCCCTTGCTGGAGACCCCAATATGAGGCAAACTGGAGACTCTAGACTCTTTGCTATATCTGGCCCGGCCTTAGCAAGCCTCAGATCAAGGCTCTGAGAGAGTTCTGTCATTCCAAAAAGACCCTTGCTGAAGTGAGGACTTTTTCACTCCAGCCAGATGCTAGAGATCATGAAGACATCAGTTGCTCATCAGAGTCCTTCTGTGGAGCCAAGGTGCCATGGCCTGTGAGCACCTCGGGGAGTGGGGTGATCTGCCCAGCCAGCCTGAGCAGCAGCCAAGCCCAGTGAGCAGCCAGCTCAACAGCTGAGCATATGCTCGACCCATTCCTCTAACACCTTGAACTGGCCAGCTGGGAGGGCGCGAGTCCTCTGGAGCTGGTCAGACGGTAGAGAAGGTGCTTGAGAGGGGCAGCCCAGCCTACCCGAGGAACAGTCATCCATCTCTGTCCTCCATCTCCCCACCTTGCACTACATGAGGATTCCCTAGAGAAAGAGAGGCCATTGAGCCCTTGCCTGGCACAGTTGTGAGCTGCTTTGGCCATATATCTTCCTTACCATTGTGCTTTAAATGTCTGCCCACTCGCCTAAAGATTCTGTCAATTTGTAGGAAAGCTGCTCCAGTTTTGTTTTTTTTGGAAATGCTTTGCAAGTACTATTTTTTGCTATTCCCTTTGGCAATTTCATAAAAGCTAATGGAGTCTCTTGGCTGATTATTAAAGGAAGTAGGAAGACCCGGGTTCAAAACTCAGCTCGGGGCACTCAAGCTTTGTGACACTGGGCAAGCCACTTGACCTCGGACCTCTGTAAAATGGGCATAACAGTAGCACCTGCCTCCGCACACATAATGGGTGCTGCGTTAGAGCTATTATTACTGTTGGCCTGCATTTGGAACCTTTGGGCCTCGGCAGAGCTTGTTAGAGTTTGTCTTTCCTGATGCTCCTAGTGTTAGGGGTCTGTGAAGAGGCCCCCTCCGTGCTGGTCTGTGTAGTGCTCCCACCAGCTCCCGCAGCCCTACTTCTCTCCGACTTCCAGGCTCACACTTCCAGCTGCCAGCGGGGTATCTTAGGACTGCTGAGGGCGTGTAGTGCGTGGAACCTCAGACACTCACTAGCTGCGTGACCCTGGACAAGTCACTGCACCCTGTGTGCCTCAGCTTCCCCATCTGTAAAAGGAGCCGGGGAAGGGAAGGCACAGCGGCTCCAATGTCTTTGCCAAGAAAATCCACACGTAGCTACCATGAGTCGGACATAAGTGAAAAGTAACTGAGCTGATCGGACATTTCAGACTGGAGATCCTGTGTCTGGAGGGGACTTGGTGTCTTCCTTCCCTTGCTCCCAGCTGTCCCCGCTTTCTGTGGAGACCCCCACCGTGTTCCCAGACAATTACGTTCACAGCCTAGGCAACTTCTGCAGCCTCCCTCTGAGCCACTTTGTTGACAAACTCTGCCAATTTTACATTGGGAACATTGAATGCTTTTGGCTTTCCTTGATGCATGGGGAATTCTGTTTTACTCTCTCATTTTGATTCTATGTATGGCTTTGCTTTTTAGGTGCTTTCTCATAAGCAACAGAATGTGTTTTTTTTTTTTTTATCTAGTATGTCATGTTTGAAACAAGATCAGGGTGGGACTGTAAAAGGATAAGATTGCATCAAAGTAAAGAAAACAAAACTAATTGTAGGGGCACAGTATTGACTTTAAAAAAGAATAGGAACAAATAAATGCTTTAAAAAAAGCAATACTAGGAAGGAGGAAAATATACTCTTAACCTTACTTAACTTTTTCTGAAATGAATTAAAAAAATTCCAGTAACCAATTAATATTTATTAAGCACCTGGCAGGTTTCATATTAGGGCTGGGGATACAAAATGAGGCATAAGGATCTTCAAGGAACTTAACATTCTAATGGAGGAGGCAGCATGCAAATAATATACAAAGTAAACTTTATACAGGATAAATAGGAAATGATGAATAATAGTGGGAATATACCAGAATGAAGTGGGGGAAGGGGAACCTTCCAGGAAAAAGGGGATGGGGTTTATTTTGGGAAACTAGAGAGGTCAGGAGGTAGAACATAAAAGGTAGAACATCCTCATGGTTTGGACTTCCAGCCTCAAGCACTCCTTGAACCCTCCATTCAGTTTCTAAAGTGATTTTCCTAAAATGTAGGTTTAATCATAATAAACTTAAGTTGCTCCCCACTGCTTTTAAGAGCAAATACAGAATGCTCTGCTTGGGATTCAAAGCCCTTCATGGCCTACCCCACTGCAACTTTTCTAGTATTTTTACACCTTATTCTCCTACAGGTACTCTGATCTAGGGACAACAGCTTCCTGGTTTGGCTTTGGGCATTTCCCCTGACTTTTCTGCTTATCTGCAGTGTTCTCACTTCTCATCTCCTCATCTCATCTCTGCCTTCTGGCTTCTTTAAATTCCAACTAAAATGCCTTCCTTTATTGGAAGCCTTCCCTAACTCTTTTTTACTCTAGTTAGTGTCTTTCCTCTGTTAATTACTTATTACTTAACCTCCTTATAACTTGCTTTATAGATATTTGTTTCCATGTTGCTGTTTGTTATTTTAAAGTTTATTTTCAGCCTTTTATTTGGTTAGACAGTTTCTAAAGAATGTCACAACTATCAGTTAAATAGGTGATTAATTTGAGGACATGAACATTGAGTATAATAACCCTTGGATACTTTTTCTTTTCATATACTGACTAGTTGGACTATTACCTAGATTTTGTACTTTTCAATGAAAAGGGGAATGTTTTCAAAATTTACTTCTGTTAATTGAAAACAACAATAAAATATAGATTAGGAATTATTGGCTTTTATACATCCCTTATATTTTGATTTTAAAAACTGATGATTGATTTTCATCTATTTGCACTATTAGTATTAATCTGATAACACACCATGTCATTACTTCTTACCTAGTTGGGAAACTTGTGTTATTGGGAAGATTTGTGTTTTCATATAATTTCCCCTCATGTTACTTGTCTATTTTAATCATTTTTCAATTTCCCAAAGGCGTACTTCTCCTGGAAAAAAGAATATTATTTATCTCTTCTCATGAGAGCTCTCTTCAGATATTTTACTGTCATGTGGAAGAAAGAATACATCAATTCTGCTTGGCCCTACTTTGTGGAACTAGAACCAAAGTGTAGAGGAAGTTTAAAGCAAGGTTGATTTTGGTTCAGTACAAGGAAAAACTAACTAATGAACAGAGTGGTCCAGAAATAAAATGGGTTGTCTTAATAGGGAGTGAGTTACTCATCATTGGGAATGTTTAAGTATAAGTTGGGTGACCATTTGTTAGAGCTGCTGTGGGGATTTGTGCTACATTTAAAGGGTCTATTTGACAGTAACTTACCAAAAGTCCTTTCTGTCATTCTATAGTTCAAGACATAGATGCAGAACTAACTTAGTTTTAGAAAAAGATCTCAGTCTCTGACAGTGTTTTTTTTTTTTTTTTTTTCTTCCCCCAAAACATAGATATACTCACAGCTCCACTGGGATATCACCATAAAATCATAGAAGACTTTTCAGATTTAATAAGATTTTGCTACATTTACCTCTCTTCTGTGTACAAATGAGAAGATGCACCTCTTCAAGGACAGGGCAGGGTTCTAAATAGTAATTGTAGATAGTGACATTATGAAACATTAATCCTAGCACAGATGTTTTATTATGTTAAGACTGGATAGTCCCCAGGACTTCTGAGAAATGGCAAATTCGATTTGCCAAAATGGCAACCACATGTGTAAATCCATTGCCAGTTTTCTTGGGCTGGTTGCCAAAGTCTTTGCTATCCGAAAAGTTTCACCATGAGCAGAATTTTAAATGACTCTTTATGTTGGCAAAAGAATCATTTTGTGTAAACAACTTGGATATTGTGTGGTGTTCTGGTTTGGAAGAGATTACATGATTCAGGCTTTTATGAAGTATAGTGTCTTCTTAGGCCAAGCTTGAAGCCATTAGTAACCATACAAAACATTGTATTGTGCATTTTCAATTGTTTTCCACCTGTCACTAATTTATTTTCTCCTTAGATAATAAAACGAGGTAGGAAAAATGACTTCACTTAACCATCTTGAGTTGGTTTTAATGTTTATATTTAGTGATAATGCTCATGTTGGGAAACTTCAGTGTAGAGTGCCAGTAATCTTTGCTTCAGGTATCCTTTTTGGAAAAGCAAGTTCTGAGTTTATATATATGCTATTTTTGATTTAAAAATAGACAATCTTTCAAATCTGAAGGATAACCTTCAGAAAACCTTTTTTTTTTTCATTGAAATTTGGTAGGCCTGATTAATAAACCAGTAAGCCCTTATTAAGCTACTGCTGTGTGCCAGTTATGGTGCTAAGTTCTGGGTAATACAAAAGCAGAAAAGGAAGAAAGAACCTTATCCTCATGATATCTTTCTGATGAAACAACAATATAGGTATATTTGTACACATTAAATATAAAGATTTTGTTTTTGTTTGGTTTTTTGAGGATTGGGATTGGAGATTGGGACATGCTCCCTTAGAAGGGAACATTTGCCCTGAGTTTTGAGGGAAACAAGGGAATCTGAGACCGATTCCAGTACAGTGAGGAGATCTAAAGGTCTCCTAAGTTAAGGTGACAATATGGCACTCCTCTATTATTTTCCAGAATGACTTAAAGGTTAAGTAATCTCATTAAGACTAACAAATGTAGGGCTAATACAGGACTCCAGGAACCAGGTAAAGGCAAACAGGTTCCCAGGATGGGTCAATAAAACATGTCTTGGGTAAATCTTCTTTAGGAATTCTGGGAAGTTCATTATATAAGTTTATAGAAGTTACTGGGGAGGGAAGAGCATAAAAGAATTAGGGAGAGGTCATCTAGTACAACGCATTCAAATTTATAGTTGAAATACGGAAGCCCAGGGTGGTTAAATCGTTGCCAAGGAGGGAGAGAAAATGTTATTTCTCATCTTTAGTTTTTGAGAAACCTGATTTAATACATATAAAAGTCCCCGTATGTATTAGAGGGACAGCTGGGTGGCGCCATAGTGCATAGAGCTCTGGCCTGGAATCAGGAAGGCTCATCTTCAAAGCTGGACTCAAACACTCACTTACTGTATGACCCTGGCAAGTCACTTCACCCTGTCTGCCTCAGTTTTCTCATCTGTAAAATGAGCTGGAGAAGATAGTGGCCAACCACTCCGGCGTCTCTGCCAAGAAAGTCCCAAATGGGGTCACAGAGTTGGACTTGGCTGAAACAACTCAGCAACAACCAGATCTGCGACAACAGCAACAAGAATTCAGTGGACTTAGGCAAAGGCTTTGGAGTTCCGGGATTTTGTTATCCAAACCTCTTAATTATTTGAATTATGACACAAGCAAATAATGTACTTTCTGCTGTCTTACCATGTTGGAATAATTTAGACAGGGCAGGAAAAGAAATACCAAAAAATATAATTATTAACATTAACATAATTGTAAAGTGGTTTTTGTGTATAGACTAGATCCTTGTGTGTGACTGAATTTAAAATTTTCCCTTTGTGTATATTTTAATAGGTTATTAAAAGCTGACCAGCCCTTCCCAGGTGGAATTTATACTTGGCTGCTGTGAGAATTGAACCTTACTGCATGATTCTGGATGATGTCAGAACAGGACTTGGCCGATGTGGTCCAGATTGCCGTGGAAGACTTGAACCCTGATCACCCAGGTACAGTAGGTATGGGAACAGAATATGAAGTATTAAAAAATGCAGTGTAAAGAAGACTTGTATTTGTCCTTCTTTTTCTTCCAAGTTCCCGTTCCCTCCACTCCAGTGACCACATACATGCTAATGATTTTCCTAGTAACATGAAATTTCAATTCTTTAGTGATCTGTGATTTCATTGGAGTTTATAATCTCTTCAGCAACTTGGATCACAATCTCTCCATGACTTAATTGATAGTCTTTAAAAAAATTTGTTTTGCCTCCTAAATCTGCCTTGTAGCCCTCTCATTGAGAACACTCCAAAAAGAAAACCATTACAACATGAAAAGTTAATCAAAACAAATTTCTACATTGACCACGGTCAAGTTCTACACTCATCTCAATTCTCTATCAAGAAGTGGGTAGCATCTTCATCATTAGTCCTCTGGAATTATGGTTGGTCAGTATTCTGATAAAATCCTTCCTTCCATCACTTTCGTTAACATAATTTGTTCATTCATGCCCTAATTTGCAAATTTGCCCTCAGATTCTGGTTTTTTGTTTTCCTTAAAAAATGCTCATAGATGGTCTTCTAGAATTTGTCATGGGCACAGCTGTAATTTGTAATCCTACCTACCAGGAAAGCCAAGAGTGTCTGATCTTTGGAATTTGGTGGTCTGAACTGCAGGGGGCTCTGCCAGTCAGATGTCTGCATAAAATTCAGGGTTAACAATGAACATTTACAGTCTTTTTAACTTGATAAATTTTCTCCAGAGCTTGTACTTTCCAGGTGAAGCACCAGAATAGGACTATGGTGGGTGTGATGCTCAGTGACACAGTTTGTTCTGAGCATTTGATTAACTGGTTCTTCTAAGTAAAAGCCATAGAATAAAGTGCCATATCCTAGGTGCTATGAATATGACAGTTGTTTATCTTTCTGTAGCCTTAATATATGTTTTTTAAAATGATCATTTGAAGAAATTTAACTTTCCTTTCTTACCTCTGCTTTTCTTTCTTGGTCCTTGGCTATTCCATTCTGCCCCCTCCTCCCCCCCCCCCCACACCCTTCAATGTTTTTATTTAAAATTGAATCAATTAAATTTGGGAAACTTGGGGTTTTAAATAAAAAAAAAAGTTTTCTCTTTTAAAATATACAAGATAGGGTTTTTTAGAGCTCCATTTCTGCACAGTATAATGTGTTTTTTGAATTGATTCTTTTATACTAGTAGAAAATTTTTATTGGGACAATAGTATTTAAATATAATAGTACAAATAATTTTGGAATCAAATGAGAGAAGACATAAGCAATCACAAGGAAATGTATTGAGTTGTTACCCCTTTAATAATTATATTCCTTATTGTATCTTTCTTGTTTTGTTTCAGATAGCTTTTTATAGGAAAAAATGAAAAAAAAATCCTCTTAAAGTATTTATTAATTGATTATTGATTACATATTTGAAATTTTAAAAGTTTTAGATTAATAATAACTTTGTTACAAAAGCATGCAATATGAAATACTACCTGAGAAAAATATTCTAGTTTTAAGTTATGAGCATTTATATAATTATCTAAATTCTAACAGTATGTTCATCCAAATGATTTTATCTGCCAGTCACAGTAGCTATTAATGTTTTTCTTTTCTTTTCTTTTCTTTTCTTTTCTCTTCTCTTCTTCTCTTCTCTTCTCTTCTCTTCTCTTCTCTCTTCTCTTCTCTCTTCTCTTCTCTTCTCTTCTCTTCTCTTCTCTTCTCTTCTCTTCTCTTCTCTTCTTTCTCTTCTTTTCTCCTTTCCTCCCTCCCTCCCTTCTTTTCCTCCCTCCCTCCTTTCCTCTCTCCTTTCCTCACTTCCTCCCTCCCTCCCTTCTTTCCTTCCTCCCTCCTTTCCTCTCTCCCTCCCTCCTTTCCTCTCTCCCTCCCTCCCTCCCTTCCTCCCTCATTCCCTCCCTTCCTTCCTTTTTCTTTGTTTCTTCTTTCTTCTTTCTTCTTCTTTTTTTTTTTTCCACCTGAGGCAATTGGGGTTAAGTGATTTGCTTAGGGTCACACAGCTAGGAAGTGTTAAGTATCTGAGACCATATCTGAACTCAGATCTTTCTGACTTCAGGGTTGGTGCTCTATCCACTGTGTCACCTAGCTGCCCCAATAATGCTTTTCAATATTAATTTGCAGCCTCAATTTTTCCAGTATTGTCATTTCCTTGATAGTCCCAGATGGATGGACTAGAATTATGTTTCAAATAGAATTCAAAGTGTAAATTCTGTGGTGCATTGATCTGGACGCTGAGCAAGCTGTTTATTTTATTGTTTGTATCCATAATCCATCAATAGGCACTTATTGAGCACTTGCTATCTGCCAAGTGTTGGAGATACAAATACAAAGAATGAAGCAATTCTGGCTTGCAATGACCTTATCTTCCAATGACAGATACACATATAAAAACACATACAGCATAAATGTAAAGTTAATAAATTCTAATATATTCAAAACAGGTAAATATAATGGTATGCGGAATGGGGAGGGTACTAGTACTTGGGAGGAATCTTCATGAAGAAGATGGTGACTGAACAGTGTCTTAAAGGAAGAGAAATACTCTCTGAAATGTCTTCTAGCACTGATGAAAAAGTCACATAGGACTGGTGTGTCTTGTGTAATAGAGAGAAGGTTGATGATAGAGCATGTTAAAAGGGCTTGTGCCCCTTGAGACTATAAGAATAGGTTGGAGCCTGATTGGGCCAGGTTTTCAAAGCTAAATAGAGGAGTTTGTAGATTATACTAGAGAAGACAGGAAGCACTGGAGTTGGGCGAGTAGGGGAACCATTTGTGTTCACTAACTCTTCCTTTGCAGGTGCCTTTTTGTGTTGCTTTGAAACTAAGTATCTGTGTACAAAAACTCTTTGATTAGGATTAACATTGAGGTTCCCAGAGATGTTTTTTTTTTTTTTTTTGGTGTGTACTTGAAATTGAAACAGTTAGACCACAAGTTCTGAAAATTCACTTGGGTAGAGATTCAGAAAGAAAGTTTAACCTTGTAATGAGTAAAAGATATATTTTGCCTTTAACAGCAATAGTAACAAAAAATAGCAGTGATCTTAGAATCATACATTTAGAGCAGAATTTGAATCCCAGACCTTTGGCTCCAGGACCAGGGTTTATTTTGTTCAATCTCTTCCTCCTGTAGAAATGATTTTCTGTACAATTCATTTGCCAGGTAGCCATTTGATACTTTGGCCACTCATACCTTGGTCCTGTGTAGACAAGGAAATCTCCTATTGTGTGTTTTGTTTGTCTCGTCTATGGGGACAGATTTTAGGCCCTTCCAGAGGAGGGCCTGGACCTCTCACTTTGTCCTGCGTGCTGTCTCCTTTGGTGTCTTGCCTATAGAAGGCATTTAGTAAGTATTTGTTGATTTAATAACCACTCTTGCAACATTTATTAAAGGCTTAATTTAGGAGAGTTGATTTATTATTTTATTTTTATGTTTTATTCAGAGTTGGTAGTTGTTTTCCCCAGCAGACAATTTAAAACAGAGATAGGCCTGTCACCACCAAGTGAAAGAAAGCAATGGAGTTTGTACTATTCATGCTAAAGCCTAA
The DNA here is from genome assembly GCF_016432865.1 of Antechinus flavipes. Lineage (NCBI taxonomy): Eukaryota > Metazoa > Chordata > Mammalia > Dasyuromorphia > Dasyuridae > Antechinus > Antechinus flavipes. The sequence goes on along the minus strand of NC_067399.1, from coordinate 52,913,723 downwards.
GAGTGTTGGCTTCTAGTTGGTCCAGATATTCGGAGTGAAGAAGGCCAACTACTTTTGGGGTTCTGTGTTCATTTCTGAGTAGTGCCTTTTAGAACAGTCATTGACAAGGGAGAACTGGTTGCATGATGACTCAGAAACATGGCCTAAGTAGATTAGTTGAAGGAACCTGGAGTAGGTGATTGCGGGGAGGAGGATGGAATAACTGCTTTGCCAAGGACAGTGAAAAGAGAACAGATCCTGGAATCAGTGGGCCTGGATGGGAATCCCATCTCTGACACTTCCTACTTGGGTGACTTTGGGTGTATTACCCTCATCCACACACACGTGTGCACACACACACATACACACACACAGAGTCTCCCAGGTTTGTAATCTGGGTGTTAGTCTAACTCATTCTACATTCTTTTCATTTGCTAAATCTTGCTGTTTTTGCTTCTATATCTCTTACGTTGAACCCTTTTTCCCTATCCACAGCTGCCCTTTAGCTCTCATCACCTGTCATTTAGAATCACTGCCACAACCTCTTAATTGATTTCACTTACTAAGGTCTGTCTTCCCTCCTGTCTGTCCTTGCACAGTTGCCAAAGGAATTTTCCTCAAGTCTAGATCCTTAGATTCATTCCTCTATGTTATTAAACTAACTCCAGTGATTTCCTGTTGCTTTTAGGGTAAACTCTTCTGTTTAAATACAGTGAATAGAGTGGGCCTGGAGTCAGGAAGAACTGAGTTTAAATCCAGCCTCAGAAACATACTAGCTATGTGATCCTGTGCAGGAAACTTAACCTCTGTCTGTATCTACCTCCCAGAGTCTGAAATGAGATAATATTTATAAATTGTTTGGCCCAGTGCCTGGGTCATAGTAGGTGCTATATAAATGCTTGTTTCTTTTTTTTTTCTTCCTTTCTCTCCCTCCCTCTCTGCCTCCTTCTTTCCTTCCCTCTCTCTTCGCATCCCTTCCTTCTTTTCTTTTTAAAACCCTTTAGTACCTGATCCCAATCTATGTTTCTAACCTCATTATATATTATTCTCCCTCCTGTGCCATGTAATCTAGCCAAGCTGGCCTTCTCTCTTTCTCACATATGTTATTCCATCTCTTCTTTATGTGCCTTTGCCCTGGCTCTGTACCCTGCCCGGGCACATGCTCTCTCTTTTTGCCTGCCTCACAGGACCCCTTTCTTCCTTCAACATGTAGCTTAACCTTGATTTCTGGGAAAACCCTGGAGCATATTGAAGTGATATGGTGATTTATTGATGTGGTCAGACTTGATCTTGAGGAAGATCATTTGACAACCGAGTGGAGGGTAGACTGGAATGGAAAGAGACCTGAGGCAGGGAGGGCAACCTCTGGCAGTAATCCAGGTGAGCAGCATGGAGGTAGTGTTAGAGAAGAGGAGGGTTTAGGCTATGAGTCTGGATGAGGATCTGAGAAGAAGCAGTCAGAAAGGAAGAGACTCATGAGAAAGCAGTGCCCCCCAAACCTTGAGTGAAGAGACTGGAACACTTTCATGCATTTCTGATGAAAAGACTCAGAAAGGAGAAGGAACTTTCAAATGACAAGAATCAAGAAAAATCTGAAAGGATAAATTTGTGAGGAGGCCATAACATATAACCAGTAAGGAACTTGAGAACAGTAAATGAATTGTGTGAAATGATGAGGAAATAGGCTGGTCATATAATGAGAGGGAGAGGTGACAAGAACATGGTCAGCCTGCTGAGGATGTTGGGTGGGCCATGGTGTGGGCTGGGGTCATTCAGCATGGGCAGTTTTGACAAGGGACTGATTTGCTCTTTTAGAGGGAGCTTTAGGGTTGTTGAGATGATGGCTCCATAGTCTATTACTCTTTTCTTTGAATCATTACTGGCTCTTCCTCTTCATCTCAAGATAGCCATCTCCATGTAACAGATACATGTTACACTGCTGAAAATGGAGGCCTCGTTGGACAGCTCTCCAATTCTTATTATAGTTGTAGTGTGTCCTAGGGCAAATATGTGAATCTCAGTGATTGTACTGTGTTTAATACCGTTAATGTTTTTAAAAAAGTGGATGTGGTGATGGTGTTTATGTTTCATTCTCACTTAGTGTGACATGCACAGGGCACATGAAATGCCAGAGGCCAAACTGTAAATTTGGCTCAGATTGGAACTGGGCTGGCCAAAAATCTTGGGGACCAATGGTTTGTTTTTTATATGACAAAGCTGTCTGAAAATGATGTAGTTACTGATGACCTGCAATATCTAGTACTTTGAAATTTGCTAAGGTTTTGTCATTTGTTTTGAAATGAAAATTTTCAGATCAAAGCCAGAAGTCTGTGTGATACTTACTTTTAGTAGGGGAGGAAGCTGAATCTCACAATGCTCGAGTGACTTTCCTTCTGTCATACATCTAGTGTCAGAAGCAGTGAATGCAGATCTCTAGTGCTTGTCCCACTTTAACTTTTAGACATTATTGCTGTTGTTTTCTGAATGCATTATTTTTTGATTGATTGATTAATATCTATTAAAATAGAGAATATTCTCTAATCTATAACATAATTCCATGAACTCTAATTTAGAGGTCAATTTAACTTGGAAATAAGCATTTCTGTACACATCAGATCCCACTATAGACATCTCGGTAGTAGAACACACAACAATAGTTGCTAAGAAAATTTAATAATGGAAAAAAAATTCATCAAGAGATCTCGGTAAGAAAACACCCCCAATCAGCTCAGATCTCCACCTGCTCTGTACCATCTACAACTTCCTGGGGCACCTATGGTAGGTAGGTCTCTTACTCAGGGTCAAAGTCAGCCAGTGTGTGTCTGAAGTGCATTCCAGGATGGTGGCCTTTAGATTTCTTTTTTTAATAATAGAAAGAGGTGATTCTACAGTGAAAGACAATAATATTGTCATTCAGCTTGGAAGTTTTGCAGTTTGATCAGTAGAGTAATTTAATAGCTAGGATGATGAACTGAGGGTCAGGATTACAGGAATTTAGGTCTGTCTTCTGTGATTTAGTCATTACCACTCTCGACAAATCATTTATCTAGTATGTAAATTAAAAAATATATCCTAGGAACATTTTAAGAATAAATATAAGGATTCAACTAGCACACACACACACACTCTCTCTCTCTTTCTCTTTTTCTCTCTCTCTCTCTCTTTTTCTGTCTCTCTCTTCCCCCTTCTTATTCTTTTTCTTTTTTCCCCTCTTCTCTCTGTTCTTTCACTGTGTCTCAATTTCTTGCATAACAGGGCTTTGTTTCCTAAAATATCTCTCCATCTACCTATCTCCTTGTGCATGTGTATTTATATATGTAATACAAATTTGTCTCTCTCTCTCTCTCTCTCTCTCTGTCTCTCTGTCTCTGTCTCTCTCTCTCTCTCTCTCTCTCTCTCTCTCACACACACACACACACACACACACACACACACACACACACATCCTCCAGGATGAAAGAGTATCAATTTGTTCCTTTTGCCTTTTTTGATTTTCAGTTGTGTTAGAGAATCATGAAGTCACAGATGAAGAAGTAGAGCCTCCTTTGAAACGCCAGCGAATAGAAATCAACTGCCAGGATCCCTCAATAAAGGTAAGTTGTATAATTGTGTTCAATCTCAATTTAGTTGTACAGAAAACATTTCTTTTGGGAAATGAATGAAAAAACTCTAAATCAATGACTTTTATTCTGTCCAAATTGCTGGCTTACCTTCCACCTCACACCTCCCTTCTAGTTTGCTTATGATGATGATTGGGCAGAATAGGTTGACTTATCATTTGGTTGAGTTATGGTGAAAGCAAAGTAAAGCATGTATCCCCTCCTGAGAGGTTTACTCACCTCATTCAGGTCTCTTAACTTTTCCTGTTATTGTTAGTGATTCATGTCTGGATCCTTGAAGTTACTTATTTAACTCTCTGGCTTGTGGCGTTAGATGCAGTCCCTCCACCTGCAAAACAAGACTTTGCTTCATATTTTATGTGTGTGCTCCAGATGCTTTGTTTAGCACTGTGTGTGTGTGTGTGTGTGTGTGTGTGTGTGTGTGTGTGTGTAACTCTGAGTATAGAAAGTAGAAAAAACTTGGGAAGTTAAATAAGATAAACACAATATCCGGGGAGTAGCAAACCAACCTTAAGTGGCAAACACAGGTCCCTCTGAGTGGTCATGCTTTTACATAAGTAGTCTGATGGGTACAGTGATATAGGTGGCTTCCCCGAATGTTAGTGGCCAGTCACGCAAGGATCACTTTAATTTCTGTTACTTAAAGTAGTCCTGAATTCACTTAGATTTCTATTGTTCTGGTGGTTTAAAAAAACCCCAAAAAACATGTTGTATAGTACTTGAAATGGTTGTTATTTGTAGATTTCATATTATTAATCATAAGCAAGAAATAGTAGTGACTAGGTAGGAAACCTGGATTCATACCCTGCTGCTTGCTTGCTGCCTTAGTAGTTCTGAATGAAGTGATTCCCCTTCCTACACTTTAATTTCTCAGTCTTGAAAAAAGATGGTTGGTTGAAATTATTTCAGTAGTCCGTTCCAGGTCTAAATCTTATGGTCTATACAAGGTTTCCCTGGCAATTGAAGGGGGAGAACACACAAGATAATTGAAAAACTGAACTAGCTTAGAATATTCAGGTTACAGTACCTGACTTTTTAGAATGAGGTTTACATTTGGGATCATATTTATATTTTTTGTCTATTTGTGCCTTTGGTTTGGATTAGATAAGATTGCCTCCTGATGTAATGTAGAGTATCTTTTGAAGAGGAGAGATGGCTAGATCTTGCCGTCACATATTTTTAGAGCCCAGATAGAAGATGCAACATCTTCTTAAACTTTTCCTACTTGTGACCCCTTTTTGCTCAAGAAATTTTTATGTTACTCCAGGTATATAGGTGTATAAAATAAGTATACAAATCAAACATTTACTAATAATAAGTCATACTTTCACAGCTCCCACATTCATTTATGAGAACACCATATGGGATTATGTACCACAGTTTAAGAAGCTAGATTATAGATGGCAAGGGGCCACAGATGCTCCTGGGTTTGGGTAACATTGCACCTCAGCTGGACATTACAGAGCCTTCTGTATGAGAGCCATCACGGTGCAGTAAAGCTTAGTCCAACAGCCCTCCCAGGAAAAGAACCAGGTGCATGGAGACTATGTATTGTCCACATTGGTACACAGCTGGCTAGACAGTTCGTTGGGCTGGTGCTGCAGCAGCATGTATTTTGGATAAATATTGAAAGCAGACACTGAACTGGGCACAGAATTGAATAGGAGGAAGCTGACAGTCTGGATTGCACAGCAGTTTCCACTACCTCAAGGTTCTCCCTGAAAAAAAAAAGAAAAAGAAAAACCCTTGTTTGTGCTATATGGTTGTGAATCATGGAACTTGTAAAAAATCAAAATTTCAAGTAATAATAATAATTGTTACAATCTAGCATTATTATAGCTCTTTAAGGTTTTTAAAATACTTTCCAAATATGATCTCACTTTATCTTCCCTTGACATAGATGCTTTTGTTAGCTCCATTTTACAGATCTAGACATTGAGAAGTGAGAACAAATGAGACAAGTGAGAAGTTAAGTGGCTTGCTCAGGTCACACAGCTAGTAAATGTCTGAAGCCATGTTTGAACTCATGTCTCCTTGACTCCAGAACCAGCATCCTCTCTATCGTCTATTTTCTCTAGCTTACCCAGAAGGCAAGAGGGAGACACGCAAATAGACTGCCCCATATTTTAAATAATGGCTTACTTATAAGAATCTGTAAAAGACATCATATAAAGGAGAGATGATGAAATTTCTATAAGACCATCCCTGGCAATGGTCACTTAGGAAACCATCCACACAATTTGGTTTAGTGGTGGGACAGATACTTGATAAACTAATCTGTGTATAAAAATGATAAATTTATGTTTATCTTCCTTGACTCTTTTCTAACAAGTAGAAAAATTGCCAAAAAGACTTGAATTAAGAGAATAAGACAAGACATTCAAATATTCCAATCTAATAGTAGCCAATCAGCTACACTTTTTTGTTCAGCCATTTCTAACTCTTTGTGTGACCCTATTTGGGGTTTTCTTGGCAGAGATACTAGAAAGGTTTGCCATTTCCTTCTCTAGCTCACTGATGAGGGAACTGAGGCAGACAGAATGAAGTGACGCACTCAAACCACACAGCTAATAATATGAGGGCCAATTTGAACTCAGGAAGATGAATCTTTGTTACTCCAGGTCCAGTGTACCATCCACTCTGCCACTCAACATCCCTGATAACTGAGAATTTTATTGAGTATTTATTTTGCAAAGCTTATTTTAAATAATAGGCAGGAAATGAGTCATTCTCCCTGTGACTTTCTGGGCCTAGCTTATGATATTCGGAAAGGACTCTGGTTTGTGTAGTTTTTGTAGTATCTGAAGATACTTATCCATTTATCACTATGAGTTCCCAAAATGTATAGCACTATAATATTTTTTAGTGATTGGCTAATGGCAATTATGTTTTGTTAAATTATAAGTACCATTTGTACTCATTAGTACACTTGCTAATTTGGTAAAACTAAGTAGTACTTTAAGTGGAAATTTGATTAAATCTCATAGTTGACCTTATATTTACTTGTTCTATTAGTTCTGGTTTCTGAGAGGAGAGTAATTGATACTCAAGCTAAAGCCAAATTTGAAAAGTAAGCCCACTAGATGGCAGACTTGCCATTAAAAAACACCAATATTTCCATCCCCAGAAAACCAGGGTAGGTGCAGTTTTCAGTGATCAGATGTGTAGTTCCATGTATCTTTTCTGAAATGTCCTTGTTCATTTTGAGTTAGCTGTCTGGAGCACATGCTGAAAGTGACAGTCAGTAGGAGTTCAGTGGAAATAAGATGATGCTGATTAATGTATTAATATATTAGAGTTGTTAGGTATTTTCTTTTGTTTATACTTAGAAAAGTAAGAATGTGCTGAGGTCATCATTTAAAAGTCTAATTTCATAGACAGTTAAAACCAATATTGACAAGTTGTGCTAAATCTTATTTAATAAGGACTTGAATAGACGTGCTTAGGTGCTTTTGGATTATATGGCAAGAACAAGACTGTTCTGTGTGGATTCATTGTACTTTTGGATATCTGAGAATGATGGGTTCTGTGAAGGTTATCAAAGTGCCCTTTATAATTGTTTATGGTAGCTTTGCCTTGCATGAATAGACACTTAATACACATTTGTTTTGTGAGTGTGTACATTTTCCTTCAACATCAATTCACCATTTAAAAAACCTTTTATGTTTTTTCCCCCCCCTCATTTTCAGTCATTCCTGTATTCCATTAATCAGACAATATGCCTACGATTGGATAGCATTGAGGCCAAACTGCAAGCCTTGGAAGCCACGTGCAAATCGTTAGAAGAAAAACTGGACCTGGTCATGAATAAACAGCATAGTCCCATCCAGGTGCCAATGGTGGCTGGCTCTCCCCTTGGCGCCACGCAGACGTGCAATAAAGTGAGATGGTAAGGAGCCTCGGAGAAGCTGCGGCTTCTAAAGGCATTTTCTATGTCCTTTTTTTTTATTCTCCTGGAAAAGCTTTCTCTGTCTCTCTCTCTCTCTCTCTCTCTCTCTCTGGGATATTTCTAATATCTTTCATAATATCAGCCCTCTGGTCCCCTATAGATTGAACTTGAAGGTTCTGGCCTCTCCAGCTTTGTGGTACTGATGTGAATTATAAAAAGAGAGCCCGTATTTATGATCTTGAGTTACCCATATGTGCACACAGCTTGAGGGCATTCTCATCCATATTTCCTTTTGACCTAAACCAAACTTGATAAATCTTGGCTTTGGAAAACATGTGCTAAACCTAGGAGATGGGTGTTTGTTCTTTCCCTTGTTTTTTTTTTTTTTTTCAGTGAAAATACAGCTAGCTTTGTCCTTATGTATTTTTTTCCCCACATAGATTGCATCTTTTTCATCTCATTTTATCAAAATTGCAATGAAGTTTCCAATTTTTCAGAGCCTCTTATTTTCATATCTGTTTTAACAAAAAGGAAATATGGAGCTGATTTAATCAGGGCATAAAGAATGATGACAGGTGGAAGGGATGGTTTGTGTATAAATTAAACCCTTAACTTTGCCAACAGCTTTATAAACCATGCAAATTGAAAAGGTTCCATGTAAAGTCTTTGACCTAGTAAGAGCCCTAAGAATATATGACACTGTCTGATAGACCTTTATCAAGGAAACTCAGAGACTTGGGTTTTCCTTTCTCAGATGGAGGTGGCCCTTCTCACTCAACCTATTTTGCCCCTCTTCTGCTTTCTCCTCAGCTACCCATAAAGAAGGAAAGGTATCCTTTCTCCTCTTGTCTTCTTGACCTGAACTTCAGCATGATTTTACTGGGAGAACTCCCTTACCAGGTCTGCCGAGGGCTGCCTCTATGTCCAGGACTTGTGTCCTCCTTGTTTCTGAGGCTTTGGTGGGCAGCAGTGGTGTGGTGTATTCACTCTCCCTTGGCCTCAGCAGCCTCATCCTAACCCCACAGGGAACAGGGAAACATCCGCTATCAACATCCCATAGTCCTCGTACTTTAGAATGATGGTAGCAACTGTGAGGGAAGGACAGTGTAACTTGAATGCCTGCCTGGGAGAAATGGATCAGGGTTTGAGGGGAGAGACCTGGGCTGCAATGGTCATCTCAGAAGCTTCCATAATAGAGTTCAATGGTATGGACTTCTCATTTTGCATTAGAGCACATTCCCTGTGTTTTCCTGGGCCTATGGATAGCTTGAAAGCCTTAGAGATACTGCAAGTATGGTCAAAATGTTGGAAATGTAGGCTTTTATTATATGTTTGAAATCACTGGTCTAGATCACAAAACATTGTTTGAAATAGGATAATGCTGGCTTCCTGGGTGAGATGTTAATACAATAATACAATAAATATCAATTCAGACTCCATCCAGTCTAATTTGTGATCAGTTAAGCTGTTTCTGATGAAAGTGTATTTCTGTATGTGTTATTTGTGGTTAAAAAAAAAAGCCATGCATAAAACAAATTGGTGATATAAAGGAAACTTTGTACCTCCTGAAAATTGGTTACATATTCTTGACTCTGCAGTTATATCATTGTAGAGAAAACCTCCTAATTCTAAGTAACTAATTTCATTTATTGAGGTAGGTACAGTGACAGCATAGTAGTACTTGTTACCAAGAGGTCTCTGACTAGTTTTGATTGAGTGATTGATTCATCCCTCCAATATTTGATTGAGTAGCTACTCAGTTGGGTGAGGTTTTGATATTTATATGAGATTAGCAGCATGCAAAGAATGAGACATAATTTTTACTATTGTATAATTTAAAGTTAAGTAGGGGAGATGAGATCTATTTTTCTGAGGATTTAAATCCTACATAAATTGCTTTATAATCTTTATTAATGAAATGATAATATATATAATGATATATATTAATGAAATATCTATATCTTTAAAAAAAACTTGAATTTATAGCCTTTTTTTTTTTTGGGCTATAATTTAGTGAATACAACTTGGATTTTGCAAGATATGTAAGGATTATATATTCAGCTCCATTGTAAAGGAACCCTCAGTCATCCCAAGTCCCCTTTACTCAGATGACATGTTTCTGACATGTGCTTTGTGTCTAGGATACAGATTGGACCTGGGATTTCCATGATGCAGGGAACTCCCTCAAGCAGCATATGTCAGCACCTTCTCTGCAGGTGATAGGGATTAGAAGGACAGGTGCTAGAGCAGTTATATGACTTGGCTAGGATCATAGCCACCATGGGTCAGAGATGAAACTTGAACTTGGGTGTTGGTGTAAGGACCTAATGCCAAGGTCTCTAAAGGATCTTACATGCTTAAAAAATTATAACTTTTGTTTTTTTATCATTTTTATTCCCGGATATATCCTTATCCTTTCCTGTACACATTTATCTATCCCTTATAATAACAAATTAAAGAAGAAAACAGTTCAACAAAACTAATCAACATAATCTGTCTTCTACGTACATGTGTAAAACAAGTGTATAGCTATGTATATATGTATATGTGTGTGTACATGCAGGTACTAATAGCTAACGTTTATATAGAACCTACTGTGTTCCAGGTACCAAGCTAAGTGCTGTATAATAAGTTTTTCATTTGATCTTCACAGCAACCCAGGGAGGTAAGCATTATCATTATCTCCATTTTACAGATGATAAAACTGAGGTGGTTAAGTGATTTGCTGAGGGTCACATAGGAAGCAATATTCATTTTCTTCCAGGCCTAGGAACACTCCAAGACAGGAAAAGCTTTGAGCCCCCAAAGCCAAGGAAGTACAGAGAGTCTGCCTGTACCAACACCAATGTCTCTGAGGCAAAGGCTGGAACATGTAGATAAGAGCAGGCCCTCGAAATTCCAGGAAACTCCACCTGCACCCTCTAGCAGGCTGCTTGGAACTCTGTAACACCAGTTCTTGTGCCTCTCTTACTGTGTGTGTGTGTGTGTGTGTGTGTGTGTGCGCGCGCGTGCGCGTGTGTAGTGTGTGTGTGTGTGTTGTATATTGATTGTAACAGTGGATACAGTGCTGGACCTCACATCAGGAACACTCCTGTCTCTGAGTTCAAATCAGGCCTCAGATACTTCGTAGCTATGTGACCCTAGGCAAGTCACTTCAGTTTCTCATCTACAAAGTGAGTTGGAGAAGGAAGTGGCAGACTACTCCAGTATCTTTGCCAAGTAAATCCCAAATCAGGTCAAGTCAGACACAATTGAAAAAGAGATCTGATGTACGAGCTGTGACCCTGCACAAGTCACTTCATCCTATTTACCTCAGTTTCCTTATCTGTAAATTGAGCTAGAGAAGAAAATGGCAAGCCACTTGCTATCTTTCCCCGCAAATCCCCAATGAGGTCACAGAGTGTCAGACATGTCTGATGTGACTCAAGAACAAGTTGTCATATCTCAACTCTGTACTTAAAAGAAACCAGGGATGGGGTAGTAGAAGTAAAAGTCAAGGAAGAAATAAAAATAATTTGTACTTGGATGATTTAAACACAATTAGGAAAATATTATCCAAACCCTTACCTCAGTGTCAGATCTGACATTCTCATCTGCTTAAGTTCTGTAAGTGAGAAAACAAAAATTGTTAATAATTGATCAAAAACTACAAAGAAACAAGTCTGGAGGAGAAATACACAAAGATTCATAGGGAATCTATGAAGAGAATGTTTGGATTAAATAGGAAGATTATAAACATTAAAACCTAGCTGTTTGAGATGGTGCGCACTGTCAGGGAGTGCTCTGAAAAGGGTGAGCCAACCCTGTGGCAGTTAGCGCCCTGTTATTACAGTGTCTGTCGCTGACCTCTGCATCTATACCAGTGTGCTGGCCACTGTGTTCTTCTCAGGGTGGAGAGGGTCAAATACTTAACGGCTGATTGCCTGGGAGCTCCGTCCCATGGGAAATGAAAGATTTAAAATTTTAAGTGTTGGATGAATGAAGTGAAAACTATTGACAACTTCCAATGTAGCCAAAATAACAAGGTCCTTCCATGAATGTTTGTGTTTTAGTTTGAAAATTTATGGCAGCCTTTTTGGAACAGTTGGAAACCCATAAAAATAAAAGACAATATTGCCAATCTTAGCTGGTATTTTGGACCCACATTTTCGGATTCTGTACCTGAAAGAAAATCTTGAAAAAGACATTGTTTGACATTATAATGATACATAGCTTTACTTCTGTAACAGAAACGGGGCAGTTAGATGTGCCTCAAAGTTATAATACGGCTATCTTTTACATATGGAGTTGTTTGTGTGTTGTCTCCATAATTGGATTCTTTGCAGACAGGAGATAAGTTTTTGCCATTCTTTGTGTCCACTTCTTGGCATAGTGCCTGGCACATTTACATCTAGAACATTCTGACTGAATGACCATGTAAATCAGATTCACTCTCCAGTAATGTCTTAGTTCAGATAAAATTAGTTACTCTTAGTTATCTCTTCTTATTATGGCAGATAAACTTTCTCCCAGCAAGTGAATAACAGATTATGAATTACAGTTAATTAGAAGTTTAAAAAAATTTCAGTATAATGTAGACTTTGACTTCTTAAAAATGTATTTTCTAAGATGTTACAAATGATTGACTTTGGAAAATCACACTGACAAATGATGGAAATTCATGATATGATGTGTTTTAGAATAATTTGCTTAAACTTCTTCCTTACATGTGATGATGTCTCCGAATATGTACATTTCATTTTTCAAAACAAGTGACCAATTCTGTATGTGCCCAAACATATGTTTATAATACATGTTTGCATATGTACTTGGGCATTTTTGCATAAATATATTTTTTAGTCATAGATTCTGTGCCACCAGTAAAACTAAATATAGTAAGTTTATTATCCCTAGTTGAATATTCATCCAGCTTTTGCTATGGAAGGATTTCTTAAAGTCACTCACAGGTGTGGTATAAAAAGGTTTATATGATATGTGGCTTGTTGGAGAGCAAGTTGATAGACTATTATTTTTTGGTGGGCATGATATCCAATAACACCAGAATATATTCTCCTTTTCTTTCTCCCTCTTTTCTTCTTTTTTTTCCAAATTCACATGGAATTCCTTTTCTCTCTTTTTTTCAAAGAACTTAGATTATAATTCAGAAACCACGTTTTCTGATTTTATCATTAGGAAAAACAGCATCATATTCTTTATTTAAAAAAATTTTTTGTATAATAGCTTTTTATTTTTCAAAATGTACACAAAGATAGTTTTCAATATTCACTTTTGTAAAATCTTATGTTCCAAACTTTTCTCCCTTCCTTCCCCCATACAGCAAGTAATCCAATATAATATACCATATATAGACATAATATGACATATTATGTCTATATATGGTATATTATATTGCACTAATCTAACGTTTTAAATCCTAAAACATCTGAATGGGTATTTGAGACAACATATAAAAAAGTTTGCAGAAAATAGAAGCTGATTAGCTCTCAACAAAAATGACTCCATTAGTCTTTCATTTTGATATATCATTTGTCAGGGGGGGAAAATCAATTTAACTAATTCTTTATGTTTTCCTAAAAAATGTTATTGCTGTGTTATAAATTATAGCACATTTTATTTAGAATTATTTTCATTTTATTACCATTATTTAAAAAAATTTTATTCCATATAACTTGGATTTATATGAGAAAAATGTTTAGTCTTGGTATCTTTTATGTGAAGCAATATGTCTTAATTGAAAACATCCTGTGACTGGAGCAGAGACCCAATTCTAATACTTTCTAATTGGCAGGATCTTGGCCAGGCAAGTCACTTTGAGGAAACTGATAGTCATCTCATCTGAAAGGTGGAAATAATAGAAAGGAGTGGAGAATCTTCTTTCTGCCAAGGGCCATTTGGATACTTATTACATCATTCTTAAAATTATCAACTTATAGAACTCAAGCAATGGAGCTTTAAGCTCAGAATTGTCTACAATTGCCTTAGTGTATGATTTTGCAGGTCTTATGTGTCTCTCAGGCCAGATATTCCCCATCCATACCTTAAAGTGACTATGAAAGAGTGACATGATTCCCATTTGTTTTTAAATTAAAATGTGACTTATGTGTGCATCATCAGTCAATAATACGTTCGTTGTCAGTTTCCAAAACTGTTAAATTTTAATTTGATACAGTCAACATATCTTAGTATACTTCTCTCCTTCCATAGGGCCCTTAAAGAAACAAAACAAAACAGAAAGTAAACAAGACTATGCAATGATGGTAATTGGATGAAGTCCATAGAGTTGATAATTTCCTAAGAGAAAGGAAATGTGTTTTAATATCTTCTGGAACCAACATTGATCCTTGTGTTTGACTAGAATTCTTTTAGTATTTATATTTAAATATTTACATTTAACCTAGATAAATTATATATTATATAAAAATTGACATACAATATACTTAATAAAGCAAATTATATACATAATTTATATTTATATTAACTTTTTTATCATTATTATAAATAATGAATATTGTTACAGATATTAAATTTCTTCAAATTCTTGTCAGTCCTTACATTAATTTAAAAAAAAACTAAGTTGTGTCTTTAAGCAATATAAAGCATTATTTCAATCATCATTCCATTAATTAGCTCATTGTTTGATAATAAAGTTCCTAAAAATTTTAATCAACAAAGATAAAGTGGTTTGAAAAAAGCATTATTTTGAATTTTGAGGAAAAGACTTGGTCCCAACCACTATGATTAATTCTTTTAGCGATTTTGTGTGATTTTTATTTCTTCATCACAGAAAATTATCATTCTGTCTTCAGGAAGTAGAACTTTTTTTTTTTTGTCCATCCTCTACATTCAGAGCTCTGAAAATGTTTGTTCATTAGCAGACCATACTCAACATAAACAAATCATTCTAATTTATATTCTGTTCATAAATTATATACAAGTTATTTATTGACCGCTAAAGTAGACAACAAACCTAAAATTTAAAAGGTCAATAAAACATAATACAGAGATCTTATAAGATGCAGCAGCTTCACTTATGAAATTATACATTTTTACCAAATTAATTTGTTAGACAAATTCTAAAAACACAAGGACAGTATAGCTTAGCGTAAAGACTACTGAGCTTGGAATCAGCAGCTGTTCTTGAGTCCTGGAGCTGCTATTTTTTAGCTATGTGACCATGGACCTTAGTTTCCTCATATATAAAATGAATGGATTGATTTATATGATCTCTAAAATCCATTCCCAATCCTGGGAAATCATATGAAATAATAAAATTTCAAGTTAATAATTTGAGCACCTCCTCTGTTATTTCATCAAGGAATGGTGCCATTTATGAAGTTGTCTGCCACTTTTCCTGATGAGTGTTTTTGAATTATTTCCAATTCTTCATGAGTCCAATTGGTATTTTCTTGGCAAAGGTACTGAAGGGGTTTGCCATGTCCTTCTCCAGATCACTTTGTAGATGAGGAAACTGAGGCAAACAGAGTTAAGACTTGCCTAGTCACACAGCTCATAAAGGTCTGAGGTCAGACTTGAACTCTGAAACATGAATTTTCTTGACTCCAGGTCTGGTACTTTATCCACTGTGCTACCTAGCTGACCCACATTCTTAATGACCACAGATATGAAAATACTAAATAAAATTATTTAACAGAATACAACAATAAAAAAACTTTACTCATTATCAATATGGTTTTATATAAAGTAGACAAGGTTTAGACCACTGTCATATAATCTAGCAGCATAGCAACATAGTGGTTCCCCCTCCCCCCTCTTTTGAAATTTTGAAAGTAGTCTTTATTAGGTTCAGGGAAATAAATAGTGTCCTTTCTTACATGGGAAAATCCTTGTCCTCCCCTCCTTCTCTCTCTCTCCCCCCCCCCCCCATTCATCTCTATTTCTACATCTGTAAAATATATACAGGAAAGTGAACAATAATGTTTCTTTGATGTGGCACTTTAATCATGCCTGTCATAATGTCTTCAGGTTCTTACTGCGTATTAGATGCTCATGAAATGTTTTCTGAATTTATTCCAACTAGTGTGATGTTACGGCTTATAATTAGCACTCGCTGGTAAGCTGAATTCTCCTATCAGAAAAGGGAATCTGTATTCAAAGGCAACAAGTAGTATGTTATGATTTTGCATGGTGGCAAGTTGAGAATTGATGAACAGGAACGTTTTTTAATGAATTAAAACATTTTAATGATTAGAATATTGTAAAAGTGGAATTGAATGATGAGGAGGGGAAGACAAGGAAGAGAGGAGTGGACTCTTCCCTTCTCCCTCTTCCCTAGGTCTTCAAGTTGGTACTCTTGTTGTAAGGTTTCTTTTTCACTTGTAGGTTGATTTAGGTGACTTGGAGCTTGCCATTTCCAATTTTATGGTTGTGTACAGATGAGTCCTTTGACCAAGGAGTTCTGGGTCTGCTGGTCATTGGTTGACCCAGGATAAGAGCCCACTGGATCCGTGGTGCCTAGCTTCTCTAATATAGTGCTCTGTCCATTGCCCTATGATAGCTAATTCTTTTTCAAATTATTAAGAAAAATAGAAATTAGAATCTGTGGCTTCACAACCAGTAGGAAAATATAGTTTCTTTTTGACTTTTAATTTGTGTTCATGATCTTTACTAGCATTTATTTTATGGCTAGCAAAGGTATGGTAGTTAAAGAGCTAGCCCCCAAACCACAAAGGTCTTGAGTTCAAGTGCTACCTCTGACCCAGCCAGGCCATGTGACCCTGGATGTTAAACTCTCAGTACACCAGTGTCTGAGACTAAAAATTATGATAAGGCTATGTATGAGGAAGAGGATTCCCTGTACCAATGAAACCACAGGTTTAGTCACTATTACTCTTTAGCAGGGTATATTAGGAATTAATGGCTATTTGCTCTAGTTTCAATTTTGTTTATCCCTGGAATGCCCTGGCCCCTCTATTTCATTAAAAAAACTGGAGATCATTCTGAAGTTATTGGTATTCTGTCCTTTAAAAAAACAAAACCAATATTGATATTAGGAATAGACTAAAAATAAACCTTACAAACAACAAAATCCAGAGTTATCTTTTTGAACTTTAGAATTAAATAATATAAATTAAAAAAAAATCCAAGCTTGTATATAAAGAACTATACTTTAAAAAATGACATTCCTACTATGACATGCATTTGAAACAGATTTTGGAAGTCACACAAATACATTTCTGCAATGTATTTATTGCAGAATAAATATATATATAAATATATATTATTTATATTTATATATAAATATAAATGTAATTATTACGGTCAATTACGGACCGTAATACATACTTTTTTTTTTTTTAACACATACATTTTCTTGCTCATGTTTCCAGCTGGTAGTTTTAATTGCTTAATCACCTTTTCAATATCCTTTAGAATATAGATTTCTCTACAAAAGCCTCGAAACCAGGACAAGCATTAGCCAAGAAATACCTTCCCTTTATGATATAGTTCTCACATTAGCTCGAGCTTTGAGAGGATACCCATGTGGGGCTTTTCCCATAGACCAAGTATGTCATATGAAAGAGACTGAAGTTTCCTGGATGGTCTTTGCTGTATTTGGGAACTTGACAAGAAGCATTTTACATCTTTGACTGAAATAATAGAGGGACAACAGCCCTGATAAGCAGTCTGTCAGCATTCTTAACATTAGTGTGAGCTGAATCATTGCAGATTGCTCAGTGAATAGGACATTGCCATCTGAGAAAGTGTTTCAGGAGAGGTATAGACAAAATTAGCTAATTTATGGTGTTATATTAATTTTTGCCAAAAAGTACACAGGAAGATACTTGGTTGAGACAATTGGGCGTTAAATGACTTCCCCAGGAAGTGTTAAGTATTTGAGGCCAAGCTTGAACTTAGCTTCTCTTGACTCCAGGGCCAGTTTAAACATTCAGTCAGCAGAGTCAGTCAATAAGCATTTATATTCTGAGTATTCACATAAGTGAATTTCATTTCATAATTGTTGACTGAATTGTACGTGTTTCTGATGTTGCTGCATCTGACAATGCCTATGACTTTGGTGAAAATGGACTTTTCTGTGTAGTCAGTAGCTGTTGTGGCTGAGAAGTTTCCCAAAGGCATTGGCCACATCCATCCCCTGAATGATGGCTGCAGGGCTCAGCTGGTGACATGGAATGGTGGATGGAGGGCATTTGCTGATACTGGAGTTCTTGACCTTACCTGCCCCTCTGAGGCACTTGATTGGCAGTCAAGAGTTGATGGGGTGGATTTGAGGGAGCCCTTTCTCTGTGGATTACTGTCCTCTATGATGGTGTTGGAAACAGATCCAGTGATCTGGGAGACTCTTTTGTCCCTAGGGCTTTTGGACATTTGGTGTTTGTTTATCATAATTGATTTTAATTAAAAGCTAGCTACATCTGAAATCCTATGCTACTTTTGTGTTAAGCAGCTTACATCATCTTTGTTATTCAGAGTTTGAAAATGGGGTTTTTCTACAGTGGAAATTATTTAGAATAGAAATACCTGGATTTGAAAGATTGACACTCACTAGCTACATAAGCATGGTCAATTGCCTAAGCTGTCATCCTCATTTTCTCCAAGTACCATTATTTTGTTATATTGTGCATGCCTTGATCTTGGTCACTTTGGTGGGTCTCGTGGATGAGACAGTGAATTCAGGCAGTTTTTGCCAAGATTTCCTTGGACTTTTATTATTGACATTCATGAGCATATTCAGGGGTTGGGAATGGTGAGAGTTCTTTTGATGTTCCGAATCATCATAAAGTTAAAGTAGTTAAGATTTTTTTTTTTTTGGTTACATTGGTGAAAATACAATATTAGTGTCTTAAAGAAAATAATTGTTTACTACATTTCATGTACTTGTATCTAAATTGGCAATTCCAATGAACTTCATAGGCAGGTCAGTTGGAGCCTTGAATGTTGAGAAATGAAGGTTTCACCACTCCAGAGACTTTGCTCACTGTGGGTATTTGGAAATTTAAGAAGAGGTCTATTTTTCATTGTGTTATGATTAGTCTTGAACAAATGTGGAATTTTTTTTTTTTTCATTACCTTGATTTTTGGAGTAGGATCTGTTTAAACAAAGGAGGTTTTTTTTCTCTCCTATTTCACGTCATCTTAAGATGAATGTTGTTAGTTAAATTAATGGATGTTATTTTGAAAGTCCTGATGTGTTCATTAAGAAAAAAATTATGTCTTTACTTGGTGACATAATTTGAGCCAAGTTAAATGTTATTTTATATGACCAGTGTCAAAATCGTGCTTCATATACATTTGCTATCCAAGGTTGACAGTCTCTATGTCTAAAATGAGATTATTGTAAATATATAAGTAAAACATTGAAAATGAATATCTTTAAAATTCGTGGACATCCAAAAGTCATCTTTTGTTTACCACTTCTTGAGAAAGAAGAAAGGGTGTGAGACACATGTACAATAATCATTATGATTAATTGTTATTAAATGTTTTAAAAGCACATAGGCTTTGTCTATGAATGCTGATAAGATTATATAGAGAGACAACATGGCAGAGCTGATCAAGTCCTGCTTGTGACACACAATGATTTGGTGACTCTGGGGCAAGTCACGTCACCACTAAAGTACTGCCAGACATTAAAAGACTATATCACTGAAGGTACTAGTTCGCGTTTGTGGAGAGACTCTACTCTTTTTCATTCTTCTGCAATTATTTTATAGTTTCTTTGAATTTTCATCAAATTTCTTTGAATTCTTTTTCATTTACATGTTACTTTCAACTCATAGTTTGTAAATCCCTTGAGGGCAGAGACTTATTTTTAGTTTAGTATCTTGATTAGTCAGCACAGGAGCAGAATATATTGTAGGGATTTGTTGCTTCGAATTTGTGTATCATTCAGATGTAATCACAGGTTTGGTCAGAAATTAAAAAAACAAAAATACATATATAAATATTCTTATCTTCAGGTAAATTTTAGACACAGAAAACTGTTCTGAACACAAGTCTATAAATTATATTCCCAGAATCCTGAAATATCATCATGTTAGTTGGTCTAGGTGATAACAATTTTTATTCTCTTAAATATAATTACTGCTAGGTTTCTCATTTATTATTTCTGGTAGTAACATTTAACACCTCATGAATCATTTTTAATTCATTAAGTTGGAACATTAACCTGTGTTATAAATTAGGTAACTGGATGATGTTACTTTTTATCTTATGCATTTACAGTATCTAAGGAGAAATAGTTAACCTACTTAGATCAACTGTAAATCTAGATAATATTTTTTCCCTTTTCTTCTGGTTTTTGTTTAGATTTTTATATATACTTAGTGTTAATAACTTAAAGTTAATGACTTCTGTGTCTATATCTTGGTTTTTGGTAGAAGGATATAGATAGAAAGGTAAGCAAGGTCATGATTTTTAATATTTGTGTAGGTAGGATTTAAAAAATGTAGTTACAGAAACTTTTGACATGACCCCAAAGATAGCTTGTAGATGATGTATTTGAAGCACAGAGACTTAAAAACCTCTTTAAAATTTTCTAAAAATAATCTGAAGGGAAAAAAAATGCATTTTTGTAAGCCAGTCATCTTTACCTTTTTTTTTTTTTAAATTTTTTTATCCTTCATGAGCAGTGGTAAGCAAGATGTCCCTTGAAAATGATGGTTCTTGTTGCCTTTAAACTGGTGATGAAGCCAACTCTGCCTTGTTTCTTTGTCTACCCTTAAGGAATCTGGGAATCATCCTTTCATTTAATTTCAGCTTATTTATAGCTTTTGCTTTTTGTTCATAGTGAGAAGGTCCACAATATTTTAGTATCTTGAGTGTCAGATAAGAATTTTACATTTAGCTTATTGACAATAAAATTAATAGATTGGGGAGGTTTCCTGTATATGTATGTTTTAGTAGAGGAAATGTTATCTATAGTGAGCGATCATTGTAGTGGAACTTTTGGATATTGTAGACAATCACTTTACTAGCTATGTTACTTTGTTTCAAAATTTCCTGGTATAATTTTGTTTGAACAGTTTGTTTTATTGGTTGAGAAATTTTACCTAGAAATAGCAAATTTAACACTCCCTCCCCCTTCTCCCCCCGCCCAATATTAGCAATATTCAGGGTTTCTGTATTTGCAGGCTGAGAATTATAACTCCGATTATTAGAATTTTTTGGGTTGAGATTGAGGAATTATGTTCTAGAATTTTATTTTTAATAAATGCAGCTTTTGTTCTATTAAAAAGTCTTGAAATTATGTGAACTTTTCTAGTATTTATTCTCTTTTGGAAATTTAATGAATCATGATTTTGTGGACCACTTTCTAGCCTAGGTGTATCTCTAGATCACTGTGTGGATTGGGATTTCCAATCACTATTGGCTATATATCCACTAGGATCATATGTGTATATATACTTGGTCTTTCATTGTATTTATTGGATACACACAATCAAGCATTTGTGGTCTTGGCTATGGTAATAAAAGGAACAGTTTAAATCCTAATATTTGATTTTTAATTTTCAGGAACTTCTCTTGGGTAAGATTTCTAGACCTACATTAACATCCAGTACCTATGCCTATAAAGAAGTCTTTATCTCCTTATCTTGTCAGCCTGATTTTTTCATCTTTATTAGTTTATATTTTGCTCTATCTTGGCCAGGTTCCTCCCCTGGAACTGTAATACCTTGGCCAGAGGAATGATTGCGTAACAACATTTACTTGATCTTCTCTTGGTGAAAGCAATTTTTTCCCCTTCTCTTTCATTCATTCATTTACTTGTGACTTTAATTTAAAAATTTTTTTGCGTTCCAAATTTGCTTCCTCTAAATCCTTATATTTGACTTCAAATTTAAAAGAAATACTTATTTACTAGATTTGTCCCAGTGTACTAGCCTATCACCAGACCTTTTCATCCTGTCACATCTTCAAATCTGTCACTCTTTGAATCTTTTGAATGTTTACTCTTGATGACAAACCATTCCTGTCAGTTGTCATGGCTTAAAAATTTTACCTCCTAGGTGCTTTTCTTATATCTATTTACTTCTCTGCAATTCTATCTTAATCATCTTAGTTCAAGCTTTCCTCACATTTCATTTGGACTAGTTAAAAAACTTTCTAATTGGATTCTCTGAAGTTGCCTTCTCTTTTTTATGATCCATTTTCCAAATGGTTACCAAATTGAAATTCCTAAAATACAAGCCTGACTCCATTCGTGTCTTATTCTAGAAATTACAGTGACATTCTTTTGCCTCTCAAATAACCTACAACCTTTTTTTTTATGTCATTTAAAGTCCTTCAGAATCTGACTCTAGGCTACTTGTTAGCTAGTATTATTTTTGATTGCACATTACTTCTCTTTACACACTCTGCAAACCAATTAACGTTCCCTATACATGATCTTCCATTTTCCACCTTCCACTTCTCACAGGTAATGCATTTCTTATACCTAGAAGGCGATATCTTCTCAGTTTTGCCTTTTGGGAACTCTACCTCCCCTCAAGGACTAGCTGTGGTTCTCTGTCCTATACCTTCATCCTGTGCTCCCTCCCTGTATCCCCTTGTGCAAAGAGATTTCTCCCTTTATTCAGTTGTATTTTAATGTACCTGTATTTTCAGAAGTAGAGTTTAGGAAGCCCAAGAAAGTGATGTTCTGATAAATAAATGATTAGAAGCCTAGTCAGTAACTTTGACATTTCCATTTTTATGTGTCACCTGGAAGAAATTAGTACAGATGGTTAGATAATTCTTTGATTTGACTTTTGCATATTTAGGAGATCTGATGTATTAATTTGTTGGTGACCTATAGGAGAAACAAAAGAGGCTATAACCTTTTGCCCTTTAAATTTTTTTTTTTTTTTAAGATTCTCAGGCTGTTTTTCTTCTGAGTGGAGATTTCCATGAAGAGATGAAAAAGAAAAAAACAAAGTTGAGGTGGCAAAAGACTTGTCCATGAGTATTACTGTTCCTGGCCTCTCCTTGCTTAATTTAGAGGGTGTGACATCTTGCTGATTTGGATTTGGGTCTTTTTGAGCTGCTCCTATTTAGACTTGGCTGCCCTGTAGAATTCATGTAATTTGTCATTGTTGGTGGGCTTTGAAAATTTCCATGTTGGATTTTTAAATTTCCAACTCCCAGATTCTTAATAGCAAGTACAAAGAACACGGAGTTCTATCAGGATGTTTCTAGAAATTGAGTTAGCCCAGGGAAAGGATGCTTCAGTTGTCAGCTTCTCCGTGTTAGTTGCCAATCCTTAACTACAGTTTCAAATTGATTGGACTTTTGCCTCAAATCACAAGTTTCAGAAAGTAAAGAATATGGAAGAGAATGTTGATGTTGGAGCCAAGAGATTGGAATTTCTGTCATTGACCCATTGGGAAATTAGCTGGGCCATTGTTGGCAAGTCATTTAATACCCCAGTTTTCTTTTCTACAAAACAAGATATTCTCTTAGGCTGCTAAAACACTGATTTTTAATAAAAAAGATTGATCTAATCAGTCGTATTTCTCCCATATGCTCTTTTTTCCATTTTTATATATTTTATTTTCCCAGTCACATGTAAAACTATTTTTTAAACATTTATTTTTAAAACTTTTAAGTTCCAGAATCTCTTCCTTCTTCTCTTCCTATATGCCCACCCATTAAGAGGACACATGTGAAGTTCCATAAAAATCATGTTGAAAAAGAACATGTAGATTCCCCCACCAAAAAAACAAAACAAAACAAAAAACTTTCAAGAAAAATAAAGTTAAAAAAAATTATGCATTCAGGCATAATCAATTCTTTCTCTGGGCATGGATAGCATTTTTCATCATAAGTCTTTCTGATTAGTCCTGGATCACACAGCTGATCATCCTACATTGCTGTTACTTTGTACGCAGTACATTTCACTTTCTTGAGCCCATGTAGGATTTTCAAGATTTTTTTTGAGAGCATTCTACTCATCAGGAAAAACAACTCGAGAACATCACCATTGATATTTCCCATATACTCTTTTTTAAAATTTTTTTTAAGTTATCAAGCTGTGCATACCCTTTGATCCAGCAGTGTTTCTACTGGGCTTATACCCCAAAGAGATACTAAAGAAAGGAAAGGGACCTGTATGTGCCAAAATGTTTGTGGCAGTCCTGTTTGTAGTGGCTAGAAGCTGGAAAATGAAAGGATGTCCATCAATTGGAGAATGGTTGAGTAAATTGTGGTATATGAATGTTATGGAATATTATTGTTCTGTAAGGAACGACCAGCAGGATGAATACAGAGAGGACTGGCGAGACTTCCATGAACTGATGCTGAGTGAAATGAGCAGAACCAGGAGATCATTATATACCTCAACAACGATACTGTTTGAGGATGTATTCTGATGGAAATGGACCTCTTTGATAAAGAGAGCCTTAATTGATCAAAGATGGACAGAAGCAGCTACACCCAGAGAAAGAACACTGGAAATGAATATAAACTGCTTGCATTTATGTTTTTCTTCCCAGGTTATTTATACCTTCTGAATTCAATTCTCCCTGTGCAACAAGAAAACTGTTCGGTTCTGCAGACATATATTGTATCTAGGATATACTGCAACCCATTCAACATGTAAAGGACTCTTGCCATCTGGGGGAAGGGGTGGAGGGAGGGAGGGGAAAAATCGGAACAGAAGTGAATGCAAGGGATAATGCTGTAAAAAATTACCCTGGCATGCGTTCTACCAATAAAAAATTATTAAAAAATTTAAAAAAATAAAATTTTTTTTATTAAAGCCTTTTATTTACAAAATATATGCCAAATTTTTCCCTCCCCACCCCAATATTTGTTAAATATGTAAAATATATGTTAAATCCAATATATGTATACATATTTATACAGTTATCTTGGTGCACAAGAAAAATTGGATCTAGAAAGAAAAAGAACCTAAGAAGGAAAACAAAATGCAAGCCAACAAAATGCAAGCCAACGTCAACAGAAAATGTGAAAAATGTTATGTTGTTATCTCCTATATACTCTTAGGCCAAATAGTTTTCTTTGATTTGGATAAAACATTTGAAAAATTAAATTATCTTTTGCTCCAGATAATTATTGTTTATTAATTGAGTTTAACTGGGGTTTTATATCCTTATGCTTATGATATTCACATATTTATATGAATCCTGAATTTTAAAGGAGTGGAAAAGAAGTAGGTAGGCTTGTGGGCTGGAAGATTGTTTCTTAATGTTGTAGTTAAATGGCACCTTTTAGCCAAAACCATCCTTGAAGCCCTTATTGATAATGTTTTTTTCCCCCAATAGTTTTCATTTAACACCTAGTTCTCTGAACTGCTGAAGTGTTTTATATCATAGTGAACTTTCTTAATGTCATCCTAATGCTAGACTTGTATTGTAATTCTCCCAAAGCAGGGATTGTGTCTCATTTAAAATTTTTACCTCAATGTTCCTATTTGTAGTGTACTCTGAAGGTGGTTAATAAATGTTAATTGAATGAATGAGTAATATGTGGGTTGAAAGCATAAACCTATGGTGACAAATATTTGTATAATTTCAAGCTTGTATTTCTCTATTTCTTACCATTTTTTTAAACCATATCACTAAGATATTTTTAGAGCAAACTTACTCGTTTTTAGGGTAAAGATTAAAGTTGCATGGTATTTCTGTTGAATTGGAAGTTCTTGTGTCCCTCAGTGAAGTAAGCCATTTGGTTTATCTGCTGTTATTACATACTTAATAGAGATTATTTATAAAAATCATAATAGATGTTGTTTTATATTAATGTAACCAACAGTGTATTAAAGGTGATCACATAATTACATGCACTACTTTGAAAATGAAATCCATACAATATCCATACAAACAATTTTGACAGATAGTCATTTTTAGGTGAACATAATGTCTTTAGTTCTAACACAAAAATATAGGCAGTCATTAGTAAAATGATATATAAGACTGTCTCTGCTGACTCTCTAGATGTATTTTAGAAACTTGTATATTTAGGCTGTTGCCTACTGCTTCAGAAGTCAGTGCTATCTGTCTAGTTCATAAAGAATTGATAAGGCAAATTTGCAGATTCTTCCTTATTTTCCTTCTGTGTTTAAATTTATTACCTACTTTCTCATTTATTGATGGATCCATTCATCCTAGTGAAGGGGAAAGAATGCTAGACTTGAACGAAGAAGACCCTTTTCAGAATTCTGTCTTAGGTGCCTTTTAGTTGACTGATTTTTGGGAGTCACTTAAACTTTAGTTTCCTTATTTGTCAAATGGGGATAATAGGACTTTCTCTACCACTTGCTAGGGCTATTGTGAGAGAAGCTCAAGACATAGACTTGAGCTGCTATTGTTAGTATTTACTATATGGCTTGGGTACTTAGCACACTGTACTAAGGTCTGAGCATTTCTTTGAACAAGGAGCTCCTTAACTACACTTGGGGAGCGGAAGATTTGGGGATGTTGTCCTATTTCAGAGGTCCCATTTTCCAGCTAGAAAGCACTACTGAGATCTACTAACAAGAAATCTGAGGATTTAGCAGTGTCTGCTGTTGCACTGACACTCATGCATCCTAATAGCATCACTGTGCTCTCTCCATAGCTACTTATCTAAGCTGTATTCTCTCTTCATAGCTGATGTCCTAAAACTATCACTGTGTCCTCTCTCCATAACTGACTTCTCAAGTATATGTCAGGCCAGGGAGCTTGCTATTGTTTGCTATCATCAATATTTTAGAAAGGTGGTTGGATAGTATAGATGGATTGTTGAAACATAAGTCAATTAGTGATTTTAGAAAGAAGGATTTTTTCCTGTCCCCTCTGTGAGATGATTACTGTTTACCTATTTTTTTCTATTCTCCTCTCCTCCCCCTCCATGAAAATGGAAACCTCCTCTGGACCTTAGGGTGTAGCATGAAAAGATATGGTAATGCTTTGTTTCTAATGTTATTTCCACACCAATAACATTGTAACTGTTTTTGATCTTGAACTATTTAACAGTACTAAACTTTGGGAGCAAAAGTTTTCTGGGTTGTCAGTAGCTATGGCTATTGTTTTGTTACTATGAAGTCTTCTCTCCCCTTTGATTCATCGGCCTAGTGTATAGAGATAAATTCTACTTTATTAACACTAATGCATATGTTAAAAATTATTTTTATATGTAATTGGAGGAAAAAAATCAAATATTAAAAAACAAAATAAAATACTCTTTGGACTATTAGTTAACAAGTGTTAGCGTCTCAATTCTTTGTGCTCAGTTATACAGAATATATATATAATGGTCTTTATGTGCAAGAAATTGTGCTGAGGGATGGGAAGAGAAAGACACCTGCTTCTTCCCTCAGTTTTTACTTGGAGTCAGGAAGACTTATCTTCCTGAGTTCATATCTGGCATCAAACACTTACTAGTTGTGTGACCCTGGGCCAGTCACTTGACTCTGCCATCATTCTAGATCTGTCCCATGAGCTGGACAAGGCAATGACAAACCACTCCAGTATCTCTGTCAAGAAAACCCAAAATGGGGTCACAAGAGTCACACAACTGAAAAATGATTGAACAATCACAAATATACATAGATAGGTAAATAGAAGATAATTTGGGGAGGAAGGAGAGCCTTAACTTTTGGATCCTGACAAAAGGCTTCCTGGAAGAGGTGAAATCTGAGATGAATCTTGAAAAAAATACAAGGATGTCAACAAAGCATTTATTAACCACCTACTATGTCCTGGGCACTGTGAAAAGGGAGAATATTTCAGGCATAAGAGACAGTAGCTGATATAGATGCACTGAGTGGGAAGATAGTGTCAGTTCAGAGTGGTGGATAAGGAGTCCCATTTGGTGGCAACTTCCAGTTCTTTGAAGGGAACAAGCATTTATTAAAAGTTTACTATGTTCCAGACTCAGTGATTTAACTAGTGGGAATATTCCTTCCTTCAATGTAAATGGCAAATCTTCTAGTAGGTAGTCATTGAGAGAATTGAGTCTTTTGAGAGAAGTTGTGGCTAAGATTCCACCTGCATGCCAATCTTTTGGTAAGGAGTCTTTCCAGACTTTAAAAGGCTAGTAATAAAGAATGACTTCTCCCAAAGTCTTTCCAATTTGACTATAAGCTTAGGAATTTGCCTACCATGGCACATAGACTTTATGAACCTAGCATCACCATCTATACATCACAACGAGGTAGGCTAAGATTTTAGTGAATGTTGATTTATTGAAGTAGTAAACTTGTATTTAAAATGAATTTTACTCTGTTGGGTTTTAAATGGTAGTGTCTCCAAATGCCCAATTTAGGTTAATTATTTGAGGTTATTTTTACTTAATTCTTTTGTTCCCAAGAGCAGTTAAGTGATCATTCCTCAAACTTAAATTTATGTCTAGTTTTAAAAATGTTTTTAGTATAATTTTTCTTTATGGAAGTACTATAACAAACTATTTTATCTACTATCTACATATATTGCTTCCCTTCAGAGAAGAAAATTGAAGTTTCTTTAGCTTTATGGTTTAGAGAGACTTTTCTATAGAATTTATCATTTTAAACTACCAATGTTATTCTGTCAGTGGTCACCCACCAACTTGTATAATTCTAATAAAATTAGATATGATTGCAAAAAAAAATTGGTAATCCTTGGAATGGGTAGATAAAAAAAATGAAAACTTTAGGCTTTGGATTATGAGGTAGTTGTTAGAATGGATAAAGATTACAGTAAAATTTTAAAGCTATTTCAAAGATCTGAAGGTAGTGTCAAGTCTTGTTTATGTTAGTCACAGATATGGAGAATACTTTCAGTCCTGGAGTATCAATTTTTTGTCACTCAGTATACTGCTTGTGGGATTCTTTGGGGGTGGAGGTGGGGAGAGGGTCTTTTTCTTTCAAGTTAGTGAAAAATTTGAATTTCCTATTCCTATTCCTATAATTCAATGCAATTAATACAAATAATAGAGAGTTGACCTTATTGGATTAATCTAATGTACAATTAACATGTTGTTTCTTTAAGTTATTTTTTCTTTGTGATTTTTGTTTCATAGCGTCGTCCCCCAGACTACAGTAATACTGAACAATGATCGACAGAACTCCATTGTAGCCAAGATGGTTGGGCAAGAAGAACCTTTGAGCAGGGCAACGGATTCCCTGGAAAATATCCTTAGCAAGTCAGTAGCCACAGCACCAATCCCACTTCTCTGTTTCCATTTGACACTCTTACCCGTCTCTTACTCATGACATTCAAAAGACCAAAAGAAAAAACTATTTTTTTCTATTTTTGTTATTGCTAAGGAAAAAATCAGAATGTATTTGCATTGCTATAGGCATTGAAACTTTCTAAAAAAAGAAACCACATAGACTTTTTCTGTGACTACTTGTGAAATTAGAACCTAAATTATTGAGTGCCATTGTCCTGAATGACTCATGCTATAAAGTGGGTGAGGTGGTATAGATTGATATTTTTTGAATTTTGGAACTTTTAAGTTCTGAGTTTAGCTCAGATACTGAGTTCTTACAAAATCTTCAGGGAATTGCTTGAACATTTCCTTGATAGTAGAATGAGATTACTCATCTTATTCATAGGAATATTTTTCCCCCTGCTGGTTTATTGAGAAAATTGGCCAGCACCCAATACTTAAATGCTAACTATTTTCTGAATCAATAATAGCAATATTAAGATGTTTATACCACTTAATTTTCTTTTCAGTGAATTCTGTGGGCATAAGTTTTTGATTTTTTTCAAATAACTTTTTTTAGATTAAAAAATATGAATTTAAGAATACTTAAGCATAGGGAAAAGCATACAGGTATCATTGTTATGTTCCAGTAATTTACTTTTAGTCATCCCAACTGTGACAAACTTGCTTCCTCTACCCTCCATTCCAGAGATAACTTTTCTGCCACTTGTTTCCCATCTACAGCCTTATGACATCTTGGGTTGCTTTTTTCTACCAGACTTTCTCTATTAGCCAACTGCTTCTTCTCCCACTTTTAGTGTATCTTATTGTCTTGGCCTGATACTGTGGGAAACCAATTGGGTCTATGGAGAACTGAGAATGGTCAGGATAGGAAAGAAAGCAACAATTTCCCTGAGCTTTCCTCTCAATCTGCTTTATTAATAACTTGAAATGGAAGGATTGATTTGTCTGAGTATCATTGAGATAGGATACCTGCTGCCCTGCCTCTAAAAGAGCCCCAAATTGGATGGTCAGCATTGCCCCATTATTCCAGTCCCCTCCTTTGTATAGCATGCAAAGTGACACAAAATATTGTTTTCTTCTCCAGAATGTTATTGCTATTCACCAGTGCCAGTTAAGGGATTAGGAATGAGTCAGTCTAGAAGTTTGGTATTAAGAGAACGTGAAGAAGATATCAGAATCCTTTCTCAGCTGTCATCTGGTTTCTCCTAGTTTCTTGTCTCTCTAAATGTCTGCTCTCTTTGACACTGAGATGGCTGAAGTGCTCAGTAAAACCTCCTTCTAGTGGATTATCTGCTGTTTGATTATCTCCTTTCTGCTCTCTTTGATTGTGTTGGGATCATCAGGATTTCAAATGCTATAGCAGCTGTTAGAGTAGTTGACATCTTGCACTGAATTGACATAGAAGAATTCTCTAAAAACACTAACCTCCTTCCTCTCCCCTTCCCCCAACCTGGTATTTTAGAAAGAGAGAGGGTAAAAAATAACATTGAGCTCTTTCACTTGTTAATTCTCTATAGGCTGCCCTAGGGGTTCAGAAGCCATGTTCTATGTTTTGTCATAGAATAAATTTATCTGTCTTATTATTTGGTGATGAAACTAGAACTTAAAATAAGTCACAGAGAGTGTAGGCTTTACTTTTTTTATCTTCAAAATATGATTGACATCCTTAGATTTTCAGATGGATGGTTTTTGCTTGATTCTGATGTTAGTATCGTGGAATTGCTTTTGAATGTTTCAGCTTTCTATCTTGTTACTTACCCCTTCTTGTTATTGATCAAAATATGACATGTGGTGCCATCTAGGAGAATGCTTTGATCTGTATGATACATAAAATCTATTCTTTAAAGAAAAAAAGTCCCAGTGATTCAATTTTAGACTCTTCCTTTTTTATTTATTCCTTAAATTGACAAAATGTGGGTCTGCTTTGTTTCTGTTTCAGTGCCGTTCCTGCACGTAGGCAAAACACCATAGTGGTGAAGGTTCCAGGCCATGAAGATAGTCACAATGAAGACGGGGAGAGTGGATCAGAGGCCAGTGACTCTGTTTCCAATAGTGGACAGTCAGGAAGCCAGAACATTGGAAACAATGTTACTTTGATTACGTTGAATTCGGAAGGTATGTCGTATCTAGTGGGTGTTAAAGGGGTGAAGAAAGCAAATGAAAATCGTTGTGTTGAGTTAAGACTCCACTATTTTAATGAATTCTATTTTCTTTGATTCCTTTGTGGGGTGATTTTTAGGATAACTGTTGCCCCAGTTTCCTATGGCACTAAAATAGAATTTTTATTTAGGATACTATGGTAAATATAATTCAGATCAGGTCTTGGTAGTTTTTACATCATTTCACAGGCATTTGTGGAATTATCTTTTCAAAATTATATTTTATTTAGTAGAAATAAGATTTTGGAAATGGAATATTGAGCATTGTGTTCATCGCTCAGAACAGAGATAGAATTTTAGAATCATAAATTCTCAAAGTTCAGAAGATACTTACAGACTATATTCCACCTTGGACTTGGACAAGAATTCCCTCCATAATATAGTGGTCATCTGGCCTTTTCTTGCAGAAGTCCCTTTATTATCACAAGCCTAACATCTACTAGAGAAACCCATTCTACTTGGGAACAGCTTTAATTAGAAGGATTTTTTCTTTTTTAAATGTCCATCAAGCCTCAGTTTTTCTTTTTGCTGCTAATACCTACTGTTTCTAATTTTTTTCTTGGGAGCCAAGCAGAACAAGTCTAATCACTTTAAAGAAATGGAAAAATCAATGTGTCTTTATAAAATTTCTTACTCCTTCCCAAGGAGCTAGGCTATTTATAATAAATAGTTAAGAAAGAAAGAAAGACAAAAAAAAGTTCTTAACTAATATGAGAAAAAAGTCTAAATTTTATGAAGTGTTCTATGAACACTCTGTGAAGTATTTTGGGTAGGAAGGAAAATGTCCTCTCATGTGGTTTCTTTGGGGCCAAGCTTGGTCATGATAATTTTATAGCTCTAGTCTTTAAATGGTATGGTTCTTCAAATACTAGAAAACAGTTACCAGGTACTTCTTCCTTCCTGTTTTCAATTACTTCAATATATCTTTCAGTGGCTTGAACTCAAGGCCTGTCACAATCTTGGTTGTCCTTTGAAACTAGGCTTTCTCTTTAGTTTATCAAGATTTCTCCTAAAATGGAGTGACCATTTCTCAGTAGACTATTTCAAATGTGGTCTGATCTGGGCAAGGAACAGTGGGACTGTCCTTCCACTAGCCCCAGGCATTCTACTTTCTTTTTTTGTAGCTGGAAATGGAAAGGTACTTTCACACTGTGTATTTCTCTTTGGCTTGCAGTGTATTGTGATATCCAGATTTTTTTTTTTTTTTTTTTTTTTTTGCATAAAGCAACTAAATATCTCAAGACTTCCCTCATTTTATACATGCTTAGTTGATTTTTTTTTTAATCGAAGTTTTGAACTTCAAAATTATACATATTAAGTTAATATTAAATCAATCTTTTTAAGGTAGAATTTCTGGCTTTCTTCAAGACTCTGTTTCAATATTGTCTCCTACCTTTTGTGAACTCCTCACCCCAGGTTTTCTTCCTCCATTCCAAATACTACTCTCTCTCCCAATTGTTAGTCTACCTTTCCTAACAACATTGTTTAAGATTTACTAAGTTTATATTTTGTACTTTCTTGTTTGTGTGCCTGCTTCCTCTATCCTCCCCGTCACCTCTGAATATAAACTCCTTGAGGACAGGTGCTTGTTACTGTTCTTTCCTTGTATCTGTAGCACAGTATCTGGTGCACGATGTGTACTTAATAATTGCTTGTGGAATTGAAGGGTTCTTTCACTCCTTCTGAATTTACAAATCTTTGAATAACATTGACTTTGAAGAGGAGGAGAAAAATGTCGGTTGCTGTAATTTATTAAGCTGTTTCATGGATATGGAATTCTTTAGAAAAATAAACAGTATATTAACTCTAAATATGGTTTCCTTTATGTAAGATTCTCAAGAGGAATAGGTCTTCATTTGTCTTGTCAGTAACTTTTGGGATGTATAGAAACTTTTATTTTAGGTACAGAATGTCTCATATTTCAATCAATAGCTCATATAAGACAGAGTTGAACCTTGAACATTTCATTTCTGCATTTCTGTGCTTTAATGTATGTGGCATTAATATAGCTTATTGAATTTCATTAAATAAGAAAATGGTAAACAGAAAGAAGCATGAAAGAATCAGAATTATATGATTTAGACATTGAAATTCCAAAATTTCAGAGTTGGAAAAGGCCTCTCAGGTCATCTGGTTCAGCTCATACTTGAAGTCCGGAGTCACCTGGTCATTTTTACCTTTTTGCCTATTAAGTTTTCTTATTGTTGTTTTGTGTTCATAATGGTTTTTTTTGGGTGGGCCATCTCCTTGGGCCATCATCCTCCTGAGCTTATACTCACCAAATCTACAGGTTTTCACTTCAATATTATGTGCTTTTATTAAGCTCCTACTATTTGGAAGATCTTGTGCTAGGTTCTAGAGTACAAAGCCAAAAATGAGACTATTGTGGTCTCTAAAGAGTTTTCCCAGAGAAAACTGTATCAAATGTCATCTTATTAAGGTTACTAATACACATAGACAACATAATAAAAGCATGAGAGAGAAAAACATAGTTTGTATTGTTGTATAATGAATATCTTCCAGGCATCCCTTTCAGATTATAATAGCCATTTTCTAGAGTACTTTAAGATCTTAAGGGATCTTTATAACAAGCAGATGAAAATCCTATTATGATCTTTATTTTGTAGATGTAGAAACTGAAGGTGAAGGAAGTTGTTGCTTGCCTGGTGTCACAGAACTACTAAACCTTTAGGCAGAATTTGAATTCAGCTTCTCCTGATTCCAAATCTAACATTCTGTCCATGATCTTATATAGAAATTGCAGTTCTTCGCTGATAGATGAATTTTCTCATGGGAGTTCCCTCCAGTTATGAAACTGTAAACATGGACAAATGAGACCAAACCCCCTGTTTCTTAATGTTTCCTGGCCAGTGATACTGTTGAACTCATTAGTGACTTCTACTGGTATTGTAAACTGTATTCCTTTAATCGTTGCCACCCCATTCCTGCATTTTTAGAGACTACGTTATTTAGAAAGTAAGTATATTATGTAAACTTCCATAACATATTCTTTTGAGAGGTTTGCAAAGGACAGCCTGTGAACACATAAGTAGTGTGATGTCACTTCACATTTTTTCAGTTCATTTCTTAGTTTTCAGGTGTGTTATCTCTAGAACCAGATGACAAGTCACAGACTGATCCCAGCTTATGATGCTGCATTTTCCTGAAAGTTCCTTTTTAAGTCATTTGTTTGGAATTTAGAACACATTTTTCTGCATGGTGGTTAGCTTCTTGGGCTGGACTGTGGAAGCTTATAGTCATCCTATGGAAGATAGTGTTGTTGAGAAAGTGCTTTATAAATAATAAAGCAGGGGCAGCTAGATGGTACAGTGGATAGACTGTTGGCCCTGAAGTCAGGAGGACCTGAATTCAAATATGGTCTCAGACACTTAACTCCTCCTGGCTGTTTGATCCTGGACAAGTCACTTAACCCCAATTGCCTCAGTAAAAAAAAAAAATAATAATAATAATTAAAAAGCATTATTATTATGATTACTAATAACTAAAGTTATTATTACTATTCTAGAACTCAGTGAGTATATATTGTTTCTATGGAGAAAGACCTTTTGAAATCCAGTTTGGGATTCCAAGACTGTGTCTTCCTGTAGATTGTGAGATAGTCTGAGGATTGTGTAGGGCTTTGTGTGATATGGGATAGATGTGAGAAGTCTAGTATAAGTTGCTTTTGGAGCTGGAGCAGGGGCACTGGCATGGGGAAAGGCCCTGTAGTGACCTTGTACTCTAAACTCTTTGTCCTAAGAGATTTGGGCTTGGGGCCACCTCCTAGTCCTTTGATTTCTACCATGTCACCTCAGGTCAGAGTTTCTCTTCTTCTTGACCTGCTTGCCTATTCTCTTCCTCAGACTTTGCACCGGGCCTTTTTGCGTTTTTCAAATGATTTTTATTGACAGTAGCAGTACAAAATGAAGGGGAATAGAAAAGAAATTGCTTCCAATTTCCTCATTTTTATTTTCCCCTTAGAGCTGACCACAAGTGTTAATAATGATTGGTGTTTAGATACACTAGAAAGATGCATTCAAGAATTAAGATTAATGTACTTTTCAAAGGGGCTAACCCAATCATTCATCATACGATCTGGAGCAGGGTGGGGAGTGAAAAGCAGGGTGGAGCCTTGGAATTAGGGTTGGAGGAGCCTCTAGATTTAGTTGTGAAGATGGGGTGGGATTGGCGGGGTGCAACTGATGAAGTCAGCACGGAGAATGGAGTGGTCAATATCAGAAGGGGCCTTAGGTATATAATCTCCTATTCCTTCTCACCTTCTTATTAATTTTGTGTGAACTACCTCTCCCCTATTCTCCATGTGCAAGTTCAGAATCTGTCAGTCAATTTATTTATTTATTAGGCATTGTATCTACTATGTATTTGACACTGTTCTAGGCTTTGGGATACAGTGACAAATTCCTATCATCAGAAAGTATATCTTTACCTTCTTACCTTACAGAAGGATGAAATGGAGGTCTATAAATTTATGTGCAAAGTTATTATGAATTATAAACACAAGACAATCATAATTATTAAATAGTATTAAATCAATAATGAAATTAAATAGAGTAGTGAGAAGAAGGAAAGGGAAGAGTTGAGAGTGTGGTTCTCACAATAGGCTATGAAGGTAGAAGTGGAAATGGGCAAAGAAAAGGGAGTTCTGGTGTCTGTGCTGAAGGGAGGGCTGTATTTATTGTTGAAAATTGCTTGTATTCTCTCTTCCAAATTGTAGTTGTACATTTCCTATCTGGAAGCGATCGAATGCCGTCCTCCACTGAGCCTTCTGTTTGTTTTGTCTACTACTTAGCTTCTTGACACTTTGACCCTGGTA
The DNA here is from genome assembly GCF_016432865.1 of Antechinus flavipes. Classification (NCBI taxonomy): domain Eukaryota; kingdom Metazoa; phylum Chordata; class Mammalia; order Dasyuromorphia; family Dasyuridae; genus Antechinus; species Antechinus flavipes. The sequence continues at coordinate 52,878,125 of NC_067399.1, read as the reverse complement.
TGCTTTTGTGACCAAAATTGGCTTACAGAGCTAGGGGGGAGATAAGGGTAATAAAAAACATTTTAAGTTGACAAGAAGCTGCAGAAAAGACAGTCTCTATCCCAAGTTATACATGATAGTTTAAAGAAAAACTGTGATGATTTAAATACAGTTTCTAACATCTTTATTTAAATTTTCTAGTTTGTCAGACATAGATTTTTAATTACATGTACTTATTTGTCTATCTTTATGTTACTGAGTCTTACTATTTTGCTAACTGGAATGGTTATTTTGCTTGAAATGATTCCTCTGGAGCTCCAGACTAATCGTTTCTTGTCAGTCATTGGAAACTCTCAAAGCCTTTTCTTCCTTATTTGATCCTTACAACATTTTCAAGGAATTGGGATCCCAGGACATGGCATGAGCCCCTTCATAATTGAGGTTGTTGAAATATAAATGACTTTATCAAAGTCTCCTAAATGGCAATATTGGATTCAGAACTGATTCAGAGGTCAGGGTGCTCCAGGACAAACATGGAATTTGCAAATGCTTGTCAGCACATTTGGGATATTTTTAGTTGTTTCTCCTATCAGACATAGCTTTGTAGGTTTACAGAGTGAGTAGGCAGAATTGGTGATAGGAGCAAGAGATATCAGTCTTAGTAAGTTACTCTGAAGTTTTGAAGGGAAAAAGGAGTTTTCCAACTGTTTTGCTCACTTGGCTAGCTGTTGGTGAAATCCCACTGGTATTCGCAATGTTGGGAAATGATAGGGAAAGTGTAATTCTTTGTCTGTTTCATATGGATAGTGGTTAGAGGATGTGTACGTTGATTTTGGGTCCAGTTCTTTTGTTGTGATTTTATGTACTTCTGGGACAAAGTATAATTTTAGGAAATGAGAATCTTCTAGACCAGGCCTAACCTGGCTTCTGTACACATAAGAAACACACAGGAAGCCAAACTACTGATAACCCCAAGAATGGTTTCCTTGTTTTTCCTAAAGTCAAATCAGCTTAGCTTAGGCTGTCTAACATATGTGTAACTCCTACTACAGGAAGCCTCATGTAAATTAGGGGAAAAAATTGATACCTTCCCCCTTATTTTCTCTTAAAATGACCTATATCACTTACATTTTAAGAAGAACATGATATAAGATAATATACATCTTATTTAGAAAACTTGGAAAAATTTTCCATGTTAGAAAAAAAATTACATTTTTGGATTTTTAAGTTTCATCCACCTATCTGTCACTATCCATAAAAGGTTAATTCAGGATGGTGTTATCTATGTCAAAGTGGTATATGAGTTTCAATTCTGGATTCTTGTATTAAGAAATTTAGTCTGGGAAGAAAGTTGCCTTGTAGAAAGGTAAATTATTTTTGCAAGGGGCTTTCACTAATAATGCCTCTGATTTATTTTTGATCTTATACTTAGAAAGACCGGAATTGTATTTTGGAATTATTTTATTATAGCCCTCCTAAGAGTTTATATGTTATGATGCATACAGCTATGTCCTTGAGAACATGTATTTGTCCCAGGAAAATTTTTAATGCTCTGAAAACATTTGCTAGAGTTTTTCCTTTTAGATATGATTGCTTGGCATAGATTATATTCAGACAGATGTGATTTTTTTAAAAAACATGATTGTTGTATATGTAAATGGTGAAAAAACAGCTAATCCATTAATGTCCCTTGGATCAGATTTACTTTGGACCTTTTGTAGAATCATCCATTAAAATTTTTTCAGTGAGATTTATGTGATGGGAATTGGATTAGTGTCCTCATCACCCCCCCATGACTGGAAACAGCTTTGCTCAGCTGTAGGGAATGTTAAGTAGGCTAGTTGGTTCCAGAAAAATTGCATGATTAACATAAAACTCCTAAAGAATGATAGACTTGTCCTCTTGATTTAGTCATTTTATTTCTTGATAAGAGCCAAAAGTTGCAACTAAGCAGCTTGCTCTTATCTTCTTTTAAGAAAAAACTTAAATGCCTAAAGTTGACTTTGGAATAAGCCAAATCTCAAAGTGGCCATTCTCTACCAAGTTCAAATGGTCTATACTAATTGCTGTGTAATCTTTAATGAAGATTTGGAATTGATTCTATGATATCTAGAAGGTCCTGCGGCTTGATGCTTCGTTGTGTGATGTGGTACTGACTTCTGTCATGTAGCAAAAATTCTATCAAGTTATGCCCCATATGGTTGCTTTTTAATTGGGCTTCTTGGAAAATTATAAGTTCTGGTTTAGCTAATTTTCTTCTTAACAAAGGGTTAAAACAATTCCCTCGTCTTTCTTTTTTAATTCTTATAGAAAATGGGCTAACACCCATTTAATTGAATAGAGGACAATAGACATAACCTAATGATATATGCCAATAATATTAGCAGTATCCTTGAGGTCTTGCTTAGGAACATGAATCATAATTGTTCTGAAGTGGACATGAAGCAAGGATAAGAGATTAGATTTAATAGTTGAATATATATATACTGGCCTCACAGCATCTGTAAGCCAAAGCTTAGAAGGAAAGGATCTCTCTCTTTTCCTCCCTTTCTCTCTCCTTCCCGATGTTTTTCTTTCTTCCCTCTCTTCTTCCCTCCAAACTCCTTAGTTTCTTCTTTTTCTCTGTTTTGCTCTGTCTCTCAGTTTCGCTGTCTCTGTAACTGTCTCTTCTGTCTGAACTTTTTTGATTGAAAACTTACTGGAATAGTTAGTGGCCCCCTAAGTAGAGGAACTTTTCTATTTTGGAAACAGGGAGATAGATGGCTCAATGGACAGAGCATTGAACTTGGTCTTCTCAAGAGCTGAGCTCCAATCCAGCCTCAAGTATTTTACCTGCTATGCAAATCAATTAACCCTGGTCATCTTCAAGTTCCTTATTTGTAAAATGGGGAGAATAATGGCACTTCTCTCTCAGGATTATGCTAAAATATTTATAAAATGCTTTAGCTATAAAAAGAATTTAGCATTCTTAAAACTGTTGTATTTCGTACAGTTTTGAACAACAGTCTCCAAAGAATTAAAATTATGACTTATGTGAACATAAGGGAGCTGTTATATATTACCATCAACATCTTACACTGGAGACATAGGTTAAATACTATTTAGGAGAAGTAGGCCTGGAAAAGGATTAGTTGTGTAAAAAGAATATCAGATAACAGATGAACTCCATGTGCTAGCCTAAGGACTATACCAAAAATATACAGATGAAAGGTTTAACCTTATTGCATAGAGTTTTTTCCTGGGTAATTTAATTGTTTTATTAATAAGATCAACATGTTTATTAATGAAACTATAGTTATTTGCCTATCTCTCTTAGACCAAAGACCTCTTATGGCAGTAGGCTCACAGTTTATATGGTTTTCAAAGAGTAGGTGTTCCTGAGGGTGGCAATCAATTCTGATTGATTAACAATTAATGAGAAAATGAATATTACAGTGAGAGACTGGAGTGTATTACAATGCAAATCTTGAGGTATGTATTGGGTAAATTTTTTAAAATAACTTTTTATTGACAGAATAATGGGTAATTTTTTACAGCATTATTCCTTGCACTCACTTCTGTTCAGACTTTTCCCTTCCCTCCCTCCACCCCCTCCCCCATATGGCAGGCAGTCTTATACATGTTAAAAATGTTAAAGTATATCCTAGATACAATATATGTGTGTAGAACCGAATAGTTCTCTTGTTGCAGAAGAATTGGAGTCAGAAGGCAAAAATAACCTGGAAGAAAAACAAAAATGCAAGCAGTCCACATTTCATTTCCCAGTGTTCCTTTTCTGGGTGTAGCTGATTCTGTCTATCATTGATCATTGATTGGAATTGAGTTAGATTTTCTCTTTGTCGAAGATATACACTTCTATCAGAATACATTCTCATACAGTATTGTTATTGAAGTATTTTTATAATGATCTTCTGGTCCTGCTCATTTCACTCAGCATCAGTTCATATAAGTCTCTCCAAGTCTCTCTGTATTCATCCTGCTGGTCATTTCTTACAGAACAATAATATTCCATAACATTCATATACCACAATTTACCCAGCCATTCTCCAATTGATGGGCATCCACTGAGTTTCCAGTTTCTAGCCACCACAAAAAGGGCTGCCACAAACATTTTGGCACATACAGGTCCCTTTCCCTTCTTTAGGATCTCTTTGGGATATAAGCTCAGTAGTAGCACTGCTGGATCAAAGGGTATGCATAGTTTGATAACTTTTTGGGCATAATTTCAGATTGCTCTCCAGAATGGTTGGATTCGTTGACAACTCCACCAACAACGCATCAATGTCCCAGTTTTCCTGCATCCTGTCCAACATTCATCATTATTTTTTCCTGTCATCTTAGGCAATCTGACAGGTGTAGTGGTATCTCAGAGTTGTCTTTATTTGCATTTCTCTGATCAATAGTGATTTGGAACACCCTTTCATATGAGTCAAAATAGTTTCAATTTCATCATTTGAGAATTGCCTGTTCATATCCTTTGACCATTTATCAATTGGAGAATGGCTTGATTTCTTATAAATTTGAGTCAATTCTCTCTATATTAGAAATGAGGCCTTTATCAGAACCTTTAACTATAAAAATGTTTTCCCAGTTTGTTGCCTCCCTTCTAATCTTGTTTGAGCTAGTTTTGTTTGTACAAAGGCTTTTTAATTTGATATAATCAAAATTTTCTATTTTGTGATCAGTAATGATCTCTGGTTCTTCTTTGGTCACAAATTCCTTCCTCCTCCACAAGTCTGAGAGGTAAACTATCCTATGTTCCTCTAATTTATTTATGATTTCATTCTTTATGCCTAAATCATGGACCCATTTTCATCTTATCTTGGTGTATGGTGTTAAATGTGGGTCCATTGGGTAGATCTTTTAAAAAAGATCCTTTTTTTTTTTTTTTTTTTTTTTTGATGAAAATAGTATGTTTTGATTCACATAGTTCTCTGTCTGGATGAGGATGACATTTAAAAAAAATAATTTTTTATTTTTAAATATAGGCAAGGATAGTTTTCAACACTTACCTTGAAAAACCTTCTCTTTCAAATTTTTTTCCCTCCTTCCCCCCAGACGTAAATAATCCAATGTAGATTAAACATGTGAAGTTCTAAACTATTTCCACATTTATCGTGCTGCACAAGAAAAATCAGATCAAAACAGACAAAAATGAAAAAGAAAAATAAATAAACAAGAACAACAAAGGTGAAAATACTATGCTGTGATCCACATTCAGCCCCCATGGGCCTCTCTGGATGTAGATGGTTCTTTTCATCACAGATCTATTGGAATTGCCTTGAATCACCTCATTGTAAAGATGAGCCAAGTTCATCACAGTTGTTATCACATAATTTTATTGTCACTGTGAACAATGTTCTCTTGGTTCTAGCTAGTTCACTTAGCATTGGTTCATGTAAGTTTTTCCAGGTTTTTCTGAAATCAGCTTGCTCATCATTTCTTATAGAACAATAATATTCCATTACATATATACCATAACTTATTTAGCCATTCTCATCTGATGAGCATCCACTCAATTTCCAGTTCCTTGCCATTACACAAAGGGTTGCTACAAATATTTTTGCATATGTGGTTTCTTTTCTCTTTTTTATGATCTCTTTGGGATACAGACCCAGCAGAGACACTCCTGAATCAAAGGATATACATAATTTTACAACCTCTTAAACATAGTTCCACATTGCTCTCCAGAATGGTTGGGTCATTTCACAACTCAGCTAATTATGCATTTATTAGTGACCCAGTTTTCCTATATTCCCTCCAATATTTATCATTATCTTTTCCTGTCATGTAGCCAATTTTAGAGATGTAAAGTGATACCTAAGAATTGTCTTAATTTGTATTTCTATAATAGTGATTCAAGAGCATTTTTTCATATTACTATAAGTGACTTTAATTTCTTCATCTGAAAATTGTCTGTTCATATCATTTGACCATTTATTAATTGGGAATTGTTTGTATTCATATAAATTTTAGTCAGTTCTCTATATATTTTAGAAATGAGACCTTTATCACTAAATATTGGATGTAAAATTTTCCTCCTATTTTTCTGCCTCATTTCTAATCTTGTGTGCATTGGTTTTCTTTGTACAAAAACTTTTAATTTAATATAATAAAAAATTATCTGCTTTGCATTTCATATTGTTCTCTAGTTCTTCTTTGTTCATAAATTCCTTCCTTTTCCACAGATCTGAGAAATAGACTATTCTTTGTTCTCCTAGTAGTATTACTTTATAATATCAACATTTTTGTCTAAATCATGAACCCATTTTGACCTTATCTTAGTATAAGCTATTATGTATTGGTCAACACTTGGTTTCCGCCATACTTTAAAAAGCTATTTAACTTTTGTTTAAATATATTTAAATGTATTTAAATTGATTTGTTTCAATAAACATCAGTCCAGCTTTCTCTACTCCCTTTCCCCAACAAAATCTCTGTTATACAAACTTGTATGGTCAAATCAAAATAAATTTCTGCTTTGACTATATTTATATCTAAAATTATATATTTCAATTTGCACAAACCTGATCTAGTCACTCAGAAAGCATTTATTAAATGCCTAAGCTATGCCAGACACTGTTTTAAACACTAGGGATGCAAAAAAAGGAAATAGTCCCTGCCTTCAAGGACCTTATAATTTAATGGGAAAATGACATAATAATTAGACCTCTCTTGGCAGAATTTGGGACCTCTTTTTTCTCTGATATCTCTGCACTGATATGTTCTGCCAAGCTGATTCCTGGGTAGACCTCCTTTCCATTATTTGCAGACCTCTGTCTCCCTGCTCCCTCCCTCCTCTGTCTCCATATTTAATATGATTTTTTTTTCCCTCTTGCATTTCCCGCTCAGTATTCAGTCTATTGCATTTTCTAGACCTATTTGGAGTTGTATGATAGAGTTCTGCTGTTCTTCCTGCTACTCTACCATTTTGGCTGTGGTAGATCTTTTATGACCAAGGTTTGTGAGTATATTTGTTGCTGTGTCTGACATGTCTTGACTTAATTGGGGTTTTTTTCTTCAAAGATACTGGAGCAGTTTGCCATTTCTTTCTTCACTTCATTTACTGATGAGAAAACGGAGGTGAATCGGGTGAAGTGATTTGCCTAGGATCACACAGTTAGTAATGTGTCTGAGGTCACATTTGAACTCAGTCTTCCTGACTCCAGTCTGGCTCTACATCCACTGTATCACTTAGCTAATCCTTGGGAGTACCTAGCAGAGGATTTCACACAATGAGATGACTAGGTTTTAGTTTGCATGATTGGGATATATTTACATAAAATGATGAATTCAGAGATGCAGAAATATTTAGATTGTCTTGAAATGCTTTTTTTTTTTTTTTTTAAACTTAAGTTCTTTTCGGAGGATCTGCACCGTGGGCTGGATTCATCTCTCTCATGTTTTCTTCCTGCTTGCTTCAGTGGCAGCGTGGTAGTGCCTTGTGTCTTTGATATTTCTCATTCTCTCTACATGACTTTTTGCCCTTTCTAGTCATAACTCGTTCTCAGTGATGGAATTTTTTAGGTGTGAACCATTGCTGATAATATAGTCACCCAACTTCTATTTCACATGTGCCTTTCACTTGCTCACATTTACACAGTGATGGGTTCAAAGGGGACACAATGAATAAATGCTTATTGACTTGACTTGGGATACTTATCATTTCAACTCATGGTGTTCCATGATTCACAGCTGTGTACCATCACTATGAGAATGTATAAATAATTTATTGGTTGAAAATAAAACTGTTTAAGTTTTTAGGGCTTTAAATGATGACTATAGTTACATTTCAACAAACACTTATAGGAATGCAAAAAAAAAAAAAAAAAAAAGTGGTGTTTGACAAAACAGGGATCATGTTCTGTGACGATTTGTAGCCCTGAAAGTATACAGCGATAGTTCTTCTGGTGAAGAAATATTTGTTAAAAATTAAGTACTTTCAGACTTTGTAGCATAGTGCACCAATACCATTGAAAGAGGCATATTTACATAATTTATTGAACTTTTAAAAAAGTAAAAACTGTCATCTTCTGATTTCAAACTATCTACCTTATTAGGTTGCCTTCCTTCCTATGATAATGCTAGTTAATTATATGATGTGATTATGTTCAACACAATGAGTTCTGGGACTCATGAGCACTTCAGGAGGAAGCCAGAATGTGACAGGACTGATTCCAGGCACACGGTTGACAGGCAAGATAGATGGGCATGAGCCATAGAGTGACTTGGACTTTTCCTTCTTCTCAGTGGCCTTTTTTCTGCTTCTGTTGCATGATCTCCGAGTCCCTCTGCTTTCAGGCAGCTGCAGAGAGTCTGTCATCCCAGTGTTTTCCTTTTGCCTGAGTCGCTTTGCTTTTTTATGTTCTTCTGGTAGGCAAGCTCATGCTGGTTACCACGGATCATGGTGATGGCAGTGGCTCTGTCCTGATGTGGTGGTGTCCATTTTTTTCCTCTTCGACGTCCCCATCCCCACCCAATTTGCTTTTAGTAAACTACCAAAGTTTATGGATAGTATATATAATGAGCATTATTCAAAAATTGTTTACTATGTAGATTTAGCCTAAAGAATTGAGTAAAATTCAGTGTAAATAGTAGAAGCATGAGACAATTACTGCACAGATTCTCCTTTAGGGGAGACAAGGTAGTGTGAAAAATCCCTGTAATCCTCCATTTCTTCCAGCATAAGGCATATGATCTTGGGGATGTCAGGTCGACTCTTTGGACTTAATAGCATTTTAGATGTAGAGTAAGGGAGTGACTTAATGGTTTCCTACTACAGTTTTTTTATTTCCTACATGAGAAAATAGACCAGAGAAAGGGATTAATAAATTCATAATTGGAATAAGAAGATGCAGTTTTTGAACCATGTTCTTTAAATTCAGCATTATTTTTTCTATGTGAGATTTCCTATTCCAGTTTTCTTATCTGTGGAATTATGGGACTAGATGCTTTTTTTAAAGGGTACATTTCAGTCCTAAAATTCACAGGACAACAGGATCACAAAGTTAGTGCTAGAAAAGAACCTTAGTACCATATTGAGTCTGAACTTTCTTTTTACAGATTAAAAAAAACTGAGGCTTGGAGTAGTAAAGTGATTTATGCCCAGAGTTACAGAGCTAGTTAGTTTGTGAGATGATTTGAACTCTCATCTTTTGATTTCAAACTATCTACCTTGTTAGGTTGCCTTCCTTCCTATGATAATGCTAGTTAATTATATGATGTGATTATGTTCAACAGAATGGTCTCTGACCTTTACTAAAATGTTTATCCAACTTTTTGATGAAACATGTTCTGGATTCCACGAGTGTGTAGACTGCTAACTGAAAAAGAAACTTTTAAATAAAACATTTCCTATTTGTGGCATCTGCTTAAATTAAAAAACCATTTTATACTGCAGGGGGAGCTCTTTATTAAGTCATTTTTTTAAAAAAGAAAAGCCTCCCCTCCCACCTCCAACTCCCACATAGGTTAATTTCCTGAAATTATTGGGGAGTGAAATTAATATTTTCTGGTGTTTGAATTCAACAGTAGACAAGGATTATGCTTATCATTTTGCTGTATTTCTCCTCCTTCCCCCTTCCCCTATCTTACTGTTATTTCTCTTTAAAATTTATACTTGATTTAAAAAAATTATCCTTTGGGAACTTGGGTCAGAAAGTACACTTTTGTTAAAGACTTTCTCCCCTTTTTAGTTGTTCTGTGATGGTAGCATTTTGATCTACTTTTGCAAATAATATATTGCTGTCCCTTAGTAATTCATTTGCTGAGGTATGACTTGGAGAGAGAACTGATAAATCATCCTTGTCAGTTTTATTGAGTAGTCTTGGTAATGCTGAGATCATCTTGTTAGGAAGGAACATTATGTGATGGAGCGAGCCCTTGAGTTGGATTTAGAACACCCAGTTTCTCTCCCAAGCCATTCACCTTCTTAGAATCTCAATTTTCTTATTAGTGAAATGGGGATGCTTCTTATACCATTGCAGGGTTAAGTGCTTTAGAAACAAAAAAAAAAATGGTGCCAGAAAGTGGAAGAAAGTCTCAAGATTTGACTGTTTCTATGTTTCCAAGTTCTTCCACCAGAGAAAGTAATTCAGAAAAATGGAAAGCTGCTGTAATTGAGGTGTAATTATAACTTTGGCATAGTTTTTAGGGAAGGAGAGAGTAATAAAAAATGAACATTTTCAAGACATTGTGACAGAAATCCAGTGGGTAAATCCAGGAGTAGGGAAGAATGGATAGTAATGAGAATAAAGTGTGAGTAAATGTACCTTTAAAATCTTAAGTTTTAGATATGTGGCAATATGATAATTATAATGTATTATTAGTATAGAATATATAATCCTTTTAAGTGAAATTCTATATGATTATGTATATATAAATTATATACATACAAATTATATGTGAAAATATAAGTGTTATATATAAATACATTTAAATAAAACTTATTTATTATATTAATATATAAATTAATAATGCAATTCAACATGTCACAGAATATTACATGTAATGTAAATTAATATATTTATATATAGATATGAGTGTATGTGTGCAATAATATGCATATGTATGTATATATACATATACATGTATATATAGTATAGAGCATACCTACATACCCACATATATAACATGTGCACACATATGAGATAAAAGTTCCAGGTCTCTCTTGGTGAAGTGGGACACTGACAGAGATATTCTAGAAGGCAAGTAATTGAATTGACATGAATAGTGACTGAAATAGAGAGGGTGAGGATAGATGTTGGGCATCCTTAGTTTATATGGGGTGATTCTCTGGTTCTCAAACTCAGGAGCGATTAACAATACCAATAATAACTATGATGAGGATGATGATGATAGCTAACTGTAATGGGCTGAGGCTTGGTTTGTGCAGAATAAGACTCTTCAGCCCAGAAACCTGCTAGCAACCCCCGCTTCCCTTTGGTGCTTTTCATCTCCCTTCCTGAGATGTCAGGGATGGCATGACCACCTGTGTTCTAAAACAAAAGAAAACGGGAGATGTAATGGGCTGAGGCTCGAGGTGATGCACTGAGGTCCCAAGCACGTGAGGCTAAATATTAATTGGACCATACTCTATTAATATATATGCTTGGAGAAAGAATGGCCCCCACCCACTCTTTGTGCAAGTCCTGATGTGTTGTATAGGAAATGATGATTTTGGTGGGTAGAGGCAGGGGGGCAGAGAAGGAAGCGGAAAGAGAGATTGCTGGCTGGACTCTTGTCACAGCTGCTCACATTGCTAATCCCCCTTCACCTCCGATTTCCCTTCACCTTCTATCCTTCTTCACCTCCACCAAGAATAAAGATCTTCCCCTAACCTGAATTCCTGACTCTGGTTGATTTTAAATACGCGGTCGTCACTGCTAACATTTATATGGTTGCTTACATTGCTCTGGGCACTGTGCTAAGCACTTTACAAATATTATCTCATTTGATTGTCAGATCAACAAAAACCCAACTATTTGTCTTATAACAAATCTTTACATTAAAAATTAGAGCCAAGAATTTTATTTTAAATAACTTATACCAGTAATTCCATAAATGTCTAAAAAGAAATATTTTTCTTGGTTTTGGTAAAACTATAAACTTAAATATAGACTCTTTTAATTATAATGTATCTTAAGGAAGATCATTTAGTTTAACCTTTTCCTTTGTTATAACTGTTTTTTAAGTTCTTCATGACAGTTGGTGAACTTTCATATTTCATTTTTATCCACATATAATTGATAAAGTTCCTATTGTGTGCTTGGAAAGAATGGAGTCTCATGTCTTTCTCTGACAGCTTGTGCTAGGATCTATCACTTTTACCATTTAGGAAGCTTAAGCATGTAGGCTGCTTCGTAAGTTGTGACAAATTCTATTTTTAAACATAAATTCCTGGTGCTCAGGGTCCTTAGATGATACTATTGTACTATCTTGTTTATGGAACATATGGAACATATGATTTTAAATAGTTGTTTCACATGTAACATATTTTTGAAAAAATTTTTGCTATGTAAAAATGGTAGAAGAAATGAATTTTAGCTCTTGTATTTATATTTATCTCTTGGCTTTGGGAAACATTTTGAATTATAAATACTCAGTGACGAACTAGTTCATGTATTACCCAGTGTAACTGACTTTGGTTTTCCCTTCTATAAATTTTTTAAAAAAGGAAATGTTTGATTTATAGCCTTCCATTGCTTGGATTTTAATGTAGTTTTAGAGTTACTTTTCCCACTTTTTATACAAGGTGGTTTAATATTCACTGAACAGTTGAATAGTTTTTTTTTTTTTTTTTACAAATTAAAAAAGGGGAGTTAATTTTTTGTTATAAATTGGAAACTCCTCCTAAATTTCTTAGTTTTATGTCTCATTGTGGCATAATGATGACTCTGGGTTGTCAAAGGCAATGATTATAGCCAAGGGTAATGTCTATATGGCAACAGCAGTAGCAGCAGCAACAAGAACTGAATTTTATGTAGTGTTTCCTTTCTGCCAAATTGTATGCCAAGTGCTTTCCAAATGTTTGATTACCAAATCAATGAAAACTCAAGTATTTCTCTTCTTGCTCTATATTTCCTTCATTTTAATAAATTTTTATATAAAAAATGAAAATCAAAATTTTTATTTAAAAGACACTAGCAATTCCACAGATGTACACTATACAAAAGTACAATATGTGGTCCTACCAAGCTTAAGCAAGCTTGGAGAAAGGGCTTGCTGACCCACTGGGCAGGGATCTAGTTGAATTGGGACAGGTTCCTCACTAGCTTGGTTGCCATGATTTGCACAGGTGGAGGGAGTATCACACTAGGGCAATCATTGATTTTAGCAGTTCTCATGGATAATTCAGGAAAGCAATTACTTGGTATTCTCTCCTGGCAGTGACTCTTGTGAACCTAGAATGACTTTCATAGAAATGTCATGAGAGTTGGGCTTCAAGAGTTGTCAGACATGATGTGCACTGATTTTTTAATAGCTTTTGTAAAGGTCAGTATGCAGACCAGGAATCTAAAAGCTTCCTTTTTTGATTTGTTTTTTGGATTAATCATAGAAACTAAAAAGTCATTCTTTGCTCATGTTCCTTCCCTAGAGATTCTTTGCTAAATCATTTCACTTAATTGGGTTTGAAATATAGAGTGTAATTTCAATAATAATGAACAGAAAATATGTAAAGTCAAACAGATACTAAATTGGATAATTGAGCCTCATCTATAATTTACACACTCATGTTAGATACTAGTTTTAGCCTGTTTTTTAATCTGGTGTTTCATCAGAACTTCTGACAATAAGCAAAATAAAATTATTTTGAGTTTCCTTTTGTATTTTATCTGTCTTTATCTTCTATTAAGGGGACAAAAAGCAGCATAATAGGTTAGGATGAAGTAGTTATGAGAGCTTAGATAAGCTACTACCTGAATAGTTGTTGATTAAATCAGTGAGACAAAGAGAGCTCTCTTTAGTATGAAGGCTGCTTTACTGTCAATGGCCTGCAGAGAATGCAGTGAGATGGGTGATGAGGTAGCGGAGATGGTGAGTACTTTTTATCAACTAAGAAGTACTATATTATCACTGCAGAGAAGTGGGGAAGTCATTTTTCCTTTCCTTAAAAAACAAAACAAAACAACTTTATTGTTGCCTTTTGTTTTTAGACTATAGTTATTTTGGCAACTAAGTGGTTGCAAAGTGCTAGACCAGAAGGCCTTAATTCAAACTCACCCTCAGACATTTATTAGCTGGATAAATCACTTAGCCCCTATTTGTCTCAGTTTCCCTTCTCTTTGGTCTCTTATTTCACCTGTTGCTTCCTTGTAGTTTAGCTTAGAATTATGCCTTCCTTCCCTGTTGCTTCCTTGTAGTTTAGCTTAGAATTATGCCTTCCTTCCCCCTTAAAATGGGGGTAATAATAGTAAGAATTGAATGAGATAGTAATCGTAAAGTGCTTAGCACGGTTATCTGGCACATAGTAAACAACAGACACACACACCCACACACACACAATTATTGTTGTTATTATTTTCCTACCCTTCCTTACTTACTCTTTTCTATACACATGTCCCTTCCCACCTATCCATTGCTAACACACAGAATTCTTTCTTGAAGTAATATATAAACAAGTCAGTGAACACAGTGACCATATTGGGCTGTGATTTCATCTTCCATTTCTGTAATCTTCACTTCTCTATTGAGAATCTTCTGTTGTTGTTTTGTTTTGTTAGCCTTGGTTCTTAGTTTTCAAACAACAACACAGTACTAACAGTGTCTCATAAAATGATATGATTTATGGATATAGTTTTTCTCTCTGGTCTTTTATTTCACCTGTTGCTTCTTTGTAGTTTAGCTTAGAATTATGCCTTAATCTCTTATTTTTTTCTGTATTTATATATGAAAGTTTATTTTAACATTTTAAAAAATCTTTTGCTTGTTTACAGTGTTACACATTTCTATACAATTTTCCTCTCCTTAGGTTATATTAGGTTTTTTTCATAGATATATTTGGTATCTTGGATCTGAGTGACCATTGCTCTTGTGCTGCAATATCCTTTATCTGACTCCCTATTGAGATGTAGAAACAATATTAAAGTACAAAGGAGGGACATTTATAAAATTATGAAAGTCTATAATATCTACTTAATATTCTAAATTGTATCTTCTTTAAAGTGTTTGATTTGATCTGGTTGTCTTTACTATGATTCCTACAAGTAATGTCAAATTTTACATTTTTCTAGAGGAAGTATTGCATATTTCAGACCCTGAGAATATCTCTAATTCAGTTACGCATCTCAGATCTGTACAGCTACTCGCTCTTTATCATTTGTCTCAGCAGCCATTTTATTCATAGAACTCTGTGTTTAATAATTATTTGGCTGTCTTGTTGATCACCATCTTCCTGCTTATTCAGCTCCAGATCTTCATTACCTCTGGTCTGGTCCACAATAATAGCTTTCTAATTGATCTCTCTGCTTCTGCTCTCCATCTTCTCTAATGTATTCCTTCACACAGCTACTAAATTGATATTCCTTAATCAGTAATCTGACTTTGTCACCCAAAGGTCTCCAGTGACTTCTTTTTTTTTCCTCTAGGATAAAATAGAAAACCTTTAGTCTTCCATTTAAAATCCTCTCTGCTTTGGCTCTAATCTAGCATGTCTTTCTTATTTAATATTACTCCTCTTAATCCTCTGTAGCAATCAAACCAGACTGCTACCTGCTCTCCTTTGTGTTCTGCCATTATAGAATATAGTTATGTCTAACCCCCACCTCATGGGATGCCTAGTTCTTTTTGCTGATGGTGTTTCAGGTATATCCTTCTGCAGAAGACCTTTGCCAGATGCTCTGCTTGTTTAGTGTCATCTCCTTCTTGAAATGACTTTACTTTATATATACTTTGTAGTAAGCTTTTTATAGTCAGAGGCTGTTTCATTCTTGTTTTTGATTCTCTAGTGCATAGTACAGTATTCTGAACCTATTCTGAACATTTAATAAGTGTTTTAAAAAATTCAACTTGAGTTTTTCTTGTGGTCCAAAATACTTGTTAGAAAAACACTTTTCAATGAAAAACATCAAGTTGTTTAATTGGACCAACTCTAGATGACCATAAAAGTCTTAGAATTTAGACTTGTAAAGACCTGTGGAAATTACCTGTTCCCCTTATTTTTAAATAGCTGAGAAAACTGAGTTCTAGAAAGGTTAAGTTGTTTTGGATCACTGAGATAGTAGTAGAACCAACATCTGAATCTTGATTTTTCTGACTTAAAATACAGTAAACTTTCTATCATGCCATGATGCTTCATTTAGTGGCTCTCTCCTGTTATGGGATTTCATATCAAATAGAAACCTGTGGGGTAGCATCCTCTTTACTAAACGTATGAACATGGACAAAATGACTTACTTCCCTAAATTTCTGTTTTATCATCTGTAATATGGGAATAATAATATTAACAGCACCTTCTAAAATATAATTGAATAGTTCCCGAGATTAAACTATTTGATTCAGTGCTTATTTACTTTTTTTTATAACATACAAATTTGTAATTGTATAATGCAGCTACTAGAATCTTTTCATTGATTTCAATGTCAGGGTCATCTCCAGTTATTTTATTCAAAGTAAATATGTCTTTCTGAATGGTAGAACAAGCTAATTTCTCAAATATTTATGTGGGCAGGTGTTACAGCTTACTTTCCATCTTAAAACGATGATTCATAGAAACTCCTAAGAAATTGGAGCCCAATTTCGTCATCACATAATCATCAAACATAGGTTCAGGCTGGGGCATTCTGGTGGGGTAACTATTAGGAATGAGTGGTTAAAGTCAAATAATTGCTTTGGATGGAAAGTGTATGTCTTATAAGTGATTTTATAATGTAGTCATTTAGGAAGCCCTTTTTAGTTTCCAGTGCATCTTCCATGCTTCTCATTAATGACTAAAAAAATACAGTTCATGTTCTGCTTCCTATGTGAAGTCTCTCTAGATCCTTAGCTCTACTACTGCCTCTGCTAGTCTCTATAATGAACAATATATTGTAAGCTGTTTGAGAATCAGGATGTTTCATTTTTGATTCTTTATTCTCCCTGTTCTGATATAGTGTCTTGCACAAATAGGTCTTTAGTGTTTGCTGAACTAAATTAGTGGATTGACCATATTATGAATATACCTCCTCCTTCAGTCTTTCATAGGCTATTGGTGGACTGTGGCTTTTATTTTTTTTTCCCCTTGTCTTCCTGATTTGAGGGATGACAACACAATTCATGACACATCTATCATACATATGCCTGAAACTCAAAAATTGATTTTGGAGATAAACAGATTTTGGACTGTTTGAATGACAGATAGGAAAAAATGTTAAATAGCCTTTATATGTTTAGACTTGTAGCTTCATGTAGGATGAAAAATGTGGGGGTTGTATTGTCTAATTCATTTTGTCCTGGAAAAAAGAAACCATCCCCAAAAGCACTGTCAGACAGTGCTTCATAAGATGCTGGAGCCAGAAGATTTGGACTGGGATCTCAGCTGGGCCTCATGCTATCTGTGTGACCATGATTAAAATATGTCTTTTCTTATTTTTAAAATGAGGAGTTTGGAACAGATGGTCTCTAAGGCCCCTGACAACTGTAAATCCTGTGATTCTGACTGAGAGCAAAGATGTTTGGTTTATTCTTTGTGATTAATGTTGTTTTATGTACAAAGGAGTATGTGAGATAGTCTCAGCCAGGGAGATAAACCACATACTATAGAAGTTGTTCCATGTGGCCCTCATAATAAAAATTGCTGCTGTTTCTTTTTTTTTTTAATCCATTACTTTATTTCTGTTTTAATAGAGATACTAATGTTGTAGATAGTGTTTTAATTAGTAATTAATCTTCCTTAAGAACATTTCTAAATTAGGATCTGACAAGATGACTAAGGCTCCTTTCAGCCTTCCTACAATCCTAGGTTAATGTAAGTGTACCACTGTAAATATCTCTTTGGTTAAAGATTGTTAGTTATCTGAGATGAACAAAACTGAAGCAAGAATGGTTAGCATAAAGAATAATGTCTGTTTTTAAGACTCTGAGCTTGGACTTCACAATTGGAGGAATGACAGAGCTAAAGGTATACAAACAAGAGCCACTTTCATAATATGCTGATATTTTCAAAACAATTCAGTAAAAATGAATGAAAAACTCATACTCTCTTACATTTTCCTTTTACTGAAGGGTCAGCATGAACTCAAACTGAATAAGAATATTTCCACTAGAAGGTTCAGTTTAGTCATTGTGTATACCCAATCAAATTAGTAGTAATTAATTTCATTCAACAAATGTGAAATGCTCTTATTTTTAGGGCTCTGCTAGGCTCTGGTAATAAAAAAAAGTGGATTAAACACACAGATGAAGGAGAGAGAAAACAATAAGTAACTGATGATAATTATGGTCCAAAGAAGACATTGCGGGGTGGCAAATTTGAAGTCAGAGAGTAATATTGTTGGGGGAAGTAATATCTTTGGCAAGAAAACCCCTGGACTGTATGGTTCATGTGGATATGAAGAGTTGGACATGACTGACAGCAAGAAAATATTATTGTGCATACTATTTTCTTGGTTCTGTTTATATTCTATATCAATTTATAAGAAATTCCCTGTGTTCCTCAGAAGTTCTCATATTCTTTGATTCTTAGAGTGCATCTCATTGCATATATCACAATTTGTAGAAGCATTCCTCTGAGTTGATGGGCACCTGCCTTGTCTCTTATTATTACAAAAAGTGCTGTCATAAATATTTTGGTGTAGATGAGTCTTTCTGTCTTTGACCTTCTTGGAAGTAGGATAGTGGAATCCACAGGTATGGACAGTTCAGTGACTTTATTTGCTTAATTTCCAGGAAGGTTAGGCCCTATTATGTGATTTTTATTTTGATGGTTGTTTTCTGTGAACTGTTTTTAACTGTTCCTTAATTCAGTTCAAAGATAGTTTGTGTGTGTCATACCACAGTATTGCTCTTTATTATAATATTGGCTTTGAAATGAAATCCTTCCTCTCAAATAGAGACATCTGGAAATAGAAGCAAACTGTTGTAGGTGATGAAAGATGGGGGGGGGTTTAACTGGCTTGATATTTTTTTGGGGGAAACAAAAAACATGTTGCAACTAATTTTCCTTTTATTTTCTTCTTTCTGCCTTTCTGGAAAATTAGTAGAGAATTTGGCACACAGATTATAAGCAGCTTAAATAGCTACTATTTATATGGAAAGAAATCATCCAGAAATCCTTTTACTTGGATACAAAGACTCCATAGTTCTAAAGCTGAAAGTTATCTTAGAACTTGCTATGTTTTGATCTTTTGAAAGAAAAATTAGACATTAACCAAAATTATATGGTGAATCTTCAGGTAATTTTCATTTTGAAAAATGGGACTGAAAGAATGGATTAAATCTGTATGTCGTATGGGACAACCTTTTTCTTTTTAAAATAAGACAATTAAGGACAATACAGTATTGACAAATTTTTCTTCTTTCTAATTCACTCTTATCTTTTCTTTAAGCTAATTTTAAATATTTCTGAAATACAGTCCCTACACCTCGTTAAACTTCCTTCAGAGTTTGTATTGATTTTTGAATCAGTAACTTTTAGTAATGTAATAATGATCTATTTGCACTTGTCCGTGTATTTGTCTCATGTTATTACTTGTTTATAATCATTCACATACAGAGTTTCCTATAGATAAAAACATGTATGGAGGTAATTGAAGAGGTACAGTGGTTTGGGATAGGTTGCAGCAAAGAGCTTCCTAGAAGAAGGGGAGTGAAAGTTGTCATCAAGAAGTCCATGATAATTTTCTAAAAAACAAACAAACAAAAAAGTTGAGAGCAGAGGGTGACGTCCAAGATTAAGTAAAGAAGGCCTTCATCATGTCAAGCAGTCATTGAGGAGGACAGAGATAAGAGTCAAAGAAGGATGGGAAGACCTTGGGTGAATGATGGTGTCTGCATTGTTGTAGAACACATCCACATAGGGAGATCATTGGTAGGTCCATTAGATTTTTTTTTTGAATTTGACTCCTGAAGTTTTTAATTGCATGAGATCAAAGATCAGAAGCCATCCATCTAATCCACTCATGTGGATGAAAATTCCCTTTCCAGCACGTCTGACCAGTGAGTGGCATTTTCTGGAGAAGTTCTTGTGACATGAAATGCATAATTTCCAGGGACAGCCCATACTTTGGAAAGGGTTAATATTTTAACAGATTTTTCCCTATATTGAGCAGAAACACATGCACTCCTTTGTAAGTTCCATTAATTTCTTTGGTCCTATTTTCTGAGGCCAAGTAAAAGAAGTCCTTCCTTTAGATACTTTAAGACAGTTATTATGGGCCACCTAATTCTGCTCAATGCAATTTCCATAAGCATTTATTTAAGCTCCTTCCTTTACACAAGCTTCATTCTTCACACAACTGCCAAAATGATATTACCAAAAGCAAATCTGACCAAATTACTTCCTGCTTACTGACCTTTGGGGGCTCTGGATTACTAGGATTGAACACAGATGACTCTGATTAGCATTTAAAGCCCCTGATTACCTGGCTCCAATCTACCTTTTTGTGTTTTTATGACACATTACTCTCCTTCTTGCATTCTGCAATCCTGTCAAAATGGCCTTCTCATAACTTTGCATAAAGACAATATCTTTTCCCCTTTGATCTGTCCTCAATGCTTGGAAGGCGCTCTCTCCTCCCTCACCTCTACCTGTTTCCCTTTAGAGTTCAACCATTTCCTAGGCCTTTCTAAATCCTGTGTATGTGAGAGAGTGAGAGAATGAATGAGAGAGGGGGTAGGGGAAGAAAGAGAGGAGAGGGAGAGACAGAGAGAAACAGAAAGAGACCGAGAAGGAGAGAGAGAGAGAATATATATGTATTTATCACACATCTATAGAGAGCATGCAATAATTTTGATTAAGTTCCACTTTGTGACAGTAGTGGTCATCTATATGTGCTTCTGTATAATACCAGGCTGGTTCAGAAGTCTGATCTTCATTGAATCATACTGAAATTAGCTGATTACCTCATCTTTCGAGAGTTTTCTCAACTGAGTGCTAGCTTTTCTGTCATAGACATATTTCATTGTTAGATTTTATTGTGTTTTTAATTCTCTGGTTTGTAAGAATGGATATTACTCTATAAATATGCAAAAGTCATATCTGTCAAAGAGCACACTTTAGAGACTGTTAGAAATATTGCTGCAGCAGTACGTGTGGGGAGGTCAAGTATTAGGCCATTCAAGCCCATATTTGGAAAAAAAAAAAGATCATTTCTACCAAAATACAAAGAAAAGTGTTATTGAAAGCAAACTTCCTCTCCTTCTCAAGCAAAAACAAAACAAAAACAAAAGCATAATGCCAAGAATGGACAAACTACTGCTGTGAAAGTCTGATTAATTCTCAGAAAAGAAGGAAAGCCTTTCAGAAGGATCTGGCAGGCAGGACATTTGAAGCCCTAGGATGTGTGGATGTGTCAGGCTAGCAGCCAGCGAAAGGGCCCTGCCTTCCCTGAACTGAATGCCATATTGGGCAGTTGTAGCCTTCTCTGACTCACTACAGATCTCATCAAGGACTGAACGATTTCCCTGCACAGAACTAGGTGCTGCACTGGGACCTGCTGAATCTCTTCTCCATCCTGCCTCATCCTTGCTTGGTCAACTGACATCATGTATCCAGTAAACTCCAGTGGCAGTTTATCACCTCTAGAATCAAACATGAAATTCTTTATTTGGAGCCCAAGGCCTTTCATCGCCTGAGCAATCCTCCTTCCTCACCTTTCTAGGCCTCTTACAGTTTCCCCCTCATCCTTTCTTTTACTTCAATGTTTTCACTTATTTTTGCTTCCAAGTTTCAGCTACAATCCCACCTTCTACAGGGATCTATTTCCATCCCTCTTTATTCTTCTGTCTTCTCTCTGTTATTTCTGTACATAGCTTTTTTGTACCTATTTATTTGCATATTGTCTCCCTGATTAGGGTCATCTGGATGGTACCATAATGCACTGAACATTGGGTTTGGAGTCAAGAGAACCTGAGGACTGAGAGGGCTATTGTTGTGGCGATTATAAAATTGCCATTGGCAATTAGTTCTTGTAGGATGAGTTATTGAGGCATGAAGCCAGTGAGAGGTGGTAGTCCTCCTAGGAAGAGTAGTGTGAGAAGAATAATAATGATTGTTGGTGCAGATTTGTTTCATAGGTCCTCCTAGGGATTTGATTTTGGTGATATTTGAGAAGTTAAGGGTTAGAAATGTGGTAATGGTGGCTATGATATAGATAGTAAGGTTAAGGATAGTTATAGTTGGGTTAAGGTGGACAATAATTGCTATTCAGCCTATGTGAGTAATGGATGAATAAGCTAGGCTCTTTTGTAGGTGGGTTTAGTTGAGTCCTCCTCAGCCCCCTAGGATTGCAAGAGTGATGAGGATTTTTATATTTAGACATGGGGCAATTTGGAAGAGGATAGACGTGGGAGCAATTTTTTGTCATGTCAGGAGGATTATTCCTGTTAGGAGTGGGATTCCTTGTGATACTTCAGGCACTCAGAAGTGGAATGGAGTGAGGGCTAGTTTGATTGATAGAGCCAGGGTTATTGAGATGGAGGCTCATTGGTCAGAGAGTTGAAATAGTGTTCATTGGTTTGTTGACCATGCATTGCAAATGATGGCAAATATTATTATGGAGGCGGTGGCTTGAGTGAGGAAGTATTTTGTGGTGGCTTCTGTGGTGCGTGTGTTGTTTGGGGCGGTTATTATGGGAATGATGGCTAGTGTGTTGATTTCTAAACCTATTCAAGCAGTAAATCCAACCTCAGACATTTACTAGCTGTGTGACCCTGGGCAAGTGACATTATCCTGTTTGCCTCAGTTTCCTCATCTATCACATGAGCTGGAGAAGGAAATAGTCAACCATTCTAGTAGTTTTGCCAAGAAAACCCTACATGGGGTCATGGAGAGCTAGACATGAACTAAAATGACTGAACAACAATTCCCCCATTAGATTTTGAGCCTATTGGGGGAAGAATTTGCCTTTGCTTTTCTTTGGGTCCCCAGTGCGTAGCCTGGAACATCATAGGTACTTGAAAAATGCCTGTTCTCCTTATATCTTACTCACTGGCTGTATTTTTATGAGTTTTGTCTCCACATTAAGACAAACAGATTCATGACGTGTTCTTAACCATTGTTGTCTATAAATAACTTTATACACTGTGTGACATAACAAAGGGAACACTTGGACAAATATTCCTTGATGGAACAGTAAATCTATACTGAAGCATCCTCTCTTTGTTTATATTCCTCCCCTCCCAGTGCTGTTTTTCTGTCTCTGTTTGTTTTTCTCTGTCTCTCCCTGTTTTCCTCTCTTCTTCCTTCACCCTCCTTCCCTCCATCCCTTTCTCCGTCTCCTTTCCTCCTTTTGTCTCTTCTTTCCGCCCTCCCTTCCCTCCTCCTGCCACATTTCTTTACAGAAAATAGGTGTTTAATAAATGTTTATTGAATTGAATCATATTAACTGCCCCTTATCTGGAAAGTGATAAAACTAACCAGTCAAACAAATCTTGAGAAGCTTTCATTCTCATGTAGTAGGTAGAACTGGAATTAGATCTTGGAGGGAGAGAGAGATTTTTAATAAGCCATGATAGAAAGGTGTGCACATCATCCAGCCTGTGCAAATGCTTAAAGGCAAGAGAGTAGAGGCTGAAATGAAGACAGAGGACAGTTTGGTTAGATATTCATTGCATAAGAAGGAGTGATGTGAAATGCAACTGCACAGTGAACTGGATGTCAGAATATGGAAGACTTTTTTAAAACCTGGTGAAGAAAAAGCTTTAATTTGATGATGTAGGCAATAGTGGACAGTTGTGTCAAAGAAGGTTTGCAACCATACTTGACCAGTTTTATAGATCTTAGGCTATTACCAATGAATTCCTTGTAGTTACAACTGTTGACCTGATCAGTGTCTCAGCCTTATATCATAGTAAGCAATTTGGAAATTGAGAAGTTGGGGTAGATGGAAGGAATTGTTGGCATGCAACTGGAGAGGATACAGATTCTCATCCATAAAAAGTTAGGTTCAGAGTAAGTTTACTTAGGATTTATGTAAATAGTGTACATTAATGTAAGCCAAAGTTCACAAACATTTTTCAACATTGCATATAGTTTGACTTTATGTTGACTCATTGCATATAATAAACAATATTGTATTCGGCAATATATAATATTTGCATTATTTAAACAAATCATCTAAACATAGAAAATGTAAACAAATAAAACTGAGTTCCATTCCATCATTTATCATATACAGTGACATGAACAACTTCAATAGCTTTATTTGTTTTGTGTCAAAGTTCCTAAAATTCTTTTCTTCTTCAGGATGACTGGCAAAGCTAAATTATTCCTACTTTGATATCAAAGGTAGGAATGTTTGTTAACTAAAGCAAGCAAATGTAATCACATCAACTCAAGTGAACAACTAGCTACCACTATCACATCAATGCCAATGTGCTACTTCCTTAATTTCTTATATTTTGGTTCTCAACAAAGAGATATTCCATCCCTATTCTTCTTGTATGTTTAACAGACTGTTCCTCATAACCATAAGCTACTCTTTTGTCTGCCTCTTTTATAGTCTGGGCTAAACTGATAGGTTGTTTTCTCTTGTTTACTCTTAAGTCCAGTTTTAATATTTTAAGCTCCTTCTCCCCTAGATGGAAATCCACTAACTTCTTAAGGAAGGGTGAAAATGGCCCAGTTTGGAAATAGAGCTTGTCAAAGCTTTCATGCCATTCAGAATGAGATTGACCTATGGGAAACCCCTGCATTTCCAGGCTCAGTGAGCTAGGAGAACTAGTCCTTTAAAAAAAAACCCAACAATTGTCTTAGTTACCTCATCATTTCTAATTTTATTTGCTTGTGTGTATGCAATCTTTCCTTTTAACTTTTGGCCATTTAAAAACATTTTTTCTGTATTTTTTTTTTTTTTTTAGAGGACTACCCTAACGGTACTTGGCTTGGTGATGAGAATAATCCTGAGATGAGGGTTCGATGCGCAATCATTCCTGCTGACATGCTGCACATTAGCACAAATTGTCGAACAGCAGAGAAGATGGCGCTAACGTTACTTGATTATCTTTTCCATCGGGAAGTTCAGGCTGTCTCCAACCTTTCTGGGCAGGGAAAACATGGGAAAAAGCAGCTTGATCCCCTCACCATCTATGGAATTCGTTGTAAGTATGTTTCATGCTTTGTATTTCTGGATCACTTACAGGGTTTGTAGATTTGCTTCATATTTGTGTGTATTTACTTGTTCTCAGAGACTGGTTCCCCCGGTGTTCATTTTTAGAAGTAGCATTTTAGTGGATAGTGTTTTGACATTATAGGTGCAGTTATTAGGTTAGGTGAACTTTTTTTTCCTAATTAAATATATGGCTAATGCCGTGCTTTGACCATAGGTACTTAGTAAATTAATATGGATTGCTTAAGTTAAAGATGACTCACAGACAATTGAAAGTTCTACATCTGGATGGTTGACAGGGATGCTTGGGGATAAATAAGAATAGAATTACAAGCAAATGTAATCACATCAACTCAAGTGAGCAACTAGCTACCACTATCATATCAATGCCAATGTGCTACTTCCTTAATTTCTTATATTTTGGTTCTCAATAAAGAGATATTCTATCCCTATTCTTGTGTGTTTAACAGACTATTCCCCATAACCATAAGCTACTCTTTTGTCTTCTTCCTCCTGCTCTACCAAAAGTACAATTTCCACATCTAGAAATGAAGAAAAGTAGAAAGACAGCTCTAAATTGTTACTGATGCTATATATGGGAACAGCTCTGCTTTTCTTTACTTCATCCCAGGTTTCAAGCTTCTTTCAGCCAAGAATGATGTAGTAGTAAGCATTGTTCACATTTCTATTTAAATTTTGTAGAAATGTTCCTCTGAAATAATAAAACACTTTGGAAAAATATAGAACTGTGTAAATGACACAAAAATGGCATATTATTACAAAAAATCGTGAGAATTGGGACTTTAGGAAAAAACTAGATGAAAGTGAATTGATCCATGGGTTCATTATGAAAATCTGATGTTTTATTTGAATTTTTCATTTATTCATTTTTCCACTAACATTATTTGTTGTGGGGCTATTTCTCTTTCATTATCCTCTGTCCCTCTCTTTCTCTCTCTTTTCTTTTTCCTCTCTACTTCCTTCCTCCTTCCCTCCTTTTTGCCTATTTCACTTTGTCTTATTTCTATCTCTTAAGGCCTCAGTTTCCTCAAAGGAAAAGTGAGCAGTTAAGATTAGATGATTTTCAAAGATTACGCCTAATTTTAAAAAATCATCACTCAGGGTTGTTGTGAGCATCCGGTGATGTAATATTTATAAAGCACAATATAAATTCTAGCTGTTGTCAAATTTCTAAACATGCCATTCCCCAGAAACAAGATTCCTTGAAAGTTATGCACCTGAACTGATATATGAAAAATTTAACCTTCATCAGTAAAGCAAATAGAAATCTGATTAATAAGCATGAATTACCAAAAAAGCTTATGATTATCATCACTTTGTTGCTCCTCAGGGCATTCAGTATAATAATAATATGCAGAGAAGATATATTCATGTTTATCTGCCTGTCTGTCTGTCTATTTATCCATCTATCTGGTAATCTTAGAGTGAAAATGATTCTCTCTTAGAGGCTCTTTTGTCAGTCTGTGGGATTTCTCCAATGTACTTACTCATATTCTAACTTGACTTACACCTTATTCTCCCCTTTATTTCTTTCCTTCCCTACAAGATTTTAAGTCCTTTTCTTCTTGTTTCTCTATGTCTTTTGGATCTTTCATAGTATCTTGTATAAGATTAGCTACATGTTAATCAAGCATAATATGCTGTGAAAAATTCATGTAATGATCCATTTGGGTGCTCCTGTTACTCATGCGGATATAGCTTCTTTCCATGTTGAGACAATATTTTAAGATATTCATCATATGGTGGCTGGCATCCCAGCCAAGCTATTGTTTTCACAATAAACACATACTTGATCTTTCTTCAGAGTTTTCTCATCTTGGTTTAGGGTTTGACAGAGTTTGGACTCTTTTAGTGCCACCTTCAGCACCTCAGTAGTTCAGCAAGATATCAATGATCTCATCAGGGAAAAAACTGCTTAACCCACCTCTTTACAGAACTTGATGGATTCAGGATTCAGAAAGAGACATAGGTTTTTGGACATGGACAGTGCAGGACTTTGTTTTGCTTGACTATGCATATTTGTTACAAGAATTTATTTTTTATTTTTTCAGTGGGGAGACATGTGAGGGAGAAAAACAAATGTTATTAATTGGAAAAAAAAATTTTAAAAAGGAGAGCCAGTTTCATTAGATCATGTAGAAATTTTCATCATTGAATGGCATTTGTTCTACATCAACCACATATTATCCAAGTGTGTACTTAGACTACTAAACATATTTATACAGGCAGTAAAGAATTATAGGTCTCTTTTTCTCCCAAGAGCTTTAGCTGATTGATTTCCCTGTTTTAGTACTATCACGCTGAATGTAACACATGCCGTAAGTTCAACTTTCTCACACCATCATTTGTCTCAGTGCTAGAGGCTGGGTCAGCTTAAAGAAAATATGACTCTAAAACTATTGCATTTACTCATTGTTCTTAGACACACTGGAATGTGAAGAAATTTAGACATATGCCCACACAGAAGGTCACAAGTTTAAAAGAATTGTCATTTCATAATATTTTTAAATGTAAGAATGACTAATTATTTTGGTTTGTATGTTTTATTCCTATCTTCTGCCATTAAGTCTTATGCATTCACTCACAAAGACTTAGTGCATTAGCAAGGAAGAGATATAAATAGAAAAAAATTCCTAATTTATTTTTTTTTCTTGTGAATAAACTAGGGAGAAAAATTTTCTTGATTTGCAATAGTGTTTTTATTTGTTAAATGTAAGAAAATCAGTGATTGTTGACTTTCTCCATAAATATATATATATATATATATAAAGATCTAACTCCTATTTCCATTTATTTGATGTTCTGACCCCATTCTCTTTACCAAAAAAAGGGGGTAGTGGTGTAGATAAATAAGTCCATATTCCATTAAAGATAGTTTTATTGCTTTTTCTCTTTTCCTTAAAAAACAAAACTGAAACAAAACATGGCAGTTATTGCTCAGAATACCCTGTATATCATTCCATCCTGGAACCCTCCTATGTAATAAGGAAAAACGGTTTAGCAAAACCAACTGATAAAATGAAGATGTGAAAGCATAAACAGAACAAAGTATATGTTTGGGTTCAGGATGCTTAATTGCAATTAATTTTGTAAATTCATTAGTTCAATATCAGTCTTGCAACTTGATGATAGACCATCACAGTTGTATACCACAATTAACCATTTTCCTGTCAGTGGCCACCACATTTATCATATAGATAGCTTGCTTATTTGTTCTCTTCTCCATTAGACTATAAGGTTCTTCTTTTAAAAATTTTTAAAAGTATTTTTAAGTAGTATTTTATTTTTCCAAATACATGCAAAAATAATTATCAGCCATTCACCTCTGCAAAATCCTGTGTTCCAAATTTTTCTCCCTCCCTCTCTCTTTCTTCCCTCCCCAATATAGCAGTCAATCTGATACAGATTAAACATGTGCAATTCTTCTAAACGTATTTCTATATATATTCATCATATTGTGCATGCAAAATCAGATCATAAAGGAAAAACACATGAGAAAAACACATGCTTACAAGCAACCAACCAACCAAAACAAACAAAAAAAGGTGAAAATACTATGCTTTGATCCACATTGAGTCTCCATAGTTCTTTCTCTAGAGAGAACTTTCCATCACAAGTGTGTTGGAATTGCCTTGAATCACTTCATTGTTGAAAAAAGCCATAGATTGTAAACTTGATAAAAGTAGGCACTACCTTTTATCCTTCTTTGTAATCCTCAACACTTAGCACAGTGCCTGGCATATAGTAGGTCCTTATTAAATATTTACTTACTGACTTATTGTTTTATGGGGCAGTTAGGTAGCACAATGGATAATGTGCTGGGCCTGGAATCAGAAAGATTCCTTTTTGTGAATTCAAATCACTTACTTGTTAGGTTATCGTGGGTTTGCCTTAGTTTCCTCATCTGTAACATGAACTGGAGAAGGAAATATTAAACTACTCCAGTGTGCCAAGAAAACACTAAATGGAATCATAAAGAGTCAGACATGACTGAAAAACGACTGAACAAAATTGTCCTAATTGTTAATATTTTGTTGTGTCACTAAGTACATGAATTAGTTCAGATAGCATCATAATTTATAGTGTATTGGTTGGCATAGGCCAGCCATTCACATGCCATTCATAGAACCCAAGTAGGTCAGGCCTTAGTTGACTTATCATTGTTGCTATAAGAGGGGGAAAGTTTTTATGTTGTTATTGTGGAGGCTGGTAGTTTGTAGAGGAGAGACTACATAACAAAGACGATATACCTTAATAACAGCGACTGCATTTCTGTGCACTTCATCATCACTGTTGATCTGTATATCAATCTTGGTTGATAAAAGGGCAAATAATAATATTCCTAAAAAAACCTCAACCTAATTAAGAAGGTAAAATTCAGTAGGATTGAGCATCTTGCCTCAGAGTGTATTTATAAGTAGGACATGGAGCCAGGAGAGGAACACAAGAACAGATTCCTCTCCATGCTCCTTCACTAGGCGTCTTATTAGACCATCTCCCTGTATATTAACTGGAGGTACACAAAGAATGAGGACTCAGTGCAGTCAGAACTTTTTTGTGTGAATGGGGTTTGTCTCAGATTTATTTGCAATTCTCTAATGAGTCTATGTTAAACAAAGAGTAACTACTGTTCATTCATTCCATTCAATTGACAAGCTCTTTACTCATTGTGTAGAAGGCAGGCATTGGGGGATACAAGGACAGAATAAAATGCAGTATACTCATTTGCTATAACTGAAGCTGTGAATGGTGATAAAGAAGTTTGCTATTTAACATAAGATCTATTCTGGGGCATCAAGTTCAGCTACCCTCATTTACTGGTTGTCATTTGCTGGTAGTTGGTTAGTACCATAACAGCTTTTTGGTGAGCACAATGGAGATGTCTTTTGATCTTTCTGCCCTTTTCCTTAATCTTACTTCAGTCTTTGCACACAAATAATTAATTTATACATTATATTTTTTGGCTAGAAAGGCCAGCATTGTATATATTATATGATGCCTGAAACGCCTACTTTTTTTTTTTGCAAGAGCCACAATGTACTGACTAATTAATTTACATCATTAAATTTCTAAATATTACTTACATAATAATGTGCTTACTGTTTAGTGCTACTCAGTGTTGTGTCGATTAGTTAGAACATTAATAGTGTGGTAGAAAAAAGGCTCTTAAAGGGATGCTGATGTTGGTCCAGTCATTATACCCAAAGAAGAAATTGTTGTGTCCCCAAGTATATCCAATCACCAGCTAGCTATGCTGAGGTGTGCATTTTATTTGGTTTGAAGAATAGCCACTGCATGAGTGTTTCTGACTCTCTTTGTACTTTTAAAAAACAGCTCAAGAGCTCATGTTTTTGTGGTAGTTGATCAGTCACATTATTTTATTATGAACAGTACAGTTTTAGTATGCTGAATAATTTTTCAAAGTCCCAAACAAAGTGATGCAAATTTTACTACTTAACCAAGTGGTAAAGTGACATACTTTTTTTTTTTTAAATTGTAATAACTTTTTATTGACAGAACCCATGCCAGGGTAAGTTTTTACAGCATTATCCCTTGCACTCACTTCTGTTCTGATTTTTCCCCTCCCTCCCTCCACCCATCTTCCCCAGATGGCAAGCAGTCCTTTACATGTCAGATTACAGTATATCCTAGATACAATATATGTGTGCAGAACTGAACAGTTCTCTTGTCGCACACGGAGAATTGGATGCAGAAGGTATAAATAACCCGGGAAAAAAACCAAAAATGCAAGCAGTTTATATTCATTTCCCAGTGTTCTTTCTTTGGGTATAGCTGCTTCTGTCCATCCTTGATCAATTGAAACTGAATTAGCGCTCTTTATCGAAGAGATCCACTTCCATCAGAATACATCCTCAAACAATATCATTGTTGAGGTATATAATGATCTCCTGGTTCTGCTCATTTCACTCAGCATCAGTTCATGTAAATCTCTCCAAGCCTCTCTGTATTCATCCTGCTGGTCATTTCTTACCGAACAATAATATTCCATAACATTCATATACCACAATTTACCCAGCCATTCTCCAATTGATGGGCATCCATTCATTTTCCAGCTTCTAGCCACTACAAACAGGGCCGCCACAAACATTTTGGCACATACAGGTCCCTTTCCCTTCTCTAGTATCTCTTTGGGGTATAAGCCCAGTAGAAACACTGCTGGATCAAAGGGTATGCACAGTTTGATAACTTTTTGAGCATAGTTCCAAATTGCTCTCCAGAATGGCTGGATGTGTTCACAATTCCACCAACAATATATCAGTGTCCCTGTTTTCCCACATCCCCTCCAACATTCAACATTATCTTTCCCTGTCACTCTAGCCAATCTGACAGGTGTATAGTGGTATCTCAGAGTTATCTTAATTTGCATTTCTCTGATTAATAATGATTTGGAGCATATTTTCATATGTCTATAAATAGTTTTAATTTCTTCGTCTGAGAATTGTCTTTTCATATCCTTTGACCATTTATCAATTGGAGAATGGCTTGATTTCTTATAAATTAGAGTCAATTCTCTATATATTTTGGAAATGAGGACTTTATCAGAACCTTTGACTGTAAAAATGTTTTCCCAGTTTATTGTTTTTTTTTTTTTTATAAATAATTTTTTTTATTGATAGAACACATGCCAGGGTAATTTTTTACAGCATTATCCCTTGCATTCATTTCTGTTCCGATTTTTCCCCTCCCTCCCTCCACCCCTTCCCTCAGATGGCAAGAGTCCTTTACATGTTGAATGGGTTGCAGTATATCCTAGATACAATATATGTGTGCAGAACCAAACAGTTTTCTTGTTGCACAGGGAGAATTGAATTCAGAAGGTATAAATAACCCGGGAGGAAAAACATAAATGCAAGCAGTTTATATTCATTTCCAGTGTTCTTTCTCTGGATGTAGCTGCTTCTGTCCATCTTTGATCAATTAAAGCTCTCTTTATCAAAGAGGTCCACTTCCATCAGAATACATCCTCAAACAGTATCATTGTTGAGGTATATAATGATCTCCTGGTTCTGCTCATTTCACTCAGCATCAGTTCATGTAAGTCTCGCCAGTCCTCTCTGTATTCATCCTGCTGGTCGTTCCTTACAGAACAATAATATTCCATAACATTCATATACCACAATTTACTCAACCATTCTCCAATTGATGGACATCCTTTCATTTTCCAGCTTCTAGCCACTACAAACAGGGCTGCCACAAACATTTTGGCACATACAGGTCCCTTTCCCTTCTTTAGTATCTCTTTGGGGTATAAGCCCAGTAGAAACACTGCTGGATCAAAGGGTATGCACAGCTTGATAACTTTTTGAGCATAGTTCCAAATTGCTCTCCAGAATGGCTGGATGTGTTCACAATTCCACCAACAGTATATCAGTGTCCCTGTTTTCCCACATCCCCTCCAACATTCCCCATTATCTTTCCCTGTCATTCTAGCCAATCTGACAGGTGTGTAGTGGTATCTCAGAGTTGTCTTAATTTGCATTTCTCTGATTAATAATGATTTAGAGCATATTTTCATATGTCTATAAATAGTTTCAACCAGTTTATTGTTTAAAGTGACATACTTTCTTTTGAAAAAGGAGAAATTGCTGCATGTAATTGTAGTGTTCCTTAATGTGGATGGCTTATAAGTGAATGTAACTTTGCCATATGAAGGACTGTTGGTAAAGAGTATATGGGGCGCCTTGGCATGAAACTCAATAGACAGACATTTAAAAGAAGCAATCAAAACCCTTTCAGAACCTTAAATAGAGAAAATTATGGTACACAAATGTAATACAACCCTACTATGACATAAGAAATGAAGAAATAGACATTTTCAGAGAAACCTGGAAACAGCGGATACATGATACAGAGTAAAAAGAACCAGGAGAACAACTTATATTATAATATCAACATGATAAAAAAAGAACTGATGACAAAGAATACTGCTCTTGACAGAAAAGTGAATGACTATTTACCTTCAGATAAAGACACATTTTGTTTGGACTGAAATTTTCTCAATAGATGAATTCTTGACTCAAGCCATATCAATTTGCTGTTTAACATATGCATAATGAAGAATGAAGAAGTACATCATTTTTTTTTGAAAAAATATCAGACATCTAATAGTTATGCTGAAAAACATAGAATAGTCTTAGGAATACTTTCAATTCATGCTTAAAAAACAAAACAAAAAAACCCGAAAACCCCAGCAAATTAACCAATTTTTATAGTTTAAAAAGAAAAAGTAAAAGAACTCTTAATGGTTGGCCATTGGTTACTCAAGCCAGAGAAGTTCAGAGCAAGAAGTTAAATTTGGCTTATTTGCAACTTAGAACAGTATGATCTCCTATAATTAAATTGTGGCTCCTTGTAGCAAATAAAATAAGTCCCATGTTTGCCCAGTCTGTATGTTTACTAGTTTTTACAGAAGAAATAATAATACAAAGAATGGCTGTTCTGCTTGGCAATATTTATCTGTTTTCCAGACAAGTCCAAACTTTAAGGAGAATAACAGGTTTTTGGTAAATTCACTGGGTTGTACATTCTTGAAATTCTTTAGTACTAGAAAAGATACACTGCTTCACATGTAAGCATGCCATGTCTGCTTAGGCACATGAAGTAACCAAAATTAGAGTACCCATAGAGACTTTGAAAAAATACTCTATTTAGAATTATGGCACCCAACTGCTTTTAATGTCTTTAGTGGTGAATAATCTGTTTTTATTTGGTTGAAGTGGTAGTATTTAAGTCATGTGGTAGACAGTTTCAATCAGATAATAGAACAGGAATAGCTTTACCTTTATATAGTAATGGGAAGGCTTCTATAGTACTATATTCACCATAGCTGACATTAGTAAGTACTAATATCATGTCATCCACATTTCACAAATGAATCAGTATGTCTCATCTTGGGACTTACCCATGGATCATATCAGATATTGTGAAAAGCAGAGGACTGAACCCAAATCTTTTGCCTCTGAGTGGTGGGGAGTAAAGGGAGAGAATGAAGGGAACAGAAGAGAGGAGAGTAGAGGAAGGAGAAAAAGAATTTGAGTGGAAAGAGCACTGATTTTCCATTCAGAGAACCTTGGTTTGCAATGTCTCAGTTGTTTCTCCGTGAGAACTCCCTCTGAGTTCTTATCCGTCTCTGAATCTCATGAAAAGTACAGCTTTCATTATTTCATTTTGGGTAGAAGTTAGAAAAGAGTGTATAAAGTCAAGAGGCAAAGCAAGTATAAAATCATTTTTACATAATTTTAATGATATTTTGAATGTGACAGGCAAATAACATCTTTATGTTGATAGTTTTCATAGTCCTCTTTCAAAAACATATCTTTTTGTTGGTATTCTTGACTGCCTCCATCATATCAACACTCCCATTTATGTTACTGAGCCAGCTCTTTTGGTATGAAAAGGTTATTGCTGGTCACTGTGACATGAGCAAGTCTGTTCTTGTACTTCCTCATTTGGGGTTTTTATCTCACATTGCTTTCAGACTGAGTATGAATCAAATGCTATGGAAAGAGTAAAATTGTACAGATAGCTTTACTAAGGAGCAAAAAAGCCTCCAAACCCAAAACCCCTCAAACCCTAAAGGCTCAGTGATAGCACTTTTATCTCATAAACTCTGCTTCCACCTGCAGAATGAAAATTATCCTTTCACTTACCACTTAAATTCTACTATTTTTTTTCCTTAATAGTATTTTATTTTTCCAAGTATAAAATTTTCAATATTCATTTATATTTTTTACTTTTATTATTATTTTTTTATTTTGATAATAGCCTTTTCTTTGTAAAATACTTGCAAAGGTAGTTTTCAGTATTCATCTTTGTAAAGCCTTGTGTTCCAAATTTTTCTCTCTCCCTCTCCCCACGCTGTCCCATAGACTATAAGCATTCTAATATAGGTTAAATATGTGCAGTTTTTCTATAGATGTTTCCATATTTGTCATGGCTGTGGAAGAAAAATCAGATCAAAAGGTGAAAGAAAAAAAACTAAGCAAACAAACAACAAAATAACAAAAAAAGCTGAATATACTATGCTTTGATTCAAATTCTGTCTCCATAGTTCTTTCTGGATGCAGATAACTCTTCATTATAAGTCTATTGGAATTGCCTTGAAGCACTTCGTTGTTGAAAAGAACCAAGTCCATCATAGCAATGTTCGTTTTTTGTAAGGTTTTGTGTTCCAAATTTTTCTCTTACTCCCTTATCTCCCCCCAAGACAGCAAGAAATCTGAAAAAGTCTAAATATGTGCAATCCTTTAAAGTATATTTTCATATTTGTCATGTTGTGCAAGAAAAATTGGACCAAAAGGGACAAAACCATGAGAAAGAAAAAGCAAATAATTACTGAGAAGAGCCAAGTCCATCACAGTTGATCATCACATAATCTTGTTACTGTGTACAATATTCTCTTGATTCTGCTTACTTCACTCAGCATTAATTCATTTAAATCTTTCCAAGTTTTTCTGAAATCAGCTGCTCATCATTTCTTATAAAACAATAATATTCCATTACCTCCATATACCATAACTAATCCAGCAATTTCCCAACTGATGGGCATCCATTCAATGTTCAGTTCTTTGCCACTATAAAAAGTTAAGCTCTACCATTGACTTTGCTGTGATCCTCGAACACCTCATGAAATTGGCTCATATAAGAGTTCTTTTTCTTTCTCTTTTCTGTTGAGATAAAGTGGGTGACCAGAATATGAAGAAAGTCATTTTCCTGTCAGTTCCTAGTCTACAATCTCTCTCTCTCTAGTCTCAGGAAGGTCTATTAAATATTTTTGAATGCTTAAACATTTTGCATATTTTAAATATTTTAACAACTTGTTATGAACATTGCTGTTTCCTACGTCTACTTATAGACCATGTTCTCCTTCCATTTGATTACAGTATTTTAGAAATTCTGCCATGTCAAACAGATTTAGGTAGATATTTCCTCTATTTGTTAAAATAGTTGACAATTTTCTCAGTCACCACCATTCATTCAGTTTAATTTAAATTTATATTTTTTGATTGACAAGACTTTTTCATCCTCTTACCTATCCTGACCCCCAAGGAAGAACAAAAACCTTTGTAACAAATAGGTGTGATCAGTCCAAACAAAATGTGTCTTTATCTGAAGGTGAGTAGTCATTCACTTTTCTGTCAAGAGCAGTATTCTTTGTCATCAGTTCTTTTTTTATCATGTTTTTTTATCAACTTTTTTTTTTTATCAACTTTTTTTATAAGTTGTTCTCCTGGTTCTTTTTACTCTGTATCTGCTGTTTCCAGGTTTCTCTGAAAATGTCTATTTCTTCATTTCTTATGTCATAGTAGGGTTGTATTACATTTGTGTACCATAATTTATTTGCTTAGCTGCTCTCAACTGATGGGGATCCTCTTAATTTTTACTTCTTTACCATTACAAAAAGAGCTGCTATAAATATTTTTTTTTGTATAATTAAGATCTTTTGCTCTTTCATGATCTAATTTTTGGAGGGTGTCTAAATCCTTGTAGTGATAATGTAGAGGGTATACACAGTTTAGTATTTTGGGGGGAGCATATTTTTCATTTGTTTTTCAAAATGGCTTTACCAATTCAGACCTCCTTGAGTTAATATAAAGATTAATGTGCCTGTTTTTCTGCAGTTCCTCCATCATTTATCATTCTCCTTTTGTATCATCTTTGCTAAACCTCCTAGTTACTACAATTTGAACTTCTTTTCTTATTAATTATTTAGAGCATTTTTTTTTCTTTTATGTCTATAGACAGCCTGGAATTCTTCCCTTGAATGGTGCCTGTTCATATTCTTTGACTTTTTATGAGTTCTTAAATGATTCTCTTCTTAAAAGTTTGTGACTTAGAAATGATACCATTATCACAGAAATTTGACTCAAAAATCTTCTCCCAATCTGCTCCCCAGATAATGGTTTCTCTTCTTAATTTACCTGCATTAGATTTATTTGTACAAAAAAATTTAAGTTTTGTATATAATTACATTGTTCATTTTGACTTCTGTTTGATCATGAACTCCGTAGATCTGAAAATAGAATTTTCTTTTTGTCCCCTTAATTTGTTTATGAGATGACCTTATATCCATTTAGAGCTTATCTTACACTATATCAAATATTAGTCAAAGCTTACATCTTTCTAAACAGTTATCTAGTTTTTCTAGTAGTTTTTGTCAAGTAAT
This sequence comes from Antechinus flavipes, assembly GCF_016432865.1. Classification (NCBI taxonomy): domain Eukaryota; kingdom Metazoa; phylum Chordata; class Mammalia; order Dasyuromorphia; family Dasyuridae; genus Antechinus; species Antechinus flavipes. The sequence goes on along the minus strand of NC_067399.1, from coordinate 52,841,195 downwards.
GAGGCCTGACTCTGTTAGCTAGGATCTCCTCAGTTGTTTATATAGCTTAAAAGTGAGCTTATATATATGGAAGTGAGAAGTTAGAGTTATTCAAGTAGTATATGATACAGATAACTAGAACTTATTTATTGCATTATGAAGATGTTTTGGGTTCAGCAAAGTTTTTTTCCTTCTTCTCTTCTTTTTCTGGGAAAAAATACCCAACATAATGTACATTTAGTTGAAACTATTTTGGAACATACAGTAGACAGAATTTGTATCAAATTTCCAAATGAAACAATATTAGTTTAAAAAAAGCAGGAGCATTTACGCACAAAAAGAAACCATTTGCTATATTGAACAAATCATACCATAAAAGACAGAATTTTTCTTTTGAAAGATCAGCTTTTATATGGATTACTTGCAGAAGCAGCACAATTGAAGCAATTAACCAAGAGAATTTAAGGTTAGTCTATGTCTTAAAAAATCTAGAATTTTTTTTTAATAAATTTTTAATTTCTACAAGGAAACATGATCTGAAAACTTCACCAGGATGGTTCTTTTGCTTATATAATTGAAGATATTGACTTTATTCTTCTAACTTTTTTATAATGACCCATGTAAGCCTGTATTTTAAAAGTCAAATATTCTGTATGTTGTTAGAAATATAATAAAAATGTGTTGCAAAATAAGTAACTAGGTTTAAAAAAAATTACAATAAACCATGGAGAAATTAGATTCATTTCAAAGTAAAATGCCATTTCTGACAATTGCCAATTTTGGGAATTAATTTAATTTTCAAAACAGTTAAACAGATAAATTTTTTTCATTGTGTATTGTTCAGACATTTCTCCTATAGTCTTAATTTTATCCATATTGATAGATAGCAAAACAGTGTATGTCACTGGTGTCAAACTCAAATAGAAACAGATTCCTCTGTGCCACACTGACTTGTATTTGTATTTATTTTTGTTAAACATTTCCCAGGTATACTTTAATCTATTTGAGGCCCATTCCTGAGTTTTGCCGAGTATCCTGGCCTAAGTTTGACCTCTTTCTCCACTACAATGCAAAAGCAGCTAGTGATAACATCTGTATTTTCTTCTCATGTCAGTATTTGTGTTGGCTAATCCTTAACCTTGGGAACCTCGTCCCTCAAAGAGCTCCCGAATTTTTCTTTATCACTTACTGCCATCATCTATCTGTGGGACTTCTTTTTCCTTTCTAATTTATTGAAGCAGATTTCATTGTTGAATTTGTAGATGGGCACTGGTCTGGAATTTTTAAGATTGGGGTTGCTTTGCTCAGTGCAGAAACTGGGGTCAAACTGATTAATCTTCCTGTGCTTAGTTTACACATCCCTGTTTACTCACATCCATGGTTTCATGGTGTCAGTGACCTGAGGGCCACCTCTGCTTTTTATTTTTCAAAACATATGCATGGACAATTCTTCAACATTATGCCTTGCAAAATCCTTGTTCCAATTTTTGCCCCTTTCCCCCACGCTTTCCCCTAGATGGCAAATAGTCTGTTACATGTTAAACATGATAGATATATATGTTAAATCCAATATATGCATACATATTTATAAAATTATCATGCCACACAAGAAAAAAATTAAGAGAAGCACAATAAAATGCAAGCAAACAATAACAAAACGATTCCTGGCTTACAGGCAGTACTAATTATACAATTGTGTGCTTCCAGAATTATTTAAGCCATGATTTTTAAAAATGCAATAAAATATGGAGAGTAGTTCATTCTACTCAAACTTGTTTAAATCTAGCTACAGTTGAGGTTAGTGCCTTGAGTCAGTTCAAGAAGCACAGCACATAAGATGTTGCCTTCCAGCAGTGTATAGTTTTACCTGGAATCATAAGGTATGCAAATATGGAAAGTTTAATAGCAATATAAAGTAACATGATTCATTTGTGAATGAGTGATTCACAGGTTTTAGGTTCAAAGGAGGGTTCAGAGGAGGAAGATGTCAGGAAGGAGGAAAACGGATTTGAGTTGACTTTTGAAGGATGAGGAAGATTTGAAAAGGCAGAGAAAAATGGATACAGGGAAAAATATTCCAAGGAAAGAGTCTACAGAATGAACAGTTCTACAGAAGTAGGAAAATAAAAAGCATGACTTGGGGAATAGCTTGGGTATTTAAAAAAAAATTAAATAATCTCTCTAGATTTTTAGGACACTATTTTCACCTGACTTTTTTCCCCTACTTATTTAGTTGTCTCTTCTCTGTTTTCTTGGCTTGATCCTTCCCCAGATCATGCCATTCACGGTGACATCCTAAGTTCCCTTCTCCTCTCTGTATATAACTTCATTTGGGGAACTCATCAGCTCTCATAACATACACAGACATTGACTCCTGAAGGAAGGTGACATACTTATATTGAAACCCATGCTTTGAGCTGGTTTTCTAAATGAAAACAGACACAATCATTTGCATCCCAGATACTGATGTTCTCCTTTTTGCAATGAGGTGTGTGGACACAGAACAAAGTTGAAATGATATTGTCTTTGGCTTTATTAGCCATGTGCTTTAAAAGGCTGAGCAAACCAGCCTTTGTATCTTCTCTTACTTGAAACTAGACAGATAGACTCCAAGTAAGGAGGAAGGAAAGAGGTTATTGTCATAAGATAAAGGAATATTATTTTTATTTTTTGCTTAGGAGAAATGAAAAAAAAAAGAGAGGATAAAGTGGCTTTCCTTTTACAATCTTGGAATAGGTAGAGCTGAGTATTTATTTTTCTCTTGAATAAATGAATTACTACTGGAGAAAAGTGACTAACTTGGCTTTGAGGCTGGGAAAATATGGATATGGGTAATTGTCACATGGAATATTAGTTGAGAAGCACTGGCTTTTTGCTTCTACCTTTTTTTTTTGGATATAAAATATTGTAATTTATTCTAGGCAGTATTCTCCTGTTTATTTCATTTTCTTTCTTGGACTAGTGACATATCAAGACACTAAAGTGTCTTGGCAATGGGTTTCATGTTTCTCTTCCCCCTTGAATTTAAGATGACAGTAGTAGTGAATTTGTTTTTAATTTCTTTATGAAAAACAAACTGTGTGATTCTTCTCCCTATATCTCAACTCAAGTGATTTTAAAGTTTAAAAATGTTAGTATTTTAGTCTGTGTCTTTGCTTTTCAGTGAATGTAATGGGCTTTGTTACAAGTGGTATAATTTGAGATATTATAATCTGAATTTTGCAATATTACAAGTTACTGGGGGTTGAACTGTGCTTATAGAAAATGTTGCGATGGCAAAGGATGTGAAAGACAATCATTTCCAGCTCTTGTCTAAAGACTCGCCAAAGGAGAGGAAGGAACAGAAGAGCAGCTCACAAGATTCCAGAGCTGAAAGGGGGCACTTGGAATCTTTAATGTCTCTTGAAACTAATAAAAGGGAAACTAATCCGTAGAATTAAAATGGACCAAGCTTGTTGGCTGTCATTGCTGCATGAACAGGAGGAAAGGCCTTATTCTTATGCGTTTGGAATCTTAGCTCAGGTAGATTCCCTTTACCTTTTGTTTAGTCCAAAACTATGAATTGTGCTCAGTACATGATGTTAATACATAATAAAAACACTGGCCGAATGAGGGTGCCAGTATATTGGCAAAATAGGATGAATACCATTGAGAGAACAAAATGAGGAAGAGACTCATGTCCTGTATGCATCTCCTGTATCCTTGATAGCACCTGGTACAATATTTCTGTATCAGAAGTTCTTAGGGAATACTCAGATCAGTAAGGAAAATGATGGGTAGGAGAGCTAACTCATACTAGCTGCTATTATTCATAGTGATATTATTGTTGTTTTTGCTATTTTGGAAACAACACACGTGTGTGTATATGTATATGCCGATATACACATATGCACATATGCATGCATACATATATGAATATATCCCTTTCTATTGCAGTAATTGGTGACTACTTCATGAAAGTTTGGGGATTTGAGCAACCCTTAAAGGATCTGTAGGATATTGCTAGGTTGAAAGAGTTGGGAATATATTTTGTATTGGCAGAGTTGCACAAAGACATCAGTATCACTTTCTCTTTATGAATCATCAAAGTCCAGTGGTAAGACAAAAACCAAGATGACTGGCAGTGGGCCACGATGCAGTGGATGACCTTGGCACCTTTGAAGCCTTTCAGAGTGCCTGCTTCAGCCATTGGAACAAATTGCTTTCATTTTCCCATTCTGCTGGGGAAAGTCTTTACATGCTTGTCTAGACATACCTTTAATTCACTGACAGGTTTGAGGCCTGTTGGTTATCCTCAATCTGGTCTAGCCCATTTCCTGAATGTTTGTCCTCCTTGAACACCCCACATGAGTTAGATATGCTGGAATATAGCAATGACTTTGTATTACAAAGAAAAATTTGTAGTTTTATTCTGTTTTTCTTAGCTTTTGGTCAAGCCAGGTTAATTTAGATAAGACCAAAATTATTTTCAACTTCTATTTGTATTATATTATGAAACATATAAAAATCATATACATTTTGTTTTAGTATTCATTAAGCAAATTATAGAAAGTTATTATTCTCAGTCCTGAGGGAGATAAAAAGATAATGATGACATACCCAAGAGAGCATTAGAATATGATAAGTTCAGGATATATACAAAACAATGCCTGTGAGAGTTTAGAGGAGAGATGACCTCTTACATATGGGAGAATTAGGAAGAGTTTCCTTTTGAATGTAGCATTTGATGTAGGCCTTAAATGATGGGAAAAAGTAGTTCCAATGGCAGTGTTAGAGCTAAGATTGGGAGAGGCTTTCCAGGTACAGGAACATCATGAAAAGACAATTCAAATTGAAAGGCAACTAGTCTGGGTTAGATTAGGTCTAGGGTTCCTGAAAAGAAAGAAGGTGCAAAAACCCCTGATAGTAGTTTGGACCATCATTATGATTGGGCTTTAGACATTTCAGCAGATTATGAGGAAGACACACATAATTTCTAGTCAGGTTATAACATTATCAAAATTCCACATATTAGGAAAATTGAATCAGTACAACCAAGAGTCAAAGTACAGGCAAGAAAAAACCCCATGATTTCATGACTGAGATTGTTTGGCAGTTGATACTTGGTATCTAAACGGTTATGGAAAGGTGATTTTTCCTTCTTCCCTCCTCCATTCTTCCTACCCCCTATTAGTCCAAAGCTCTTTCTCTATTCTTTTCCCAATTCTTTCATACCCCCTTGTAATGGGTTGTTTTTGTCCTTTAGTGTGCATGCACTACACACAGTGGATGAATTATTTTCAATCTCTGTTCCTTAGAACATTTTGCTTTTTTAAATATAAAATTAATGATTCCTTTCTAAGATAGGATTCTACATTTGGTCTTAGTCAGTACCAATACAACAAATTTTATTGCAGGTTCTTCAACCCCTTGGAGAAGGTTTATGGAGCCCCAGTTCAAATAGTTTTGGAAATAAGGGGATATAGAAATATGCGGGTGGAGTGTTTGGATAAAAGAGCTAGCAGATAGGTATCAAGAATCCAAGTGTCCTAAGGGTCAGGTAGTTAGTGATATATAGAACTTGAATTAGAACTAAGTCAGACAGCCTTGAAATGCAAAATTGGGGATGGTAGTAGTGGATATTAGGCCATGTACTTAGCAATTAATTTTTTGATCTTGAACAAAGATCTTTGATTATCTAATCTCTCTTGTCTGGATACTCTGATGTAAAATGGGAATAACTATATATCTCCTATCTGCTTTTCAGAGATTATGAAGCAAATGGAATATTAGATGAGAAAGTTCTTTGAGTAGTTAAAAAAAGGGCAGTATACAAGTACATAATGTTCTTAGTGTCTTGTTAGAGAGAAATATTGATTTGTTTCAAAAGCATGTATTTTGTGCTGCCTTGCCAAAGTTCATATGTAAAATTCATTATGAAAATCAAAGAAAAATTGTGATTTTATTCAGTTCAAATATAGTTCCAGAAAGATCATTTCTTTTCCTTTATGCCATACTGGGACTGATCCAAACTTCGGGGTATGGTTTTTGTTGTTAAAAGTTAAGGGTTCAGTCAGAACTGAGGTCTTATGATAATGCTGCTGTTGGTAAAATGTAAATTCATTTGTGTACTAGTTGGGTTTCTATCACACCCGTCATTTCTGAACCCACAAGCTCCTTCAGAAGGGTAGAAATTTTCGTTGTTGATTCATAAGCTAGCTTTTCTTGGCAGCCTTTGTGATGGCATTTGCCATCCAGATGGAATTCTGTGTTGCTGTTGAAAAGGCTTATATAACATGATGTCTTAGAAATTTTTGTCATTTATAAATATCAATACAATTTTTTTTCCCTTAAAGAGATAATGACACTTTTTTCATTTGCTAGAATCTAGGTTTTGAGTTGTCAGATTAACACAAATTAAAATTTTTATTTTTATTTTTACTACAATACATAAAATTTATCTTTTTCATTAAAATGTAAAAACAGTTGGCAGATTCTATTACTCCTTGCATATATATATATATATATATAAAACTTTTTTTTTTTTAGTGACAAAGGAATGAATCTTAAGAATTCATTTTAGTGGAATTTCTTTTCTCGTGCTAAATGATTAAATATTCAGAAGCATGCTTTTACATTTGTTGTTTGTGTATAATTTTGCCAATTTACAGAGCTGGAAGAGTGTGTGTGTGTGTGTGTGTGTGTGTGTGTGCGTGCGCGCGCAACAAGTGAAAACAGAAGAGTAAGGTTTTTAGTATACCCATTTTGTTTTTCATTCATTTCCATTCAACAGGGATTTCAATATTAGTGTCCAGTTATGATGACTCTATTGTCATTCAAGGTAAAAAATTGTTGCAGAAATTTTGACAACAGATCTTTTCCATTTGTGTGATGTTTTCTAGTTTTATTTTTCAGTGCTCTTAGAATCATTTGGTATTGCCAAGTATTCTATGAACTTAGTTTTCCTTAGAGTGCTTTTTGTTATTGAATGAACAGTTGTCTTCCTCCTTAAAATTTTACAAATGAATTTTAAGAGGGTATTGGCAACCTTGGTTGACACTAAGGATGATAGATCACAGATTTTGAGCTCTCAGGACCTTTAGAACTTATTTAGTCCATCCTCTCTCTTTTGCTTATGAGGTTGTTAAAACTTAAGAATATCATGGAATTTGCTCACAATTACCAAGCAGATAATAGCAAATCCAATGTTCAAATCTAGTTCTTTTGCATCAATATCTAGCTTGCAAGCTGCAGATTGGAGATGTTTTGGGTATACTACATCTTCTCACATTTATTTTTCTAATTTGATGTTAATTTTTATCTTTGTTGTTAAAGTTATGGTCTACTTATGCATTGACAGATGATTTAGAAATATATCCAGTGTTAATAGCCAGTCCATATCTTTCTGTTAATATTAATGTCCCATCATGCTTCTCTGAATTCTTTGTATTCATCCTTTAAAAAAATTCATGTAGTATGGTTTGGTTAGCCATTCTTCATTTAATGGCCATCTACTTTGCCGTTTTTTTTTTTTTTTTTTGCTGCTGCAAAAATGTGCTAGTATAAATATTTTCCTCAACTTGGTACTTTTCTCCCTATGTTTAACCTCTTTGGAGTATATGCCTAACAATAGGCTCAGGGTCAGAGGGCCAATTTCTTTTTGAGGTACTATGCATGGTGTAGGGCAGAGTTTCAAACTTGGAATTCCATTTCCTCTGTGTGTGACCTTGAGCCAAGTGATCTTGACTTTCTGGGTCTCAGTTGCCTTATCTGTATATAATGAATTGATCCAAATGATTCTAAATTTCATTCCAACTAAAAGAAAATATCTCCCTGGATTGTTGCTGAAATAACGTATATGTAAAGTTCTTTTTTACATTTTATCGTGTGCTACTTGCAAACCATCAAATGCTATATAAATGTTAGCTGTTGTCAGCCATCCTTGTTTTAGTGATGCCTCCTATAGAGTTAAATTCTTCTTGTTAAGATTTCCAATTCTTCCTTTGTTACTTTGGACATTTCTTTATAAACATTGAGGGCTTTCTTTCTTGGATTTTGTTTCTTTTGAAGGTCTGGGTATTTAAATTGTTCTTCTTTCTTCTTTGTAGCTCTCCTCTGAGATAGCTGATTTAAAAAATATTCAGACTTTTTTCTTCCTCTCTAGTTTAATGGCCTTTGGATTAAATGTGTCAATACATTTCAGGAATACTTTTGTTAGTTTATCACTTATCCAACATCTTTCACTTAAAAGATTTATTAATTGTATCTGGCTCACAAATTATACATATACATATTCTTCTTTTCCATAGCAAGAAGGTAGATTATTGATTATTTTAGATTTAGCTTCATTCTCAGGGAATGAAGTAGGAGTCAGTTCATTATTTAAGATATCCCTTTGTTTTCAAGGATTTTGAAGTGTCCGTTGTAGCTTCTATAAAATCACTATTGTGTCATACTTTAAATTATTTCCCCCTTCTCTCTCTCTCTCTCTCTTTTTTTTGCCTACATCTGATTCTGAAGTTCTTTATTTCCATTCGAAGTCAAAAGGCTTGAATGTGTGCTATTAGAACTGCCTTCACCAAATAATATTTTAAAACAAAGGAAACTCTTGATCTTAACTCTATTACTTAAAAAAAAAAAAAGCAAATCACACAACCCAAACATTTCCTTTGTTTTGATTATTAAAAGTATTTTGGTCCTGCTTGGAAGATACTGTAAAAATACATTTTAACTCTCAGTAGATAGTCCAGCTTCATTGTCTTTGTAGTCAAAACAAAAAAGTTTTCCAGCTTAAGCTTATTATTACATAGCTGAACTTCAACCATATTTTTTTATGTTAATCAGTGAAATTTCATGGACCTTCTAGTTAAGGTCACAGTGTTCTGAGATACATATTTCTTGTGATTTGAACTTTAAAATAATTAAGAAGGTTGAGAATTTTTTTTTTGAGAGAACTTATTCCTACATTCATATTTACTCCTTTAGTAAGTGTTAAGGGAATACTTGCTATTACATAGAATGTGGAATTGGACCTAAGCCCAAATTTAAGTTGTAAATGAAATTAGATAAAAACCAATTAAATATTTATTTAATCTTCCTGTATTCAAGGCACTTTGGGAGGTCCTTATAGGAAATATTAAAAAACAAAACAAAACAAGAATTTTGGGAAGATGATAGAATGAGAGATAGCCTAGCATATGGTCCTCTGCCCACCACACATCCAATGCTTATGAAAAATACCTGTAAATGAACTAGTGATAAGAACAAGAACATTGAAAGAACTCGACCCTTTCAATTTTCTAGAAAAAATAAATACCAATGTCAACGAATCAGCCCGTTGTTGTGCCTGGACCTCCCACAGTACTGAGACCCCCCTGATCTATAGTCTGAGAGTTGGCTAATCTAAGTTTGTTGGCTGAAATTTTAGGAATTAACCTTAGGAGTTAAGTTTTTGGTAGGTTCCCAAGGAGGGGCCCTTTTGCCAAGGCAAATGAAATCCTTTGAATCAAACCAAGTCTGAGACTCTATAAGAAGATTTGAGGGTTTTGAGCAGATTTTGAAGCCCTGGGGAGAATAACTTGGAGGAGTCAGGAGACCAGAAGCACAGACCTAGTTATGAAGGTTTAATGCTGTACAGAAGGAAGAAGATAGTCAGGAGATCGAGAGGAGCAGTTGAGAAGAGTTTTCCCCAGCTGAGTCTAAGGAATCATTCCCTAATTTTTCAGCATTAGCCTCTTGGTGTCCTTCTAGGAGTGGAAAAAGCTAGTGACCAAGGGGATGGTAAAGCTCAGAAGAATAAGCTTGGAGAAAGTGAAAAATAAACCTAATGACATTAGTTTCTGAGTCTTTCTGCCACAGTATTTAGCTGGACAGTCTTACTGAACCTTTGAGAACCCTAACTGAACTTTTGAGAAACTGTAGGAAAAAGAAAGACAGCCTGGCCCAGATAAGGCCCTGGCAAAGAAGCTATAGAAAGGAAGGATCACTAGGTTACATTTGCAGCAAGAAAGCTGTAGAAAAATCATATATGTATGCCTGAGCCCTTCAGGAGAAAAATTCCTCTTTGAGATAGAAGTTTGTGTTTGGGGAGTGGGTATGGAACCAGCTTTGTGGAAGTTGAATTGGGAGTCCCTAGATTCAAAGGGAAAATGGTATGACATCACAATAGAACATTTAAGATGGAAAAGCTAATAAATGGGGAATCCTCAGACTAAGGTTACAGGATGCCTTTCTCCCTCAATGGAGAATTAAGAGCTTTAAAACCTTGGAGGGGAAATAGTGTAAGAATGGGAGATGGAGGGAGAGAGATAAAATCAACTTCTCTTAATGTTATTGAAAGTAAAAGAATAAATGAGATTGAGAGCAGGAAGGATTTGGGCATACTATATTTTAACGATAATTATTGATAATATTAAAAAAGACAAAGTATGATAATATTAAAAAGACAAAGTATAAAACCATTTTGTGCTTAAAGGGGTCAACGAAAATAGGAAACAAACCACTTAAGTATAAATGCACCAAATGAAATAGGGTTGAAGTTCTTAAAAAAAAAATGTAGTGAATTCTAAAAAGATTAATATTAGCATAATAATAGCATGAGACTGATGATCTCACATCTAAGAAGATATAACAGGAAGAGCAATGAGAAGGAAAATACAGAGCCAAGTATTGTGAGAAATATTACCTTGTAATGATCTGTAGTGTCTTTGGATGGGAACATTGTAGAATTCATATATCTCAGGATTCAATAGCATTTTTTATTAAAAGTGACACTGTAAGATAGTTACTTATCTTATAAATGTGTAAGATACTTACAAAAAATCATATAGACCTAGAAAATAGGAGATTAGAATTATAAGATCATGGGATTCATCTAATTTTCAACTTCTTAAACTGGGATCTCATAACTGAATGTGGGGATTGCAAATTATGATTTATTATGAATAAATGTTTGATTTGTATACGTATTTTATGTACTTATATACCTGGTATCATGTAAAAATTTCTTAGATCAAAAGGGGTTGTGAATAGAAAAAGTTTAAGATCTAATTTGCTTCCCATTTTACAGGTAAAGCAAATGAAGTCTAGAGAATGATTACTCTAGTAGTAAGTGTTGATCTAAGTAATAGTATTCTGAATGGATAGGTCAGTAAACAAATCATAGAAATGATAAATTGTTATATTAATTGCACTGATAATAATGGAACAACATATCCAAACTTAAGAGTTTGCAGCTGTGAATTGATTGAGGCAGTCTGGATTTCATTATGCAGGAAAGTGACTCTATATCATTTGATTCAGTGAACTTACCTGAGGGAAGTCAAAAACAGAAAGAAGTATCCAGTATATACAAAAATATAGTGATGATAAAAATAAGCAACATTTTATAGTTCTTTTAATTTTATAAAGTACTTTCCATGTGTTTTCTCATTTTAATTTCACAATAATCACTTGAATTAGGATGGTGTTATTTTTCCATTTAACAGTGAGGAAGCTAAGACTAAGAGAGGTTACATGATTTGGCCAGGTTTTAATGGCTAATAAATGTCTGAAGTTTGATTTAAATTCAGTTCTTCTTGACTCCAAGGCCAGCATTATTCATTGTTCTACCTAATTGCTAGCTATGAAAATATCCATAGATAGAAAAGAAGTAGAAACAAAGCAGGCATCCATCAGTTCTAGATTGGATAAAAAACAAAACAAAACACTGATTTATAAATGTAATTAAATACTATTCTATAGTAGGAAATACTATATATATATATATATATGAGCATTTTTAAAAAATTAAAATAGAGTAGGATCTTGCTTCCAAGTTTGTAATTTAGTTGAGGAGACCCCATAAACAAATGAAAATTTAAAAGTAAAATAGTCATAGAAGGCAGTTATAGTTAATTGTGAAATGAGTGATATAGACAGATAGATTTAAGATAATTTGAACAGATAGTGTTGCTGCTATTAAGCAGGTGATGATTTTTCTAGAAGACAAAATTAACTCCTACACTAGAAAAATTTTTATTCCCTTCAGTCATTATATCTCTTTTGGGAAACGAGCTGTTACAGTGCATAGAATTTGTATGGACTCAGGAAGAAAAATTCAAATCCAGACATTCATTAGCTGTGTGATCTTGAGCAAGTCACTTGACTGTCTTAATTTCCTTATCTGTATAATGGAGTTACTAATAGTTCTTACCTTACAGGATTGTTGTAAGGACTGAATTGGTTATTATTTATGAAAGAGCCTAACAATGCCTGATACATAGGAGACATAAGTGTTAGCTGTTATTAGCACTGTTTCTACTACTACCACTACTATCACTACTACCACCACCACCACCACCACCACCACCACCACTACTACTACTCCTACTACTCCTACTGCTGCTGCTGCTGCTGCTGCTGCTACTACTACTATTACTCTTCCTCCTCCTCCTCCTCCTCCTCCTAGCTGGGAACCATTATTGTTAAGACTTAACTTGAGTTTATTCTTTATTAAATTTCTATTCAATTAAAAGGAATAGGTAGAGTCCAATTTGAGCTGTCATTGGGAGGATGGATGAGACCTGTCCTGCTTGACTCCATGGAGCAGAGTTAGGGTCAATGAATATGCTTTTTGGCTTGATTTAAGGAGAAAATTGAGGAGCAGTTGGCTCCCTCCCTGGCTGAAATGGGCTGCCTTGGGCAAGTGGACATACCCTATCACTGGAGGTCTTCACACTAAATGTAGGGGACCATTTGTTAGAAGAATCACAGGAGGGATTGTTCAATTATAGATTAGGCTACATTGCCTTTGAATCCTTTTTTTTAGTACTAATATATGAGGAAATATGATAATGAGAAATGATATTTGGTAGGTGTTAGTAAGTTCTTTTGATGGAGAGTATTTAACATCGAATTAAGGAGATGATTATTAGCTTTCTTTACCCCAAGGATTGTACATTGTATGCCAGCTTGAGGGACAACTAAAGTCCTAAAGAGCCAGAGACTTCTGGTATCTGAAGTGCCTTGTTCTGGTCACTGCCCACTTAGGATCTTAGAATTCTAAGTGATGTGAAGTGGAGAGCGGCCAGGCACTGGAATCAGAGGACTGTGGTTTGAGTCCCAGCTCTTCTTAACATCTGTGTCCTCGTTTTGGATGAATCATTTGACCTCCGTAGAGTCTCTAAGTTTCTTCATCTCTAAATCCGGGGGGTGGATTAGATACCTCTGAGGGCCTTTCCAGTCTGAAATCTGTGATCCTTTGGTTTTAGACTCATGTTAGATCCTTTGTGGAAGGGATTGTGAAATTCACTTGGTACTCATTGCTTTATAGATTGAGAGACTAAGTTCTGAATTATAAAGTGACTTGTTCCAAGTCTCATGGCAAACAGGCTTCTTATTTGAATCCATGCATGATTTTTGATTTGGTGACACAATTTCTTTCATTGGTATCAACACAGTTGAGAATAGCATAAGTTCTTCTAAAATTAAATATATTTTAAAATCCGTATTTTTAAAATATTTTGATCTTGTTTTCAGGGCTGACCTGTTGACTGTGGTTTTTTGCTTGTTTGGTTTTTTTTGCTGAGTCAATTGAGGTTAAGTGACTTGCCGAGGATCACATAGCCAGGAAGTGTTAACTGAGGTCAGATTTGAAGTGGGGTCTTTCTAACTTTAAGGCTACTGCTCTATCTACTGCCCCACCTAGCTGTCCTCTCAGGATTTTCTTATAAAAGAATGTTTTTCAGATCATGAACTTAGTAATCTGAGAAATGTCTTCTGAATTTGTTCTTTGCCTTCACAGTGCTCTTTGGGGTGGATGCTTTGATCGGCATGTTTGTGTGCCCATAGAAGGCATTTTTCTCATTCAGGGCTTTTTTGGGATGTGTTTTGCAGGTCACCTTTTTTATAAATTTGGAATCACAGAATCTGACTGGTATCGAATCAAGCAGAGTATTGACTCCAAGTGTAGGACAGCCTGGCGGCGAAAACAAAGAGGTCAGAGTCTTGCAGTCAAAAGCTTCTCCAGGCGGACACCTTCTTCATCATCCTATAGTGGCTCAGGTAACTGCTGTCAGAAATGGTATCTTTTGTTAAGTTTTTTTATATATTTTTTAAAAAAGACTGAATTGGTCCAGGAGACAAAGCCCTGAACTTTCTTTTCCTTCCTTTCCTTTCCTTCCCCTTCCCCTTCCCCTTTCTCTTCCCCTTCCCCTTCCTCTTCCCCTTCTCCTTCCCTTTCCCCTTCCTCTTCCCCTTTCCCTTTCCCTCTTTTCCCTTTTCCCTTTTTCCTTTTCCCCCTCCTTTCCTTTCCTTTCCTTCCCCTTCCCCTTCCCCTTCCCCTTCCCCTTCCCCCTCTCCCTTTTCCCTTTTCCTTTTCCTTTTCCCTTTTCCCTTTTCCTTTCTCCCTTTCCTTCCCTTTCCCCTCCCCTTCCCCTTCCCCCTCCCCCTCTCCCCTGCCCCTCCCCCTCTCCTTCCCCTTCCCCTTCCCCCCTCTCCTCCCCCTTCCCCTTCTCCTTCCTCTTCCCCTTTTCCCTTTTTCCTTTTCCCTTTTCCCTTTTCTCTTTCTCCCTTTCCTTTCTCCTTTTCCTTTCCTTTCTCCTTTTTTCCTTTCCTTTCTCTCCCTTCCTCCCTTTCTCCTTCCCTCCCATCCTCTCCCCTAGATGGTAAGTAATTCAATATATGTTAAAAAAAAAAGTGCAATTGTTCTATAACTATTTCCACGGTTATCATGCTGCATAAGAAAAATCAGATCAAAAAGGGAAAAAATGAGAAAGAAAATAAATGCAAACAAGTTTTTTTATGCTTATGATTTTATTATGTTTTCAAATTAATTTGAGACTGGTTCTACCTATTTAATCAGCCTCATGGTAACCATTCAAATACACACACACACACACACACACACACACACACACACACACATATACACACATATACATATGATGCTTTATAGTTTACAGATCACTTTTCTTTGTCAGAGGTTTAAGTTTTATTTTCCTCATTTTCCAGCTGATGCAACCAAGGTTAAGTAACATACAACTAGCCAGTAATAAAGCCTCCAGATTCTCATTTTAGATCTTAGATTCATCCCTCATTTTATTTCTTAAAATTTTTTTTCAAACTGTCAATGAAATGTTAATACCTATTTCTTTAAAATGTATAATGTCAAAAATTCTAATTCATTAGGTAATCACACAGGACCATACTTCATTTAAATTACAAAAAAATTTAAAATAAGCTATCAACAAAAATTACAAAGTAAGGAACAGAATTTTTCCTCCTTTATAAGATACAAATATATGAATTTGCAAATAATGGGCAAGCAAATAAAAGGATTTTGTTCAGTGCCATCCTCCTAACACTGCCCAAAGTTCTACTACTTTTGATAGGTTCCTTTTTTTCTTCATTTTCTTTTTAAATTTTAGTTAGTATGTAGTCAGTTCTGATTCTGCTGATTATGCTTTGCAGTCCCTTTATTTCCATGTTTGCTATACCTTTATGTATCCTATTGACCATGGGTTCTTTCCACCTGCCTTAGAGCTGAAATCTTTTATATGTTTTCTCTACTGCATTAGAATGTGAGTTCCTTGACAATAGGGGCTGTATTTTCTTTTTCTTTTTGTCCCCAGCTTTTAGCTCAGTGTTTTGAATATAGTAAAAACTTAATAAGCTCTTTCTTTCTTTTCTCTCCTTCTCTCTTCTCTCTTTCCCTCCTTCCTCTTGCCTTCCCTCCTTCCTCCCTGCTTCAACCTTTCTTTCTTCCCTCCCTCTCTCCCTTCTTCCTTCCCTCCTTCCCTCCCTCTCTCCCTTCTTCCTTCCTTCTTCCCTTCTTTTCTCCCTCCCTCCCTCTCTCCCTCCTCCTTCCCTTCTTTCCTTCTTTTTTCCTCCCTTCCTTTCTTCATTCCTCCCTTCCCTCCCTCCCTTCTTCTCTCCTTTCATCCCTTCCTTCTTTCTCTTCCTCCTTTCCTCTCTTCTTCCCTCCCTCTCCTCCCTTCCTTCCTTTCTTCTCTCCCTCCTTCCTTTCTTCTCTCCTCCCTTCCCTCCTCCTTTTCTTCCCACTTTCCCTCTTTCCCTCCTTCCTCCTTCCCTCCTTCTCCTTATTCCGTTCTCTCCTCTCCCTTCCAGTATTCTCCTTTTCTCCCTCTCTCCTTCCTTGGGTCACTGAGCAATTCTGTGCATTGCTAAGGGTCACCCAGCTAGTATGTGCCAGCGACAATTGGAGGCCAGATCTTCCAGACTCTGTTCTCAGACCTCTGCCTCTCTACATTTATGTACTTGAGCACTGCAATGGATTTGTGAGTGTTCCCTCCAGTGTCAGAGATGCACAGCCGATCCTTGCCTGCCCAGCTTATGTGATTTACATTCATGTTTTCTCAAAGGATATACCCAACATTCTGAGGAGCTTCTTTATACATTCTTGAGTTAAAAGAATACTGGTGAAGCCTATAAATATGTTTTGCTTCACTTTGATTTTTCTGTTTCTGTGTGATTTTTTTTTTCATGTGTTATATCTTGTTCAAATCCGTCATGTGACTTTCCCTTTTCTTTTGGATGATCCTTAACCTTCCATTCTTTGAGTATTCCATGCTCAATACCATGTATGTTGGAAGATGGTTTAACAAACCTTGGCTTGTTTTTTCTAGTTTTTTTAATTTTTATTTTAAAAATTGGATATAGCAACTATGGATATAATTGCACAAAACCACAATTATTCACAAATTTATTTGTAGAGAGAAGGCTTACTTTAAAATTTTTTTTCAATAATATTTTATTTTTCCAAATACATGTAAAGTTTTCAACATTCATTTTTTGTAAGATTTTGTGTTCCAAGTTTTTCTCCCTTTCTCTTTCCCTTACCTCTCCCCTCCCTTATACAGTAAATAATCTGAAATAGGTTAAATATGTGTAATTCTTTTAAACACATTTCCATATTTGTCATGTTGTACAAAAAATCAAACCTAAAGGGGAAAAAAAACAAAAGAAAGAAAATACATAAACAAAAGGTGGAAATACTGCTTCAATTTATTTTTCATCTTCATAGTTCTGTCTCTGAATGTGGATAACACATCCCAGATCTATTGGAACTATCTTGAAATCACCACATTATTGAAAAGACCATCATAGTTGATCACATATTCTTGTGGTTGCTGTGTACAATGTTCTCTTGATTCTACTCACTTCACTTAGTATCAATCCATGTAAATATATCCAGGCCTTTCTGAAATCATCCTGCCGATCATTTCCTATAGAACAATAATATTCCATAACATTCATATACCACAGCTTATTCAGCCATTCTCCAACTGAGGGGCATCCATTCAGTTTCCATTTCCTTACCACTATAAAAAAGGCTGCTGCCACAAACATTTTTGCACATGTGGGTCCCTTTCCCTCTTTTATGATCTCTTTGGGCTATAGTGCCAGTAATGGCACTGCTGGATCAAAGGTATGCTCAATTTGACAGTCCTTTGGGCATAACTCCAAAGTGTTCTACAGAAGGGTTGGATCAGTTCGTAACTCTACCAGCAATGCATGTGTCCCAGTTTTCCCACACTCCTCCAACATTTATCATTATTTTTTCCTGTCATCCTAGCCAATCGGAGAGTTATGTTGTGGTACCTCAGAGTTTTCTTAATTTGCATTTTTCTAGTCAATAGTGATTTATGATTGTAGATGGCTTTAATTTCTTTATCTGAAAATTGTCTGTTCATATGAAAAGGCTTAATTTTTTTTAATGACATTTTGGGGCTAGTAGAGTCACTGAGTCAAAAGGTGTGCTTTGCATAACAGCTTGTTGCTCTCCAAAATGTCTACATTGATTTGTAGTCTTGCACATGATTCATTGGAGATCTGGGCAATATAGAACTTTACCATTCTTTAAATCATTGAGGCAGCACAGGACAGTCCCTCTTTCCTGAGACCTTAGACAATGAAGGGGCTAGCTTGGATAAATGCTAAAACTTCTTCCATTTCTAAACCTATTACCCTGTGACTATTAGATTTGAAAAAGTTTCATTGTGGTTACCAGCAGCTTCATGTCGACTCTTCATTGTCAAGTTGAGTAATAAATTAATTTCTTAGGTTCTGGGTATTGCCAGATCTTTGTTTGATGTATGCCATTTACTAACATTTCTCCTAATTTGCTTCTTCCCTTTTAATTTTATAGAAACTTTGCTTTTTTGGGGGCAAGATCCTTTTCTGCTTACATAATCAAAAAAATTAAAGATGTTTAAAAAGCAACAACAGACCTTAATGGGACATATATGGTGTGGCTTTAAGAAAATTCCTATAAATGTCATCTTTATCAAATAGAATTTGATTTCAAGTAAATAAATGTGTAGATTCATATATTTAAGAGTAAGGGGAAAAATAGCCTTTTTCTCATGTTGACTATCTGTTGGAGCCTCATATGTTTAGAGTTTAGACTAAATGTTTCAGTGATGTTTGGAATGAGCTTGAGGAACTTCTAGGTATTGATTTCTAAACCCAGGGATGCTTTTGTTATAATTATATTAAAAAAGTAGGACTAAATATTTTCTAAAGGGCTTCCTTATCCTACCTTCTGTTGCCAGCCCTTCTTTAATTCAAGTGCAGGAATGTATTAAGATTGCAATAGGATTTAATTTTTCCTTTAAAAATGAATGTGTGTTGAACACTGCGTTTTTCTAAGTTTGCACAGTCAGTGGTTATGCAATTTATTCCTAAAAGCAGTTTCCAGTGCAACTGGAAATTGACATTTCTCAATAGACATTTGATAATTACTTTATACAAATAAGTTAAAATTTTCCTTTTAGTTCAGACACATATCCAAGTATTCATATCACTAAGGTTTCTACTAATTTGACACAGTGTTGAAATGGGCAGAAGAGGTGAAAACAATGATATTCTGTCATATTAGCAATCATGAAAATATAATAATAGTCAAACCAGGTACTCCTACCCCACCCTTTCTTGTCACCTAAATAATGAAAATATTTTGATAGGCAATATTTCTTGTTATGGCCTTTTTAAGAAAACAATTTTTTTGTATTCTCTTCTGTTGTGGTTTGCAGAGGAAGCTATAAAGACAGATTGAATTTAGTTAATTTCTTTATCTGAAAATTGTCTATTCATATGAAAAGGCTTAATTTTTTTTTAATGACATTTTGGGGCTAGTAGAGTCACTGAGTCAAAAGGTGTGCTCTACATAACAGCTTGTTGCTCTCCAAAATATCTACATTGATTTGTAGTCTTGCACATGACTATATTTAAGAATAAGGGGAAAAATAGCCTTTTTCTCATGTTGACTATCTGTTGGAGCCTTGTATGTTTAGAGTTTAGACTAAATGTTTCAGTGATGTTTGGAATGAGCTTGAGGAATGCCAGCTAAGGGATGTAGAGTCCTAGATGTGGAACTAAAAAGACTTGAATTCAAGTTCTTCCTTAGACATTTATGAGATGATTAAACCTGCACAAGCCATTGAATCTTTTTCAGCCTCAGAAAAAAGGCTTATCTGTAAAATGGGAATTGTTATAAGACATATCTTAGAGAGTTTTTGAGGCTCAAATATATAATACATGGCAAGTGCTTTGCAAAATGTAAAGATTTGTGAGAAGTTTGGTAGAATGTAAAGGAACAACAAGAGAAAGAGTAGAAAGGAGAATGTCAGCTAGATAGAAGGCCCTGGACTTCCACTCAAACATGTGTGTGCGTGTATATGTGTGTGTGTGTGTGTGTGTGTGTGTGTGTGTGTGTATACCCCAGACTGAAAGTGTCAAAGTTAGTTTTACAGATCAGGAATGATCATAGTGTGTGTAACCATCAGAAAACCTCAAAGAGTGGAACAATTATTGACTCCAAATTGCTCTGGTCTTTGGCTGAACTCACAGGTATAAATGCTGATCAAATGAATCATTGTGTTGCAGCGGATAGAGTCATTCTCTTTATTGGAAATGAATTTATTTTATAATTAAAAGGGAAAGGGAATACCTTTTTGGAAAAATTGACTAGTAGGGCTCCAAATTTGAGTTTAGGTCAGTTGCTAAAGCCTCTGGATTTGAGTTTTGTTTGAGTCAGCTCTGCTTTGTTGACAGGGGCTTGAAAATGCTTCATATCAAGCTTGAATCATCTATAATTTTGAGATTACATCTTTCGGTGGGAGAGAGGGGTGGAAGAGATACACTGTAGGTTTCATTGAGTCAAAGATTCTCTAAAGCTACATTGATCAGCTTCTTCAGCTTCAAACCAAAATGAACCTGTTGGCCACTAATGTCTCTGAAGTGCTTAGCTGTGTCTGTTCTAGGCTCAGTGAGTTGAATTCTGGACTCACTGAGTTTGGTGAGCACCAAGAAAGCTTAGGATGTGGAGTAAACCATATGGATGCTCTCCCTGCATTTTTCTTCCTGTTGTTCAGCTCCCAAGGCATATGGTTGGCAGGTTTTGTTTGTAGAATGCCTGGAACTTCATACAAAGAGTGGGGCTTCTCCATCTGCTGATCCTGTTCTCTGCAAAATGAAAATTCTATTTAGACCCGATCATTAGCCAAGTCAATGTGCTCAGAAGCTTTAGGACAGGCTTTTAGAAATTAATTACAGTCTGGTTATAAATTTATCTTTCATCTAGGGCATCTCAAAATACCTTAACATCTAATCTTAAGAGTTGTATTTTTAAAAAGACACAAAGAATGTGAAGTAACTTCAATTTATATTAGGTCAGAATAGGAGCTCATAGACTTGAGAACTAGAAGGGGCATGAGAAGCTATTCAGCCCACCTTTCTCATTTTGAAATAGGCCCATGGGGTTGGAATCACTTGTGTAAGATCACACAATCAGTAAATATCAGCAGTGGGAAGTGAAGCCAAGTCCTCTTCTTTATGGGATAGGATGCTGTCTTCTGAATGCCATCTTTCTAGATTGTAAACTGCTGGAAGGTAGGAAAATGTGTATTGGTCTTATGGCATTCAATAGACTTTAATTAGTTGATTAAATTCTCCTGACACAGAATACCTTTTCTTCATTTCTTCCTATGAACTCAGCCTTCTTCTGCTGCATATAATTTTAATTTAGAATGGCCATCCAAAAAGTGATGGCTGATATGAAGATGAACACATTCTCTAGTTTTCTGGCTTTGTTTTGCCTCTCTCTGTGACTACCCTTTACACAGGTCACGTCTCCATTGATGTTGTTCCTTATTAATTCTCATGTCTTTGAATTAAGGAAACCAATTTATTTCCCAGAAGCCCCATATACCTCCCTTTCTTTGTTCCATCCTCCCCTTCTTGTTTTGAATGTGGGTAAAATCATAATCAACCAGCAATAAAGTGCTGGGTGCTATGCTTGGTACTAGAGTCACAAACCCAAAGAATGCAACAGCCCCTACGTTTCAAGGAATTTACATTCATTCTGAAGTGGGAAAAAGCAAGTAAAGATTAGCTGTATCTTCCATCTAAATACAGATGAAAGGAAGGGATATTTTTTGGCAGGGGGGAGAGTAGATCACTAACAGTTGGAATCAGAGAATGCCTTTTTTTGGAAAATGATCCTTGAACAGGGACTCAAACAAAGATGAGAAGGGCTATATTATTGGCCTGGGGATGATCAGAGTGGGACATGAAGATTAGAGATGGAAAGCTACATGAAAGAGAGAAGGCTCTAGTTTGTATGCCTCATAAGAGTGTGTGAAGGATGAAGTAGCAAGGACAGTGAAATATGGAAGGGCGAGTTTTGGGGAAAAGATGGTTGATTCTGTTTTGGTCTTGGTAAGATTGAGATGTATCCACAACTTTCAGTTGGTAATAGTAAGTGTATGGTTAGTAATGTAAGGCTAAACGATCAGGAAATTGAATGGGGCTGGATCTATAGATCTGTGAATTATCTCTATAAAGATGATAATTAAGCTGGTACAAGCATATCATGAAGCTAAAGAACAGGTTAAATGACTCTCCTAATGTCCCAAAGGCTACAATAAATGATAAAGTTAAGATTTCAACCCAACTTTTCTACTACCACATACTAGATTCTTTCACTACAGTGTCTATCACAATATGGAAATAAACTAGTCAAGGTTCTTAACTTTGGGTAACTGTGTTTCAATATAATTAATTTCTTTTACAATACTGTATTTTACTTTGTGCATTTAAAAACATTTTTGGGAAGATTTAGAATATATCACCAGACTGCCACTGAGCTACATCACACAAAAATGGCTAAAAACTCCTGAGCTAAATTATGAAAAAAAAATAGTCTTTCTGTTATTATAATAAATCCCAGTAAGCAAATTTATGCTTCCATATTTATTTATATAGCAATGATGAATAAAATATGATTCTAGGAAAATATAGACAATGTTTTGACTCTTAATAAATTGTACCATCCTGGGGCATTTGAATGCTACCACTCTTAGATATGAGCTGGAAGAAAAAGCAGGGATATAAAATCTTGAGTTGCTGTTTAATACTAATCATAGGCAATATCAAAAACAATGCTTTTATATTGGAAAAGCTTAATTCTCAAACTGCATGTTGTTTTCATAAATCTTAAAACAACAAACTAGTTGCTTTAATTATTAGTTAATTTAAAACAGCATGATTTGTTTTTATTGATTGCATTTTCATTTGAAGAAATTTAGGTTCTAAGTGATTTGGTAGTTTTATCTTATTTGTCCATCTATATTAAAACTCTTTCTCAAAATGAAGTATTTCTTTGTGAACAGATATGATAAGGTTTGGATTAGGAAAGTGAACAGAGGTAGAGTGTCTTGATAGTTCCATGAGATTAGGGTGTTATCCAAACTTTGAAAATGTAGTAGTTTGTTTAGTGTTTACAACACCTCTAACTATTGACTTTGCTAGCAATATACTTTCAAGTTAGATTAGTATTATTGATCACTTTTCCATGAAATCTCTTCCTTGTAACAGGATTAAATGACTTTCATAAATCAGGCCAGGCAAAGTCCTGTGATAGTTGATCATTAAGTACCTTTACTTTTACTATTACACCTATTTTATTGTCAGTAAACATGAATTAATTAAGTGCTTCCCATGTGCCAGGCACTGTGCTAATGCTAAGATCATAAAAAAAGACAGAAACACAATCCCTACCATGCCACCAAGATGCTCATTTTTATGAGGGAGATAACATGCAAATAACTATGTGCCTATAAGAAATATATAGTGTACGTTTAAGTTAATTTCAGAGGGAAGACTTGGTGCGAGGTGGGGAAGGGGAGCTGAGAAAATTTCCTACAGAAAATAGGATGTGAACTTTTTAATAAATGAATGTATTTGTATTTTGAACGAACAAACACCAAATAAAAGTAGCCTTTTATATAGTACAACAGAAAAAATAAAGTTGTATTTAAATCTGCAAATCGCTATTATGTACAACTTGCCTTTTCTCTATAAATGTATAATAAATTTAGTCTGTAGCTTTCAAAACTGTCTTGCAGAGAGGACACAAGTATAAGAAGAGGGAAGAAGTGAGAAGGGATTAGGTTATGAAGGTTTTAAAAGCTAAGGAAATGATTTTGTATTTAATCTGGTGATATTGGGGAACCCCTTAGTTTATTGAATGTGCAACTCTAAGTGATATGGCTAGATCAAAGATGAGGTTTGAGAAAATAATTTTGCTAGGCAGTTGGAAGACAGATTGGAAGGGGGAAAAGAGGTGATGAGAGCCTCTTGCACACTGGTGACTTTGAAAGGGTCTTGCAGGAGAAATGGTGTGAAGGTAAAAAGGATGAGATCTAATAACAAATTGGACATGTGGGGAAGTATAACTGAGGAGCTGTGCATGACATTGAGGATGGATGATTGGAAGGATGGTGATGTTACTGAAATAACAAGGAAATTGAGAAGAAGAAAGAGGTTTTGGGGAAAAGATGGATTGTTTTGCATATGTCAAGTTTGAGTTGTCTGGGATATCAATTTCTAGAATAGCTTAAGAAATGGAAATGTAAGAACTCAACATTACCATTTCAGAAAGAAAGAAACATGTCTATGGCCAATTTACAAGTTATTTAATTTTTGATTCCTACTTTGGTATTTAATTTGTTGGGAGATGTGCAGCCTTCTAAACTATGATTCCCATTCTAAGTGATTTAATGGCAACTTTAAGCTATATTCTTGGTCTAAATAGATGAAGTCCTTTTAAAAACAACAACTGTTCATCACAACCAATAAAGAAGAAATAACAGGGATTATTAGCATTTATTTTGCTCAACTCTATGCTAATAAAACTGACAATCTAAATGAAATGAATGGATATATTTATTGTTGACTTGTTTTACTCATATCCAATTCTTTGTAATCCCGTTTGGGGTTTTCTTAGTAAAGATACTAGCATGGTTTGCCATTTCCTTCTTTAGCTCATTTTACAGATGAGGAAACTGATGTAAATAGAGTTAAGTGACTTGTTTAGCCTCACACAACTAGTAAGTGTCTGAGGCCAAATTTGAACTCAGGGAGGAATCTTCCTGATTCCAGGTCAATGCTATATCCACTGTGTCATCTAGTTGCCCTACAAAAATTGGCCATATTAATAGAAAGAGAAATAGAGTGCTTAAGTAACCTTATCTTAGTTGGGAAAAATAAATTGAACAAGACATAAGTGAGCTCCCTAATGGGGGCAAGAACTTAAACTTCAAGACTAGATGAGTTTTTATATGACTTCTATGAAACATTTAAAGAGCAAAAAATTCTAATAACATACAAATTGGAAAAAATTAGGTAAAGGAGCTGTACCAAATCCATTTTGTGACACAAATATGGTTTTAACCATAGGTAAACCAAGAATAGTAAAGACAGAGAAAGAAAAGTATAGACCAATTTCTCTAGTGAAATATTTATGCAAAAATTTTAAATAAATACTAGCTGGGAGATTACAGTAATAAATCACAAAGATATATGACTAGGCTGAATTTACATTAGGAATGCAGTGATAGTTCAGTATTAGGAAAAATAGAAACATCATCAACCATATCAATAGCAAAAACAAGAAATCACATGATTATTTGAATAGATGCAGAAAAATCTTTTTGACAAAGCACTCATTGCTGTTAAAAATATTAGAAAGCACAGGAATAAGTGGAATTTTTCTCAACATAAGTATTATCTATCTAAAACAAAGAGGAAGTATTGTTGTAGTTTAGATAGCCATTATCATCAGTACTATTCAACATTGAACTAGAAATGCTAGATATAAGACAAGAAAAAAAGAAATCAAATGAATAAACATAGGTAATAAGAAAACAGAACTATCATTTCTTTCAGATGCCATGGATGAATCACTTTTATTATATCATTGCATTTGGGTATTATTATACTGTAAGAAATGATGACTGAGTTTCAGAAAAACCTAGGAAGATTTAAATGAACAGATGCACAGTGAAGTTCAGCTAAGCTTTCCCAGGCTTAATGTTAGCTAATATAATGCCTATTATGTGCCTGGTTCTATGCTAAGTGCCTTAAAATTATTATCTCAATTGATTCTCACAACAACCTTGAGAAGTAGATACTATTATTATCCCATTTTATAGATGAGGAAACTGAGGCAAATAGAAGTTAAATGAATTTCATAGGATTACACAGCTATTAAGTATCTGAGCCTAGATTTATTTATTTATTTATTTTATTTTTCTTTCTTTTTTTTTTAAATATATATTTTATTTTATAATAACTTTATATTGACAGAATCCATGCCAGGGTAATTTTTTTTACAACATTATCCCTTGCACTCGCTTCTGTTCCGATTTTTCCCCTCCCTCCCTCCACCCCCTCCCCTAGATGGCAAATAGTCCTATATATGTTAGATATGTTGCAGTATATCCTAGACACAATATATGTTTGCAGAACCGAACAGTTCTCTTGTTGTACAGGGAGAATTGGATTCAGAAGGTAAAAATAACCCGGGAAGAAAAACAAAAATGCAAATAGTTCACATTGCTTTCCCAGTGTTCTTTCTTTGGATGTAGCTGCTTCTGTCCATCATTTATCAATTGAAACTGAGTTAGGTCTCTTTGTCAAAGAAATCCACTTCCATCAGAATACATCCTCATACAGTATCGTTGTTGAAGTATATAATGATCTCCTGGTTCTGCTCATTTCACTTAGCATCAGTACATGTAAGTCTCTCCAAGCCTCTCTGTATTCATCCTGCTGGTCATTTCTTACAGAACAATAATATTCCATAACATTCATATACCACAATTTACCCAGCCATTCTCCAATTGATGGGCATCCATTCATTTTCCAGCTTCTAGCCACTACAAACAGGGCTGCTACAAACATTTTGGCACATACGGGTCCCTTTCCCTTCTTTAGTATTTCTTTGGGATATAAGCCCAGAAGTAACACTCTGAGCCTAGATTTAAATTTAATTTTTCCTTACTCCAGGCCCAGTGCTATATTCACTGTACCACTTTGTTTCCTAATGCCATATATTTTCTCAAAAGCTATATCCTTATTTCTACAGCACAATATTATTCTATTACATACTTGTTCAGCCATTCCCCAGTTTAAGTGTACTATCTCAGCTTCCAATTCTTTGCTCCTGCATAAAGACCTATATTTTTATGAATCTTTAATTAAAATCTGTTTTGTTTAGAAATAATCCCATACCTTATTTCCCATCCCTTTGTCCCTTTTGATCCTGCTATTTTCCTGTCAAATGAAATGTATTTCTGTCCCCAGATGTATGTTTATAAGTGTGTATTCTTACCTCCTTAAAGATATTTTTTTATCTTATTTATCTATATTTAAAGAAAAAGATATCTATGACCATGAAATGGTCAACATTTCAAAGGAAAAATCTTTCTTAACCTATTCCATCTTCTTTGTTGATTGTATACTTGTACTTGCATTATCTGATTAGATGAGATAAATTTCTATAACCTTCCTTTCCTCCCCATATAGTCTTCTTTTTCTTCCTTTCTATTTTTCTTTTAAGATCATCTAAATATAACAGAACCATACATCCAGGCCTTCTGTCTAATTAGATTTCCTCGCTGATTTCAGATGCTTATAGGGCTCACAGGGTATAAATATCATCTCCTGCAAGTTTATTCTTGTTTCATTCCTTATCAATTTTCGTTTATGTTTGCCTTTTAATGTTTGTCTGGAACAATTCCAATAGATTTGTGATGAAAAGAGACATCCACATCCAGAAAGAACTATGGAGACTCAATATAGATCAAAGTATAGTATTTTGTATTTAGTAGTTGTTATTGTTGTTATGCTTATTGTTTTTCGCTTGTTTTTGTTCTTTCAACTTTTGATCTGATTTTTTTTTTGTGTATAGCATGACAAATGGAAATATATTTAGAAGAATTATACATGTTTAACCTATATTGGATTGCTTTTTGTCTATGGGAGGGGTTATGGAGTAGGAACACAAGGTTTTGCAAAGGTGAATGTTGAAAACTATCTTTTCATGTATTTGGAAAAATAAAAAGCTATTAAAAATGTTTGTCTTAACTCTTGTTTGTACATAAGAGTTTCTCTGTAGCTCTGGTCTTTTTATCAAGAATACTTTGAAGTTCCTAATAATTTTTGTCTCCTTTTTCATCAAAAACATCCCAATGTGGTGGTGAGTGCTTGACTTGAAGTCAAAGGACCTGAAATTTGGCTCTTCTGTCATCCTTACTATTTTGATGAACTAAGAAGCAAATCCTGTAACTTCTTTGGGTCTCACTTTCTTTTTCTGTGATGTGAGGGGGTTGGACTAGTTCCCCCCAGCCTTAATCTATGATCCTATAAAAGGAAGTTCCACTCCTTGGGATTATTTTATATTTATTTTCAGCAAATACTTTCCTCTCACTTTATGGATCACCTTTCCATTTTCCTTTACTTCTTTTTCCTACTTTACAGAAAGACATAGATAGAATAATAGACAATTTATTGCTCTTACTATATGCCAGGGCACTGTGTTCTCTAAATACTGGTGAAAAAGATATTTAATTAAAGAAGGCAATTCTTACCCTCATGGAGCTTGTATTCTAATGGTGGGAAGATACCACACAAAGCCAAGTTGGAGAGGGACTACCATAGAAGGCAAAAGTACTTCGAGAACATTGAGAAATACAGAGAAGGAGTTGATCTGGGGAGCTGGTAGGGAGTGGGTATCAGGGTGGATTTATCTTTAGGGTAGGAAGGCTGCTGATGAGGTGGTAGATATTTCCAGAGATATATATAGTTAACAAAATTATCTATAGATTGTCAACAGTGGGTGCTTTCAGTAGACTAAAGACCTAAATAGTCTTCATCTACGTTTTGGAAGAAAATCAAGCTTATGGTAGTCATTTCATCACAAAAGCTAGGGCAAGGACTCTCAGGTAGGAAGACACTGAAGGAAGAGTCCCTTAACTGCCTTGAACCCAGATTTTCTCATCTTTAAAATGGTGGAACTGGCTTAGATAGCCCTTGAGGCTTTTTCTAGCTCTGGTTATAGATCTAGGTAGGAGGCTCTGGTTTCATGAACTGGATTTCTGGAGTGAAAGAAAGAGTGACTACTTCTCATGAAAGCGGCATGCTGGGATAGTATAAGCAGCTCTCTAAAATGATTTAATTTAGAGCAATCAGTAGTATGTAATGACATTCAGAACTGATGAGGAAAATTGTGAATGACTCTCTTTTAGGTAACTTTAACCACTTTTACAGGTTTAATTTTGCACACTTTGTTCCAAACCTTTGGAAATTTGAAAATTTACATCCACTTTAACTTATGATCCATCTCTTGGAGCAATACTGGGGAAAAAATATGTGTGTGCTGTATTACAAATGGTATGTGATAAAACTTGAATGGTCCCAGTTCTTTTCAGTGTTGTTTTTTACTTTGGTTTTTCATACCTAATTGTTTTGGTAGTTATCAGACGCTAAGTATTAACAGTTGCCAAAGACTGTTCTAGATAGGGAAATAGTATACTGGGCCACACAAGTAGCTTATTGAGCTGCATTGTGGCAGGAAGTGCTTCCTCTTGTGGAACCTGAGATCATCTCTATTGGAATCCCTTGACTTTTAGGGATTCAGTAATGAGAATAATCAAATCATGGCTCCAGCTGGAAGTTCCCCTTGCCTTTTTGGTGTCTTTAGTTGTTTGTAAGGGAAGTAATCTTTGTGCATCAGAAGAGGGAGGCAAAATGCAAGTGGGATTGTGGCGTGACGCCTGGATAGCAAAGTTCTCAGCACATCTCCAGAGCAGCTTTAGGTAGTCTGTGATTCTTGGTCGCCCACTGAGTTTTAGTGGCTCTCTCTCTAAACAGTGGAGAGGCATGGAAAAAAAGGCTTCTAGCTTTTGTGAATTCTATAGGCTAAAGGAAAGATAGTAGACAGAAAGTTTGTGGTAGAGATAAAAGAAAATAAGATATTTGGATAGTCTTC
Source organism: Antechinus flavipes (assembly GCF_016432865.1). Classification (NCBI taxonomy): domain Eukaryota; kingdom Metazoa; phylum Chordata; class Mammalia; order Dasyuromorphia; family Dasyuridae; genus Antechinus; species Antechinus flavipes. The sequence continues at coordinate 52,811,902 of NC_067399.1, read as the reverse complement.
AATTAAATGTACTTACTCTATATTTGCAGAAAAGAAGCTTATCCTTCATGACCAAAAACTTGCTTTTGGTAATTAATTGTATTTACTGAATACCAATCACAGAAAAGTACAGTTATGACTAGTGTGGATAACGATAGGAAAAAAGCAAAAGAAATATCTTGTTTTAAACATATATAGTTTTTTCTCATCACAATTTTACCCATGGCAATATTTACTACTGGCGGGTATTACTAGCTCGAGTCAAATTTACAAATGGCACTACTACTTATTACCCAGTGTTCAGCAGTTCCTTTTGTGTTAGGTTTGTGTTATAGGGGCACTTTGATTCAGTTTGGTAATGTCTAAAGGGGATACTGATAGTGATAAGTTTATTAATGGATCATGAAATGCATCTGTTTAACACTTTGCTATATTGCTCCTCCTGTCCAGAACACTTATGTTATAATAAAGTTTTCTTTTTGTCTTAATTTTGGTTTCATTGACTTAATAAAGGGAACTCTCTTTTCCAACGTATATTGGTACTTGCTTTGGGACTTTAATCTTTGAAAATTGCCTAAACACAGTTCTTAAGCCCAGGGTTGGCTACTCATTCAGTAAGTGTTAGAGGCAAGACTTTAACCCAGAGTTTCCTGATTTAGAGACCAATTTTCTGTCCACTCTGCCAACACTGACTCTCAAAATTATCAAGTCTTTAGAATTTTTGACAGTTTTCATCCTTTCATCTTTTCCCTTTTGACTTTATGTATGTTATCGCAATTATTTATATGGATTTTTTTCTTTTGGGGGAGAGAGAGGCACAATATTACCATGTTCCAAAATCACCATATGATTGGCTAAGGATAGTTTTTTCCCCCAGATGTGTTTGAAGTTTACTTTTAGCTTCTATTACACTTTTTTACATTGTCCAAACATTTAATCAAGGAGCCTAGGACTTTAGTATTCCCAACAGGTATTAGATTTAATTGCTACTGATCAGCACTATATCTCACAATACAATGTCCTCGAAATTGGCTTTACAGCCAAATCCACATTCCTAATAGAGACAATCAGGACTGAGTGAATTAGTATTAGGTAACGGTCCAGTGTCTAATTTTATTTCTGTTTTTAAGATTTTCCCTTTCCAGGAGGTAAGATGGTTTATCAGAAAAAGCAGTCACATGAGGTAGTTGTCATTTAAGCCTTTTGTTTGAAGTAACAAATGAGCATTGTACTTGGTCTTCAGTTATTTTCAGTGCCTTTTTATAAAGATAGCACGACTTACTCAAACTCATGTTCTATTTGTAATTTAATAATGTTTTTTTCATTTTGTAATTTTGTAATACTTGTTACTCCTAAGCTTCTGTCAGTGGATCGTGATCCTTGGTAGGTCCTACCACACTAGAAACATCTGGAATTTGTGCCCAGTGGTGTGTTGCTGTATAGAAGTGGGCCCACCTAGTTTTGTTCAAAAGGCTCATCACTAGTACTGCCACAGAGTGACAAATATTTTTTGGCAATAATAATTCATGAAGACCAAGCGGAGGTCATAGAGCAAGGTAGGGAATTCACACTCAAAGGATTGCTCTTTGGTGTTCTTAGACCAATTGATAAACAAAAGAGACTTACAGAAATAATTTTGGAAACTAAAAGTAGTTTATCTCCATATTGAAACTATGAAAAGGCTAAGGTCCAAGAGGGAAATCAAAAGATTTTCCATGAGTGACATTACTGTGAACTTAGACAACAATATTTGTCATGCAATTTCATGAGTACCTTTGATTTAGCATAGTCATGTCTAAAGGGAATAGTGCTTATATCAACTTGAAGGATGATAATGATGTTGATACTGTGATGTAATGATGGTGGCAGTGGTAGTAATGGTGGTGGAAATGATAATGGCAATGATGATTATGATGGTGGTGGCAGCACTATAACAATGATAATTTAATATGCTATCAATAGAGTAGAAACACTAAATCATTGCAATTTTTCCATTGCAACATATATTTTCACCATATTAAATTGTTTGTTTCCTCAGAACTATAGTCAACTAAACATTCATTAATGTATCAAAATTGTAAATCTAAAGGCAGTCTGTTTACATGATGGTGACTAAAAATGTGGCATATTAAAATCCTGAGGATTAGAGCTTGGAAGGGACTTTAAATATAATCCAATGGTTATTTTTATGGATAAAAAAATTAAAGCATAAAGAAAAAAAAAAGATTTGTCCATTCGTATAGGTAATGAGTCTTGTTATTTTTAAGGTGGATATTTGAAAATACTTAAATGTTATTTGTTTGTGGTCAGAGAATTAGGAGGGGGGAGTTAGAGAAAACCAATTTTACTTGAAGGATGTTTTGTTTTTAGACTTTGCTCAATCTTGTCTATTTTGTTTTCCTTATGGTTGTGACCATTACCAAGAGTTATTTGTAAGAATTGCTTTCATTCATTAGTTCACCGTGACCTCTGGATTCAAGCTCAAAGCTTGTAACCTCCCTTTTTCTTTGACATGTGTTAAGAAAGTTGTACTTTTTAAGTGCAAATGAATTTTAATCATTGGAGAAAGATCCCATAAAACAGATGCTGTATTTAATGTGTTTTTTGGGTGGAGCCATTTTACTTGATGTCACCCATGTGCATCAAGTGATTAATAAGATGTTTTAGTTCATCTCTGTCTCTTAAATTTGAAAGCCCAGATTAGTTCTTCTTAAGAGAAATGGAAATCCAGTATGGTTAGGCAGAATCTTAATGGGTTTAAAGATGAAGACAATGATAATTTAATAAATTCTTTTACCCCTAGCAGTTATTTTTATTAGTGGGTATTAGTTTATTAGTAGTGTTACTATCTGCTGCTTGTTTCTATGAAGCTTCATGCTCCTAAAGAAATAGTTTAGGCTTATTTATTTGTTTGTTTGCTTGCTTGCTTATTTATTCATTTATTTGTTCATTCATTCATTTTTTTTTTTAATGCATGTGAGATGTTAAATGCAGGGTCCAAGGTTATAGAATTGACATAGATTGGTCTTGGACCCATCACTTTTTGACTTAGATCCACTAGATCAGTCAGTCTCTGGATAAAAGTGAAGATGAATTTTTTATTTTTACACTTTCAGAGGAAATGCAAGCATTTAGTCTCTTATTTGCATTTATTTAAAATGTTTCAGGTTTTACTTAATCATAGTTGGTTTTTATATTACATATTATTTGGGAGCAGGAAATAACCTTATAATGAACATATTTGCTAATTTTCTCAGAATTGGAATAGACTTGCATTTACTTTTAGGCTAAATTTTAATAGAAAATATAGTTTTTAATATATAAATATGTGACATTTTCATGTTACCCTTTGGATTCATTGTCAGCTACCTGACAATGAATAAAAGATTTATAAAGCTATAATATATGTAATATTATATGAATGTACAACATATGTGATAAGTAATATAATATAAATGATAACTCACAACAAAATAGTGTTCAGATGTACCGTTTTTCATTTGTACAATTAGTCGGTTCTCTCTTCCCCTTCCCCCATCCCTCTGTATCTAAGGAGGATGAATGTTTTATATTGCACTGTTTAGTCAGCTGTTTTCCATCTATCCTAAGATGAATATTGTCATTCTGAATGAAAATTTCAATGGATCACTTGGTTTTAGTTTTCTGTGATTCTGTGATCCAAAGGTTTTAATAGAGAATGAGTAAAAATCATGTCTGCATAAGGCTAGAGATAAATTAGAGGTTTTTGTCTTTGTTTTGTTTTGTTTTTTTAAATGTGAGAAGTTTAGCATAGTTGTATTCCTTTGGCAATTTAATTGTATTTGTCTAGGATAGAATAGAAATGAGTTTTAAAGTTTATCCAGTTCTGTGCTCCTACTAATACACTGAGACCATGGTTTTTTCCCTTAATCTTTTGTTAGAGGTAGAAACATTGCATTTTAATGGATAGTCTCTTGCAGTAGTAGAAATTGAGTGAGAACTTAAAAGAAGCATCAAACATACTGATATATTTGTTTGTACTGGCAAGTCAGGTTTGTCTAATGTTTTTATATTTAGATTAAATTTGGTGGAGTATTTGAATTAAGAAGAGCCTATTAAATAATTGTTCTCACTAGCAGATATTTGTTGCAGTCCATTTTCTTCTTCTTAGACTTTTATCTGAAATTTGTTTCCTTAGGCTACATTGCTTAAAGAAGCATTCTCTTAGAACTAGAAACATTAGGTTAACTACCAATCAAAATCTTTTTTACCCTAATAATTTTTTAAAAGATCTATTTTCTCTCACAAATGTTAGTTTCATCCTGTTCCAACTAGAACAAATTAGCAAAGCTCAATCAATGGTTCTCCCATTTAATTAAGTGATTTTCAGTTTCTGGTTGTCTGATCACTGTATAGGTAATTCTGCCATTGTTATAAGGCAGATATCTAGAGTCTTTTAAAATGTTGTCTAAGATTCACTTTCAGTGACTTTTACAGCAGTGAGTTCACCAAGAGCAATGTTCTCTTACGTATCATTTATCATTATCTGTAAGTGTGACTTGATCTTTTGTTATTTAGTTTTTATGTTGATTTCAGAAGGGAATTCTGGAATTATGAATATCTCATCTGATGACACTAGGGGTTATTCTTTTTAAACTTTTTTCTGCATGAAAAGACTTCTTTGGCTTCTTTCCACTGATTATTTTTGTGGAACCAGAATTCCTACCCAAGCTGGAAACTTTAACTTTGTTGTGATAAGTTTCTCAATACTAGATGGAAAACTATTATTTGAATCACAAGACTAGATAAAATTTAAAATCATGGATATTAATTTACAGAACTTTTGCTATTTTTTATTTCTATTTTATATGCCAGAATTTTATATGGAGGATATAAGTATTTAATTCTACTCTTTACAATGATTATATTTATACCTTCTTGTAAAATTTAAATATATGAGTGAATGAAAAACATTTGTTGTTTACTACGGCTCAAATACTATGCTAAATACTTAGTAAATATCTGTTAAGCTATGCTCCAGGCTGGAGATAGGAAGAAAGGCCCAAAACAATCCTTGCTCTCAAGTAATCAAAAAACTAAATACAGGATAAAATAGAAATAATTAACAGAAAGAAGACACTAGAATTATAAGACTGATTGAGAAATATGTCCTGTAGAAGTTGGGATTTAATTCAAGATTATTAAATAATTTCCTTACCACAATTAGGGGAAGTAAGTAATACAAATATTATCCCCCTCATTTTATTAGTGAGGAAATCTTTTAGAGTTTGAATAATTTGCTCATGGTCATACAGCTTGGAGAATGGCTTGGAATCCAGTTCTGCCTGTCAATCCAGTACTCTATTCATTGTTTGATGTGCTACCTTTGAATCTATAAGGTAGGGATAAAAGCTGAAAGAGAATAAAGGAGTCCTAATTTGTCTTGTGTATTAATTATTCAATCATAGGCATTAATTATGCAATCATAGACTTCATTCATAATAATAATCTATTTGTTCAACTATCATAAGGTTTTTCCTAATAATGATATGGGTCTTGCTAATTTTTAGTCTGGAAATTACTGGTCACTTTAGTGATTTAAATCATAGAGATGAAAAAATGATATTCTATAGAACTCAAAAATGATAACAGAATCAATGCGATGAAAAAAAATTCTAGGGAAGGGAAATAATGAAAAAAAAAAGGAGAGTAAGGCAAAATATCACCATCTCTCAAACTCTCTCATGAAGCAATGATCATCAAAACTCTTAATATCTGGTTGAAAATGAGAAAAGCAGATCAGTGAAATATTCTAGATAAGGAAAACTAGTAAGAATTTAAAAAAAAAATCCTCAACTGTTGGCTTGATATTTGATAAAATCAAGCACTTAAATCGTGGCAAAGTATTGCTTGTCAAACAGGAAAGTTGTTTGGCAATAAATTTGTTTTGGTCTCACATTTTATACTATATATCATAATATGTTCTAAATAAGGAATGTGAGTAATTCCAAAAGATAAATCAGACAAATTGAAATAAATAAAAATGAGCTTTTTCACAAACATAATTAATGCAGACAAAATAAAAAAAACTGTCAATAGGAAACAAAAATCTTTACATCAAGTATCATTGTTAAGTGTGTGATATTCAAGATATATAAAAATTTCTATCACAAATATCACAAATTTGTAAGCTAAAAAATTATTTCCTAGTTAAAAGTCATGTACAGTTGAAAAACAGAATTGTAATAATCAAGGACCATGTGAAAGTAAACTGCTAATCACTTATTAATAGTGATTGGCACTATTATCACTATTAATGAGTATGCAAATTAAAATAACTTTGAGGTTTCTCTTCACATATATCACACTGGTAAAGTTGAAACTTCCTCCTTCTTAACCCCCCCCCCCCAAAATAACAAAAACAAAAACAAAAACCAAACAGAATCTAGGAGGCTTCATAAGAATGCAGATATATAAATGCCCAAGTGGAAAAGCTCTCACTTGATCCAATTGTTCTATCAAGTAGTTTAGGATTAGAGATTAGTGACTAAATTGTTCATACACTTTTGACCCTGCAATTCTACTAAGGAAGTTTATACTCTGAGGAAATCAGAGTTGCACATAAAGGTTCAATATGTCCCATAAAATTCATAGTGATGCCTTTTGTGGTAGCAAAGGATGGCATCAGAATTGAAAAGCCCATTGATTGAAGGCTGACTGAATAAATTACAATAAATAAATGCAATGGTAGATGAATATATTTGCAACGAGAAATGGAAAACATGAGAAATTCAGAAGTTCTTTATGAACTAATAATGAAATAAGAACCAGCTAGGTGGTGCAGTGGATAGAACACCAGCCCTGAAGTCAGGAGGACCTGAGTTCAAATCTGGCCTCAGACACTTAATGCTTCCCAGCTGTGTGACCCTGGGCAAGTCACTTAATCCCAATTGCCTCAGCAAAAAAAAAAAAAAAAAGAATGCAATAAGAAGAAACAGGAACAATATGTAAAACGATTATAAAATACAAATGAAGAAAACACTAAAAGAATATATACATATGTGTATATAGATAGATATATATACACATACACACATATATATGTATATAGAGAGTTATTTAAAAAACATGCTGTAATAAATTGTTAAATCACAACAATTGCTAGAGCAGTTGAAAAAACCCCTATTTCTCACTATAGAGACTTGGGAGAGCACTAGATACATTTGCAGATATCGTGGCTTTACTGATTTTTGTTTTTTAAACTGTTTTTCTTTGTTATAAAAAAGGATTACTTTTCTGATTGGGGAGGTATTAGAGGTGAGGTGTATAGTCATAATTGGCTGTGGTATAAAAACTAGAGGCATCAGTAAAAATATGTTTCAAATTCATCTGTCACAGCTGCCACTTGAAAAGACTTTCATATCTTTAATGTTGTTACTGAGTTTGAACATTTAAAAGGATCCTAATAACACATAGAAGCTATAGCATTCTATTTCTTTATATTGTATCATAGAACAGGATGCTTAAGGCAAAACATTTGGTTGTATTCAGTAGATGGTTTATATTTTCATTGTCATTATAAAATATTTCACCATAATCTCCATTTAAGTATTTCATATATATACTATTCATTATCATAGACTTTCTAGCTTTCTATATACCCACACAACCCTCCTTTCCCTTCTAGGTGTGTGTGTGTGTGTGTGTGTGTGTGTGTGTGTGTGTGTGTGTGTGTGTGTGTGTGTGATTGGGTGGTGATTTGCTATTGAAAGCTACTCTGCACCATTGGAGTATAATGGTCAACTTTTGTCTCTTTTTTCAGAGAGTGTTCAGAGCACAGCATCTGCTTCTAATGAGATTCAGCAACCCCAGCCTCAGGCATTGCATTACACACTTGCCAATGCCCAGCAGGTCCAGATCCACCAAATTGGCGAAGATGGGCAAGTACAAGTAGTATGTACTCTTTATTAGATGCTCTTTCTAAGGGGTACAGAAATCCAAGGAAGATAGGTTTGGGGCGGGATGGCATTAACTATGAAGGATGATTTAATATTTAGCTAAACTTTGTGATATTTAATAAGCAGTATGCATAAATAGGCATCTGTGTCTTTGGGGGACAAAAGAAAGTACATTACCTTAAAGTGAGCGGAATTTGGTGGTGGCCATTGGACTCAAAAGGCTGTGAACACTCATGATCTATCAACTACTTGCTTTCAATTTTCTCATATGGGAACGGATGCCCATAGACATGAAATGACTGTGTACAGCTAAATTGTTTTACCAGCAAGTCTTCTATACCTCTGAGATGATGCCAAGGACCTTTTGACAGAAAGGCTCAAAAATTAGTAGGCTCAAAGTCCCTTTTCAGCCATTCCTCTTTTGTCTTGTGAATGTGGGCACCTTGTAGTAAATCTAAAGAAACCCTGTCTAGGTTTTTTATCATGCATTCTTCAATCCCTTTGGTCATGGAGAAATGATTCCCAAGTCTTTGAATTTAAATAATGCTGACCCTGCTTTTACTTTGAGACAAGAAGAAAATTTATTTATATGAATAATCCAACAATTTAAGTTTGTTTTGTTGAATTGAAAACCAGTTATTTTGACAATTTCTCTAAAATTTTCATGAGCTAGGAATCATAATTCAAGAAGTCCAAATTATTTAATATTTAAAAAAAAAGAAAATCATCAAACTATTTATGTGTTATGGTGATGGGGGAAAATCTTCCCTAGTACTCTTACTAATGAAAAATAGTTACTGTCTCTTCCTTATGAAAGATTAATAATCCAAGGTAAGCAGAATGTGGAGAGAGCTATAAGATCAAGGCAGATGTGAAAATGCTTCACCAATATTTAACACATCTTGTGTACAAAATAAAAGTGGCATTTCTTTCTTTTATAGATGGGAGTCCTGAAAATTTTGTTAGGGGGCTGAGAATTTAAATATTTACTGGTATACATTTTTTGAGATCTTTTTATCATCATATGCATGTAACAATGCGATTATCCTTTTCATGTCTACTTTATTTACAAGGTCATGAAACCATTCATGTTAAGAAAGAAGAGCAGTACTGATTTTAATGAAAATTGAGGTTCCTTCCATAGTATTGCACCATACCACTATTAGTTAAATATTTTAATTAGTTTTTTCCTACTTCTATAGGAAAGGAACTAATTTGAAATAGAGAATATTCTTTAAGATAATCTTGTCATGAACATCTAAGTCGATATTTTTATCCACAGTTTTATATAAGCATATTAAATTACAAGCAAACTATATAAAATTTAAAAGAGGCTACTTAAGAATCTGGTTTTGCTCTAATAAATTTTTGTCAAAAATATTTTAATAATAGTTTAATTTCATTTGATTAATTGACATGAAATGGTTTTTTTCTTCCAAATCAATATAAAAAGTCATATTGACTATTTTGTTATTTGAGGCCTTATTTGTCCCCCCAACAAACAGTATAAATCTATAACTAAATTATAAATATATAATTATAAACTAAAATTAGTTTAGATTTTTTTTTCTTTGCAGCATTTGTTATATTTGTAACAATTACAAATCTGTTTACTAGTTGGGTTTTTAGTATCATGCTATTTTGATAAAATGTATCATAATGGCTAATTTTTAATACTTCAACAATGAAAGTAACTGCTCACAAAGCTCCACATAGAACACTGTAAATCTATAGCTTGCCCTACTTTCCTGCTACTGGATATGTGTTTTGGAAAGAATTTAAAGAAGATCTTATTCTAAGACTCTATATACTGAGAACTAGACTTTGAGGTATCTTCATAGAAAAGTGGAGATTTCCCCCTAAAATTTGATTGGCTTCAATTTAAAATTTGATTTCAATTAATGCTTTTGTTTCAATTGTATAGAAAATTTTTGATAAGGAAATAATCCTTCCTTCCTTCCTTCCTTCCTTCCTTCCTTCCTTCCTTCCTTCCTTCCTTCTTTCCTTTCTCCCTCTCTCCCTTCCTCCCCCTCTCTCCTTTCCTCCCTCCTTCTCTCTCTCCTTTACTCCCTCCTTCTCTCTCTCCTTTCTTTCTTTTTTCCCTCCTTCCCTTCTTCTCTCCCTCAATTGGGGTTTAAGTGTTTAATAACTCAATTGGGATTAAGTGACTTGCCCAGGGTCACACAGCTAGGAAGTGTTAAATGTCTGAGATCAGATTTGAAGTCAGGTCCTCCTGACTTCAGGGCTGGTGCTCTATCCATAGTTCTTCCCCTTTTCAATTAACCCTCTCCCCAGGATGGAAGACAAGCTTCTTTATTGCAATGTGAGACTTTTACCTAGTATTTGGGACTCATTTCTTCATTAAAATTTTTATATCAATGTTTTTTCAGTGTCAGAGATACCATAATATAACTCCTTTGCAATCGTTGTTAAATAGATTTATTTATTATTTCTTGATAATAATGAATTAAAAAAAGATCCCTACACTGTTATTAATTCTATGTGAAGTATAATATATTATTCAGGACTTAAATATTCATTCTGGGTTTGATGTTTTGGAGGAGATCATTTACTGAACTATAATCATGTAGTTAGGAGTTTCATAGGTATTTATTTTTCTCCTGGTATTGATTTTCTTCTGATGCTTCTTGATGTTTTATTTTGCTGTGGATTCCACAGGGACATCTCCACATAGCTCAAGTGCCCCAAGGGGATCAAGTCCAGATAACACAAGACAGTGAGGTAAGTGACCATGGGTCCTAAACTCAAGAGCCATCCAACTCCACCCTGTATTCCTTCCTTCATTTTTGGCAGTGGCCTTCTTTACACTTCACACTTGAAAATCAAACCTGTATTAGGAAAATACTTCCTCCATCAGTATTTCAAAGACCTGGAATTTATTCAACTTGGATCTTCTTGTGCTGATAATAGCTCATAGTCTTATAACTTAGTAGATGATCCTTGAAAATTGCCATAGCTGAAAAGTCTGTCCAAACTGGGTAATTCTATTCATTAGCCCTCTGAACTGATCCTGTAGTTTGTCTTTTGATGGCAAATCTATGTGGCCTGCCATTGGACTTCAGTGCCAAGTATTTTGAGTTTGGGTCATTGCTTATGCCTGCCTATAGTATTCTTTGATATCCCAGGAATTCATCCAGGACATGATGAGACATTTCAGGATGGATTTAATGGAGGATTAGGGAAAATACAATTAAAAAATGAGATCCTGGAACCAAAGGATAGAAATCTCTTTTATGACAGATTTTTGGGTGTTGCATAAGTAACTTGTGTGCCCTTAATTTTATATGAAGGACTATAGCAAAGACAGAGAAAACCTTGTTCTCAACAATTTCCAATTTAATTAGAAAGGTGCAGCCATTGCTGCAATGTCATAGAAGAGATTATATGATCTTAGACTAACAGACGGGACCTTGATGAGAATTGTTCAGTTTGTGTGTGTATGGTTTGCACCATCAGAATTTCGAGAAGGGTGAGGCTGGAGTTATCAAGGAAGGACCCACAGATGAGGTAAAATTAGAGCCAAACCTTGATAGATTTGAAACTTAAAATTTAAGAGAACTATTTTCAGTTAAGGTAAAGGCTCATAGTGAAATAGAATTGACCGCATAGAATTATTCCCTTGGGTCAGCAAATGTTGAATAGTTTTTCTTAGAAGCCAAAAAATTACATGTATGGTCTGTTAGTCAAACATGGTTTATAATTGATGTTCTCAATAAAAGAATTAATATACTTCAGGGATTGAAGGGTTTGCTTGTTTTTAGGCAGTGAAGATAGAACTTACTTTGTGTTTTCTCTGCTTGCACTTTAGTGTGTTAAAAAAATATTTTAGATCTCTTCAATTGCTGAATGCCTTTATCAGATGCAAATCCATCAGACCCTGGAAAAGATGCTGGATTGCAAGGAAAGTTCCTGGGCTTGACCAGATTAATTATATGATTAGTGGCTGTTTGTTGGAGTTCTTTGAAATATTTCTTATGCTGCTCAGAATTATTTTGAAGTTAAGAGAAATATTTTTTAAAAGTATTGATGATTTTACAGTAGACTTCTTTTTGTTAAGTGGGGTTATTAATGTAATGTTTTTATATTTATATGGTGAAAAAACTACCCCCGAATACTCTCATATGGGTATAACAAAAACTGAAGCCTGAACTGAGAATTCGGGAGATATCAATTAATGTCTTTCACTGCTTACAGGGAAAGCTTTTTTTGTTTATTTGTTTTTTGTTTGTCCAGGCAGTTGGGGTTAAGTGACTTGTCTAGGGTTACACAGTTAAAGTTTTAAATGTCTAAAAGTATTAAATGATTTGAACTCAGGTCCTCCTGACTTTAGAACTGGTACTCTTATTGATTGCACCAGCTGTCCCAGGAAAAGGCACTTTCATTAAGTAATTTGAATGAAAGGAATACTGGTGCAAATAGGATGGATTTTTAGAAAAAAAACCATAGCAAAACTGTTAGCTTTTCCTCATTATAAAAATCCTCTATCCATTACCACTTTTAATCTTTGTGCTCAAAAAGTATATTTGTATATATTTAATACATGAAAAGAGAGAGCTTTTGAAACACATGTACACACACACACACACACACACACACACACAATGTAATGATCAGTATTTTCTTTATTATTATAGTTTCATTTTATATTCAAAAGAAACCAAAAACTGCAATACGCATTTTACACTGGGTCTGTGTGTATTTGGTATAAATGCAATAGTTGGAAAAGAATAAAATTCTTTTTTATGCAACTCATGAAAGCTACATGATCAAACTTTGAATTTAATTATCTCTTAGTAAATTACATTTCTTTTTTCCTTTATTAGGGGGAAGTATTTTTTGTTTGTTTACTTGTTTGTTTTATTTTGTTTAAATTGTAAAGCTCTGGTCCATATAGTTGAGTATTAGTGGCCAAGAAGGTCAGATCCTAAGAACAATTCCCAAAATTAACGTATTTGTTTAAGTAAACAAGTGAAGTATTAAATAACAAACACTGTAAATGTCATTTGGAATCAATATTTTCTTGCCTGATCCTTCACTTTGTGATTTTTTTGTTTGTTTATTTTTTACAGGGCAATCTCCAGATTCATCACGTTGGACAAGATGGGCAGGTAATAACTATCTATTCTGATTGCTTATCAGATGTTGGTGAATTATCTTGTTTGCCAGAACATCTGACTTTACCTTGCCCAGGTGGCATGTTCTCATTCTGTGAAGAATCTTATATGATTTGAAGTGTATAGATCATAATATTGGAGATGAAACAGTTCTCCTTTGTACCATAAAATAATTTAATATTCAAATAGATTTTTTTCTCTTTATGGTTGAAATAATAGTGGTTCAATTTCTTCTTCATTGTAGATAAAGAACAAGATTTTTATTTCATGCAGACTTTCTATACCTTTGTCATGATTTTCTAGTTTGCCAAATCCAGAAGTAGGTTGGTTGAAGAACATCTGTAAGAATTATGTAAATATTGTTTCATGTTCACAAGTCTCTAGAGAATGCAGTAAATTTTAGTAAGATAGTTTTATTATTATGGCTTATAAAACTGAGACAACTTAAATTCTTTCTCATCTGTGGAAAACAACGCCCTTGAGTAGAAACCTTGTGATGAGAATCAGCTGCAAAAAGTGAAAACAGTCAAAACACAAAATAATCACAAGTGATTTGCCTTACAAACCCAAATTAAGTCTGCATGAATGATGCTAAATCTTTATGGGGATGGTCACATTTTGTGAGAGAAAGATTATTTGAGAAATTGCTCTTCTTTCAGAATTAACAATATGATATGGAAATATCAATCAAAATCAATTTTACAAACATTGAGTGTATATATAATGTATAAACGTGCTTATTACATCAATTAACCAATATTTATTAAAATATCAAAGTATATCTAATATTAGTATTTCCATATTTGAAATATCTCACTTTCATTTGCATATCTAAACATTTTAAAATCATTAATGCTTTATGTGTATAATGTCCACAGTGTATCTATCATATAAATACACAACCTACATAAAAAGATCATTTGTACATGTCTTGACCCATATCCATCTTATAACATGCATTTATATAAACATTACATGTTATGTATGTACATACAATTGTGTTAATTTTATTTATGTGTGTATCCTTAAGTAAATAAGTAAATCCTTTAAGTAAATTATTATACTGGCTTATCTTTGTATACATATTATCTATGCCTGCATGTATTTGTGTGCGTGCACACATAAACACACACCTTGTATTTGGAAGGTATTATGCTGAAGTTTTCAATAATAATTAATGTGCTTATTTTATCTTTATTTATATATATATATTTTATATGTGTGTGTGTATGTGTATGTATATATACACACATATGTATATATGTATATACACACACAAACACACACATACACATACATACACACACACACACACATATATATAACATTACATTGAGCATGTATATAGATTCTGTATGGAACAAATTAATCCAATATTAGGTTAATACCCCTTTTGGTCTTTTGGAGGCTAGATCAAAGACTTTCATTTGTCAAAAGTTAAAAAACAATCACAGAAATAACTGCCAATCTTTGGACAGATTTTCTTGAAAATGCCGTTCTCACTGTAAGGATTCCAGGCATTCTAAGGAGGAGTAAGCCACTTGTATTTGTTGCTGCAGGTCTCGGTAGGTGCTTTGGGCCACATATTTTAAATAATGTAATTAAGTTGAGCTATCCTGGGAAGGCAAGTGGGAGAGTCTAAAAATTCTGGAATCCCTTTTCCCTCCCCCACTTTTTTAAAATTAGATTTTAGTTAGAGATAGGCTTTGTTTGATTTTGAAGTTATATTAACATTTGGCATGTAGTTCTGTGTTTAAATGATTAGATAACTAAATAAATGTGAATTTTTTAAAAAGTTCAGTGGTTGCATATTCTAAAAGTTGGTGCTTAAATTGAAAGGCAGGACAAGTTGTCAAGACTAATATCAGTAAATTCTGATAAACATTTCTCTTGATCTTAAGTGTCCTCAGTTAAGAATTGTTTCATTTTGGGGGTGTAGTACCAGGTTTAAAATTGGTATTTTGATTGTGATCTTTCTTAAATTATTTTGTTTCCTTTTTTCACTGGTAATGATATTTCAATAAAATACAATAACCAGAGCTTTGACAGACTCATAAAAAGAAATTGTTTTACTTAAAATTCTTCTTCCTTTTCCAGTCTTAGAGCATTATATAATTTTAAAATTTATTTTATAAATAAAAATACACTCTTTTTTCACAGTTTGAATTTTTAATGTACTAATTTTAATTCTACTTACTATGAGGATGAGTTATAAAAGATTGCAGAAAACTCTTCCCCATAGTTATGTAAAAATAAACTTATATCTAAAAGACACATCAAATATGGAGCAAGTGTAGACTTTTTCAGACACAACTATATTGATTCTTGTAGCATTCTTTTGAAGAGCCAAGAAATAGTAAGATTTTATTATTTTTGGAGCTAGAAAACTCAACTCACCACACACAATGATTTTATCTTTAAAAAAAAAAACACCATATCGTTTGCTATAGTTTGCAACAGACATTATAGCATGAATTCTGTTCTGTTTACTGAATTTATTTATTAAACATGTTGTTTGGAGCACTGTGCTAGACATTTGGTGCAATAAAACAAGTAAGGACACTTACCCTACTCTTCAGGGACTTCCTGTGTAGTAGACCATGGTTCTCAAGAGTCCCAGGACTATTCAATTTTGTACTACTAGTGCCTAGCAAAGTGCTTCCCGGTAAGCAGCCACTTAATAAATGTGTATTTGTGCTTGCATTTGGGAGGATGATGACATCAGCTTATCTCATTCACTTTCATTGGCAGTACTGTACAGTGATTCTTAATGTTCACAGGGATGACCCTGAGTTACTCTATGATTCTGAGGCATCTTCTCAATCCTGCAGAACAAATTACATTGCACTCTGTGTAATTTAGCATCAATTATATTTGATCATATTTGAAGACTTAGATGATTGGTATTTTGTAATTACAGTTAGTTGTAAAATAATTCAAACTACTCAGTTGTTCCAATCACTCTGAACAAAAGTGAATGTATTTTGTTAATGAAAGAACAATTAAATAGGTAGCAACTTACTAAGAGCAAATTAGAGCTTAAATCCAAGCAACCTCACAAAATGTCTTCTTTTGGGTTTCTATCCTCCATTTTCTGTCCCAAGTTTTATAGCTTTTTTTACTTTTGGATGCATTGAATCATACAGTCCTTGAGGGAATGTATGTAGATAGATGAAGAAACTAGGCTCATAACATTTGAATAAATTGGCATTTGATTTGTTGCATAAATACTGATTGTCTTTGGATGTTAATTTAAAGCAGTTACATACTTCAATGTACATGTTATCTATTTTCAAGATCATACAAGTAGTAAGTGGCAAAGCTGGATTTGAACTCAAATTCGAAGGGGAAGGATCTGCTTCATCCTTACTGTTTCATCTTGTTTTTTTTGTTTTTTTGAAGAGCTGCATTTGAAAGGTGACAAACACACACATTATACATATATACACATACACACATAAATACAAGCATTTATGCTACACATCATGCATTTCAAAACATCATTTAAATAGGGGGTGTGTGTGTGTGTCTGTAAGAATCCATTATGTAAAATTTACAAGATGAAACTTTAGAACACATACATTGCAGTTTTGTCCTGTAAACTTTATGTAATTAATTCTTAAATAATAAAAAAGTGGAAGGGACTTTTTAACCCTTTTGCCTTCTGAATAGATGTACCAAAACAAAAAAGTTCCTGAGAAGTTTCAAGGAAAAAAAGCAAATTTAGACATTAGAAGCTCTTGCAATAAATGGACATCATTTTGCTTACTCTTCTTGAAAGAAGGGGGTGAATTGCCAGTTTTTCCTTTTATACTGGTCTCTGAACTATCTTTGGTAGAAGTGTGCATTGTTGGCAAGAATATTTTGGCCTGACAGTTTTAATTTTTAATACAATTTACATGAATCATAATATTTATTTTTAATTATTTGTACACACCTAAGTCTTTTGATTGGTAAGGGATTGTGCTTATTTAAATGACTGCTTTGTAAAGGCCAGAACTTTAAATATGATATGATTTAACTATTTTTATCTTTTAATTTTCTAATAATTACAAATGCTTCAGATCATTGTAGAAGCCTGTATCATAAGCCCCTGGGGAATAGCAATCTGCCTTTGGATATTCAGTTTTTTAATCTGAACCCTTGACTAAATGTGTGGCAGTTATTTCATAGTAAGACACTGGACTAAAAGGAATTTCATTTGATTACATGAGGAACTTCATGAGCTATTCATCCTCCTGCTTTCTTGGAAACATTGTCCTTAATTTCCCTGCAGTTTCCTTTTTCTTTTTCCTTAAAAAAATCACCTCAAGATTATTTTCTAGCCTCTCTTTGTAAGATATTCTCACTGCCTTTATTTTAAGAGCCTCAATTCCTTCTCTCTGATTGTCAGTGTCTTCCTTTCTATGAGCTATCTACTTAGAGGAATGACTCAGAACTCATGGAACAGAGCTCTTAGTGCTGCATGTGCAGAGGAAGTTATTGCCCCAGCTTCTATTAGTGAAGATTATTTGTCTTTCCTGAATAAACCTAGGTTTAGTTCTATTAAACATCCTATTTACGTCTGCTTGGTTCTTTTATTTAGCAAAGCAGTTCCAAATTCAAATTGTGTTTTCAAATATGCTAGGCACCCAGTTTGACTTCAGGCTCTTTGGTAGTGAGACTGATTTCTATTCTAAAATCCAGATAATAATCCTAGTCGAGTGCTATAAATTTTTAATGCTAGCAGTTTCCATAGTACACAAAACACCAGGCTTGGAGTCAGAATAATCTGAGTTCAAAAATGTCCTCAGACTAGCTATGTTACCCTGGGCACGTCATTTAACTGCTATCTGCCTCAGTTTCATCATATGCAAATAGAGATTATAATGGCATCTATTTCCTATGGTTCCTATGTGAAGATAAAATAAGATAATTATTGTATAGTACCTAGCACAATGCTGGCACATAGAAAGCTCTCTACCATTTAAAAAAAATTATTAGTATTATTGTCATTATTATTACATCTTGATAGAGTTCAGAGTAGGATTCCTAGTCTTATAGTTAGCTATACATTTTGAGTTTGTCCTTGCAGCATATACAATCACTGCAGCATTTGACATAGAACTATGGTAATTCTCTGTAAACTACAATTGAAAATGATTTTATTCAGCATATACACTTTCTTTAGGAAATTCATTTGAAGTCTTTTCAAACTGATAGTCATATTAAGTCTTATATGGACTGGTAACTTTGACTTGCCAGATTTTTCTTTTTGCTTTGAATTTTCAATCCTAGTAGCTCTGTTGGGCTTAATTTAGATCTTGTTTTCTGGCATGATGGGTTATGGAACAAACTGAATCATGCCAAAAGAGCTCCTTATCCCAAATGTGGATTCTGTTACCCTAGAGTTTTGTATTGAAGGGCAGGTTTAATAAAAATACCAAATTACAGAAATAATTAGGCTTCTGTACTTGTGTTTTAACTACTTTCAATACCAGTTGGATTCCCCTCCACCACCCCCCACCACCCCCCACCTGATTCGGTATTGATTTTTATTCCAAGTTTTTCTCTATCACTTTTCCATATTTCTGGGCCTCTTCAGTATTTCATACTTTTGAAGATTCTAACAGAACCTACTTATACTTACTCTGCATCTTCCCTTGCCTTTTAGGTCAGCTGTAGTTTTGATTCTTTTGAGATCCTGGTATTCTATGATTCACAGCCGTAAAGCGTCACTGAACAAATACTGATTTTTCAAGAGAACGTCTTTCTCTTAAAGAGAGAGCAGCAGCAAATTGCTCTACATACTTGAGAGTTGTGCAGTTTCCCAGTTGCAGTTCAGTTCTCTCCTTTTATTATATAACATTCTTAGTCCAGGTCATGATCTGTCTTCAGTGTCAGTCAGTCATTAAATATTTATTAAGGTACTGTGCTAGGCTCTGGACACCCAAATAAAATGAATGAAATCTGCACCCACAGGGCTTAAATTTCAATAGAGGCCACAAATTTCTAAATAATAATATACCAAATAAATATAAAGAGAAGCAATCTGACATAATTTAGGAGGGCAGGCACTAGTAGGTGAGAGGAGGAGGAAAAGTTTTGTTTTGAAGGGGGTAGGGGATAAAGGAGATACTCAGAGGCATTTTTGAAAAAGGAATACATTGTAGCTATGAAGGATGACCATCAAGAGCAGAAACGAATGTCCTGTGTGAGGAAGGAAAGAACAATTTGGGTAGATCTCAATATGTGGGGAAAATGTACAGTAAGGCTTGAAGCAAGTGTGGTCTGAGACAGTTTGAGGCTTGGGAGTTTATTCGGGAGGGGATTTCCTGAACAATTCATAAGAAAAAACCATTTTGACATCAGTTTGGAGAATGACTGGATGAGGAAGAGACTTGAAGCAGGTAGGTTAATTAGAAGCCATTGTAATAATATAAGAGGAAAATTTAAAAAAAAATAATCTATTAATAATCTAATAATGAAGGGTAAAACCAAAGTGGTGTCTGAGAGTAGAGAAGAGTTAGATTTGAGAAATGGTGTGGAGGCAGATATGGCAAGATTTGATAACTGATTGGGTATTTGGAGCTAGGGAGGTTGTTCATAGTTGTGAGGAGCACCTCTGCCTTATAGACCTAAGAATCTCTCATGGCTCAGAAACCTCAGCAGGGACAGCTAATAGGAAAGGAGCACCTTTGATTGTAGTGCTATGTGCTATATTTTCAATTATTATCAATGTTAATGATAAATGGATCAGGCTTAATCATCACATTGGCCATACAGGGATTTCATGGGTGTCCAGTCTCTTGAAGATCATCATGGTAACGTGCAAAAACCACCGGATCATAGATCTGGGGCTGGAAGGGACTTCAGTAATGATCTAGTGTAGCCTTTTCTTTTTACAGATGGGGAGACTGAGTCCTAGGGAAGTTCCTAGATCACATAAGCCAGATAATGGTCAGCATTGGAAAGAAGTCCTCTGTTTCCGTAGATAGTGATCCCTTCCCCCTTTTCTTTGCGGTTTGCATTAATGAAGGCAATACCCAGTGATTGATGTCACCATAGTTTCTTTTTTTTTATTAAAACTTTTTATTTAAATATATATATATATATATATATATATATACATATATATATATATATATGTATAATTTTCAACATTTATAATTACAAAATCTTGTGTTCTAAATTTTTCCCTCTCTTCTCCCCACCCTTTCCTCTAAATGGCAAGTAATCCAATATATGTTAAACACAGCATAGTTTCTTTTGAATTATCTTCAGTCTTATTTTCTAGATTTCTTTAAGGAAGAGCAGTTTCACTTAGGGCCTTACCTTTGATATATTTTTATAGCTGGATTTTTTTCTCTCTGGAGCTATTGCTACATCTAATAGCTCACATAAAGGTCTCACTAAGTTGGCAGTTGTGTGAAATTGTATTGTTCCTTGAAGAGGCAATTTAAGACATTTTAAAAATGCCATACTTGTTGGAAAATATTTAATAGGAATAATATCTCTGATATATGACAATAGTAAAAGTCCTCTTGGATATCTTAGGGAGAATTTGAGAATTACTTATTTTTTTAAAAATTCCTTACATCTTTTAAATTGTTGCAAAAGGAATTCTGAATAGAAAATTTCTTTTTGAAGACATATTATATTTATCTTTTTGTGGGAGACTCTGATGGTTTCCCTGAATACTTACTGAGCACGCAAGCATTTTCACATGGTTGATTCAGATGCATTGCTACTAATGTATTTCTTTTCACTTACTGTGTCACTATTAACAGTAGAGGGCAATGCTGCTAAATTCATTATATTGTTTCCTCTGCCATATTTTGATTTTGCAGTTGGGGATAGCAGTACTATCAGGGAAAGACTAAAGCTTTTTACTAGCTGCTGTACTGTAGCATAGAGATTCATGTTACAAATGCTCATTTTGCATATGCCACTGGCTACAGGGTTTATTTCTTCTATTTTAACTTTTAATCTCCTAAAACTTTTAAGGATTGTTTTCTTTTTCAGAGCATAAACTTAGTAGGAAAGCACAAAAACATAGAGTGAATGGAGGATAATCTCAGAGAGGAGGCAAAGAAGGTGGTTGGGTGAAATTTAGAATGGCCTTTTGCAAAGTCTGGGAGCAAACCAGGGAAGAAGCCGGAGGTAGAGAGAAGGAGAGTCTACCAGACTTCTTTTGCCTGCACCTAGAAGGAAGGCTGAGAGAAAAGAAAACAACAGCAACAACTAGAAATCGTCTGACTCCAAATGGAAAGCTTTTACACTTCAAAAAATACCTTCAATGCTTTTTAAAAAAATACTATTTTTTGAATATTTATTATTCTATTATCTTGAAGAATTACTTTAGTTTACAGTGGAGATAATATTGAGTAGGGAACTTAGTAAACTAGCATTCTAAAAAAAAACCTTTAAGAAGCTCAGTTATTAAGTCTTTATACAAGGAAGAATCACTTATAATGCCAGAAATATAATTGTTTGAACTGGAAAGTATTCTTTTTGAATTATTTGAATCTCAGCAAAATAAGCCCATATTGTTGAAGTTAAAAGGATTATCTAGGCAAGTAGTAGTATTAATGGAAACGGTGCTTTGGGATTATAGGCAATTGGCATTTTCAGTATAAAATTACCGTGACCATTAATTGTGCTGGAAAATTGTTGAACTTTCACTTTCTGATGTGAAATATCTAGACACAGTAACTCCATATGTACATTTAAATCTTTAGTCTGCCTGTCAGTCAGTAAACATTTATTAAGTGCCTATTACGTATCTGGCACCAGGCAGAACCAGTCCCCAGAGCTCATAGGAGAAGACTATGTGCAGCTCAGCACTTCCCATTCCCTTCTCCCCTCTATGTATAGGCTCCTCTATTTTCCTTGAGATTTTGCAAGGGGCCTTTCTGAATTCCACCAGCTCACCTCCTTTGCCTTCTCTCTGAGATTATCCTCTGGTCACTCTTTGGTATCACAGTTGTTTGCATATAGTCTTTCCATTATATTGGGATCCTTGGGACAAGGACCCTACGTACCTTTTTTGGCATTCCCAGCACCTAGCACTGTGTCTGGCATGTCAGCACTTAATAAATACTTATTGACTAATCATTCATATCTTCTTTGTGTTTCCTTTTCATTCCTTTCTGAAGTTATTTCACATAATATGTAAGTAGCAGCTCATGATATTGCCCTTATCACATAATTTAGCATTTTTATGCCTTTTGGTATTTATTTGCTCAATCTACCTTTAGATCATCTGTCTGATAAATCTAAATTTCTTGTGACAGGAATCTATAGTAGAATTTTGTCTCTTAAGTCCCAGATCTAATCATAAGCTTCCCAGCATTCTATAGAACTATATGGCTTCATTTAATTCATGTGTTTCTATGAGTAATTCTATCCCTGCTCCCCCCTGGCAATGCACAATATTCTTTGTCCATTTGGCATATTTTGGTGCTCTGAGTTTATGGCTAATTATATATTGGGCTGATAGTGAGACACTCTAAATGATATTTTCAACCTTTCTGAGAGTAAAGAGCCCTTCTTTTAACAGTAATACTAAAAAGTGCCATATAAACAAAACCCAAAAAACTAAAACCCACCAGACAAAACCCTACAGTAATGATGGAGAAGAATTTGTATTTCATATATGGTTCAGGCAATAATTATTTCTACCATAGAAAGGATGTTTGTTGCTTTAATTGTTTGCATGAGTATTTGTGCAATCCTTGCAGTTACATGGAGACTCGCAGATTGGGAAATTAGGCTCTAAAGATATATGGCTACATAGGATTGGATTTCTGAAGAGTGGAAGAGTATTTTATAGATCCAGTAATTAAGTATGAATTTATTGCTTAGTAAAATGAGAGAATGCTAGACTTAAACACAAAGACTGACATTAAAAATTCAACTCATGTACTTCTTATCTTTGTGATTCTGGGTAAAATTTTTTGTCCTTGTTCCTCAATTTCAGCATCAAAGAAATGGTGATAATAATACCAACTCAACAGAGTTTTAGGCATAAAGAACTTTCCCCTATCTGCTACCCTTGGCCAATCATTCCAAATTGATAAGTAGTTTATATTAGGTGACCTATAAGATCTGTTCCAAGTCTAAAATTCTATATTTTTAACATGTAATATTTTTTCTTCTCTGTGCATATTGTAATATATTCACTTTGAACAAACAGTATGCTCTATTAAGATTACAATATTATAGTTTATAGTTTAAACATATTAAAATTCCTTTGCATAAGAGATCAAATACTAAATTATGTTATCAGTTACATAATTTTAAATGAAAATATTTATTTTTACAAATCAAATTTAAAATTAAGAATGTTGATATATACTTAGGGTTATATGTTTATGTGGGTAAGTAGTATTTTGGACTTGGCAAGCATTTCAAAATATTTTTAAAGAAATATTCTAGTTTAGCCAAATTCAAATCTGATTTTGTTGAACATTTTCCCTTTTAATTTTCAAATTTAATTTGCAGGAAAATTCAATTAAGCTATATTTTTAATTTGTTTATACTTTGTTCACCAGCATTCAGTTTTGAATGAAGCTTCTGGCTCATAGAACTTTTTGATACATTTTAATAAGCTTTCTCTACCATTGAACCAAGAAGTCGAATTTTGTCAAGCATAAATAGAACTCAGACCTCAAAATATTTGTGTGTTGCTTGAATGTCAAAGACACAAAGTTCAAATCAGGCAAATTAAGTGCTCTTCACACTGTTCCTTTATACCTAGAAAATGTTTTTGGAGTTATTTAGCCATCTAAAAAAATCTTGGCAAGTCATATTTAAGAAATACTTTCAAATTAATAATACAGGATTAGAATTTGGCCCTCTTTTCATGCTTCATTTAAGAATGACGCAGGTAAAGATTTGTTTTGGGAACAAATCGTAAATTCCAAGGAATAGTTGGCTACTCTTCCATAGTATGGCATCTGTATTTTAACTCAAATATACTTCTAACCTAACACATAAATTTTAGACATTATGTCATATAAGTACTTATACCTACCATTCAGAATCCTTTTCATTTCTGTAGCATCCCAATTTTGTTAATGAGCTATAATAACTTAAGAATAAGTATTCTTGCTTTTCATTATTTGAAACCAGCTGTTTAGTGTGGGGAACCAAGAGATGCCTTTGGTCTTGAGTGGGAATGCTTGCTTCCTAAAGCATGGAAGTCATGTTTATTTTTCCACACTTGTTTCATTAACTCTCTCCAGCCCTCATTTACAAATATCTTAGGAAATGGAAAGGCTTACTCATCTAGACATGTTCTTTGGATCCTGAGGTAGCCAAAAGGGTAATGAGCAAGAATCTTCAAGGCAGTTTAACGTCATTTAACATAAGCAACTCAGGATTTCTAATCTGACCCCTGTATCTTGGCCTATTTGGAGTCATCTACATTTTTCTATTAGTAAATAGAAAAGTACTTTTCACCAAGTTTCTATTAGGTTCTAATCAAGAAAATAGTTACAAGTTTTTCTGGCTTTGAAGCAATAGCTTTAGGATTTATCTTTCTATTAACTGTTTTTTTTTTCTTCTAAGTTAGCAAGCAGTTCTTTAGGAAAAACTGAGAGTGTTATGACTTGTGTCCATGAGGCTATAATTTCCTAATTGATGCTGTGCCACAATTAGGAGACACATGGCACAATAAGGACTGTGTTATAAAAAATGTCAGGAGTGAAAGGGCAGGGGAAAAGTTGCTGCTCATACTCTGTCTTCCATAGGTCAGAAGAGAGCTGTGTATATCGGACTTTTTTAAATTAGATGATAAAAGTGACATTGTTCCATAAGCTTGATGCAAGACTAAGGAGGAAATGTTTGTATTGGAATGTTATTCCCATTGCCTTTAACTTGCCAGGAGAGTTAGTGTTTTAGGAGTAAGAGATGTTTAAAAAAAGTAGAGATGGATATCTCGCTATGCTTTAAACATCCTACCCCAGAGAGAAGTGTCAGTAGAAAATTCAAAAATGTTTTGTACCCCATCAAAAGTACAGAAATGTAAAAAAATGGAAAAGAAACATTCTTCCTACTCAGACATAAGTATCAAAAATATGGACACAAGGACATTTTCTACGTATGCATTAGGATTTGGCCCATGTAGGTTTAGAATTGTATGATTGAGAACCAGGCCAACTGTAGCATACTTTGTTTGAACCAATCAAGGGAAACATGCAAATGAGATAGATTTCTTTTAGATGATTTCATCACAATTCTGGATTTGACATCATAAATCATCACATTAACAGGGAAGGGGCATCAAAAAAAAAAGGGAAAAGGTTATTTTTGGATATTTTTGCAATCTCAGACTTCTATAAAGAAAATTGCACAATGGAAGTATACTGTATGATTTGCTTATTAAAATTTAAATATATGTTGCTCTTTTGAGGAGTTGTTTTAAAACTTTAATAGTGTCTCATAACCTCACATAAGCCATATGGTGGTTTTTATGAACTCAGTCACAGTATATGATCAGTTCCATCCCTGATGTACCACAGTTTAAAGAATAGGTTACATAAGTTATATGATTGGTGAGAATTTGTGACATTAAGCTTTCAGCCAGATGGCTTCATATCAAAACCAGATTATCTTCTATAACTGAGCTGAGTGTATTAAAAGATAAATGTTTCTTTTTTGTATGTTTTTTCCTAAAGATAACTTTTTATATAGTTTAGATTATATAAAACTTAGGAGAGTATGTGTGAGTGTGTGTATGTAATTAAAGTAGTGTAATATTTTTACAAGTTAAGAACATACTTTTTTTTTTTTTTTTTTTTAGGAAAGAATTTGTTTGTTCTTGTTCAGTAGTTTTCTCAAAATGGATGTTAACATTTTATTTGAATCACATTGTTTTACTCATTTACCTGATTCAATTCCATTTGTGATCCTCACATTTTAGGTCAAATCCAGGAGATTCAAGTCTTTTATGGAGAAACATGACAGTTGTTAATGTTGTTCATTCAGTTTGTCCACAAGGATATTATTAAAGCTCTAGATAGGCAAAGCCAAAAATGACATAGTACTAACTTTCAATCAATTTACCTTTTTGGGGTAATCATTGTACATATCTCCCAAGTGTATGCAAGCAAATTGCATAGAGTGGGGGCTGGGGAAGACACAGTTAAGCATGGAATAAAAGAAGCTTTTATCTAGGAGCTGGCTCTTGAACTGAGTTTTGGAGGAAGCTGATGGGCAAGAGGTTGGGAATGAATGCCTTCTAAGCAGCAGAAACGTCTAGTGTAAAGGCATGGAGATGGGAAATAACCAATAATGGGAAGAATGGCAAAAACTTTGGCTGGAACCTATCTGGAGTGCATGAATGGGAGGAATTTGAGATAAATTGGGAATGTTTGCACTGGAGTCAGATTATGAATATCCTTAAATGCTAAGCAGTGGATTTTTACTTTATTTTAGCCACAGTGGCTTACTCAGCAAGGGGTGGTGTAATAAGACCTGTGCTTTATGAATGTGACTTTGACCACAAAGCAGAGAATGGATCAGGATGGTAGAGTTCCAAATCTTGGAAATCCATGAGGATACTAGAGAATAGTTGTACAGATTGTCTGTATTGTCTCTGATTGCAATAATGAAGTTTACATTGCATATAATTTATGTTATAATATTAATGTTTATATTGTTTGTATTTTACATTGAATATTTTCTGATATTTGGGAAAACAGGAAATATTGTCTAGTTCTCTTTCATATGTTTAAGTATATCGTTTAGGAAGAATTTTAAGAAATAGTCATGGAAGCAAAGGCTTTTACAGCTGTTTCTAAGATTTCCAACTGGATGTCTCATTGCCTATAGCGAATTACTATTTTTGCCTCAAACATCCCCTTTTCCTAACTTTACTCCACCTGCTGGGGTCACTAAAAATTGGTCCTTTCTGTTACTCAGGTTTGGAGTCTTGGACGTTCCTTCTAGTTATCCAGGTTTGAAGCCTCCATGCCATCTTCTTTCATACCTTCCATATTCATTCTTTTGTCAAGTCTTGCTGTTTCCAACCTCCAGAACATTGCTTGCATTCATCCCCTTATTTCCATTCACACCAGGATCACCCTAGTTCCCAACTTCTCTCCTTGGGACCTCCCTTTTCTTAGTCTCCCTTCCTCATTTCTTTCCCCTTCCAGGCCATTCTTTTCACAGCTAATCTCTGGTAATCTTAGACCACGTCATACTCTTCCAGGAGAGTGCCCACCTGTTGCCCCAAGGATAAAATGCAGTCTGCTTTATGGCATGTGAAGTTTGCACAGTCTGACCCTATTACGTCTGCCTTACACATGCTACATTCCAGTTAGGATGGTTCACTTCCATCTCAGGTGTTTATCAATTCTTGCTCAGTAAGTGAATAAATGAGTATTACTGATTTGTTAGATAGTGAGGGCACAGTAGTATATGACAATTGTGGAAATAAATTAGTTTTTAAAAGTTTCACTTATTTTGGGTATTCTAAGTTTTTTTGCTATTGGTGTAGGAGAAGAGTTAAGGTTGTCCTAAAGTTTCTTTTTGGCTCTATCAATACCCACTAAATCCAGCTACTCCTAGAGTATTCTTTTAAATTACTCTCTTTCTCATGCTTTAACTTTCAGCCAAATAAGACTGGTCCTTATTCCTGAAACATATCCCTCATATTCCTATCCCCATGCCTTTATTTCTATTCTTTTATATGTCTGGAATTAGATCTTCTATTTTCTTAATCTCTCTCTCTTCCTTCAGGATCAAAATCAAATGTGATTTCTTCCTTGATTGATACTAACTAAAGGGACTCTTTTTTTTCCTGTGAAGTTTTAAACTATTTTATAAATATTTTATACACTTATTCTACTTTGTAATGTGTGTGTGTTATATAAACATCACCCTCATTATATTGGAGATCTTTTGTGTTTTATTAAGGTTTTATTTATTTTTATATCATTCTGCAAATAATTGATACTTAGTATTTGAAGTAATAGAAGTAATAGATTGTCACCTCAGTTACTATTATAGAAAGATCTTGATGTTTTTTCACTATTTTTGTTTGCTTATTTATTTTTGGAGGATGGCAACTTTAAAATTTTTTTTTTTTTTTAATGATGGTATATAAAACCCATTTTGATTCTTGGCTCCTGGCTTCTGGGTTTCATGGTTGGGTTTTTGTGGTTGAAAACACATTGAAGGCTCAGTGGTTGTTGTGTTATTACTGAGAATGTACTCTTGATATTTACATGCTTGAAACAATGAGACCAAAAGAGAAACAAGGAAGATGAGTTTTAGTCTGAAAATGTGCTGAATGCCCCCTTTGAGAATCTAGACTATTCAGCACATAATTTGTTGGTTGGCCTAGCGGTATAGTTACAAAGACCAATTCAATTAATGTTAAGCTACATAGATGTAAGGGAATCTTCACAATATTTGTCTTCACAATTTTGTGTCCTCCATTTCTCATCTCCAATACCCACAATAACCCTTTCTCAAAGAAAAAACACTAAAAGATATGACAACTGCAAACTTAGCCAGTTAATAACCATCTCTATATCCAGGAACTTGTCCCTTATATTTCATTATCTAATGTTATTCTTGTTTCTTAACATTTCCTGACTTCAATCATAATTGAATTTGTCAGGTCAATGTTTCTCTGAGATTACGTCCAACTCTTGTTGCCTAGATCATTCCCTCTTGACTTTTAGACTCAAATATGTCAGCTTGTGTAATTTCTTGGAGGTTTAGCTTTAAAGAATATTAATATGTTGGTGAATTACAGTAGCAATTTTAGCTGCCTTCTCTTAGTATATATACCTTGAATTACTGAGAGAAATTTACTTGTATCCTCTTACAAACCATAGAACACAAAGCAAATGTCTTTTGCTAGTACAATGCCTAGTTTATTTGTTGATTCTGTTTTACCATCTTTTATTTACTTATTTCTTCATTAATTAAAAAAAATTTTTTTTGAGTTCCAAATTTTCTCCCTTCTCCTTTACCCATTAAGAACACAAGCAGTATGATATCAGCTATATATGTGAATTTATACAAACCTTATTTCCATAGTAGCCATGTTGCAAAAAAAAAAAAAAAAAAAAAGACTAGAAAAATTAAGTGAAATTATTGGTTTTCTCTCTGGAGGTGAATAGCATTTTTCACCATGAGTTCTTTAGAACTGTCTTGGATCATAGGCTTGTTCAAATTAGCTGAATCTCACAGTTGCTCTTTGTTATAATATTATGGCTGTTGTTTTACAACATAACAAACGTTTGACAGTGTTTTCCTGAGTCTGCTCAGTTCAGTTTGCATCAGTTTACATGTCTTCCTAGATTTTTCTGAAACTATCTCACTCATATAGCACAATAGTATTCCATCACAGTCACAGTTTATGTAGTCATTCCCCAGTTGTTGGATTTTCCTTTAATTTTCAGTTTCCACCACCAAAAAAATGTATATTTTTGTACACATAGGTTCTTTTTCCTTTTATTTGATCTCTTTGGTATACAGAACTAGTATTAGTATTATTGGGTTAAAGGAAAGGCACAGTTTTCTAGCCCTTGGGCATAGTCCCAAATCATTCTCCAGAATGATCGGAACAATTCACAACTCCATCAAGAGTGCATTAGTATCCTCATTTTTTAATATTCCCTCCAGCATTTATCATTTTCCTTTTCTTTTCATATTATCCAGTCTGGTAGTTGTGAGATGATACTTCAAAGTTGTAGAAGTTTTCTTGTCTCTAATCAATAATAATTTAGAACATTTTCTTTAGTGACTATTGATAGCTTTGATTTCTTCTGAAAACTTTCTGTTCATAACCGTTGACTGATTATCAACTGGAGAATGACTTTTTATAAATTTGAGTCAATTCCCAATATATTTGATAATGAGGTCTTTATCAGAGATGTGGCTTTAAATTTTTTCCCTGTTTTTAATTTTATTTAATAAAAATGATCCTTTTTGCTTTCCATAAGTAAAGAGAAGTAAAATTCACCCTCTTTTTTCCTTTTGTTTTGTCATAAACTCTTCCTTTATCATAGATCTGGCAGTTAATTTTTTTCCATGGTCTTTACTAGACTTCTTAATTATTTAAACTAATTTTTTAATTGATTGTCTAGGGTTCTCTAAGTATACCATCATATTATCTGCAAAGAGTGATAGTTTTGTTTCCTCATTGAATTTTTTTATTCCTTTGATTTCTTTTTCTTGTCTTAAAGCCATAGCTAGCATTTTTAATACAATGTTGAATAGTGGTAGTAATAATGGACATCTTTGCTTGATCTTAAAAGGCTTCTAGTTTATCTCCAGTACAAATAATGCTTGCTCTTGGTTATCATTTGAGGGTGGGAAGAGAGCTAAGTGGTATAGTGGATAAGGCATCAGGTTTGGAGTCAGGAAGATCTAAGTTCAAATCTCAAACACTTACTAGCTATGTGGTCCTGGGCAAATTATTTAATCTCTATTTGCCTTAGTTCTTCATCTGTAGAATGAGTGCACACAGAAGAAGGAATTGGCAAACCACTCCAGGATCTTTATCAAGAAGTTGGGTATTCCCGAACACAGCAAGTTATAATTTTGAAAAAGGCTCGTTTGATTCCTGTGTTTTCTAGTATTTTTTTATTGTAATGGATGTTGTTTTTGACAAAAACTTTTGTCTGCATCTATTGAGATAATCCTATGATTTTTGTTGTTTCTGTTATTTATATGGGTCAATTATGATTATTGTTTTCCTAATATTGAACCAGCCCTGCATTTCTGGTATGAATCCCAATTGGTCATAGGATATGATGTTTGTAATATATTGCTCTAATTCCCTTGCTAGTGGGTTTTTTAAAAATTCTGTATCAATATTCGGTAGGAAAATTTGCCTATAGTTTTTTTTTTCTTCTGTTTTTGTTCTCTCTAGTTTAGGTATCAAAAATTCATATTTTGTGACATAGAAGGAATTTGTTAAGATTCCTTCTAGACCAATTTTTTTCATATAAATTGGGATTGTTTTTTGAATGGTTCAATTTATTTATAAATCCATCTGATCGTGTGTGTGTGTGTGTGTGTGTGTGTGTATTATATATACACACACAAATAATATGTGAGTATATGTGTATATTTATATACACATATGTATAATTTTTAAGGGACCCCATTTAAAACTTGTTCAGTTTCTTTTTTCTAAGCTAGTGTTATTTAAGTCTTCCATTTCATCTTCTGTTAAATTTGGCAGTTTATAATTTTTAAAATATTCACTCTAGCTAAGTGGTACAATGGATAGAATGACAGACCTGAATCAGGAAAACTCAGCTTTCTGAATTCAAATCTGACCTTGAATATTTATTATGTGACCCTAGGCAAGTCACTTACTTCTATTTGCCTCAGTTCCTCATCCGTATAATGAACTTGGAAAGAAAATGGCAAGACTACTCCAGTATCTCAGCCAAGAAAATTTCAGATGGGGCACATAACTGAACATGGCACATAAAAAAAAAAAAAAAAAAAAAGACTGCAGGGTGCATGGAAAGTTCTGAAATCCTAAGGTTAGAAAGGCAAGGTGCATAGCAAGGCTTTAGACTTCCTTAGGCTCATTGGTTGTAATCAGTCTGCTTCCTTGTGGGAGTAGATAAAATACGCATTCTTAATTTGATTGCTTCTGTTACATGTTTTAAATAGAGCATTAAATTATATTCAGTTAATATCTTTGCAAAATCTCTAATCCTACTGTGTAAAGATTTGTGCAAAGCAAAAATTTGGGGGAATATCTCTCTTAGCAAAGCTAAGCAGTGTATCAATAAAAAAGCAACTATTTGGATTTTGTGACCACTTTGATGATGAAATATTTTCTCCCAGAGCATTTTTTAAAAACTTCCATAACTGCTTTGGGTTATTTCCTCTCACATACATATAATAAAATGCTGTCATTTTGTCTACTAATTTAATTTGCAAGCTATCACTTACAAACTCAGTGAAAAATTCAACCACATTATATCTTTATTGAGGACCCAATGAAAGCAAACTCCCCGAAACTTACACTTGTTTATTTTGTTTGACAGTATATTCTTCTTAGTCTCAGGACAGTGCACTTTCTTCTGTAACATGCAAGCTTTGGTAGAACACAAATATTTTGTTTCAGAGACTTAAGAATTTTTAAAAATATTTTGCCAGAAGAGTAGTTAGAAGATCTCACAAGTGGTTTCATTTCCCAAAGAGTATGGCTATGGTTTAATTTTTGAAAGCATTAGCTTCCCAAATAATTTTCCTCTCAAAGGAATAAATGCATTTTGAAATTTTCTTCAGTTCAAATAAAGATATTTTATTCATTTTTATTAATTGCAAAAACATGAGAAAAATAATAAAAGATTTGCTTTTATAAAAAAGATTCTTTAACAAAAGAATTTGAATGTCATTCTATTATGTTTTTTAAAGAAATTTTTGTTTATTGAGATCCATAACTATTCATTTCTAGTTCATTTATTGATTTTTTTTTGAGGTGTGGTGGTGACCAATTTGTTTAAGAACATGATTTTTATTTTAATTAGTATTAAGGCAAACATTTTATAATTGTTAACATTTTAAAGCTGTTAAACAAAACTACTGGAGTCTTGTCACCAAATTGCATTCATTAAGCTGATTGGTTGTCCATGAAATGTTTTGATGCCTCTTTTGAGGATTTTATGGTCTTTGATTGATGTTTGGCATAGATAGAATATGTCAAAGGTCTCAGAATAGGATGGGAGCCCATGGAGACAATTCATACAGACATTCTCTTGGCAACCATTAATGTTTATTCAGTGCCTTGAAGATAGAGCTATGGAAATTTCAAGTACTGCTGTTTTTGTTATTAAGAAACTTTAGAATTTGAATAGAAGAGCAGAGTACATATGGCTCCACTTTCCCTAGATATTGTTTTAATCCTCAACTAAGCTTCAAATAATTTAACCTCATTGATTGCTGCTCTTAATATCTCCCCCAGTTGGTCTCACATTAGTTAGGCTTTAAGAGATCATATTAAGTTCTCTCACTGCAAAAAAAGGCTTTTAAAAAAAATTAGCCTTCATTTTCATCTCATTGTTATATACACATTTATTCTTGCATTCAGAGTGTAGCCTAGAAATGAAGAATAAAGCTATCCTCGTAGAAGCTGAGGAGAATCGAAGGTGAAAGTAGAAGGATTTCTCTGCCCATTAAAAATGACATTTTTTTCCAGACACTTCCGGGGCATTTTTAGTCATTCAGCTCTTTGCAGTTGAACAGCTTTAGAATGTATAGTGGAAAGAACTCTGTTTTTGTAATATGAAGAGATCTAGCTTTGGGAATTCTGTGAATTGTAAACTTGTAGAAATCA
Organism: Antechinus flavipes; assembly: GCF_016432865.1. NCBI lineage: Eukaryota > Metazoa > Chordata > Mammalia > Dasyuromorphia > Dasyuridae > Antechinus > Antechinus flavipes. Next base: position 52,778,543 of record NC_067399.1, on the reverse strand, counting down.
TTTAATATCTATGAGCTTCTGTTTCCTTGTCTGCAAAAGTGGGAAAAAAGGTACAGTATCTGTTCCATATTGCTGCTTGTAAGGAGAGCTCTGCCAACTTTCAAATACAATACACAGGTGAGTTAGAATGTCTTAGCAGTAATCATAATACTTGAAATAAATAGGGAGATCTTATTTGTTCATCCTAGTTCTTAGAAGAGAATGATGTCCTGTGTTAAGATCATTTACATGTATTCATTTTTTTCTCATAAGCTTCAGCCTTCCCGTTTGATCTTATCACTGGGATGACTGCTAGGTACTACCTTGGTAATGTCTAGAGTTGTGATCTGCCATTTTACTTGACTTCTGGCTGGACCCCAGACTAGTAGATAGGATGCCTTGGAAGAGTGCTCTAGCTTGAGAGCAGGAACTGTCATTTCGGCTATCTCTATAGCAGTCTTAGATGTTAAAGTATCATAGAACTGGTGGTGGTAAAGAGAGGGGCTCAGCCTTGTGACATTCTACTGTAGACATCTCCCCACAAGGGAATACATAGTTCTCTTCCTCTACAAAGACTGCTCTTAATCTGTTGTACAGCTTGGCGTGTGGAAAGTTGCCTATGTATACAGTTGAGTTTTTTAAATAATGCAATTATAACTTTTACTCTTTGGGCTTTTTTTTTTTTTTTTTTTTTTTTGCTATTTTGATATTTTTTTCCTGTATTTTAGTTGCCTAATTCTGTTCTAGCTTTCCCAGTTTTTGCTTTGCACCTTTAACTGCCAAAAAGCCATCATGGGGGGCAGGTAGGTGGTGCAGTAGATAGAGCACCAGCCCTGAAGTCAGGAGGACCTGAATTCAGATCTGGCCTCAGACAATCTACACTTCCTAGCTGTGTGACCCTGGACAAGTCACTTAACCCCAATTGCCTCAGGGAAAAAAAGGCATCATAGCTAACAGATGAAAGCTAATTTTTTATCCTTCCTTTGAAAGTTAGGTTAATTCAGATTCTGAGAATGCAACTTTGCCCTAAAGTGTAGCATTCATTGCTTATGGCTTATAAAACTTGTGTTGTTTTTCTGCTGATAAGTATCTCAGTAATAACAATTTGCTTAATTGTTACAATTTCCTTTCTAAGTAAATATGTAGACACATGTCTTAAGACAGATATTTTATGAATTATGTTTGTATTACCTCTTTGAAGGTGTAATCACACAACTCTGGTAATGTATAGAAAGAAACCTGCATAATAAATAAACAGGTTATATTCTCAATTCTTCGACTTGAAAAGAATGAGAGACATATTGTGTAATAGTTAGAGCACTGAATTTGGAGTAAAGAAAACTTGAATTTGGATTGTCCCAGATGTACATTAGTTTTATGACTCTGCGAACCAAAAGATGATAGGGGTGTGTCTGTGTGTGTGTGTGTGTGTGTGTACATATATACATTTATTATATGTGAATTTATACGTCTTTCCACACACACTCCTATTTGCAAACTTTAAGCCTGTTTAAATGCATGCTATTCTTATTAATGCAGTTGAGAAGAAATGAGAGATGAATAACCAAAATTCTTTATCTAAAAATCAGTACTAGCTTCACTCTTGAAGACAGAAGCCATAGACACTTTTTAAAAATTAGAACTGTTAACAATGTGCTAGAAACCAGTAAGTGGTTACTTTAATTTTAGAACTCTTCTTCTCAAAAGCTTTTTATTGCCATTGCAATTCTCCTGTCTAACTGGTTTCAGACAACTGGGACCAAATCCCACCATTTAGACCTAGACAATAAAATAAATTGGTGGATTAAACAATGAAGAGAAACAAGAGGAGAAGAGTAGTTGAGTAACAAATTGAGAAAGTGATTAAGAATCATGGCCAATCAACAGAATTCTTTCCTAAACCTTCTTCCATTTGATGACTTGGCATTTTGTACCCCTTCCTAAATAACCTGTTTCCAAACAGTCCAACTCTACACAAATAACAGTGTTATTGGAGATCCACTTCTCAAGCTTGGTAAGCAAATGTCACTCTCCAGGCAGAGGGGACTTTTTGTCCCAGAGGTGACAGTTGACTAGCAAGTTCACATATGAATATGTCTTCTGCCTCCTTCAGTTTCCAGAACTTCAGTTGATTGGTACATGTGGCTTTGGAAGCCAATAATTTTTGTAACCTTTAGTTTAATCACAAGAGGAAGAGAATAGAAAACAATAGATTTTAAAATATCTTTGTATAAGTCAGATAGATATTGACTTCAGTCATATTGTGAATATTTTTTTTAATAAATGAGATAAAACAAAATCCTCTTTTTAACAATGATTAACAATTCCTAAATCAGTTTTTTTTTAAAATAACTTACACTCATTTTGCCAATGGTTGCAAAAATTAGCTGAGGACTTTTTCCCCCTACTATTTTCCCCCTTAAGTTAGAGATTCAGAAACCAGAAAGATGAAAAAATAGGGGGGAAACTCAGAGATGACTTCCTGTAAATGTATTTCTTCATTCAGTTCTACCTCCAGGAAAATTCTTGCACTAGCAAATTGTATTAACAAAATTGAAATGTTAGCAAACTCAGATGATTATTAGGGATACTTATAAAAGTTTTTGTCTTCAACCACTGTATGATAGTATGTACTCTGATGATATGTTTACAGGACATGGTTTTCTAAGTTTAATGCCCTATGCCACAGGAATCTTTTTCAACAAATTATTTGCCCAGCAGGTTTTATTCATTATGCTCAGCCTAACCACAAACCTGATCAGAACATAATGGTATTTTGCAAGAGGATAAACAAAGACAAGTTTGTGGCCTTGAGTATCAGATATGTTCTCAGAGTTCATGTGGGAAGCATTGCATTCAGGTTTTCTTTTTTACTGTGGCTTTCAATTTCTGTTGCTTACAGATTAATTTGAAAAGGAAAAATCAATATAGTGAGTAGGCATATCATCAGTTTGTCTTAATATTAGAATTTGGAATACGAATCATTTGTCTTGGAGTCACATAAATGGAAAACTATTGTCCTATCTCATGGACAATGATTATGTTAACTCAGAAATTATAATAATGGTAATATGGCCATATAGAAAGAGGTTTTTCTTTGGCTGTTTATTTGCCCCATACTTTCTTGTCTATATTTTGTCAATAACAAGCATTTGTGAAGCACTTTCTATTTGCCCAGCATTGTGTTAAGCATTATTAAGTATCATTCTCAAGACTTATAAAACTTTTATAAAACTGTTTGAGTGGAAATTTGAAAGTATTTGAGAGCCTTAGCAGTTTTAATCAAAATAAAAGGGAAGACATTGTCATTTGTCTGGTGTGTGTGTGTGTGTGTGTGTTTGTGTTTTGAAAAAAATATAGGACTGTCTTTGACAGGTCCTTCTGTAATCTCTCAAATTGATAATTTCTAGAGCTTATACTTAGAAGCCTGGGATACACAACTTTGTATTCTTCAGCTTCATAATAACTTGAGACTCAGATTAATAATTGAGCAGATGGGAAAAGTTCTTTTTTCCTCAGTATATTTCTGTGGTAGAGCTTATCACCTTTAGGTGCTACCTGAAGATAATTGTGCTCTTTTCTGGTCCCATGATGTCTGAAGATCTTATATGAGGAAGGTGCTTCTGCCTCTGAGCTTCCCTGAAAAGTCTTGGCTCTCTTCAATCTTGATCCTTTCATAGTACTTTGCAAGTTGTCTCCCCCATTAGACTGCGAGCTTCTAAGACCAGCGACTGTCTTTTGCATCCCTAATACTTAGTATCTGACACATAGTAGGTGCTTAGTAAATACCAGTTATTTTGATTTTACTTTTTAGCCTTTCCTCTTAGATTGAAAACATTTGTGTTTCAAAGGGAAGATTCGGCTTAATTTTCAGGAGAATTTAAGCAAAGAAAAAAGCTTTGCCTATTAGGCCTTTTCAGAATTTGAACATTAAAGTGATGATAATTAAATTTAGAAGAGTTGAGAAAATGTACTTTTTTTTCTCTTTTCAAAAGTTGGAGACCAAAGGTGCAAAATATCATGTATTCTATCAGTTGATATTTTGAATGATTTTGATGAACATTTGGATTGCTATAACCATCCCTCCCCTAATTTTTTTTAAAATTAGGGATGACTCATTTATTATATAAAAAAGGGAAGATTCTGAAATGAACTGAAAAGAACCTTACAGGTTATTTAGGTTCTTTTCAGATTATTTAGATCAGCACCTTCATTTTATAGGTGAGAAAAGTGAGGTCCAGAGAAGTTAAATATCTTCTCCAGATTCACATTGAGAATAAGTAGCAGAGGCAGGTTTGAACCCTGGCATATTGAAATATAACATATAACATGTGGCAGGCTACCATTTGTTGGATCAAGTTGGCTCATGAAAATTAATATGAATTCAGCAACCTTTTAGTGTTGTTTTTGTTACATTCCTATATTAATTTCCTATATTACATCCCTGGTTTAATTTATTTAAGTATGTAAAGAGTATGTCCAATTCTATCCAGATTTTTCAGAATCTGTCTTGGGCTGTATTTCTGTGGTATTTTATTGATGCAAATATGATTTTTTCATTCATTCCCTAATCGATCTTTACTCACTCATTTTGTTTTTAGTGTTTAGATGGACAAAAGTACTATTGCAAATATTTTGATGTCTGTAGGACCTTTCTATTATTAAATGTAAGTTTAAAATTTTGAAATAGGGAAGGAGAGTTTATTCCAGATATCCTTTATTTTCTTTTAAAAATTATTTTATTGATTCCTTGGTATAGCATAGCCGTTTATACGTATTCTTCTTGGTATACCCTTCCTCTTATGTATGTCCTTATCTTTTTGTGGGAAGGAAGAATGTATGTAGAAAGGAAAAGCCACAGTTGGTCATTGAAATTGTTCATAATTTGGCTTTCTTTTAGTATTCTTTTCATTTATGTGAATATAATTATTGCGTTTTATAGATAGCCAGGTGGCACAGCAAATAGAGTACTGGGCTTGAAATCAAGAAAACTCAACTTTCTGAGTTCAAACGCAGCTTTAGACATGTATTAGCTGTGTACCCTGGGCAAATCACTTCATTCCATTTACTTCAGTTCCTGTAAGATGAGCTGGAGAAGGAAATGACAAACCCCTCCAGTGATTCTTTGCCAAGAAAACTTCAAAATAGGATCATAAAGAGGTGGACATGACTGAAACAACTGAACAAGAATAAAAAGAAGGCATTGTTTATATTTTTCTGATTCTGGTGAATTCATTCTGCATCAATTCATGCAATTTCCCCATATTTCTCTAAATTCCTTATGGTCACAATAGCGTAATAATGCTCCATTTTATTAATTTGGCCTCTGTTTTCTTTAGAAAGTAAGAGTTTCTGAGAATGATTAGGGAGGGTTTGGTATGGAGCACTTGACGATAGATGATTTGGAACAGCTGCTTAAGGAAGAAACTTAAGGAAGAAGGAAAGGGATGTCAAGTAGTATTGAAGAAGACTCAGACTACATAATCTACATTTGTAGTGGACTTAGTTTGGTTGAATGACTTCTTTTAGTTGTGGCTGAGAATGGAGAAGGTAGATGGTAAAGGTAACCAAAGAGTGGGATTTGACAAGATTTTAGCAAATCATAAGCCAAGAAGGCAAAAGATTATGTACAGTCATAGCCCAACAGGTCAGCTATAGGGTCAAGCTGCAACAGGAGGAAATGAAGCTAGAGCAGAAGTGATATATTGGGCAAATAAGGCATGGAGGGACTAGAGGTCCTAATGAGGACAAAGAGCAAGTTTAGGAAGAGGGAGACATGGGGAAAAAAAAAAAAACAAAACTAAGTGTTTTTCTTTGGCAAAGAAGTAAGTGGAAGTAAAAACTTTGTCAGTGATAGTGAAATTGAGTGGTGTGATAGAGTTTGGACTAAAGATCTAAATTATTGGAACTATTCAAGTTGAAGACAGAAGTCAGATTGTTTTAGGAGGGTATCAACGTGTATATTTAAGTCTAAGGAGAAATAGTGGGAGAGGAAAACTGATAAATATTTATTTTGATCTCTTTTGTTTCTATGTCATCTTCATATTTCAGTATGTTCAGTTTTCTCTTCCTCATTAAAGAGCCATCCCTTATAAAACAAAGAAATAAAGAAAAAGGGAAAAAGCAGTTCAGTAAAACTAATCAGCATTACGTGGTCTGACAGGATCTATACTGTTCCACACTCATTTAGGCCTCCACACCTATTTAGGCCTTCTTCTGCAAAGAAGGAAAGGAGGTACATTTTCTCATCTTTTGGGGGGTCATTTTAATTATACAGCATTCAACTGCTTTTGTTGTTGGTCTTTCCACTGAAATTGCTGTATACTCTGGGTTGCTCTAAATTTTCCCATGCATATCTCTATGTTCATCAAATTCATTTCCCCCCCACAAATCTATGTAATATTCCATTACATTTATGTACTGCAATTTGTTTATCCATTCCTAGATATTGGGCATTTTTGTTTTCAGTTCTTTGCTACCACAAAAAATGCTATTATAAATATTTTGATGCATGTGGGTGCTCTTTTTGTGTCTTTGACCTTCTTGGGGCATGTGCATAACATCAGGATCTTTGATTCACAGAATAAGGACATTTCAGTCACTTTCTGGGTGTAATTCCAAATTCCATTTCAGGATAATTGGACTAGTACATAGCTTCACAAAGAGTATATTTGTGTGCTTCTCACCAATGCCTCTGGCACGGCTCTCCATCTTTTACCTTTTGTTTTTGCTAATATGCAGGGTGTGAAAGGAAACCCAGATGTTTTGGTTTTCATTATTACTGATCTGGAGTATTCTTTCATAGATTGTTATAATTTGCAATTTTTTTGGATATCAAACCCTTATCTGCAGCATTTGATGCAAAATGTTTTTTTTCCTCAACTGATAACTTTATTATAATTTCATTAATTTTTTTTCTGAAAAACTTTTCAATTCAATGTAATTGAAACCATCTGTTTTATCTATTGCACTTGCTTCTTCTTCTTGTATGAGAATTCTCTCCCTAATTAAAGCTGTGAGAACCTCTTATAATTTTTTTAATGGTGTAATTGTTAACAATTAGACCTTTTATCTGTTATGACTTATTCATTTTCATTTTAGAAACTCATCTAAGAATTAATAGAGATTAGAGGTGAAGTGGAGAGAGTGCTGGTTTTCTAGTTAGAGATTTAAATCTCACCTCAGGCATTTGTTTTATCTATGTGACCATAGATGAGCCTCTTTTCCACTCTGAGTCTCTGCTTATCTTTAAAATAGTGTTAAATATTTGTACAACCTCCAATCATATTGTAAACAAGTACAAACATGAAAAGTCTTTATAAATGTGAGTTATTTTCAACTAAAATAATGAAAACTTGTCTTCAAACTGGGAAGGAAACAATAGATAATGCCAAACTCTTCTAGACTATGAGCACTATGTTCTTATTTATGTAGTCTTTCTTTAAAATCCCATCTGGAGTTTTCTTGGCAGAGATATTGGAATGGTTTGCCATTTCCTTCTCCAACTCATTTTATAGGTGAGGAAACTGAGGCAAATAGGATGGAGTGACTTGCCTAGGGTCACACAGCTAGGAAGTACCTGAGGACAGACTCAAACTTCTGTTTTCCTGATTCCAAGCCCAGTGCTCTATCTACTAAGTCAATAACAATCTAAAACTAATATAAGAAATTAAAAATTTGTTTTCTTTGGTATAAAATGCTTCTTGGCTTGAGTTGAAATCAGTTCTTAGCTTCAGTAGTAATTATATTGTTCATTTTGACATTTATTAACTACCCTACATTTTGTGTGTGTGTGTGGGTGTGTTTGTATATGAATATATATATATATACATACATACATATATATATATACATACATACATACACACATATGTGTATATATATGTATGTATGTATTCATTAATACATTGAAATTCAACTTATTTTAAATTTAACTTTATAAAAGAAGATGTTGGTATTTGGTTTGCAAAGAGATTGTGTTTGATGTATATTTCCACTGGGAAGATTTTGTACCATATGGCCAAGTCCTATCTGTATATTGGATCAGTTATAGGAAGAATTATACATTTTTAGTACATGAACCAGGCTAAAGTATTAGACGCAGAGGGGTCAGAATGGAACACTTATAATGTATCTTCAACCCATGGCCATATTTTAGTTCCACTGACAGAGACATTCATGCATGTTGTTGCTGTGGTTTTTTCTTCCCTAAATATCCATTCCTAAAGTACCCTGTCCCTGTTGTTGAAGAGTTCTATTTCCTTCCTATCCTCTTAGCCATTTATAACTCTGGCACTTGTTATCACCATGATTTGAAAGAAGGGAATACTCAAATGGATAAAGTTGTAGTGTATCCTTGCAGCTTTCAGGCTTGTAAATTACATGACCTCAACTACTGTGAATTCTGAAGTAATGGAATTGGATTTACTGGGGAGTCATTTTATATATACATATATATAAAATCTGAAAATGTTTATTTTAAGAATTTACCAGTGGCTTTGTGCCACAGTGGCCCCAGTCCATATTGACTGCTATCAGGTCCAATTCCTGACAGGATGCTAGAAATATTACTCAATGGCCTAAGAATAACCGTTGGAATCAGAGCAACAGAATGCTCTGAGCATTCTGTACTGTGGTAGGCAGGAGGTTAAGGGGAGGAGATAATAAGGAGTCTAATTTTTTTCTTTAAATCTAAGCTGTACAAAGAAGAATGGCCAGTGTGTTGGATAACAGATGACTTCTAGACACTTGGTTTGAATTAGAATGTTTGGCAGTTGATGTCAGCACCAAAACATTTCATTTTCCATAATAAGTTCTTAGAATTTGACTTTTTTTCAACCGTTTTTAGTATAGATGCCCCTTAGTTTTCATAGATTGCGTTTTGGTGAGTTAAGTCCACCTTGATTCTATCCATAACCTTCATGGCTATACACATTTGTCTTCATTCAGCCTTTAGCTTTTCAGACGGGAGAGTGTCATCCTCATGAGGCAGCTACTCATCCTATAGAGGTGAAGTTCTCATGGATATTTCCAAATAGTTTTCTTTGTTTTCTTTTATATTTATCCCATTTGTATTTCACTCAGCTGTTGTTACCTGTGGCTCTCAGAAGCTGTAGTTCACACAGTACCCACACCCCTGAAAAAACCATCATGGTAGAAGGGCTTACCTAGATTGAGTTTTGAACCCCTTGGTGAGTTTGGGGGATGTCTGTACAAGTATGTGAAGTCTTTTCCTGGCAGAATGACTGGATGAGAACAATTTGTGCCAGTGACCATGATGGCAAGTACTCTGAAGCACTGTGAGCTTGGGCAGGCATCAGGAATGCGCAGGTCTTCTGTTGGAATCCTTACTAACTGCTAACTAATTAGAGTTGATCTAATCTTACAAGAAGATTTTGGTCAGAACCTGAAACAAGGTACTAAGTAGAACTAATTAATACAAGGCTTGTCTTCACACCTTTACTCATTGGAGTTCACAAGTATGCCAGCTTCACAAAGTAAACTTTCTAACTTCATCCTCTGAAAGCTCTTCGTCTGCCACCAGCCAGCCAAGTGGAAAAATGTATTCTCAAATAGCTCTCTCTCCTTATATGCGAATCTTCTGAGAGAATGGGATTATGGGTTTTCTCCCACAGTGCTCTCTGGCCCAAAGAGCTTTAAGGGAGGTGTGAACTCCCTTGAAGTTAGAAAGTTTACTTTGTGAAGCTGGCATACTTGTGAACTCCAATGAGTAAAGGTGTGAACACAAGCCTTGTATTAATTAGTTCTACTTAGTACCTTGTTTCAGGTTCTGGCCAAAATCTTCTTGTAAGATTAGAGCAACTCTAATTAGTTAGCAGTTAGTAAGGATTCCAACATCTCCCCCTTTCTTTTGTTAGATGAAAACACCAAAGGAAATAGGAAATCTAATCAGATTAGTGGGTTTCTGAAGGGGTATACATAAATCCATCAATATGGGAGGCATTAGTCTTCTATCCTAAGCCACCGCCAATCATCCTGATTTGTCTTACCACCAAACTTTGAGTGTGGTAGAGTGAGGCTCTAGAAGAGAGAGTGAGGCTGACAGCCTTGTGCAATTCTGCCTCACTTAAATTCGATGTATGCATGAGTCAAGACATCACCCATAATGTCATTGATCCTCTTCAAAAGAAAAGACAAACAATAACAATGTGCCCCCCTGTAATATTTGTTGCTAGAGGGAACTGAAATGAGGAAAACTGCCTTTTCTGCAGCTTTGCCCATCTTTGAGGGTGATTCTCTGGGCACTGAGAAAGTTGTATGCCACGGTCACACAGCTAGTGTATATCAGACTTGGAACTTGCACCTAAGTCTTCCTCAGTGTGGCTGATGCTCTGTAGAAGCCAGTCTTCTACTTCTCTCATCCTGGTTGTTTATGACTCATTCTTTTTTTAGCTGTCACTATAGAATTTACATATTTACCTAGTGCAGCCAGTCATTTATCATGTTTATTTACAGTGCTAAGGTAATGGTAAATATTTCTCTCATTTTACTGTGACAAAAAGTGCTTCAGAATCTGTTAAAAATTCATTTTTTCCTGGTACATTTTCTTCCCAGAAAACCATTCTTGAATCTTACATTGGTCAAGTACCTTATACATTTTAAAGCCTTTCACATCCAAAGAATATGACCTTTATTATTAAAATTCAGATAAGTAGAAACTTATAAGTCAGAAACGATTCTGATAGGAGTTGGGCATGATTGGAAGTCAGATATCAGAGAACAAATTTGCAGCGAGTTTCAGGGGTAAGAATTTGAAAAGAGAAAGGGTTGAAAGTGGCAGAAATGGATAGCAGTGAAAAGAGCCCTTAAGAGTCATAAGGGCTTGGAGTAACATGAGTTAAGGAGGGGCTGGGTGGGATCTTTCAAGCTCTCTGCAATCCCTTCCACCTTTAAAAAGATGATCTTGTGATTCTCAGATCCCTTAGTCAGTGGTTTTTATGGTTGACTTCATCATTTGGCATCTGGCCTTCTAGGAATGAGACTTTCCATACTTAACAGGTGTCAGCCTTAGATGATGTGCACACAAACTTTCTGCTGCTCGACCCACATTTCCAACAGGGCAGGACAGGATATGCCAAAGATTGTGTCCTATGAGCATATATAGTATTTAAGACCTCAAGGTGACTTTTACAACTCTGTGATACATCTCAATAGGTCTCTGGGAGTGACACACTTGACCATTTTCACTTGTCATTACTTCATTTGTGTTGATAGAATAGCCTTAACCTCACTGCTGAGCTTCCCGAGATCAATTCAGTTGAATTCCAAGTTTGATGATGATAGAATTTAATATGGATTTGTTAATAATGCTGTCTTCCTTGAATATAGATAAAAAGCCTGATATACTTGTCTATTATTAGTTCAAGCTTTTAAGTTAAGGTTGCTTAATTTCAAGACCTTGCAGTCTTCTGTCTGATAAATGCTTGATAATTAATTAATGTCTATTTTTGAGTGGAGTTCCCTAAGTCTCTAAAACAAGATGATATCCAGAGAGATTTATTATTTATACTTGAGACAGCTCATACGACAGCTACCTCACAAATGCACAAATGCCTTTGGCATCATTAAACTTTAACTTTGTATTCTTTCTTAGGTGTTTTTTTTAATTAAGTAAATTTCAGTAGATTTCGAATCTTTTCCATGAATTGAAGCTTTCTAAACCCAGATGGGGAAAATATTAAGAGAGGTGAGGAGTTTCCAGCAGCATCACATATGTAAGAGCTTGGGAAGGGGGTGGTCAGGGATTTTATCTGCTGGAGAAATACAGTCCCTTCAGATGATTTCCAAGAGGCCTCAGACCAGCTTTGAATGGTTTGTCACATAAGGGAGAATAATCTTAACTCAACAGAGAGCACACTGTGTCACTTCACTTCTAATAAAAATGTTCCTGCTTTTTATGCCAACGCAAAAACAGAAATCTTGGAGAAGTTGGGCAGCTCAGGGAATTAATCCCTCATGGAAAACCCTTTTCTACCAGAAGGAGTGGAAAATATCATTGAAGCTGTAAAAGGTCAGAAGTGGAGTGGGTTTGGTGTTGACTGGCTTCACAAAGCATCCTGGTAAAGTCTCCAAAACAACCGAATATCTCTTGGTGTCTGGTGGAGGAAACCAGAGCCAAAAGAGGCCCACGACTGAGTGACTTAGACGCTGAAATATCCACTCCAGACAGAGGCTCTCGGCAGGTTCTTTTAATGTCGTCTCATGGACATTGTGCTTCATATGAAGGAAATCTTTCTCCACCATAACTGCTTCAGGCTATCATTACTCTTCCCAGTTTTTTTTTTTTTTTAAACTCTAATAAGGGTTTGTTATATAGTAAAAGTATCACAGAGGATGAGTTCAGAACTCCCCAAGCCTCTGTAATATGCCATACTAGAACTTCCTTCTTTCCCCTTCATCTTGTTACAGAGAATTTGGCCTTCAGTTTTAGCAGAGATTGATGCATTAAAAAAAACAAACAAACAAAAAACCCTGATATTTTGAATTACTTATATAACTAACATTTATATAGTGTTTTAAAGTTTGTGAGGCACTTTACAAATATGATCTCATAACAACTCCAGGAATTAGGTGCTATAATTATTGCCATTTTGCAGATGAAGAAACTGAGGCAGTCAGAGGCTAAGTGATTTGCCCAGAATTACACAGCCAGTGTTTTTGAGTGATTTGAATTTGGGTCTTCCTGACCTTAAGTCCATCCCTCTTATCCATTCATCACATTGCTGCATCAGATGCCTCTGTTTTGTCTGGTTTGAAATTTTCGGTGTCCTAGATTCTTCTAGACTATTCATCTGCTTTCTGAAGTCCTCCCCACTTCCCCAGATTTTACCAGCAAAGAGTGAATGGCCACTTATTGTCCACATTATAGAGAAGAATTCCTGTTCAGAAATGAGTTGACTGTAGCCACAGAGATCCCCACACTCTGGGATATTCTTTCATGTTCCAACGCAGATAAAGATTTAGGAAAAAAGCACTGGAAAATCTTTTTGCAGTTGGAAAAGGTATAATATTTTTCATTCAAAAAGCTGGGAAAGCTGGTTTGGTTTAATGCTTTTAATTATATTTGAGTCTTTTAGACCATTGAAAATTTGAAATCCCTGCTTGGGATGATATCTATCATTCCTAGCTATCTTTTAGGGGACTTTCTCAAAAGAAACTGAAACTTTTAGAAATGGTTTTTAAAAACATACAGGAAACACCTGTTGCAGTTATGTTGATATTTTTCACATTAGTATATAATTTAGTTGCACTTCAGAAAACAAAAACTCGAAAAGAGCCTCCATTTTTAATGCATGGTACATATGATATCTAATACTAGATACAAATGATTAAATGATATTTAGTGCATAGATATTGAATGAAGCATCACTTGAAGTAATGGGAGTGTGAAGGCAAATATAACCTATTGAAGTATCTAAAAAGTATCTTAAAACATTCAGTATAAGTGCTTATAAGTAATGTGTTAATATGAGCTAAGCTATAAAAAGATACTTTTTATGCAATTTCATATAGTAAGAGCCTCTAAGTTATTTGGGGAATAAGTGAGAATGGACAAAGAAAAAAAGACGGGCTACAAATAGGGAAGTCTTATTTGTTAGTGATTGGCCTTATGCTCAAAGGGAAGACATTTTAAAAATTTAGGATATTTCTACTTCCTGTGTCCTTAATTGCAATTTGTTACTGATATAGAAGATAGAATGATAGATTTTCATAGATTGGATTTCAGGCATCAGAGTCTGGATCATAAATAAAATTTAAAAATTTTAAAACGACAAAAACAATTTTCAACTTTTTGCAGTTGAACTCATTATGACAAATTTATTAGTATATTTCTAATTAACAAGATTTGAGTTTCAGTAATAAGATTTTAGTGAATGTAAAAATGGCACCGTTAATTTCTAGCTATCAGTTCTTCAATAATGATATTATATTTAGTTTGACATTTAATTTCTCTGGCTAGTTTGGTTTCGTTGATAATGTGATGATTCTAGGATTTTTTCATCCTTAAGAAATACATTTTGAAAGAAATTTTATCTTTAGAAAAGCAATGAGCATCAGTTGAAAATGCAAGAATACCACCATTATTGAAAGTGTGGCTTTATTTCTGAATCAGGTGTTAGGCTTAAATTAAAAAAAAAAAGTTAGGCTGTAACACTTCATTGGGATCCTGCAGGAAAGTCCAGTTAACTTTTCTTGTTCATAACAGTAAATATTAGACATGGAAAATACTGATTAGGACATTTAGTTTCTTCTTTGAGTTGATGCCTGACTTAACCATGATGTAAAATCCATCAGAGATCTGATTTATCTAAATTTTGTTAGAGTTGGAGGACTCTTTTCTTAGTTTACCTATTGGAACAGTCTTGAACTCCAGTTGTAAGATTCTATATGAAAAACTGCTTTTCTGTATAAAATAACTAACTTCAAAAGAGTGGAGAAAACCCACTGAATGAACTAATAGATTACACACTGTACTTTTTACTGGCCCTGATTGGTCTTAAAGATTTGGGTGGTATTGAGAGTGAGTGATCATTATGGGCCTTGGAACAGGGTGGAAGGGCAGGCCAGTGACAGCTCTATAACTGTGGACAATGGAATGGAGAGTTTGGGCTGTGAGTCTAGGATTCTGCATTGAAATCAAACCAAGACTGACATTTAAGCAAACTTACTTATTTTGTGTGGATGAATAAGTTTAATTAAAATCACATTCAATCCTATTGATCTGTCAAGAAATAAAATTTATTGATGAAGGAAAAAATTCTTTGGTCAGTTTAGAGTGAACTGATTAGGACAACATTTCTTTAGGTCTTTGTTGTATCTTTTATGTTGAAAGAATATGAACTCTTCTTTTAACAGGACTAGTACTTAAGAACTTTAAAATGTTTTAGCTATCACCATTACCTGTTGAAATGAGCAAGTTAATATGAGGGAGTGGCCCTTAATGCCAAATTTTCTTATGGGGCAATCTGGAAGTGATAACTACAATAGCAACAACAACAAAAATAATAATAATAGCAGCTAATATCTATATAGGGGCCAGGCACTGTGATAAATGCTCTTAAAAATGTTATCTCAAGTGGTAACCAGAATGGAGAAAGTTGGTTTTAAAAGTTTAATAAACTTTATTGATTTCTTTTGTTATCTTAACACTTAGATTTCCTCCTCTGCTCCTTTCTCCTACCCTTTTCTGGAGGGTAAATGTATGTGTATGCATGCATGCCTATGGGTATATATTTATATATTTATAGATAAGTATCTATTTGTATGCATACACACACACATCACATGGTTTATTCTTTTTACCTATATAGAACGGTGATAAGAGACCCAAAGAATAAAACCACAAAACTGATTGTTAATGTGAGATATGAAGAACCAGTATCTTTACTTTTTATATCGGGAGCGGTTTGGTGGCACAGTGGTAACTAGACAACAGCAATATCTGACTTCCAATCCTCTATTCAAAACTTACTGGCTGTGTGACTCTGGTTAAATTACTGACCTTACTCAGTCTCAGTTTCCTACTATGTAAAATGAAAGAATAAAGGTGCTTACTTCCAAAGGATATCATATAAAGCACTTTAAAACTACAGAAATTCTGGCTAATATTATTTTACTTTTATGCTTAATGAAATGAACTAAAATCTGAATCAGAGCTTAGAAATACAACTTCCTGGTCATACTCCCATGCTACTCAAGTTCCCCAGACACTTCCAGATTAAGATATGCCAAAGTGGAGGTTCTTTTTCTCTTTCTCAGAAATGGAAAAGATTTTCTGTTTCATCCTATTGTAACAGTAATTATCCCACTCAATCACATATGTGTGTGTATGAGTGTATGCATGTATATGTACACACATAGACACATGTGTTAAATATATCTTATATATCTCCTATTACCATTGTGTCCTTTGTTAGCATAACTCATGCTTCATTCTTTTTGTGCACAAGTGGGACATTATCAAGTGGATTTTGTTTTTGTTTTGTGAGGAGGTTGTGTGCATGAAGAGAGGGAAAGAAATTAGTTCATATTGGGCAAATCAATTGCATCTTAAAATAGCAGGTTTATTTTCTTTAAAAGAACATTTAAAGCACATTGAATTAATTTGCATAATTGGCTGCATTAATGTACTAATCTCATGAGGACTTGGTCAGGGGAGCCTAGGAAATGTTTTAATGCCTGAACAAATGTCTCCATTTGTTGTTAATTTTTGTTACTCAGGCCTTGCCTTAGGAATGACTTTTCGAGTTCTTAAAAGAAAAAATAATGGTAGGAACCCAAATCTGCTCATCTGCAAATTCTGTAAACATTTTTCCTTACCCTGCCCTCTTGTGCCAATCAGAAAAAATTTGAACTCTTTTCCACATGACAACCTTTCATTTACTTGAAGACCACCATCATGTACCACTTTGAGTGTAATCTTTTCCAGACTAAACTACCCCATTTCCTTCAACTAATCCATGTATGACATGGTATAGAGGCTCTCTACCATTCTGCTTCCCCTACAGAGTGATCACTCTCTAGTTTGTTTATGTCCTCTCTGACATGAGGTGTCCATGAGAGAATGTAGTACACCTGATGTGTTTCAATCGGGGCATTAGAACTCCCACATTCTAGACATTGAATAACTAAGAATTAAACTTAAGAACACATTGTTTGCCCTTCTGTGGACTTTGCTTGAGTTTTCATTTCACTTAAAAAATAATAGCCCAAATCTTGTTCATAGGGACTATCTTTTGTCTCATCTTCAGTCATCTTTTATTTAAATAGTTGATTTGGGGGGGAGATTTTATTTCTATTACATTTCATTTTATCCAATAAAACTAATTGTTCTAAACTGCTAAAATGTTTTGGGATCCTGACTTCACCCTGTGCATTAGCTGTCTCTCTTATCTTTACGCCATTTGCAGATTTGATAAGAAAGCATGCTTTCTATAGCTTCATCCAAGTTGTTCATAAAAATGATATAAACAAATGAGCCGTGATCAGATCCCTAAAGCACTTTACTAGAGAATTTCCCGTCCCCGACAAACTGACCCTATGTAACCAGTGTCGTTTTACAGTGACCTTAATATACAATAAACAAGCCCTCAGTTAACATCATTCATTTTGTTCTCCATTTGTTATGTTATCCTGATGCACCATTGATTCACCAAAAGGGTTTTCCTCTAACTAATTGAGGTTTATATAGAAAATTCCTGAATATTTTAGATTTATCTATTCAACTAGATTTTTATGGAACAATTATGTTGAAAAGTTGGATCTTTGCAACTTGGAGTGACTTGGGAATGTAAGAAATACTGTCCAGTTTACTAAATTCAATCCATTCTGCTCTCCTTCTCTGCCCCTAGTAGTTTTTTGAGCATACTTCTGCCTATTAGATGCATTGTTTGAAATTAATTATTGTTAATTGTCAAAGAGGTGTAAAACAAAGTAATATAGGCCTGTTTCAATTTCAAAGCTCTTCATCACTTGGCTCCCTCTTACTTTTGCAAGCTTCTCACACAGTACTCTCTCCATATCGTTTGCTGCCATGGGACCCTGGCCTCTTTGCGCCCTTTTCTCCAGCATATACACACACACATACACACACACACACTCCTTCTTTCTCTTTCCCTCTCCCTCCTCCCCCTCTTCCTCCCCAATATGTGCCTCCCTCCTGCTCTCAATGCTTTTCTTTTTGGCTTTCCTAGGAAAGAGTCATATTCTGCAAGAAGTCTTTTTTATCTTCTCAATAAACTTAGTGTCTTCTCTTTGAGAGTGTCCTCAGTTGGTTCCATCTAGAGATTGTTTGGACACAGTTTTTGCCTCTTTGCTTCTCTGTAAAATCCTTGAGAATAGGAACTATATTTTGCTTTTTGTCTGGGGCACAGTAGGTGTGTAATAAGTGCTCAGTTGATTTAACTTGACTCTATAATTGCATTTTTCTTCATAAAAAATTTTAAAATAATAGCTTATTTTCAAAATATATGCAATGATACCTTTCAACACTTACCCCTGCAAAACCTTATATTCCAAAATTTTCTCTCTCCCTTCTCCTCACCTCTCTCCCCCAGACAGCAAGTAATCTAATACAGGTTAAACATATGATTGCATTTTTCAGTGTATCATCTTAACAATTGAAAGAGAAGACTCTTTGTTTTTGCATAAAACTTGACATTTGTATTTTGTTCTACTGAATCAAATCAGTTCTTTTCTCTAAAGCATGGGACTAGCAGGTAGACATGTTTGAGTGTTTTATTGGAATGACTGAAACATACAAAGTTTTTTTTTTCTTTTTTTTTTTAATTTAATTTTTATTTAATAATTACTTTATATTGACACTCGTTTCTGTTCCGATTTTTTTTTTTCCCTCCCTCCGCCCCCTCCCCTAGATGGCAAGCAGTCCTTTATATGTTGGATATGTTGCAGTATATCCTAGATACAATATATGTTTGCAGAACTGAACAGTTCTCTTGTTGCATAGGGAGAATTGGATTCAGAAGGTATAAATAACCCGGGAAGAAAAACAAAAATGCAGATAGTTCACATTCGTTTCCCAGTGTTCTTTCTTTGGGTATAGCTGCTTTTGTCCGTCATTTATCAATTGAATCTCAGGTCTCTTTGTCAAAGAAATCCACTTCCATCAAAATATGTCCTCATACAATATCGTTGTCGAAGTGTATAATGATCTCCTGGTTCTGCTCATTTCACTTAGCATCAGTTCATGTAAGTCTCCCCAAGCCTCTCTGTATTCATTCTGCTGGTCATTTCTTACAGAACAATAATATTCCATAACATTCATATACCACAATTTACCCAGCCATTCTCCAATTGATGGGCATCCATTCGTTTTCCAGTTTCTAGCCACTACAAATAGGGCCGTTACAAACATTTTGGCACATACAGGTCCCTTTCCCTTCTTTAGTATTTCTTTGGGATATAAGCCCAATAGAAACACTGCTAGATCAAAGGGTATGCACAATTTGATAATTTTTTGGGCATAATTCCAGATTGCTCTCCAGAATGGTTGGATTCGTTCACAACTCCACCAACAGTGCATTAGTGTCCCAGTTTTCCCGCATCCCCTCCAAAATTCATCATTATTTTTTCCTGTCATCTTAGCCAATCTGACAGGTGTGTAGTGGTATCTCAGAGTTGTCTTAATTTGCATTTCTCTGATCAATAATGATTTGGAACACTCTTTCATATGAGTGGTAATAGTTTCAATTTCATCCTCTGAAAATTGTCTGTTCATATCCTTTAATCATTTATCAATTGGAGAATGGCTTGATTTCTTATAAATTTGAGTCAGTTCTCTATATGTTTTGGAAATGAGGCCTTTATCAGAACCTTTAACTGTGAAAATGTTTTCCCAGTTTGTTGCTTCCCTTCTAATCTTGTTTGCATTAGTTTTATTTGTACAAAGGCTTTTTAATTTGATGTAATCAAAATTTTCTATTTTGTGATCAGTAATGGTCTCTAGTTCATCTTTGGTCACAAATTTCTTTCTCCTCCACAAGTCTGAGAGATAAACTATTCTATGTTCCTCTAATTTATTTATAATCTCGTTCTTTATGCCTAGGTCATAGACCCATTTTGATCTTATCTTGGTATATGGTGTTAAGTGTGGGTCCATGAAACATTCAAAGTTGTAGAGGAAGGCTGGGAGAACATTTTCCAGATCCCCCGGAGGAACTAGTGACATATGTGGACAAGAATCACCTAGGAGAAGGGGCATAAATGGGTTATCCTCTGTACCAATAGATTTTTCCATTTTCCTGCGAGCATAGAAGTCTAACGAAAGTTTTATTTGCCATTTAATAGAAAGAGCCCTGTTCTAGGACTGAAGTAAGTGCATTATACTTCTGCATTTTCCTACTAATTTGTGATATTCAATTACTTCTTTTTTTGCTCTCCATTTCCTTATCTTGACAATTACAGGTTTAGTCTACCATGTCATCTCTTACATTCTTTCCTGCTCCAAAATGTTATGATTTTATGTATATAGGTGAGAGGGAACAATAAAATACACATGACTGATGAAATAAGGACTGACAATGAAGTTAGGTGCAGCTGGAGTCAGGAGTAGAAGTGGGAGATACTGAGAAATCCTTCACTGTGGTCAAAGGATTTGTTGAGGAAAGTGCTAGACATGTGAAGTCAAGTCTTCTGGGACTTAGATTTTTAGTTTTCCACACTCATAGCCTCTCAGATCTTAAAAATAAAGCGAGAGGGGTAAAGAAATGTCTTTTTTCATTTTTGGAACTCTGCTAGATCATGACAATTTTACCGCCTTTGGCTTTGATACTTGTCTTATTGTTGTTTATTCCATTTACATTGTAATTGTTGCATGTTGCCTCTCATTCTTTTTGTAAGAGCTGCTTCTAAAGGCAGTTTATATTTATTTAGAACTTAAAGGTCTGTCAAAGCACTTGTCTCTCATTAATCCCATGAAGTTGGCATTGCAGTAGCTAAGACAGCGAAAGTGCCACATTAAATCGTCTGGACTAGGACTCAGAAAAGCATCCTGCCTGATGTTTGCCAGCTGTGTGACTCAAGCTAAGTCATGACTCCTCTCTCTGACTCCTTTTTCTTATCTGTAAAACGGGACTAATGGTAGCACTAATCTTCCAGGGTTGTACAGATCAATGGAAAGTGCCTTGGAAACCTTAAAATATTGTATAAAAATGCTTGCCATCATTAGTATGTCCATTTAATGGTAAGAAGAATTGTGGGTGAGAGAGAAATAGTGATTTATTTTCTTTCCCAAGATTTCCCAGACAATAAATGGCAGTGTTTTCTGATTCCCAGAAGATGAGTGCTTTTTCCACACTGCCTTTTAAATTAAGAGAATCAGACAATTCTTTGTATAACTCCGATGATGAAGAGAGGGGAGAAACCTTTTATATGAAATTTAACCAATAAAATATTTCCCTAACATTAGTCAACAATACCACCACCAACAAAAACCAAGCAACTTGGTGATTTGGGATTTTTGCTTTTTATTCATCTCCTTTAGAGAAAAGCTTTTTAATATATGTCCTAAGGACAATGTTCTATATCTATTGGTTATAAAAATTTAATTGTCTGAATTAGTCACTGGTAATGTTTTGTTTTTATTCTTTTTATAAATCCTTGGAAATCCTTGGAAAAGGATTAGTCAGGGGTCCAGCAAGGGCTAAACATTTGATCCTTATAGGATCTGAAGGAGGCACTGCTAGCAAGCTTGGCCAGTCTGCTCTGTCTGTCTCCAGGAAGAGCATAGCAAATTGCTTCTAAGTTTCCATCAGAACTTTTTGTGAACTCTAGCACTTCAGGCTAGTCTAATTGTTCCTCATACCAGGATGATTTTTTAAAATGCACTTATTTTTTTCTGCTTAGACTCTTAATGTTTCCTAATAAACTAAAGGAAAAGAAAGCCTTCTGAAGGAAACTTAGTTCTCACTTAGAGTTTAAAACTTCCCATTTAATGCCCAAAAGTATTTGATTTTTCCCCCCTCTAAGTGTTTCACTCATCATTGGAATTCAGGTAAACAGCTGATTTAAATGGAAGACTATATCTTTTGACATCTTTTTAAATTTCTGGTGTTGGACACTTTCTAACTATGACCTTGGACGAGTCACTTCATCCTGTTTTCCTCACCTGTACAGTGAACTGGAGGAAAAATGGCAAGCCACTGCAGTATCTTTGCCAAGAAAACCCCAAATGGGATCAAAAAGAGTCAGCCATGACTAAAAATGATCAGTAACAGTAGCAGCCATTGTTTTATAGACTCTTGACAGCCATTTTAGTGGCTTTTCAGCTAGATGGTGAACATTGGAGAGAGGGCTAAAGTTGGAATCAGGAAGACTTGAATTTGACTCCTCTCTCAGATACTTACAACCCTGGTGACCTTGGGCAGGTAATTTCACATTCTGTGCTTTATTGTCTATATGTGATAAGTGGCCTCTGAGATTCTTTCCAGTTCTGAATCCATGATCAGTGATCAACCTTGAAGGATAATTTAACCAATTCTGTTTTGTTTCTGTGTGCCTCAACTTGGCAGTCATTTATCAATTGCCTTCTTTGTGTGTGACCCTGTATGCTAGTTGCAAAAAGTCTAAAGATGATAAACCAATCGTTGTTTAAGTTTCCTCAAAGTTTACTGTCTACCAGGGAATGTTGCATATCTATGACAAGTATAATAAAAAGTAGCGTATGTTTGGTGCAAAGGAGACATCCAGATATATGAATTATGCTCAGGAAAGTATGAGGAATTGTCTACTTCCCTGATAATGGTGATAGGCTTGGCATTGGCCCAAGTTTTACAACCCTTTTCTGTTAGATGAGAACCTCAAATACCCTAGTGATAAATTCTGTTAGGAAATATAGAAAGGGTAGCCATCTGCTCCCAAGTTTGGGATGCTTAGGGCTTGGGTTGTATCTCTCCCATTGTCCTCACAGTCCTGGTTTCTTGCCCTCTTCTCTTTCCTCCCTCTCAACTCTTTGTAGGGGCTCTGGGTTATCAAGTGGTATTCTTAAGTAGAAGTCAAGGCAATTCTGCCTCATTGTATTCTCTTCTTCCATTTCATCCAGAACAAGTGAGGGGAGGAGAGTTATGGTTATGTGCAGATATGTGAAGCGCTTGTGAGGCAAGATGTGTCTGTGGTTGCCCTAAGTGCCATTGTCTTTTAGTAAGTTTAAATTTAAAAAAAAAAGTTTGTAAAAAATATTAAAATTTAACTATGAAATATTCACTTCAGTTCACATGAATATCAGAAAGTCTGGGGGGATACACCACCCAATCATGTGTGAATTTAACAGCTCTCATTTAGCACTTTGGTGGTCTGGGCAAGGTTTTCAATCTGATGAATCTGAAGCCAGAGTAGTCCTATTTCTTTTCCAGTAGATTTCATCATATGTAGCATGAATAAATTTCATTTTGTTTCATTTTAGCCAGTGCAAGAAAACTAGTGGGAGATGAGCTTTAAAAAAAAAAAAAAAAAGCATTGCTGCTCTGAGAAACCAGTTTTCTTCTATGTAAATGGTACTCATCATCTCCATTGTTTCTTTAGAGAAGACAAGAAGTCTGGCCAAATGTGAGAAATTGCTTTTCTGGGAGGCATCTTCTTTATAAACTGGGTTTTGGTCATTCATACTTGCCTCTCTGGTCTGTCATTCTATAATAGCAATTTTCAAATTCTTTTGGGCTCAGCACATCTTTACAGTCTTAGAAACTTTGAGGAACATCTTCTCCCCAGTCTCCCTTCTCCTCCTTTTGAGGATTAATTTCTATCAATCTTTACCCCACACTGTTATAGTCCTGGAACATCCTCATGAGTTAAGAATTTAGGTCCAAATGATTTCAAGATAAAGCTCTGTCATTGTATATTCCCAGCCAGGTCATGATGCTCAGTAACATGGGGCAAAAGGCTATTATGACTCAACTATAATCAAAATGATCTCCAAATGAAAATCTGAAACTTAGCTTTGAATTAATGAGTTTTGCTGCCATTAAAAAGAAAGTCGGAATTTAAAAAAAATCAGTATGACTGATAAAATACATATTAAAGGACTAATATGCTTGAAAAACTGGAGCAGGTATTTGGAAGGAATAACAACAGCCCTTTGAGACTTAGCAAACTGTCTGATCATAACAGTGCAGTGATGATCATGGTGAGCCTTGTGATCCCTGTTTCAATGAGGAAGAACCTAAGACCCAGTGAGGCGAATGAACTCACCCAAATCCCAAGTGTCACAGTCTACATTTGGAACTTAAGTCTTTTGATTCCCAGCCCAATGTTCCTTCCATTATGCAATAGCCATATCCATTACAATGGAGAGTATACATCTCCATCTTCATGGAACTCAGTGTAAAGTGAAAGAGGTAAAATGTTTACCTAAGAATAAGACAAGGCAGAATGTGAAATTGCAATAAGAAAAGTAAAAGACCCTTTATTAGTCGATTAGTTGAGGTTATTAATCACTAGCATCATTATTGCAGTGGAAAAAGGTAGAACTTGAGTTAGTACTCAGAATTCTTGCATTTCAGTTCTGACAGTGCCAATTACTGTGTGACCTTTGGTAAGGTATCTGATTTTTCTGGGTCTTTTTTTTTTTTTTAACTGTAAAACAAGGGAGTTAATTTAGATTTCAGCTTATTAAACTACTGGTTGCATAACTTAATGTGGGGGTCATGAAATTCAGTAAATATTTGATGTGTGTACCTATTTTATATACCCACCTACCCAAGAATGCATAAAAATTTCCCAGGTGAAAAGGGGTCATCAGTGGAAAAAATTTAAGGAGCATTGATCTAGTTGACATCAGTATCCTTTCCTGCTTTTAATCTCTGATCCATGCTCAGGTGAAAGATAGGTCCCTTGTCATTAATTAGATCAGCAAGATCTTTACAACATGTGAGGCAGACCATATGGATGCTTGGGATTTGAACAAGAAAGGCATATTATAGAGGAATACTTTTTAGTTTGCCAGTGTTTCTTTATTAAAATTAACAATAATTTTAAAATTTTAAACTTTTCTTGTTAAGCATAAAGATTGCAACAAATAAACAAACATAAAAGCTAGAACTTTTTTTTTTTTTTTTACTTTAACAAAATATTTTATTTGTCTAGCAACTGCAAAATATACAAATTTCTGAAAGGCATACCCTGTTTACAAGAAAAACTAGAACTTTTAAACCAAAAAAAAAGATTATTAGGTACCAAACATGCTCACAAACTCATAAATATGCTCTCAGTTTGATTGTGACCCTAACTTTAAAGGTCTTTGTACTGAATCTTTTAATCTAGTGATCGTATCATGGTACTGGTTCTTGTAATCTTTTCTGGGTTTGTTGCCTTTAATTTCAATTTTAGCACATAAATACTGTTTCAGTTTTGTTTTCTTCATTCTGTATGACCTCCTAGAAGATTTCCTTTTTTTTTTTAAATGAAAACTTTACCTTAATCATTACTTATGGAATAGGAATCATAGAAACACAGAAGTTTAAAGTTAAGGAGTCTTAATGGCCATTTAAGGGATCTCTTAGATCTCAGTAGCCAACCGGTTTTCAAAGCCCCTTTTTAACATGCAAACAAATGCTTTTGCTTGAAAATCTGGACTGCTGTTCAGAAAGTGGTGGTGGGTACAGGATGACATGTGGGCAAGAAAGCATCAATGGAATGAGAAGAAATGAGAGGAAAGAATGCTGTCTTCCATGAAGCTCTTCTAGCCGGTTTGCCTTGAACCCTGAGACCAGCTCTGAGACTTATCTCATAATTCCAGAACTTTTGTAAGAGGGTGAAAGACAAAATTACATGGGTCAACCCTGCTCTGAGATTAGGGATTGTTTCATTCTTTGTATTTATATCCCAGGTCCTAGGCCCATACTTGAAGCAACAGCTTAAAAAATGCTTGTTTGATTGAAAATGTTTTTTGGTGAAAATATTTTGGATCTCACTTCCTCTTTGCTTAAGAGAATTCAAGGAAATACACTCACATTTTTACAGTACTTGATTGTTATAAGCATTTTTCTCAAAATCATTTGCCAAGGTAGGTAGTATAAATATTATTGTTGTTGTTGTTGTTGTTATATAAAACATGGAAGTTAAAGCTTATTTTAAGTTCATTGCTTAGGATCACACATTTAACAAGTATCAGAGCAGATACTCTAGCCTCTATTTTCTGACTTCTTGACCAAGGATCTTTTCACCATTCTATAGTGTTAATACATGCCCTTGCAGAAAATAACAAGTTACCCCTGTCTGATAAGATGTCACAGGTGTATGCTTACATGAAAAAAAAATGACATATTTTATCTTGATTTATATTATCAGTAGCATTTGAGTTCCTTTTATGTGCAAAGCATTCAAGCTGGTCAAGATATCCTTGATTGCAACTTGCAAAATTGTTTTAATGATTGGATATCTATCTTAAGTAACTGTTTTAAGTAACTTTGGATGAATTTTTAATAGAAAGTTTGATCATTTAATTTTCATTATTGGTGAAAAAGTGGAAAAAAGAGATTCTTCACTTTTTCTTATTTTTTGCTCAAAGTAAGAAAGGCCCTCCTTAGAAAATATTAAATCCTCCCAAAACAAACATTTCAGTAAAGATAAATTATGATCACTTTTTGCCAAGACAATGTTATAAATGTTTTAAAATAACCCATCATGTTTTTTTTTTTTTTCATCATGTTTTAACAATACACAGAAGTGCAGTACTTCATATTTGGGAAGTAAGACATATGAGTATATTGTTGCGTGGGGTCCAGGTGAAAAAGGAGCCCAGAGCCTTGCTTGTTTTTCTTTTTGTTCATTCATTTGAATCATGAAAATCCTCTGGGAGTTATATCACAGAGTAGATCCTTTATGTTCTCCCAGCACTCCCTCCTTTTCTTGCTTTTTCACTTGTTCAAGAGGTTAAAGATCCCAGTCTTCTAATGTCAAGGAACCATGTCAAGCATTGTCCTCCACCATGGCTTAATAAACTCCCACAGATTTGTAATGGTTTTAGAGAAACGTTTTACTCAATCCAAAGTCTGAGTATAGTCAAAGGAGTTCTTTGTAAATGAAATTTGTAATGGATATGGACTAGGTTTTTAGAGTCATTGAAAATAACCCAATAAATGTCATTAGACAGTTACTCTAATTTATGTGAATACATGACAATTAATTTTACATCATAGAAAATTAATACTGTTAACTTTGAACCCAAGGTCAAAATATCAAGGATTTGCTAAGGGGTCAAATATAGCTTCTCTCCCACACCCTTCTTTCATCATTTTTCTTTTTTGTCATATTAGACAATCTTATGGTTTGTAGTGTGAAGTGGTACCTTGGAGTTGCTTTAATTTTTATTTCTCTAATAGTGACTTAGAACATTTTTTTAATGACTAGAGATACCTTTAATTTCTTCATCTGAAAATGTTCTTTGATCATTTATCAATTGGGGAATGACTTGTATTCTTATAAATTTGACTCATTTCTCTATATATTTTAGAATGAGGCCTTTATCAGAAACACTGGCTGTAAAATTTGTTTCTCAAGCTTTCTGCTTTCCTTCTAATCTAGGTTGCATTGGTTTTGTTGGTGCAAAAACCTTTAAATTTAATATAGCCAAAATTATCCATTTTATAATTTTTCTCTTATTTGATCCTAAATTATTCCCTTCTCCATAGATCTGACAGATTATTCCTTGTTCTCCTAATTTGCTTATGGTGTCATCTTTTATGTCTAAATCATGTATCCATTTCAATCTTATCTTGCTATAAGGAGTGAGATGTTGATCTATGCTTAGTTTCTGCCATACTATTTTCCAGTTTTCCCAGGGGATTTTGTCAAATATTAAGTTCTTATTCCAGAATTTGGAGTCTTGGGTTGATCAAACAGTAGATTACACACCTCTCTTTCTTATAACAAAGATCATCAACAGTTCAAATTATAAGCTCTTTCTTGTTAATGTTATTTAAAACTAATATATGATGTATTTAATAATCATAGTATATGACATGTATATAGTATATAATATATGATTGTATATTATAATATTCCAATTCCTTTTCCTGTTTTGCACTCAAGTTGCCATATTGCTTCTTGTGTGTTTGTATCAGTTCCTTTCTCCCCCAGTAATGTATTAGTATGTCTATTTTCCTGTGATCCTGCCAATATTCACTTTTAATTATTTTGGGTGGTTTTGTTTTTGTTTTTAGGCAATTGGGGTTAAGTGACTTTCCCAAGGTCACACAGCTAGGAAGTGTTTAGTGTTTGAGATTTGATTTGAACTCAGGTCCTCCTGACTGCAGGGCTGGTGTTTTATCCATTGCTCTACCTAGCTACCTAGGTAGTTTAAAAGAAAAAAAAAATTTTTTTTTGATAATTAAAGAATTTGCTGCATAGTGGACAGAGAGCTGCCCTTGGAGCCAGGGATTCCTGGATTCAGATCCTTTCTCTAACATAGACTGGTTTTCTGACTTGGGCAACCTCTCAGTACCTTGGAGAACATTCTCAAGTTTCTGAATTGCAGAGGCTGCTAGCCCTGCATTAAGAGGATTAATATGTCTTTTTCCTCATAGTTTTTCTTTCAGTTTTGAAATGCATGTTTAATATTAAGACATCCCAATTAATATTAAGATGAGTCCGACTTTATTGGGAAGGCCTTAAGTTGCAGTAAAGCCAGAGCTTGTGGTTATAAATAAAACATTGATGAGAACATGGCACAGGAAAATAACATTTAAAAGTCTTCTGAGGTGCATTTCAGCTGTAGGCTATCATAGAAAATACATATTATCTGTGACATCCTCTTTTCATTTACATTGCAACCTCATACACTATGACTATCATTACTGCTTCCTTAGTTCTCTACTGTCAGACATTTTCATTGCAGTAATTGCTTGTGAAACCTTTTCAGCTTCCTTGTAGTGACTTTTGAAGTCATTCTTTTCAAACATGGGAACATGTTCCTTCTATAGTATAGACTGTTTAGAAAACTGATAAAATTTATTAGACATAAATTAAGGACTTCTGCCATGTAAAGTCCTCTATGAAATATTCAGAATATGAAGTGGAATTAAGGCACAATTCCTGTTCTCAAGGAGCTTACTACAATCTTTACTTGTGAAGCCTGGAAATAGTAATTTCATTTATTTTTTTGTGTCATGTTTGAATGTGGCTGTATTCTTTTACATATTGGTGTCTATGTATATACACAGAAATACACATATATATTTGCACATTGATCTCCACACATATACATATGTGTCAGTAGATAGGTTGGTAGATAGATATCAGTGTATTTAAATTATTATTCATCTCATTCTTCTTATCTTTTACAATGGAATTCAGATAGAAACAGAAATAATTGTTGGCTTGTGAATTTCTTTTATATTTAACGTTTTACAGGTTTTTGCAAAGATGGATAAAATGCCTACCTTTTTTTTCTTGGTTAAAAGTGTTAGACTCTCTTTAGACTCACTCAAAGAATTCTTGGTTCAAGTAGAGAAACATTCAGAAAAGTAGGGGATTTTTATTCAATTAGGTATCTGCTGTTAGGTCTCTGATTTGAAAGCTTTTCGACCCAAGTGGGATGAAGAACATGAATATTTAGTATGGTCACATCTATTCATAACTTGCTTTGAAGTGGTTTTTGATGGGTTAATGTTCTGTTCAAATAATGATGAGCAACCCATTGGATTGTGATAGTGATGGTGGTTGCACTATAATTCATGGGTTAAGTTCTTCTAGATATTTTGAGGTCTATATTTGTAGTATGGAAATGTCTTCAGTCCATTACAGAGAGTGCTAGCTGCTTGGTCGTGTCTCTTTAAGCATTTTGTAGACATTAAATTTTGAGAGCTTTGAATGGTGTGTTACAAATTTTCTTGCATAAATTCTGTTAATTACTAGGTTTTTATGTTTCTCAAGTATAATCCTTAGCAGGTAGAGAACTAGACCTAGATCAAAAAGAGCTGAGTTCAAATCCAACCTCAGATATGTATTGACTGGGTGACTTTAGGCAAATGACTTGATCCCTGTCCCTTAGTTTTCTCATTTGTAAGATGGAGATAATAATAGCATCTTCATCCCAGAATTGTTGTGAGAATAAACTGAGATAACAATTTAAAATTGCTTGGTAGATCTTAAAATACCATGTGAATGTTATTGCTATTATTGTAAATAATTGTTGCTGTCTGGGTTATGAAGTGGTGCATTGGATTTAATGCCAGGACTGGAATTAGGAAGACTTGTTTTCCTGGGTTCAAATATGACACCTTAGACACACATAACTGTGTGACCCTGGGCAAGTCACTTACCCCATTTGCCTCAGTTTCCTCATCTGTAAAATGAATTGTAGAAGGAAATGACAAACCCTCACTATCTCTGCAAGAAAATCTCATATGGGGTCATGAAGAATTGGAAAATCACTGAATAATAAAATTGTTGTCTTAAAATTCTCTATTTCCTGCTTCAGGAAAGTCTGGTAGAAAGCAGATCTTGATCTGATTTGTGAGGGTTTTTTGGTTATATTCTGTTCTTTTTCCTTGCCTCTTAGTTGTACAAAAGTTTCTCAGATAGTCTTTTAACCTCCAATTTGATCATTACAATTATTTTCTGTCTTTTACACCTCGTTGGAAAAGTCCAAGCTTTAATGACGTTGTTTGCCATGTCAATGCTGAGTGTAGTCTAGGGATATAGCCTCTAAATTGGTAATTTACTTAATTTCACTACATACTTGTCATGGTGACAACTGACACAGAGAAAGCATTCATTGTAGGTGCTGATCATTACAAGTGGTGAAATGGAGCAACTGAATTCCAGGGTCTAAGAGTGTTTGACCCCATTTTCCAGGTTGCATTTAAAAAATTAATATTGAGTATAAGTCTAAATGATAGATTATATTTATTGTCCAAAGACTTATAATATCTGCATTTAGCAACAGGCCAAATGTGTCATAGGGCAATATATTTTTTAGCCAACACACACCGTTAAAGACTTTCTACCAAGTTTATGGAATGTAAACTCTTGAGACAGAGACAATTATATTTTTATCTGTATTGCAAGTGCTTAGAATAATGCCTCATATGAAGTAGATATTTAACATATGTTTGTTGAATGAGGGATTTAGAGAAGTTTTGAATCCTTAGTAATTTCTTTAAATATAATGAGCATTTGTTTTATTTAAATGAAGAACAAAAATATTTTGCATATTCTCTTGCACCTTTTTTCTTCCTTTATTGTCTCCTCTATAGTAAAAGAAAGAAGCCAAGATAATCATAAAATATATAGCACAGAATGCAGAGACCTTATATTTGATTCAGACCATGATTTACAGCAAGATATAAACAGTTTTCATTGGGAAGGCTTTAGGACACATGGAGAAGATTTGTTGTTTGGAATGCTATCCTGTTGGAAAAAGAAGAGTCCCAAGTATCTCCAGACTTGTGTTATGCACATTTGACCAAAGCGGGCTTTTTTTGTTTTTTGTTTTGTTTTATTTTTATTTTATTTTATTTCTTCCCCCCAACAGTCACCTTTGTGCTCCAAAATCTAGAGGCAAGAACCAGTCACAGTGCATGCAAGTGAAAACCGTTTTTTTTTTTTTTTTTTTCCTGACTGCTATATGGGATTCTTATATTCATTGCATTTTTTGACATTTTGCTTGCCTTGGGGCCATTCTAGTTATCCTTTGAACTGTGAATCTAGTTCATTAATACTATAGTTTTAGGGAGGATCAGATCTATGCTGATTTCAGGGATGCTTGTCTCAACTTATCAGTTGTTTTGAAATTCAAAAGCTTCCAAGAGGCCACACTTATTTTTAAAACAAGAATTAAGTTCCTCTCTTAATTTTGTATCCCTGAGAGTTCGCTATTATGACCTATCTCTAATCCTGCAAAAATGAAAGAGATTTCTTTTGCCACCCAATCAACTCATATTTATTAATAGGCAGTAGGTAAAAGCAAAGCGAGACAGTCCTTATCCTGAAGGAATTTGCATTCTTTTGGGGAAATATTTCTTCACAAATAAGTCGATCTCGTGTGTGTGTCTGTTTGTGTAATAGAATATACTAGATCTATCTCTCTACTAGATCTAGATACAGATATATACTAGTTTATATAGATGTGGAGATATATTTTAAATATAGATTTTTTTATGTGTACTATATATAAATGTGTGTGTATATATATATATGCACTACATATATGTGTATATGCATGCACAAACACATACATATAAAATTATAGGAATATTTGTTTTTGAAAGGGATCTGCATCTTTCTCTTATAGAATTCAAGGAGAGTTCTTTTCATTATTTTCCATAAACTTCATCTCCTTGAATGCCTAAGAATGATAATTTGTTTCTTGACCTTCAAAAGCTATTATGTGAAAATGGTTTTAGGTTGGCACACTGGAAGCTTCCTTCTGTCTTGGTGACTAGAATAGACAAGCCTCTTAATCTCTGATAAGTTGTTTCTTTTATTGGGGGAAAAAAAAATACTTGAGTTTGGTCCCTGATTTAAAAATCTTATGATTGACTTGTATAAGCAGGCTACTTTTCAAGTTGAGATTGGTTCAAGGTGGTTCTTAGTGGCTCCTATTAGCATTCATATTTTTTATTTTGAGTTAATGTCATGAATGTTTTGTGAATTTGTGAGCACAGCATCTCAGCTCCAGAAGGGATACATACAGTCTGATCCATTCCTGACGAGATTCTAGGAAGCTACATGGTTTCTGCTTGAGACCTCCAAGGAAGGGGATGCCATTCTCTGCTGCTACTTCCCACTGTAACCTCCCAAGAAGCCCAAGTTTCTGAATAGTAGCTTTTCTGAGACTGGGATTATTTCTGAACAGTGGCTTTCCTGAGGCTGAGTCTAAATTTCCTTCCCCGAATTCCATCCTTTACTTCCATAGCTCTCTTGTGGGTACCGGCACTGGAAGTCTAGCTCTGCTATATGGGGAGCGCCATATATGTGAAGACAGTTCAAATCTTTTCTTCCTTATGAATGATGCATTGTCTTAAACATCCAATTTTAAAGAGTTGGATGTTGCAGTGACTAGATTCAAAGACATGATTATACATGACCTTGGGCAAGTGTTTTGATTTCTTGCAGCTTCAGTTTTTTTTTTATTTGTAAAATGGAGATATGATTAACACCTGTCTCACTAGGTTATGATGGGGATCAAATGAAAGAACATGCAAAGCTCTTTTCAGACTTTAAAATGCTGCATAATTGCCATCATCATCATCATCGTCCTGTTGATACAGGAGCTCATATATCCTTATTAAATGAAACAAACTTAGATTTAGTTAAAACCATTGGAGGAGAAAACAAGGTTAGAGATCAGCAAGCTCCAGTTGCATCATGGTGCTTATCCCAAGGTCATATTGCTCCCAAGTGCTGAGGCAGGAGTAGACCAAAGGTTTCCTGACCCACATTCTGGTGCTTCCCCCCCCTCCCCTCCCCGGACTGTGCTTATATGCTTCATGTATTTCTTTGAGGTTCTTCACCAGTTTTGCATTATCCCAGCTAGGCTTTAAACTGAAATTCAAAATTGGCAGTATATTGGGGGAAACCAGATGTGTGCAGTTGAAATATCGTGCTTTCAGGTCCAGGATTCTCATGGAAGGCTGCTGCAAATCATACCCTATGTCATTAGCCCTTCTCCTGAAAGAAATTGAAGTTCATTCAAAAGTGCATTTTTTAAAACCCAAATGATGATTGGAAAATTTAAGAGCCCTACAAACACTCTCTGGATATCACTTTAGAAGGAAGGGAACTTTGGCCAGTGCATTCCTTCAGCTAGTAGCTCAATACAAGGCCATTTGGGAAATCCTTGTTCAAGTTCACTTTCAGGCTGGTTGTAGCTGGAAGCACAGAGTGGGGATAAGGGGGGATACTCTTGACTTTCAGGAAGGGAGCCAGGATTTGACTGTGCTGCTCCAATAGATTTCAGAAATTAAAAGTTGGTTTGGTAACTAAGTAAAGTTTATTTCAGAAGAGGAGATGAGAATATGACTTTTTAGAACATCCCCAAACCTTTGATAACCCATACCAAAACTCAGAGGAGCCGGCCATTCCTTCTGTAACAGAGAATGCACTCTAAGGGACTTGGATCTGATGATGCTCATTTCCCAGCTGCAAGGAAAAAGCAGTGTCAGGTTTCTCCATGATTGCTTTTCTTCTGGAATTGCATTGGGGTTGTCTTAAAGGTTCATGCTTCAGCTCACTTTTGCTGCTCTTAACTTCTGGTTTCAAGCAAATGAATTTCATTTATCAATGATATCCTGGGATTGCTTTGGACCTAGAGTTCTGTTGTATTCAAGGCACTTCAAATCTCTCCTCCTTAGTGTTTCTGGAACAACAACACAGCACTGTGAGCTCTGGAGCAAATTGTACCTTTCTGGGGCTTGAAAACACACACACACACGCACACACACACACATTTATAGAAATATACATTTATATGTTTTAAAAAGCATTATCATTTTTATAGCCTGTTAGATACTTGCTTTTGTCTAAGTTTAAACTAGCTTCTAAAGAACTTTCACTCAGAGAGAAAGAAAAGATAAATATAAGAGTTTTACCTGAATTTAGGAAATGAGAATGATAAATAATAACCAACTTAAGTGAAAGAAGCTCATGATGGTGGTATAGTAGATCTTGTCTCCTTCCTCCTCTGCTTCTGGAAGTTGTTCCAGATCCAGGCCTGTTTGTTTTTCCAAAAGAAGGGAAGGAAAGTAGAGAAGAAAGTTTTTGTTTTAAAACATTTTAAGTTTTTCTTTTAATTATGCTTTTTAGCACACACCTTGTGATCTTGTGTTCTCAAGTCATACTTGAGCTAAAGCAGAAACTGCACAGTAGAGGAAGTGCTTAACTCGAAATTAGAGATAGTGGTTTGACTCTTGGCTCTAAAATGTTCCTGTTAAGAGAATTCACTTTCTTGATCTGGAAAATGGGAAGAGTGAATATTGTACTTTGGTCCTCACTAGATTGTTAGAAGATGGGAGGTTTTGTAAATGTTGAAGTGTTCTCAAATTGTATATTATGATTTTTGTCAAGATAAGCTAAAATTATATCAGAACTTTCTATATGCATTTGAATGATTATTTCACATCATTGGAGCATTAGAGGTTAAAAAAAGAGAGGAAGTACCTAGAAAAAAAGAGCCCTTCATTTTCACAAGTAGTTAGAATTCTTTTATTCCCCCTATAGTTCTTAGATTTAATACAGAGTATACATTACAATTACTGAAAAAGGAAATGGCAAACCAGTCCTGAATCTTTGCTAATAAAACGACATGGACACTCTATGGTGTCCACAAAGTCACAAAGAGTTGGTCACAACTGAATGACTGAACAACAAGGCTGTGTAGTTGGTTATCTTTAAGTACTCTTGTTTTTTTCATCATTTAAATCAGAGTGCTTTTGTTTGTGCTGTTGTTCCTGTGAGTAAAGTATAGTTTAGTCACACAGAAAGAGGATGGGTACAAATTGAGAAGGGAGGCTGTTGTCATTCAGATACCTTGTTTAACAGAAGAAGAATTTGAGGAAGTTTCCAGAGTTTGTCTAAGTTCACATGGTGACTTAGCGGACTTGGGCTCTCTCAGAGAAGGGAACACAGACAGCCCACCTGGGCATCTTCTTTCATGCTCCCTGTAATACTTTGGGGTTTGCCTATAGCTTCGTGATCATTAAAGATATGAAAAATAGCAGAAAGGTTGGGGACCTGAGGAAAAACATTATGAAATTTTGTTTAGAATCTGTCACTGATGAAAAAGGTAAAATTTGAGTTTTAAGATGAGACTAGCAAATGCTCTTAGAAAAGTTTGACTTTTCTAATCTTTTTAATTTCTAAAGCTCTTGAGCACCTATAGATAGTTATCATCAATGAATAATATCCAGTAAAAAGGGATTTAAAAATAAATCAGTTAAAAGCTCATTAGCACAGCATCAGAGAATTCATAGGCATGCCTCCTTCAGAGTGGTTAGGTGATGTCCACCTATTGGAAGGAGAACACATAGGAGTAGAGACCAAATGGTTTTGCTTCTCATGTACTTTCTCATTTCACCTCCTCTCATAGTGCAATTTAAGACTCATTGTAGCTGCTTCAAGCCCTGATTTGGTGGCAGTAAGGCTCGTTTCAGTATGTGAAACCCCAGGTAAATGACAGCCATCTTTCTTATGTCAAAGAATGGGTCTGTGGCAGGAACTATAATCCCAAATCAAAAGTTTCCTGTGCTACATGAGATCTTTCTTGAGTTTCCCTAACCTCTGGTACCTCACCTCCCTAAATTACCTTGTATTTGCTTTGAATCTACTTATATAGACACATGCTGGCTTCCATGGTAGACTGTAAGCTTCTCAAGGGGAGGGAGGGGCTATTTGATTCTTACTTCTGCATCCTTAGCATTGGGCACAGTGTGAGTGCCAGAGGAAGACTCATGTTCAAGTAGAGAAGTACCCAGACCAAAGTAGACAATTTTTTTTTCCTGTAGTTCTCCGGTATCATAAAGAATATGCATTAGAATTGGCTATCTTTTAGCATCTGTATTTCTTTTATTTAAAGTAGAATACATGCCTCTGTCTGTCTCATTGTTGGTTTTTGTGAGGGAAATACTGGCTCTCTATATATTTTATGTTTAGAATGAGAAGGGACCTTTCAAATCATCTAGTACAAATTCCTTGTATAAGAACCGGAGGCTGTGTCTGTGGTAACATAATGAATGAGCAGATCTGGATTAGAATCCAAGTCTTCCATATGAGAGCAGAGAGCACACACACTCTCAAGCACTTCCTAATGAGATAAGTGATCTTAGGAAAGTCA
This sequence comes from Antechinus flavipes, assembly GCF_016432865.1. Taxonomy (NCBI): domain Eukaryota; kingdom Metazoa; phylum Chordata; class Mammalia; order Dasyuromorphia; family Dasyuridae; genus Antechinus; species Antechinus flavipes. The sequence continues at coordinate 52,742,257 of NC_067399.1, read as the reverse complement.
CCAACTCCTGATACTGCTATATAATGGCACAAAACAGCATAGAATTCAATAGTTACGTTCACAATGTTTCCTCTTCTTCATAAGAGGCTATAGAATCCAGTTTCTGCAATCCATGGAAGGATTTCATGTGCCTTCGTTAGGATCAGTAGCAAAAAAGATGAGATTTGGTCCTCCTTTCCTGGAGCCCAGACAATATTACTATGAGAAAGCAATAGAAACCAACCTTTTCTTTCATTTTCTATGAGTTCTCTAAATCACCTTCATCCAAGAAATGATGGAAGAAGGAAGGAACTGTGCAAGGGAAAAAGTGCAGGATTTTGTTTTCTTTGTTTTGTTTTGTTTTGGTTTTTTTTTTTGAGCATGGTAGGTATTTTATGTTTGAATTGAATTGAGGGATAGAATAGAAAGAAGAAAGATGGGATGAGGAAATATCTAAAAAAGGAATGAGTAAGTAATGGTCCAGAGATAATAAAAAATTAAGTCATATGCAATCAGTCCAAAGTTTTGAAAATAGTATGACTTAGTGAACATTCAACATTCAGTTGAATGTTGTAGAACTATAGAGTTTTCCCAAAAAGGATACTGAATGCTATTGATGAGTCCTGGTGTCAAGTATTCATTTTCCTTTTAATGAAGGACGTCAGCCATGGAATTTTAGCACTTGTGTTAGTTCAGTTTCTCCCTTAGGTGGTCTTGTATGCTAAAGAAACACAGAGCATAATCTTAAGAACTATAGAACCTCCAGTGGTTTCTCAAAGTAAAAATATAAATAAATCCCTGGGATCAATCCAGACCTTCTAGTGTCTACAGTAGGAAGTGATTTGACTGAAGATTGAGACCTCTGAACCAGACAATTCTCTATATTTTCATTTATGAGGTTGGCAGGAAATCATCAAATTAAAATATAAAAATGGAAAGAAATCAAACTGATTTGAGAGTATTAGTGATGGTGTTTTTATGGTCACGGTGTGCCCCAGCAGAGACCTTCCCATCAGCCAACTTTGGCAGTGACTCACTCTTTATGATTCAGGGAGTAACCTCTTTCAGCCAGAGAGCAGTACAAGGAGTCTGGGTCACTCCCTTGTCCGGCGGCTTAAGTCTGGGGGTTATAAATGAACTGTGGTTAAATAAAAAAAGTAGCTAAGAACTCCAGGTGCATACAGTGTAGTGGAAATGAAGACTCAGTTCTGCTAACACAGAAGTCAGTGAAGCATTCTTTTCCAAGTTTTGGAGAAGAAAATATTGCAGGTAGTTATAATAATTCTTTTTCCAACAATATGATTCACAGTTTAAGCTGACTTTCTATGACTTCTTAAGAATGAATAAGTAACACTTAAGTTTAACCAAAGGCATGTTCTCTTTAGCCCCAAGAAATAAGTATCCAAGCAAGAATTATCAACTTGATTTTCTTGAAATGTAAAAACTTCTCTCTTTTCTTTTTCCTCAGCTCTGTGATCTAAACCTTTTGTTGAGGTAAATTCTGAACGATGACTTCATTTGGATTAAATCTCACAGAATTTAGTACCAGAAGGAACTTTTGGGAGTTATTCTAGTTGCACTGTTTTCCCCTCCTTTTTTGACTGGACCTGTGATTATTGATCTAGTGGAACTTTGGAGAAGGAAACACCATTTATTGATTCAGGTCATTGTCACCTTCTCTGCTCAGTCATAAGTGAGCTACAGAGGTACTGTGCTTCTGGCCTTAGGGAATTGTCTAGAGCAGTGTCACCAGACTTGACAAATAGAAACCGAGGCTGCTGTTCAATACACAAGCTTTCTTGGTGTTATCTGTGTCTTCTTATGTTTTTTATTCATTTTGCTAAATATTTGCCAGCCACATTTTAATCTGGCTCTTGTCTAGCCAAGTATCTTTTCATTTAGAGCACTGATAGTTTAGGTAGCATGCCCCAGGCCTTATAGCCAGCACATATCAAGGGCAGGATTTGAATCCAGATCTTCTTGTTCCTCAGGGTGGCTTTTTAGCTACACTGCCTCTATCTTTCAGGTTATACAAGAAAAAATTGAAGTTCAGAAAGAGAACTAACCAGGTGACTCAGGCAGAAAGTCACAGAAACCAGACAGAGCTTATGATTCTATTGTTTTTGGTTGTTTAGTAATTTCAGTCATCTCTGATTCTTTGAAACCCCAATTGTGGTTTTCCTGGCTAAGATATTAGAAGGGTTTGCCATTTGTTTCTTCAGTTCATTTTACAGATAAGAAACTGAGGAAAACAGAGTTAAATGACTAGCCCAGAGTCACACAGCTAGAAACTGTCTAAGGCCAGAGTTGAATTCAGGAATGTGAGTCTCACCTGACTCCAGGCCTGGTACTCTATACACTAGAGTCCCTACTTTATGACACCTGTTCCAGTATCCCTTCTGCTGCCCCACTTCCCACCATCCCAATCCTGGAGGATTGCCATAGTAAACAGAGAAGGGCCAAAGATTCACAGGATCACAGCATTTAGAGTTGAAAGGACCTTTAGAGATAATGTTATTCAGTCTACTTCTTTTTAAGATGAAGAAACTAAGTATTTTTTTCCTAGGTCACACAATGCATTGTAATGCCAGAGGAACTGAGGCAAGATAGAGATTACAGAATATTTAATATTTTATTTGAAAGGGAGAGATTTTCTGGGACCAAATGGATCCATGGTTTGGTCCCAGGACTGAATGAGACTATCTTCTCCAAGAATCCAGCAAACAATGTGAGTTCTCAATGACATTTACAGGGGGTAGACCGAGGCAGAGGCAGAATCAGGGTGCTGAGAGCGGGAACACGGGACTAACAGCCCGCTTCTGACAGTGTGAGGGGAGGCATGGGGGACATCTGATAATTGGGATTATAGAATGGGGAGAGGCATCCAACATTCTGATGATGCCTAAAATAGGTCTTTCTTCTTATCTGGATCATCATGATTAGGAGGGAGGCATGGTGTTGCAGGATTGAGCAGAACAATTGAAGCAGAACAATTCAGGGAAATGGAGGCAGGATAATTAGGGAAACTGAGTCAGGATGATAAAAGAGAACTGTGGCACAATGGCATAAATAGAAAATCTGTGTTCTAAACAAGTTCAGAAAGCAAAGTGTGTAGTCATTGTCCAGCCATTTAAACGTGCTGAATTTGAATTGCAACAATTTTTTTTTTCTTTGGAAGAGTGTTTGATTAGCTGACCTCTATGTGGCACAGGCCCCTTCAGCTCTGAAATGTGACTCAGTGGAAGTGGAGCCCTTGGGAAAGCTATCATCCCAGCTGAAGCCAGGACCACACTTGAACTATTAAAGATGATATGAAAGCTTATCTTGGTAGAGATCTGTTAAGAAGTGAATTGTGCACTTACTATAGTATCCAATCGAATTGAATCTTGATCACTTTTTGTTGTTGAATAGTCCTTACATAAACATAGTTATATGGTAGAAAGTGTATTGAATTTGTAATCTAAGAACCTCAGTAAAATCTTGAGTCTACTACTGAATTGACTTTTCCCTGAGCAGCTCCTCTTTTTTTCCCCCCTGAATGGTCATATTTTACAAGTCCTTGCTTTGTGATTGGTATGAAGGGTTTCTGCATGTAAAGTTTGAGTATGTAAGAATAGATAGGAATAATGATTATTTTACTAAAGGAATTTTTCTTCCACTTATAAGCCTTACATGCTTAAATTGTTTCTGAAACATTTATCTAAACTCAGCCACTGTGGAAAAAATTAAAAAAAGTCATTACTTTTACACTAGGCTTCTAATTGAAAAAGGTTTTATATTTTCATTTTCTTTTATCAGTCTAGTTAGTAAGTTGTTCACTATTGTAGTTCTGCAAAATCAGATTCTGATGCTTCTTACAATGTAATTCAGAAGATTTAATCAGTGACACAGATCATGTGAAAACCACTTCATTGCCAATCTGAGGAGGGAAAAAATGAGCAATCTTAGGTTAAGAAGTTGTCCATTTGTATGGGGTAATGGATTTTGGCCAAAAAAACAGAGTACAAGCAGAACTTTCTCAGAATAAATTCCATTATTTCATAAGTTTCATTAAAAGAAAAAAAAAAGAGTTGCAGATTTGACCTTAAATTCCCTTAATATATTGTCTTAAACAAAAAAAGGTGGAAAACATATAACTGCAGTATAATACTTTGCTTTTTGATTTGAGATTTCAAAGCACTACAAAAATTCTTGAGTTCCATCCAGGATTAGCCATTAGGCTCCAGTTAAAAGAATTATAATGAGAACTCCCATCCTCCCTCCCTTAGGGAAGAAGAAGAAAAGTAAGATGAGCAGAACTGTCAGCTCTCTTTGAATCACTCCTTCCAATTCATTGCAGAACAGATGATTCAAATGTACCATTTTATCAGTCTGGCAAGCCTTTCTCAACCTGGCCCTTTTCTACCTTTCCAGGCTTCCTGGACTTGACTCCCTTCCATCTATTTACTCTCTTTCTTCACCTCTGCCTTATGGCCTCTCTGGCTTCCTTCAATACTTGAGCTTAAATCCCAAAGCCAAATTTTTGTCTGTCTTTGTATCCTCAGTGCTCAGCACAGAGTAAACTTAGCTAGGTGTTTAATAAATGCTCCTTGTCTTGACTTGGACTAGCAGTTGAGCAGTAATGTAAGTCTGTCTTTTAGTGATGATTTTTCTTTCCCTAATCCTTGTTTGTAAGTGTTTCCTTCGACATGTTTTTCTAGAGTAAGCAGTAGCAAAACTCAGTCTTTAGGAATCTAAATGGCTAAATGCCAGCAGCTCTCTGCAAAGAAAGCTGTAGGCCCAGCTTATGTGCCCCATAAACCATTTTCCATATCTCTACATCAGATAGAATTACCCAGTACTGGAAACACACTCTTACACCCTTCATTCATCAAACTAAAACAACATAATACTAATTTGAAAGATATTACACAAGGAAATACTGCGTATGATGTCTGTTCTCAGAGCTTATGAACTGGTTGAGAATAAACCTTGATCAGTTGAGACATCAAATAGGAATAAAAGAATGGCCACCAAAAACAAAATAAAACAAAAAACATAATTTATTGACTTCTGAATGGTGTAATAGTAACTCATTTTTCTGTGGTGCCATGAAATTTCTAAAGATTTTCCTCGCAAATGGCATTTATTGCCTCCATTTTTCCAGTGAAGAAACCAAGACCCATTAAGATAACTTGATTTACCCATGTGCTTTTTTGTTTAGTCATGTCCAATTCTTCATGACTCCATTTGGGGTTCTCTTGGCAAGGATAGTGGAGCGATTGGCCGTTTCCCTATCCACCTTATTTTATAGATGAGGAAACAAAGGCAAACAGGGTAAAGTGGTTTGCCTAGAGTCATACAGAGAGTAAGTATTTGAGGCTGAACTTGAATTCAGATCACTGCATCTCCTCCCTGCCCAGGGTTACCCAGTTATTAAGCAATAGAGCATAGATTCAAATTCACTGCTCTAACTTTCAAATCTAGTGTGTGAGAGTTTGAGAGACCAAAAGGATTCCTTGGGGCTGAAGTGGTCAGGAAATCTTTCTGGAGAGATGGCAGCTGAGCTGGTCCTGGACTGCCAGAGAAAAGGGAGCGAACAATCTAGAAGAATGAATATTCATCTGAGGGGATGCTTGCACCTTGAATCACACTCACCGGAAGCCATGTCAAGAAAGCTTTTGTAATAGTTAATTCGTTAGTGGCATCTTTGGAAATTTTTGTGTTTGTATTCTAAAGATTAAGTTTCTGTGATATGATAAAAATATTTAAAACATAAATTATGTATAATTTTGTGGCCAATTTTCTTCCCTGAAACTTTAAGGAAGAAATGCTCTTCATTATACACATATTAATTTTTCCTTAAGTATTTTTGGATTCTATATGCTTCATATGACATCTGTCTCTCTAGAACTTTTTCACAATCTTCTTGCATTCTCCTTCACAAAGACCTGTTACGAAGATTGCAAGAGGGGAAAAAAAAAAAAAAAAAAACCTTTCAATAGAGTTGTATAATGGGCTTGCCTCAGGTCGTTATTAAATAGTTCCTCTGTCACTGAAGGCCTTCCAGAAAAGATGTAATGGCCACTTAAGGTAAACCCTAAGTAATAACAACCACAATAGCAAACAATAATGAATATAGCATTTACATATGTATTACTATAATGTTTGCACAGTGCTTTATATTATTTAATTTGTTCCTCATGACAATCCTTTGAAGTGAGTGCTGTTACTTTTCTGTAATTTACAGATAAGAAAACTGAAGTTAAGTGATACAGCTAATATGTATCTAAGGCAGGATTCAAACTTGGCTGCTCCTGATGCACATCTACTCTCCCACTGGGGCAAGTCACTGATCTCTGTGCCTCAGTTTTCTCATCCTTAAAGTGGGAGATAAAACAATAGACTAAAGAGTCAAACCAGGGCCTAAATTCTAGCTCTAAATTCGGTTGTTAACAAGCTAATTTTTGATGATGGGGCGGGAGGGGGGTGTAGATATCCCCTGAATGTCCTTCCTACCCTGAGATTCTGTAATTTTCATTGCTTAAGGGAAAAATCTTTATTGTCTTTAATATAAAAAGCCTTTTGTGTTTATATCATAGTCATGATTGCTAATAACCCCACCCACAGAGTGAACTTTTCCTTGTGATAAATGAAAAAAATAGTGAAACAAAACCAATTGGCACAGCAGCTGTCTGATAGTGTATGCAACCTAGATGGATGGAAATAACCTGTAGTACCGCATCCATTGAAAGGAGGAAAGTACTTTCCTTGTTGCTTCACCACATTAACATTGGTTATTATAATTACCATTCGATTTTATTTTTTAATTGCATTTTGTGATATTTCTGTATATTATTCTTGTTCTGCTTGATTTACTTGATATCAATTCATATAAGTTTAACCATATTCCTCAAAATCTTCGAAGATATGTAATTATAGTTACATAAGTTTCAGCTGTATAGACTGACTCAGAGATAATTTTTGTAGTTATTTTGAAGGAGATTTCTCTGTGTAACATTTCCTCCTGGTTTTTGTTGTTGGTACAACAAGAAAATACTGATTAATTTTTGGAATTATTTCATATTTTACTATTATTTAAGTTATTGTCTCAGTTCTTTTGCAGATTTTCTAAGTAAATAATCATATTATCTCCAAATAGAGTTTTTCTCCTTAACTAGTATTTTGATTAATTTATCTTTTATTTGCATCCCTAGAAGTTCCATATCTATGTTAAATAGTAGGGGGAACATTAGCATTCTTGCTTTACCCTCTATGTTTTATTGGAGAAGTTTCCAGTGTTTTTCCATTGCAAGCCCTCCCAACCACAAAAAACCACTTAATTTTCTCATGTCACCAATTTTTAAAAAGACCATATTTTAAAATTGTTTCCAATTTAAAAGAACTATCTATCTATCTATTTTATACAAAGAAGAGATCCATTCAACCAACATCAGCAATTAGCCAGAGGTGATGGTAGGAACAAGAATGTCAAGATGCTAGTGTGAGAAGCAGTTCAGTTAAAGATTCCAGAGCAAATACTGATAACTCTGAATATTAAGTGACTGTGAACATCCAAATAGACTTGTGCATTTATGTAGCTGATTTTCAGCATGTAAACTATGAATTTTTCCATGCCGTGGTAAGGTGTATAGTTCTGGCCAAACAATATTTTGTTTAGAGTATATTACCTCTGCCTACGTTTGCCTAATAGGCTTTGTTCCTCTCTGGAAAGAAGATATTTTGCATAATTCAGCTTATTCTCCTTTCCTCATAAAAGACCAGAGATGAAACCAGATGTCATATACATTCATGAGTAAGAATGATTTTTGGAAAGCAAAGAGAAAATCATCTTTATGATTAATGTAGATTCATATAAAATTAGCGGATGTAGATATAAATGTCATGAATAGGTAGTGTCCCAAGTTTTTAAAAAAGAAACCATTTATCATTAACTTCTTCAATCTATTATTTTTAGTCTGTGTTTGTTTGGGTGGGTCCTTATAGAATTACATTGTTCAGTTATAGATGATTGTAGGATGATTCCCACACTATTTGGGTGGACAGGATCGCTTAAATTCCATCAACATCTTTACACATTCAAACATAATGAATGTGGTAAAGAGGGGATCATTCAATTTTTTGAAGGGTTAAAGTTAAGAAAAATAATAGAGCTAGAATTCCTTGACCTCTAAAAAATGCAACAATTAATTTTAGACTTTACAAACATGAAAAAAGTAACTATCTGTAATAAGATGATAACACTTAAAATTGCAGCCCCATTCAAGTCAGTGATACATAAATTACACAATACAGCTTTGGAGTATATCAGTTTGGGGGGAAAAAAACACATTTCAAGTGTTTGAATGTCGTTGACAAGGGTGACAAAATTGTTTAGATTTTTGTGTGTCTTAAATTGAATTTTGAAAAGGTTAGAATTTACTCCTTGTAAGTAAAGCATGTTCTATGTCCATTCCCATCCTGACAGAATGAAGATCTGATTTGCTTAAATTGAAATAGGGCATATCATTGGCTAGTTTAAAGGGAAGCCATGGTGACAAACAATACAGAGTTAAGGTCAGGTATGATCATTGCCGGTGGCCCCTGATTTATATCAAAGGCAATAAATGATCCTTTTCTACACAGTTCCTTACTTACATTTTCTGTTTGGATGGGTGTTTGTGTGACCCTCATTGAATATTAGGTGGACCCTAAGCCCAGCACAGGGAAATTAAATTTAACACATTAGCTTCATCCTTTAAATATTTGTGCCCTTTTCCCCCCTTTAAGTTTTGAAGAAAGAATTTAAAATTATTTTTCTTCTGCATTACTGTAAGCAGACTGCTACATTCCCACTTTATATGCCTTGTAGAAGCTAGTAACTCTCTCCCCTCATTCTCAGTTTGGTGGGCTCGTTCCCAGTTTGGTGGGCATATGTGGAAATTTTCTTATGATTAATGTATATTTGTTGATCAAGCAAATTTAGTCATTCTTCTTAACTTTTTTGGATACCTTATTTTTATATTATTGAAATCTCCCCTTCTTCAATCCTTCCCCTTCCAAGGGAATTATCCCAAATGACAAATTATAATAATTTTAAGAAAAAAAGAAAAAAAAATCTGCAAGACTGATCAGTACATTGAAAAAAAATCAAAAATTGTATGTAATATTTTACATCTTTATGTAACTTTAAGTACACTTCCACCAAAGAATTGAGGGAGGGGATCCTGTATGATTTTTACCCGTTGATATTATTTTCATTGTCTTTAATCAAGCCCTCTGACGTGCCCCACTAAAGGAACTCCTGGGAATGAACTCTCCAGGAGTGCCCTTGCTATTGTCAGAGTTGTATTTATGATTTTCTCAACCAAACGCCACTTACTATTTTAGTGAAATGTCTGGATAAGTGTTTATAGAAATAACAGCCATGAGCCTTGCTTTGACCTTGATATTATAGGAAATGATTCTTTTTTCCCCCTTTCCTTGGGAAGTTTTTAGCATCAGGGTAAAAGGTCTCACATTCTATATAGACAGCACTGGTTTGGACTTTTTCAATAGGCATCAGGGTTTATTATTGTCCATTTGTTTCAGTCATACCCAAGACTGTGACCCCATCTGCAGTTTTCTTAGCTCTGTGACCCCAGAGAGTTTGGCTGTTCCCTCTCCTGCTCATTTTTACAAATGAGGAGCTGAGGCAAACTGTTACATGAATTGCCCAGGATCACACATCTTGGAAGTATCCAAGGCTAGATTTGAACTCATGAATATGACTCTTCTTGCTTTCAGGCCTGGAGCTCTATCCATTGCACCATCTAGTTATCATTATCCAGGTTATCTATGTGGTACTGAAAATAGTTGTGCTTCCTGTTGTAACACTCCCTAGTCTCCCATTATTATATGGGGTATTTTCAATGGCAGTAACTAAAAGGCTATTAAAGTGTTGAGACTTCCAAATCTCAGTTCTGTTCGTTCACTTTTCTCATATACAAAGTTGAACAATTCTTTAATAAAAGGCATCTTTTTTTTTGTGGGGGGTGGTCTTTATTTTGTCTTATATTTCCACTTAAAAGTGGATTCATAGAAATTCTTTATGATATGAATGGGCACCTGGATGAGATGGAGAGAGAACAGGGGGAGATTTATGTGATTTAAAAACAAAAGATAGGCAAAGTAAGATTCTTTAAATAGTGGGTCAGTACTAGATTTGGAGTCAAAGGTCCTGAGCTAAAATGCCTAGGACCAGTCCCTTATCTCATATGTAAGATGAGAGTCCAGTGTTCACTGACCGTCTCTGAAGTACCTTCCTTCTCTTTGATAAAGAGAAAAACTATATCCAGAACCGTGATGAAAAAAGTGAATGCATTCATTGTCACAACTACCATTTTCTAAAGATTATTTCATAATTTTTTGCTATGAAGAGTTGACAGGTTTATGTTTCATTTGTGTCAAGTGTATTCACAGCCAAACAACTCTCAATTCTCTTGGATATGATCAGCTTACATCAGCCTTCTCAATTGTCACATAATTATCTTTCTACTTCTGTCTACCTGATACAGCAGGCCAGCAACAGTAGTTTTGGAAGGAGAGATGGAAGTTGAAAGGGGGGAAAAAATCCATTTCAGGAATTTTCCAGCAAGCTTCTCTTCTTTTGAGGGAGCATATGATTTAAGAGGACTTCTAGGTAATTAAAGGAAGAGTTGTCCCGCCCTGAGAACACCAGATTTTCTCTTTTCCCCATTTGCAAACCACTACAGCAGGATTCCATGAACACATCTTGAGTGCTTGTGGTTGGATTGTGTCTTTTTTGCTTGGCAGCTTGGGTTTCAGTTTGGCACCCTGTCTAGATCTTTGTTATCTTTAATTTCTTTTAAATGATGCACAGCTGGTAAACCAAGCTTGCCTTGAGACTCCAAAAGTGATAAGATGTGGCAGTTAAGGAGAAGCAACATCAGAAGCATTTGAAGTATATTGAAAGGTGGGCAGTATCTTTGGTTATAATCAGTAGCACACAAGAAGTACGCTCATTCAGTTTCTTTTAGGAGTTTTCCACCATCTTGCCATTCTTATAAAGGGGCATATGGTTTAAATACAATAATAGCTCATGGTTTATCCTACCCACGCCAACCATAATAGCCCCAAATTGGCATTTTTCATTAGATTTCTGTCATTAACCACACTTCTGTGGTTTATATTTCCTGAGTTTCTCTATTTGTTATAGTCTGGGAACATTGAAGAAACCTGAAAATAGACATTATGGACTATGTCTAGATTAAATGTGTGCTGGAAGCAAAAGCAGATGATAGGCATGACCTTTATTTTTACAAATAAATAATAGATAATTATAATGTCCTCTGAAAACATTCTTCTCATTTTTGTCTTCATCATGGGAGAAATGGGTTTGGTTTGGATTTTCCAAAGCATTTTGGTCTAATGGTTTAGAGACCTGTATGTGGAATGAAGGTTGTCTGTCACATTCTCCCAGAACTTAATGTGCTTCTCTAGTTTCATTGCCATTTTTGTCTGCGTATCCCCAGGGACTAGCACTATGCCCAGGCACAGAGTAGGCCTTGGTGAATTGAGTTCCAAAGGTGGCTAACTTGTGACCTTAAAATAGTATTTTCTTCTAAAGATGGGGCTCAAGTTGGACAGTGTATTTGGTAAAGGCAGATCACACATCTTAAAGGGAAGCTTGTTTGGAATGTAAGCATCTTGGGAATAAAGATAAGTTCATTCATGTGGCATTTAAAGGGCTGGGTCCATGAATGCTTAATCAGTACTTCAATGATTGGTCAATTCATTGATTTTTTTTTAAAAAATTGTTTATTTAATATTTTCTCCCAGTTACATTCAAAGCATTTTTTTTTTTTACATTTGTTTTTAAGATTTTTGAGTTCTAGGTTCTTTCTTTCCCTTATCCCGACCCACAATTAAGAAACCACATGTGAAGTTATGCAAAACATTTCCAAAAGTCGAGTTGTGAAATTCATTGATGTTGTAGGGAAAGAGCACTGTGGTGAATGTCAGGAAGCCTGGGTTTTCGTAGTAGCTAGCTGTGTAATCCCTGGGTCTTTTTAGTCCATTCATGCCTAGGGCTGGGCAGCTTCTTCACTAGGCTTGGGAAAATTCTTCCCAAGTCCCATCCCAGCATGTCCCTGTCCTTAGTAGATCCCACCAAGAATGTTCTCTACACTTATGGTAGAGAACATAGTGCTAGCACTATGTCCTCCTGCGTTTGCCTAAGTTGTTCCCTGCCTGAGATCAATCTCCTGCATATGATAGAGCTGCATCATAGCTTACCTCCCTCCTGTTTGCCCTGGCTCCATTCCTTCCTAAATTGAATCAACTTTGGGGATTTTCCCTACTCTCCTTAACCTCCTCTCAGGTGTTGTTTAGTAAGAATGACCATGCAGATTTCTCTATCTAGGTGCATCTTCCACTATCAGGATTCTGTTTTTTGAACCCATTTGTCTTCTTCCCTTCCCTCCTTCTGCCACCTTCTGCTGGTTGCTGTGCAGGTTTCTATGTGTCTGGAAGAAACTATTATCTGCTAAATCAGGAGACTATCAGACACAGTCCATTTTTATTTCTGCCTGGCATCAGACAGACTATCTTGTGATATCCTTGCAGACAAGGTGGGGAAATATGAACTGAATGGTAATATAGCTTCTGGGATTCACAGCTATCTGAGCCACTTGAGATAAATAGAATTCTGACATAGTTCTAAGAAGTTTTAGAAGTACCAGGGACTGCCTTCTGCTGGGAAATATGACATAATTTGAATTCCTGTATATTCACATTAGATACATAATGTAACTTATTCTAATTTTTCTTTCTTTTGGTATTCCTTCCCAATTTGATTGGAAGCTCCTTGAGGACAGAAAAAAGAATTACAGCTGATCATATATTCTAGCTAATAATGGTATCTCTCTATGAGTGACCCAAACCACCGAACATATTCAGGTTTTTCAAATGATTCAAAAGCAACTTCAGATTGTTTCAGTGTTACTCAATTTGTACTGCGCACTTCTGCTTTTTAAAAAATTGCTGAAATGTTGTTAAAGTGATTTTATGTTTCACCCCTAATTGTACTTAGTTAGAGCTATGTTTACTCCCATATTTATTCTCCATTTACTCATCTTTAGGGAAGTTAGATTTAATTATCAGTAGTCTTCTTATGAAAGATACATTAACATAGCCACCTCAGCCTTTCCAAATGGGGTTGATAGCTACATAGAGAAAAAAATATTTTTCCCTTTTAGACACATTGTAGTTTAGAATTTAGTGTAGTTACAGTAACAGGGTAGATACATACTATGACAAACACCAAACTTTATAGGTGTTTTCTGAAGGGAAAGGTAAGACTGAATGCCTTTTCTTCATTGACTTAAAGAAGTGTGCCGGGGCCTTTGGCATTCTCATTCTTCCACTCATACATAGAGTGAGCCAGAGAGCCCTGAAGTAATCCCATGAGAGCCAGCATTTATTTGACAGCTCATAGAATAAATCTAAAAGTCCTGTAAACCTGCTGCTTGGCTGCCCTTGTGGGTCTTCCCTGGGGATGAGTGGTCAGTTCTGGCTGTAACTGCTGTCTTATACCGGTTTCTTTTCTAGCTCTAACCCTGACTTCCCTGTTCCAGGTTTCATAAGTTTTGTTGGCATCTTGATCCCAACGTTTTATGTTTATAGTCTCTCCTTTGACCTAATAGTCTCATTTCAACGTATGTGTAGTATTTCATATACTTTAAACTGTGGTCACTTATCAGTAAGAGTTACCATTATTTTAGCATCCCAATTCTTGTTCATCCTTTGGCTTTAAACTCGAATCAATCTCTGGTAAGTTGTTCTTCTTACTAACTCATAGAGAGGTTGCTTTCAAAGCATTGTGCTGAAAGGTCTTTATTAAATACTTGCTAGGTTCTAGATATCTTGATTAGTGCTAGGGATACAAAGAAAAATAAGGAGCTCACCGTCTAATGGAGGACATAATTGGTTCAGACAAGATATATGTAGGATTAATTAGAGAGAACTGAAGAGAGAAAGTCATAATATAAAAGAGCATCAGGAAGGATGTCTTGAAGAAGATGGCATTTTAGTGAAGACTTGAAGGAAGAGATGAGGAGGACAGCCAGAGAAAATGTGTTGTTTTGTAAGTAACAACATCTGTGTCACTGGATCTCAGAGTATGTAGAAGGTGAACAAGGACTGGAAAGGCTTATGATGGAAGGGCTTTAAAAGTGAAAGAGAATTTTATATTTGATCCCAGAGGTAATGGGGAGCAGCTGGACCTTATTGAATAGGGAGGTGCCATGATCAAACCTGCCCTTTAGGAAGAGTGTTGATAACCAAGGGGAGGAGAATCCTAGAATGGGAAGAGACCTGAGGATAACTGGATGACTATTGTAGTTAATGGTCTTGCACCAGGGTCCTGGCAGTGTCAAAGGAGAGAAGAGCCATTGCAGACATGAGAAGCAGCAGAATTTGGCAACTGATTGGATATGAATGTGGTGGAAAGAAAGAATAAGGAGTTGAAAATGACTCCAGAGTTGTCAGCCAATGTGAGTGGAAGAGTGGGAAGGTAAATAAAAGGGAATATTTGTAGGGGAAGATGAGGAGTCCAAAGATTTAGGTTAAAAACATTCCTGTTTGTAATCCTGGGCAAAGTGTTCGATGTTTCTTAATCAGTAGCATAGGCATCCTAATAATTATGTTGTACTCTGAACTGTAAAACAAAGCTTTCTTCCTGTATCCAGTCTTCTTCGCTCCTCTTTTGAATATTGTTCTATCAGGAGACTAGAAGTAATGCATTCATTTGGAAAAATAAATCTTTGTCTTTTGTTTCAGGGAACAGATTTGTTGGTTCCATTTACTTCACTTCAAAGAAACTAAACATGTTATTTTGAGTGGGCTTATATACTTTTCTCTCTATTGTAAAAAAAAAAAAAAAAAGCATATTCCTTTCATCTTGATAGACAGATGGTCTTAAAACATCTGTCTCGTGATTGAACAGAACTTTCTGAGTCATTGGAACCGATAGCTGTTCTCTTGTTTTCAGATCTAAATGGCCTTAAAAAAAAAAAAAAAGACAAACAAGTTTTAAAATAAGGGAATTTTTTTTCTTTCACTAGCACTGGGCATCTTTCCCACTCCCTTCTTCCCAACTTATTCCTAAATAGTGAATGGTGTTACTTTGCTAACACTGCTGTGGGGTTTGTCACCATTATTTAGGAAGTAAGGGGAGGGGCATGTGAGAGGGAGAAAGAGAAAGAGAGATCCAGAAAGAGAGGGACAGAATATCTTAAGTAATTTTCTAGTTGCTTCTGGGTCTGAGACTCTCTCTTCTTATAGAAACAGGGAAATGGTAACTTTCCAATGGTTTATGTCTGCAGTGGGGAGGTTTAGGATTAAGGGAGTCCAATGGAGTGGATGAACCTGGCAAGCTAATTGTATTACCATCTTGTAATGTATCTGTTGGGGACCCTGACTGGGTAAACCTAGATAGCCCCAAATGGCCCCAAATTACCAATTTAGCACTTCTTTTAGATATAATAGACTTCTAATATGTCTCATAGACACAAAGTGGAGATTAAAACAAAAATCTCTGAAGCTAAACTCAGAAAGGTTGAGAAGACTATCTTCCATCCACAGTAAGGGAACACAGAAGAACTAGTGGCTGTACCATAAAGAACAATAACGTGAATACTTGGATAGAGCTAGATTTCTTGTTGTTGCTGTTGCTTTTTTTTTTTTTTTTTTTTTTTTTTTTAAGTACTGTAGAAAAATATATTAAGTCTATTAAACATTAACAAAGAAAACCAGATATGTAAGTAAGATATGATAGCACGAATCCAGTGTCAATTTCACCATCGCCCTTACAGATGACTTGAACAAAAAGCAAATTGAAAGCAACTTCTTTCATGGACAACTCTTGTAGTGAAGGCCTTGAACTTGTGTTGTTTTTTTATGAGTATATTATCTAGAAAATTCTATTCATGTGGTCAGAAGAAATCAACTGAGGATATGATGTGAGTAGTATAGAATTTGGATATGTACATGCAAATGGTTTTGGAAGGTAAAAGAGGAAATTTTATTAAGGCTTCCTATCCTGTTCTAGGGTATGGGTGCAAAGTGAGGACTAAAGACTCAAACTGTTTATATTGGAGGATAAGAAAAGAAGAGGAAGTAGATGATTTCTAATAGCATGCAACTTTCCCTCCACCCAATTTAGACTATTTCTAAAGGTTGGTTTGTTAAGTATTTACTCCATTTAAAAAGATAACACTTTAATAATTCTTCTAATGAAAATTCCAGGAAATATATTTTTGTTGTTTTATACTGTATTTACTTGACAGTGACTGGGTACCATCCTCTATCTCCCAAGACTATAAGCTCTTTGAAGGACAGAGATTTTGATTTTTTTTTTTTATTTGTATCTCCAGCATTGGTGTGGTATGTAGTCTGACAAAATGAATTCACTGCATCAGGCAGTGGCAAACCACTACGGTATCCTTGGCAAGAAAAACCCAAATAGGGTCATGAAGGGTTGAGCGTGACTGAAACAATTGAACAACTAAAACAACAACAAAATATAGGCATTCAGTAAATGCTTAACTGAGTAAGTCTGAGAAGAATCAAATAGTGTTGAGGGTGCAAGGAAATTAGAGTCCATCTTAGTGGGAACACATTGCTTTAATTGATGCTATATGTTGAAGAGCTGTGTTCTATATGGCACTGGTCTGTTTTCCAGTGCAGGATGTAGGATCACTTTAGAATATTTGCTGTATCTTAAAAACAATCTTGACAGCATTTTTCTTCTGCATGAGACAAGTAAACAGAGAGTTAATAGAATTGGTTTAGGTTCCACAAATCCACCATGTGACATGGGCTGGTCACATAACCTCACTCTGTTTCCATTTCTCCTTCCAAATCTCCAAATTTCCTTTTCTAATTTACCAAGATGTTATGAACATGAATTTATAAAAATGCTTTAGGCAGTTTTGAGAAAAGATTCTGTCTAACTTTAGAGAGTACCATATCATTATTAATATTATTATAATTATTTTAGTCTATGGCTTAAGAATTAGGATATTGTCTTTCAGCCCAGTTTTATGATGCATAACCCCAAACAGTATCAGAAAACCAAACTAAGCATGTGACTATATGAAAGACCTTCCTCAAATTCTTTTATGATGATCTTATGTATCTATCAGCAATTTTCAAAATCAGCATGTCATATGTCTTCTCTGAGACCTATAATTGAACAAACACAAGTATGGTTTGGGTTAGCCTAACCACTCTAAAAGTAATATTTATGTCTAAAGAAAAAGAAGATTATTTTTGTGATTCTCCTCAAATATGTTTGCTGTCTGAATTAATTTACTCCATTGCAAGAGAAGTAGCTGCAGTAGAAGAGGACTGTAGGAGGGAAAGGGAATAAGCATTTATTGAATGCCTGCTATGTGCCAGGCACTGTGCTAAGCACTTCCCAAATATCTTATTTGAGAAGGCCAGAAAACAAGGAGCTCCTATTCTTGCTTTTAACCAAATATTTAGTTTAATATTGGATCTCTGATTTTATCAGTGTGGGTACTCTCCCTCTCCAATTTGACTATTCTTTAAGAGTGGTAGCCATCTCTAGGGTAGTATTGGAAGAACAGAAAAAAAAATTACATCATAAATTTATATTTTATATTTAAAAGTTGTACATAATAGATTTGCAATGTTATGTGCCATCATTTAGTATTATCCTACTATGCTACAAAAATCCTTGTTTTATTTCATGAATTAAAAATAAAACGAAAATTTTAAAATTTTAAAAATTCATCACCTTATGCCCAACTTGATATTTCTTAATGTAGCTAAAGACGATTCCTGAAGCCTTTCAAGTAAGGTGCCATGTGTCAGGGTATTCATTCTAATGGCATTAGCTAGCTGTAGGTTTCCTCAATTCCCTTCTTTCCCTGCCCCAGAAATCCTGGGAACAACCAGAGACAAAAGTGAAAATTACCCTGAGTTAAATTATTAATAAAGATATAAAATCTTGGAATTTTCTGTTTTTATCAATTAATGTAGTTTTTCTAGTTTGAGCAACAAACAAAATTTAAGGTATTCTAAAGCTATTTTAAATGTATTTTAGAATGTACTTATTTCTGCTTTTTAAGTGAAAATGATTTGGTATTTTAAAATTAATAATAAAACAAGCTTTGATTATCTGTTTTCTACAGTATATTACATTGGGTTCTGAGGGAGATTTGAAAATAAATCAAACAGGATTCTTATCCTAAAGAGTATATACAATAGTCTTGTTTGATTCTCTTTAATTTTTATTATTCTTTGGTTGTTTGCTCTTTTATAAAGCATTCTTGTCACCTTTCAGCAGTAACCTCCTAATTAGTGACCCTGAACCCAGTCTCTCCTTTTTCAAATTTGTCCACTGCCCAGCTGCCAAACTGATATTCCTAAAATGCAAGTCTGACCCTGTCTCTTCCTTGCTCAAGAAGGTCCCCATTGTGTCTAGAATAAAATACAAATGTTCATATATCAAAATATTTGCTACTCTAGCTCTAGTCTGCCTTTCCAGGCTCATTACACATTACTCTTTTTTTTTTTCTTTTCACATAGACAACTGCAGGAAATTTCATCTTACATCTGTTAGGTGGGCTCCAATGCCTGGATGCTCCTTTTCCTCAACTATTCCTTGAAATTCCCTATTATGTACAGCTAAATAGCCTCCTCTTTCACCTCGTTCTCAGTTATTAGTTTCTATTACCATTCCCTTACCAGCCTCCCTTTTATATTCATTCTGTATATGTCCAATATTTCCTTATTTATGAACATCTCCTGTCCTGCCCAGGAAAAGGTCAGCTCCTTGAGGAGTAAGATTCAAGCCTTACTTTTGTATTTGTGTGTCTGATCCCATGCTTGGCACAAAGTAGCTTAAGTTATAAGTGCTCATTGAGTCATTTCAATCTTATCAATCAACAATTTGGTCAAAGATGTTTATCTCTTAAGTCATTTGATGTGTTTTACTCAACAGGTTAAAATTTTTTTTTAAGACATCATTTCCTCTTTGATGTGGGGAAATTACTAAGCATGAAGCTAAATCTCATTTACCATCTTGTGCACTGCTGTAGAACCTATTCATACTGTTTAAAAACACAATTGTGTCCATTCATTTTACCTGACAAAAGCCTGGAACCCTCAAGGCTTCCGTAGAATAATAGTACCATCCTGGAAGCGAGTGGGATTAAGAATGGCCCTTGTGTTGGAGGACACAGGGATGAATAATTAGCCAAACCATAGTGGGTGTGTTATCCCAATCATTTCCAAAGGGCGAAAATATTCCCCTTCTCTGCAGGATATTAACCCTTACCTGAATCAAAGCTCTAATCCTATCACTTTTACAACTGCTGTTTTTTAGCTTCTATATGCCAAAGAACTTCAAGAAAACTTAATAAGTAAGTTGACTTTTGTTGTTCAAGCCTCTACCAAATGGACAGCTATGGAAATGGACTTGTTTTATGTACCTAGTACAGTTCAGTTCTTCAGTTGGTTAACCTATTCAGTCAGGACAATACTTTAGACTTTTAAGGACTTGTTTTGTGTTCCTTTTGTGGATTTCGTTTTGGGGAGTTGGGATTGGGGCAAAATGAGGGATTAGTTAGCCTCTACCTCCGTGAGTTTTCTTTTTTAGATATCATCTTTTAATTTCCTATTTTCTGTAGGAAATTACATAATTAGATGCGTGTGTGTGTGTGTGTGTGTGTGTGTGTGTGTATTATATAAAAAATTCTACAGGGCTTACAGAAATAGTTTAAGAGAAGAAGGAATGAAATCAAGTGAAACCAATATCTAGTCAACTCAAATTTTGAGAACCCTAATTCCCAGCTCCTTTCTTTTTTTCTAAATTTTACATTTTATTTATTCAATGTTTTCCCCCAGTTACATTCAAAACAATTTTTTTTTAGATTTTTGAGATCTAGTGTGCTGGCCAGGGCTAGAGCTCTGCTGATTTGGTCTGCACTGCGACTGAACAACCAAACTCATTCTGTTGCCACAGACCCTCTCTGCTGACTTTCTGGGTCCTCCCTGGTGGCCCCAGTTAAGAGGTCCAGAAGCCTCTAGCACTACTGCTGATTCAGAGGTTGGGCCTGGACTTGGTCAGGCTCTGGGAGCATCGACATGTCCCTCACTGGGGCTGCATGCTAGACTCCCCAGATTGTTGTCACAAACTTTCGGCTGAGCTTCTAAGTTGCCTTTATTTGAAAAATGTTTGACTCTGTCTTTTGGGGTATTCTGATGCGCCAAAATTTGTTTAGAGTCATTATTTAAAGGAATTTGGAGCAGTTTGGGGAAGAAGCTAGATGAGTTCCTGCCTTGGCCCCGCCATCTTGGCCCTGCCATCTTGGACCTGCCTCCACCAGTCCTTTTCAATGAAATGAAAAGCCTGCCATCACTGCTTTGCATTGCTTCACTTGTTTATGCTCTTGTCCCTTCCATCACTGTGGATAACAGAGTTGATGGCAGTATTCCATGCCATTAAATTCTATATCAGTTTTTAATGTTTCTTCACTAAATATTTCTACAATGAAATCTAGCAAGCATTAGATACACAAGTTCTGTGCATTTTTCTTGTGGTTTCTGAAATAACATCACAATTTCATTGTGAATTGGACATTTCTAGTTAATTGCATCTCAGGAAGAACATTGAAGAACTAGGGAACAATGGATTGAAAGGACAATGGAAACTATCTGAGAATAACCAATATTCCCATATGCTGAGAGACAGACACTATGATATGCCTGTTGGTTAGGCCTAGAAATAGGACATGGTGCTGCTGTTGTTGCTGGTACAAGACATTCCATTTCCTGACTCTGGGCATTTGCATTGACTGTGCCCCATGCCTGGAATTCTCTACTTTCACATTTTCACCTCTTGGCTTCCCTGGCTTCCTTCAAGATTTAGCTGAACTCCCACCTTTTCTTCTTTATGCTGTGTGATTATCTCTAATTTGTCTTGTCTGTGACATAATTATATATGGGCTGTCTTCCCCTCATTAAACTATGAATTCCTTGAGAATAGGGGCTTTTTTCCATTGGTATATTTTTTGTATCTCTAGTACTTAGCATAGTGCTAGGCATATGGTAGGTGTCTAATAAATACTTGTTGACTTGAGTCAGAGAAGATGTATGATGTAGTGCTTCTCACACAGCACATCATTTAATCAATATTTGTCAAATTGAATTGGAAAGTCTACTAACCTGGAAATCAAGACACCTGGGTTCTAATGAAGACTTTTTCACTAAAACAGGCTATAAGGCCTCTGGAGTATCCCTTGTCACACTGAAAAGTAGAGACATTGTTGTGCGTTGGTAAAAGGGGATAGTGACAGTTGGTAGAGGGTGGAGAAGGGAAAATGAATAAGTGAGTATTCTCCTTGAGAAAGATTTTTAGTTTTCCTGCTTGAATTTTTGGTTAGAGAACTGGCTTGAGAGAGTAAGGAGGAATTGGGTTTGAATTCTGCCTCGGACATATACATACTAGCTTTGTGACTGAATAAATTTTACCTTAACAATCACCGACTCACTCTCCACATAGATGTTTAAAAAACCCCAACAATTATTTGGTTTTTAATAAGACACTCATTTGAATACCTAACAGCGTTTGCCTCCTTGTTCATTTTAAGTACCTCATATGCCATTTTCTTTTTAATGGTAGCATATGAATGTGCTGAGCAAAGATTTAAAAAGGTATAAATCCTTCAGATAAGATTTTTCAACTGCACACATCTATTCTCTTTTTTTATTTTTTATTTATTTATTTTTTTTAAAGAACTTTTTGTTGACAGAACCCATGCCATGGTAATTTTTTACAGCATTATCCCTTGCACTCACTTCTGTTCCGATTTTCCCCTCCCTCCCTCCACCCTCTCCCCCAGATGGCAAGCAGTCCTTTACATGGTGAATATGTTGCAGTATATCCTAGATACAATATATGTGTGCAGAACCGAACAGTTCTCTTGTTGCACAGGGAGAATTGGATTCAGAAGGTATAAATAACCCGGGAAGAAAAACAAAATGCAAGCAGTTTATATTCATCTCCTAGTGTTCTTTCTTTGGGTGTAGCTGCTTCTGTCCATCCTTGATCAATTGAAACTGAATTAGCTCTCTTTATCGAAGAGATCCACTTCCATCAGAATACATCCTCAAACAGTATCCTTGCACACATCTATTCTCAATGGAAAAATTTGGGTTGAGGTCAGTGAGAGGCATGCCTGAGTAACAGGAACATTTGCCATTATTTTGAGTACACTTTCCACCCAACCTGTCTCCTCTGCTATTCTTATAACAAATTTCCTATAAAAGCACATTCATCTTAAGTGGAGATCTTATGTTTCTTACAGGTGGTTGCCAAGTTGGCTTTAAGAATGAATGTTATTATTAGTGAATTCCAGTAGGAGAATCTACTCTATTAGGCTCCACTTTGTGCCCTGTATGTACCTTGGCCTTCTGGGACAAAGCTTATCATTTGTTTCTCGGTGTTTGAATCTTTTTTGTAGATTGAAAAGTGTCTTGCTCATCCTGGTTCTAAAACAGATCTGTTTATCAAACAAGACTAATTTAAACCATTTCCTTGAATCAATATAGTTCTGCAACATTACTTGCTAAAGAAGAAAGCAACTATTATTGGTAGTTTCTGTTAAAAAAAAAAAAAAAAGTTTGGCAGGTTTTTTTTTTAAAGAGTCTAGCTTTTACTTCTGCATTTCCATACATTTATCTACAAGAAGGTGGAATTGAGCCACATCTTTCTCGTTGAAGAGTAATTTTCAGAACTTCAGTAAATTGGGCAGTTTCAAAGCATAATAATGGTAACATAGCAGTTTCTCCAAAACAAGATGATATAGTGGAATACACTGGTCATCACTAGGAACATATATCACATAGGAATTTGTTATTATTATTAATTATGTCTCAATCAAATTTCCATGAATTTTAAATTTAGGAAACCAAGATTGTTTTATTCTTATATGAGATTTCTATCTTTCTGCCTTTTATAATAATTAGAAAGGGCACAAAAAGATCCTTATTTATTGAAGAAATTACTGGCAGTAGTACAACTTAACCCATTGTGTTTGTATGGCATTTTTAACTTTGCACAATGTTTTTTTCAATATAGTATGATCTATCCCAACTAACTCTTTTGCTGTCTTTATTCTCTGTATTTTTTCTGCATGTGCTTATAAATTTGCAGATTGTCTGCTTTTAGAGCTCTTGAGCTCTTTGAGAAAAGGAATTGTTGCATTGTCTTTTGTATCTGCATTGTCAGGCATATACTAGACACTAAATAAATGTTTGTGGATGTATCAATCCCATCAAAGTAATGAGTGTTAGGTAGGGCGGAGATTGTTATTACCATCTGACACATGAGTAATCTGAGCCCACTAACATTATGCTTTATCTCTCCATTTAAGAATCTGAGTTTGAACTAAGGCCAGAGCTCAGTCTTCTGATTCCATATCCCCATGTTCCTTCTATTAAGACTCTGCAGAGCACACTTGTTGTCAGGCTGTTTGTAGAATACTTCTCTTCTTTGATATAGAAATAACTGGTTGGAATGTGTATAGCCAAAAAGAAAGGGCATTTTTAAAAACAAAAAATTATTTGATTTTTAATAAGGTTTTCATTTAAGTATCTGACAGTGTTTGTCTGCTTGTTCATTTTTAAGTATATTGTATGTACATTTTCTTTTTAATGACATATGAAATATAATGACATAATGAAATATACCTAGGAATAATTTTTTAAAGGGTCTACGTCCAAACTTGGCTTAAGAGAGATTCTTCAAATAAAGTAAGAAATATCTGTTTTGAAGTATTGGGTATTCTAGAGCAGGGTTTTTAAAACTTTTTTCTCTTGTGACTCCTTTTTGCCAGAAAAATTTTATATAATCCCATATAGGATTGAAATCAACAATTTAAGAAGCTTTGTTCTAGAGTAAGAGGGATTTGTGAGTGAGGAGAGAATGAAGGGAAGACTTTCTTCCCCACCTCCATCCGCATGATGCTATATGATTGCTGTTTCTTTCATTAGGCCTAAGGAAATGAGGTTGAAAAGCTGTCCTGATGGGCCCTAGTGTGATATCGGCCTCTCTGGTCTTTCCTGGTGGTTAAATTTAATTCTGGGTTATACCAAAATTTTTGTAATCCTGACTGGCTATTTATATCCAAGTCCAAATGTCCTGGACTTTCAGATTGGTTCCATAGACTACACCTTAGATTATAATAATGCATCCACTGTAATTTAGCTCATTTCAGTAATTGTAAAGAGATTTATGCTTTTGTTAGCTTGCACTGGATTTCATCTTTTTTTCAGATAGATTTTCAAATATATTTTTAATGGTAAACCCATCTAGGGCAGCTGACTGACCTCCTTAAGTTGGTGCAATCAGAACAGTAAATGGCCATGCAGAGGATGAAACACATCATTTCCAAACCAGTTACAGTATGTTCACATACTTGAAAGCAGAAGGAAAAAAAAAAGTTGAAACTGGAAAATTTCCCCCTCTTTTTCTGGTGACAGCTTTCTCAGGAATCATACAAGCCAGCATAGGATGTATAATTGTGAACTTGTGTACTAAATCAGCATGTGTGAGTATGAGCCAATGTGAATTGGGATTCCTGTTTTGAAGGACATGGGTGGGGCACATGGACCATAATTTGGGTGTAGTCCACCTTTTTTTTCATCCAAGTAAGCTTCAGTGAAATTAGCTGTCAGTTGAATCCTTCTGAATGGGGGGGAAAAGCCCCCCAAAAATACCAAACTCAGGAAAAAATTTTAAGTTAATGCCAATTTGGATATGATTATGCATGTCATTTAAAGATAAAATGCTCTGATGACAGCCCTTCTCACTCCTCCTACTTATTTTTCTTTGACTACCTGCAACCCATTGAAATTTGAATTCTTATCTTGGCTACCCCTAGATCTGATAAGTGGGCCCTTCCTTCCTCCCCTCTTCCCCTCCTCCTCCTCCTCCTTCTCCTCCTCTTCCTTCTCTTTATTCAGGGCCATCTCCATTCATCCTGATCTCTATTTGGCCACTAGACCCAAATGGCTCTGGAGGGAAAAGTGAGGCTAGCAGTAACTGCACAACCCTCTGTCCTTGAAATCCAATTCACTTGTGTGTCATTGACTCACCTCCCGATGGCATGGTGCTCTTTGGGAATGAAGGGCAAACAAGAAACCTTTCTCCTCCCCTCACTGTTCCCCCCCACATCCCCCTGCTCTTTCTTCACCTAATTTGCTCAGGCACACCCAGCCTCTTTTGTAGCTTTGTTTGTGATATGTTTTGTCTTCCTTTGCTCTGGATTAGTCGACCTGTGAACATCTTCAGCCATCTCAGAACTCTGCTTTGTGTTCCCTATCATTGTATTTTGCTGGTGACTTGAGGACCTCCCTGTGGCATTGCATGCTCCTAGAAAGACTCTTCATCCCAAGCATTCCTTTGGTGACTGGAGTGGAGTCTACCAGGGAGTTTTTTAATGAGAATTTTTAAGAACTGGCCATAGAAAAAGAGCAGAGGAAAACTCATGGAGATTCAGCTTCTGCTTTTGGAGGAGGAATAACTTTCCACATATAGTGTTTTGTATTATAACAGATGGAATCCGTGCTGGGCAGAGACATTTGCCTATTTTTCCATTAAGTTCTGAGAACAATGAAATTTCTACTGATCCAAAGTTGAACATTTATTTAAATCAGGACAGCAGCACAAACTATGTGTGTTCAAGGACACATTTCTATAATGCCCAGTACTCACCTAGCCACATATCTCCACGCGAGTAATATATTTTCCTCTAGATTTTGGATCTATTTTTTATCATACAAATTCCTCCTACCCCCTCCTTCACCAGACCTTTCCAAAGGGTTCTTAAGCAATGGATTGCTCCCTCCTTCCTTTGAATTCATGGCATTTACTGGTCATTTGATTTAGTTATGATATTTCTAGTATAATTTTCACATATGATCTTTTAGCCTTCTAGTCCGTATATCTCTCCCTATTTTTTTTGTCTTTCCTCACCAACTAGACTGTGAGTTTCTTGAAATCCAACCTATTTTCTTTTCATTCTTTTTTTTTTCTTTTTCTTCTTTCCCCTCTAAATAGTGTGGTAGACATTCAGCACCAAGATACTACAGGTTTCCTTACCAGAAAGCCACTAATAACCCTAGTGACTACCTCTTAATGAAGTCTCAATAGACACCTAAACTTACTCCCCTATCCCTTTCTCAAAGATTTCAAATATGACCTTGCCATTTGGAAAAAGTTTCAAAAGAAAAATAATATATACAAATTCTTTATTTAATGTTATGAATTCACCACATGTATGTTTCATGCATCATTGACAGTGTAGTTTGAAGCTTTTGGGAAATAAAATCAGCTTGGCTCTTTTATATTACAATGCACATAGCCACACAGTACTACATCATCTGTATTGTGAGCTTTCCATGAACATTCTTTGACTTATTGCTCCTCTTTTTTGGAAGTCCTGACCTTGTGTTTTTCCCATAAAGCTTTAAATGTAGTTTATCCTTTTCTTGTACAATATGGTGGATTTAATACCTTTGACAGTAATGGGAGTTTGTGTGTATGTCTGGTACAGGAGAGAGGTTATATAGTGAACAGTTTGTATGTGTGTGTGTGTGTGTGTGTGTGTGTGTTTTATTTTTTTAAACATATATACCAGCCAAATGTCATTTAAAAATAATTTAAGAAATGCACTTGAACCCAGAAGTATTTAGCATCATCCCTTGGGATCATTTGATTCTTTTGCTTAGTAGTGCTGTTTTTGGAATGCAGTATTCTGTTGTGTAATGGGACAGTAAGAAAAATAAATGGTTCCAGGTGTGCTGAATATTAACTCTTTTAGTGACAATTCAGATGAATTCAGACCTCATTCCGGAAAAACAAAAACAAGAAACAGTTAATGACAAGTGAAGCTGATGAGAGCAATGTGGTTGGCATGCTACCAAGGAGGAGAAGAATAATCGCAAAGATAGGACCATTTCTTTAGAGGTTTTGTGCTATACCTAATGACTGAAGAGTGTTCAGTTCTATTGAGCTACCATTAAGTAAAATATAACTGGACTCTAGATGTTTATTTGGAATTAAAATGAAATCTTTTTGCCTAAATATTTTATTATTTAATATCATTAATAGTCTTCCCTTTCGTATCTCGGTTCTACCTGCAGGTATTGCTTGTATATTTATTTACAATTTATTCTCTGGGTTGTTTTTGCAGGTATTACAAGGTGCCCAGTTGATAGCATTAGCCTCTGCTGATCCGGCCACTGCAGGAGTCGATGGGTCACCTCTCCAGGGAAGTGATATCCAGGTCCAGTATGTCCAACTGGCCCCAGTGACTGACCACTCAGCCACGAATCAAGTATGTCTTCTCCCCTATTGGAATGGGTACATTATAAAGGAGATGGGGGGTGGGGGTGGTGTATCATGTAGGGTTGATGGGTTTCCAGAGAATTAATAATGAAATCTGCAAGTCCTCTGTTTTTAGCCAAATTCTGATTTTGCAAAAATCAAAAGGCAAATCACACCAAATCTATCACATTAAGACTTTTGTTTTAGTTTGAGTCCTTAACATTGTCAGCCCCTGCTGGCTCCAAGGAGCCTGCCCACCCCCACCCCACCCCCTTTCCTGCAATTCCCAGCCAGCCTCCAGTCTACCTGTCACATGTGATTCACATGGTTCCACTCTCTTGTGTCTTCCTCTCCAACTAGTCCTCGCTAGTCCAGTCCAGGATATTCTGTCTCCTCATCCTTATTTCACATCTTTTGACCTTGGGTCTCAGATTCTTTCTCCCTTTAGTCTCCCCTTGATGAAAATTTTATTCCATCTTCTAATGCTAGCTAAGTCCTCATGTCATTGACTTTGGTGTTTTTCTTGCCTCAATTGAGACCTTGGTGAGGCCTCTTTTGCTGGGATTGCACCCTCAACTTGACCATCCTTTCTTTGCTCTTAACAGTCAAACTGTACAGGTGGTGGGAAATTACCTTCTTGTTGCCCTCATGACCCAAATAAATAGAATTTTCAGTTTGGAGATAACGTTACCCGAGAGCTCATCTAGCCCACTTCATCCTATGCATGAGTTCTTTCTATGACATTTCCAACAAGTCCTCAGCCAGCTTCAGCTTGGATATCTTTAGAGACAGTAAACTCACCGTCTCTTGAGCAGATCCATTTCATCTGGGAGAGACTTTTAATTGTCGTTGAGTTTTTCCTTAGATTGATGAGCTTTTATCACTGGCCCAAGTTCAACTCACTTAAGCCACCCAAGATAAACCTTAGCTTTTCTTGTGCATGACAGCACTTCTAATATTTGAAGACAGTAACTATTACCCCATTCACCAGGTGTTTACTTCTTCAGGCTGAATATTCTCAGTTCTTTCGCATGGTATTCACTCTGACATTATTTTGTCAGTATCATCCCATACAACTTTCTCAACAAATGTTCTAATTGGTGTAAAAACATGGCCTCCAGAAGGGAACATTATATTTCAAGATGGTCTCACCAGTACAAAGGCTAATATAATGTGGAGGAAATTGTTGTTGATTTGACTGAAACAAAACAATTGCTTCCCTTTGTCTGGATGCTTTGCTTCTGCTGATATGGCCAAAGATCAACTTGGCTTTCTTAGTCTGTCATGTCACTTTGGAATGATTGAGCGTGTGATGAACTAAAAGCCCAGTTCATTTTCTCAGGACTTCTATATAACCTTACTTCCACCCTTGATTGGTGAAATAGTTGATGTTTTTAAATGTGTGTGGGACTTGACGGTGATGGATGACCATTTCATCTAATCCAGTTAGTAAGGATGAAATATCATCTAATGTGGCAACTATCCCTTTCATGTGATTCACAAATTTGATAAATAGTTTATATCATTAGTCCAAGTCATTGAAAAAAAAGTTGAACAGAACAGGGTCGATGATATTGTTTAGACATCTCAGATTGTATATTCTGTAGATGTATCAAACTCAGCGTGTCAAAACTGACATAATTATTTCTCCGCATTCCCTCCCCACCCAATTCTTTCAGTTCCTCTTTCTGTCCTACTTTCCTATCCCTCTCTGGTGCTCCACCATGTCACAACCCTATGTCATTCTCAGCTCCTCACTTGCATTTCTTCTGCCTGCCTGCATGACATTGCCAAAGCATGGTGTTTTGATCTTCACAACATCTCTGTTATCTGTTCACTTTTTTGCATGTTATGGGCCCACAATTCTGCTCCCCTGGA
Organism: Antechinus flavipes; assembly: GCF_016432865.1. Lineage (NCBI taxonomy): Eukaryota > Metazoa > Chordata > Mammalia > Dasyuromorphia > Dasyuridae > Antechinus > Antechinus flavipes. The sequence continues at coordinate 52,712,997 of NC_067399.1, read as the reverse complement.
TTCTAACAGACATTCCATCCTCATTCAGCTGCCCAGGGGATTCTCCCTAAACTAGCCTCTGGTCTCACATACCACCCCCCCCCCCCCCCCCCCCCACACACACACACACACAGTATCTCGTTTTCTTATTTGTCTTCACCCGGCAGACAGGGAGCTCCTTGAGGGCAGGCTGATCTTCCTCCTGCTTTGTGGGCCCCCTCTCTCCTGTGCCTAGCCCAGTGCCTGAGGTAGAATGAATACTTAATACATGTTTACCAGTCCGCTGAGATGGCCATCCCGGCTGACATCTCACCCTCCGTTCCGCATTTCCCCATCTTGCCTGAAGAGGCCACCTTGCAGACATCCAGACCTATGTCTCGGTGCATTAGCCTAATACACTCACCTAGTTATAAAATCAAATAAGGTTAATCTGGCATGAGTTAGTGAACTCATGCCTGCTTCCCTGAGTGAGTGCTCACAGATTATCCATTTAATAATTCATTCTAGAATTTTTCTGAGGATCAGTTATGCTCCAGTCTTCACCTTCAGCCCAGTGCTTCAGCTCCTGTCACGGGTCCTTGGGTTTCTGGTTGGTGAGACCTCACCATCTCTATCCCGACTCAGACCCCCTCGCTGCTGCTCACCGGCCATCTTCCCACCATGGTCCTGCGCTTCAGCCTTCACCTCCAGCCCAGCATGTCAGCTTCCGCCCTGGGGGCCGGGCTTCTGATTGGTAGCACATCACCATCTCTAGCCCGACCCAGACCCCTCTGCTTTTCTTTCATGCTGTGGCCATGCAAGTGCTGCCTTCCCCATATCTATCCCCTTTCTACCTCTCACTCTGGTAATAAAATAAACCCACATTAACATGCCTACAAAGCTTCTGTCAATCCTATGATTGTTCTGTGGCTCCATTCACTGTCCCTTTCTTGTATGTGTGGTCTTCCCCTCCTAGAATGTACGCTCCTTGAGGGTAGGGACTATTGCCTTTTGTATTTGTATTTCCATTGCTTAGTACAGTGCCTGTCACATAGTAAGTGCTTAATAAATATGTTTTTGTTCATTCACTCATTATCTTGATTTGAGCATTGTGAGTCTACTCCATCCAATTATCTGTACCATAAGCCTGCACTTCTCCACATTGCCCGCAGGGAATATCATGGGAGAATCTTCATTAGATACCTTGCTGAATTCCAGATGTATGTCTCGATAGCATTTGTCTAATGTAGTCATCTGGAAAACTTGCAAAGAAAAGGAAATGAGGTTAGTTTGGTATGACTCCTAGTAATCACCGATTCCCCAAGTGTTCACAAATTATCCATTTAATCATAGAGTCATCGATCGTTCTTCCTAGAATTGGAAGAGACCTCAAAGGCCATTTATCACTTTAATCCCCATTTGCCTGTCCTGTCCTAGGATTTTTCTGAGGATCAGTGGCAAACTCCCTCAGCAGTCTTTGACTTCCCTGACTCTTTTTTGCCATTTTTAGAAAATTGAAACATTTTACCCATATCCATGACCTTCAGCACCTCTGGGTAATAGGTCCAGCCTATGTGCAGATAGGTAGGCATTTTAGACATTGATTAATTTTTGCCTTATGATTTATAACATAATAGAATTACAGCTTGGAAGAGACTGTTTAATGATTTTGTGCAAGTTTATTTGTGACAGTATCCTGTATTCCCATCAAATCTAACAGTATTTTGCTATTTCTTTTCCCACGTTTTTGCTCTAACTAGACGCCTACTTATCTATACTTCCAGTTACAGCCCCTAAACTATCCAAGTCTTAATTTCAACTCCCTTTTTTATTCAAAAACATGTAAAAAGCCGGGCATGTTGGTACTCACTTCTAATTCCAGCTAGAGATCGGTGGGGAGGGAAGCTGAGGCTACCGAATCACCTAAGTGCAAGACTTCTGAGTGACTGCAGGACTAGAGCCCCGGGCTGTTCACACTCAATTCTATATCATCAATAGGGTCAGCCCCTGGAAGACAGCCCAACTGGCCAGCGTCAGAAGTGGAGCTGGTCAGAGCTTAAATGACATTCAGCTCTGATACTGAGCCCGAGTGACTGCTCTACTTCCAGCCTCGCTAAGACAGGGAGACCCAGTTTCATTTTCCCACTCCTCATCCCCATCTCTCCCCACCCCCACCCCCACCCCCCAAAAAAAATTTAAAGTATAATAGAAGCTTTCTGGATAAAATAAAAAGTTTTCCCAGACTCAAATTATCCTTGGTGCCAAGTCTTCAAATCTGTTTTTGCTTCATTATTCTCCCCTGCTGTTTACTCTTCCTTTTCATTGTGTACTTTGTTTTCTACTTTTTCTTTTCCTTGCTAGTGTGATTCTTTGTTAATCCTGACCTCAGTTCTTGTGTATGCTGTAGCTTCTCTTTATCCACCTGCTTCCTATCGTTTGCTGTTTAAGGCTGATCTTCAGTTCACAAGTACTTTTGCATGATCAGATGAGTTGTTGACTTCAGTCTTAATTCCCTGTCCACCCCCAAACTAACTTAAGCATGTTCCTGGCTCTGATAGTACCTGTCAGATACTAAGCACTTAATTCCTTCTTCTTCCTTCCCTTCTTTCCTCCCTCTCTCCATCCCTTTATCCCTCTTCCTTTCCTTCCTTCACTGCTACCCACAATCCTAGCTCCTGCCGTTGATGGCACTACCTCAGCTTGATATATGATCCAATCATAGAATTTTTGGAGCCAAAATGGACCATAAAAATCTTCTAGTCCAACCCTTTCATGTCAAAGATTAGGAAACAGAACCGGGGATACAATCACAAAAGTAGTAAGTAGTAGTGCCTAGATAGAAAACCCAGAACTCTTTTCAGGATTGTGTGTTTCCTTGTTCTAGTTAACTCAGATACCTCCCTTTGTCTGCTCATCTTTTCTATAGATTTAATATTTCTCTCTGCTTTTTTTCTGATTTTTTTGGATATGGGAGCCACCAGAGCATAGATCAAGCTGTTTACTTGTTTGCTTCTTGACACACATGAAGTGACTTATTCAGGATCACGTTATTGACAAAAAATAAAATTCTATCTTTAATTGTTGAGGATTTAAAATAACATTTATTGACATTTGTTCTAGGCCACTTTAACAATATATTCATTTGTAATTTTTGTGGTGTTTTAAAGTTTAAGAAATTTATTTTTAAATGTTCCACCAAATTCATGAATATTTTATAGAGTATTAGATAATAATTAAGTACACACAATTTGTTTAGTAACTTCTTGTATATTCAGCAAAACATGGGCCTGGTCTTAGTGAAGCATTCATTTCAATGCCAACTCTCATTTTGCCTTTAACTCTGAAAAAACACTTCCTTCCCCCCATATTAGTGGTGAATTTAAGAGAATCTTTGGATATCAGCGGGGTTTGGGTGTGTTTTGTTTGTTTGTTTTAATCTCTACTTATCTCATATGCTACAGAGTGGGTAATTTATCCCATTTCTAAGCACATGCATCTGTTCCCCACATGACTGGCAACAATAGCTAAAGACACTTGTGACACTTTGCATTGTGTTAAGTTTTAATAGTGTGGTTAACCGCAAAGATTTATACCACACTCAAGATAAACTGGAAAGGAATGTGAAACATGGTAGAGGAATAAACTAAATGGTGAAAAAAACCCAAAAAACATCATGAAGCTGAAAATGTTTTTCTTTGATACAAAGTTAAGGAGAGGAATCTATATATGAAAAAGAAGAGTCCTTATAAAGTATCTCCCTTCTCCCCCAAGTAGAAGAGGTAGATTGATGTAATAGAGAAACCACTAGACTGAGAGAAGGAGGCCTGAGTTCAAAGGTTTCTGTGGGACACCAAGCCAGGTGCCTTGTCTATCTAAGTCATTTTTCTACAGCTATAAATTGAAGAGCCTGACAACTGATCTTTTAGGATCCTTCCAGTTTTACATTCTGTGATCCAGGATCTTAATTTTGATATATATCAAATGATATATGATTTTATTTATATTTATATTTATATATATGTGTATATATATATTTGATATATACATATATGTGTGTATATACATATATATACATGTATGTATTTGTGTGTGTATATATACACATTTAAAAAATATACTTTAATATTTTTGTTTGCTCTTTTACATCACTAGAATTTCTTTTCTTACTGTTCTTTCCCACAGAGCAAATATAACAAATGATATTTTTTAAAATTTTAATTTAATTTAATTTTTTTGCTGAGGCAATTGGGATTAAGTGACTTGCCTAAGGTCACATAGCTAGGAAGCATAAAGTGTCTGAGAGCAGATTTGAACTCAGGTCCTCCTGACTTCAGGGCTGGTGCTCTATCTACTGTGCCACCTAACTGCCCCCAAATGATATTTTTTAAAAAAGAAAAAGAGGAAAAGGGGGGGAGCCCCCCCTCTGCCTCCCCCAGCAATTTCAATCAGTACTTCAAAGAAGTCTTAAAATTTATGGTGTTCTGCACTTATATACCTCTCCCATTGCCAGAGAGAGTGGATGGAGCATCTTCTTTTATCTCTTTTTTGGGGCTATCTTTATTCTTTTTAATTTTGCAACATTCACTTTTGATTGTTTTATAGTTTTTCTTTCTTATATACATTGTTATCATCATTTCTTGGTCCATTTTATATCAAGTCCTTTCGTGTTATATGAATTTATCATTTCTTAGTTAAATAATCCCTTCCCATCCTGTACAACACACTTGTTTAGCCATTCCCTAATTGAAGGATATCTAATTTATCATCCAGTTCTTTGCTACTACAAAAAGGGTTGTTCTTCATATTTTGGCATATATAGGAAATTTCTTCTTATCATTGACTTCCTTGGGGAGATATATATACCTACCAGTGGAATTTTTTTTGCATAATTCCAAATTGCTTTCCAGAGTATTATTATGATTGACAGAAGACAGTGCACTTAGTGTGTCTTCCCATTATCTCTGCCATCTAGATTCTTCTGATCTTTTGACTTTGCTAATTTCCTGAATATGCTCAGCTCTTTTTCTGTCAATCTTGTATTTAGACAAAAGTTTGAAACTCAATAGTCTTTTTAATTAGGGAGATGGGTGAGGGTGACTCAGAAGTCACTCTTGACTCTAAATCTTATATTTAATTACTACATATTAGGATTTAATATTAAATTCATATGTCTGACTATAGAGGACTGAATACAAATGTTCATAGAATTTCATAGGCTTTAGAGCTTGGAAGGAATCTTAGAGATCTTTTAAACCACCTCCTTCATTTACAGATGGAAAAAACGGGAAACGATTTGTTCAGAGTCACATAGATAAGGAAGAGTAGTGGGATTTGAACACAGATTCCCCCCCATTCCAGAACCAGCACATTTATTATTTTTTCAAGCTGCTTTTCCTTTCCAGTGCTCAGTTGTTATTTGAAGAGAATAGGCATTAATAATAGCCTCTTTAGTAGTATCAGTCACTATTTTTATAATTATTTAGCAATTGATAAATAAATAGCAAGTATTTAATTAGTAATTATCAATATCATTTGTTGGTAATCAGAATTTGGAAGACATTTCCTATAAATATTTTAAAGTTTTTTTACCTTTTTAGTCATTTTTTAGTTGTGTCTGTCTTATGACTACATTTGTGGTTTTCTTGGCAGAGATACTGGAGTGGCTTGCCATTTCCTTCTCCAGCTCATTTTATAGATGAGGAAACTGAGGCAAATGGGGTTAAGTGACTTACCCAGGATCACACAGCTAGTAATATATATATATATATATAGACTAGATTTGAACTTAGGAAGATGAATCTTCATGACTCCTGTCTGACAGTCTTTATACTGCACCATTTAGCTTCCCTCTATTTACTTTTAGGAAGCTGCACATCCTCTTTGCCTTAATTTAGTCATTGAGAGTGTAAAATGCTCTCATTTGAAACATCTAGAATACTTTTCTCAACCAACAACAAATATTTAGTGTGCATCTATTACAGCATAAGAGGTACATCAGGGGAAAGGAAAGGAATGAAAGTGGAATAAGAATTTATTAAGTACCTGCTATGAGCCAGGCATTGTACTAAGCAGTTTGTAAACATCTCAGTTGATTCTCAGAACACCTCTACAAGGTAGGTGCTTTCATGAATCCTATTTTACAAAGAAATTGAAGCAAACAAGAGAAGTTGCAGTGGGGCACAAAAGAAACAGGAAGAGATTATATACTTATATTCTACATTATACAATTTCCTTTGAAGATAAGACCTAAAATTGACAATGATGGTGATGGTGATGATGATGATTATGGTGACGATGATTTTTATGGTGTTTTCAAGTTTATAAAGCATTTTACAAGTTTTCCTTCATTTAATTCTCACAACAGTCCTGAGAGGTGGGTTCTCTTAAGGCGGCCATGCTAGCATATGTCTGGGATGATTTGAACTTGGGTCTTCCTTACTCCAGACTTTGACATTTATTGCAGCCTTAAGACATTATGCATTAAAGTATTCCTTTTGTTAAGATACATTAAAAGAATCTGTGTTTGGTATGATTTCACATGGCCATTGGGTTTGCATAGTCTTTGTTAATTCAGTGCAATTCACTAAGTAGATCAGAAAGCTAAGTTTGCAATTTCAGTAGGAAAAAATATTTTCTTTTTGTATTTTTACCATATAATTTTTACACCCAGGAACACAAGGGTTCACACAGTCCCTTCTACATTCAAACAGTTATTTATTTTGATAGTTTGTACTCTTAATAGGATAGCCCCATCCAAAGTCTGCATGATGACTTGGTTATTTTGTTTACAAAAATGAAATGAAACTGATACTTGTGAAGTCATTGGGAGGCCAGCCATCTTCAATTCCATTGGCCCATCATAGTTATCGGGGGCATATTTTTCTCACACTCAAGGAGGAGCGCAGACATCCTCAAAAACAGATGTTGAATTTGTTTTACTTAACTTCTTTAAATGTTTCTTATTCCAAATTTTCTTTTGAGGATTTTTTTTTAACATGTCAGAAGAAGCCTATGTTATTTTGAAATTTTAAACTTATTTTAGTTAGAAATGTTCAGACCTGGTGCTGTGGGTGCCTGAAAATTCCTACTTATCTTCTGAGGGTCATTATAATTTGACTAGTCCCCGCTCCCATCTCACACATGAGCATGGGAAATATACCCTTTTAGACTGTCTGCTGGGGAAAGGGCTTTGACATCAGTTCAAATTCTGCTTGTTCCTAGCCTACCTTCCATGGATGACTAACCTTGCACAGATCCCTTTTTTTCTATGCATCTCAGGTGATTTTATTTTTAAAAACAAGCTGTGATCATCCTTCTAGTTTTAAAGCTTAGGAATGAGGTAGGGAGGGTAGACCACAGACACACAAGACCTGAGTTCCAGTCTTGCCTCAGGCACTTCCAAGCTGTGTGACCTCAACAAGTCATGTCAGGGATAATAAATAGTACCTGCTTCCTTATAGGGATGAAAAGAGGTAACATTATTATGTATTTCACCACAAACCTTTTAGTACGACATAAACATCACCTATTATGACAATGATAAAACATGTTACTTTTAACGATAGCAGTGGCAGCATTATCGGTGGTCTTGTTTGGGACAGTGTGTCCTTGACTCCAGCCTCTTCCTGACCTCTCTCCTATGTCCACGTCACTTAGAGCAGGAGGTTTCTCCCCCCACCCTTTGCCCCTCACTGCAGCACCCTGGTTTCCCTGTAGATTTCAGGCTCCTTTGGCATGTGTGCCCTCTCTTCCCTGTCACTATTAAGAGCATCATGTTCAGCATTCCTTCGGTAGTGTTGGGGAAGTAGGCTCCTCTCACTCTGGCTGTGCCTAAGAATGTAGATTCCTGGAGGACAGGGGCTCTTTCTTTCTCTCTCTCTCTCTCTCTCTCTCTCTCTCTCTCTCTCTCTCTCTCTCTCTCTCTCTCCTGCCCCCTTCTCTCTTACTCTCCTCCCCAATCTATAAATTGAGGAAATTGAATTGGGTCTCTACTGGCATTGAGTCTATAGTCCTCTGTCCTTCAAATGAGATAATATCTGTACAAAATGCTTCACAAATCTTAAAGTTCCATCTAAATGTTAGCTATTATTCTTATTTTCATTCAAGAAACCTGTTTCATTTCTTGAAAATCATTATGTGTATTTCAAGAATTTCTCTTTATCCTTGGAGTCCCTTACCAAGGCACTCCACAGGCTTAAGTTTTTTAAAGTTGTATTTGTGTTACTATAGTTACCATATATTGATTTAAAAAGTCTAAATGTATTTGTCAGGTAAATAAGAATATTGGATGGAAATGGACAGGAACTATTTTTAAGAAAAGAATTGACAAAATGGATTATGTCATCTATATGGGACAGGATCAGGAAAGATGGAAAAGAATAAGCATTTACTTAATTCTTGCTGTTTACCAGGCAGTGTGCTAAGTATTTTACAAATATTATCTCATTTGTAACAGCCCTGAGAGGTAAGTATTATTATTCTACCTTTTTTTTTTACAATTGAGGAAGCTGAGGCAGACAGAGGATCAGTGTCTTACCCAAGCATTCTGTTAATGCATGACACCATCATTGTCAATTTTAGGTCTTATCTCCAAAGGAAATTGTATAATGTAGAATATGTGTATAATCTCTTTCTGTTTCTTTTGTGCCCCACTGCAACTTCTCTTGTTTGCTTCAATTTCTTTGTAAAATGGGATTCATGAAAGCACCTACCTTGTAGAGGTGTTCTGAGAATCAACTGAGATGTTTACAAACTGCTTAGTACAATGCCTGGCTCATAGCAGGTACTTAACTTTGCATGTTAACTTTGCATGAAAACATAGTGCAAAAAGAGAGAGAGAACTAAATAAATAGAATGTCAGAGACCCTAACAAATAAAAGTAGTTGTACAAGCTGCAGTCCCTAAGCCCTTTGAGTTCTTATTGTATTGGGGACAAGGGGGCCTGAGGGTGATTTAGTTCTATTTCTTTCGTTACTTTTGTGGTTCTTTCCTGATAGATGTCCTTTCTAAAAATTTGTTCTAGAGCACGGATGCCCTTCAGTCCACCATCCAGCCAGAAATGCAGATTGAACACGGTGCCATCCAGATCCAGTGAGCCAGAAATGAGGAACCAGATGCTGTGGATCCAGTTGTCCTGGCTGTGCCGATTGGCTGTGGCTTCCATCTAGAGACCTAAGGGGGAAATGATCACCAGCCTTTCTGGTTGTCGAACCCCTGTACATGATCATTGTTCTGAAACCATGTTGTCCTCATGGTTTAATGCATGGGAGGTCAATATATATATACACACACATATATATATATTCTGTTAGAGTGCACTTACAGACAGTGAAATCCTCCTCCAAGGACAAAAAAAATTCTCCTGCGAAATCAAAAGTTCAAAAATAAATTAACATCCCCCACCAGCAGCACTTCCCATTCTTCTGAGTTATATACTGTTGGGAGTCTAGAGAAAGATGGATGCAAGCACGGAGCAGATACTTTACTACATATAGAAAAATCAAGAACTAAAATATTTTTCATTGTTTAAATGGCTTTTTTTAATTTGCTATGGTGTTTATAACAAAAAGAAAAAAAATTGGAAAAAAAATGAGTGTAAGTATCCAAGGCCTTTGGCTAAGTGTTTTTCTGTTCAGTGTAATGAAAATAGGTATTTGAAAAAAAAAAAAGACTACTAACAATTTTGATGGAATTGTTGCTTAAACTACTTTTCTAGGAGAAAATGCTATTGAACTGTAATTATGCATTTCTAATGAAATAAATGTGTATTTATGAGCACAGTAGCTTTAATGCTATTGAACATTAGGGGAGTTCGATTTCAGTAAAACTTAGCATTACTCCTGGATTGAAGCCCATAGGCTTATAGTCCCAACCATTGCTTAGGAAATGATATTCTGGTGCCTCTTGCTGGTACTCCCAATGTTTGTTCGCTTCATCTTAGAGGAAATGGCATGACTGCTTTGGATGGTTTCCCATATATTGGTTCTAAAAATGGACACAACTCTGTAACTGCATTTCTCAAGAACTCCTGTAAAGCCGAGTCTTTCATTTGTTTTGGGGAAGCATATATAAGTGGACCAGCACCACTGGCTGTTTGTCACTGGTGTTCAAGGTTAAGGTCGCCTCAATGTGGGTAAATAATACTGTCCCAGGGGACTTGTATCTCATTCTGGAAGATACGTTGTGATGGGGACAGGGGTATCTTCCCTAATTTCTTTTGGTCACTTTTGCTTACCTCCTAAAGCCTTAACTATCTGTAGCTCTGAAGATTTGAGCAGCAATGGAAGTAGCACGGAGCTCTAGGGACCAGAGGAGTTAGTCCACAGAGTGAATCTCCTGAATCACACCCTGTACTCTATGGAGTCACCTCAGGGACATCTGCATTTGAACTGGAGAAGGGGAAACTTCTTTCAAAATCTAAATTCTTAGCACCAGCCCTGAAGTCAGGAGAACTTGAGTTCAAATCTGGCCTTAGACACTTAGCACTTCCTGGCTGTGTGAACCTGGGCAAGTCATTTAACTCCAATTGCCTCAGCAAAAACAAAAACAAAATTTTTATTCTGGAAATGGCATTGTAGGACCAAGAGTGGTCCAAAGCATGAATAGGATCTTCCCATCCATGTATCTGTCTCCCTTTTCCCATCAAGTGCCACTTAGAGTATACCATTCTTTTCCCCACCATGAAGATGACAGAGGTCAGAATTATCCATGTCCCTGCCTGCTGCCTCAGCCCTTAAAATATGTTCAGGGGTGAGTCTTGGGAGATGGAATTACAGTGATTTATACCGTTTTCCTTGGTTTCTGAAATGAAGTGACAACTCAGGTCACACAATTTCAGTGGCAGTACCAAGTTTAAAGGACTCATACTTGCAACTGGATACTTCCTATCCAAATGCTATAGATTTTGTGCCCAGTTTCTGCTTCCCCATCCGGTCCTCCACCAACTTTCCTCCCCTTGTTATCCATAAAGAAATTGAATTTGCAAAACTACATCCTCTCATCCCAACTCTGCACAGCATCATGGCAACTATACTATGAATTACATAAAGCTAACCTAATATAAATTATTAGGGGCAGCATGGTACAATAAATATAAAGCACTGAGCTTGGAGAAAGATCTGAGTTCAAATCCCACCTTGGGCATTTACCAGCTGTGTAACTTTGGGAAAATTATTAATCTCTCTGGCTTGTCTGTAAATATGCAGGGATGGGCTAGATGATGTCAGATTTTTTCCAGCTCGAAATGTATGATTGATGAGCCTATGTTACAAGATATTTGCTTGCTGAGAAATTGATACTTTATTTTCTCTTGTCCCTCAGAAAACAAAACAAATGCCTTCCTCTTCAACTCTAGTGTCTAATGCTGGTCCAGTTAAATAAGGAAAACAGTCAAGCAACTGTGGTTAGCATTATTTAGGCTAGTTAAGCTACATCAGCCATTTCCTGATTGTCTCTTTTCAATCTATATATCTGTCTCTGTCTATCTGTCTTATCCATCCATTCATCCACCCACCCATTTTGTCTGTGTGTGTAGGAAAGAGTCTTAGATTTCGAATTAAAACGCCTAGATTCCAACCTTAAGACTACAATGTATTCATATGACCATGAACAAATCAGTTCATCTCTGGCTGAATTTTAGTTTCCTCATCTGTAAACTGATGGGGTTGAATTAGATCTCCCAAGCTTTCTTAATTCCTTAATGTCTTTGATTTCAAAAAGGGAAGTGAAATCTCAAAGTAAAAAACTTTTGATGGCTCTAATATATAAAATACATTGTTTTGGCAAAGTATTCACCAACTTTTTTTTTTTTTTTAAAGTTTGCCAGCTAAAATAGGTAATGCAGGAGGGTCAGGTAAGCAGGAGGTAATGCCATTAAATGCCACAAGGTGGCTGTCACCATCCATTACCCGCTGGAAGCCCTCATCTGCATCTGTTGGCTGAGAATCATAAGACTACTCAACGTGTAAGCATCCTATTTGGGATACTTTGCAGTGCTTGGACTAGGAAGAGAATATAGAATAAATGTGGGCTAGCTTTAAAGTAAGAGCTTTATCTGACAGAGGAGGAGTGTCCTAGAATCACTTTTCATCTCCTCGGCAAGTTATGGATTGGCAAACTGAGGTGGTCATTTTAGGTCACTGCCTTTCACGCAGCTGCTGCATGAGCTGATTAAGACTAACAATAACTTCTTTGGTCTTTTCCAACTCAAGGATTCTATGAGAATTGAAGTGGACAGAAGAACAATTCAAACTTCTAGAGAATGAGATTTTTTTTTTTTTTTTTGCTCGTTTTCTACTACTTCTATCATCTACCTTCATCTCCATCTCTATCTCTATCCTGATAAATATGGAAATCTAGGTGCTATTTTCAGAAGATAGTGACCAGAAGAAGGAGATTTAGGGGATACTATAATAAACTTGTTTTGGTACATGGTAAGGTTGAATTGCCTGGAAATCATTCAGGTGAAATTGTAAGGCAGTTAAAAGTGTCCTTCTGCCTCAAAAAAGGGAGGTTTGAATAACAGATTTGGAAGTCAGCTGCTTAAAAATGGGATAGCATGGTGAAGGGTACTTCATCACCATGTGGAGTTTTGGTATGTAAATCCTACCATAAAAACAATGATAACAATAAATCAAGAAGAGAAAGTATCTGAGTAGAGGAAATGCTTGGCCTAAGTCAGAAAGTTGAAAAGTGAAAGAATGTCACATGGAGGAAAAAAGGGAATAAGAAGGTCTATTGTATATTTCTAAGAAACAAACCAGATCCTCCTCCTGAAAGGCAGGATATTCTGAGGAAGAACCAATTCCTTGTTTTCTAAGGAATTTTAATGTAGTTCTATCCACTGGTGGTGAGAAGAGGAAGATCTGCTGGGAAGGATCAGAAGATGGAGAGAAAAGCCGTGGTGGTTGATGATCTTTTGGCAGCTCTTGGCAAACCCAATAACAAAAGAGAAGTTACCTATCTTCTTGGGGTGTATATGGAAGATGTGATAGGGAACCTCCCAAGAATTGCCCAGCTGGATAAAAATACTCTTTTTTGGTGATTCATATAGGCATAAATGATATTTCCCCAGGACACCTAAAATATAGAAATTTGGTTAAGAAATTGAAGACTTTAGGGATTTTATTACAATTATTCCTTGAAAGCAAATGACCCAGAGATGAAAAACAGATTTGGGGAATGAAGAAATGGTTAAGAAGATAACTAAGGATAGAATTTGGATTTCTGGACCTTGAATTGGACTACAGGAATATCAGGCTCTTTAAAAAACAGTTTCATTTCACCTAACAAAAGTTGCTAATGTATTTGCAGGAAACATTCACATCTAATGAAAAAGACTTTAACCTGAAAAGAAGGCAGGAAGAAGAAAACTCTTTATATATATTTACCAAGCTGGATACCATAAAACATAACTATGAATAGCAGTAAAGATGCCCCAAAGTATCTCAAGAGTACCAATTCAAGAAAGTAGCAGTAATAAAATCCATGACAGCACATATCTGGACACAACTAAGTTTGGCTAAATTAGAAATGAGGAACGAGAGCAGAAGTCTTTACATGAGGGGATGATTTATCATTATAATTATTAGTGAGGGCCTAATAGAATGTATCCCTTATCTGCGGGTTATGAAATTGGAAGGATAGTCAAAACAAGGTGATAGGTTAAAGGGAGATTAGGGATGGATGACAGTCTAGATTAAGAAGAAGATACAATTGAGAAAGTTTTGGAAGCAAGTTTTGGGAAGCATGCTGAGAGCATTTGGATGAAGATCAATAAATTCCTCAAGAATAAAAATCTTGAGACATAGAGACATAATTATGAAGTGGAAAGGGGCAGTTGTCTCAAGAAGTGGATATAGAGACATAGGGAACTCCCCCAATCAATTTACATCTGATGAAATGGAAAAAAAAAAAAAGATTTCTGTGAGAGCAAAATGACAATGAAAACACTGCTAGAATGGTGTAAATGGGGCTAAAGCTAAGGATGAGCTGAAGCTGTCAAAAGAAGCTAAGAACAATGGAAATGGTTTTGATTTTTAGTTAAATTGGAGGAAAGAGAATGATCAGAGAAGGAAGAAGACAGCTTTACAGAGTGGGGAGAAGAAAGATTTATTCAACACTTTCTTTGCTTATGCTTTTTTTGACAAGGAAAATGATCTTTGGACCAGGAAGAATTGGGGGAAGGGGGAAAAGCCTAGCTCATAGAAGGTTGATTCTCAAGCTTGACAGATCAATGACGAGCTTGTCATTGAACCTTGTCAAAAGAAAATGGAAGTGGTACCATGAGACTGCAGATGGGCAAAAACCATTCCTGTTTTTAAAAAGGGGGTGGGGGATGGAGCCTGGCAACCCTAGGCCAATGATCTTGTCTTTAATTCCTGGAAAATTTCAGAACATATTATTTAAAGGAATAATTTTTAAGTCTTTAGGAAAGGAAAAGGTCATGCCCCCTTCCTTTTTGGACAGAGTTTTTGACATGAATCAAGAGAATGCTGAAGATTTAGTTAACTAAATCTTAACAAAGCATTTGATTAAATCTTTCATACTATTTTAGAGGGGTGGGGAATGGAGATTTATAAGCTTGATGATAGGATGATTAAGTGAATTTGGAATTAATTGAATATCCAGAGCCAAATCATTAATGGTTCAATGACAGTTTGGAAAGAGCTCTCTAATGGGTGCCCCAGGGATGCTTGGACATGTCTTATTCAATTTTTAAAATCATATTTTCAGATGACACAAGACTGGGAATCTAGCTAACACCCTCCTTGCCTGCTAAGGCAAATATCCAAAGATATATTTACAAGGTAGGACATTAGGCCAGATTTATTCTGATAAAATGTAAAGAATAAGTGTCAAAGTCTTAGTTTTAAGTTCAAAAAAGTGAATACAAAGGTGGGAAGAGGAGCTAGAAAGGAGTATGATGAGGCAACAATTTTCCTGAAATGGGTCTGACTTAGCAATGTGCAATCTCAATATGAGTTAGTGTGCTAGGGCAATCAAAGAAACTAAGATCTCTGACTGTTTTAAGAGTCTGAGCATTCAGATAGTAAAAGTTCTGTAGGTCCCTAGTCTGGCCAGACAGTTATTAGGTATTATGTACAGTTCTAGGAAAGACAATTAACAAAGACATTAACCTGAAGAGGAGCCAGAGAATGGCAGGTAGGAATTTGAGTTTGTTGGTTGAAAAATCTGAGTGTTGGGTGGGGGAGGATAATAATTGTGTTCAAATATTGAGGTACTGTCATGTGGAAATGGAATGAAATTTATTCTTGACTCCAGAGAAATGGATAAAAGTTACAATGCAGTCAATTTAGCCTTGAAAAAAATTCTTCACAATTACATCTTTGTGAAAGTGGAGTGGATTGCTTTGGGAGGTGGTGGGTTCCCCATCATTGGAAGTCTTCAAGCACGGTCTGAAATGATGTAAAGCAGTTGTTACAGTGAAGAGCCTGAGGTTGCCTAGAAACCAACTTGGCCAGAAAATATTTGACTTTTTCAAGTGGAAAGACACAATAGCCAACAGCAAGTATGCTTTAGAATACAAACTTATATGTAAAAATAGTACTAAGGAAGATGGTGGGAAATATGAGCCATATCACTTCATGAAACAAAATAAATAAAATCTGCAGAAAGTTTGATGTAACATTTCCCTGCCTTATCATCCCAAGACCATTCATAGATGAAATTGGCAGAAGGATAACAATTGCAGTATTTTTTGTAATTATCTATTTTCATCTGAAATGACAATTGGGCTACCAAATTTTGACTGTAAGATATCACTTTCAGATGTGCTATGTAAAAAGAAGATAATCTTATTGAAAAACATGAAACGGGGCTAGATAAGAGACTACATGTGGTTAGAGAATCTATGCTCAGATAACAAAACTCTGGGAGGTAGTGGTCATTCAACTGTCTCAGAAAGGGAAAGATACTGAAAGAAAAGGAATAGTGTAGGAGAAACTATAGATTGTCCCTACTTTAAAAAAATAATAATAATAAAGAAGACACTAATAGCTACCCACCTTTATGCTCATAAGGCTCAAATGAGATAATATTTATAAAGCGATTTGCAAAATTTTAAATGCTATATAAATGCTAGCTATGATTACTACTGGGGAGAATGTGATTGTGTCCTTGAAAGGAGGGACCATTTTTTCCCCCTCATTTGTACTCCTAGTGATTAACACAATGCTGGGTGTATAATAGGTACTGAACAAATGCTTATTTGATTTGGAAATGGAAAATGCTTTTGAAAAATGTAAAAGCATGTTATGAGTTCCAAAATGGGAAAGTTAGTCTCATGGAATAGAGTGACTCACTCAGGTGTGAATCATCACATCAGCATCAAGAAGCCATAGGGGAAACCATGACATGGGTAAAGGAGAGAGAAAGAGATGATGAGAAGATGAAAGTGTCATGCAAGTGTAAATAGGGTCAGATACAGTTAGTGGAAAAAATAATAATTATCATTTACAAAATGCTCTCCACATAAATAGAAGATGGGTGTGCTGGAGTCAGCTTTTACCAGCTCATGGCCATGGTTAAATTTCTAGTGTGAGTATATTTCAGAAATTGGCCACTGGTTATACAACTGGGCTTAGTTTATTGTTTTTTGATTGTTTAGAATTAATCAAGTGTTAACAATGCAAATTCTATTTAAAAGCATGTATGCATATGTATCCTAGCATATCTCTATTGCTCTATAAAATGCATTGCTTGAACTCAGTAGGGGTGCTATAAAAGGCTCTGGGAGTGTTGTCATCAGAGTGGAGACCTAGGGACTGAAGGCCAATAACAATAGTAACAGTAAATAGCATTTATATAGTGCTCTAGGATTTTTCCATTATCTCACTTGAGTCTCATAGCATTCCTAATTATCTTCTCCTCACTCCAAGGCTGGTGCTCTGTCTCCTGTGCCATCTAGCTTCCTCCTTCTTGCTGCCTCCTTCCATTCTTCCTTCTCCTTTTCTTCTTTTCCTTTTTCCGTTCCCTTCCCTTTCCTTTTCCCCTTCCCTTGCTCTTCCCTTTTCCTTTCCTCTTCCTCTTCTCCTTCCTTCCTTCCTTCCTTCCTTCCTTCCTTCCTTCCTTCCTTCCTTCCTTCCTTCCTTCCTTCCTTCCTTCCTTCCTTCCTTCCTTCCTTCCTTCCTTCCTTCCTTCCTTCCCCTCTCTCCCCCCACCCATTTTAGAAATGAATCAAAAGTGATCTGTTGGGGACTTATTCATGCTTGTAGGTGGCTGAGTCAGTATTTTAATTGAGGACATCTGAATTAAAATTAATGGATGCTCCTTTCATTACACTCCAAACCTAAACTCACTAAATATTAGCTAAGTTGTGAATATATTCAAGATCTTGGGCATCAACACTGCTAAGGACCCCCCCCCCCCAAAAAAAAAAGTCCTAAACCCTCTTCTCAAAAAGCTTTGAGTTTAATATTCACAGTCCATAATCATAATTTAATCAATTCTGTGAACACATTTACAAGGTCATAGATTTGGAGTCTAGAGGAAATTTAGAGGTAACCTAATCCAGCCCCTTCTTTTTATAGATGAGGAAACCAACGCTTGGAGAATTTATGACATTTCCCAGAAATATTAATTATCTTAGCTGAGATTCAAACCCAAGACAGAGAATCATAGATATAAAATTGGAAGGAATCTCAGGGGCCAGGTAGTTCACCTCCCCATTTTATATACTGGTAAACTGAGAGCTAAGGAAGTTAGGTAACCTTATTGAGATCACCTGTAAGTAAGTAACTGAGTTAGGATCTGAATCAAATTCTCTGATTTCACAGGGAGAGATTTTTTTCCCATTGTGTTGCACTGCCCTGACTCCAAAATCCAGTGCCACCCTGATATTGATTTGGGACCTGCAATTCAGTCTGTTGAGTAAAACTGGGGTATTGGATTGGGTGGGTGGACTGTTGTGATTGTGCTCTGCTCCTTTGATTCTTTTCTGCTGCTGCCTTAGATTGAAGAGAGAAATAAACTATAGGCACTTCTTGGAGTAAATAGCCAGAGAACAATTCTGCCTTATTGGGACTAACCCTTAGCAGAGAGGTTATGCTGTTTCCTGATAGGGTAGGGCATCCTCCACTCCCCAGTTAACACTCATTTGCTGTAAAGTAACTCATGCTGTAGCGATTTGGACATTAAATGGACAGATGATCCTAGGTCATTGGAGACTTCAAATCTCAGAGGTGGAAGAGAGATCATCAACTAGCCAGTCCAAATAGTGCACCCAGGCTGAAAGGGACATGCTGTGGTATGACGCTGGCTTTTCTGGTCTGAAATTCAATGTTCTTATTCTGATCTGTAGAATGGAAGTGAATTGAAACTCTTCTAAGGTCTTCCATTGAAACCTCAGCAAATTAACAGTAGTTAACTATTATTCTCATCTGACAAACAGGGAAATTGAGGCACAAAAGGAGTGGCAACTTGTTCAAGGACAGACTGCCTGTTAGGGACAGACCTGGAATTTGAAATCCTGTCTCCCAGGGCAGAGCTTCAGAGAATAAGAGTTTGTCTCCCTATCAGTATGCAACTAGTGAAGGGGGGAGCTGGAGGAAGATGGATGAATGTGTGTGGTAGGGGAAGGTTAATAAGAAATCCTGATAAAAGAGAGGAGAATACTGAAAAAGGAAATACAGAAATTTCTGCAAGAGGCATAGGGGAAGGACACTGTGAGCCAGGTCACAGGATGGGAAGGACAGAAGGTTGGAGGGAGGTCATGGGGCAATCATAAGCTTAGGTATCGAGTGTCTAGTCATGTCTCTATTGTTTACATCTCTATTATTTCTCTACTGTGGAGTCAGAAAGAACTTTCATGCAGCTGGAGCCTAAAATGTGTCCAAGACAGAGTGATGAATCACCGGACACTGTTTCCTTCATACATTTTATCTGAGACCATCAGGCTCAGGCAGCCGTGAACATGATGGATGGATCCAGTGTAACTTGTAATGAATGGGAATATAACAGACTGAAGTTACCCGACAACTGAAACGACAAGTGAAAGTTTCAAGAGCAACAAAGCATTTCCACATGGTGGAAAGGAAAATGGTTGTAGCTTGTAAACTTTTTAAAACAGTAGTTAAATTTGGGACACAGAGGAAGCATTTTAGCATTTTAGAGCTGGAAGAGACTTAGCTCAAAGTCCTTAAAAGATGATTCAACTAAAGCCAAGAGAAGGTGAGTCACTTGTCCAAGCTCACAGTCCTATTCAGTTGCAAGATTTGCACTAGAACTTAAGTTTTCTGATTTTTTTTTTTTTTTTGTGCACCATGATTCACAAACATATTGACATCCCCAGGAGAATGTTATTACCAAAAAAAAATGTGATCTGGTAGCAGGGAATAGTCTATGGTCTTTGAAAGTACTTCACCTTTTCTTCCTAAAGTGAGATCTGTTTGCTTTCTTTTTTGAGGTCATTACTTATCTGTAGTGACTATCCATTACTGCCGAGCTGATGTACTGATGAACTAACTCAAATAGCTGCCCACCCAATTGCAGGTTCAAACTATTAAAAACACCTTTATAACAGTGGCACTTCCATCAGATTGTCTCCTAATAGATTTCATAATTCTGTTCTTGTATTTCAGAAAAATTATCAATAGGTTTACCACTATATTATAAGTAACTCGAGGCCTTATCCATATTTTTCTTCTCAATGATATTTAGTATAGCTAGCTCAGAATTAGTATGACTACAAAAATCCACTGGTTTCATTATTCATATTTGCATGACTTATTTCCATTGGGCTTGAACCAATGACTACCTTTTAAATCATTATAACTTGGAAAAGTGTGAATTTGGATACATACTTCATGAATACTTACTTCAGGCGTTTCATTATTCACCCTAACTGGAACCCAATCCTACTGAACTTTGCATCCAAAAGATTTTGTTGAATGATTGGGATTGTTCATTGGAAATGTAGAAGGATATCTTTAGAAAATGTCTCTAAAAGTCAAACTAGTCTAACAAGCATTTATTAAGTGCCTACTTGGCAAGGGACTAGATGGTGGTGGATATGAAGATAAAAAGAAAACAGTTTTTGTCCTCAAGAAACTTATATTCTGTTGCTGTTTTTACTATAACTTGGGCTTTAATAAATGAGAACTTGTATTTGTATAACACTTTCAGGTTAACAAAGCACAATGGGCCCATGGGGATGTAGATAGCACAAATGCAATTTCTAGGTGGAGTTGTGGAAGGCAAAGTTGGCCAATTAGAACTCATTCTTCCTCATGGGAGGCAGCTCCTGTGGGGAAGGAGTCAACTATCCTCACCAACTGTCAACCAACTGCCACTCACTGGGGAAGGCAATGGCCAATGGAAGCAGCAGGGCCCCCTGGGGAAGAAATAGGAGATAGCGTGTGTCAAGCAAGTCAAACCACCACCATCACCTTGACACCATATCCGCCTCAGACCAGGACACTCCAGAAACCCAAGTTCAGGAATGTGATCAGGGCTTCTAACCCAGAGCCCTTAGCCATCATCTTGGGGCATCTTGGGGAGGGGTAGCCTGGCAGCTGGTCCTGAAGGGGCTACAGCTACTGAAGACTCATAATGTTCTTGTCATTTAAGTCCTTGGCACTATCAAATGGCTCAGAATCAGAAACTGGTATGATTGTATCAGTGGAAGTGACATTAAAGAGCTATTACCAACTGCTTTGCTGCTGTATCCTAAGGACCATGGGACCTTTTCATCTGATTTGCAGCTGATAACATCCATATGTGCTATCTCCTCCATTAGAATATGAGCTACTCAGGAACTGTCTTTTCTATTTGTATCCCGAGCACTAGTCAGTGCTTTTCACACTGTAGATGCTTAATAAATCCTTCTTCCTTCCCTCTCTCCCTCCCTTCTTTCTTCCTTTCCTCCCTCCTTCCCTCTCTCCCTCCCTTCTTTCTTCCCTTCCTCCTCTCTATTTCCCTCCTCCCTCCCTCCCTTTCTTCCTTCCTTCTTCCCTTTTTTCTCCCTCTCTTCCTCCTTTCCTTCCTCCCTCTTGCCTTCCCTCCCTTCTTCCCTTTCTTTCTTCCTTCTTCCCTCTCTCCCTCTCTCTTTCCCTCCTCCCTCCCTTCCTTTCTCCTTTCCTCTCTCCCTCTCCTTCTTCCCTCTTCCCTCCCTCCTTCCTTCTTTCCTTCCCTCCTTTCCTCCTTCCTTCTCTCTCTGGAGATCATCAAAAAAAAGTTCATGGTTTTTAATGGGATGAGGTCCTAAGTCCATATGAATTAAATATTTCCTCCGCTGATTTATAGAAGCTAAAAAAAAAGATTCTTAATATTCGTTATTTGTGAAATATAACAATTAAAAGTACAGAGTCCCAGATTATAGGAGGATTTTTTCCCCCTAATTACTGGCCAAATACCAAAATCTCTGCCCAGTCTTATGTTCTGCATAAATTCTAGCTAGCTACTGAATTTCCTCTTACCTTTGTATTATTCTGGCAAGATACAAACATATACTGCACAGCAATCAGATAGAGTGGACTCAGGAGTATCCAAGGTAGAATATTGGGCCCGGAGTTAGGAATCCCTGAGCCCAAAAATTGGTCTCAGGAACTTTCTAACTGTTTGATCCTGAGGAAATCAGGACTTAGTCTGTGTCCACTTCCATTTTCTTAATGGGACATAATATAAAACCTATAATAAGAATAATGTTAGAAACTATCTCTCAAGGTTATTGTGAAGCTCAAGAGAGCTAATATTTGTAAATGCCTGGTACACAGTAGATGTTTAATAAGTGTTTTTAAAAACATTTAGAACATTTTTTTATGAGAAAACAAGGTCAGTATAAAAGTAAAATGAGGAAAAACTCTGAAGGTTCTAGGTATACTCAACTATGGGAGGAGAAAAAGAAAAAAAAAGCTTTCTTAATTTTTCTGCAGTTCTTAAAGCTCTAATTCATTGACAGCTTTAGTCTGAAGTCTTTTTGGATCCATGAAGCAGAGACTGTCCCTGATTCTAAGCTCCACACCCTGCCTTTAGTCCACAACCATATATTCACTGTAGGATATCTCTAGGGACCTAAAAGTCAGCTCCCCTGATGCAGTTCCCCTGCTGTGTTTTCTTTTGCTCGGGCTCTCTCACTCTGCCATACCAGCTGCCTTTCTATCTCTCACTGAGCTCATTTCAGTCATGAGCTTTCAGGGTGTTGGACTGTAAAACACCAGACACATTATCTAGTGTCCAGTTGCTTTTCTAATTGACCTTCAAAGAGAGGTGTCTCCTTTCAAAAGGAGAAGGTTCCCCAATTGTTTTATTATTCCTGTTTTACAGGTGAGGGTACTGAGGCTCTGAAGTTCAGGGGCTTTCTTTTGTTTACCTGGCCCTTGGGAAACCAATTTGTAATATTCCTATTAGTTCGATTACTCTAATTTCTAATACGAATGCTCTTCCCAGTACATTATGATATACTCACAAGTGTGGACCAGGCCCGACTGATTGGTCTGGTGGTTCAGGCTTACAATTATATTTCCAGATGATCATCATGGGAAGGATGCAAAGCAACAACACAACATTGGTTTGATTGGTTCTAACTGCTGTTTCTGCATTTGCCATGTGCTGCATATATCAAGCCTGGAGTCCCCAATTTCTCACATGCTGGATTTTCTTTACTTGGGTAATCAGGAAGTTATGTGGATAAGCAGAGCCTTAGTTCTTTAGACTGATTCATTTTTGAGAATGGTTTCATTGCTTTTTAAGGGAAAACTAGCCAAGCCCTTCTGGCATAGACCTTAGCAGATATTGCTCCTACCACAACAATCCTACTTATGGTTTAATATAGACCTGTAATTAGTGGACAAGTCAATGAGACCCAGAGAAGAAGAACACATTCGGGGCACAGAAAGGACTCTGTTTCTCTCCCTCCCCCCATCCCTTTCTGTCTCTGTCTCTTTCTGTTTCTCTGTCTCTCTCCTCTCTATATAGATATCTATCTTTATTCTCTCTTTATCTCTCTGTCTCTCTGTCTTTGTCTCTTTCTCTCTCTCTGTACTTGTCTCTCTGTCTCTCTCTGTTTCTGTTTTTGTCTCTGTCTTTTTCTCTCTGTCTTTGTCTCTCTCTGTGTGTCTTTGTCTCTCTGTCTCTGTCTTGCTCTCTCACTCTCTCTCTGTGTCTCTGTCTCTGTTTCTATTTCTGTGTGTCTCTCTCTCCCTCCTTCCCTGTCTGATTGTCTGTTAAATCTTCCCCCCTCCATCTCTTTCCCTCCCTTCCTCTCTCCTTCCCTATTTGTGTCTATCTCTGTCTGGTTGCCCATCTCTTTCTCTCTTTTTTTCCTTCCCTCCCTCCCTCTCTTCCATTCATTTTTAAATGCTGACTTCCAAATTCTCTCCTTTCCTTCAGCCCCATAGAAAAAAAGAACATACCTAGAGTGAGAAGAGGGCTACTCTCCATCTCTGTTGTCTGTCTCTTTCTCTCTCTTTTTAAATCTCCCCTTCTCTGTCTCTGGTTCCTCTTTTCTTTCTCTACCTCCTACCCTCGTCCCTCTATTCCCCTCTCTGTCTATCTGTCTCTCTGCCTCTCTGCCTTCCTGTTTTATATTCATTATGAATTTTTGAC
Organism: Antechinus flavipes; assembly: GCF_016432865.1. Classification (NCBI taxonomy): domain Eukaryota; kingdom Metazoa; phylum Chordata; class Mammalia; order Dasyuromorphia; family Dasyuridae; genus Antechinus; species Antechinus flavipes. The sequence continues at coordinate 52,689,477 of NC_067399.1, read as the reverse complement.
TTTCAAATTCTCTCCTTTCCTGCAGCCCCAATAGAAGACCAAAAAGAACACATCTGGGGTGAGGAGCGGGCTGCCCTCTGTCTCTCATTTGTCTCTCTCTTACTCTCATTCATTTTAAAATTTGAGTTTCAAATTCTCTCCATCCAGTGCCTCCTCTATGGTTAATGATGCCCATTATACAAGTGAAGTCATGCAAAACATATTTTCATGTTAACAATCTTGCAAAAAAAAAAGCAAGAAAAATAAAGGAGGTAAAAAAATTATGCTTCAATCTGCACTTAGAATTCATCAGTTCTGTTTCTGGAGGTAGATAGCATTATTCATCATGAATTCTTTGGAATTGTTGGGGATCATTGTATTGATCAGAATAGCAAAGTTTTTCATAAGTTAACTATATTAACTGTGTTAACTGTGGAATATTGTTACAATATTGCCATTAGTGTGTACAAAATGTTCTTCTAGTTCTGATAGCTTGATTTTGCAACATTTCATATAAGTCTTCCTAGGTTTCTCTGAAAACATACTCATCATTTATTAAAGCGCAGTACTTTTTGTTTGTTTGTTGTTTTTGCTAAGGCAATTGGGGTTAAGTGCCCAGGGTCACACAGACAGAAAGTGTTAGGTGTCTATTAAGATTTGAACTCAGGCCCTCCTGACTTCAGGGCTGGTGCTCTATTCACTATGCCACCTAGCTGTACAATAGTATTTCATTACAATCATGTATCATAACTTGTCCAGCTGTTGCTCATTTAATGGGTATCCTCTCAATTTCCAAATTTTTGGCACCACACAGAAAAGCTGCTATATTTTTGTATAGGTCTTTTTTTTCTTTTTGGGGTGAGGGGAAGATGCAAACTGAGTAGCAATATTGCTGGGTCAAAGGAAATTCACAGTTCTCTACCCCGTGACATAGCTCCTAATTATTCTTCAGTATGGTTGGACCACTTCATAATTCTGCCAATAGTGTATTAGTATCCCTATATTTTTGTATCCCTTTAACAATTATCATTGTCCTTTTCTCTCATATTAGTCAATTTGATGAGAAAGAGTTGGTACCTCAGAATTGTTTTAATTTGTATTTAATTTCTAAGTCATATATGTTGCTTTAGAGCATTTTATGATATGACTTGACATCTTTGATTTTTTCTTCTGAAAACTGCCTAGATTTATATCCTTTGATCATTTGTCAATTGAGGAATGGCTCTCTCTCTCTCTCTCTCTTTTTAATATAAATCTGGTCCAATTCCCTCTACATTTGAGAAATGAGACGTTTGTCAGAGAAACTTACTGCAAACTCTCTTTCCTCTCATTTTTTACTTTTCTTCTAATTTTGATTGTGTTGGTTTTGTCAAATTTCATAAAGTCAAAATTATCCATTTTATCTCCCATAACCCTTTTGAGGTATTGTTTGGTCATAAAATCTTCCCTTATCCATAGATCTGACAAAAAAGCAATTATCTTTTTTTTTTTTTTTTTTTTTTTTTTTTTTTTGCTGAGGCAATTGGGGTTAAGTAACTTTCCCAGGGTCACACAGCTAGGAATTCTTAAGTGTCTGAAACCAGATTTGAATTCAGGTCCTCCTAACTTAAGGACTGCTGCTCTAACCACTGCACCACCTAGCTGCTCCCATTTTGGTCTTTTTAAGAATAAGGAGCAGCCATATCATATAGAGACCCACTCTCTTGGAAGAATGTTAACCCCATCACAGAAGCAAAATTCTCCATTTATCAATAAACAAAGGCAATAGTTGGTTGTGAATTTACAGTGTATTCTGAAAGTATGTTGAGATGATGATGTAATGCCCAAAACAGAAAGGTGGTGGTCTTCATGGAGTGTGGTAAAAGAAAGGCTAGGGAATTAAATTTGCCAGCATATCTCCTTCTCTGTTCAGGATAGAAGATGCTTCAGTGAGTGGGAAAAGAAAAAAATCCTAGCAAATTTTTTCGGTAGATGCTGTCAGGCTGATGAAAAGCACATTTAATTCCATTCAGCAGGCATTTATTAAAGTCCCAGAGACGCTCAATTACAATCGCAATGAAATGGATACTCCCCTATTTGAGAATTAAAACCCTTCACAACCTACACAGCTTAATCCAATCTTGTTGCACACAATTCTCTTTTGCACACTCTACATCCATTCAAACTGGACTTCTTATTTCTATGTCCTTTCACAGGCTCTCTTCCATGCTTGGAATACACAGAATCCTCATCTTTATTGCTTGGAACTACTCATGTCCTTCAGAACTTAGTCCAAATATTAACATCTTTAGAAAGCTTATTCTGTTTTTCCAAGCTGCTCCTCTCGCACATTGCCTTGTATAAGATTTGTAGATATTTCTTTTTCTAGCCCAGTAGAATGAATTCTCCTTGAGGGGCTGACTTGATTTATTTGACTTCTTCCCTTTAGTCTTTATATTCCTACCTACATAGTACCTGGTATGTGGCAGGTGCCTCATAAATTATTGTTTGATGGATTGGTTGGTTGGTTGGTTGGTTGATGTCCAAGACTGGGGATGCAAAGTTAAAACTTCCAAAACAGTCCCTGTCCTCAAGGAGCTTACTCAGGGTGGGGCAGGGGCTGGGTGAGTGGAAAGTGACCTAAAGGAAATAATGATGGACTAAGGATGGAGAAACCTGAGCTGTTCTGGTCCTAGTGATTACTTGTACCCTTTGTGTGAAAGCAAAAAAAAAAAAATTGTAAACAAAGCAAGTGGTTATTAATTGAGGAATGGCTGAATTGTGATCCAGAATCCTCTTGTGCCATAAAATATAATGAATGTGAGGAATACATTTGAACATAGGAGGACTTGTATGAACCGATTCACAGGGAAGCAAACAGAACCAGAAATACCAGCTACACAATTAGTATAATAATATAAATGAAAACATCAAAATATAGCCAAATTAAGATAATTGTAAAAACCAATCTAGGTTCAATAGGACAGGTAACAAAAACAAAAGTAGAAAGCATTTGTATGATGTATAACAGTTTATAAAATATTTTACATATATTATCTCATTTGATTGTCACAAAAATCTTAGGAGGCAGTTGTCATTTTTATCCCCATTTTATTGATGAGGAAGCTGAGGTAGGGATGTATAAGAGTCAATTCTAAGCTAAGAGCAGATTGTTAAATTTTCAGTTTGAGCATTTACATTTTGGAAATTGACAAAGTCTGCAGATCATGGCTTGATTTGTTGTTTTGCTGATCATCTAGACTTAAGAAAATATTAACAATGTGGATTAAACTTCACAATATGTCATACACCCACTGTTTTCTTTTGGAGAACCAATTATTCAACATTTATCAGCATACTCTTGCCATGGTCATCCAAATAGTAAGTATCTATGCATGTTTTGAATTTGGGTCTTCCTGATTCCCAGTTCCAATGCTCTATACTTTATACACTGGGCAACCTAGTTGCCTGAAGATAAAGGAACATAATTTCACTTCCCTGCAGAGAGATGGATGACTATGGTTACAGAAGTGATATAGAATAATACAGATGCTGGGTCAGCTAGCCTCACTTGACTATTTTTCTTTGTTCTAAGGGAAATTCAAAATGAGGAGGGAAATTATATCAGCAAACAAATGTAGCATAGTGACCAAAAACATTGATAACACACACACAAAATTAAATTGAAACAAAACGAACTTAAGAATTTGGTTTATATTGGGGCAGCTAGATAGTTCAGTGGATAGAGCACCAGCCCTGAAGTCAGGAGGACCTGAGTTCAGATTTGACCTTAGACACTTAACACTTCCCAGCTGTGTGACTCTGGGAGGATCACTTGACCCTAATTCAGGAAAGAAAGAAAAAATTTTAAGCCTAAAAAAGTCATAAGGTTCTAAAAACCTCAGTTGTACCTTTCCTTTCTTTGATTTTGTTTATGGCACATTTTAATCTTGAGCATTTATAATTAAATATTTATTAAGATGCCAAATTACTCTTCTCTAGATATTGGGTTCACATCCTGCTTTTCACTCATACTAATTTTGTTACACGGGCAAATCACTTAATCTTTCATTATCTCCAAGCAACAAGAGTTTTAAGTTACAGACAAATTGTTAACCTACATAACCAGAGGGAATTTCCACACTGGAAGCCCTCCAAACTTCTTATAACAAAGGGCTGGAACACCTCACCCTCCAAAATATATGAGACCCTGTTGAGTTTCCCCCCAAACATGGAAAACCAAATTCTGTGAATATGATAAAAATAACAAGATGGTGATATTTGTGGTGGGCAGGTCTTTTTTTTCTTTTTATTCCATTATTCATTCCGACTGTCAAAAATGATTCCTAACTACAGTTACATATTTAGAATTTTAGCCAAAAAACAAATATTTTTCACACTAAAAAATAACAAAGTTTTTCCTGCCAAAGTTATTTCTCAGTATTTATATTTTTCATCTCATAATTTTGATGAAAAGTAAATACCTTGTCGGATACAGGTTAATCACCTTGTCCAATTGCATCCATATTCTGCTTTTTTTTTTTTAAGAATGAAAATGTGTTAGAAATAACAAAAACTAGGGAGCACAGGAGAGCCAGTGCCTAAAGTTGCGGGACTGTGCCAGGCACCTCATTACCTCATTGTCTGGAAGGATTCCTGAGCCTTGACTGATTTCTCAGGTAAATAATGAGTGTGTTGAATGGAGGGTGGCAAATGACTCTATGCAGAGCTCCAGAGGCCTGACTGATTGGGAAGCCACTTTTCCATAAACTTTAATTGACTCACAGGCTTTAAATATACATACATGAAGGGTAAATTAGCTCCCTCTGTGGGCTGGCAAATGCTGCTAGTGTTTCAATGCCCAGCTATTAAGGAATTCCCATATAACACTTGGCCACAGGGCAGATTGGAAGTTAAAAATTTCACACGATGGAATCTTTTGGTGTCTACCCCTTTTGCCAGGAGGGGGATGTTTTGGAACATTTTATGATAGTAGTCTTTCTCTCTTTATTGCTTTTCTTTGATTGTTTCTTTCCTCCTTTCTTCCTCCCTCCTTTCTTCCTCCCTCCCTTCTTCCTTCCTTCCTTCCTTCCTTCCTTCCTTTCTTTCTTTCTTTCTTTCTTTCTTTCTTTCTTTCTTTCTTTCTTTCTTTCTTTCTTTCTTTTTTCTTTCTTTCTTTCTTTCTTTTTTCTTTCTTTCTTCCTTCCTTCTTCTTCCTTCCTTCCTTCTTCCTTCCTTCCTTCCTTCTTCCTTCCTTCCTTCTTCCTTCCTTCCTCCCTCTTTTCCTTCCTCTCTCCTTTCCTTCCTCCTTCCTTCCTTTCCTCCCTCCCTCCTTCCTTCCTTCCTTCCTTTCTTATTCTTTCTTTCTTTCTCTTTCTTTCTCTTTCTTTCTTTCTTTCTTTCTTTCTTTTTTTCCTTTCCTTTCTTTCTTTTTTCTTCTTCCTTCCTTCCTTCCTTCTTCCTTTCTTTCTTTCTTTCTTTCTTTCTTTCTTTCTTTCTTTCTTTCTTTCTTTCTTTCTTTCTTTTTCTTTCTTTCTTTCTTTCTTCCTTCCTTCCTAACCTTTGTTTTCTTCTTTCTTTCTTTTTGTTTTTTGCTGAGGCAATTGGAGTTAGGTGACTCACCCAGAGTCACACAGCTAGGAAATATTAAGTGTTTGAGACCAGATTTGAACTCAGAGGTTCTCCTGAATTCAGGACTGGTGCTCTATCCACTGCACCACCTAGCTGCCCCATTATTAACCTTTCTATGTGAAATTTGAATTCCAAATTTTATCTCCCCCTCCCTCCCTGAGGCCTCAAGATGGTATGCAACCAGAAGTTATGAATATACAATTATTTAAAAACATTTCCATATTAGTCATTTTATACAAGAAAACGAATAAAAGGAAAAAAAGGGAAAAAAAAACATCATGCTTCAGTCTGTATTCAATCAATATCAGCTATTTCTCTGGAGCTGGATAATTTTTTGCTTAATCATTCATCCTTTGGGATTGTCTTGAATCATTGTATTGCTGAGAAAGCTGTCATCACAGTTCTTCATTGAACAATATAGCTGTTATCATGTCTTCTGGTTCTGTGCATGCCATTAGATCTCAGTTCATGTAAGTCTATTCAAGTTTTTCTGAAATCATCCTGCTTGGATGGAATACTATTCCATTACAATTATATGCCACAGATTTTTTTTAGCCATTACCTAATTGAGGAGTATACCTTGATTTCCACTTCTTAGACACTACAAAAAGAGTTGCTATGAATATTTTTGTAAATTCCTTTCTTTTCTTTTGGATAGCTTTGGGATATAGACCTAGCAGTGGTATCAAAGGGAGGCTCCACTCTCCAGTACAAGCCAGAAGGGATGCCTACCCTCCAGAGAAAACAAGCATCTAATCCCTGAAGCCCAGAGAAATCCAGCAGTAAGAGCTTGAGACCCAGCACAAAAAGCTTAGAACAATGAAGGACCAGAATCCCACTCTCACATGAAAACACCAATTCACAAAAAATAGCAGAAAAAAATGAGCAAAAGAAAATTTAACTACAGAAAGTTACTGTGATGACAGGGAGGATGAAGGCACAAACTTAGAAGTGGAGTGTCAAAAAGGCTACATGTGAAACCTCAAAATAAAATGTAATTTGGATTTAGGCCCCTAAAGAATTCCTAGAAGAGCTTAAAAAGGATTTTAAAGAGAAAATTTAAAATGTAGAAGAAAAATTGGGGAAAGAAATGAGAGGAATGCAAAAGAATCATGAAAAAAGAGTCAATAGTATTGGAAAAGATTCACAAAAATTTACAAAGGATCATAACTCCATAAAAATAGAATCGAACAAATGGAAAAGGAAGTCAGTGGCTTCTGCCGTGTGTGAGGGTTAGCTGCTAGCCTATTCCAGGGGATGGGTTGCTATGGAAACAAGGTCTCTCTGATGGCAAGCCACAGGGGCAGGATCTTGCCTATTGACTGGGGTGTGGCTTTACTACTGGTCAGCAGTAGGGTCAAAGCCTCAGTGTTGTCTTGGGTTGTGGGATCACCTGACTGACTGTGCTGCACCGACTGCTGGTTTGCTTAGGGGACTGCTGTTTTTCAGGAGAGTGGGGCATTGTTGGCAGATTACTCAGACTTGGAGCCTTGCTATAGGCAAGGTGTGATAACTTACCTTCAGAATTGATTAAAAAATAGCACTGAAGACATGTAAGATTGGAAAAGATGATCACAAATGAGAGAGAGAAGAATGATATATGAGATAAGTTTTTTTTTTTAAACAGAGGATAGAAAGACCCCATAATGGTCAGTGGTCAAATCACAAACTAGGACCCAGATGGAAAGAAATCTATGATCTGGACTCACATGGAGATTCTAGACTGATCAAAGGGTCAAATAGGAAAACACCTATTCATGCCTTGCATCTTGAGACTCTTTCAAGCAAGCTGTTCCAAAATAAATTTTGCTGATGCTTTTTAGTTTTATGTCACAGTCATTTTTGGAAATCCCACTTATATCTCTCTTGCCTCAAAGTTGAACTCTCCTTGTAACAATGAAAAAGAATCAAAGCTATTGATTAAGATAAAGTGGCCACCTCCAACAATGTGTACAATCTTCTGTCTATACTAATAGTCTTTCACCTTTTTTTTTTTTTTTTGGTGAGGCAATTCGGGTTAAGTGACTTGCCCAGGGTCACACAGCCAGGAAGTGTTAAGTGTCTGAGACCACATTTTAACTCAGATCTTCCTGACTTCAGGGCTGGTCCTCTATCCACTGTGCCATCTAGCTGCCTCTTTGTCCTTCATTTTTGAAAAAGATCAATGTCACTGAGGATGTCTTAAATTGGATTTAAATGAGATAGAGTTGCATAAAATCATCAGCTTCATTTTCTCTTCCTGCATCATCAAAGTCTAGGGGCAGGACAAAAGTCAAGACAAGTGGCCATAATCCAGGATGCAGGGAATGACCTTAGTGTCTTCCATGTCAACCAAACTTTTAAGAACTTCACAGTACTTGCTTCAGCTACCCTCATGAGCCTCGGAACAAATTACCCATTCCCCTGGAAGAAGTCTTCAACTAAGTCTTGGGATAGATATTCCCTTAATCCAATGATGCATCATCCTAACCTATTTTAGCCCATCTGCCAAGATGGTTTAATGGGATATGGTCATTGAGGATGCTACAGTTTCTTGGAATTATAGGGAAAAGTTGGGTAAATCAGTGGACCCTAAAAGCAGATGAGCAGACCTGAAATGGGCTTAGCAAGTTCTCACACTATAAATGCTAGACCACGCAAACATGTCATACACCTCACCTTTTTGCATGGAATCATCCCCCTCTTATACGCTTTCTCTCCTTCCCTTCCTCCCTCCCTCCCTCCCTCTCTCTCTCTCTCTCTCTCTCTCTCTCTCTCTGTCTCTGTCTCTCCCCAGAGTTCACATGAATTCTTCTCTTTGTCTTCAGAAGACAGAGACCAGAGTGGGGAATCAGAAATGAATATTTCCAAAGATCACATGCCAAATTCCACCGACAATGGGCTTAACTTGGTACATCTATGAATTTCTGGACATAAAGAGTCTGTCAGAGGTGGAAATGAACCTAAAGGATAGAGGATTAGAATATGAGAACTGGCTGGACATGAGAGGTCATCTAGTCAATATGATAGTGAAGAAGACCCTCTATAACATCCCTGCCAGGAGACCATCCAGCCTTGGCTTGTACAAGTGGTGGGATGATAAACTCATTGATTCTAAAGGCAACTTATTCACTTATTTAAGATTTGTTGATGCAAATATAGAAATCAGTGCTGATATTATGGAATCAGAGACGGACACATTACTTAGAGATGATTCACCTGACTGCATATATTAAGCATAGCACAGTGGGAAGGACAGTCGGAGAACCTGGACCCAAATCATTGCTTGAGTAGTCATCATATGGTTGACCGTTCGAGTTTCCTCTTTAGCCTTTAGCTCCTTATCTGGAAAACAAAAATGTTTTTAAAAAATTGTCCTCTAAGGTCCATGCCACCTCAAAGGGACTATTTTACTGATGAGGAAACCGAGGCAATGGAATGGAGATGTAGTGGAAAGACTATTGATTTTGAAGTGAATCTACTTTATAATCGTGAGACTGCTAGTTAGTATACGAGCTAAATCCTTCCCTACTCTGAACCTCACTTTCCTTATTTCTAAAAAGAAAAGCTTATCTCTAAGATCTTTTTCAAGCTCTGAATTTGTGATCCTAAAGTGAAGTGACTTCCTAAGGTCACACAAAATAAATGGTAAAACTGAGATTTAAAGACAAACTTTCACATGCTAATTCTAGTCTCCCTTTTAATACTTTGGACAATCTGTCTTTCCACAAAGAAAACCATAGCCTAAATGCCAGAAAGAGTTAATTCATTTCTCCAAATTTGAGCTCCCCATAAGATGCTTCCTAGTACCCATAAGTGTTTGAGCAAACAGTCTGGTTGAAATGGGCCTAGGACCATAGAGAAGCTAAGACCCCATTACACAATCTTTCACGAAAGTTTTTTTTTTCCTTCCTCTCTCAAAAGAAGAAAAAAAAACACCTGGTTGTTAACACCAATGAGTAAGCACCAGGAAATTCTGAGAGTGACTTCTTTACAGTGGTATGAGCTAAGAGTGAAGCACCCACCTTCACCTTTATGGATTTATGGCTTAGATCCTTGGTAAGAAAGTATTTTTGTTTTCTTCAGGATGACTTTATTTTCCTTGTGATCCCTTTGTAGCTAAAGGCTTTCAAATTTGGCATGCAATTACCCTGGTGTCCTTCCATATCCCATTGTTGCTCTGAACAGACAGGATGTATTACTTCTTTGCATCACTTAATGAAGGTATACATGCAAACATTCTTGGTTTTAACCATGAACTAGATATAAATTTGATCATGGGATCTGAGAAAATAGACAGTGGCTTGGGGAATGGCCAATAACCAGTTACCACAAAAAAACCATGAGTCAGGACTCATCATTTCTCTAATATTGAGCTAGTAGGAGTCTTTATTTCCTGAGATTTGTAGATGTACCAAAGTAATCCCATTCTAGGTGGAATTTGGCCATGTAACTTTTGGAAATATTCATTTCTGATTCCCCAACCTGGTCCATTTCTTCTGAAGACAAAGAGAAGAATTCATGTGAATCTTGGATGGAGGGAGACAGAGACAGAGAGAGAAAGAGAGAGAGAGAGAGAGACAGAGAGACAGAGAGACAGAGACAGACAGACAGAGAAAGGAGAGACAGAGAAAAAGATAAAAAGATATATATACAGAGACACAGAGAAACAGAGACAGAAAGATAAAAAGAGACATATATATATGTATATATATATGAGAGAGAGAGAGAGAGAGAGAGACAGACAGACAGACAGTCAGACAGAGAGGGAAACAGAGAGAGAGAGACAGAGAGACAGAGAGAGAGAGAACACTTTACAGTCAGCCTTGACATCAGCCAAACCCACCTTTCCTAGTTCAAATCTGCCCCCAGATAATTACCTGCTGTGTGTTCCTGGGCAAGTCACTTATTCTTGTTTGCCTTAGTTTTCTCCCCTGTAAAATGAACTGAAGAGTTAAACACAACTAAATAACAAGTTTTATTCTACTGCCCTTTGGTCTCCCTTTGTTTTTAGCATGATGTCACCATAGGAGCTACACAGGAAAGAGAAACCTTTCCTAGCAAGGCTGGAAGCCCAACCTCCTAGTCTGTTATTCAAAGAGGAGGGAAGAGGAGATAAGTAAAAACCTTTTCATGGCCACTACAAGTATAGATTTGCTATGAGTTAAGGTTATATTATGAGAAACATAAGATAAATTGGAGATAATCTCAGAGAAAAGGCATTAATCCTAAGGATGACAGAAGACATCTTGAAGAAGATGGGAATTATCTGGGTTCTGAGAGAAGCCAGAGAACTCAGAAAGTGGAGATGAGGAATGAAAATATTCCAGAACTTTGTTCAATACCACATCCAGGTTTTTAAACAAATAGAAGGCCAAAAGAGCAAACATTGTTTCATTGATTGTACTTGTGTCCCTGGTGCCCAATACAGTATAGGATCTTTCCTCTTCTCAAATTTTGTGAGACAATTGAGGTTAAGTGACTTGCCCAAGTTCACACAGCTAATAAGTATCAAGTGTCTGAAGCTAGATTTGAATTCGGGTCCTCCTGACTCCAGGGCTGCTGCTCTTTATACTGTACCAGCTAGCTGTCTATTCAAAGTAGAATCTTTTAAAATTCTTATTGATTAATTTATAAGTCCATTTGCATTAAAATTCTCCTGTTTGAGAGGAGGAAAGACTGATAAGAGAGAAGAGCTTAGTTTATTCCCGGAGTGGGACAGAATAAGTCAGAGCAGGGCCAGACAGGACCAGGAAATGAAGGACAGCATAAAAGCAAGGTATGATGGGAAGACTGTTGGACATTTATACACCTGAATGTAGCCTTCGGCAAGTGGGATATACCTAAAGAGGACTGGAAGAATGATATTTGCCTGGAGTCTTGCAAATATTTTCATCTCAAAAGGTCTTAGGAGTAAGATAAAATTATAATAATAATACATTTCCCAGACATATTCTCCAAGACAAACACTTTTGAAAGTTCCTACAATGTAGGAAGAATAATATTATTAGACACATTCAGAAGTTTACAGGAGATAATATCAAAGAAAGGAATAGGGAAGAACAAATGAAAGTTGCAACCTCATGGCTTTATACAAATACTCAGGATCTGGGGAACAAGTGAGAAGGATAGAGGTAAATATGATAACATATGTGTAGCTGTAACTTGTTGAAATGAGACCCATGGCTAAAAGTTCTATATGGGTAAGAGGGAGTGCCCCAGTAAGACTACCAAACACAGAAGGTCTGGAGAGATAAAGGTAAAGGAGAAAGCTGCAGATGCAAAAATGGACATCCCCTGAGTTAGAAAGGGTGTGAGCTGGGGCAGCTCAGTGGATAGAGCACCAGCCCTGAAGTCAGGAGGACCTGAGTTCAAATGTGGCCTCAGATACTTAACATGTCTTAGCTCTGTGATCCTGGGCAAGTCACTTAACCCTGATTGCTTCAGCAAAAAAAAAAAAAAAAAAAAAAAAAAAAAGAAAGGGTGTGAGCCATGAAGTTTAATGCTATATGAAAAGGAGAGCAAAACAATGAATTTGCCTCCAGGGCGCTGGAGATTGCATTTATATCTTTGTTCCTGGCCCATATTCACCTATGTAGGATTCCCAAAGGAATAGGGGAGGTAGTATTGGTAGAATTAGAACTAGTCAGGAACCTGCCATCTAGGGGAAGAAAGAGGGGAAAAGTTGGAACAGAAGGTTTTGCAAGGGTCAATGTTGAAAAATTACCCATGCATATGTTTTATAAATAAAAAGCTATAACAATAATAATAATAAAAGAACTAGTCAGGAAAGGCAAGAGGAAATAGTTTATTGAGGGAAGGAGGTCTTGATCTAGGAAGGCTTTCTGACTGAGAGGCAAGACTTCTATCTCTTTCCTGGAGCTGGCACATAGTTGGTTGATTGTCGTCCATCTTTCTTGAAAAGGACCAAAATGCCATCCTTATGTTGGAGTCAAAGTTCAGCAGTCTGAGTGTAGCTGATCAGACCAGTACGAGCTCAGAATGCTCTACACAGGTCAGGCGCAAAGAGTCCCTATGAACATTGGGAGCAGCAACATCTCTAAATTTGCACATCTCGTGTTTCTTTGAAGCTACTGCACTTCTGTTTTGCTCGCAGACCTCTGCACTTTGTTTGATGTGGCATGCCATGTGGGGCAATCCTGTGTCAGTGTCTCAGTGTCATGTAACCGATGCCAAAATTCTTCAGCGAGATCTTGAGACTGTCCTTGTATTTCTTTTCCTGACCTCCGTGTGAGTGCTTTCCTTGAGTGAATTCTCCATAAAATTGTCCTTAGGCAAATGGGCATTTGGTATTAGAACAAGGGGCCAGTCCATCAGAGCTGTGCTACCTACAGTAAATTGCTTGGCAGTTCAGCGCAAGGGAGAATCTGTGTCCAGTACCTTATCTGCCAGGGGATCTTCAGAATCTTCCCGGGGCGATTCAAATGGAAGCGATTCAGTTTCTTGGCGTGGTGCTGGTATGCTGTCCAGATACAACAAGGAGGTCAGCGCAATGATTCTGTAGACCTTCAGTTTAGCAGGTAGTCTAATATTTCTATTATCCATCTTTATAAAGATGAAGGAAATAGATTGTCCTTTGACAAATACAGGAGGAATCCCTCTCTCTTGCCAAGATACTTGCCAGAATCCTCCTCAATGTGCTCATCCATCATCTGGAAGATGATCATCTCTCCTAGAGCCAGCATGGTTTCAGAAAGGGTCAAAGGATGTTTGAGAAGGTATTTGCTGCCTGACAACTTCAGGAGAAATACCAGGAGCAGAATAGAGCTTGGTACACAGTGCTGATCGAACCAAGACAGTTTGATGCTTATGGAAAATCACATCAAAATTTGGTTGGCCAGAGTATTGTACATCAGTTTTACAACAGCACGCTTACCTGGGTTCTGGATAGTGAACAATGTTATCATGCTTTCCCAGTTACCAATAGAGTGAAGCAAGACTAGATGTTTGTTCCCATCCCTCATGATGTTTTCAGCAATGTTGTCATTTAACGACCTTCAACAAGGACAAACATGTTGTCAAGGTCAACTGCCACATTTACAATAATTTATTACATACTTATTTAATAATTATTACTTATTATTTAAGTCAAGAATAAAGTGAAAGGAGACTTGGTACTTGATTTTTTGGTTCACAGATGATTGTATAGTCAATGAAACCTCTGAAACTCAAATGCAATTTTCTGTTGCTTGTATTAATTTGAGTCTAATAATACAAAGAAAACAGGTTTTCTACCAACCAGCATCATACCATCCACTGAAACCAGTGATGACAGCAAATGGAGAATTTTTTTTTTTTTGGCTGAGGCAATTGGGATTAAGTGACTTGCTCAGGTCACACAACTAGGAAGTGTAAATGTCTGAGGCTACATTTGTACTCAGGTCCTCCTGACTTCAGGGCTGGTGTTCTATCCACTGCACCATCTAGCTGTCCCTATATTTATTAATACAGAAATTTTAAATACTGTGGATATTAATTTATCTTAGCAGCATTCTTTCCAGGGATGTACACATAAATGATGAGACTGACACACATACATTGTCAGAGCTAGCTCAGTGTTTAGGAGGCTCTGAAAGAAAGTGTGGGAAAGAAGAGATATTATAGGTGACAAACAACTTTAGGGAGTGGAGAAGAAGCTGATAAGAGCAAGAAACACTATCTTGAAGAGACCAGTACTATGCAGCCAAGCCAGTGACTTAAGGAGGAAAAGACAACATCAGCCCACTGAAGAATGATCTCAGAGTGTCCAGCAGATTGACCCTTTTAGTAAAGATGTCATACCCAAAGAACAAAGTGATCAAGCAGCCTGGCTGGCTCAGCTTAACAGCAGGTATTCGGTAGTAGAGAGGTCTTCCTGGCTTTATCTAGTGACCACTGTCCAGTTGCAGAGCAGCCAGTTGGACCCAGAAACCATTAGATCTCTTGAGATGTTAGCATTGCTGCTGAATAACCAGCTTGACCAATCCAGCTACAAATTGACTTATCCAGCTCAGATCCCAGGCCCTATGAAGAGCAAGAATAGTTGAGCTAGAATCAGGGGTCCTCAAACTTTTTAAATAGGGGGCCAGTTCACAGTCCCTCAGACTGTTGGAGGGCCGGACTACAGTAAAAACAAAAACTTTGTTTTGTGGGCCTTTAAATAAAGAAACTTCATAGCCCTGGGTGAGGGGGATAATCGTCCTCAGTTGCTGTATCTGGCCCGCAGCCAGAGGACTCCGGATTCATCCAGCTGAGCTTTACAACCCAGATGATTATCAAAGCAATGCATCCATTGCCTTCATTCCCCCTGTGAATATCTTACAATGAGCATGGGGTCTCCCAAAGAGAGAAAGGATACCAAGTTTCTGTAGTTCTGGAACTCTTGCACAAACTTGTGCTTCCTTCACTCACTCACTATTGTTTTTTAAGTTGACTCACTTTTCTCCTTTGAGTATATACTTGTGTATATTGTGTATATTCTCCTGTGTTAGGGAAAATGGTTTGTAACTATTAGTCTTGTTATGCCATATAGATTGATAAGTAAGAGAAACCACACTGATGGGGGCTCATAAGCTAGTGTTAAGAGGAAGAAATTACCCACAGAATTGCTTCCTACAACCTGAAAGTCGTACTTCAGGTGCCTCCTCAGTACCCAACCTGGCAGTGATACTACAAGCTGAGCAAATGAGCCCCAAGGGAGTATCATATAAGGAAGTAACATATTCAAAAGGAATAGTATAGGTCAAGAAAAACATGGAAACGTTGTATATTATGAATATATACTCACGAGGTAATCAGGAGCCAGAAGAGGTTTGAATAGTCAAAGGCATTTGGGTAAAGATCAGTGGATGGAGAAAAAGAAATTACATTATCATGGGAGTATATTACAGACCATCTGGGCAGAAGAAGAAATTAGAAGAGAAATTTGGGAAATTGATTACATCAATGGCTCAGGGACATGATATAATACTGATGGAGACTTCAATTAACCAGATGTCTGCCCTCTTTCTGCTAAAAGCACAATAACAATAATTTTTTGATTTCTCTCAATAACAATTTTATTCTTCTCAAGATGAAGAGAGTCAATAAGAGAAAATAGTATTATGGACCTGATCTCACCAATAAAAAAGAACTGATTTTTTTGGGAAATAATGAGACCTTTAGAAGGAATAGACCACTCTATCTTGGAATTTATGAGAGGAAAGAAGTGAAAGTCATTGCACAATATGGAATATAATATTGAATTTTGGAGAACAAATTTCAAAAGATTCATTAAAAGGATCATTTGATCCCATCAATTAATATTCTCTACGGGAAATAAGTCTTGTGGTAATAGAAAGAAAGGAAGTAGGGTAAGTATATATTAAGTACCTACTATGTGCCAGATACTATGCTAAGCACTTTACAAATATTATCTTATTTGACAATTTGACAATTTACCTGATTTACTTGACAATTACCCTGGGAGGTGGATGCTATTTTTACATTTTACAATTGGGGAAACTGAGGTAAACATAGGTTAAGTGATTTCCTCAGTCACCCCCCCCCAGCTAGTTAGGGTCTGAGACTGAATTTTAATTCAAATCTTCCCAGCTCCAGGCTCACAGTTCTATACTGTGCCACTAAGTTTCCTCTGTAATGCAAATCTCTGAAGAGTGAAATTCTGGTTACAAAGAAAAATAATTCAAAGAGAATTAGAGGGAGAAAAAGAGGGAGTTATCTATAGAGACCTGTGTGGATGCCCAAGAAACTTATCAGCTCAGATCTTTAAAAGGAAGCTATAGAAGAAAGGAAGCAAGACTAGAGCCCTAAGAGAATAATAGCAGGGTAATTAACACTCAGAATGACTAGCAAGGGAAACCAAGATCGTAGGAAAGCTTTTCTTAAACTGGATTGAAAGAAAGAGGGAGAGCAAAAAAGGGACAGGACAGTCGTTAAGGGTGGATAGGATGATGACATATACCACAGGAGATCCTCAGGAATAGACAAGGGCAAATGTTCCATTGGGTTGGGGGAAGGGAAGGAAATGGAGCCTGCAGTTTATGAGCTTCTCAATTCCTGGCAAAATTAGAGAATATATAACATTATACTAATATTAGTGTAATATTATAATAATGGGATACTTAATGAGCCTTTAGGAAAGAAGGTAGTAATTACACACACACACACACACAACTATTATGGCTCTATCTGGAATAACATTTTTTTGACAAGGTTTCTAGACTGGTAAATGAAATGAATGCTGTGGATAAAGTTTATCAGGGTTTTAAAGTTTTATTGCTCTCTTAGGCTTTTTTTTATACCCCTGTTGAAATATATATATATATTTCTGATATAATTCCAACCTTCCATAAACATGGAGGCAGTTAGGTAGTGCAGTAGATTGCTGAGCCTGCAGTCAGAAAGATTCATCTTCCTGAGCTCAAATCCAGCCTCAAACACTTACTAGCTGTGATACTCCAGGCAAGTCACTTAAAACTGTCTGTTTCCTCATTTGTCAAATGAGCTGGAGAAACAAATGGCAAGCCACTCTAGTATCTTAGACAAGAAAATCTATGGACAGTATTGGTATACTATGGTCCATAGGGTCATAAAGAGTGGGACACGATTAAACAACAATGTTTTCCAAAGCTAAAATTAAACATTCTGTGAATTCCCCTGCCTTTTAGTTTTGTCTTCCTTTGCAGCATTGTTGTTGTATATATTGCTCTTCTGGTTCTTCTCCCTTCATCCTGTGTTAGTTGATGTAAATTTTTTAAAATCTTTTTTTGTTTGTTTGTTTGTTTTATTTACCTTGTGTTATTCTCTAATGTCTCCTTCCTTTCTATGAGGTAACATTTTCCTCTCTTACCAAAAAATAGTCAACATATTGGCCATGTCTGGCAAAACAGGTCTTATCCTGAATCTACTATATTCTGTTCTGGGGAGAGAGATATATTTCCTCTTCAAAAGTTACTTCAACTTCTCTGAAGTCAAGATCAATCAGCCATTAGATTGTTCTTAAGTCTAGGTCTGCTCAGGTCATCCTCTTATTCAATAAACTCTAGTGGGTTCCTTCACAATTAAATATAAAATCCTCTTTGGCTTTTAAAGCCCTTCATAACTTGACTCCTATAATTCTTGTTCTCTTATATCTTGCTGCCTATCACATATTCCGTAATGCAGTTAACACTGGCTTTCTTGATATTCCTCTAATGAATACTCCATCTCCCAGTTTAAGTACTTTTATTAGATGCCCTCCCATTTCCAAACTGTCTCCCTCCTTGTCTCAGTCTTCCTTCAACTCTCAGCTAAAGTCTCGTCTTTCCCAGTCCTCCTTAACTTTAGTACCTCAATTCTGAGATTATCCCCAATTTATCTTTTCTATATCTTATTTGTACATGGTTGTTTGCATTTTGTCTCTCCCATTAGACTATGAGCTTCTTAAGAGCAGAGACTTAGCTTTTCTTTCTGTACTTAGCACAATGTTTGTTTCCTGAGTTTTGACATATATATATATATATATGTAGCACATTTTTTTTCAATCATTCCTCAAATAATGGGTAAGAATTGTGGTTCTAGATTTTTCTTTTATGACTTCACAAATCTTTCTCTTTCACTCTCTCTCTCTACTTCTCTCTTTATTATTTTCCCCTTTCTCTTTGATTTTTTTGGGATATTAATATGTCTTTTTGTTTTTTTTAAAGAACATTTTTAGTATGGCTCTAAATTGTTTTTCAGAAGAGCTGGACAACTTCAGAACTCTCTCAACAATTAATTAGTATGCCAGTGCTCCCATAATGCCTTCAATGTTTACCAGATCTCTCTTTTGTCAGCTTTACCAATCTTATAGTATAAGCTGAAACCTTAGGGTGTTAATACTAATTGGTTCTTTCATATGATTGTTGATATTTTGCTTTTCTTCTTTTGAAAACTGCATGTTCATATCTTTTTACCGATGATTTGTTAAGTAATTCTCCTTGTAGAACTGAAAGAAACTTTAGAGACCAACCCCTCAGACCTGAGGAAGTTCAGTAACTTGTCCAAAGTTATGTTAGAATAAGCATTAGAATAGCATTTAGACCTAGGTCTTCTGGCTTCAGATCCAGGGCTTCTTCCATTATGGTATGATGTTCTTATATATTTGTATTAATTCCTTACAAGATTTCCCCCCTATCCATAGCCATTCTACTTAGTCTAGTTGTGCTGAGCTTGTTTGTACAAAAGTGTTTGAAATTTTATGTAATCAAAATTATCTGTTTTGTTTTCTGCTAGCCCTTCTTTCTTTAAAAATTTCCCACTCTATGGCCATCACAATTGTGAAATTTCATAATCTTCCTCTTTTAAAAAATTGCTGTGGTCTTTTAAATTTGATAGAACTTCTTGTGGTTTATTATTTAATAAATTGGTCTAAATCTAGTTTTTGCAAAATTGCTTCCTAATTTTCCTATAGTTCTTGTCAAAATGGAAGTCCATTCCCCAGTATTTGTATTCTTGGGTTTATCAAACCTTAGGTTACCATATTTGATTGCTTCTGGGTCTTCTTACTTAGTTTTTTCCATCAATCAGCTTTTCTATTTTTTGACTAATAGCAAATTGTTTGGGTATTTAATGCTTTAGGTACAATTTGAGATCTATTTATGCTAGAACCTTCTATATTCTACTTTTTTGTAACTATTTAAAATAGATTTTTATTAATATCTTTTGCTTTAACTTTGACTATATTCCCTTCCCTCTCACTGTATTCAACTCCTGCTTTATCCCAAAAGCTATCCCTTATAATAAATCATTTAAAAAAATCAACAAAACTAATATTTAGTTCTAGATCTATGTACCTTCACCTTTGCAAAGGAGCAGAGAAAATATCTTCTCATACTTCTTCGGGAGTCAAATTTGGTCTTTATATTTAGCAATAGCCAGTTTCAATCGGACTTCTCCTTTGCATTGATATAGTCATGAATATATATTTTTCTGTATTCATCATGTTTGTTGCTTCTTACAACAGAATAATATTTCATTGCATTCACGTACCACAAATTGTTTGGTCATTCCTCAATTGCTGGACATCAACTTCATTACTAATTCTTTACTACCAAAAAAATGGTCTCATAAGTATTTTGATCTGTATGGAGTGTTTTTTTTTTTTCTATTAGTGATCTTGTTAGGATAGCCTAGCACACATAATATAAACATTTTAGTCAATTTGTTTACTTATTTACAAATTGCTCTCTCAAATGGTAGTACCATTCACAGCTTCATGAACAATGTGATAACGTGTCTATCTTCCTCAACACTTCCAATATTTCCTTTTCTTATGTTTAATCATTTTTGCCAATTTGTAGATGAGAGGTGAAACCTCAGTGTTGTTTTGATCTGCATTTATCTTATAGGGATTTGGAGTATTCTTTCATATGATTCTTTTTTTCCTCAATAGTATTTTATTTTTCCAAATACATCTAAAATAGCTTTCAACATCCATTTTTGTAAGATTTTGCGTTCCAAATTTTTCCTCCCCCCTTACTACTCTTCCCAACATAGCAAGCAATCATATAGATTATGCATTATAATCCTTTTAAACATATTTCCATGCTTGTCATGTTGTGCAAGAAAAATCAGACCAAAAGGGAAAAACCATGAGAAAGGAAAAACAAACAAAGAAAAAAGATTCATAATAATTTTAGTTCTTCTTTGAGAACTGTTTATTCATATCTTTGATTGCTTTTCCATTGGGAAATGGTTTTTGATCTATAAATTTTTGTTTGTTCCCTATATAAGTTCCCTTTATAACCCTATTATAGATATTTGATACAAAGATTTTTTTTTGCCATTTGATCACTTCCTAAATATATTGTTTGTGCAAATATAAATATGTAATCAAAATTATCTATTTTATCTTTTGTAATTTTCTCTATTCCTTATTTTAGTTAAGAACTTCCTGCATTATGAAAGAGCAATAATCTACTTCTAAATTTTTTTGGAGGTAATCTTTAAAATTCAAATCACATATCCATTTTGAATATATTTTAGAATGTGGTATAATGTGCCTGTCCAAACCTAATTTCTGCCAGACTACTTTCCAGTTTTTCTAAAGGTTTTTATTAAATAGAAAATTCTTTCTTGGAAATTAATGTTTTGTAGGTATGGAATACTGAACTATTGAATTTAATTATTTCTGATTCTTCCTTATCTGATTTGTTCTATTGATCTAATTAATTTTTTTTTTAAATGAGCACCAAATGGAACTGATGTTTGCTGTTTTATGATAGAGTTTGCCGTCTGAAAGTGTTATTCCTCCTTCATTACCACTTTTACCTTCAACCCTCATTATTTTCCTTTATAAACTACTAGTTCTTTTATTCTTTTAAATGAATTTAATTGCTATTTTTTCTGGCTCCATAAAACTCCATTTACTAACCAATAAATTGGTTGACATAACACAATTAACTTTGGTAATGTCACTTTAATCATATTAGTATTCCACAGATTCCAACTATTTAAATTATATTTTATTTGTTTAAGAAACATTTTGTAATTGAATCTTATAGATATTGAGCATGACTTGTTAGATCCCCCAAATATCATGCTTTTTATAGTGATTTTCAATGGGGCTTCCCATGAGTGAACTGGTAAATATTTAAAACAGGCCTTTTGGGAGGGGTGTGATGAGCATAATACATTAATTTCAATCTGCATTATTAACATTTTCACTATCACTTTATTAAGTCTAGAAATCACCAAAATGAGAAATCAAGGCTTGATCTGTATTTGTTGCTGACTTCTGAAGTCTAAATGCTCACATTAAAAGTTTAATAATTGCATCTCATAAGTTGATTTGAACTGATTCTAGCACACTCTAGCATACTGCCTTTCTATTATTCTTTCTATTATTTTCTCTGCATTTTGCTTGTTCTACTTCTTTTCATTATTTTTCTTGACATTCACAGCAGAATAGATTTAGAACTAGAAGGGATCTTTTAGGCCACTTAATGCAACTGCTTCATTTCACAGAGGTATAAGGGCAGCTAGATGGCACAGTAGGTAGAGTGTCAGGCCTGAAGTCACTAAGACTCAGCTTCCTGTGTTCAAATGTGACTTCAGACATTGCTGTGTGATTTTTGGACAAGTCATTTGCTTCAGTTTCCTCATCCGTAAAATGAGCTGGAGAAAGAAATGGTAAACCATGCCAGTATCTCTACCAAAAAACCCCAAATAGGGTCATGATGGGAGAGACACAAATGAAAAAATGACTGAACAGCAATAAGAATTATTTGGGACATGCAGTAATTCCAATGTGATTTGATTTTATGATAGTAATAGTCATGTGTGTATTACAATCTTGCAATTAGTTGTATGCATGGAAATTTGATTGAGAATAACTTTTGTGCTTGCCATCTGGGGGAGGGGGTGGAGGGAGGGAGGGGAAAAATCGGAACAGAAGTGAATGCAAGGGATAATGCTGTAAAAAATTACCCTGGCATGAGTTCTATCAATAGAAAGTTATTTAAAAATAAAAAAAATAAAAATAAAATAATCCTTTTGGTGAAAAAAAAAAAGAGAATAACTTTTGCTTGCCTTATTTCAGGAGACTGGGTGGAACTGGTTTTCTTTGGTTATACTTGTTTCTTTAGGGCTAATTCAAGGCATGTTTATTTTTTTTAAAGTACTTATCTCTACCTCCTCTCAGCTTTCTCACTTTAGCAGACAGAGAAAATTCAAAAGTTTTTGGTGTAGAGCAATTTTTTTTTTTGAAGATAATGAGTTTACTTCAAAAGGGTTTTAGCTTAGTGTAAGAGTCAATTTTATTTACAAAGTAAAAAAAAAGCCTTAAAATGCAGATTATTAATACAATTAATAAAAATCTTGGAATCCCCAAGTAATCATTTAATTACCAGCAAGAAATGAGACATTTAAGCTATTGAATTATGTTCAGTTCGCTATCTAGCGGCTCTCTCTCTCTTATCTACATCCTCTACAGTATAACTAAGACACTAATTCAAAATGTAATATCAGTTACCTTATTTTTTATCTAGAAAAAATTGTAAAAAATTTAAATAACTGGTAAGAATTACTTACTCATTGTTAACAATGCCAACCATGTGCAGGTGATGTTAAAACAAAGAGAAAAATAGAGAGAAGAAAAAATTCCCCAGTGTATTTGCAGCATCTTGGGAATAGTTTATTTTTCTTTTTTTCATTTCTGAGATCATGATTGGAAACCTTAGATTTTGGATCCATCTGAGACATAATAGATTTTACTCCAACCTCTTCCCTCTTTAGATTTTAAATATATTCTTATAAATTACAAATTTCTGTGGTTTGCTTTGTTATAGTTGTTTGTTTATTTATATATAGTTTGTTATAGTACCCTTTTACATTTTATGAGTGAGTTCATCATGTTTACATTTATGTTTATGTTTATTATGTTATTTTTCCTCCATCATATTCTTTTTACTGTTTCTTCATCATTTCTTTTAAAGAAAAAAAAGAAAGAAGGGATGTTAAGGAACAGGTCAATTCTCCGAGAGCCTCCTTAGCTGTGAGTTCTGTCAACTCCATAGCATCTGAAGAAGCTTCAGGGCAGCCTTTGCTGACACAGGTGTTGAGGATTTGGAATGAGATAAATTGGAGGCAGTGGGAAGAGGAGAGAGGTCAGACAATGCAACACCCTCTCAGTCAGAGAACAGCAATGACCTCTCAGTCTCCTTGTACCATCCTCTCGCAAGAGGAGATCCATTCTGGGTTGGAACTCTAAGCAATCACTCTCAGGTGGCTCCTGTGTATTTCAGCAGCTCTCCCATGTATTCCAACAAAGGGAAATAAAAAGGAATAGAATAAGCACTAGTTACCTCTCATTGATTCGGTCTTAGCCTATATCTCTTCTTCTTTATGCTTTCCCGGCCCAGACCAATGACTTTCTCTGTCCTCTTTATTCTCTCCTTTTAACCAATCCTTCTTTTCATTTTAAAATCACCTCTCTGCAATTTAAATTTATGTGACTTGTCATTCTTTTATCCCAATTCTATCCTCTCTATCCTGGCCAGTTCTCTGTTTATTTTCTTTAATTACTACAATACTCTTATCCACTCTCCATTTTCAACCTAGGGCTTAAATCTTTGTTGCTTTGTCTTTTAGGATTCTCTTCTTTATCCAATCACTCTTTCTTTATGTCCTTAGAATCTCCCATGGGCTTAATTATCATGTCTATGTGAATGACTCATAGATCAAATTGTCAACAGTCATATTTTAAAATGCTTCAAATGACTACTAATAAGAAATTTAAGATTCACCTCATATTTTCAAATTAGCAAGGATGATACAATATGTAAATAGCTGATGTCATGTCAATGTATCCATCACCAGTTTTTCCACTGAGGTTTAGTTCTGCATCATTAATTGCATATTGGACATTTCAAACTGGATATCCTGGAGGCACTTCAAGATCAACCACTCCCAAGCAATATGAATAATTCTGCCTCTCCTCTCTTTTCCTGAACTATTCTCTTCAAAACTTTTCTATTTCTCTTGACAACAGTATCATTCTTTCAGTTTCCCAGGTTTATTATCTTGGGATTATCCACCACTTCTCATTCTCCTTAACTCCACATATCCCTGCTATCAGAAAGAGTGATATTATTAATATTTTTGTATATGTGGCACATTTCTTTCCGTCTTTGAACTTCTTAGGGTATGCATCCACTTATGGGATCAATACATCAAAGAATATGAAAAATTCAGCAATTTTTCTTACATAATTCAAAATTGTTTAGCAGAATGATTGGACCAATTCATGACTCCATCAATAATGTACTAATATGCTTATCTTCCTCTACCCATGTAGCATTAACTATTTGTATTTTTTAATTCATTTTTGTTTATTTAAAAAGTATGTGGTGAAATATTAGAATTACTTTTTCACTTTCTTAGTAGTAATTTGGAGCATTTGGGAATATGACTTTTGACAGTTTACATTTCTTCTTTTGAAAACACACTCTTTGACCATTTATTTATCAGAGAATAGAACTTGATCATATTTGAGGGAACCCTATGTATATTTTGAGTATTAAATATGTATTGAGGATTTCCAAGCACATTTTTGTTTAATTAAGGGTTTTTCATCTTATATTTGTTGCAAAAATTTTGTTCACCCAAAGGCTTTTAAAAAATTAAATCAAATTGTTTAAATCAAATTTCTTCTCTTATTTGATTTTGAATTCTCCTTCTAATTGTAGTTCTGAATGGTATCTCTTTCCATTCATCTCTATTTTTTAAAATAAAGTCAATCAATCAGTCAAAAAACATTTATTAGGTGCCTACTATGACCTTTTATGTTTAAGTCAGATACAATATATGTGATAAGGTTATCTTAGGCTAAACCTATTTTCTACTGTACTGCTTTCTAATTTTTTCAGTAGTTCTTTTCAAATAGATAATTATTGCCCAAGCAGTTTGTGTTCTCGGTATTATCAAACACTACTCTCTTGAGTTCATTTGCTTCTTGGATTTGTTTTTCTAGCCTGTTCTTAAAAAACTGACAAAATCTCCCATGGTATTCTTGTGGGAAAGATAGGAAGATACAGACCAGATGATAATTCAGTTAGATAGATTTGGAACTTGATGAAAGACAACACTCAACAGATAGTCAATAATGGTTCAATGTCAATTTAAAGAATCTCTTCTTGTCTCTATGCTGTTTAACATTTTTATCAGTGACTAAGACAAAAACATAGAAGACATGCTTTTCAAATTTGCAGATAACATAAAAGTGAAAGGGATCACAAACACATTGGATTATAGTCAGGATTTAAAAATCTTGATGAGATAAAGCATTGAGTCAAATCAAATAAGAGGAAATTTAATGAAGATGTATCTAAAGCTTCATACTTGAATTTATGTGAAAAGGCTATGGGATCCTTAGAGAAACATAAGCTCAGTTTGAATCAACATGGAAGCTATGATGTGGTGGTTAAAAAGATAATGTGATTTTGGGCTTTGTTAAGAGTGACATGGTGTCCAGGACTAAGGAGTTTTTTCAGATACTGTTTTCTGGAGTGTTGTGCTTGGTGAGCTTTTGGAAAATCCACTTGGAAATTGTGCAGAAGAGATATTGAAATAAGGCGAGAGTAGAAGCAGGTTGACCAATAAGGAAAATATTGCAAATATTGCTAAGCATTCCTTTTCCTCTGGTACATACATATTTTAAAGAAATCCTTTTCACCCTCAAGAAATGGGAAAGATGGGAAAATTATTTTTAAACAGCAACAATACCAAAAAAAAAAAAAAATGACGACTCCTCTGGAATGGGACCAAATCCTAAATAATGAAGAATAAAATGATTTGAAATCCTGAGAATTCCAGATTTATCTCTCTCTAGATAGAAATATTTTCTTGTTCTAGGTAAAAAAAAAAAAAATTGGTTCCCTTTTCACTGCTAGCCAGTCCCCAGAGGAAGGCTATTGAAAATCACATTTGTGTGGAGCCGCCAGAATCCTTTTTATTCATGCTCTGGTTGGCTTTGCTTAAACATAATGCTAAACAATTGGATTATTTTCTGTACATTTTTGTCTTCTTCTTTGGCATTTTCTGCTGCCAGTGGAATTGGGAACTTAGGGAGGTTCCCCACCCCACTTTCTCTCAGCTGCCCAAAGATGGAGGCCTGGCCATATTTGGTATCTCTCCATTTTCTGAATGGTTCTAGCCAAACTTGTGAATTCTCACTGCATCTCCGTTCCTAAATGGTGCGGGGGCTCAGTTTTGGCCCTGATCCACAATGAGTAGGAAACCAGATTGCACATCTCCTGAGCCTCCCATGTAGAATCATCTGCCCCTAGGGGCCAGTGAATGGGCTTAGGCCTACAATATTCTGGGAGAAGACTTTATATGGTAGAGGGTGGTGTCGGCTCCCACGAATATTGTTGGCAGTCAGAGGCTGATGTTATCAAGCCTCAATAAAGTCCATTGCTGAATTTCCTCTGTCCCTTTGCCCTACTGTGGAGGCTGGAGAGATGAGCTCAACCAAGTGGGCATAATATAAACTGAAATATCTTGGCCTTATTGACTTGAAAAAAGAAAAAAAACTCTTTGTTTTACCTTTTTATTTTCACCTATCACAAACAGAAAAATCCTATTTTGCTTTTGCATTTTCATTTATCATAAACAGAAGACTGATCTTTTGTTTCTCCCACAAAAGGGATGCTTATTTTATTCAGATCTGCTTTTGTTTCCAGCTCCACTGTATTAGGTGTAAGGGTAACATTTCTCACAAATGTTCTGTAGTTTAGTGATTCAATTGCCTACTACAGCCACCCCCTTCTCTTCCCATTCCATTCCATTAGTGGTTATTCTCCCTTTGTTATTTATTGAATAGCCCACTGAACATAAATGGGGTAGGAAAGTTCCTTTCTTTTTGTTTTTTTAAATAGCATTTTTCTCCCAAACATATACAAAGATAGTTTTCAACATTCACCTTTGCAAAACCTTGTGTTCCAGATTTTTCTCTCTCTTTGCCCTTTGCTCAAGATACCAAGCAATTCAACATATTATACATATGCAATTCTTTTAAACATATTTCCATATTCATCATGCTGTACAAGAAAAAGCATATGAAAGGGGGAAAAACATGAGAAAGAAAAAAAAAACAAGCAAGCAAATGATAACAACAGAAAGATGAAAATACTATGCTTTGAGCCATATTAAATCTCCATAGTTCTCTCTCTGGATTTGGACAGTACATTCCATCACAAGTATTTTGGAACTGCCTTGAATCACCTCCATTGTCGAAAAGAGCCAAGTCCATCACAGTCGATCATCACATCATCTTGTTGTTATTGTGTACAATGTTCCCTTGGTTCTACTCCACTTATCATGAGTTCATGTTTCAGCATTAATTAGCCTGCTCATCATTTCTTATAGAACAAGAATATTACATTACATTCATATATGATAACTTATTCAGTCATTCTTCAACTGATAGGCATCCACTCAATAAGGACACATGAGATATATACTATTCAGATTAATTAGGAGGTGATTTCAAAAGGAAGGCACTAGCAGAAGGAGGTAAGAAAGTAGATTGGGAAAGGTCTTCTTTAAGACTTTAATGGGACCAAGGAAGCCAATTGTTGGAGACAAGAGTATTCCAGGCATGGTAGTCAATCAGTGGAGCATTCTCTCCTAGAGTGTCCTGTCCAAGGAGACCAGGGACACTGGATCATAGAATATGAGGAGGAGAGTAAAGTATAAGAAGACTGGAGAAAGAGAAAGAAGCCAGGTTGGGAAGGGCTTTAAAAGCCCAAAAAATGATTTTATATTTGATCATAGAAGTAATAGGGCACCATTGAAGTTTATTGAATGGGAGAATAACATGATCAGATCTGGTTTTTTATTTTAGGAAAATCATTTTGGCAGCTAAGAGGAAGGTAGAGTAGAATGGGGAGAAACTTGAGGCAGGGAGACCAAGCAGAAGAATGCTGTAGACTTGTGTTGTCAGTAATGTTCACCTCCTCTCTCCCCCAAGCCTTGCATCAGTACTTTTGGCTAATCCCAGAACTCAGTCAAACTTCTTCATTTCAGAGACTATTTCTTCATTCGTGAGTTTCATCTGGGGCAACTGGGTCAGGTTATTCAGATTATGCAGGGATATTTCTAGAGTGAAGAAACAATAATACCTCAGTGCAGGTGCCCAGAAAGAAGAAAGAGAAAGAGGAAGAAAGAGAGAAGAGGATAAGATAAGAGAAGAGAACATATTTATAATTCTGGCTAGTCTTGCCATGTATAGGACATGAGCTTTATAAAACAATTGAAAAATAATTTCCAAGTCCAGTATAAATGTAGGGGGTAGGGGGTCTGAAAGTAAATACATAACCAAAAGGCTCTTGATGGGACTATACATCAGGCTTCCTGGAGAGAGATTGGTCTTAAAGACTAAAAGAATTGCAAAAGCACAGATAGAGACAAGTAAGGATAGATTGTAGAAAAGTCTGTATGTAATAATGATAGTAAAAATAAATAATAATAACAACACTTACATTGGATAAGAAACACTCTTTCTGTGCTTCAATTTTCACCTCTATTTTAATATGGATTGTACAGAGCATGTGAAAATATTCTCTTCTTGTTTCTCCTTGGCCATGTGGGAAGTTCTGACTCAAAGGCTTGCAGTGGGAAATCAAGAATTCCCTAATTGGCTGTTGAGTTAGAAGGGCTGATAACAATGGATAAACAGGAGGAGTACGAGTCCTTTTCCCTTGCTCTTCTCTTCTGTCTCTGCGGTATAGTAGTTCCAGCTGCAAGTGTTTAAAGATTTCTACAATCTGGCTTCCACCTACCTTTCCAGGTTTGGTTCTTATTACTTCCTTTTGCCCAATCTCTAATTCTGGCAAACAGACCTACGTGCCATTTCATCTTTTATCTCTGTGGACACCCGTGAACTTCTTTACTCCGTCTCCACCTCCCTGAAAGCTCTAATTTCCCATCCTCATTTCCTTCACCAGATCTTTTCTAATCCTTCCATCCCCTGACTGGGCCAAATGATTATGACTCTTTTCCAAATTGCTTTGTGTAGATTTTGTGTTAACTTATCTATATATATTATGAACATATTTTGAACCAACAGGAGGAAATTGGATTTTGATTCATTAAGGTGTTTTCCTGGTAGTAATACCAGTTGGTCTGAATTCTGATCTAAACTCTAGGTCACAATCCCAAAGGACAAAGTGGACAGAATGTTTCTTGGAAGGGATCGCTACTCAGACAACCCATGGGTGAGGACTTTTTTGGTGGCAGTAAAGAACCTGGAATAGCACAGCTGGCAGGGGCCGTACAGAGAGTCTGGTTCAGGAATCAGTCATCCTTTTAAGGGAGAAAAGCCTTTTGGAGGATAATATTCCTCAATTATAACTTTTTAAAGGACCTCATTACATTTTATATGTGTTTGATTGATGCCAGAGAAATTTTATATCCATCTCGTTTCTACTGGTCCATTAATCTTTATTATACTATATAGTTTATGCAGGTTAATACTGTATAATTGAAAGATCAAATAACATTTATTACTATAGCTTCAAAAGACTGTTGTGGTAATGTAGGTACACAGCTTAGGGAACTGAAGGTTGGTCTTAAGTATCTAACTGAAGAGGTAGTGAGAGAACCTATTGGCCATCATCAAATTTTAGATAGCCAGATGGTGCACTGGATCTGGAATCACAAAGGGCTGGTTTCAAATGTTCCCTTCCCTTACTAATTTATGTGACCCTGGGTAGGTCACTTAACCAGTATCTGTCTCAGTCTCCTCTAAATAATATATCCCATGACTGCTATTTGGATAATATGAGATAATATTTGTAAAGTACTTTGCAAACCCTAAAGCATCATATAAATGCTAGTTATTATTAATATGGGATAGCTAGGTACCACTATAGGTAGAGAGATCTGACTCTGGAGTCCTCTTCCTGAGTCCAAACCAGGCCTCAGACACTTGTTAGCTGCCAAATCCTTAAACTTGTTTGCCTCAGTTTCCTCATTTGTAAAATAATCTGAAAAATGGCAAACCACTCCAAAGAAAGCCAAGAGAGCACCAAGAGGAGTCACAATGAATCATACACACAATTGAAAAGACTGAACAACAATCACATGGTAGTTGTTCCTTGGTCTAATTTCAGATGAGGAAACAGTCCCAGAGAAGTACTTGGTTGTGTAATACAGCAGGTAGAGGCGCCTTCTTCTTGTGCCTGTGAATTCATTACTGTCTGAATTACAGACTCATCTTTTGAGGAATTTAGGCAGCATCCCAAGCAGCTGAGCCTTCCATCTGGGCAGCTGCTACCAGGTATTACCTGAAATGTAGCCACAAATAGCAGCTTTTTATAGTTAATCCAGCAAATATTTATTAAACCTGTTTCCTTAATAGCAAGGTAGTACTGGTATAGAGATATACTTCTGATGATCTCTGCTCTCAAGGGGCTTACACTCTGCTAAGCATTTAAAGGGCTCCAGATATAAGATTATGGGCTGTGAACTCCTGAGGAAAAGGGCTGTTTCATTTTTGTTTTTTGTCAAGCAAAGTGACTGGCCTTTTTAAGCACATAATAAATGCTTATAGATTAATAAAAGAAGTTCCCAGATTTTCTTAGCAAGGACTCCAGACTTTTAGAATTGTCTTGAATGAGGATTCCTTTAGAATCACAAAATTTTAGAACTATTAGGGATGAGAAAGAGGGAGGAGTTAAAGAGAAATAGAAAGAGAGACATACATACAAAAATAAGGAGGAGAGAAGAGAGGAGAGAAGGAGGGAAAAAAGGGGGAAAGAAGAAGAAAAAGAAAAGCAAGAGGGAAGAGAAGGGAAAAGAAAAAGAGAGGGGGGGGAAGGAGGGAAAAAGAGAAAGGGAGGGAAAGACTAAAACAAGATGGAGAAAGCTAGGGAGAGGGAGAGAGAAGAATGCAAGGAAGACATATAGAAGTATATGAAATAGTTAAAAGTTTATGAAAAAAAATGATTTGTTTCCAAGCTTCAGGCTCAGTGTGTCATATCTGGCTTACTAAACATTCAACTCATAGGATGAAGGCTACAGAGTTGGAAGGAACTTTACAGACTATCCTGTAAATAGTTTAGTTCAGTAGATAGTTTAACCTTATTGTGTGATACCAAGTACCAATGAAATTGTGATTTTCTTATTTATTTATTTATCTTCAATTTAAATATAAAATAGGGAAAGGAAAAAAAAAACCACGTTGCTGTAAAGGGCTGAAACTCTTGAGTTGGTGCACTGGAATCAGACAATGGAGCACTCTATTGGACAATACTCTATTAGCATATGCTTGGAAAATGGCCCTTTCCACTATTCTGTGCTGGCTCCATCTTTTGGTGTATACAAAGAATTGTGGGGATTAGGGGGTGGTGTAAGAAAACCAGGGTCACTTTTGTGGTGGATGAAGAGAAAGGAGGTTGTGGAGAGCTTGTGTCCATTCCCTTCACTTCTCTCCCTAAAGACCAAGAATAAAGACCAAGGACTTTTGCTTATCCTGACTCTGGTTGATTCTAAGGCATGCAGGGTGCTAACTTGGTCTTCACATGTTGCCATGTGCACATAGACCATTAGAAAGGATTTAAAATATAAAGCAATATATTTCTATTTCAAGAAAGCCTCTATATAATACTATACATTGTGTTCAGAGCTGTCCTTTTATTTACTTCCTTGTAGGTTTTCTTCTGTTTTTTTTTTCTTCTTTTCCCTCTTCTTTCCCATCCCGCCCACTGCCACACCAAGAAGGCTATAATGAAGCATGTGTGTGTATATATACATTGTGTATACACACATGTCTCTCTGTGTATATACACACATATATGCACACAGATATTATAATTATACACACATATACATATATGTATTATGTATATATGCATATGTATACATATACACACAAACATATATACATAGATTTCTATAATTACATACACATTTATATACACAAGGTCGATAATATCATCCTTCATAAATCCAAGTCTTTCCATATTTTTCCAACTCCACCAGCTCATCATTTCCTACACCACAACAATATTCCAAATTTATACTACCTAGTTATTTTAAATAGTCTAAAACAATGTTGATTAATATGACTGATATATCATGTCTTATCTCTTTTGATTAACTCTCTTTTAGCTCTAACTTTGTCTGAAATCATGATTGTTTCCAAAACATTATATTAGAAAGAGGATTTGAATCAAGGTTCTCCAACATGAGAACCAGTGAGTGACCTTGCCTCCCACCAGTGCCTCCCCACGGAAGGACATTTAGAATTGTTGCTATGGCTTTCATTGGTTTCTGATATCATCAGGTCCTCCTCACTTAAGTGCCCATTATATGAATAGAGACATTTGTGAGTTCATTTCTTTTTGTTATAATGAGAGCTATAAATTAGGGAGTTGGTTCTGAATGTGCTCAAGGGGTGGAGATCCTAGAAAGAAGGAAAACCAGTGCTTTGTACTTTATTTAATATTCACATTGAAAAAGCAAAAATGGAAATCAATAAATAAGAAAAAGCTCTGGGAATTATTAATGATAATTACTGTTTAGCTTACAGTTGCTAAGTAATCTAAATAAGAGAGATCAAACAATTAAAAAAAAAGTGATCGGAAAGGGAAAGGAAGATCATAAATGGGACAAGGAGTTAAGACAGTCCCCAGTACTAGTCCCAGCTCTATCCAATTTCCTAGCTCAGTGACCTTGGGCAAAGGACTTTACGTCGCGGTATTTAGTTTCTTGATCTGTAAACCACTAGAGAGTCTCCAAACTTAGTTCCTTGGAAGAGAATCAAGATGAAACAGACAAAATAATTTAGAGGAATAACAGGAGAAAGCAGTTGGATTCTTGCCCCTAGAGTGACCAAGGTTCCCTTTCTTCCAGTGGAATTATGGAGTTGTCCCTACTTCAAACAAATTACAAGGGGCCAGAGTCATTAGCTTGTTCTGTCTGCCAGCAGCCCAGTAGAGCTTTCCTATTCACTGGGTGGATTTGCTGGGGAACCAAGGAGGGGACAGGAGAAGGATTTTTCCATGTCTAAGTGGAACGCCCACCACTTAACCACTCAATTTGCCATACATGGCTCACACTTGCTCTCTTAGCATTGTTGTTGCCAGTGATAAATACTGACAGTTTTAAAGGGAGCTTGTGTTAAAGAAAAATAATGTCTGTTAGAGCTGGAGTCTCTTTTCAAGGGGAAAAAATCCCCCACTAAATTTGCTGACAGTCATGTGGCAGCTGTCACGTAACTCCCTTTTTTTTCTTTCGAGTATAGTGGCTATTTGGCATTTTTGCTAGGTTTTTCTGGCTATCCAGCCTGCCTATATGTACCACCCACGCCTTTCTTCTCTGGCCTGGGCTGCACAATTGCCTGGTCAAGCCAAGAAATGTCAGAGAAAATGCTTCTCTGAGGGTCAGTTAGAGGCAAAATATTCAGTCCCAAAGATCATCATGGCTAGGGTCAGATTCTCTCCACAAAGGATGCTGTGCACATTCCCTCTGGCAGAGAATGAAAAAGCACATCTGGGGATTGGTCTTAGCATTTAGCCGCTGGTCACTAGTCCCTCAGGAGTGGAGACAGAGTTGGAAGGAACATCTCATAGGCCACTTGATCCAACCTGTTCTGAGTAAAAGTATCCTCTATAATGTAATGACAAGCTGTCGACCAACCTTTGCTTGAAAATCTGTGTTTCTAGAAGTAAGTCCATTCCATTTTGGAATAGTTTTAATTAGATAGGTTTTCCTTCTACTGAGTTGAAATCTGTTTCTTTTTTAATTAAAGCTGTTTATTTTCAAAACATATGCAGAGATAATTTTTAACATTCACCTTTGCAAAACCTTGTGTTCCAAAAATGTTTTTTCCTTCCTTTCCTCCCCCTACCCTAGATGGCAAGAAATTCAATATGTTAAACATGTGCAATTCTTCTAGACATATTTCCACAAGAAATGCTGCACAAGAAAAATCAGATCAAAAAGGAAAATGTCCAAATCCTTTCACATACCTCTTTAACAATATTCTATTTAAAAATATAATTTAATAATTACATTTTAACAATATTAAAATAAACATGTTATATCACATGTTTATTATTAATTATGAATTTATTATACTAAGAAATAATTTATATATTATATATAATTATTGGATAGACATAATCTTAAAAGACAAATCGGTAGATGATTATATAAAATTAAAAAAAAAACACCTTTGGGGAGCAGCTAGGTGGTGTAGTGGATAGAGCATCAGCCCTCAAGTCAGGAGGACCTAAGTTCAAATCTTGCCCTCAGACACTTAACACTTCCTAGCTGTGTGACCCTGGGCAAGTCACTTAGCCTCAATTGCCTCAGCAAAAAAATCTCAAAACAAAAAACCTTTTGCATAAATAAAATCCATACATTTAGAATAAATAATGGTTCATGGGGAGGTACTTTAAGTATCTGAGATAGAAGTCTGAAATATTTACAGAATTAAAATAAATCTGTAAGATTAAGAACATCTTGTAATAAGTGATTGATCAAAAAATGTGAACTTTTTCAACAAGAAATCAACAACTAGAAACTCTTAGAGTTCTAAACTCTTAATTATTATAGAAATACAAATTTAAAAAACAAACATACCTCTGATTTCTCATTTTATTGTCAACAAACTGGTGATGTTGATCAAAGATAAAAATATTCATCTTTAAGACGACTATTGGGGCCCTGGGATCTAGCTTTGAGAAGCCAGACACTGCTGGAAAAAGTGTGAACTTGTGTTGACATTTTGAAAAGCAATTTGGAAATTTTCAAGAAAAGTTACAGTCTTTCCTACCCTTTCGCCCAATAATCCCACTACTGGATTTTATACCGTAAGGAAGTTATTGACATCAAGAATGTGAAAACATTCATAGCAGCACTAATGGTAATCTCAAAACATTGGAAAATTCAGAGAAATATGAAAATGGTTTTTATGAAATGATGCATAGTGAAGGAAAAAGAGCAAAAATATGCAAAATCATTCCAAATATGTTATGAATAAGCTGGGAACTCAGATTAATAAAATGGACAGCATTGACAATGACTTATTAAAATTTAAGCACACACCCTTCCTTTTTATTAAAAAAGATTAAAATACAAAAAGTTGATGCGATATTCATCCCAATCATTCATTTATTTTGTTTTACAAACTTGAGAGGGAAAATGCACTTTATTTGGTGTTTGGCTTGTGGATTTATTTGAAATCAAATGTAATCATTAAGGTAGAAGCAAGCAAGGCAAAGTCAAGTCCTTGTACTCTTCCATTTGGCAGATTCAAGGATATAGAGGGATAGTCATATAATACTTTGTTACTAGGAATCCTTCCTTTTGATTCTTTCTCATTACAAGAGAATCCTACCCTCTAGTTCTCTATCACTCTTCTGAATGCCTATACAGGCAGGAGAAGAGAAAGGACATCTCCAAGGTCACATCTACTCTTAAATACTGATTTTGAGGCCAGAAGGTTGGGGCACTTGACCCTTTCCGTTCTTCACTAAGAGACTTTTTTGCTCTGGATCCCTAAAGGCAACACAGACTGGGCTGGATTTTGGGGGAGCTTAGTCTCCTTTTGTTATACTCTTCAGTTTTCAACAACCTGACCTCAGGGCCTCGTGGACAAGGTTTTGGCTAATGTTCAGTTATCCCAAAAATGAGCAAGTATAAAGGTACATACAATATACATCATGTATGGAAGAGACATTCATTTCCTACACATTAAAAATGTTAACTGAAGTGCTCTCAAAATATATTGGTGGAAAAACTTAACCAAATAGCAATTATGATTACTGATACAGTTTGTTGAGAATATAGAGCAGGATGTGAAACTTCCTATTTGTCTTATTTAACCTACCTAGCTGCCAATGAGGGGATAGATTCATTACCCCCAAAGTGCCCTGAGTCAACAGAAACAGTCTACAGAGCACTCAAAATCTAAAAATATGGAGGAATTTTATAGTAAATGCTCCATGTAATTCCTGTAATATTTCATAAAGGAACTGTCGATTTGGGGTCATTATAATCAATAGAAAGCACTTTTATTGGGACTGTGGTATAGCTACTTAGTCCATCTTACTTTAGCTGTCAATTAATAAATATTTATTAAGCATCTACTATATGCCAGGATCTGTGTAAAGATACAAAGAAGTATAAAAGATGATACATACTCTCAAGAAGCTTACAATCTAATGGGAAAATAACTTGCTACTATGTAGAAACAAGTTAAAGCAGGAAAAAATGGAGATATCCAAGGGAATTAAAATCCATGTTGACTGGCCTGCCAGGCCAGGGCTTGGACTCTTCCTTTTGTCAGTGGTCACCTTCTCTAAACTTCCTTTGCCACCATTGGTACCTACTGATGGTCGCAGGACCCCCACCCATTTCACACCCATAAGCTTACTTTTAAATCTAGACATGTCCACCTTGGAAACAGGGTTCAGTCAACTCAGATCAGCAAAGAAACTCAGATGCAGCAGTCCCAAATATGAATTTGGACTTGCCTAGTCATGGATATATGGTTTAGTCGCCTTGTGGTTTGGGGTGAGGGGAAGAGCCATGCTGCTTCTATCACTCAAGGAACTCAAGAGAGTCCAAAACAGAAGAAAGGTGGGGTAGGAGACTCCTGTCTCAGAGGTTCATGGTGTCGTCAGTTCTTTCTAGGTGGTTAATAATAGAACATCGCCCAAGCTCTGATAAAGAACATGTGTGTATCCAGAATTAGGAAGAACAGCTCTGCAATGCTTTGTGAAATCCATTTTTGGGGGAGAGTGGTTGTTCGTTATTTTTGTACACCTAATGAGATTTTACACTAGCTAGTTAAATAGTACGAATGTATATTCATGAGAGGCGATGTGGTTTGTTGGGGGTTTTGTCAATTTGTCCAATAGGTCAACACTTAAATTTTTTTAATGTGTTTAAGACTCCTCCCCATAATGGAATCATACATGAAACTGAACCAGGATATGTTTAACAAAGTAAAGCAAAGTATGATGTAGATAATGTTAATTTATGATTTTCTAAATCAATATGTGCCTTGTATGTTCCCATTTCTATTTGAGTTTGGTACATTGGTGGATTTGGAATCAGAAACTGTTTGAATTTTGCCTTAGACAATGACCACTATTTTCTCTTTGCCTCAGTTTCTTCATCTAATATCTAATAATATCTACCTCCCAGGGAAATAAAATATGGTAAGGACTTTGGTAATTTAGAACTATTTCATCCTTCTCCTCCTCATCATCATCATTGTCGTCTAGTTAGTCAATCTGTATCTGTTCAAATAAGTCTTTCCAACTTTCTCTGAATCTATTCTTTTTGGGGGGTTATTTTTAAAAATCACAATACTATTTCATTATATCCATATGCCATAATTTATTCGGCCATTCCCCAACTGATGGGGCACTCCTTAGTTTCTAGTTTTTTGCTATGACAAAACAAGCTACTATGGATATTTTTTCAATTAGGAGTATTTCATAGGGTGGGACAGGAGTGGGAGGGAGAGAGAGTAAAAGAATGTCTGGTATGATATTAAAGAGTCAGAGAATATGCATAATTTGTTGCCTTTTTGGATATAGTTACAACTCGTTTTTCAAAATGATTGGCTCAATTCATATATCAACCAACAGTACGTTGATATATTTTTTCATTCCCCGCCCCATTGAAACCATTGTAATTTTCCTTTTTCTTTTTTTCCCCTTTTTGTACCTAACAGGTATAAGATGGTAGTTTTAAAAATTATATTTCTTTTATTATTAATGATTTGAATATTTTTTCATAAAATTATTCATACATTTCATTTCTCCTTTTGAGAACTTCCTGTTCATATCCTTTGAACATTTATTTATTGGAGAATAGCTCTAGTTCTTTTATGTTTGCATCACTTCCTAGATCTTAGATATCAGACCTTTTGCAGAGAAACATCCTACATTCTTTTCCCCTCTCATTTAACTTTCCCTCCTGATTTTAGTGACTTTAATTTTATGTAAAAGCTTGTTCATTTTTATAATGAAAATTTCCTATTTTCTCTGCTGCAATCATCATCTCATCTGGTCAAAAACTTACCCCCTATACAGTTCTTTGAGACTACAGCTCTATTGCTTTATTTTATGATGTGATCTTTCATATCTAAGTTCTGTATCCATTTTGAACTTATTGTGGAATATTATATAAGATGTTGGTCTAAAGTTAATTTTTGCCAGCTTGCTATTAAGTTTTGCTAGCAATTAGCAAGTGCTTATATCTTTGGGTTTATTAAATACTCTGCTACTATGTTTATTTTCTTTTGGATCTTTTCTTCCTATATTTTCTGCTGACCAACTTTCCTAGTTTTTAAGCAGTTTCCTTGATGACTGTATTGTAATTCAGTTTGAACTAGGTCCCTTCTTACTCACTTTTTTCATTATTTTTCTTGAGTCTTGATGTTTGTTTCTTCAGATAATTTTTGTTATTATTTATTCTAACTTTGCAAAGAAATCCTTTGAAGTTAGATTTTTATGGAATTAACAAGTAACTTAATTTAGAGAATATTGCCATATTTATTATATTGGCATAATTCTATCATGAATAATTACTATATTTTTAGTTTTTTAGTTCTCAATTTCTGCTGGAATGGGCCCCAGCAGGACCTTTGTTGGTTTCTGCATGGGCACCTGATTGCAAAGGGATACCCACTCAGCCAAGCATAAGAAGTTTGGGATGGGCTGTTTGGGTAAAGTGTTTCAAGATCTGGAGCTTCAGCAAAAGCTTATTTGTTCCAACCAGTGATTAAAGGGGTTACCTCCGTTGGGAAGAGACAACCCTTAATATCAAGTAAGTTCCTCAGGCCATAGAGTTCCCTAATGCTATTTAGTTGATTTTATGATAGTAAAACTCCTTCCTAAGAGAAGTGAGTCTGGATCTCTTGGTAATTTTCCCCTATCAAACTTGGTCTTCTGCTGCACTATAAAGAGCATTTTGAAGTTGTATTCATATAATTTTTGTATCTTAGTAAGTAGATTCCCCTCATTTTATATATTTTGTAATTATTTTGGAGGTAATATCTCTTTCTACTTCTTCCAACTGGGTTTTATTGGTAATAGAAAGATTTATGATTTGTGAACAATGCTTTGCTGGTTACTTTTTCAATTAATTTTTAGTCAAATATTTAGATTTCTCTTAGTTCATATCATCTGCAAAAAATGATCATTTAAATCCCTGTTTATCTATGCTTATCACCGCAATTTCTTTTTTCTTGTCTTATTGTCATAGATATATAGTTTTACATAGATATCATTTACCATATTAAGAAAAGGTCTATTTCTATGCTTTTTTTGGATTTTTAAAAACCATAAATGGGTAGTGTTTTTTTTCTTCATATACTGAAATAATCAACCAACTAAGTGGCACAATAGATAGGGTACCAGTTCTGAAATCAGGAAGACTCATTTTCTTAGATTTAAATCTGGCCTCAGACATCAGCTGTGTGACCCTGGACAAATCACTTAATCCTGTTTGCTTCAGTTTCCTCATCTTTAAAATGGGTGAAGAAGCAAATGCCAAACCTTTCTAATAGAAAACCCTGAATGAGGTGTCAGAGTTAGATATGATTGAAGCAATTAACAACAATAAAACTGATATAATCACATGATTTTTATAATTGTTTTTATTTTTCATATGATCTATTTTATTTATAATTTTCCTAAAGAGTGAATTAATCCTAAATTTCTATTATAAATCTAATATGGCCATAATATATAATTTTTAAAGAATGTGTTGCTTTATGTGTCCATTTGATAATGTTTTATTCAATATGTTTCTGCCAAAATTCTTTTGGGATGTTAGTACAGAGTTTTATCTCTCTTTCATATTTGGTATCAAGACCCTATACATATGATAGGGAATTTCTGTTTTTGCAAATAGTTTAAGCAATATTGAGATTAAATGTTCTTTGAATGCTTGATAACAATCATTTGTAAATCCATACAAACTTGAGTTTCTCCCTACCCTGTCTGAAAGTTTGCTTATGGCTTATTCAATTTCTCTTTTGGAGATTAAGTTAATAAAATTCTGTTATTTTTTCTTAATAAAAATATTTATATTCTTATAAATATTCATGTATTTCAATTATAATTATTTTTGTTATCATATAATTATGTGAAATAGTTTTGACTAATTTTCTTTATTTCTTTTACCAATGATTGAAGAATTGTAAAATTTATTGTGAAAATCTCTTAATTTTTACAGCAGTAGCTCAGTGTTCCTTTCTTTTTTAAGAACTCAGATCAGCTAGCAACTTTTAATATTTTTTTTGTTTTGCTTTAGGATTCTGAAGTATCTCTTCCCACTTTTAGCATGTGAACACCTCATCATTTTGCTCCTTTGAATTGACAAATGTATTTAGTTAGCTTGTTCCTTCTTGATTTTTTCACATCAAAATTCTTAATGTTGGTATTTTCATCAGAAATGCTCAAAAGTCCATTAATTCATTGAGGATTTATTCTTTTTCTGTTAGGATTACACTTAGTCTTGTAGGACAAGTTTTTCTTAGGTTTAACCGCCTATATTTTGCTTTTTGGAATAACATATTCTGTGATTTCTCCACCTTTAAACCAATTGCTAACAGCAATTGTATGATGCTGGTAATAACTCCTTCTGATTCTTTCTTTTTATTTGCAAGATTGATCTTTTTTTTTTAAACTAGAAGCTCTGCAGGACCAGGAGATCATTATATACCTCAACAACAATACTATATGAGGATCGATTCTGATGGACATGGCCATCTTCAGCAATGAGATGAACCAAATCAGTTCCAATGGAGCAGGAATGAACTGAACCAGCTACACCCAGAGAAAAAACTCTGGGAGATGACTATGAACCACTACATAGAATTCCCAATCCCTCTATTTTTGTCCATCTGCATTTTTGATTTCCTCCGCAGGACATTATTTCAAAGTCCGATTCTTTTTGTACAGCAAAATAACTGTTTGGACATGTATACTTATATTGTATTTAATTTATACTTTAACATATTTAACTTGTATTGGTCAACCTGCCATCTGGGGGAGGGGGCGGGGGAAAGGAGGGGAAAAATTGGAACACAAGGTTTGGCAATTGTCAATGCTGTAAAATTACCCATGCATATAACTTGTAAATAAAAAGCTACAATAATTTAAAAAAACCTAGAAGCTCTGGATTTGGACTATGGTATTTCTGGGAGTTTTTATTTTGAGATTTCTTTTAGTAAATGACCCATGTACTATTTCTATTTCCACATTTCCCTGTTGCTCTCCAAATAGGCAGTTTTATTTTATGATTTCTTGGAAGAATGTTCAGGCTTTTGGGGAAGGGGTGTCATGGTTTTCAGAGAATCTGATTCTTTTTAAATAATCTCTAGACTTTTTCCTAGTTCAGTTTTATTTGATAGTAAATACTTTTTATTTTTCTCTACTTTGTTCACCCCGGAGTTCTGATTTTCTTTGAATGTTTCTTATCTTACAGAATCACTTAGTTCTGTTTAGTTGATTCACTTCAGAGAGTCAACTCTTTTGGTCAATTTTATCAAAAGATGAAACACTCTATTCCACTTAAAGTAATTAATGGAATATTGAATCAATTAAATGGTTATATTATATCAATTATATATTAAAGGTATTTATAATATACATATCTTGATATATGTTATATTAAATTAATCAATTGAAGGCATATTAAACTAATGTAAAATCCATTATCCTTTGTGATCTTCTATAAAGTAGCAAACTTATTTAGAATGTAGCATTTGAATGACTGGTAGCTTAGAGGAGGGGCAGTTCATTGGCACAGTGGATAGAACACCAGCCCGAGTCAGCAAGACCCGAGTTTAAATTGATACTCAGACATTTAGATTGTGATCCTGAAAAGCTGCTCAACTCTTTCTTCATCTGTAAAACGAGCTGGAGAAGGTAATGTCAGACCACTCCAATGTCTTTACCAAGAAAACTCCCAGTAGGATCATAAAGAGTCAGATGTGACTGAAACAAATGAATAACGTCAATAGTTTAGAAGAAAGGACATTTTAATTAGGCAGTTTAGGGGAGAAAGCAATTTAGCCAAGCCACTGAGAGAGAATTCAAGGGGGAGGAGAGGAATGGAGCATCATTTTCCACCAGCTACCACTTAACTAGAAGGCAACTTTGTGAGCTTCAGAGAGACAGAGGAGTAAGAATTCTGATCAATATACTAGTATTATCGGTATTAGAACCCTAGGGAAAATTAAACTCACTGAGAATTCCAAGGTTCTCTACAAGGAGCTCAGCAGAAAGCTATTCCATATCTAATAAGAACATCTTGAAGACTCTAGCCTACAGAGGAATTCCAAGAACTAGAAAAACATACTCTAAGCTTAAGTCTCCTGAACTCTGTATAGACTTCCACAAGAGTATGTCACACTTCTGGAGAAGTGTTTGTGCCAGTTGGTCTTACTATATACTATTTTTGCAAAATATAGCTTCCTAAAAATCGAAATAATTCTGACAGATATCAATTGATAATAAAAAGGAAAGCTTACCAGTGGGGGCTTTTGTACTATAACATTAGGAAGTGGCTTACTAGATTTAGTTTTCAATGTAGATTTATCTTAGAGCCCTGGGTTGCCCCCAGGACCAGCCTGACCTTGTGAGTAGTGATTGGGAGAATAGCTTCAGAGCTTGAATATTTTCCACCTTCCTTTCTAAGCTACTGATTCTCCTAATTTTTTCTCCATAGCTCTTATGTCACATAATTCTATTTTTATCCTCCTCTTTATTTCACATTCTCTTAAGTTTTGTAGTGAAATCATTTTTTCCCTCTCTACTTGGAGTTGCTGTGGAGTTACTTTCTTCTTCTGAGTCATCCTCTTATGTATCTCTTGAATGACACTATTTTCACAAAGTGTTCAGTATCTTTTTCTGTAATTTCATATCCCAAGCTTTGTTTCCTGTTTGAGACTTTTTAGCAAGGAAAGATTTTCTTCTCCTGTCTTCTTGAATAGGGGTAGTAAGGACCTAGTAATCCTGGCCATCATTTCCTAGGCTCTTCTTGTTGGTTTCCACCTTTGGTCTTCTTGCACTTAGTGTTCTCTAAAGATTCAATGACCCTAGTTAGAGCTTTGCTGTCTTCTGAATCCTAGGGCATTCCGGGTCAGGTTAGTGCTGTAGGTTTCTAGTCTGTTCACTTTTGTTCATGCTAACTTCCTTGGTAGAGCCCTTCTTTTATCACTTATTGGTTCTGGTTGTCTTTTTGTGTAGTCCTGGACTGATGAAAGAGTTTATGGGTTTCTTTTTGAAATTCATAGAAGACATGTAAAAAACATAAATAAACAATCAAGGAGGGAGATGGGTTGTTTGTTAGAATGAACAGATGAATAGTCTATATGTCCCCATTATCATCCACACAATTTTAAGTAATCAAGAGAAAGGTCTCTAGTACATTGAATGGCTCCTCCACATAAGACATGCAAACATAAACACATACATGTTACACATTTTAGGCACATGCAAGAATTGTGATTTTTATTGCTGGAAAGAATGTCTACACTTAAGAAATCACAGCTGAATGTAGACTTATTTATGTGCGTTCCATAAAGATTCGGTCAACTGCCTTTGTATGTTTTAAAATGCACCCCTTTCTCCCTCCACCCTGTTTAACGCTTCCAGAACTCTCTCCCTTCTCCACATGTACATTGTAGAAACCCACAGAAGGTCTCCAAGAGTGACAGGGTCAGCAACAGGATTGAATTCCAGGCACGTGCTGTCACGCTTGGACCATACGCCTTTCTCGTCATCCCAAACTTCACTCACACTTTTGAAAGAGCTCTTGAATTCTTGTAAAGAAATCTCAACTTAAAAAAAATTAGATAAATTGGTGGTGGTTGGAGGGAAAAATGAATTTTTGCACGATCTTATGTACCTTTCTTAATCAGGAGCATGTTTCA
Organism: Antechinus flavipes; assembly: GCF_016432865.1. Taxonomy (NCBI): domain Eukaryota; kingdom Metazoa; phylum Chordata; class Mammalia; order Dasyuromorphia; family Dasyuridae; genus Antechinus; species Antechinus flavipes. The sequence goes on along the minus strand of NC_067399.1, from coordinate 52,645,475 downwards.
TTTTGAGGTTTTGACTTTGATTTTTGGCTACAAATGAATAATTGTGAACCTAGACCACCTAATAAACAAATTCTGCCCTGAGCATCACTACACCTTGACACTTAACTGATGCTAACCTGCCAGATTGTGAACTCTATCTGCTTTAAAAACTTTAATAACCTTTCCCCTCTTGCCTAAATTGTCTCCCTAGAGTCTTTCTATTTTGAAATCTTTCCTGACTCTCCCAGTTTATAGTACTTTCCTCTTCCATTAACACATCTATTTTTTTATTTACTTATATAAAGGTATATATCACTCCTCTCCTCCCAAAATCCCAAATGTTAAGTTCCTTGAAGACAGAGAAAATCTTTACTGCCCTGTACAGTTTCTAGCACACTTAATAAATGCTTATTGATTAATTACCATATTAACAACAATACCAATAATAGTAGCTAGCATTTATATGGCACATTAAGATTTAGAAAAAGTTGGGGCATTATTAGTAAGGAGGTGGTATGGTAGATACAATTGGACTTGGAATCATATCTTGCCTCTGACATTGGCTATGTGATCCCAAGGAAATTACTTAATTTCTCTTAGCCTCAATTTCCCATTTTATCTGTGAAATGGATATAATAACATTGATCTGCCAGGATTTCCATATTAAATGCTTTGCAAACATTAAAGTCTCATATAGTTATTTTTGTTATATATCACATGGAAGAAAGTGAATAATTATTCTTGTAGAATAATTGGCAAGTAGATTTGGTCACCATTATATACAAATTTTTTGGCCTTCCTTTTGGTGATAAGACTGAACGTTCCCCTAGTAATTATCTCAAAACATCCAGGCCAAATCTCGAGTGGCCCTAGAAAAATACAGAAGTGGACTGAGATTTGGAATCTGCTAGAGTTCATGAACGTTGAAACCAAAAGCATATGAGCAAAGAAAATCTAATCATTGTTATTTCAAATCAAAGTAAGTTTCCCCTGAATCCTAAATTTAGGAACAAGTCCCAGTTCTAATTAGGAAGCAGCTTGAAGCTGGCAGGCTTGGATTTTGTTCATATTGATTTTACTAATTGGCTATGTAGTTTTAGGCAAATCAGTTCCTCCTTGTGTGCCTCAGTTCCCTTATTTGTTTGTTTGTTTGTTTTTTTTTTGCTAAAGCAATTGGGGTTAAGTGACTTGGCCAGGGTTTCACAGGAAGTGTTAAGTGTCTCCTTTGAACTCAGATTCTCCTGACTTCAGGGCTGGTGCTCTATCCACTGCACCATCCAGCAGCCCCCAGTTCCCTTATTTGTAAAATGTGAAGGTATAATTTAGTTCTAATATGCTACAATTGATGATCTGGTACTTCTTTGGCCCTTTTCCAATCATGTCACCATATTTAAACTCTAATGTCTTAGTTCCTGATGCTCTCTGTGAGGGAGTGGACATACTATCAAAGGAAATGAAACAGGAAAGAGCAAATAGAAGCAATAAAGTCAGTCAATAAATGCTCATTAAATACCTACTAAATGCTAGACAATGCAGTAAATGATGGTGATACCAGAAAGGGCAAAAACATAGTCTCTATACCGAAAGAATTCAGTCTACTGAGGCAGACAAGCTGAAAAACTTTGATTATATAAATATAGACAGCATAAATAAAAGATAAGCTCAGAAAAAGGATATTCGATGACCCTATCATGGAAGAAGGAGGTGGGAAGTGGAGAAAGGTTTTTCTCAGAGGGTGAGATTTTTGTTGAGTCTTTAAGACAGCCAAGAGGTAGAAGTGATGAGGAGGGAGAGCATTCTAGGTATGAGGGATGGCCAATGCAAAGGCATGGTGTCTGGAGATGGAATGTTGGAACAAGTTCTGTGCCGAGGCAGCATTTTGAAAGTAATCAGGGATTGATTTGCAAAACACTTGGAAAGAAGGAAATCCTGAAGGATTAGAGGACCATGGCAAACCTGGATTAGTTCTTGAGTAGATGGGGGGGTGTCTTCACGTGCTTGGAGTAGACATCCCCCCACGCATTGATTGGTTTGAAACAAACCTTAATTTAGCTTAGTCCTCTGCTGAGATAATTTACTGGGTATGGCCACTGTACATGCTACAGCTTCTTGGAGCCAGAGGTGAAAGTTGGGTGGGTCGGACCCAATTAAAGGTAGATGAGCAGCCCCTGATATCAGAGGAGCCAGATTTCCTGAATACCTCCATGAACCCTAATAAGTAATAGAAGCAGAATTTAAATCTAAAATTGAATCCAAATTTGATATTCTTTTCACTCTACCTAGCCACATTTAGGTATATCATCAACATAATAATAGCAATAATAATATCTAGTATTTACATAGTTTTTTAAAGTTTGCAAAGCAAACATACATATTTAAATATATGAAAGATATGTATACATTTATATACACAGACACACCATACATATATGTGTGTATATACATATATATATGAGATACACATAAATACACCATACAGACATAGACATACAAATACATACAAACATATACATAAGGGAGAAACTGTTCTCTGCATTTCCTTATCCAAGCCAGCTTTTTCTCTTTGCCCTTGTGGCTCATCAAGCAGAAGCGGTTGATGGAGTAAATTGGAAGCGAAGGGAACTCCTTTACTGAGATGCCAGGCAAAGCTTCCTTCTCATACTTAGAATCAGTTCATCCCTTTGGATGCTTTTGGCACTGACTGCTAATGTCCATGGGAAACTCGGTAACATAAATTATAGAGCTAGAAAAAACCCTGGAGATTATATAATGTAATGCCCTTATCTTATATTCAAAAAATCACTGTCACCTCGCGTTTTGAAACAAAAGACATTTTGTAACAAATATCCCACTCCTTCACCCATGGTATCTTTTGATCAAAAAACAAAACAAAACAACATCCCCCAACCCTGACAAAAACAAAAATAAAACAGTTCAGTAAAACTGCCTAATAGAATGATGACTTTCTTGTGTAGTCACTTCCTGATCTCCAATTTTTGGTCGACTTTTGCTCAACAGAAAAACCTTCTTTTCTAGGGCATGATTTAAACTTCTACAATCAGTTAATTTGTATTCTCTCCACATCAGAAGTTTCGTTTATTTATTTATTTATTTAGCTACTTATCAATTAACTAATTCATTTTAATCTGAATTTAAGAAGTAAAACAAGCATTTCTCTTTTCTTCTTCTTTTTTTTTTTATTATAGCTTTTTTATTTACAAGTTATAGGTATGGATAATTTTACAGCATTAACAATTGCCAAACCTTTTGTTCCAATTTTTCCCCTCCTTCCTCCCACCCCCTCCCCCAGATGGCAGGTTGACCAATACATGTTAAATACCAAACAAGCATTTCTGAAACATAATAGAAAAAAAAAAAGATTGCTCATGAAACTGCAACTCCTATGTACAACTTGCTATTCCACTTTAATATAAAATAAAGTTATCACGTAACTTCCATTTTCTTTTTTTTCCCTTCTCTTCCCCTGCCCCTACCCTAGAGATGGCTACCATTATTTAGTAAAAAATGTTGGGAAAGCTGGAAAGCATACCAGGAGTTTTTAAGCTCCTTGGGAGCAGGGAGTATTTTTCATTTTGTCTTTATATCCTGGAACTCCTCCCACTCCAACCCAGGGACTAGCCCAGGGCTTAACATATGCTTCTAATACTTGGTGGATGGAATCTGTCTATGACAGGAACCAGATGAAGCTATTAGAATAATCCAGGAGAGAATCAATGAAGACCTGAACATACCACAACCATCTCTGCCACTTGTTTCTTGCATGACCTTTGGCAAAATGACCAACTTTTTTGAGTCACAGAAGCTTCAGCGGAGAAGAGGGGATAGATTCCATCAAGGTAAAAATGGCAGGATCTGTTAACTGATTGGATATGAGCGCTGGCTGAGAGAGGAGAGCCAGAGAAAATCTCAGATTTTCAGCCCGGGTTCCTGAAAGGATGGGGTGCCATTGTTAGCATTAATTCTTTCTAATCCAAACTTGCTCCCAGCTGTCAAATAATGATGCTTCTAAGGACAGTTGGAGACAGCTTTGATTTAGTGGGTAAAGCAATCGGATTTGGCATGAGGACTCAAATTTGAAACAGCTAGATAGTATGATGGATGGAACTTGGAATTTGGAGATAGAAATAAAACCTCAGTTCAAGTCCTGCTTTAGACAGTTAACAGCTGTGTGACCCTTGGCAAGTCATTCTCAGACTCAGTTTTCCCATCTGTAAATTGGGAATGATAACAGCACATACTTCACAGGGTTGATCTTCTTATCCCTTTCATTTTTATGAATGTATTTTATTTTTACATTTACAGATAATTCCTACTTTGTGAGAGGTTTCTTGTAACAAAGGAAAACAGTTAATTGATAATGATGATGAACATTTTAAAGTGCATTCCATGTTTTGCATCTGTAGCAATCTTTTGATCCTTATATTTAAAAATCACAGAAATCTATTTTCTCTCCCATTCATCTATATTCCATTAGAAAAATAAATTTCTTATAATGAATATGTATAATCAAGCAAAATAAATGCTTTGAATAGTTGCATATAAAAATATGTGCTTCATTCTAAATCAATCATCTCTCTGTATAGATAACCTGGATAATTATTGAATGGACCATAATTCTTTCAGGTTTCTAGATATTTTATATTTATAGTTTTATTCTTATTCCATTCATTATTCTTCAGACTGCTCATTTCATTCTTCATCAATTTATATATTTTCAAAATTGTTCTTTCTTTTTTTAATAATATCTGTGATAGCAGATTTTTTTTTCTGTTTTCCTTAGTTCATATAAGTCTTTCAGTGTCTTTTTGAAATCATCTATTTCCTCACCTCTTATAGCACAATAATATTCCATTACATTCATTCAGTTGTTCCTCAGTTGTTGAACAACCTCATATCCTTAGATATGCCTACTTATCAAGTGGCCAATGATAAATTTGAATCAGTTCTTTATCAGTCTTGGAAATGAGACCTTTATTGGAGGAATCTGCTGTATTGATTTATCCCCAGTTAACTTATTCCCTTTTAAACATAGTTTTATTAGATTTAGTGGTTAAAAAAAACAAAAAAAAAACCTTTTTAATTCTATGTAATCAAAAGCACCTATTTTAGCTTCTATCATTCTCTCTCTCTCTCTCTCTCTCTCTCTCTCTCTTTTTCTCGCTCTCTTTTTTTTGGTCATGAACTTTTCTTTCATATATAGAGCTGATAGGTAATTTATTCTGCATTTCTCCAATTGGCTTTTAATGTAGCCTTTTATATGTGGTGACATTATAATGCTTATGACTAGAAAAGGACCTTAGAGGCTGCCATCTGCTCCAACCCATGCCTGAAAAGGAATCTTCTTTACTGCATGTCCAGGTTGCCATTGACCATACAATTAAAGTTCTCTAGTGAAAGTGAAACCTACCCTTTTACTTTATCATTTTAGGAAATTTTCACTGCTTGTAGATACCTCTGGGAGTTTAGAGTCTTCCGCTTGAATGTCTGTATTTTCGGAACACTTCAGGCTGCTGACATTGAGCTCTACAAATAACTTTACTTTTTCTTTTAATAAATACTTTTAAAATGAATGGTTTTTCACTGTCTAACATTCTACAATCTCCCTACGATACCAAGCATGTTATACTTTCTTCCCTGCCATGTATAAGTATAATCTAGAGACAATAGCTTTATTGTTCTTCCTCAGACATGATGCTCCATCTTCAGACTCCATATTTTTTCGCCATCTCTCCCTGCTGTTCTCGTTCCTCACATCTACCTCCTGGCTTCCTTAGTTCCCTTTAAGACTCCTCTCCAGTTCTTTCTCTGCAGCAGACCTTTCTCAGTATCATTTCAACCTAGGTTCCTTTCTGAAATGTCCTTTCATTTACAGTGAATACATCTTGGGTATAGAAACTGTCTCCCTTATTAGAGCAGGAGCTTCTTGAGGGCAGGGGCTATTTTTGCTTTTCTTTGTCCTCAATGCTTATCCTGACACATAATTAACACTTAACAAATGCTTGATCTTAGAGTCAGGAAGGCCTGGATCCTTTGACAAAAGGATATCATTGAAACTCCCAGGATCAAAGAAAATTTTTCTCTGGGAAGGGCTTCTTTATGTGTGTGCATATTGGTGCGTGGGCACACAGAGGGGTGGGATGAATGGGGATAGTGTGTGTGTGGGGGGAATGGAGATGGGACATGTCTCTTTGGCAATCTGATGAAGCCCACATTCCCTTTCTCCAAATAATGATTTGAAATGTATAAATGTGTAAAATAAAATAAAAATCTATAAAATATAGGATTACAAAAAACCCAGCTGTATTGAGATATAGCTCTCTATTTATCACCTATTTATGTAAATATAGAACACATATATAGACCCATCTCCTTAAAATTCTAAGTGACAACTGAGTTGCTGAAGATAAATTTCCATCCCAATGAAATCTCAGGACTAGAGCCTTCTCTGGCAATCTGATGAAGCCCACAGTCCCTTTCTCCAAATAATGGTTTTAAATGTATAAAATAAAATTTTAAAATGTATAAAATATAGGATTAAAAAAGAAACCAACTGTATTGAAATATAGCTCTCTGTCATCTATTTATGTAAATGTAGAACACATATATGGACCCATTTCCTTAAAATTCCAAGTGACAACTGAGTTGCTGAAGATAAATTTCCATCCCAATGAAATCTTAGGACTAGAGCTTTCTTTGGCAATCTGGTGAAGCCCACAGTCCCTTTCTCCAAATAATGATTTGAAATGTATAAATGTATAAAATAAAATAAAAATCTATAAAATATAGGATTACAAAAAAACCCAGCTGTATTGAGATATAGTTCTCTATTTATCACCTATTTATGTAAATATAGAACACATATATAGACCCATCTCCTTAAAATTCTAAGTGACAACTGAATTGCTGAAGATAAATTTCCATCCCAATGAAATCTCAGGACTAGAGCCTTCTCTGGCAATCTGGTGAAGCCCACAGTCCCTTTCTCCAAATAATGGTTTCAAATGTATAAAATAATATTTAAAAATATATAAAATGTATAAATGCATAAAATAAAATAAAAATGTATAAAGTATAGGATTACAAAGGAAACCAACTGTGTTGAGATATAGCTATCTATTTATCACCTATTTATATAAATATAAAACACATATATAGACCCATCCCCTTCAAATTCCAAGTGACATTTAAATTGCAGAAGATAAATTTCTGCCCCAATGAAATCTTAGGACTAGAGCCTTCTCTCCAGTATTATGCTTTCCTCCTGAAGCAAATCATTTAATCATGCTGGATCTAAGTTTTTTCTTCTACAAAATAATAGATATTTATAACTATTATAAGTATATTAGAATAGGTGACTTCTAAGTCTGAATCTTTAAATCAACAATTCTCTGATTTTCTCCTTTCAGTTGCAGATCAAGAATCCCTGAATCAGAACACCCCAGATTTCTAGTAGAATTAAGCATGTGGGTGAGTGAGGTATATATGCAAAGAAAGGAATGGCTTAGTTTAAAACACCTGGATTTGAGACAATTGGCAGCTCTGAGTTAGGAAGGGTGGAATCTTTGATCTCCAGCTGTTGGTGGTAACTAACATGTTAAATACCGGGAGCCAGGCTGTAAAGCAAAGGATTGTGGTGATGGTCCAGACAACCCCCAATCCAAATAAGATCGCTTCCTTATCAAATAGGTGCTTCATTCTGGGGTCTCAGAAGATGAACGACATTTCAAGAAAAAAACAGGGAAGGGGTGAGAGAGAGTAAGCAGGAGAGAGCCATTTATGGAAAGAAATACAAACACAAAGCCACAAATACAAGCTTATTTAAAGACAAGAGAAAAGATAAATAGGAGACCCAGTACTCCTTCTTTCCCTTGAGGAACCGTCTTGCCAAATCCTCTAAAGGGAGAAACAGATTGCTTGTGGTTTTCTTTGACCAGGCAAAAAGAGGGTTAAGTGTGTGTGAAAGAGGCGGAGAGGGGAACCCCAGCCTGGAACTTGAGACTTTCCAGCTGAGAAGAAACGATTCAGAAAGAGATGCAGACGTAATCATACAACACTGCAATCAACTTTTCTGTGTCCAAAGGAAGTCAGGAAAAACACATAAATAATTGTCCAGCCACATTTCCCATAGTACAAGACATATAGCCATATTGCCACCACTTCCTAGAGGGTAAGTGTGTAAACCTTACTGTCTAAAGAAAATGCTTGCAGATGATTGCCATTCTTTGACCTGGCTGCCTGAGGACGGCAGAAATCTGTGATCTGAGGGGACAGGGCAGCGTGCGGTACTAATGCAGCTAAGGCAGAGTACCCAGCCATCTGATGGATATGAGTTGGGAGCATTCTGGAGGCAAGCCGGTATTTTGTTTGCTTGTTGAAAATGCGGGAAACTGACTGGAATGCCAAAAACTCAGAACTCATTTGGTTGGAATGCAGATCTGTCTGTGATATTAATCTGAAACCATGAGGGGCTTTTTGAAGTAATGGGCTCTCTGAGGTAAAAGACCTTATTGTTTCCTTTTTCACGAACTCCAGGTAAAAGATTTTCTGATGGTCCCTATATTGAAAAATTAGAATATGGAAGAAGCTACCAGCAGATCTCTTATTTGTTGTGCCTTTTGCTTAATTAGGACTTCGCAGATAAAATAATCGAGGAAGGCTTGTATTCTCAACCTCTACATGGATTTGGGAGGGAAGCAGAATATGTATGGGATCATATGGGATTGAACGCGCTCCTTTGTGCGCTGTTGACAAAGCATTTATTATGATGTTGCAAAAACTTGAAGTGATTGGTCGGAGCGCGTTTCAACAAAGGTTTCATCCTGTTATTTATTCAAAGTGTCTGCTTTCCATTACCAAGTCAGGAGATAGACTCATGTGACAGATTTCTAACATAAATTTCCCTTCTTGAAACCCTGAGCAAAAGACATCTTCGCTGTATTAGAAGTCCAAAAAATTCCATTTAGGAGGGTGGACTTATTTGTAAGCGTATTTTTAAAAGTTTAATCTCACCTATCGGGAGGATGGATGTCCCCCTAACTTATAGTGGCAGTCAATTTTAAAGGAGAAATTAAGAGGAGGAATGGCTGGATCACACCGGAAGAATAGGATGATTTCAGCTGTGGCAAAGGGAGGCAGGGGGATTGGTTTTCCGACCTGAGTTTCTCCCCACACGGACCTCTGTGTCACGGTACTCTCCGTGCAGTAACTCGGTATGATGTTTAGAAATGTTGGTGAGTTTTTCACATGTGTTGGCAATTTCTCATGCCTTCCAGCATCCCAAACTGTAGCAGGGGAGTGGGTGTAGGTGGCTTTGGGGTTGTGAAAATAATTGGCAGGATTCCTTCCCCTTGGAGTCATTGCTTCAAGAATGCAACGCTTTCTGACCTTTGGTAGGCTACTGGTCCGGCCTCTCTCCATCGGTGGCCAGTACTCCCAGCTGTTAGAGCAGAAGGCACCGCTCCCTTCCATATAGCACCATGTCCCCCTCCGCCCCTCACCTCATCATAGCCCCCGTCCAGTGTAAGATTGAAAAAAGATTTCTTCCAGACGTGATATGTAGCTTAAGCAGTAAAGTATGAGCATTGATAGCTCCTGGTCATTTGAGCCCGAGCCGTGTGTCGCTCCTTTCATATGGTCTTTATTCTTCGAGAATATGAGCTTGCCAAGGGTTCTAATCTGTTGGCCGTCATCATAGCCCATGGCCTTGATTTCATCAGGACCATTGTATGTATGTCGAATTTTAAAGGTCCATAACATAGTGCTTCTCGCTGCCTTCTCACTGATGGAAGGCGGGCTTCTTCCAGGAATCCTAAAAGGAAAAAACGGGACCGTCATTCTCAGACTCAGCTCTTTGAGTGAGTTAGTGCCCTACTGGGTGATTAAGATTCCAACACCACTTGTGTGTGTTTACGACTTTGAGCTTGAAATGTCTTCTCACTCATAAGTTCCTTGCAAAGACTTTTCAACACAAGGAAGGTTCTTTTCTAATATCTGATTCCAGATCAGATGCTTTCTAAGGTCTCTTTTCTGCTTCAGAATTTTAGTTATCTTTTTAAACTTGGCTTTTAATTTGACATGCCTATTTTGGTTACTAATTTTGGGTGAATTTTTCTTCCTTTCTCTTTTTTACTTTTCTTTTTCATTTTCTTTCACACATTCTCCTTTTCCTTTGTTATTCCCTTTCTTTTACTCATTCCCTTCCTTTTCCTTTTCATTTTTTCTCTCCCTTCCTTTCCCCTTTTTCTTCTTTCCTTTTCATCTTTCTTTCCTTTCCTCTTTCTTTCTTCCTCTCTTTCTTCTTTTCTTCTATTGAATGAATATCTTTGTATTTGGAGATGAGAATTGCTTTACCCTTGTTTTCTCTTTGTAAGATTTTATGTCATAAACTCTGCGTGTGACCTGTCTGACTGTTAGTACTACCTCCGGCAAATGAGCAAGACTCTCAGACTGGAATCTTCTTCTCCTTCTCTCGCTCCTGAGATCGCTAGCCTTTCCCTCTCCTATAATTTGTCACAAAATCTCTTCTAACCATTATTGGAATTTAAAACCTCTTCTGTGGCCATGACAAGTACTCAATAAAACTTATCCTTTTCAGCCCCAGGCCCCACTCAGGTTGCTTAATGGCTGGAGGAAGATGGAAGTCTTCAAAGATCTTGCTTGCATAAAGACATGTACAGAACATGTTCTTACTTTAACTTGTTGCTCAGGGTTATATCTTTCAGTTTCTCTTAAAACTATTTTGATTTTCCAGCATTGTTCCAACATCACCCTTACTGCACAGTGTCTAACTCAGTGGCAGAAATTGTTCCCAATGATAAATGTAATATGGAACTTGTAGTCAGTGCTAATCTAACTCTGTTTTTAAAATTTATTACAAAAAATTGATTAGGTCTTTGAAGAATAGAGGCAACCTACATGTCTTCGATTGATAAGATGTCTTCAATTCAACCATCTAAAACACTGATCAGGTTGACCATTCATTTATTAAGACCCAACTTTCTATTTTTCTTTTTTTAATGAAAGATCAGTTCTCCCCTACTCCTTTAAAGAGTCAGGAAATAAGTGAATTAGAAAGTGAAACTAGAGGAACAGAAGAGTCAATCTTATTACTGCCCACTCCACCAAGACTTTTATTTACACTGACATCATTTAACCAATAAACATTTATTAATCATGTAGTGTCTTAGGTGCTTGGGATAAAGAGACAAAAACAAACCAGATCCTGCCCTCAAGAAGCTTAGATTCTGCAGGAGGGAGGCAGCATGCACACACCGGAAATATATAAAATATATGTAAAATAAATACAAGATAATTTTTGAGGGGAAGCTGGGGAGGCAGGAGATCAAGAGAGACTTTATGTAGGAGGCATGTGGCACGTGTGAAAATCTTACAAAGAGGAAGTATTCCCTGTACTCTCCCTCCAATTTGAGCATACAGATCTCCAGTTGTCCAGCACAGCCTTCTCTGCTCAGGCTGATAATAATGACTACTCCTGATAGATCTCATCCCTGGAGATACCACAATACATTGCTTCAAATACACCTGCAACATTCAGTTAGCTGTACAGCTGAAGGAACAGCTGAGAGACAAAGGTGAGGAAAGGAGTAAACTGAAGTAGGAAAAGACCACAGTATGGGACCCATTTTCTTGGAAGACTGGTGAATGACTGAGAACATAGAGGAATTATACAATAGCAGTGTTAAAATAAATGTATGCTGTCCAAAGGAGAGATTTCAAAGGAAAATGCTAATTTTCATTTGCAAATTCTTGGTTGGAAAAAAAAAAAAAAACCAAGCTTTTAAAATAGTTTTTAGAAGCGGCTAGATATCTTAAGGATTGAATATGGCACCTGGAATCATAAAGACCAAGATTTAGATACTTATTGGTTGTGTGACCCCGGGTAAGTTCCAAGACAGGATAGGGCCAAGATAGGAAGATTCCTCTTCAGATTCCAATCTGCCCTTGGACACTTAAGGGCTGTGTGATTCTGGACAAGTCACTTATCCCCATTTCCCTCAGTTTCCTCACCTATAAAATGAACTGGGGAAAGAAGTTGCAAACCACTTCAGTATCTTTGCCAAGAAAACCCCAAATGGGGTCTCAGGGCCAGACATGAGTAAAAAAGGACTAAACAATCACATCTTTTACTTCCCTCATTTGGAGAAAAGGGAGTACAATAGCTCTCAGGGCTGTTGTGAAGATAAAAGGAGTTCATATTTGTGAAGTACTTCACCGATTTTAAAATGTTACATGAATGCTAGCAGTTATTATTATTTGCCTCACATGTATAGGGGTGAGGAGACTCAACAGAGTATCACAGTACTGTCCTATTTAGCTAGCATTTTTGGGCTCCCATATTACGACTATAGTATTTTTTGTATAGTAACTTCACCATTATTACAAGGGACAAAGAAGGCTAAGACTGAATCACTTGCCCACTTGTGACTACAAAGTCACAGAGTAACTTTGTGAACAACAGTTAGTCTGGGACAAAAGCTGCAGAGCAGAACCATGGGATTTAAAGTTCTAAGCCTGGGATCCAAGAATGTGTGTGTGTGTGTGTGTGTGTGTGTGTGTGTGTATTTTAAATTTTTTGATGATTGTCAATATTCTTACTTTCCTTTGTAATCCTATGTATTTTGTTAATGCAGGTAAAAATCTTTATTTTGAGGAGGGGTCATAAGTGTCTTTTTTCCTTTTTCTTTCTTTCTTTCTTTTCTTTTCTTTTCTTTTTTTTTTTTTTTGCTGAGGTAATTAGGATTAAGTGACTTTCCCAGGGTCACACAGCTAGGAAGTATTAAGTGTCTGAGGTCAGATTTGAACTCTGGTCCTCCTGACTTCAGGGCTGATGCTCTATTTGCTGGGCCATCTAGCTGTCCCAGGGTTATAAGTCTCACCAGATTACCATAATAGCCCAGGACACATTAATGACTAAGAACCCCTATTCTAGAGTAGTCCAATCTCTTAATTTTATAGGGAGGGAAACTAAGGTCCAGAGAGTTCTCTCATGACTTACCCATCCAGTTCTCTTGATCCCAAATCTCATAGACTTTCCATTACAAAATACTGTGTCTAACTGATGCCATCCTTCTATAGTGACATTTACTTTCTAATACATTCCCTTGGTTCCAAAATTGTTATTTTTCGTCCTTTGTTCTTTAATTGCACAAGTGACATCAGGAGGGTGAGAGCTTGACTTGTGAGTGAATTGGATTTAAGTGAGGAAGAGCTGTGCAAAATCATCAGCCTTACTCTCTCCTCCAGAGTCATGGCAGTCCAGTTGGCAAGACATAGGACAGAAGGACGGAGAGGGCCCCATGAAGAGAATGAAAGGGAGATGGTGCTATTGCTGCTGCTGGGGCTGTTGTTTCCCAGACAGAGAGGAGGAGCTTAGCTTTGTTCTAACATCCTCCTAAGGTGATCTTTGCTTAAAATCTGCCAGAGACTGAATTGGAAGATAAAACTGGTTGCTATACCAATTACACTGCTTAGTCACAAAGGGTAAATGGAAAGAGGGAGTTTGTCTAATAAAAGGAATTTTCATGGGACATTATATAATTATAATGACCAAGCTTGGTACCCAGGAATAAATTGAGAGAGTATACCTCCTTTCCTTTTTTTTTTTTTTTTTTTTTTTTTTTTTGCAAAAGTGAAGGGACTGGGAACAAGTAAGATGGCATGTACTATCAGACTTAGGTTGGTGCATTGGTTTAGTCTTGCTAAATGTCTTTTTTTTTCTCTTTTTAAATCTTTGTGACAAGGTATAGAACAAATTTCTTTGACATAGAAATTTCCTTGCAAAAGGGGAGGAGATGTTCTTCCTCCCTTCAGTTTGTGTCATCCCAGAACCCACCAGAATTTTAGGTTGGAAAGAGATACATTAGAAAATTAAGACCATGTGAAAATGAAACTTATCAATAAAATATGATTTTTAATTCTTTTTGGGTTTTGTTTTAACATTTTTTATTTTCCCCAGTTACATGCAAAACAATTTTTAGATTTGTTTTTAGAATTTTGAGTCCCAGATTCCTCCCCTTTCCATGAGAAGGCTCATATGAAGACGTGCAAAACATTTCCACAAAAGTCACATTGCAAAAGAAAACAGAACTCCCTCCTTCCCCTCAAAAAACCCCTTAAGAATAAAAAGAAACTAAAAAAAGTAAGCTTCGGTCTGTATTCAGATACAATCAGTTCCTTCTCTATATGGATAGCATTTTTCAACATAAATCCTTCAAAGTAATCTTGGATCATTGCTAGAATAGTAAAGTTACTCACAGCTGATGATCCCACAACTAGTAATTATTGCATACTACATTTCACTTTGAGCTCATGGAAGACTTTCTAGGTTTTTCTGATAGTATCCTGTTCATCATTTCTTATAGGACAATAATATTCCTTCGTAATCACATATCACAATTTATTCAGTCATTTCCCAATTGATGGGTATCCCCTCAATTTCCAAATAATAAGACTTTTTTTAAAAAGAGTATTTTTATTTAGAGAAAGTGTAAGAAATGAACCAAAAAAAGAATATATTTTTTACCCTTTTGTAGCCAGGAAGCATAAGTATAGCTAGCTATGCATGTCTAGTAAGTCAACAATCATTTATTAAGTACCTACTATGTGCCAGCCTCTGTAGTAAGTGTTCGGGAAAAAATACAAGCAGAAAGAAACATTTCCATGGAGGAAATGAAAAGGGATATGGGGGAGAGAAGGTATTGGGAATGAGTTAGCCTGCAGAAGAAAGAAAATACAGCTTTCTTGGGCCTTTTCCTGAAAAGACCCAATCAATCAGAGGAAGGCTCTGGGCCATTGTGCACTTCCAGTCTGAGATATTCAGAAATGGAATACGCTAGCTTTTTCCCCACTTTTATTTTTCAAAGAAACTGTTCTGGGGCAGCTAAATAGTATAGTGGATAGAGTACCAATGCTGAAGTCAGGAAGACCTGAGATCAAAGGTGACTTCAGACATTTATCACTTACTAGCTCACTTTACCCCAATTGCCTCAAGGGAAAAAAAAAAGAAACTGCTACAGCTTTTCATAGGACAGAGGAAATTCTTGTGTGTCTATCTTTCAGGGAGAAGGGTAGAAAAAGAATGTGGCCAAACTATGTGTTGATAAATGGATCCATGTAAAGCTTTATTATATATTCAGGGAATGTCTTCTTTGGCTAATTGGTTATAGTTCTCAATGATCTGAATAGACAATTATTAATAAATCAGTAATTTTTATTATATATATAAATAAATTATTAATAAATTCACGTCCTATCACATGACCTGAAGGGACTGTGGAATCTATTTACATTTTCTTTGTCTTGATTCTCTTATGTCTAACACAGGGACAATAATACCATATCTGTTCCATCTTTGTTACTATACTGCAAGGCTAAAATAATGTGAACTCATCTTGGAAAGGGAAAAGCATAGAAAGGCATGAAATATCTAGTACTAAGACATGGTAAAAAGAGAGCCACCATCAAGGCCAGGGAGTTCTGGGATCATGCCCTTCTGAAACATACTGACTAGATTGTCCTGGTAGCAAATCTCTGTCTTGTTTCTCCCTGCCCCTGGTCTCCTTGATGAGTTCTGGAATGGCCCGAAGCCAGTGGTGGGGCAAAATTTGCCCTCTCTTTACCCTCTCTTTCAGTCTGTGGCATCCCAGAACCCACTGATGATGTCAGGCAATAAATACAAACAAAGACCTGCCATTATTGGGCATGTTAACTTAGTCTCTTGCCTTTGCCCTCTGCCATGGTTGGGAACAGCCAGACTCTTTCTGGGCTGCTTGATCATTCCCTTGGCTTGGATGGGGTATGAACCCCAAGTTCTTCCTTCTATCAAGATGGAAGACCAGCAGCTATCTTCTCTGCCTCTGTATTGTCCAGACTCTCAGAATTGTCATTTAATCTACTTAAAGACCCCTGTATCATTCTCCCTTAGAACATCAAGGACTCCATCTGACTTGCAGCTGAACTTACCCTCTTCCCCAGTTGGAGGGAAGGAACTGCCTGATCTTTTCTATTTATATCCTCAGAACTTAGCTGGGCACATATTGGATCAATAGTCAACGCTTTTCACTCATCCATTAATTCATCCATTCATTTATCTCACAAGTCTTTAGGCAACTCAATAAGATTTTAAGTTGCAGACAAGGTCCCTACCTACATTGATAAAGGGAATTTCTTCCTTCCTGAGAGTTCCTCATATCAGTGAAATCACAATTCCTCACCCCATCCCTTTTCCCGTCTCTATCTGGGAGTAATTAATGCTCTCTACTTATTTTTAACTTTTACAATATTAAAAAAAAAATCCCAAATGATGCTGAGCAACTTAAAAAACAAAACAAAACGAGACAATCTAAATGGAGAGAATTACCCAATCTGTTTAATAAATAAAAGCAAATCTTTGGTTGCATAAAAAAGGTCACAGACATGCTATAGAGAAAAGGAGTAGAATGTATGAGCAAGTTTAACTTTGTACTTCCCGACCATAAAGTGGCCCAATAAATAAGACTTATGTTTTATTGACTTGAATCATTACTTTCCTGGCCCACTTTCATGGATAAACAATGTTATTAGGACATACATATTTAATTCAAAACCTGTCATAAAGCCAAGAACTCTAAAAGGGAAGGAAAACTTTTACCTGGCCTTTCCACTTCTTGAGGGAGACTATATGTATGAGGGATGAACAGTGCCCAAAATATTGCTTTGATCAACCAAGACAAGAAATGGATCCACAGGCATTTTGAAGAGGGGAAATGAATCATTACCTGATGCTGGCAGGCTAGAGAGGATCATTTCCACCGGAGAGCAAGATATAGCTGTAGTGACTGGGGAACACTACCAAAGGAATTCTGCCAACCCCTCCGTTTATCCTTATCTGACCTACGTTTGATCATTGGATTCATAATCCCTATGTTCTTTCTTTCTTTCTTTTTTTTTTTTTTCTGGAATGGTCTATTTGAAAATAGATCTACCTCTTTTTGCCTACCTCAGCACAAACTGCACAGCTCTTAACAGCTGTGGTCCATCAGGAATTGGTCAAATGTCCAGAAAGAGCTAATCTTTCCTCTGGGAGAGGCTATGGTGAATGTATTAAACTTGGGGACACAATCAAATTATTCTGTGCCTCCTTGGAATTGGAAATGGACAAAAATAATTGTGAGCTTCTAGAAGGCAGAAAGGTTTTTTTTTTTTTTGGAGGGGGGCCTCTTTTATTGTACCTAGTACACAGTAAGCACTTAATGTTTATTACCCCTGTTTCACCAAAAATTACCTATAAGCCTTCTACATAAATAGTAGAAAGTAGATATTTCCCAATGGGATGTACACTGATGTTGCTGCTGTTTTATTGTTTCAGTTGTGGCCAACTTCACAACCTCATTTGGGGTTTCCTTGGCAAAGATGCTGAAGTGGTTTGCCATTTCCTTTTCTAGCACATTTCACAAATGAGGAAACTGAGGCAAACTGGGTTAAGTGACTTGTCCAGGAACACGTCATTAGGAAGTGTCTGAGGCCAGATTTGAACTCGGGAAAATGAGGCTTCCTGAGCCCAGGCTTGCCTGACACTCTATCCACCGTGCCACCTCTTTGTCCTGTTGGGATCTGGCTATTGACTGAATAGCCAAGATATTGACAGCAAGATAAAATAAAAATATTTCCCTACTAAGAACTTGGGTGTGAAGCATGCTGGTCTTTAGAAAACTGCTGCCATTTTATTTTTTTTTAGTTGGGAAGAAGGCTACACAATTGAAGTTGAATTAAACAAAGACCAAAAAGGACTGATTATCTTAGGAAAGAATTCTTAAGGTCCACATCTCTGTGCTTTCTGAAATTCTTAGCATAGTGATAGGATTGGGATAGGGACTTGTAATTTCATTGGAATATTGCTCGATCAGAAAACTTTCTCCACTAGGGCAGGCCATCCCTTCTCTTCAGCTTGCCTTGTGTGTTTGAAACATTGAAAGTTTAAGTAATCTGCCTAGTTCTATATACAGAGGCAAGGCACAGTTCTTGATTTTGAGACTGGAGAAATCAAATTCATGTTGAATTTCCAGAGTACAGCAGAACCAGATTAAAATGCAATTGGGAAATGTTTAATAAAATAAATAAAAATACAGTAAAACACAGTTAATGTTAATTTGTGGTTTTCTAAGTCAACATGTAGCCCACAGGAATCCTATTTAAGTTTGACATCACTGCACCAGAGCATAGAAATAGTCCAGTGAAATAATCATTTGGACATCAATAAAACAAGTCATTACTTGAAGCACATTGCAAAGCTCCCTCTAAGAATATTTCCTGTAATTGGCTACCAGAGTATCTGACGTTTCGGTTAGAAATTATCCCTTTAACTGTCCCATTGGTCAGTATATCTATTCCTCTTTGAAATGAGAATTTCCATGGGAAAGGCAACATATTATATTATAAGTCACAAACATCTTAGTATAAAATTGATTGATTCATATAAATCATGCCACAGAGATTAAGGGAAGCCTGAATTGTAGGGATATATTTATATAAATAAGATCTGAGCTCTGATCCACCTCATCTGGTGGGAGACATTAATATCTACTTTTGGGCAACATAGGAAGAGGGATGGTACTGGATCCTTCATTCTCTTTCCACCAAGGGGAAGTGGTGTATTTATTACACTTCAGATATGAAGTTTTTGTGAGTGTGTGTGTGTGTGTGTGTGTGTGTGTGTGTGTGTATTTCAACACTTTTAAGAATATTCAGAATAAATTCCAATGATCCTAGTTGCTCTGGATAGAAAGTAATCCCTCTCCCTACGAAGAGGATTATAATTTATTTTTCTTCCAGCTTAGCTCCCTTCCACCAAACACCCATTCTACAGAACACAACAGATAATTGGCAAACATATATATTCTGTAAATAGAAAATGAGGAAATTACATAGACTTGGGTAAAGGATAGAATAAGTAAGAGAAAATGAACTCTTAGTTGGCACTAAGATAAAATCTCATTTCAGGAAGGAAGATAATTATCTTACCAGGGAAGTCCACTCTTAGGAAATGCTGTGGTTATGGACCGGGGGAATCAAGAGACATGTTGAGGGAATTGGCTTTCCTTCCCTGTTGTTCTAGGGAATTTTGAACTATTCAAAGTGCACACTTTTCTTTAAGCCTTTTCATTCTAATTCTACTTCTCTCTTCCTCTCCAAAGTCTCTATTAATTAGAATTCATGTCTTTCCCCACACAGAGACTCATAGGTCTCTCAGCCAATTAGCAGTCACATCTTTCTGCATGTATGCAGAATCAGAGTTGTCCAGTGAGGAGCTAGCTGCCCGTTATGTACCTGAATGAAGGTGTGATGTAAGTTTATCTTTAAATCATTTAACTTCAAGGAACTTTATGATAAAAATCCAATCACATGCATTCTAACTCTCTGGCTTCTGGTTGTCTCTTGCCCTGTTGGATTGACTCTTTTTAATGGGTGGCTCAGAAATGTGTCATATCGCTCTTTCCCATCTGTCAGGGCTTGTTATCACTTTGGTATCACTGATTGACTCAGAGATCCAAATTACCCTTAATCTTGTCAACTAGATGAGTAGGTCTGTGGCACTTGCCTTCATGGACTATATGCTTTCTGAATTCTCCCAGTGTTAGTACAAATTAGTTTGCCCAGAAGGCAAATCAAACTCTCCTTGGGATTTGTCCTTGGATAAATTGCCTACAAGATGTCACTGGGGATCTGTACCCAAAGCACACACTCCCTGAGGACCGTTCTTAAATTACCCACATAAACATGTAGCCTAATTCATTCTTTCTCAGCTTCTCCAAAGTTACATGACTCTAATCTTCCTCTTGCACTCTTATTTTCCCCCATTTCTCTGCACACACTCAACTGCTCTTTACACTTTCATGATCTCCCAAAGTCAAGTTTGATAGCCTCCCTTGCTCCACTAATTACCAAAGTCAGGACAATATCCTGCATAGCTCAGGAAGTCAATCCTATAACAGATAATTATGAGCACCTTTAATGGGACAAGTAGGTGGTACAATGTACGGAGTGTTGGATTGTGGAAATCATCCAGCAGAATAAGGTACCATGTATCGAGGTCCTTTCTCAAGCTAAACTGCAGATGCCACAGCAAAAGGCAGAGCTCCAATGGGCCAACTGTGTTGTTTGAAAGCCAAACATATGGTTGCCTAAAAGGCTATTTTGTAGAGAATTCACATAAGGCAAGTACTTACATGGACATCAGAGGAAATCACCAGAAGATGTTCAAGTTCTCTCTGAAAAACTTTGGAATCTCTTGGGAGATGGGGGTGACATTGCCATAGAACTGTCCAGCATGGTATACTGCGTCAAAGAAGGCATTGTGTTCTGTGAGCAAAGCAGAATTGTAGTAGCTAAAAAGAAATGTGAATGTACAAACTTGGAGACATCTCCACTCCAAATATTCATGTGGACTTGTGGTCCAGCCTCATGAGCTTTTATTGGTCTGACCAGCCACAGTTAGAATATGGTAACCTTAACAACGTGTCATGTGATGTCGTTTTGGTCTTCTTTGGGCACAAAGGACAACAGCCAGTGTTAAACCTGGAAACCAGGAAGACCTGAGTTCAAAATTTGCTTCAGATATTTATTAGCTTTGTGATTCCAGTTTATTAGCTTTGTAACTCTTGACTGTCTCATTTTCTTCTAAAATGGGGATAATAATAACACCTTTTTCTCAGAATTGTTCTGAAGATAAAATGAGATAATATTTTCGGTGCTCTGTAAAACTTCAAGTGCTAAATAAATGCTACCTATCAAAATTTATAATAATAATAATAATTATTTATTAATTATTAATTAAGAAACACTGTAGTCTCTTCAAAGTCTATCACCAGCAGCTAGGTGGAGTAGTGGATAGAGCACCAGCCCTGAAGTCAGGATCACCTGAGTTCAAATGTGACCTCAGATACTTAACACTTCCTAGCTGTATGACCCTGGGCAAGTCACTAACTCCCAATTGCCTCAGTAAACAAACAAACAAACAAAACAGAGTCTATTACTTTAAAAATAATTTTGCCCAAATCCCTCATTATATTTTATTTTTAAAGGATTCTCTCTTTCTCTCTCTTTTTTCTTTCCTTTTGGTTGAGGCAATTGGGATTAAGTAATTTGCTCTAGGGTCACATAGCTAAGAAGCTTTAAGCTTCTGAGACTATATTTGAACTCAAGTCCTCCTGACTCCAGGGCCAGTGCTTTATCTACTGAGCCATCTAGCTGCCTCATTTTAGAATGATTTAGAATATGTCTATAATCACCATAACTTCATACCAAATGATATATTATTTTTATAATACTACCTCATCATCCTAGTTTTCCTTATCCCTTTTATTGCATTATAATCTAATAATAGTTGGAAGAAAGGTGGAAATGACCTCTAGCTCATTATTACAATAATCTGAATTTATGACTGTTTTTAACTATCTTATTGTAAGTCAATGTATATTCTATCCTTTTGCTTCTGTTATTTTTGTTCCAACGTCCTCATTGCTAAGAAGAAGAAACTGAGTGCGACTCAGAAGTAGAATGTCTTGTGCAAGGTCACACAGATGCCTGATTTTACATCTGAGTAAACTTACCAGAGTAAGATAATAGGAAGTATTAGAAGAAGGATTTCTGAACTCTGAATTCAGTACTCTAGCCATGACATTGCATAGTCTCTTTCCAATATAACATGGCTCTCTTCTAGCAGATGGGTAAATTACTTTTTGCAGGGAAAAAAAGGGGACCTTGATTCTGGCTTGGTTGAAAGACAAGGAGAGGGAAGGTCATCAAAACAGACAGAAGGGAGAAACAAGAGTTGAAGAGCTTGGAAGAAAAACTTTTCTTCTTGGGTTGGATGTGGTGGCAATAAGTATTCTTTTTTTTTTACTTATTCCTTTGTGTGGAACATTTTTCTCCAAGTGTGAAGTGGGCATATTGCCTTAAAGGCTCTGTTGGCATAGAAACCATTGAGTCTGTGCCTGAAATTGTTTCTCCAAAGGAAAAATTGTAATGGAGAGTTGATGTCTCGTTTCTAGACCAAAGCATTGATTCACTTAGTATTGTAGATGTGTTGAGGAGTGGATTGGAGAAAGAGAACCTTTCATTTTGAGTGGAGAAAAGGTTCCTGGAAATTAGTATAATCTGATTTTACTGAGATACAAAACAAGTGAAAGCAAG
This sequence comes from Antechinus flavipes, assembly GCF_016432865.1. NCBI lineage: Eukaryota > Metazoa > Chordata > Mammalia > Dasyuromorphia > Dasyuridae > Antechinus > Antechinus flavipes. Next base: position 52,623,287 of record NC_067399.1, on the reverse strand, counting down.
AAAAACCTAATTGGAAGGTCTATGGGCAGGAAAGGTTGTTAGGAAGGAAAAGGGTTCCTCAGCTTTTCTGTCCTGTGAGTTACTCCTTTTCAGAGGCCCCTGTGAGATCAGCTGGACTGTGTAGGTGCCAGACTTCTATTATTTGCCCAGGTGTGGCCCAAATGAACTTGACAGACATGGAACATATGTCAGAACTTAGCACCTAGGTCTGGTGTTTGCAGCTTGTCCTAACTTACAAGTTATTTCACTGAACCCATTTCATTAGCTAGAATGCCAGATGAATAGGAAAGGAATGACTAGAGAGACCAAAATTGGAAGGAATAAAAAAAAAGGCATTGGGGTGGTTTGATACAAGAGATTCTACCCTACCTTTTCATTTTTGATTCTGGGAGCCTCCTCTGAATGTTTGTATGTGACATGAGTCTACATGATAGGGCTTTACCAATAGAAGTATGAGTATGGAGTAAGAAAACTGGGTGCAAACTGGGAAAATCATTCACATTCTCTAGACTTCTTTTTTCTCATCTGTGAAGTGGAGGTGAGGGTTGGAGTAGATGGTTTCTGATATTCTCTTCAGCTATATATTTATGCGCCTTTATGATTTCCAAAAAAAATTTCTTGGGAATACTTCTAAAATTATTAAGCATTAAAGTAAATATTAAGTATTAAATTTATAGGATTTAATACTGGAGGGGAATTTAGGGAACGTCTAATTCAACTGTCCATTTTATTAATTAGGAAACTGAAGTATTAAATGATTTGCTCAAGGTTTCTTGGTTATAATAGAGTTGAAATTTGAGTCTAGGTACTCTACAGTTTGTACCATTCTGCCTTCATATTCTATTTCTTGGTATCTAAGAATTTAACATAATGAATGGTATACAGTAAGTGCATCATAAGTGCTTATTGATAGATGATTGGCTTCAGGTATTATTTATTCTAAATTTCTTATTTCTGAACTCATTCAGAGTTCAGAATTTCTGAATTAATTCATTCACAACTCCACCAACAATGCATCAGTGTCCCAGTTTTCCCCGCATCCCCTCCAACATTCATCATTATTTTTTCCTGTCATCTTAGCCAATCTGACAGGTGTGTAGTGGTATCTCAGAGTTGTCTTAATTTGCATTTCTCTGATCAATAGTGATTAAGAAACTGAGATATTAAATGATTTGCTCAAAGTTTCTTGGTTATAATAGAGTTGAGATTCGAGTCCAGGTGCTCTATAAGTTGTAGAGCTTATACCATCCTGCCTTCATATTCTATTTCTCAGTAGCTAAGAATTTAGCATAATAAATGGTATACAGTAGGTGCATCATAACTGCTTATTGATAGATTGGTTGATTGACTTCAGGTATTATTTATTCTAAATTCCTTATTTGACAGATCATAGGGTCATAAGTTTAAATTTGGGAGGGACCTTAGCCACCACTGGGTCCAACAATATCATTTTGGAATTAGAAAACTGAGGCAAAGAGAAATGAAGTGATTTTCCCAGAGTTACAAAAATACTAAGCGTCAAATTGAGAATGGAGCCCAGGGCTTCCTATTGACTACGTCATTATTCTGCCTCTCAAATATTCATATTGCCTCAGCCTATAGTTGACCAGAAGTTAACTGATTGGAGGCTTAACACTAGACCATAGAGATGAGGGTACCAAAACAAGGCCCAGAGAGAGCAATTGAGTTCAGCCTCGAATCTGCATCTTCCACATCTCAGTCCATAGTTCTTTCCATTAACTATTCTGCTTTCCTAGGACAGAGGAGCTTCTGTGACATGAGAGCAGATCGAGAAAAGGAGATTAATTTTATGGAGTGTTATTCAATTCCAGGAGAAGCATAACGAGGGAATTAATCATATAGCAGTATAAGAACATTAGGTCTTTACTGGGAGAAGAGAAAAAATAAAAAATAATAATAAACACTCTTTAACATTTACTCTGTGCTAGGTACTTTCTGAGCCTTTATAGTTATTATCTCCTTTGATTCTCACAACAACCCTGGGAGGTAGGTACTCTGAATATCCCCATTTTACAGATGAGGAAACTGAGGCAATCAGATTAAGTGACTCATGCAGGATCACATAGCTAGTAAGTGTCTGAAAATGAATGTGAATCCAAGTCTTCCTAACTCCAGGCCTGGTGCTCTCTCCCTTGTGTCATTAATGTTGCGTGTATGTGTACAGAGGGTTAGGGCTCAAAGTATGGGTAAAATGGCTTCGATGTGATCGTCACCATGAGTGAGAGTGGAATGTAACTGAGTGTTAGCCATGGAGGTAAGAGAACCAGATTCTCCATGTCTCTAATACTTATTAGCTACGTGGCCTTTTGGGCAAGTCACTTTCTCAAGATTTACTTTTTTTTCATCTATGAAAATGGGACAAAGTTAAGTATGATGCTGATTGGAAAATGGGAAAGAAAAAAAGAACATTAAATGAACTGAAAGATTTTCAGATATTTGTGACAAAAACAGCAGAGCTAGAGGGGAAATCTGGCATATAATATCCAGAAGAAATATAAAGTAAACACTAAAGACCAATTATAAGGAACTCAAAAAGGTCGAACCAGTTACCTCTTCTAAATGAAAATATTATCAGTTCTTTTAAGACTGTTATTTTTATTTGGGAGTTTGAAAGAAAAACTTGAACTGAGCTGAATATGATGGGATTGTTCATATATATGTACATTATACATGCATACATATATCTACATACATGCACCCATATGTTAATAGGTATGTGGATGCACACATATGTATGTTTATACACACAAAAATATGTGTGCACACATATATGTACAAACTGTGTAGAGAAAAGTAAAAAGGAGCACGTATTTTATATAAAAGAACCTAAAAAGGAAATATAGACACAAAAGAAGCTAATAGTGGGGGGATGGGTAGTACTGAAACTTTACTCTCATCAGAAACAACATATATATCTAGAAGGGTATGAAAGTCTTCTAAATGCAAAATAAATAAAAGGGCAAAGGGATAGATTTAGGGGAGAGGATAAGGATGAAATAAGAAGGTAATGAAACAAGTAGAAATAAAGTAGGAGGAGTGAGGAAGGAAAGGAATAGGGTGAGAGAGATAATGAGGAAAATAGGAAGGAAAGAAATAAATAACAAGTAATTATAGCTTGTAATGTGAATTAGATGTATTCACCCATAAAATGAAAACAGATAATAGATAAAAAATTTGAACTCAATAATATGTTGTTTCAGGAAATGTTATGAAAATGTGAGATACACACAAGCATGAAATAAAGATCAGGAGTACAATTTATTACATTAAAAAAAAAGCAGGGGTAGTAATCATGATCTCAGACAAAGTTAAAGCTAAAGATTTAATCAAAAGAGAAAAATAGGAAAACTACAGTTTATGTCAGCCACATTAATCAATATTGTTTTAGACTGTTTAAAGTAACTAGACAGTCTAAGGCTAAAATATTGCTGTGCTGTAGGAAATGACATGCTGGTGGGTTTAGAAAAATATGGAAAGACTTGGACGTGTGAAGGAAGATATTATCCACCTTCAGAGAAACAGATGACAAGTGGAAATAAGCAGAGTATGGTCTTATATACATGTGCATGAATGTAAACATATATGTGTGTATGATTAGAAATATCTATATGTATATATTTATATGTATGTATATGTATGTATATATGTATGTAAAAGTATGTATATAAAAGATATAAATATATAAAGATGAATATAAATGTATCCATTCTTAATTGTAGCCTGGGGAGGCGTGAGGAAGAGGAAAAAAAAATAAAGTTAAAAAGTTCACAGCAGAGAACAAAGGAAACAAATAAAAGATGGACAATTCTGAATATAAGGCTTATTTTTTATTATACAGGCTTTCTTAAAATGGAAATGTATTGCTTTATATTTTGAATCTTTTCATGCACATGGCAATGATTTTTTCTTTTCTTATTTTGAATTTAAATTCAAAATATTTTTTAAAATGGAGATACTATTTGTATTATCTGCCTAATAACTGTTTTCAAATCAAGAGCTTTGAAAACCTTAAGGTGCTACCAAAACCTTATTATTTTTATCAGTCCTGGGAAACCTCCCTGAGAAAAGAAATTCCTAGAAGAGGAATAAAAAGTGACATCCCATAATGCTTTGGGGTCACTGAAAATGGTGGGCTGGATTTTGGATATGGAAAACCAAAAGGTTGATATCTTGCTTCACTCTCTCTGACTTCCCCCTTCTGAACTCAGGAACTAGGTAAGAGTCATTTCTGTGTCTGAGACTGGGGATTATCTTTAGTGATCTGTGGCAGTTCTAAATAACCACTGAAGATGGAATGAAAATGAATTTTATCAAACGAATTTTATAAGTTTGTTAAAATGTCACCAGACCTTCCCACAAGCACCTATTCCTATTGAAAGGAAGATGCCCCAGAGATTTTGGGAGACATGACTAGTCTTTAAAGTTAGGTCTGACCTCGTATGGGGGTGGGGAATAACTTGGATTTTTATGAAAATTCCTCAGTTTCTTTTCTAGGTATGGATCCACAATGAATTTCAGGGCTTATTGATTCATGGGTCTAGAAATAAGAATCTGACTAAACTCGAGTGTGAGTTTCTAGCTCCTTGCCCTTGCCAATTAAAACTCACAAAATAGAAAGTTGTCAACTCAGCTTCTAGCTTCTCCTGGACCAGACCTAGATGATGGGTAGGACAAAGTAACAGGTTTGTGATACAGGAAAATGTTCTTGAGGAAGCTATGAAACTGGCTCAAATTTGTGATATGTTTCAGACCTTAAAGAAGCCAAACATGAACTTGTTATCTCAGAATGACAGGACCATATGCTTTCGCAGGAATCCAATATATAGAGTACGTAGTGGCAAGAAATAGGAATTCCTAGTTAGAGGAACTGCCTTTGGATCTCAGCTCTGTGATTTACCTCTTATCTGACCTTAAGCAAAGCATTCCCTTTCATTTTTCTTAACTGTAAAATGAAGAACTGGAAACAGGGGGTCTTAACCTTTTTGTGTGTGGTGGATCTTTTTGGCAGTCTGGTAAAGTTTATGGATTGCTTCCCAGAATAATAGTTTTAATGACAAAATAAAATACATAGGATGACAAATGAAAACAAGGATAAATGAAAAAGATGTAATTTTTTCCCCATCCAAATTCATTCATCCTTTGAAATCTATCTGTGGACCCAGGTAAGAAACCAGAAGGAGCTTTAAATGACAGAATCCTATGTTCATATAACCTATACTTTTAAAAATTATTTAACAAAATTTTATTTTTCCACTTTTCACATAAAGACAATTTTCTTTTTAAAAAAATAACAGCTTTTTATTTTTCAAAATACATGCAAAGATAATTTTCAACATTTCACCCTTGCAAAGTCTTGTGTTCCAAGCTCTTCTCCCTTCTCTTTCCACCTTCTTTCTCCCCTAGACAGCAAATAATTCAGTATTGGTTAAATAAGTGCAATTCTTCTAAATGCAATTCTACATTTATCATGCTGAAAAAGAAAAATCAGATCAAAAAGGGAAAAAATGAGAAAGAAAAAAAAATCAAGCAAGCAAACAATAACAACCAAAAAAGTGAAAATACTTTATTGTGATCCACATTCAGTTCTAAATCCTCTCTCTGGATACAAATAGCTTTTTTCATTACAACTCTATTAGGATTATCCTAAATCACCTCATTGTTGAAAAGAGTCAAATCCATGACCATCATGGATCATCATATAATCTTGTTGCTGTATACAATATTCTCTTGGTTCTACTCATTCACTTAGCATCAGTTCATGTGTCTCCTCAGCTCTTTCTGAAATCATCCTACTGATCATTTCTTATAGAACAATAATATTCCATTACATTCATGTACTATAACTTATTCAACCACTCCTCAGTTTCTAGTTCTTTGCCACTACAAAAAAGACTGCTACAAACATTTTTGCATTTGTGGGTCCTTTTCCCCTTTGTATGATCTCTGGGATACAGATTCAATACAGATAGTACTGAGTCAAAGGGTATGAATAATTTGATAGCCCTTTGGGCATAGTTCCATATTGCTCTCCAGAATGATGCATTAGTGTCCCACTTCTCCCACTCCCCTCCAGCATTTATTATAATCTTTTCCTGTCATCTTAGCCAATCTAAAGGTGTGAAGTGATACCTCAGAGTTGTCTTAATTTGCATTTCTCTAATCAATAGTGATTTAGAGCATTATAAAAATGATTTTCAACATTCATTTTTCAAAGATTTTGAGTTTCAGATTTTTCTCCCTCCTTCCCCTTCCCAATAAGGCAAGCAATCTGACATAGGTTATAAATGTGCAATCATATAAAACATAATTCTATTTTAATCATATTGTTAAAGAAGAAATAGAACAAAAGAAAAAAAAACCATGAAAAACCCCCCACAAAAAAGTGAAAAGCATATGCTTTGATCTTTATCCAGACACAATCAGTTCTTTTTCTGTGTGTAACCTATACTTACTGGAGGATTCACATGTCCATTGACAGAAACAGTTCATGTCAATATAAAAATTGTTTCTCAGCATATCCTGATGAAGAGATTTGGTGCTATCAGTGTCCTTTATATTATATAACTTCTTTAGAAAAACTCTGGTCCATTATCTGGTTGTTTCTTTATCTTGGTTATTTCTCAGATAAGGATTTGACCAAGCCAGAGAATGCAATCTTCAATAGATCTTCAGTTGGGTCACTTGTTGCACAACACAAAGAGACTAGAACATCCCAATGAGTGACTTTGTGATATCACATTTTGGCCTCATATTTGTGATTCATTAATTCACATAGTCTGTCCTCTATGGACAGAAAATGTCCCCTTCTTATCTTTCTACCTTGCAGAGTTCTTTTCAAGAGTCCACTCAGCTGTTGTCTCCATTACAAAGTTTCCTCTGATCCATATATCCTCTTTACCTCCATCTGCAACTTTTCTCTCCATCATTCCATTTTCTTAGAGTATTTTACTGAGATATCTCCTATGCTCCCAACACTGCCTACTTTTGTTAGATTCACTACCTTTTTGCATGTATTATCGCACCAGATGATTACACTCTTTGTATTGAGCATTTTAATGGACATTCTATGCCTTCAATTTAGGAGTGCTGGTTAGAAATGGAAGAGGCTCTAGAGATTACCCAATTCAATCCTTTAGTTTTTACATATATAAAAACTGAGGTCCAAAGAAGTTAGTAGGCTTTTAAAGATTAAATAGCAAAGCTAAGATTTGAACTCAGATCAGGACAAACCAAATGGATGAAAAGTTTATGTTACCCAAACTGAACTGCAATTGGATCACTGAATTGGTCCATCAGTGGATACATCAGTTGGATAGGTATTAAATAATGAATCAGGCTCAGAATTAAATAGAAAAAAAGACAGGTGGATAAATTGCATTTGAGGAACTACACAGTGCTTTTAGGGATTTAAAGTTGTTCTCTGGTATTATTGCCTATGCTTTGAAGCAATTAACGTTACCGAAGAAGTAGAGTTATGGATAGCCCAATGGGCAAAAGAAAGAGATTTTTGATGAGACAGGAAAGATGGCATTAGCCTAAGTGGCCTAAGAAATATTTCCAGGAAAGTAAGGAAGATAGGGTTTAAATGACTTGCACTAAACCACACAAGGTTTCTGAGATTAAATTTGAATTCACTTTTTCTTGACTCTAAACACAGCACTCTATCAATGTACTATCTATATGCCTTTAAAATATGTTTTGGTGGGTTTTGTTCAGTTGTTTCCACTTGTGTCTGTCTAATTCTTCATGATCCCATTTGGAATTTTCTTGGCAGAGATAATGGCTCTGTTTGCCATTTCCTTCTCCAGATCATTTGATGGATGAGAAAACTGAGGCAAAGTTAAGTAACTTCCTCAGGGTCACACAGCTAGTAAGTGTCTGAGGCCAGATTTGAACTCGGGAAGATGAATCTTCCTGACTTCAAGCATGATATTCTATCCATTGCACCTTAAAGGTGTCTTAAAAGATATTCTGTTGCTTTTAATCACACCATTGCCACCCTATTTAATTGCAACCTGATTTGCTTCGTGTTTGGCTCAGGAGCTGATCATGAAACATTATGGGATAATGAATTGCCAACTCCAGAGAAAAACACTAGAAAACAGAGAAATACCCCTTGTGTTACATATCAATTTTAAAAATAAAATTGATTGTTTTGTAGATAGAGCAATGGATTTACATCTCCAAAAGCACAACTTATTGATTTTTAAGAGGCATAAGGCAAAGTTTCACTTGTTCTAAGTTGAGGATAACCCCTGTTTTCTCAGATCATCATCAGTTTTAAAATATACCCTTCAAACTATTTTTTTCCTCCCTCCTCACTCTGCCCCTTTTGCTTTCTTCTTGCATGTTTTTGAGACAATTACCTAAGACAACAATAGGACACTTTGAGACTGGGGTGCAGCTTTGAGATTGATTTTATTGTGTGTCTATTTTTATTAAATAATGCTTGGATTGAAATGCTATGCATGTGCACATTTGGGAATTAAAACAACATATTTGATCCAACTTTCAACAAACTAGAGCATTTAAAAAATCCCAGCAACACAACAATGTGTTTTTTTTTAAGTCAAAACAAAGATTCATTCTATTTCACTGATACTTCTTGTAAAGAAAAATGAATAATTAGGTTCTAAGATTGTGCTTGAACCAAAAAATGAGCACATTTAAAAACTTTCCATAATAGAGATTGGTGTTATACCACATAGCAAGAAATATTTAATTTTGGGGAAAAAAGCTTTGATTCTTAAACTTTGAGGTCAGAATGATTGGGCTCTATCTTTCGAATTTGTATTTGTCTGTTGAAAGGGAGCAACCTGATTGCTTCATAGGGCCAACTTTCCTTTTTATAAAACATGATCAATGCCCTTTGTTCATATCTGCAAATGCCGTCTCCTTTTTCTCTCCCATCTTCCTCTCCCTAAAATTAAATCCTCTTTCATAACAGAACACCCAGACAAAACCAGGCAGTGATTGATCTGATAAAAAAATGTCTCAGTTGTCTCCTGCTGCTTTGTTTAAAGTGGAGAGGTATGACTTCTTATCTGTTTTCCTTTAGGATCATTATTGATTTTTCACTTCCTAAAATTTCACTTGTTTTTTGATGATTTTCTCATCTACATTGTGAATGTTATTATTCTGGTTCTGCCTATTTTATTCTGCATCACTTCATGCAAAATTTCCCATTTTTCTGCATCTCTCATATTCACCATTTTAATTTCACAACTATATTCTATCCATTCATTGTTATACAAGTTGTTCATCCATTTCCCATTCATTCCCAGTTCTTTGCTACTACAAAGAGTGCTACTATGACTATTTTGTTATCTATTTCTCTGTCTATCTATCTATATAGTAGTGTTGTTTCTGTCTTTGCATCCTACAAATAAAGACTGAGTTGTAAGGATGCCAGATCAAAGAATGTGAATAGCTTATAATTTTCCTTCATAATCCTAAACTGGTATCCAGAACACCAATCTTTCCCTGTTGATTGAGATCTGTATTTGTATCTTATCTTTTGAATATATCATCAAATTTGATGAAATTAAGATTTTCCTATCTAAATGTTTTATCTTCCTTTCTATTTTGTATGTGTTTGAATTTGATGATATGTTCACAAGTCATTACCATCAACAAATTTGACTAGGATCCAAAATACAAACTGAGAACTGAAGCAAGCAAAGATTAGTAGTCACAGTATGGGCTTTGTTTTATTTCCAGCATATATGAAAATTACTTCCTCATTTTGATGATCATAGAACAGAATGCTCGCCAATGATATTTGTAACCTCACACACAGCAAACATTAGTGGACTTCGTACCTCCTTTTTTGGTGATTGTATAGAAGTAAACTGGACTGTTTGTGCACAGGGATTGGATGAATGGAGCTATTTGTATTATTACACTAAAATGGGCAGCAATTGCAAGCCTCTCTCTTAATGGGTTGTCTGAGTCCAGCAAACTTTTTCTGACTGTGATTAACACCACCTGCCACTGGATTGTGTCGATGACATAGTGGGTGTATCTGGGATCTTAAGTTTTCCATTGGGGTAGTGATGGGGAGGGTGGAGAAGGACACACAGGTGCAGGAAGCTGTCTCTTGCTAAGCAGTCATCTATTCTTCAGCCAACTAATGTCCAAAGCCACATTGGAATGTATTTTTCTGAACTCCATTTTCTCACTCCATAGTTATAGAACCAAAAAATGTGAGAGCTTCAAGGTACTCTAGAAGAATTACTTCACTTTATAAATGGGAAACTGAGTCCCAGAAAAAAAAGTGATTTGCTCAAGTTCATATTGCACGTTTGTGGACGTTGGGATTAGAGGTAGCACAAGACAATGGGGAAAAATGTTGGTTCTGGTTCAAATTCTCTGTCTATTACTTAGGATCCATGTCTTTGGGCAAGTCATGTAACCCTTATGGGATCAGTTTCCTCATCTGTAAAATGAGATGGTATTTCTAAAAAAGAATTGGAGAAGGAACTTTAGCAGCTACCAAGACCACACTCTACCATTTTGCCAATGAATAAACTGAGGTCAAGAGACTGACTTTCTCAAAAATAGGTCTTACTGTCAGAATCAGGAATTGAACCCAGATTTTGCTCCAAATCACTCAAAGTTCTAATTTTGAATAATTTAGCTCCTTCCACAAAGTAATATCTAATGGACAAAAATAGAAGTTTCTCTAACATGACTTTTGAAGAAAGAAATAAACTAATTCAGCAAGGACAAGGCATTTGGGTGTCTTGTTTTCTCATCAAGTTAGATCTATTTGGTTCACCCTAAGAATTGATGCTTGGTTTAACAGAAGACTCATGATTTGGTATTGGCCTAGCCATGTCCTGTGGAAAATTATCCCCAAATTATGGCTTTTTTTCATTAAAATATACTTTTTTTGGGTGGAAGCAGTCATACTTTCAAACAGAAGTATTTCAGAGCACCATCTGTTGATAGAAATGATGAGGAGAAATGTAATTTTGAGATAATAGGATCATAGATTCAGACCTGGAAAGATCTTAGAGGTTTTCTAATCCAACCTTTTATTATATAGTTGGGATAACTAAGGACCAAAAATTTTAAGGGATTTGCCCAAAGATCACACAAGTAGCAAGTAACAAAGCTAGAATTTGTTCTCTAGATTCCAAATTCAGTGTTCTCCCACCGTACTATGCTATTGGATAAGAGATGAAATGAAGAAATCAGACTTGTGAAGGTAGTAGTGATTTTCATGCCTCTGATATTTACAAGTTTGTTGGTGTTCAGTTGTTTCATTTATGTTCAATTGTCCATGATGCCATTCTTGGCGAGGATCCTGGAGTTATTTGTCATTTCCTGCTTCAACTTATTTTATAGATGAACAAACAAAGGCAAACAGGATTAAGTGATTTGTCCAAAGTCACACAGCTAGTATATGTCAAAGTCTGGATTTGAACTCAGGAAGATGATTATTCCTGACTCCAGATCCAGCACTGTATCCCCTGTACCACTTAGCTATCCTATTTACCAACAATTTCTTGAGGTACATAAGGCGAGAGTGATTATCACTATTTGAAAGATGAGGAAACTGAGATAGAGGGAAGTAAAATGACTTTCTTCTGACCATCTAGCTAATTATTCAGAAGTGGGATTTAACCTAGATTCCATGACTCCAAGTCTAGGGAATATTCCACTTACCAGACAGTTGGGAGACAAAAGCTACATACATATTCAAGTCTAAAAGTGGGTGGGTGCCCATCAAGGACTGGCCTTTCATTGACTCTTGGATGGCTTCTTAACTTTCTTTCCAGAGATGACTAGGCCAGCCCAGGATCACTCTGGGAGAAGACTCTTTTGAGGCAGCTGGCCTTAAGGAGAGTTCATTTTCCCCCCTTTGCTTTGCTCCCAGAAGCTCACTCTCTTGAGCATTTCTAAGTAGGGCTAAAATTTTTTCCCTGGCTGCTTGCTGAACACAGTTACAGAAATGGCAGATGATAGATTAATTTATCCTTTAAGAGCTTTGTTTTCATTTTATGAGGTGATGTCATTGCCTCCTTTAGGCCCGGATCTCCTTTAGGGAGGCATTAGCCATTGGGATGGGAAACAAAACTGAGGCTGAATCTCCCTGATAATCAGAGGCAGCTGGAGGAAGTGGTCAGACATTATTATTGTCACCTAAAAAAACTCATTAGGCAGCAGCAGCAGGAGGCCAGTCTGGAAGTCCTTTCAGACCCATCGCCCTAACTACTCAAACCACTACTTGAGTCAGAAAGTTGGAGTGAGAAGGGAGGCTGGGCGCATATGTGCTCAGAGGAAAAGAACATGCCAGTGCTGGGGAAGAGCTGAGTTGAGAGACCAGTTTCTCAGGCTTCCAGAGAGAAATGAGTCAGTGTAGTTCCTCAGGGTGAAATGGACTTTGCAAGTACAAATGGTTCTTGCCTTCTCCACATGCACTTGGAAGGAGAGAGGGATTGGGTGGGTGGGGGGGAAGGAAACAGAGCATGAAGTTGTCACCAAGCAATGCAAAATTAAACATGGCTAATAATGATGAGAATATATCAAGTTCTAGTCAGTGATCCTGGTGGCAAGAATGCATGGAAAGGAAAACTGTGGTAGGGATCGTCTAGATCAGGGGTCTGCCAGTGCCTGTTTGTTGTAGGGGCTTTATTTACAAAAATATTGTTTTTAAAACTGTAAAAATTAATCTTAGCTTGAGTGCTACATAAAAGCAGGAAGCTGGAGGATGGTCCTAGGGTTTTATAATTAGACAGAAAAGAGCCTCTTTCTAATTCTTTTTGCTGTGTTGTCCTGGACCGTTTGGGACATCATGGTGGTACTAGGGGGGAGGCATTTTTGCAGCCTGGACCCCAATAACATAACAGCAAGTCACAGAACCTGAGAGTTGGAAGGAAACTTAGATCATAAAAAATGAGAGGCACAAGAGACCTCGGGACCTAGAATGTTAAGGCTAGAAGAGAATTTGGGATACAGAATGTGAAAGTAATAAGGGACCTTAGAAATAATTTATTCTACAACAAGATTGTATAATGATCAACTATGATAGATTGATTCTTCTCAGTGATTCGGTGATCCAAGGCAATCCCAACAAACTTTGAATGAAAAGTGCCATCAGAGATGTGGCTCTCTTCAACAATGAGATGATTTAGACCAGTTCCAATTAATTTGTGATGAAGAGAGCCATTTGTACCCAGAGAGAGGACTTTTGGAATTGAGTGTGGTTCACAACATAGCATTTTCACTCTTTTTGTTGTTGTTTGTTTACATTTTATTTTATTTCTCTTTTTTTCTATTTGTTTTGATTTTTCTTGTGCAGCAAAATAATTATAAATATATATATACATATATATGTATATATATATATATTTATTGGATTTAACATATATTTACCATGTTTAAGATATATTGGACTACTTGCCATTTGGGGTAGGAGTGGGCAAAGGGGAAAAAATTGGAACACAAGATTTTGCAAAGGTTATTATCACAGAAATATCCATGCATATGTTTTGAAAAATATAAAGCTCGAATAAAAAAAGTGCCATTAGCATCCAGAGAGAGAACTATGAGGCTGATTGTAGATCCACATATAATATTTTCACTTTTTTTCTTGTATTTTTTTCTTTCCACAACATGATATATATGGAAACATGTATAAAATGAATGTACATATATAACAAAGCTGTTTTTACATGTGACTGGGGAAAAGAAAAATAATTTAAAAAGAACAAGAAGAAGAAAAAAAGAAAATTTATTCTAACCCCTTTACTTTCTGATGAGGACATTGAGGCCTAGGGAAGTGAAATGACTTATCTAGAAACACACTGCTAATCAGTGGCAGAAACAGGGCTTTAAATCATTGCATCAAATTCCCAGTCTAGTGTGTTCTTATGCTACTGCATCAACTCAAATCTATATATTTGGTTTAGAATAGGAATTTTAAAAAACTGAACTTTTCCAATAAATTTTGCCTTAGGCCAATATACAAAAAGAACTTGGAAAAGAGGTGGAGGAAGTTATATCCCAGCCTCCTTTGGGTAATTCAATTCAGAATTGCCTCTGATTCTTGTGTCAATGCAGGTTCAAGTTTGATCTGTGATGCTTACTAACTGTAGAACCATGGATCCAGTTTGGGAAGAGTATTAAATGCTAAAAGAGGAGTTCAAATATTTCCCTGGAGGCAAGAGGGTGCTTCTTCCTTCTCTTCTACTTTTGGATTTCTATAACTACAGTTAGAGAATTGTGGCTCAAATGTGTTATCTTCCAAAGAATGAGAAATGGATTTCTTTTCAACATTGAATTGTGGTGTTTTATTCTTAATGATTATGTTTCTAAAATCCCTCATCTCTGCTCCATTGTTCATTCAGAATCGAAGCTTATCTTCGAATTTTATAGGAAAGAATCTAATGTTACACTTCTAAAATCCTTGTAAGAGGTCTCAAAGAATTCCAAAAGTTGACTACATGGAATTTGACATAATTGCTGCATTGCCTTTGCTTTTGTGGGAATACCTGACCAATACATATTTTTAATGTTAAATGACTGCCCCCTCATCCCCAGCCAAGGTGAAACAATCAAGAGTAGCCACAACACATGAGATGTCAAAGAGATTAGAAGCACAGAGACACATGAATCCTCATCATGTCCCCATGTTAAGGAAGTTTCCCAGGGGAATGACAATGCAATCCCACACTTCCCACCCTTGTTGTTGCCACAGAGGCTCTTAATTGTATAAATTGATCTACGAAAATAACTCAAATTGGTACAGAGTTCCAGTTGTGTCTAAGACACAGCTATGGACAGTGAAGTTGTTTTCTTTCTCCCTAAATCTCACACCTTGTGCTGACCTCCACTGATAATAGGGCAAAATGCAGCTCAGCTGGGAATAGTTTGGTGCTGTCCCTTGGTCATAGTGCTGACTTAGATCCCAGTTCGCAAATTCCCTTCTGTCCCTGGCCACGGTGCTGACACCTCAGTAATCATCTACTAAGGGTTCTTAATTTGGGGTTTGTGCATTTGTTTTGTTTTTTGTATTTTGATAATATATTTTATTTCCTTATAACTTTTTTATATTTTATTTTATGTATTTTAAATTACTCTGAGAAAGACCAATAGAATTTAACAGACTACCAAAATGATCCATGTCATTAAAATAAAAGTTAAGAATCCTTAATCTAGCTCAACCCTCTAATTCTATATATTAGAAAACTGAATAACACAGAGGTGAAATGATTGACTCAGGATCATTTAGCTAATTAGGGGTAGTTTCAGGACTAGAATCCAAGTTTCTTGACTCTTGGTCAAAGATTAATTCTATTCACAAGTCCTGCAGTTCTAGGCTAATCTATGTTTTTCCAATTCTAAAATACAGTGGATATATCACTAGTTAACTATTATATATTCTATTATATATATATATCTGCATTTTCATGTAATGGGTTTTCTTGTTCTTCTTTGTCCTGTAGGACACAATTAGGTCCAATGGAAAAAATTACAGAAAGGCCTAATTTCACTGATTAAAAAGAATTTTCTGTCAGAACTGTCAAAAAAAGAGAGAGGCTGTCATGGAGGCACTATGTACTTAAGCATAGGATAGATAAAATATATGTTAGTATAACTATAATTGAGATTCATATTTTGCATGTGGGTTAAATTAGATGATCTCTAAGATCCTTTCTAGCTCTCGTATTCTAGAATTAGAGAGGCAATTTGTAATAAATATAGAACTACTCTCATAATCAGGAAAACTTGAGTTCAAGCTCATCCTCTGGCAAATACTAGTTGGGTGATCCTGGACAAGTCAATTTTTTTCTCTCAGTTACCCAAGAAATTTTTAAAAAATTACTAATTATAGAGTAAATAGTAGCATATCTGGGAGCTCCTTAAACCACTGAAATAATAAATCTCAGTTTAAAATGAAGAACTAATCATTTTCTTTTTTGTATCTCTGCATTTATAAAGTTTTTTTTTTATTTTTAATTTTTTATTAAAGCTTTTTATTTTCAAAAAATATTCCTGGATAATTTTTCAACAGTTATCCTTGCATAGCCTTATGTTCCAAATTCCCCCCTTCCCCCTACTTCTCCCCTAGATGGCAAGCAAGCCAATATATGTTAGGCATGTTAAAACATATGTTAAATCCAAAATATATAAACATATTTATACAATTATCTTACTGCACAAAAAAAAATCAAATCAAAAAGGAAAGAAAATGGATAAGAAAATAAAACCAAGCAAACAACAACAAAAAGAGTGAGAATGCTATGTTGTGATCTATACTCAGTTCCCACAGTGCTCTCTCTGGTGTAGATGACTCTCTTCATCACAAGATCATTAGAATTTGCCTCAGTCATCTCATTGTTGGAAGGAGTTACGTCCATCAGAATTGATCATCATGTAATATTTTTGTTGCCATGTACAATGATCTCCAAGAACCTATTCTGTTCATTTCACTTAACATCAGTTCATGTAAGTCTCTCCAAACCTCTCTAAAATCATCCTGCTGATTGTTTCTTATGGAATAACAATAATATTCCATAATATTCATATACCATAACTTATTCAGCCATTTTCCAACTGATGTGCCCACTCAGTTTCCAGTTTCTTGCCACTACAAAACGGGCTGCCACAAATATTTTTGCACATGTGGGTTCCTTTCCCTCCTTTAAGATCTCTAGGCTCAGTTGAAACACTGCTGGATTAAAGGGTATGCACAGTTTGATAATTTTTTGAGCATAAAAACTAATAATTTTCTAACACATTCTGCTTTATATAATAGTGAGTTGAATTATTTTCTTATTGAATATCAGAGAATATAATTTAATAGTATGCCTTTCATGATTCTAGAGGTTTGGAAGTGGGAAAGGAGTACTCCATTTGACTAGCCAACTTGGTACTTAAAAACTCTGAAGGAATTTAAACCTTGCTGGGTTATTCAACCCTCTTAGTATCCTCAGATTCACTAGCTCTCCAGATTTATTGTATATTGCTCCTTTTCCCCTATTCTATGATCTGGCCAAAATGATTTTTTACTTTGTTCCCCACAAACTAAATCTATCTCCTATCTTTTTGCCTTTGTACTTACTCCTTATTTCTACCTTATTCAATCTCTTTTCCCCTTTAAGAAACAGATGAAGCATCACTTTCTGCATGAAGAATTTTCTGATTCCTTCCCCTGCCTATGCTAGTGCCTCACTACCAAACTACCTTGTATTTTGTATTTATTGGAATTTTTTGTTTATGGTGTAAACATTTAAAGTTATATGTTGTCTCTTCAATTAAACTCTACATCATTGCAAGTAGGGAATGTTTCATTCTTTGCCTTGTATCCCCAGTGCCTAAATAAGTGGTCCTTAATACATGCTTATTGACTAATTGATTGGTTGCGTGGGCTTGGGCAAATCCATTTAACCTCTCAAGACTCTGGTTTCCTTATACGCAAAATAAGGATACTGATATTTGTTTAAAACACCTCACTGGGTTAATCGAGAATTCAGTGAAATAAATTTAATTCAACAAATCTTTCTTAAGCATCTACTGTTAGTTGCAAGTACTTATGGGAAGAGGAGAGTAAGATACAGATAATAACCTCTGTTCTCAAAGAGGTCGCATTCTATTGGTAAGACGTGGGTGGGAGAGACAGTAAAGTGTTTTATAAACTGGAAAATTCTATATGATAATGGCACCTTAAGTATCACTCAACATTTTCTCAGAACAGCCTTGTGATAAAGACAGGTAGTGAAAGTATTTTTCTCATTTCACAAATAAGGCAACTGGAGTTAAAAAAAAAATTGTGACTATCCTGAGTTATAATGATTAAGTGTTAAGAGAGCCCACATAACTTCTCTGGGAGCTATTAGTATTATTATTTACACCAAGGGATAGTTGGGAGGATAAGGTTTTATAAATTGTCATTGCTGTATTCATGTTCGCTATTTAACCCTTCAGCATTGAACTATGGCTACTTCTCTTTGGCCCCATCCTTTTGTCTGCCTTTTCCATTATTAAGATTCCTGCTTTATTTCTTCAGAAGAAATCTTCATTCTATCAAGATCTTAAAAGATGATTTGTTGTCTTGCTGCCCATTAACATTGGGGTGTTAATGGACTACTACTGTGTGACTTTTACCAGAGGAATTTGGAGTATCCTAACTCTCACTCTTTTATTTGGGTCCTTAAGCAATTTCTTCCTCACTTTCTTCTATAATTATTTCTCCTTCAGGAAGAAAATTTGAGGAAGTATCTCAGAACTCACTTGGATAAAAGAAAAAGCTAGTTGTATGAAGGGTAAATGCTCATCTTCCAGGATAGAAAGATGCTTTTTCATTTCTCTGAAGAATTATTATAGTTACACTAAGATACCTTGATGAAGCACTAATAATAATTTTTTTTTGCATTTGGGGTTATGAAAATCACAGGAAATAGATTAAGAGCTGGAAGAGGTCCTCTAATTCTCAGCTTCTTAAATGTGGGTCATGAAGTCTTGTAACTGAATGTGAGGAGGATCATGAAATTATAATTTATTATCAGCAAATGTTTAATTCATATGCCTATTTTATATACCTATATACCCAGGGTCACATAAAAATTTCTCAGGTAAAAAGGTGAATGGAAAAAAGTTTAAGAAGCTGTGAGTCTAATAGCCCCTTTATTTTTAATCTATATATCTATCTCTTTGTCTGCCCGTTTATTATTTATTCTTTCATTTTTTGTTTGTTTGTTTACAAGCATTGTTTCAGGACAATGGGGCTGGTGGGGGGTAAGTGATCTGCCCAAATTTCCATAGGTAGCAAATAGCTTATCCAGGATTGGAATCAAAATCTTCTGACTTGAAATTTATCACTTTTCCCACTATACTGCATTCCCCTCTCCTGCCAACTCCCCATAGCATTATCTCAGATCATCCCTCTTCTAGAAAGTTCTCTGGCATAATGGATAAAGTACTAGTCCTGAAATTAGGAAGTTCCAAGTTCAAATCCTGTCTCAGACACTTATCCATTGGGCGAGGCACTTAATTTCTATTTGCCAGCTTCCTTCTCTGTAAGATGAGGATAATAATAATGCATACCTTTCAAGGTTAACGTGAGGAGCAAATAAGATAATATTTGTAACGTACTTAACACAGGGCTGGGAACAAAGCAATTACTTTAGAAAAGCTAGCTGCTACTGATGATGATGAAAATGATGATGCAATAATTCCTGCTACCCATCAATTAAAGTCTGACTTTCAAGTTCTTCTGCAATCCGACACCACACTTACCTTCAACCATTTCCCTACTTTCTAATTTCCCATAACACTTAACATCCTGTTTGTAAGTGCATTGGAGGGGCAAAAGTTAAATGCTATGTGACATTAGAGGAAGGAATTCTTATGCGAGATCAGGGATAGGTTTGTAAGTATATTTAAATTGGCCTTTAAAGGATAATTAGGAATTCCACAGTTGGGTACATTTCAATTTTAGGAAAAAGTTTAAGCCAAGGAATGAAGTTGGGAAAGTTATTTGTGTAAAGGATGTTCTTACAGTTTGGCTATCCTCAGAGTACCTTATGGGAAGTAATAAGTCAAGGTAGGAATGGGACAAGATTATAAAGAGATTTAAAAGCCCAGGTCTTGGAACACTATATATCAAAGAGCAAAAGAACTGGGTTTGCAGCTGCAAATATCATGCCCAGCAAAGTTAAGCATCATCCTGAATGAAAAAAAGGTCATTCAATGAATTGCTAGACTTTGAGGATTTTGTTACAAAAAGGTCTAAAGTTGATAAAAAAAATTTTGACATATAAGATCCAAGAAAAATAAAAAGCAAACATCAAAAACTAGTTACAAGGGACTCATTAAGGACAAACTAATTTTTTTTTTTTACTGAGGCAATTGGGGTTAAGTGACTTGTCCAGGGTCACACAGCTAGGAAGTATTAAGTGTCTGAGGCTGGATTTAACTTGACAAACTATTTTTTATACATGGAAATGTAAGCCATATGATTAATACTGCTATTAGTAATTGGGTAGTAGGAAAGATTGGGGCAAAGCTGGATATGATGTGATTTTTTTTTTGTTAAAGCTTTTTATTTTCAAAACATATGCATGAATAATTTTTCAACATTGACCCTTGGAAAAACTTAAGTTCCAAGTTTTCCCCTCCTTTTCCTCACCCCTCCCCAGATGGCAAGCAATATGTTAAACATGTCGAATATATGTTAAATCCAATATATGTATACATATTTATACAATTATCTTGTTGCACAAGAAAAATTAGATAAAAAAGGGGAAAAATGAGAAAGAAAACAAAATACAAGGAAACAACAACAAAAAGAGTGAAAATGTTATGTTGTGAACCATACTCAGTTCTCACAGTCTTCTCTCTGGGTGTAGATAGCTCTCTTCATATGGTGTGATTCTAAAAAAACAAAACTATAGGAAAAGGAAAAAAGAGTAATTATTATATACAAACAAGGTATGAGGAAAAGCTGATACAGAGGAATCACTTAAGGAGGAGCCCTACTCTCATTGGGAATAGGTTAAAGAGAGCACAATACATGTATATCTTAAAGAGTATTAAAATTCAGAAAGAAATAAGAGGGAGAAGATAATAACAGAAGGATTTTTAGAGGGAACCCTAGTCATATTAAATCTGGGTTAAAGAGAATACAACATAAACATTTAGAAGAGAATAAAAGTATTTTAAATTTTAAAGAAATAAGAGGGTGAGGGAAAAGGATGAGAAGGATTATAGGAGGATGTGTAGATTAATAGGAATGGGACAAAGAGGCAAGAACATATGTATTTGGAAGGCTATGAAAATTTTCTATATTCAGATAGAAAAAGGAGGGCAAGAGGAAAGGGTAGGGGGAAAAGATGAGGGAAGGACTTTGGAGGAGAGTTCAGTTAAGCAAGAGGAGGGCAAGATAGCAAGTAGATGTAAAGCAGAGGAGTCCAAAAATATAGGAAATAAGCCAGAGACAAACATAAAATAAAGATCAGGAGTAGAATTTATTATGTAAAAAGTAGGAGTAGTAATCATGATCTCCGACAGTTACAGCTAAAATAGATTTAATCAAAAGAGTAAAATAGGGAAACTAAACTGTATGTCAGCTATATTATAGGCATAATTTTAGACTATTTAAAATAGACAATATAAGGTTGGAATATTTCACTGGTGTAGGAGAGTTCCAAATTCTCTCCCTCTCCCACTTCTCCATTCACTGTGAAACAAACAAAACTATCTCAATCATGAAACATATATTTCTATATTACTCATATTACAAAAAGTAAAAAAAATAGAGTAAGAAAATAATACTTTATTTTTGAAGAAGGGGAACACATGGATGTATTTGTAATTGATAGGGAAGCATTTGATATGACAGGGAATAATTGAAAATAAGTGAGAGCAATTCCATAGTGCCTGGATGTCATATTTCTGGATTCTTAAGATGTTGTAGTGTAGTGATATTTTGTTTGTTTATTTGTTTTTGACTGAGCTCCTTACAGAATCTTGATTATGCCTTTCCTCAACATGTCTAGCTTGTTCCGGGTTCTTAAAGCAGATACTGCCAATAGTCATTAATATCCTATTGACACTGCTAGGGCTCCAAAGAGAATCCCGAACCTTTCAACCCTCTAAAATCCACATTTATGCTCTGGTCAGGGGGGAAAAGAGGAGACAGGGATGCTGTATTATTCTACTTCTCAAGTGAGACCAAAACAATTAATTGATTTGTCTGAAGTCATAAAACTTGTAAATGACAGAATGGGAAGACCATGACCTGAGTCTCCTACCTCATTGTGCAGTGCCTCTTGTACAATTCTGTTCTTACTTAAACCATGCATTATCTGATTTCATACAGGAAATAGCTGCTTGTACTGTGGGATCTGAGCAACATCTAGAAGCCATATACCTGGATTTAAAGGATGGGCTCTAGAACTAGAAGGCACTCCAGAGATCACAAGGTTAACACTACTCATGGGACAGAGGAAATAGCAAAGGGAACTCAACCCTTAGATACTGTAACCTTCCAAGAAAAGAACAACAATAACTAATATTTACGCAGTACTTTTTATGTATCAGTGGCAGTTGGGTGGTGCAGTGGATAGAGTGAGAAGCCTGGAATCAGGAACACTTATCTTCCTGAATTCAAATCTGGCCTCAGACACTTAATAGCCATGTAACCTTATTCAAGTCACTTAACCTTGTTTGCCTTGGTTTCCTCATCTATGAAATCAGCTAGAGAAGGAAATGGCAAAGCTAGAGAAAAGAGGCAGTAGTATCTTTTCCAAGATAATTCCAAATGCAAGAAGATTTCATCTGGAATTTTATAAACTCCAGATATGGAGACAGATATGACTGGAAAATGACTTAACTATGTATCAGACATTATATTCAAAATATTAAAAGATCTCATTTACTTTTCACAACAACCCTGGGAGATAGATACTATTAACATTACTAATGCTATTAACACAATTAAGTGACTTGCTCAGGATCACACAGCTAGTAAGTCTCTGAGGCCAAATTTGAACTCAGGCCTCCTACACTAATCCCTGTGCCATCTATATGGCAGGTAATTAGGAAATATCTCTGAGATCAGTCTTAAAACTACTTTTTTTACCCCTATAGCACAAGGGAGTCTTCTCTCATTTTTCTTCTTTCAAGCATCTAATAACCTTGTTAAAATTTCCAGAATAGAGAAAAATACTTGGCTTTTCTTTTAAATTTTTTTTTCTTTTTTATTATGAGCTTAAACATCAAATAATATTTAAATATGCAAAAGGGAACAAAAATGATTAAGTCTCAAAGAAATTGTGAATTTTTGTTAAATTTATTTTGCTTTAAAGGATACATTAAATTTCACATTATTGTAACCAAATGGCCTTTTTTTGTCTGTATCACTGCCTGTAATTTCTTCAGAGTTTTTAAAAACATGTTTCTGTGATGTTTTTCTTTATACCTTTTTTTTCTATCTATACTCACCAACTTGCCTCTCCTCTCACTTATAAGAAATTGTCAAGCACAACAAATCGACACAATTGATTTGCAATTTTGGTCCACTGAATCAGTACAACTCTATCTGAAGACATAGGTCTTGTTCTATGTCATTAGTCTATTGCCTATCAGTGGATAGAAAGCCTGCTTCATCCTTTGTCTTCTGAAGTGATGATTAGTCATGAAACAGAGCTCAGAAGCCTTTCAAAATTTATATCCTTAACACTGATCATTGTCAGTCAGTCAATAACAGTTTATCAATCATCTATTATGTGCTAGGAATTCTGCAGAGTGCTGGAGATACAAAGGAAGGCAAAAGGAAGTTCTCTGACCTGAAGAAGCTTACAATCTTTTTTTTTTTAATTTTATTAAGCTTTTTATTTTCAAAACATTTGCATGGATAATTTTTCTTTTTTTAATTGAAGATTTTTATTTACAAAACATATGCATGGCTAATTTTTCAATATTGACCCTTGCAAAATCTTCTGTTCCAGATTTTCCTCTCCTTTCCCCGTCCCCATCCCCAGATGGCAGGTAGTCCAATATATGTTAAATATGTTAAAATATATGTTAAATCCAATATATGTATACATATTTATACAGTTATCTTGCTGCACAAGAAAAATCAGATCAAGAAGGAAAAAATAATTGAGAAAGAAAACAAAAAGCAAGCAAACAAGCCTGAAATCATCCTGCTGGTCATTTCTTACAGAACAATAATATTCCATAATATTCATATACCACAATTTATTCAGCCATTCTTCAATTGATGGGCATCCACTCAGTTTCCAGTTTCTGGCCACTACAAAGAGGGCTGCCACAAACATTTTTGCACATTTGGATCCCTTTCCCTTCTTTTTTCAGTTCCCACAGTCCTCTCTCTGGGTATAGATGGCTCTCTTCATCATGAGATCATTAAACTGGTCTCAATCATCTCATTGTTAAACAGAGCCATGTCCATCAGAATTAGTCATCATATAATCTTCTTGTTGCCATGTACAATGATCTCCTGGTTCTGCTCATTTCACTCAGCATCAGTTCATGTGGGTCATTCCAGGTCTCTCTGAAATCATCTTACTGGTCGTTTCTTACAGAACAATAATATTCCATAGCATTCATCTACCATAACTTATTCAGCCATTCTCCAACTGACGGGCATCCACTCAGTTTCCAGTTTCTTGCCACTATAAAAAAGGCTGCCACAAACATTTTTGCCCATGTGGGTCCCTTTCCCTCCTTTAAGATCTCTTTGGGATACAAGCTCAGTAGAAACACTACTGGATCAAAGGATCTGCTTGTTCTCCAGAATGATTGGACCATTTCACAACTCCACCAACAATACATCAGTGTCCCAGTTTTTCCCACGTCCCCTCCAACATTCATCAATATCTTTTCCTGTCATCTTAGCCAATCTCAAAGGTTTGTAATGGTATCTCAGAGTTGTCTTAATTTACATTTCTCTGATTAATAGTGATTTAGAGTATCTTTTCATGTGACTAGAAATGGCTTTAATTTCTTCATCTGAAATTTGTTTATATCCTTTCACCATTTATCATTTGAAAAATGGCTTGAATTCTTATAAATTTGAGTTAATGCTCTATTTTAGAAATGAGACCTTTATCAGAATCCTTAAATGTAAAAATGTTTTCCCAATTTATTGCTTCCCTTCTAATTTTGTCTGCATTAGTTTTGTTTGTATAAAAAATTTTTAGTTTAATATAGTCAAAATTATCTATTTGGTGTTCAATTACGAGTTCCAGTTCAAGAAGCTCACAATCTAATGAGGGAAACAAAGTGTAAATGACTATGTACAAATAAGCTACACATACAAATAAATAGGAAGTACTCAATAAAGGAAAGACACTAGAATGAAGAGAAATTGAGAAAAGTTTCCTGTAAAATGTGAGATTTAAATTGAGACTTGGAGGAAACCAGGAGGGAGAGACAAAGAAGGAAAGCATTCCAAATTTGAGGTACAGTGAGAGAGAATACCTGGAGCTGAGAGATGGAGAGTCTTGTTCCTAGAACAGCCAAGAGGCCAGTGTCATTGGATCAAAAAGTATTGAAAAAAAGCCTATTGGATTTGACAATTAAGAAATCATCAGTAACTTTGGAGAAAGCAGTTTTGGTAGAATGATAAAGTCAAAATCCAGATTGTTTAGAGTTAGATTGCAAGGAAAGGAAATGGAGCCACCTATTATTGTAGACAGCATGGAATTCTTAAAGACTTTGGCCAAAAAGGTCAGTAGAAATATCAGATGATAGTATGGATAGAAGAATGAAGCAAAGGCTTTTTGAACATGATTGAGTTCTGCTCACTTTACTGCATCAGTTCATATAAGTTTTCCCATGTTTCTCTGAATCTATCTCTTTCACCACATCTGTCAGCACATGATTTGTTCAACCATTACTCAATTGATAGGTATTTAATTTCCACTTCTTTGCTGCAACAAAAAAGTGCTACTCACATAAATATTTTGTTCTTTTTCTTTATATTTGACCTCTTTGGGTTTACATACTTATTTTATGTCACTAGGAAAACTCAGTTTTAGTGACTAAATTTTTTATTTAATTTTCAATTTGTGGAACAAAAGAAGTCGTTCCATAATGTAGCATAATAAAAAAGATAATTGTACACGAAACTGCTAATCTATTATGTACAACTTGCTATTTCTTTTAAATATGTGATAAAGTTATTATGAATTTTTCTCCCCTTTTCCCTTTCCTCCCAAGAGATGGTGACCATTGGACACAAATAGATATTTATGTAATTTTTTTCCCATATAAATTGCTATTAATCAATTCTTTCTCTGGATGCAGATAGCATCTTTCTTAATGTGTCCTTTATTCTTTTTTTAAAAAATTTAAATGTCCTTTATTCTTAATTTATTTATAATAGTCAAAATAACTTCATTTCTTTAAGTTGTTCTTAAAACAATATTGGAGTTACTGTATATAAAGTAAGGAGAACCAAGAGAACACTGTATACAGTGACTTTTAAAATATATTTTAAATTACTTTCTTGTATAGGAAAAGGCAGGTGATGGTGCTGTGGCTAGAAAACTGAGCCTAGCAGCAGGAAGATCCAAGTTCAAATCTGTCATGTGACAATTATTAGCTGCGGACCTAGGACAAAGTACTTTACCTCTGCCTTTTTCAATTTCTTCAATTGTAAAATGACTATTGTAGTACTACCAACCTCTCAGGATTTTTGTGAGTATCAATTAAGATTACATTGTAGGGAAGTGCTCAGCTGAGTGCCTGACACATACTAGGTACTATAAATATGCTTCTCCCCTTTTCCCAGGATAGATCAGTTCATACCTTGGCTAACGATTGATTCTGCTCTTGAGTCTTAAGAATTTTTCAAATTAATTAAAACAGTTCCAGGCTTTGTAATGAGCAGCCTCTGATGGGTTTTCTGAAGTGCTAAGTTCTTTAACTGTGGAGCTTTATAAGAGATATTTGGATTTTGGTCCATCCACTAAATGAACACAAGTATGGGAGATAATCTGTGGGTTTCAGTTTAAGAAGTAATTTCAATTTTTTGTGTACACATACACACACCACACACACACACACACACACACACACACACACACACAAATATACATGTGATCAGTCAAAGTAATTAAAGGATAAAAATTGCAGCTACTTTTCCAGAGAGAAGAATGTGGGAGATAGGGTTCGATTATTTCTCCTACCGTTAACTGCCAACTCTGAACCATATTTGTTGTCAATTACTAGCCTAATTTGTGGGTGACAGTAACATTTTCTTTCTATCTAACCCCTTTGATTGGATCTAGTTTCTGATGACAACTGGAGGGTGGAGACAGCTAACTTCTTAACAACAGCTATATACTATATTGTCTGTGAATTGAACTGGATCGTCTCCAAGATCTAAAATACTATAATTCTGTATGATTGGCAGCCATTTTTTCAGGTCCTTCTGTGTACTGAACCCTGTACTAAATCCTGGGGGAGAGGAGATACAAAAGTTGGATAAGAATTTCAAGGAGTTTACCATGAAGTAGGGTGATAAGATCCTAATGCAAATAGACTTGACCCCCAATAATGCATGAGAAGTGCACGAGAAAGTCACTCCACTGTAGGATGGAAACTAGATCCTGTGATTGATTTTGCCTGCAGCCAGCATATGAGCAGCCTAAATCTTGCTCATCAGTCTCGTGGGGTAGCTGAGGACAGCCCAAATTCCCACTCAGTCCCTCCGGCTTTGAGTTATTTGTAGAGATGACAGTAGGTACAACTCGGACACTTTTCAGTTTTCCCATCTGTTTCAAATCAGTGGCATGAAGTTTTGATTTTTTGCAGCGATTGTTTCTAGCCACATGTTTTGGAAATTATCATCTGAAAGGCTCCTGCTGTACCAATGACATCAGCTGGCTTGAGTTTTTTGTTCAAGATCATGATCTAGGCTTGGCCCAAAGCATTTCAAGTTCATTTTGGAGGCCTTCCCCTTCCCAGATTCACCTTTCTACATTTTCTCCTTACCACCATTCTATACTATTTGCTCAGGTGCTAAGGGATCCTATGGTCTCTCCCAACCTTCCTCACCTAATTAAGACCAACTCTTGGGAAAAGTACTGACAGATGTTCCTGATGTTGTATACAACTCATTAAGCAAAATGACCTGTTTGGTATTTAAGCAGAGTGATCTATGCAAAGAAGAGGATAGTAGAGTATCTGGATTCTAATGTTAACTTGCTTAACTTGACTTCCTTTGTGATTGAATGCTTTTTTAAAAAATGTTTTCCTTGATGTCTTTTTTTTAACCTCATCATATTTTTTCCCAGAATTCCCTCCTCTTTATTATCACAAAGAACTTTCCCATTTTACAAATAATATTTTTAAAAAGACAAAAAGGTAAAAATCAGCAAAACTAATCAATATATCAAAAAATTTTGAAGATATATGTAATGTGTCAAACTTAAGGACTTCTCACCTCTGCAAAGAGCTATTTTAAATTACCTGCTGTATATGGGGACTTGCATTTTAACAATGACATTCTTAAGGTATAAGCCAATAATGGCATCTCTGGGTCAAAGGGGAGAGACAATTTAGTAATTTTCTTTACATAATTCCAAATTTATTTCCAAAATATTTGTATCCACAGTTCCACCAATAATGCACTTCATTATGGACTATTCCCACTTTCTTTTATCTTTGCCAATTTACTGATTGTGAAGCAAACCCTCATAGTTGTTTTGATGGGCATTTCTCTCTTTTTAGTTTTAATGTTTTTATTTTCCCCAGTTAGATATAAAACAATTTTTTACATTTTTAAAAAATTTTGATTTTCAGTTCTCTCCTTTTCTTCCTAGCCCCCTATTGAGAAAAGGCCCATGTGAAGTTGTGTAAAACATTTCCATAAAAGTCATGTTGCTAAAGAAAACATAGATCTCCCCCTCTTCTCAAGAAAACAAAAAAAGAAAAGAAAAAAGCATGCTTCAGTCTGTATTCAGACACACTGTTCTTTCTCTTCATATGAATAGCATTTTTTCATCATATAGGTAGTCTTGGCTCATTGTATTGCTGGCATTTCTCTTATTAGTGATTTGGAGCATTTTTATACAGTTGTGAATAGTTTGCAGCTCTTTGAAGAAATCTCAAATGGAGTGTCCAGTTGACATCTTAAACTCAATATGTTCACAACTGAACTTGCTTTCTTTTTTTTTTTTCATTCCCGTTCACCTTCCCTATTGTTGTAGATGGTAACAGCATGCTCCTAGTCCCACAGCCCACAACTGAGGTATCATCTTGGACTGATTTCTCTAGCTCTGTTTCTTTCTCTGTCTGTCTTTGTCTCTGTCGATGTCTCTGTCTTTTGATGTCTCTGTCTCTCTCTATCTCTCTCTCACAAATACATATAGATACACAGACACACACAGCCTGCCCCATTCAAACTTGTCAAAGCTTCTCAATTTCACCTTTGTAACACCTCTAGAATGTCTCCTCTTCTCTGAAATGACCATCGACCTGAGGCACACCCTTATCATTTCCTACCTGTATTATTGCAATAGACTTCTGTGTATCTGACTGCCTTTAGTTTCTCCTGATTACAATTCATCTTCCATTCAATCACTAAAGTGATTTTTCTATCTGATCAGGTCACCTCTCCCCCCTCCCCCCCATCCATACTTAGTAAACTCAAGTGACTTCTTTTGTCTCTGGTAATAAATACAAAATGCTGTTTGGAAATTTAAAGGCCCCCTTCTACCTTTTTTGTCTCTTTATGCCTTATGCTCTTTCTTCACCACCCACCATCCCTGCCCTATGTGACAATAAAGGCTGGCTGTTCCACAAACATATAAATCTATCTCTCAGCTAATGAGCATTTTCTCTGGCTATCCCCCATGCATGGACCATTCTCCTTTTACATCTTCCCTGGCTTCCTTCAAGTTGCAGCTAAAATCCCATCTTCTATAGGAAGCTTTTTTCAACCTTTCTTAATTCTAGTGACTTCTGTCTTTTAATTATTTCCTATTTATCTTGCTTATAGTTGGTTTGTACACATTTATTTATGTGATCCTCTTTCTTTCCCCCCACCCCATTTAAACTGTGAATTTCTTGAAGGTAGGAATTGTCTTTTATCTTTCTTTGTATGTCCAACACAAAGTCATAGACAAGTATTTTTCTTGATTCCTAATTCACTTCACATATCCAATATGTAAATTCTACAGTACAGTGTCAGACACATATTAGGTACTTAATAATTTTTTGACTGGCTAATATATACACATATGTGTACATATACATCTATATACATACACACACACACACACACACACATATATACAGAGAGAGAGATAGAGAGAGAGAAAGGGAGGGACAGAGTGAAGGAAGGAGGGAGACAGATGTTGGATATCAAATCCTTATGAGAGAAATTTAATTCAAAGATTTTTTGGGGGGGTGACAATTGGTGAGCTTCAGTTTGCCCATCTGCAAGATAACTGTAATTGGTGGCACAAAGTCAGTGAGGTGTCACAAGAATGGAGCACTGGATCTGGAGTCAAAAAAAAGTCCAAATCCAGATTCAGACATGAACAGTTCTGGATCCTAAGCAAGTCATTTAACCTTGTTTGCCTCAATTTCCCCATTTGTAAAATAAGTTGGAGAAGGAAATGATAAACCACAGGTTTATCTCTACAAAAAAAAGCCCAAATAGGTTCACAAAGAATTAGACATACTGGGTCTGTATCACAAAGAGATCATAAAAAAGGGGAAAGGACCCACATGTGCAAAAATGTTTGTAGCAGCCCTTTATGCAGTGGCAAGGAACTGGAAACAGAGTGGATGCCCATCAGTTGGGGAATGACTGAATAAGTTATGGTATGTGAATGTTATGTAATATTACTGTTGTATAAGAAATGATCAACAGGATGATTTCAGAGAGGCCTGGAGAGACTTAGGTGAATTGATTATGAGTGAAATCAGCAGAACCAAGAGATCATTGTACAAGACAGTACAAGATTATATGATGATCAGTTATGATGGACGTGGTTCTGTTCAACAATGAGATGATTCAGGGCAGTTCCAACAGACTTGTGATGGAGAGACTCATCTGCATCCAGAGAAAGGAAGGTGGGGACTGAGTATGGATCACAACATAGTAGTATTTTCACCATTTTTTGTTGTTGCTTACTTGCTTTTTGTTTTCTTTCTCATTTTTTCCTTTTGATCTGATTTTCCTTGTGTAGCATGATAATTGTGGAAATATATGTAGAGAGGAGGGAGACAGATGTTGGATATCAAATCCTTATATGAGAAATATAATTCAAAGATTTTTTGGGGGATTACAATTGGTGGGCTTCAGTTTGCACATGTTTAACATATATTGGATTACTTGCTGTTTATGAAGTGGGGGAAGAGAGGGAGAAAAAATTTGGAACACAAGGTTTTGCAAGGGTTAATGCTGAAAATTATCTATGCATATATTTTTAAAATAAAAGTTCAATAAATAAATAAAAGGAATCTGAAATGGCTGAAAAATAAAAACAATAAGTATATTGGCTTAAATTTTATAAAACACTTCATATTGTATTGTCACAACAAACCTGTGATGCAGATGCTAATTATTATCTCCTCATTTTGCAGAAGGAGAAATTAAAATTAAGAGGCAGAATGTATGCTGGTAGATATTTAACAACCAGCTCTCAGAAAAGGATGGCACATTGTTAAGGTTAATTGACTTTATTAATATTTTCTCCATTCCTTTCTCAGAAACAAAAAAAATCCCAACAAAATAATAAACCAAGCCCTGTTTTTCAGCATTTATTGATTTCCAAGGTTTAAATGTTCACACTGAAAATTTAACCATTGGGTTTGGGAACCTGTAGGAACTGTCTTTGGCATGTTCTTGCTAGGAAGTTAAATCATACAGCTGGGAAGACTGAGTTGGGACTTGAACCTAAGTCCAGCCTTTAAAATACAGGTAAGAATCCTATATGTGAACAGGAGAGAGAAAACCATTTCAGGCATATGAAACAGTTTAAGTAAAGACACAGAAGTGGGAGGGCACATGGTTTATCTGGGGGAGAGAGGAGGCAGAAAGTAGACTGGTTTCCTTGGAAACTGTCTGGAGAGGAGGAAACTGTGTGAGATGAAACTGAAGGATGGGGTGGTGCCAGATGATAGAGGGAATTTAATGACCGGCAAAGGAATATGAATTTTATCCAAAAGGCAATTAAGGAGCCACTGAAAATGTTTCAAGTAGAGGAGTGACATGTAGAAGAAAAGATTATTATGGAAGCAATCTGATGGATGGGTTGTAGGGGTAGAAGAATGTTTTGGTAGAATAGAGAATTTTGTCAATTAATTCTTCTGCTCTGTTAAAATAATCCATATACATAATAATTAGCATTTCTATTGAGGCAGTGGAAATCGAGCAAGAGAGGAGGGGTCAGAAGTGACACATGATGTGGAGGTGGAATTGACAGGACTTGATAACTAATCAGGGATGACAGAGCAGGGAGATGCAAGAGTCAACAATGAGCCCACGATTGAGAACATAAGACAATGACTGAGAGAATGTCTCCAAAGGATGCTTCTTGGATGGATTAGAAGGTTTCCTAGAGGAGTCGGCAATCCTCTTCTCTTGGAGGTGGGTAAGAAAGGCCATACATTTCCGAAGTTAAATTTGTAATACTAAAGGTGATAGGTTTTAATACTATGACGATGAATCAGGGATCTAAATGGGATGGAATAGCTAATCCAACTAATATGGTCTTTCTTGTGTGTCATTTGATTAGAAATAAGAATGAGTGATTAGGATTTATTTTCACTGGGCTAGTTATGGCTTTTGGCTAAAAAAGGGGGAGAAAGTTATTACTACTAGGAAGAAAGGAAATACGTATTTATTAAGCATCTACTGTGTGCCAGACACTCTCCTAAGCATTTTACAAATATTATCATATTTGTTCGTCACAACAACCTTGGGAAGTAGGTGCTATTATTTTGCTCATTTTATAGTTAAAGAAACAGGCAGGAAAAACTTAAGTGACTTACACAGAATAGCAGTAGTCTGAGATGGATTTTATTATTATTGTTGTAACAATATTATTATCTTTGTTGTTCTTGCCACAATGAGTCAAGTCTAAACTTTATAGATTATAGAAATGTAAAATTGATATAATTGGTGTTCGTATTATTTAATGACTTGCAAAGGATATTTTATAATCATACTATAAAATGTAACCCCACAAAATAAAACCAAAACCAAGACCCCAAATCCATCAGAATTTACACACCTTAAAGGGAACTTGGAAGGCTACATTTATTCCAGTAATTCTGTTCTACTATAACATGTTACTCTCTTCCTTTGGTTCTCAAGTCATTCTTAATGTATAGTCTTACTAATCTGATCATATTGAATAACCTGGGTCCTTCCATAAGTATAATCCAAACATGTATCTTTTACTACCAAGTATAAATACTACTTATGTGTTAGAATTGACTTGTTTGTATTAGAGCCTTTAGTTTATATTAATTATCACTCCTACTCTACAATTTGCACAATACTCTCTGTATATCTATATCTATATCTATCTATATCTATATCTATATCTATATCTATATCTATATGTCTATATTGACATGTGAGGCTAATCTGTAATCTGTCTCTAAATGAAAATCTAATGGAAAATGATAGTGGGTAAAAGTCAGTTGCATCGTATCAACAATGATGACTAGGATATAAGAAAAAGCCCAGAAGAAGCCTTCTAGATTCAGAAAAGAAGGTAAGCAGAAAAGGAGGTGGGTTAATCATATATGAATGGCGAAGCATAAAAGAGGGATAACCTGTGTCTTATGCTTATTAAATTAAAAAAAATAAACCAGGAACTATTGCCTAGCCATGACTCTCACCAGCAAAACTGAGGAATTTCCATTTATGCCTTGGAAAAGATGTTCTCCAATATGAGATTAAGCTCACATTTCTAGGATGATGCACTATCGTTCTTGTATGTCTTATTTTCTCCCTTTATGACTATCTCACTTGATGACCTTTTTGTCTTTCTTTGCATCTTAATATAGCTTTGCATGCTTACTATAGCACCTGGCACATAGTGTTTCATAGATGCTTATTGACTGACAGACACTTTTTGATATTGACACTTAAATAATTTCTTTTTGAATTTACTTATTCAACCAATTCCAAATCCATGTAGTTTTTGAATCAGCTCTGATAGAATCTCTGATAATTTTATATAGATGGCGAATAGGATCCTAGAGGTCTATCATGGAATGAACGAGTGAATTATCCCTAATTAGGATAGGATTGTGCTTGCAGAGCCCCTTTCCTCCTTTTCCCCTTCCCCCCATCCTCTCAGCAGTCTTTGAACTAGGCTGGCCCTTTATGAAGGTTTAAGCTATTTTTTCTTGCTGGAGAATGTAAGAAGCCTATTAGGCTGGTGTGGGTGTGGGAGGGATTAATGCTAGGCTTTCACAGCCAGTAGGAAGTACTAAGTTGACTGGTTGCCATGGGGACTGTTGAACTTTTCACTGTTGGCAGATCCCTAAACTGGTTGGTTGCCTTGGTACCGACTGAGCTCTTCCCCCCAGAGGATGCTCTCCTAGATTCCCCTGACCTAGTGGTTGTGGAGGGGGATGGGACCAATTTTATCTTTTTTCTCCTTTAATTTTGAAGTATATTCCTTTAAAGTGTGTTCTTTTAATTCTTAAATAGCAAAGTAGTTTTTAAATTGGATTTTATAGTCTTTTAGGTGCTGATGGCATTTCTGACCTTGAACTTGCTAGTCAGGTCAATGACACAATATAATTGTATCCACAAGTCATACCTGAGAGCTGCTGCTGAAAACAGCTGAAATCTATGTATACTGACTATCTCTGTGCCACCTGATTTTCCAGATCATTTTCCCTACTAATAAAAGAAATATGGTCAGCCTCTATGAAGCCACGTTGACTAAATAGAACTAGAATTTTGACCTTAATATAGGTTAAACTCATTGATCATTAATTTACAAACTCTACTTTTCCTCCTTATTTGAAGATTGAGGCAACTTAAGTTTTTCTCCATCTTTCAGACAGTCTCATGTTCTTCAAGGTCCTTTAGCCCATGGACAAAATTTCAGCAGTCACTTTGGCTGATTCTTTCAGGATGATAGGACTTAGTTCTTCTCATCCTGACGGATTAAATGGATTAAGGGCAGTTGGACACTGCCTGACCATTTCCTCACTTTCCTTTGTCTTCCTGCTACCCACTTTTGTTCTGACTTTCTTAGTCTGTTCTCTTTGGAAGAGAAAACACAGCCAAAGTGAGAGTTATCTTTCTATTATCCATTTTCATAAACTCATTCATCTGAAGCAATTGTCTCATCCCTGCCTTGTTCATTCTTTTGCCCCTAGAATACTGTTATTGTTCAGTCTTCATGATCCCATTTGGAGTTTTTGTGGCACAGTTACTGGAGTGGTTTGCCATTTCCTTCTCCAATTCATTTTACAGATGAGGAAACTGAGGCAAATAGAGTTAAGTCATCTGCCGGGGCACTTGTAGTGTCTGAGGCTAAATTTGAACTCAGTAAGATGAGTTTTTATGACTCTAGGTCTATAACTATCCACTGTGCCACCTATCTGTATACACTCAGAATAACTTTAAAAAGCAAATAAGTCTTTTTCTTATTTATGCATCCATTGCCAGCCTTAGCTCATTCTATACTCTAGTGTTTCTGATACAATTTTTATAGGACTGTGCTAGTCTTATAGTAATGTTAACTAATGTATGGAGCTTCAATGTTTCCAAACCCTTTACATACCTTATCTCATTTTATCCCCAATTTACAGATGAGAAGACAGAAGGTAAAAGTACATAAATGCTTAATGAATTGGATTAACAAATAATGCTTATTAGACTGGAGTAATTGTTAGTTAATTGCCTTTGCTTCCATATTTTTTAAAATCTGAGTTCACTTGGACTGTTTAACATGCTGCCATTATTATTTCTGTGGACAGCTTCCTCCTTTTCCTCATTGAAGGAGTTTTGTTTTGGTGGCTTTTGGGTTTCCTTCTTGAGAGAGTTGCATATACTTAATGATAAGGACTCATTACCAAAGATTAAGAGACTAAAGGTAGAGAAAATCATTTACTTGTGAGGCAATTGAAGGTGAAATTATATGAAATGTATATAAAACTGGAAATGGGATTATCCATGCATGGGGAGGAGCAGTCCGATCTCAGGGCACCCTAGAACAGAGATGGTAGATTTCTGGGAGTTATCTAACTTGTTCTTGATGCCTTAACTACATTATTCCTAAACTTTCTTTTTGGGCTCTCAGGTCTCAACAATACCAAAGCTTTTTAAAACTCTTCTTTGTCTCTTGTTTAATGCAGAAGACCCTCTGTTAAAATTTCAATCATTTTCAGTCATGTCTGACTCTTTTTGAGCCCACTTG
This sequence comes from Antechinus flavipes, assembly GCF_016432865.1. Classification (NCBI taxonomy): domain Eukaryota; kingdom Metazoa; phylum Chordata; class Mammalia; order Dasyuromorphia; family Dasyuridae; genus Antechinus; species Antechinus flavipes. Next base: position 52,587,372 of record NC_067399.1, on the reverse strand, counting down.
GGATTTTCTTGGCAATGATGTTAGCACGATTAGTTATTTCTTTCTCTGGTTCATTTTACACAGGAGGAACTGAGGCAAACAGTTAAGTGACTCGTCTAAGGTCACACAACTAATAAGTAGGTGTGTGAGTCCAGATTTGAACTCATGGAGATTAGTATTCCTGATTCCAGGTCTAATACTCTATCCATTGTAGCACCACCCAGTTGCCCTGTGTTCAGTGTCAAGAGAATATGTAATATATGATTATGGGAAGCTACTTGACTTTCAATCCTCACGAAAGTCAGAATAAGAAATATTATCTAGAAGAAATATAATATGTTATATGTATATAGTAATTATAATATATAATATGTAAGAATATTATGTATTCTATATGTTATAATATTAATATATGACACATATTATACATATGATGTATAATAATATGCTATGCTATATATAAGAAATATACTGTTATAATAAGAAATTTACATTTCTTTATTCTTCCAAAGCTCATGGCATATTACTTTTCATTTGACCTTCCCAATCACCTGGCAAGGTAGTTATAGAAGCACCATTGTCCCCTTTTTCACCTATAGACAATCTAAGGCTCAGACAAGCCCTTGTAATTGTTCAAGTAGGTTCAACCCAAATCTATTGATTAAAGATCTGGTGTGATTTTTCCTAAATCTCCCAAGCTCTCTCGGCTTTGTTATCACAATGCTTTAACTAGTTCAGGCTACTCCATTATTTGGAAGAAAAGAACCAAACCAAAGTGCTCTGACTTCACGCCTACTAAAACAGGATGGGGCTGAGGGTTTTGACAAGAAATCCTTAGATATTACTGCATTTTGCTGGTTGAAATAGAGCAGCAATGACTGATATTTGTAATAGGAGCTTTATAAAACACTTTTCTTCTCCACAATCTTTTGAGCTATGTAGTACAAACTGTAGTATCTCCCGTTTTGCAAATGTAGAAACTGAGTCCTGGAGGGTACTTGCCCCATATTCTCATAGCTAATAATTGTTGGAAGCAGGATTAAAATCTAGGACTTCTAACTTCAATGACAGGTTTTAAAAATTATTCATTACAGTTAGTAGTCATAAAGCCTTTAAAGTGTGCAAAGCTCTTTGCAAATATTATCTATCATTTGATCCTCGCATCAATCCCATGTAGAAAGCTATTATGATACCCATTTTACAGAAAAGGACACAGGGAAATTAAGTGCCTTGTCCAGGGTCACAGAGCTAGGAAGTGTCCCAAGGAAGATTAGGACTGAGGCTTGTCCTCTCCTTGGTACTCTTCACTTTCCTACTCTTCCTCCTACCTCTCTGACCACTCCTTCTCAGTCTCCTTTGCTGGATCCTCCTCCAGATCACCCCCTCTAATCATCAGTGTTCCACAGGGCTCTATCCTGACCCCTCTTCTCTTCTCTCTCCCTATTACTTGACTTGGTAATCTCAACTGCTCCTGTGTATTTAATCACAATTTCTATGATAGTGATTCTCAAATCTACCTTTCCTGCCCCAGTCTCTGCTGACCTCCAATCTTGCATTTCCAACTGCCTTCTAGACATCTTGAATTAGATATCCTGTAGATGGCTGAAACTCAATATGTCCAAAACTGAACTTATATTTTCCCTGAAACCCTACCCTCACCTTCTTGATTGCTATAGAGGCCATAATTATCCTCCCAGTCCTTTAGGATTAAAACCTAGGAGTTCATTTTGGATTCCTCACTATCTCTCACTTCCCACCTTCCCCATATCTAAGTTATTACCAAGACTTTCAGTTTTGTTTTGCAACACCTCTCCTACCCTAGAACAAGCCCTCAATGCCTCATTCTTGGATTATTGTAATAACCTGATAGATCTGCCTCCCTCAAGTATCTCTCCACTTCAATCCCATCCTCCATTCAGTCACTAACGTGATTTTCCTAATGCACAGTTTGATCATGTCATTTTGCCCCTGTCCCCAATAAACTTCTTTGGCTCCCTATCACCTTCAGGATCAAATATAAAATTCTCTGGCATTCAAAGTCCTTCATAACCTAGCTCTCTTCTACTTTTTTATTCTTTTCATACCTTACTACTCTTGAAACCCATTCACTGGCCTCCTGGTTGTTCCAGGTACAAGACACTCCATCTCTTGGCCCTGGTTATTTTCGCTTGCTGTTCCTCTGAAACACTTTCTCTCCATATTTCTGCCTATTAGCTATCTTGGCTTGCTTTATGTCCCAGCTAAAATCTCATCTTCTACAGGAAGCCTTTTCCAACCTCTCAATTCTAGCGTCTTCCTTCTGTTAATTACTTCCTAATTTATTCTATATATGATTTTTTTTGTCCATATCACTTGCTAGTTTCCTCCATTAGATTGTAAGCTCTTTGAGGGCAGGGACTATCTCTTATCTCTTTTTAAAGAACCCCAGTTCTTAGCATAGTTTTTGGTACATTTTAGGAGCTTAATCATTGTTAATTGACTGATTGATTGTAAGTTCCCTAAATGAAAATATTGCTTTATTTTTTATATTTTATTTTTGGGTCTCTTGTGCCTAGCAGGGAGAGGCCAATAGTAACAGGTGCTCTGAGGTGCTCCCTCTGCCCCACGATTAATTGTTCAATCTTGAGGATATGGGGGTAGGGGGTAGAGTTGAGGAGGAAGCTATTTCTATTTGTATTATAAGTTATTGTTGTTTTAAAAATACATTTTCAAAAATTAATTTTATTTTCAAATTCTGAACTTAACCACTAGAAAAACAAGATCACATTTGGGTACTGTAAGCTCTTAGTAGGGATCCCTTCCCATGAATCTTTCTAATCCCTGACCATCCTACCCATATCCCCACTCCACAACAGGTTCTCTCATTTTATCTTCACAACAACTTTCAAAGGTTCATTTTTACAGATGAGGAAACTGAGGTCAATGGAGGTTAAATGATTTGCCTGGGGTTAAATGGCGAAAGGCATCTGAAGTAAGATTTGAACTGTGGGTTTCCTGATTCTAATTCCAGTATTTTGTGCCATAGTGTTCTCATCTAATTCAATGAAGTTCACACAGAAATGCTCTTAGTTGTTTTCCTGCTAATATCTTTTAATGTTTGGTAGACTCTCATGAAGGGGAAAATTCATCAAGAGGGCTGTAAGATCATATTCTTTAGGATCATTGAAATATCTCTGGGATGAGTCCAGCAGTTGAGAGTTGTGATGTTATTCTAATTTCAACATGGTTTATTTGTTGAGTTCTTGAGGATATGGGGGTAACTGGAATGGGAAAATGTCTTTGTTTATAATATGAAAATTTGTTGTCTTTTTAAAAAGTCTTTAAAATTATTTTTATCTTAAAATTTTGAATTTTAAACACCAAAAATACCCCAAAAATTTCCCTGCAGAGAAGAACACAAAAAGATTTATTTGAAACCATGAATCTCTATTTCTTACTCTTTGCCTTTAAAAATGCTTAATAAAGATAGAAAAAGAGCATGTTTCTAGTGCAAAATTCTGACAACTTGATTAGGTCTTTCTTAGTATTTCATGGTTATTATTTTGGGGGAGTTCTTTTTTTTGTAAACTATAGTGTTATATTGCAAAATTGCTATCTTTTCATTGCAAAAATCTGGATTTGTCAATATCTGGGTTACTTAGGGACAGTAATTTTTTGTTGACAATGATGTAATTGTTATTTCTATTATATTATTTTTGTTGTTGTTGGGGATAAGGCCTAAGCCTGTGATTTTAGTTTAGGGAACTACCAGGTGAGGGAATTCCTTCTACCAATACAAATGGGTAGCTTCTCTCTAGTTTACGATCCTGAGAATGGCCCAGAACACCAAGATATGATATGATTTACTATAAGTCACATTTCCAGTTTTGTCAAAGGCAGGACTTGAACCCAAGCTTTTTCCAGTTCCAAGATTAGCTCTCTAGCCACCAGCAGTACCATGCATCTCATTATTTGTATTTTCCACGAATATTTTGGCCTAATTGGTTTATTATTCTTTTAATTTTTAATTTAATTTATTCTTTAATTCTGTTATTATTCTTTCAATTTTTAGAAATATTCTCTTTTTTGTTATGCCAAATCCTCTAATTTTCCTATAATCTGGTCCATCATGTTTGTATTTAATAATTTCTTCCATTTGTTTGATTGATAATAAATGGTTCCCCTCTCCATATTCGTGCAGTGTTCTTTTCCATAACATTACACACTTATTTGGCAGCTAGTTCTTTGTTTGGCTTGCATGGCCCCGCCTTCTTTAGCAGTGCTGGGGTATAGCATGCAGGGTGAACTCAGGACTCTGGGAGACTTTATTTCCCTCCTCTGTGTCAGGAGGTTGTACAGATGTGCTTTTTTCCCCTGACACCTCATCAGCCATGAATAAGCCATGTTGATTCTCTACATTGAGCATCTGTACAGAGTTGGTTCTCCCCAGAGTTCACCTGCTGTCTCTTGGGCACCCACTGGTAGCTTTCCAAGTGTAAATATACTGTCAAATGTGGGATGTGATCGCAGAAGTTGGGAAGGGGCATTTCAGAGTGTCCTGTAGAGGGTCAAAACAACCTAGGGTTTCATTTAGAAGTATTCAACTAATTGGTGTGGTGTGATGGGCTTCCATATCCATGTTAATAATAATAATAATAACTCATGTTTATACAGCTCTTCAAAGTTTGCAAAATGCTTTAAATGAGTTATCTCGTTGGGTCCTGATGATGGCCTTGTGGGTACCATAATTATTCCCATTTTGCAGATGAGAAAACTGAGATTAAGTTACTGCTAATGGTCACACAATTAGTGAATGTCTGAAGCCACATCTAAACTTAGGTGTTCCTGACTACAAGACTAGCACTCATTCACCATATCATGTACATGTCATACAATTAACTATAGAATTTCCACTGACATTTTCCATAAGTTACTTTGCACTACTATCTAAGATGGTGCAAAGAGAACTAGGAAGTGACAATATTATTTTTCTTTAGTTGGAATTTTATTTTTTAAAATTTGAATCATATTTATTAAGAATATTGGGCCATGATTCCCTCTCTTTGCTTTATCCCTCCTTGGTTGAATACTAGGACTATATTCGTCCCATGAAAGGAGTCTGGCAAAGAGTTTTCTTTTTCAACCTTTGAGAACAATTTTTGTGATATGGATATTAATTGGGGCTTGAGTTGTTTACTGAGACTATGAATTATGTCATGTAACATTAACAAAGGCAAACAGGTTATGGTGGAGATTCCTGATGAAACTTTTGGCAAATAAAGGGAAAAGGGATGGAAGTAGCATCAAATTTTATATTCTTAGGCTCAAAGATCACTGCAGATGGTGACTGCAGTTTCTTGCTGCTTGGAAGGAAAGCTTTGGCAAAGCTAGACAGGAAACCAAAAAGCAGAGATATCACTTTGCTGAAAAAATTCTGTATAGTCAAAGCTGTGTTTTTTTTTTTTTTCCAATAACAATGCTTGACTGTGAGAGTTGGATCATAAGGAAAGCTGAATATCATAGAATCGACATTTTTACATTGTGGTGCTGGAGAAGTCCCTTGGATAACAAGAAGATCAAATTAGCCAACATTTAAAAAGAATTGATTCAGACATATAATTCCTGGGAAGGTCAAACACTGAAACTGAAGTTTAAATACTTTGATCACAAAATGAGAAAATGGGACTTACTTAAAAAGTCTCAATTTGAGGGGAAATTGAAGGTGAAAAGGCAAAAAGAAAAGGGGGATTGCAGAGAATGAGATGAATAGATGGAAGCAATGAACATGAACTTTGTCAGACTTTAAGAGATAATGGAAGATAGAAGGTCTTGGTATGCTAGGGTCCATGGAGTCATGAAGAGTTGGACATAAATGAATAACTAAGCAACAATAACAACAAAAATGCAAAGCATTAATTATTCTTTAAATGTGTCATAGAATCTCATATAAATTCATGTGAAACAGGATTCCTGGATGTAGAATTTTTATCATCTCAGAAGTTATCTGACTATAATGGTAGGAACAAATTAGCCTTAATTTATATTGTTTATACAATATGATAAGTGTTTATACCAAAATGTATAGTATTGTATTATATACAATTATATACAATGATATTATATATAATTATATACAATGTTAAAATTATATACTATCTGATATATACATATACATAGCATATATAAGGCATAATTATGTATAATAATGACACAAATATATCATATTGTATATGCATATACATACACAATATATGATATACAATATGTATATACACATAGTATATGTATATATATACAATATAATTAAATATAATATGTATGTATTTATACATAGTATATATACAATATGGTATAATTATATGCCTATTATATATATATACACAAAGTATAAAAACAATTTAATTGTATACGATATGAAGCTGAAGGTTAAATATGTTGGTCACATAAAAAAAAAGATGGGACTTATTTCAAAAGATCTTAATTTGGGGGGATTAAAGGCAAAAAGAAAAGGGGGTGGCAGAGGATGACATGAATAGATAGTGTCATGAAAACAATGAACATGAACTTGGATAGATTTTAAGAGATAGTGGAGGAAAGAAGGACCTGATTGCTATGGCTTGTATGCACACACACACACACACACACACATATACATTATATATGATATAATTATATATAATATTATATATACAAATATATAGTGTATAAACAATATAATTATATACATATACATATATACAACATAATTATATACAATATTGTATATACATACAATATAATTATATATAACATTGTGTGTATATGTAATACAATTAAACACAATCTTGCATATATTTGGAATATGAAAATTATATACAACATTGTATATATACATATTACATATATATAATATAATTATACACAATATCTCATATGCATATACATAGCATATATACTATATGATTATATATAATATTGTATATACAATGTAATTAAACACAATTTTGTATTTATATAATTCTATATAAATATGATTATACATAATATTATATATACAATATCATATATTGTACATAAACCATAAATTAAGGCTAATTCATTCTTCTTCTTAGATTTATATCATCTTTGGGATGATAAAAATTCCCACTATAGCCTTGCTGGAGTCTATAAGTTCACTATATTTTATAGGATATTGACAAATTAGAGAATGTTCAGAGGACAGCCACAAGGATAGCAAGGATTCTTGCTACCATTGTTCAAAGGAACTGGGGCTATTAAACCTATAGAAGATGGGGGGAGATGCTGAGGAGGTGCTACCACATTGTAACAGCAGTTGAAGGGCTTTCATATGGAAAGAAGATGAGACATGTTCCAGTTGGCCCCAGAAAGCAGACCCAGACACATGGAGAAATTCCTGGAGAGATGTCAAAGTAGGCTGGGCTGCCCCAGGAGGTGGGGCGTTTTCCTTTCCAGGCAATCTTTTAGCAAAGTCTGGATAACCACTTTTTGACAGTTTTAGAAGGAATGCTTGGCCAGGTGTGGGTTGGAATGAACATCCTCTAAGCTCCCTTCCAGTCTTGAGATTTTGTGATCTTGAGGATTTTCCTGCTTCCTTGCAAACTTATTAAGGGGGAGAGTTTTACATTGTCCAGTCACCATTCTTTCCCTCTGTCATCTGATTTCAGCCACATTATATAGAATATGTTATATAACATACATAACATTAACATAAATATTATCAAATGTCAATATAGCAATAACAATATAATTATAAAATATACTTACATATTATATGGATGTAATTATATATAATTATGCACAACATAATTATGTCATAAATTGATGCTAATAAACCCTAAATTAATATTATATATTATATTTGCAGATAATAACAACTAGCTAGAATTTTTATATCACTTTAAGGTTTGTAAACTACATTACAAATATTTCAATTGATCCTCATGAGGACGCTGTTATTGCCCTCATTATTTTCCCCACAGATATGAATCTGAGGGACACCCAAAGTCATACAGCTACTAAGTATCTGAGAAGAATTTCAATTCATATTTTCATGACTCTTTGTTCACTGCTCTATCCACTGTAGCCCCTAATTTCTGAGATACTAGTAGTTGTCCTCTCTCCCCTCTCTATTATAATTAATTTCCATGTCTTCTGTTCTCCCAACAAAAAAGAAAACAAAAATTACAAGCAAAGGAGAAAGATAAAATATTGCAGACTCATTGAAGATGTGTTTCAGGCATCAGGATGTAGATATACTAGTTGTAGAAGACTGGAACTTTCAAAATCTTTCTAGCTTGGTGATCTTGAATTGCATTAAAAATTATTCTGTGTATATAAGTTCATTTCCGGTGGTCTTTTCACAGCTCATCATTTACCCCGCCTCCTTCCCCTCAGGCACCATAAAGTGTCCAGATGTGGAAGCAGTTAGCTATCTGGTGTTTTGTGAGTTAACTTTGGGAGAGTTCATTCACATAAGTTCAGCAGCTTCCTTTCTCCCCAGCCTGACGAACCCTGGTTCTGAACTTGTAACGGAAGACAATAGAATTGTGGTCTCATCATGCCATTCTCTCCTACCCTACCCTCTGGAAGCATCAGTTAGCATTTTCCCCTCTAATCTTGGTTCTTTAGAATCAAGAAGAGGGCCACATAAGCAATTAACCAAAAAACTGTAGTAGTAGAAATGAAAATGAGTGAAATGTGAGTGGGTCACCCCCTCCCCCCAAAAGGCTGAACTCTCCTAGGGTTTGAATTATTTTTCTTGCAAGACTGTATACTTAATTGAAATACACAGATGTTTGCATATATTCTAAAACACATATATATTCATTTGTAAAGCTGGTATGAGAGGGAATAAACTGAACTCTGTCCAAAAGGGGTGGTTGCAGAGGGATGGACAGAGAAACTCTGCCATAGAGCGGAATCATGGTATCCATGGCAACACCAGAAAAGCATTCAATTAAGGCCCATCAAATCTGCTTGCTAGTTCTGCAATCACTTTCTTCAACCATAGAATGAAAGGTTGGACCAGATGATTTCCAGTTAGAAATCTATGATTATAATATCTTAATTGTAAATCTAAAATTCTAAGAATCTGTGATTCTGTGACCTTGGGGAAAGCACTTCTTGTTGGATCTCAGTTGCTTTATTTGTAAAATGAGAGGAAGATGATATTTGATGGTCTTTCTAGTTCTAGATCCTATGTTCACACCTTTTAATGGGTATGAGTAAATAAGGCAATCCCTCTGTGTCCTGTTTTTTCCATCAAACGATGAATACATACAATTATCCTTCCAAAGCATGGGGATTAGGAGTATGGCAGCCCGGGATTAGGAAAATCTGCATAAATTTTTTTTGGCCCTCTCTTTATATCAGAGAAGAAGCCTGAATTATTATGGCATATAAATATGACAACTATAATAAAATATATTAGTTATTATACAATACTATATACACATTTCATGCATTTGTGAGTTTTTAAACCTTTTCCATGTCATCTTCTGGTCTTCACATGTCATCTGTAACTTTTGTAAAACTTCCCCCAATTCCCATTTCTTATGCCAACCTGCAATATATTGAAACTGTGATGGGGAAAATCATGATGTAGAAGGGATAACTGTGTTTCCATTTCTTGTAGTTTCTGACTTCAAGCCTTCATTGACAAGAGTAAAGGAGGAATTGCTTTTAAATCTAATTGAATTAGAGGGGTGCACTGGTAAATGAGTAGCAAGACAGCATGGGGTAGTAGAAGGAACATTAGGTTAGACCATTCTGGACTCTTCTCCTTGTTTAACCATCATCTTACTGTGGTGGAAGGAAAGGGAATAAGCATTTATATATCACCTACTATTTGCTAGGCACTGTGTTAAATACTTTGTATAGACATTATTTTATTTGATCCTCACAACAACCCTGCAAGATAGATACTTTTCTGACCCCCATTTTATAATTGAGGAAACTGAGGCAAACAGAAATTAAGTGGTTTGTCCAGGATTGCACAGTTAGTAAGACCAAATTTGAACTTGGGTCTTTCTGACAAATCTAGTGCTTTAACTACTGAGCCATCAGTTGCCCCTGTGGAATTCCAAGTATGTTTTCCAATAAGGCTTTCAGTTTCTCATATTATCTATATCTTCTACCTGACATTATTGTTCTAAAAATCAAGTGCTATTATAATAATGTAACTATATTATGCCTACTTGCAGATAAAGAAACTGAGTCTCAGAGAAGTCATGACTTCTCTGAGAGAATTGAAAGGGAGATCAGCAGCTATTTAATTCAATTCATTCATAAAAAGGAATCCCTACTGTAATATAACCAAGTAATGTAATGTACTTGGAGATAAAAAAAATCTCTGATTATGACAAAATGGGGAATAAACAGTCACCCAGATTCACAATTTTTTTTTCACAATCTGTTTTTTACATTAGTAGATAAATCCTGCTTAAAGAACACAGAGATTAAGGGATTGGCCCACAGTTACTTAGCTATGGAGTGTTAGCAGTGGGATTTGAACTGACATTTTTTTCCACTCTTAACCTTAGCCTCTTGCAGTCTCCCTTATAGCTGGTTATGTTTCTGAAAAGCTTGGATTCAGGAAGGGAAGTCTGTTGTGTTTCAATCTAGTGAATATAGCATTGGATTAACAGCAGCTTCAAGTCTTATCTCAGATTAGCTTGTAATATTGAGCAAGACCTCCTAAGTTTCCTCATCTATAAAAGAAAGAGTTATTACCTCTAAGATTCCTTTTAGCCCTAAATCCTATGATAGAATCCTCTTCCATAATAACTTTGCATTTATTCTGGATTTATTTTGTGTATAATTATGTATGTCTCTTCAGATACCAGCTCTCTGTCCATTGCTCCACCTAACTGCTCTACATGAAGTCTCAATTTCTTCATTTGTAAAGTGAAGAACTTGGGTTTGATGATCTCAATATTTCTTTCCTGCTCTAAATTTATGATCCTAGAACACTTTGAGGTTCTCTAAGTGAATTAAGGCTGTTCAGGTCCAGAATCTATCACTCATACCCTTTTTAAATTTGTTGTGGTCAACCTAAGCTTATAGTTCTCTGGAGTATATAGACTTTAAGAGTCTAGGAGCACCTTTGTGCCATCTTTGAGGAACATGGATGGAGGAGCTCCTTCTGGACAAGTCTTCATTTAGGGGTGACTATCTGTCCCAGATAGATGTTGGACTTCTGCCTCTCTCTCATATGTGCCAGAGAGAGCTGTATGTGAATCAAAGCATAAGTGGGGTTCTCTGCTTGTTTATTTCCCTTCTCCAAAGAGGTAAGTTCTTTAAAACACATTAACTTTTGCATCAGGTGCAAATCAGTCATTTCAGAACGCCTTTCTTTCTTAGAGAATGAACGACGAACAACAACGTCCTTTCCCTCTCTCCTATCCAATAAAGCATCTATTGTGACAAAGTGAAAACAGAAAGGAGAAAAATAATTTCATCAAAACTAATCAATACTTTAATCTGGGAGGGGAGGGGCAGACAGTATATGTAGCATTCCATACCTCTAGTCCTCCACTACTGCAAAGATGAGAGAAGGGTCAATAAAGTTTTTATTAAGACCAAGGGCTCTAGTTAATAATTTAATATATACAACTAGGTTTCTAGTTTTCTACTTGAAGCCACCGGGTCCCAGGCTTTTAAAAAGTGTGAATTTCCATTTGTTGCTTGAGTTTTTTGCCCTTCAACATGCTCTAACATGTGTTGTGCAGAGGCTGCTCTCTTCAGTGTGACCTCTGTTAAACAAACACTCCTGGTAATCGGCTCCAGATCTGGGGGGCCCTTTGATCAGGAACATTTCTGTTTATCTTATGGTATAAATATGTAAGATATCTCCTCTGTTTTTGTGTTGGAAGCAAATAAATCATTGGGTTAAGTGTACCCACCACAGCAGGAAGAGATAGGGGAAGGGAGGAGCTGTGAGGAGCCAGAACCCTTGAAGGGTGGAGACTTGGAAGTCATTACTTTGGGAAAGAGGATGTCTGTCTTTACCAGCTCAGCTCAGGGCAAGCCAAGCCTCTCTGAACTCCAGAAAACAGAGATTTGCAATGACATCCATGTGCTCTCTTGCCATCCCATAGAACCCTCTTTTAAAGACTGCTTTTCATTCGTAGATGGTTGTAGAGATTTCACTTCTGGGAAGAGAGACCATGGCTATGAGAACCATTTCTGGAAGATTCCTCTGACTTGAGCTAAGCATAATAACCAAGACATAAAAGGTTGAAGATGGAAGAGACCCCAACCCTCTTAGTTTTCACATGAGAAAACAGGGACTTAATGAAGTGCCTTTCCCAGAAGGACAAGGCCAGCGTATAGTGGGAAAAGGATTTGAATCCAGGTGATAGATCTACTGTCAGAAAAAATCTCAGGTGCACAAACTGAGCCTGGAAAGGCAAGCAGCACATCCAGGATTAACCATTTACTGTGTGCCAGAGTGTCCTTTGGATTGTCTGGGTTTTAGAAGGGAGTATGGAGACCATTGAGTGCAGTTTTCTCATTTTGCAGAGGGAGACACTGAAAAGCGGAGAGATTAGCTACATGACCTTGAATAAGTCAATCCATGCCAGGTCTATAGCTCAGGTTTTTTGTCTCCAATGCCAGTGCTTTTGCCAACAGCGTTGTCTTCATAGGATGGCTGGCCCACATCAGGAATAAGAGGCTGCTGCCGTTTGTCTTCTGGACAAATCTTTTGCCCTTTTCTCTAGTTTATCATTCTTTCTACCCCCTTAGTTCACACTCTTATGGAAATCTATTTTTCAGAAAGGGTACATACTCTAGTGTAAATTAATATTAACCATGTTCTTTTTCACATTTGTATTTGCATATTTAGACTTACCTTTCATCATGGAATTAAATGGCTGTGTGTCAACAAGGAACAAGCAGTTTCTTCCCATTCCCTTGTTCCCTCCCTCTTTTTCTTCCTTCCTTCCTTCCTTCCTTCCTTCCTTCCTTCCTTCCTTCCTTCCTTCCTTCCTTCCTTCCTTCCTTCCTTCCTTCCTTCCTTCCTTCCTTCCTTCCTTCCTTCCTTCCTTCCTCCTTCCTTCCTTCCTTCCTTCCTTCCTTCCTTCCTTCCTTCTTCCTTCCTTCCTTCCTTCCTTCCTTCCTTCCTTCCTTCCTTTTCTCTCTCTCTGTTAGGAGTGCCACATTGCAAAGCTGTGTCCTTTTGGGGGGTTTTTGAACTCATCAGAAGAAGAGAGCAGAATTTTCATTATATACAGATGACCCATTGAGCTTGGATCTCTTGTCTGAAGTTACTCAATAGTTTTTGATAAATATATGTTGTCTTTCTCAATTAGAATATAAGTTCCTTGGTAGTAAGGACTGTGAGTTGTTTTTTGTTTGGGTTGTACTTCTATGCATAGCACTGAGCTCAGTGTCTGGCACATAGTAAGTACTTAATAAATGCTCACTCTATGCATTTATTATTATATCTGTCTGAATATATTCATCTGTATCTGTCTGTCTGTCTATCTATCTATCTAGTCTGTCTGTCTATCTACCCACCTATCATAGGATTCAGACAATATAATTAGGCAATATTTTCCTTCCTAGACTGGGGAATCAGCACACCTGGAGTCATTCTAAGCTCTGTGTTTAACTATCACCTTTATATCCCTGGCAATTAGCTTCAGCAATCCATCTCCGCTTTCAAAGTAAGGAAGCAAATATTATATAAACACTTAAGTGTTTTGCAAGGGAGATAAATCATTTTTGTGACTTGAGTTTGTAATTCTTGTTAGAAAAACAGCCAAGTGGTGTGTTCTTATGATTGGAATGACTGCTGTATCCCTGGTTAGCAGGGGCGGCTTTGAAATATATCCCAGAAAGATTTCCTGGTGGCCGAGAGTGGACCTGGAAGCTAACACCAAACATCTTCAGTGTTAAGGCACAAATCAGCCTCCTTTACCATGGCTACTCTTACATTCTAAGACAGCTTCCTCTTGGTATAACAAACTTAGCAAGGAAGTTTCCAGAAAAGAGAATAAAAAGAGGGAACTAGATGATTTCAAGGGGAACTAGATGGCTTCAAGAAAAGATAGCCCTTCTCCCAACTTCCAACAGAGAGATTTTTTTTTAGACTACTGCATAGCCATTAGCCATATTAAAATAGTAATTATTTACTAATTATTAATACCAACAAATAGTATTAATATTGATATTATGAATAGTAATTGGCATTTTTATAACCCTTAACCCTTCCAGACATTTGAACTTCGGAATAATCAACCTGTAAGTCAGCCAATACATGTATGATCTCCATTCTATAGATGAAGAAACTCAGATTGAAAGAAGTTATATTATTGGTCAGTATCAGAAATAGGATTAAAATGTAATTCCTCTCGATTCCAAGTCTTGAACTCTGTTTTTTTTCAATAGACATTATGTGAACACAGAAGTAGGGATGATAGAGTCATAAATATTTGGTTGGTGTTTGTACAGCTCTCTGATGTCCTATGTGGAAACAATGCAGTGATAAGATAGCATACACAGTGTACACCATGATTAATGATCAATCTCTTTACCTAGGTGAGAGAAATAAAATAAATTATGTCCCTCAAGTGGGAATTCAACTACATTATACTATATTTTCAACCTAGTTTTTTCCTTGGTCTATTTGGCTTTTTTCCTCCTTTTTGAGAAACATTATATTATCTCTATTTTTTTCCTGCCAAGGACAGATGTAAAGGCAGATGAGCCAAATGTCAGATTTGAAGTATTTTCCTCTAAATTTTCTTCTTTGATCCCAGTGACTGTTTCTTTAACATTTGCTGACTGTATCCTCCCCCACAATCACCCATGTAACTGCAGTTTGTAAAAAAGTCATTTATCTTGATGAGGAGACCAATCTGGACCTTTCTTTCCTAGCCTTGAAGTCTGAAATAAGTGGACCCTTTTAATGAATCTTCTTAACTAACTGAAACATCTCATTATAATAGTTCCTTAGAGATAAAGGCTCTCTCAGAATCCATTGAAAAATGCAACATACCAAAATTATCATTCTCATTAAACAGATTTAAGAATAGGAGGACCATGAGTTGAAGCATCAAGTTGAAGGAGATTTTTAGGGAGTGGTGATATATTGGATTGTCCCTTCTGTTTAGGTGAAATCACTTTCTGTTGCTTTTAAGCTCTGTGACCCAAATGCCAATGGAAAGATGGATGAGGTAAAGAGAGAGAGGCTGGGTATAAGCTAGAGTCCGAAGGAGATAAGACAACAATGAAACTCATGAAAAAAAGAAAAACACAATGAGTAAGAACTCCAGAAAAGGACACAACACAATATTTTGCATAAAGGAAGACAACTAGAAAGATGTGGAGTGGGTATAAGTAGGCTGTAACATTATCATAGATTGTAAAGTATAATATCATTAGTATAAGTAAACATTTGTGTATCTATTATATACATATATTATAATACTGTAAAACAGTCCCTGCTCTCAAGGAGTTTATGTCCTACTAAAAGGATCTACATAAAGACAAATAGGCATAGTATAGGGGAAATTTAGGTGGGAAAGGGTGCAATAAAATGGTGGGGAAGCAGAAAAGGTACCAGAACTGAGCTTTAAAGGAAGACAAGAATGTCAAGAGGCAGAGATGAGGAGGGATGAACAACTGATGTAAAAACACCAAGGCAGGAGATGAAGTGTGACCTCTGAAGAACAACTGTATGGAAAGAGTATGACAAGAAAATAAAATCCATGAAGATGAATAGGATGGAACAAGGTTGGAAAACTAGGAATCTTATTGTGGAGAGATAAGGCATTTATTTTTTCAGCCAGTCAGCATTTTATTCTAGGTATCATGCTAAGTGCTGTGGATACAAAGAGAAGCAAAAGCTGTCCCTCCTCTCAAGGCCCTTATACTCTAATGAAAGAAATAATAAAATCAACTATGTACAAATAAGACATACAGGAAAAAACAGATAAGTAGCAAGAAACTAATAAAGAGCTTAAGGGATAAGAGATGTCCTCACTGTGCCAACATATGCTTAATAAATGTTCATTGACTGAATACTTATTTCTGACATTCCCACAAAAGATCATTTAATCTCCCTTTGAAAATCTCTAGTGGGTGGATGGGGGCAGCACCTATAGAGGAAATCCATTCCATTCAAAAGAAGAAACAGAGCACAGAGATGGCAAGTTGTCCTTTGAATTAGCACGATCCTGTTTCAAGGCTGTACAACCCTAGGTAAGGCACTATGCTTCTCATTATTGAAGTGACTTTCTAAGACAATAAGTGACAGAAAAGGGGATCTGTATCAGCAGAGAGAGTTTTCTCACCTAGGAGTTCCCTATACCAATGAAGTCATGGGCTGATTCCCTAATTTTCACCATTCCAAAGTTTTTTCCTGTAGGAGTTTAGCATCAGCCACTACAATGTCTAGTCCTTGTTCCTGCACTGAGGATGATCCTCATCATCCAGCTTCCTGTCCCAAGTGAAAATAAAATAAATATAAAATATTTATATATTTCATATATAATAATATAAAATAAATAAAAAATAAAAATATTACTCCAAAGTGCCAAGTGTTGGGAAATCATATTTTCTGATGTTTTGGGGAAGGGAGATCAGTAAGTGGTAGGATTATTAAGGATAGAACTTAACAGCTGAAAAAAATACTGGAGATATGTCCGAGGCTACTCAAAGCATTGACCATGTTCAAACCCAGCTGCAGATACTTCCTATTTGTATGATCCTGGGCAAATTATTTAACCTCTGCTTACCTCAGTTTTCTCATTTGTAAAAGGGAGATTAAGTGCTATTCTGACAGGGTCATTGTTAAGATGATATAAGATAATATTTGTAAAACATTTTACAAATCTTAAGACATTATATAAACACTTATTATCATCAATATTATTATTATTGCATAGCAAGTCATTAATCCCCATGAGGCTGAAATCATTCTCTTACTAGTCTGTCACTATTTGCCTATTCCTATTCTCAAGTAGGTCTCTGTGCTATAGTAGAAACAAGATTTCCTATAGATATTTGGTGCATCCCTTCCGAGGCTTATTCTTCTAACTCTTACTAATAGGTTGAGGTCTGCAAAAGGCAGCCCAGTGTCACAGTGAACAGAGCACTGGCTTAAAGGCTTGATCCTAGCTGGATGTACTAATTGCTACTAGTCGAGTCTCTCTGATGATGATGACGTGATCCTTGGGCTAGGGGAGGGTGAGAAGGGAAAGGGGGCACTGGATGAAAGAGAGAAAAATACTTTCCATCCCCAAGTGTTTTCCCCTCAGGGACTTGGCTTCGTTTTCAAACTGGAATTATCTGAAATGTAGCTTTTCTTTCCGCCATTAAATTGATTTCCCTGTATGACTAGCCTACTCTGAACTCTATTGCGGTTCCTACGCATGGCCCAGGAGATGTAGCTTCTTAGACAGTCACAAAAGGTGTCCTGTACAGCATTATTGCCTTTCATCCAATGGCCAAAACTCTTCCCTCCTTTCAATAAAGAACTTATTCACAACTAGTTTGTACTTTTGATTGATTAATTAATCTGAGTTGTCTAGGCTTTCTGTCATTAGATTAATTGGATTGGAGGTGGAACCACATCCTTAAGCAATTATTCATTCATCTGACAAGCATTTAGTTAAAAACCTTGTGCTAGACTCTGGAGGTTCACTGATAAGTGTAGGAGGCTGGATTTGAATTTCCTGACTTCAGGTTCAAGACTCTAGCTACTGTGCTACCAAACTGCCTGTACTACTGGACTGGCATAGGGTAAATTTTCAATAAATGCTCTATTTTTCCTCTCTCTCTGTCTCTTTGTCGGTGTCTGTCTTTCTGAGTCTTTGTGTATGTGTCTGTCTGTCTCTTTCTTATTTACCCAATCATCTGTCTGTCTATTTACCCACTATCTTCTGTCTATTTATCATCCATCCATTTGTCTTTCTGGTATCTATCATTCATTTCTATCTGTTATCTATCATCTGTCTACCTATTATCTATCCATGTCTGTCTATTTACCCCTATCATCTATCTATTATCAATCCATCTATCACCCATCTATTTCTATCCCTCTTTTCTGTTTATCTATCCAACATCCATAATAAACAAACATTTGTCTAGAGGCCCATAAACCTGCCTGACTTTTGACCACTTTCCAGGAGATATTTGCAGTGGAGAGCAAAGTAACATCTGGCATCATGGGCATTAATTAGCCCAGGAAGCTTTGGGCACCTTCCCAAATCATATAGTAAGGCTTTCTCCTTTGTGGGGAAAGTTAATGGTCAAATGAATTCTCAAGTTTCTTTATTTAGGAAAGAAAGAGAAGCCTGATTGACTATTAAGAATTTATAGTTATTACTTCTTGTTAATGGTGGGTTCCAGGACTGAGAGTCGTCCAGTGGAAAGGACACTGGTCCTGGAGCAAATGGATCAGAATTCAAATTCTGCTCAGATGCTTATTGCTTATGTGATACTAGGAGAGACCTTTAAGCTTCCTGGGCCTCAGTTTTAGGCTCTGTGAGATGAAGGGATGGGTCAAATGGCCTCTGAGATCCCTTCCAGCTCTGGCTGTCCTCCTCTAACTCTTGCCTCTCAAATTCTTTCTATACTGATTTTCCTTGTCCCAGGTGAGATATATTATTAGAATGAGGATGAGGCCTGAGGGAAGCTGGGCTCTTGTCAAGATCACATCTGTTCCCAATTTGGCTCTATGTGGATCTTGAAGGCAGAGCTGCCCATGTGGTAATGGGGCTGTAGCCAGGAGTTCCAAGGCAGAGCTCTTCCAACCTATAACCCTCTCCTGGTCTTCTCTGCTAGAGCAGAGGAAGGCTTCCATCTGATAGTGGACACCTTGCTTGGTTTATGATATTTGGCCTCTTTACAGATGCTCTTGATCTCTTCCTAGCAGCTGGTTGTGCATTTGGGACAGGAAATGATATTGAGCCCAACCAATACAAATGGTATTGAGAAAAATGGCCTTTTTAGGAGAGCATCCACCCATGAGCTCTTGAGCCCAAATCTGGCAGGGCAGCCTCAAGCAACATTGTGGGGGTGTCTGAAGTTGAAGGGGACTACAAAGGAATGATAAATGACCAATACAAACAGTGCTGATTTAGTGGGGCTTATGGGCTGATTCTTTCAGAAATTTCAGGGCCAAAGAATTAGAAACAGATAAGGGTTGCTTCAGATGATTTGAATTTAAATCTTTCCTCTTTCATTTGCTACCTCTATGATTTCAGGCAAATCATGTCACTTCTTTGAGCTTCATCTATAAAAAAAGGCTGTTATTCTGGATAACATCAAAAGTACCTTCTAAATTGACCCTGCAAGGAAGGAAATTAGCATTTATAAAGCACCTACTATGTCCTACAATACTGTGCTAGGTGCTTTACAAATATTATGCCAGTTGATCCTTACAACAGTTTTATGAGGTAGATGTTATCCCTTTTTCACAGTTGAAGAAACTTAGGTTGCTATTGTCATTCAGTTGTTTCCCTTGTCCGATTTCATGATCCCCTTTGGGTTATTTTCTTGGCAAAGATACTGTTGTGGTTTTTGACATTTCCTTCCCCAATTCATTTTATAGATGAGGAAACTGGGGCAATTAAGGTTCAGTAACTTATTCAGGATCACAAGCTAGTAAATATATGAAGTCAAATTTGAACTCAGGTGTCCCTAATTCCAGGCTCACAACTCTGTGTACTATAGCACCCCTTAGTGGCCTCTATTTTCCTTTTGGCTAGCCTTTGACCTTTCTAAACTTTAATATTCTTATCTGTAAACTGAGGGTATTGGATTATGTGGCTTTTAAATTCAAAAATTTCCAGTTCTAAATCTCTAACCCTATGATCTGATAGCCTCTTTGTTTTATTTTAAAACATTTTAAAACATTTTTATTGAAAATTTTAGGTTCCAAATTCTATTCCTACCTTCTTCCTCCTTTAAAGGGTAAGCAAATAGTGGTTATACTTGTATAATTATGTAAAACATTTCCATATTAGTAATTTTGTTCAAGAAGGCTCAAATAAAAAGAAAAAATGGAGGAAAGTAAAAATAGCATACGTCAATATGCATTTAGTCAATGTCAGTTCTTTCTCTGGAAGCAGATAGCGTGCTTCGTCATTAGTCCTTTAGGATTGTCTTAGATCGTTGTATTGCTGAGAATATCTAAATCACTTACAATTCTTCATTGAACAATGTTGCTGTAATTGTGTGCAACATTTTCCTGGTTCTGTTCATTTTGCTTCAGTTCATGTAAGTCTTTCCAGGTTTTTCTGAAATCATCCGACTTGTCATTTTTATAGCACAACAATAATCCATTACAGTAATAGATCACAGTTTGTTTAGTCATTTCCCCATTGATGGACATCCCTTTGATTTTCAATTTTTAGCTATCAAAACAGAACTGAAATACTTTTTTTTGGTAGAAATAGGTCTTTTCTCCTCTTTTTGAATATCTTTAGGGTCTAGATCTAGCAGCGGTATTGGTGGATCAAAAGGTATAGAAAATTTTTTAACCCTTTGGACATAGTTCCAAGTTGTTTTCCAGAATGGTTGGATTCATTTATAACTCCACCAATTATTCGTTAGTGTCCGGTTTCTAGGTTTATTAGTTGAATAGTTTTCTTACTTTCAATTTTATTAAACTATTGTTTGATTGGGTATCAAAGAGTGTGCATAGTTTGATAGCCCTTTGGGCATAGTTCCAATTGTTCTCTAGAATGGCTGGATCAGTTCACAACTCTACCAAAAATGCATTGGTGCTTCATCAATTTCTCCTTCAAAAATGTAGATACTATATCATTTGGTGCATATATATTTAGCATTGTTATAACTTCATTGTTTATGGTACTTTTCAGCAACATATAGTTTCCTTCTTTATCACTTTTAATTACATCGATTTTTGCTTTTACTTGGAGATCATATTTGCTATTCCTGTTTTCTTTGCTTCATCTAAAGCATTAAAGATATTACTCTAGCTCCTAACTTTTAATCCCTATTTATCTCTCAGCTTCAAAAAATTTCCTTGTAAACAATATATTGTAGGATTCTTGGTTTTAATCCAGCTCACTATCTGCTTCCATTTTATGGGTGAGTACATCCAATTCACATTTACAGTTATGATAACTAATTCTATTTCCTTCCATGCTATTTTTACTTCTTTGTCTCCCTCTCTCTTATAGCCCCCACCCCTTCTGTCCTCAGAAGTGGTTTACTCACATTCACTATCTTCTTCAATATACCCAGGGGTCCTCAGACAATTCTGAGAACCATTGGTAATGGATAAAGAGCTGGCCTTGAAGCTAGGAGGAGTTGGCCTGAGCAAGTCACTTTACCACTCACTGCCAAGTTTCCCCACCTGTAAAAGGGGATAATAATAGCACCTCCATCCCAAGGTTTTTGTGAAGATCAAATGCTAATGTTTGAAAAGCATTTAACACAGTGCCTGCCACATAGTAGGTACTATATAAATGTTAGGTATTATTATTATCATTATTATAATGCTGTCTGTATAACCTAACCTCTAAGTGCTCTATATAACTTTCTAATAATTTAATTTACAGAGAGAGTATCTACATTAGAAAAGTGAATTTTCTTACTTGAGAGTTCCCTATAACAATGAAATCATAAGTTCTGTCCCTATCCCTATTCTTATTGCTGTTCATAGGATAATGGATTTCGAGGTGAAAGGGAACTTCAAGTTGATCTTGTATAATCTCATTTTATAGATGAGAACACTTAAGTCCTGGAGACTCTAAGCCACTTATTAAAAGTTATATAAGTAGTAAATAGTAATGGGGAAACTAAGCACAAGATCTCTAGCTCTCTATTTATACAAAGATGATGTTCAGTTGGTTGCTCCAAAAGTGATCTATACCATGCAGGGGTTATGTGCTCAATGCTATTTGGAATATAAGCTCAAATAAGATGCCCCTTGTTTTCATAGTTTTTATAGATATGCTATCTACATTTTTGAAGAAGTTGATAGAATCCTAATGCATTGTTGGTAGAGTTGTGAACTGACCCAACCATTCTGGAGAGCAATTTGGAACTATGCCCCAAAGGCTATCAAACTGTATATACTCTTTGATCCAGCAATGTCACTACTGGATCTCTGTATTGGAGAGAGATCATAAAAGAGGGGAAAGGATTCACATAGTCTACTAGGGATGGTGACATCTATCTGATTATACAGTGATGGGGAAAGAACATCAGATTTTGAGTCAGAAGACTTTCTCTTATTACCTCAGGAGGCAGCCAGGTGATCTATGGAGGTGGAAAATGGTATCAGGAAGACTGGTTTCATACCCAGATTCAGATACATATTAGCTGTGTGTCTCTGGGCAAGTCATTTAGTCTATGTTTACATTAATTTCCTCATGTATAAAGTAAGTATAATAATAACCCCTTCTGAATTGGTGACCAAAGAAGAACTAGAGATCATCATTGATCACAAAACAGAAAATTTTGATTATATCAAATTGAAAAGCTTTTGTACAAACAAAACCAATGCAGACAAGATAAGAATGGAAACAATAAACTGGGAAAATATTTTTACAGTCAAAAGTTCTGATAAAGGCCTCTTCCAAAATGTATAGAGAATTGACTCTAATTCATAAGAAATCAAGCCATTCTCCAATTGAAAAATGGTCAAAGGATATGAACAGACAGTTTTCAGATGAAGAAACTGAAACTATTTCTAGCCATATGAAAAGATGCTCCAAGTTATTACTAATCAGAAATGCAAATTAAGACAACTCTGAGATACCACTACACACTTCTCAGATTGGCTAAGATGACAGGAAAACATAATGCTGAATGTTGGAGAGGATGTGGAAAAACTGGGACACTGATACATTATTGGTGGAATTGTGATTACATCCAGCCATTCTGGAAAGCAATTTGGAACTATGTTCAAAAAGTTATCAAACTGTGCATACCCTTTGATCCAGCAGTGTTACTACTGGGCTTATATCCCAAAGAGATACTAAAGAAGGGAAAGGGATCTGTATGTACCAAAATGTTTGTGGCAGCCCTCTTTGTAGTGGCCAGAAACTGGAAACTGAGTGGATGCCCATCAATTGGAGAATGGCTGAAGAAATTGTGGTATATGAATGTTATGAAATATTATTGTTCTGTAAGAAATGACCAGCAGGATGAATACAGGGAGGACTGGCGAGACTTACATGAACTGATGTTGAGTGAAATGAGCAGGACCAGGAGATCATTATATACTTCAACAACAATAATATATGATGATTAATTCTGAAGCACGTGGCTCTCTTCAACAATGAAATGAACCAAATCAGTTCCATTTGTTCAATAATTAAGAGAACCAGCTACAACCAGTGAAAGAACTGTGGGAAATGAATGTGAACCACTACATAGTGGTTCCCTATGTTTTTGTCTGCTTACATTTTTGATTTCCTTCTCAGGTTAATTTTACATTATTTCAAAGTCCGATTCTTCTTGTGCAGCAAAATAACTGTATGGATATGTATACATATATTATATTTAAGATATACTTGAACATAAAAAAATTAATAATCCCTTCCTCCCAGGGCTGTTGAGAAGATAAAATGAGATAATATGTATAAACTGCTTTACAAAATCTTAAAATATTAGTTGCTATTATCATTCATTGGAATCCAGTGGATTTTATCCTTGGCTTACTTGGTATGGTTTTGAGAGGATTCTTCTACAGAAATAGATTAGAATTGATGGGCACTTCCAACTCTGATCATGTGACTTGAATTCTTCTGCTATGTATAACCTTGGTGCTGGGGAGGCACAAGGTCCAATGATCTATGAAAAAGGAGGCATTAGCCCTTTAATTTTTGATGTGGTAGGTGCTATTCTTTTTTATTGCTTTCTTTTTTCTGGTTACACATGTACACTAATTTTCTAAATACACATTTCTTTATGAATAATGTTGGGAGAGAAAAACCAGAACAAAAAGGAAAAACCACAAGAGAAAAAAAAAAACAGAAGAAAAAGGGAAAAAAAAGATCATAGAATGTATTGATTTACATTCATTCTCCATAGTTTTCTCTCTGGATACAGATGGTATTTTCTACCAAAATCTATTGGGACTTTCTTGGATCACTGAACTGTTGAGAAGAACCAAATCTTTTATAGTTGATCTTCACACAATATCGCTGTTGCTGTGTACAATGTACTCCTGATTGTACTTGTCTCACTCAGCATCAGTTTGTGTAAGTCTTTCCAGGTTATTGTAAAATGAGCTTGTTCATCATTTTTATAGAATAATAACATTCCATTATTTTATATACCATAATTTATTTAGTCATTCCCCAATTGATGGCCATCCACTCATTTTCCAATTTGTTGCCACAACAAAAAGAGCTGCTACAAACATTTTTGTACATGTATCCTTTCCCCTCCTTTATGACTTCATTGTGATATAGACTCAGTAGTAGCATTGTTGGATCAAAGGGTTTGCACAGTTTTATAACCCAGAATGATGAATTCTGCGAATACAATTACAGGCAAATGACAGTCTCCCCCCCCCAAAAAAAAAAAAAAACAAACCAACCAACAACTGATTGGACATATGTTTGAATCTCACTTTTCTCATACCTAACACTTTGTCAACTTGGCAAAGTTCCTTCTTTCTGAACCTCAGTTTCCTCATTTGTGAAACAAGAGGGTTGGACTAGATGCTCTGAAATTTCTTCCAGGTCTAGTGTTCTGACTTCATGAGCCTCTGATCTATTCAGCTTACTCTCTATTTTCCCAGTAGAGAATGTTTTCTCTCCAATGAGGTCAGACACTTTGTAGATTCTTGTTTGTTCATTGTATTCTAACTGCTCTCTCAGTGTTCCCTTGGGGGATTTAGATGAGGCCAGACATTCTTCCAGATTAAGAAAATGGGGGCATGGCACAGGAAAGGGACCTCCTCAAGGTCACTTGAGGTCTCTGTTCTGTCTTTGTTCTTCCTCTCTGGTTCTCCTCTCTGATGGCTAGAGACACAAAGTGTTCCCACCCATGTAAATGGTGGTGTCTTCTTCAGCCAAGCTAATTCTTGTTCTTCCTGGAAAGAGTTGTACTAATCCATGGAAAATGATTGATTTGTTGCCTTATCTGGCTACCCTGGTCAGTCTACAAACAATTCCAATAGGCATTGCTCAGGCTAGAGGGAAAAGGTTTAGTTTCTTTCTTTCTTTCTTTTTTTACAGAAAAGACCAAAGACATCCAACTTTTCCTTATCTGTTGGGAAAGACTCTCTGTCATTTTTCTCCTTATGCCAGGAGATAAAGCTGTATCTCAGGCTGCATCCCATCTTGCTACATCTGAATGTCAGAGGAAGCACATAATCACACTATTCCCTGGATCTCAAATTACTCTCAGTAGTTGTTCCTTATGAGGAGTCTTTCTATTAAATCATTCTTTGCCATTTGTGATGGAATGGTATTTGGTATGAGGACATTGTTCCTTTATCTTTACAAGGTAATCCCACCTAAAATGGAATCTGTTTCCAAAACTACCAAAAGGTCTACACCATCTAAAACATAGTACCCATAGTATAGAGCCTAAGTTCATGAACAGTGTGGTACGATGAGTGGGACATTAAAAAACATGAGTTCTATTAGATTACTAATCGTGTGATAGGGGAGACTACTAAGTCTTTACACAGCCAAAAGAGAAAACAAAATAGTGCACATCAGTTGGGGAATGGCTAAACCGGGTATTAATGTAATTGAATATTATTGTGCAGGAAGAAACAAACAATATGAGTATGAGTAATTCAGAGAAATAGGGGAAGATTTATAGGAACTAATATAACACAAAGCAAAACCAAAAGAACAATACCAAAAAAAAAAAAAAGATTACTATAATGTAAACAGAAGAACACCAAACATAAAAGTGAATGTTGAGGGATTGTCCTGAACAATCTTGAACCCTGAAGGAGAATTAATTGTGGGAACATCAGCCATCTTTGCAGTAGAGAGGTGAGGTGCTACAGTAACAGAATGTTGCCTACATTGTTGGCTGGTTTTGATGAGCTGTTTATCTTTGTTACAGGAAAGGTTCTTTTTTTTAAACTGGTATGGAGGGACATCTGGGAATGATTGTATTGTTAAAAACAAAAGCTATCAAAACAACTTTTAAAAAGGATAATCTTTATCCACAGCATTGTCTCAGAGCATAGCATCATAGCAAGATTCTTGCCTGGGAGTAACATCCTATGTTTGCCACCAACTTGTGTGATATTTAAGCAAATCCTTTAAGCTCTCTGTGCCTCTGTTTCCTTATTTGTGAGATAAGAATATTGAAATAGCTAATATCTAGGGTTCTTTTCATCTGGAAGATTCTATGAACCAAATATAAAACGAAAGCTAAAAATCATCCACTTTTGGTCTCATTTTCTCCATCTGTAACATGGGGTGATAGCATCTTCATCTTCCCTGCATTATTGTGAAACTGTTATCAAATGAGGATCAAATGAGGAGATCATTACTTCTTTGCTTCAGAGATAGAAGGAATTTATAGGTCATTTACTCCAATTTTTTCCCCTCCCACCCCAGCCCATTTTATAGATGAGGAAACTAAAACCTAGAGAGATTATATGACTTGCTTAAGATCACACATGTCATAAATGGCAAGTGCAAAGATTCAAACTCAGGTCCTCTGACTCTAAACTTAGCATTTTTTCAATCACATCATCTTGGTCTAAGTATGGAAAATACTTTTAAAACCATAAAACTCCATAAAGATGTCAGTTTTCTTATTATTTCTTATGTGTTGGAGGTAGTGATCTCTGGGAAAACTCCTTTGCCAAATTGAAAACCATTATGTGTACTTGGTGCAGCATTCAGAGTGTGCCAGAGAGAGCAGTTAGGAGGCTTTTACAATAAGCAGAACTGGCATGAAGTTAGATCTGTCTGGGATGGTGGCAGTGATCATCTAAGAGTGTTTTGCAATTTGTAAAGCACTTTGCCTGCATTATCTCATTTGAGTGATGGGAGCAACCATCTCAGAAACCATTTTTTATTTATTGGTTCTATTCTCTGCGTTCAAATGTCTTTAGGACCTGTCTTGTCAGTCACGGGGGAGCCCAGAGTATAGGTAGAAAGGGGTCACTTTATCTACTGTTAATTAGACCATGGATCTCTGGGTTTTATTGCTCATGCCCCAAACAGGAAAAATATTCTTAGTAAATGTCTGCTTGTCTTGACTGGCGCCTGATGGGCACTGGCTGCTATCAAGAGTAACCTGTGCCAACCAAGAGTCCAGAAATGGATTTTCCTGCTTTCTCTTTCACTGGGGAATCTCAGGGAGACTGGCTCCTGGTGTTGTTGGCTGGAATCAGGGGAAAATTCACACTTCACAAAATTGACAGAAGTACCATGGTAGAGGTACTTTTGTGACTTTGGGTCTGCTGAATATCTCCAAGAGTAAGAAAAAATCTGGAAAGGGATGTCCAAGCAAGCAAGATGATTGGATGCCTGATCTTATTTATTTATGTATTAATTTTTAATTTGAAAACATGGTATAGCAAAAAAGATCCATGGGTTGAGAGGCAGGCAAATACATATCCAGGGATTAAAGAGCACTCTGGGATTTAGTTTCCTTATCTTTAAAATGAGTGGGTTACATTTGATGAACTTGGTGGGTTTTTTTTTTTAGCTTTAATAATTTTATTTCTGATTCTACAATGTAACAACATGGGATACCAGAACTAGAAAGACCCTTAAAGATCACTAAATTGAACCCACTCATTTTATAGAAGAGGAAAACAGTCTATAACCATTTTTTTTTTCCTTTCCTGCTAGGCTAGATTGATTGTCACTATCCAAAACTATTTAATAATTGAGTCTTCATCAGAACCTGAGTCTCAGTGTATATTCAGTGGTTTTTTCACCACACCAAATGAACCTAACTTTAGAGTCCATGTAATGGCACAATATTTTAGATGGAAGAATATTTGTGATACCTATCTATACATTTAATAAAATCTCTCCTAGATGGTAGTATAAGAGTAGTTAGCCCAGTGCCTGGCACATAGTAAATATTTCATAAATGTTTGTTGATTGACCTCCTACTGAATCACATGTTCTAACAGGATATTTTTATGACATCTTAAATTATTTGGATGGTCTCACTTATGTGAGATTTTACTCCAATTCCTGTGCTCTTGACATTATTTAAAAAAAAAAAAAGATGTTTGTAAAACACTTACCACCGTGCCTGGCACATAGTAGGTGCTGAATAATTATTTATTCCCTTCTCTTCTCCTTTCTCATCTAAATCAATAAAGATTTATTGAGTTGCTCTGCAGTATACCTAATACTAATCTCTTCTATTAATATTTATAAAATAATATTTCTAAACCTTCCTTTTCTGGTCTGCTAATAATAGTGATTTTTTTTGACAACAATCTTGTTTTTCTCATTATGTTGAGAAGTCTTTATTTCTGTAGCTTAATAAGAGTTCCCTGTTAATTTTTTTTTAAACTCAGTGACAAGCAGGGTTGTGAAGGATAGCTGTTCTTGGAGGTCTTTGGTGGGCTTGAAGTAGGTTGCCGATTCCCAAAGCCTGAGGACCATTAGACCTGTAGAGTATATATATCAGAGCGATTGTCAGAATGGTCAATATGTGTGAAGACCATTATTCAGTGCTGTGAAATACTGCTTAAGTATGATTTGAAAGCTGGAGATGTTTGAAGGATGCTGAAGAAGCTCTTTCTGAAAAAGGGTTTAAAATCGTCTTAAATCTTGGGGATTCAATCATAACTGTTTTGTGGTTTTCTGGGTAGATTTTCCTTTTTAGAGCACATTTTCAAAATGATAGGAGGATAGGGTTTAATAGGGATTTACTAATTAAAGCAACATGGGAGCCGTGTGCTCTTTTCCAAAGTCTCGATCTGAAAATAGCACTCCTTGAACATGAAACCACGCGGGGAGAATGCTGTAGTATCTCCCAGGGTACAGTTCAGTCGGCTAAGTGGGATTACAGAGTGCTATGAAAAGAAAACCCCGTTTTGTGGGGATAGCGGGATATTTTTAAATTATTGCCAAGTTTACACAATATCCAGAGGTAAAGAGAGAACTAATGCAGACCATATTATCTATAAGTACGCAAATTACAGTGTGGAAACACATACACTAATTTAAAAAAGACTCTCCAGGTGGGAAAAACTCACACAAAACCAACTAATTAACCAATAAACAACAAGCCATATTCAGTTCCTTTACTAGAATTTTTAAAACTAAATTAATGTTTTTATATTATTTAAATTAATATTTAAAATTAAGTTATTTTAAAAATATTGTTTAAATTAATGATTAAAATTAAATCGATATTTTCAAATAATAAACACATATCTTTTCTTTCCCATCTTGCCCTCACTGGAAAAAAGAAAAGAAAAGAAAAAAACAAAACTCTTTAAAAACATGCATAGTCAAGCAAAACAAATCCCTTCATTAGTCATGGACAAAAATGTTTGTCTCATTCTGCACATTCTAGTCCATCACCTTTCTGGCAGGAGATAACACTTTCTAGAATTACAACTGGAGAAAACTTAAAATATAAAAATAAGATATATTTTTTTCTTCATGTACATACCATTCCTACGGTTAGATTTGATATTTTTAACTTTGTGTGTGAGTATGTGATGGATTCTTCCAGCAGGCTAGTGAAGTCTGTTACCCCTTTTCAGAATAATGTTTTTAAAATGCATAAAAGAAAATACATGGGATTATTTTAAAAATCATCTTGGAAATATAATAATCAAAATAAAAAAATCTTAAATTCTTGGACCCCAAGTTAAGAACCTGTCACTTACAACAATGAAATCAAACTGGTCACAACACCCTCTTTTTAAAAAATCAATTCCACTCTGTAAGGACACTAATGTATAGTATTCAAGGCTGAAAAACATCAAAACCAAGTGTTGTATGGCATCTTCTCCCCAAGTCAGCATGTATGAACAGCTTTAAAAATGACAAGTTAATTTTTTAAACGATTCCGTTTAAAAAAATGACCTCCTTTTTAAACTGATTTTAAATCATTTATCTAAAATAATTATCAGTATCACAGTTGTGTTACCTTTGGATGGTTAGACTCACAAACACCAATCCTTTCTGACAGATGATATTTTTTAGAGTACATTTCAGAGTTACGTATGTTGAATTGTTTTTATTAGAATAATTTTTAACAGAGCCTGTAATAAAACCAAAACAATAACAGCAAACAACAATAAGGAAAAAAACAAACAGATGCACAATTTTATGACAGTCTTTCAGAATCATAATGTGACAAGATGAAAAAAAAAAAGGCACAGGCTAACCTTTGAGCCTAGAATTTGGTCGAAAGCACATAGTAACAATTTCTCAAATATCTCAGTCTCAACATCTGCAAATCTGACAAAAATAAAACCCAGAAGCCACTTTGAATTATATTCCAAGTTGATGGAGTCCAGGAAATTCATGGTGTGTTTTATTAATATGGTCTTTAAAATGTTAAAAACAGCACAATTCTGCAGAAGAATCCCATTCCCTCCATTAGTAACCTGTTTTTTTCAATTCTTTTTTTGTAGCCGAAAATCCAAATGCCTGAATTCCCATTGTCAGGACAAAGCTTTGACAGCCCCAGTTCTCCAATCCCCATATAGCTGTAGAATCTAACTCAGGGTTAATTTCAGATGGATCTTTGGGGTGGGGTTGGTAGGGAGAAGGGAGGTAAGACAGATGGGAGGTGTCTCTAACTGTTGATGGAAAAACAATTCTAAGAATTATAGCAAAATGAAAATTTCATTTAAAAATGTGTTGAAAAAACTTGCTGTTTGGCTTCAAGTCCACACTGGGCATTGACTTGCATTTGAACTAATATATAACCCTGTGAAAATGGGCTTCAGTTTTGGAAAAACAATGCATAGCCTATGAATTCCACAGGAGAGTTATCCAATTTCCATAGGATTTTCTAACATTCCTATACAATGTTTTTTCATATGGGGGATGAGGGGTTTACAGCTGCTTTCCACTTGACTTTCCTGGGGCGGGGGGAGATGCTGAAATCTTGGCAGTTGTAAATTTCCGCAATTCCAAAGGCAAAAGGATATCTAGATGAAGGTCTCACTATTGGTATCTGCCTCTAGAAGCTACTCTGATATGTCATTATGATAGAGGACTCTGGATTCAGAGTCTGGGGGTAATCTACTGAGGGACTTTGGGCAGAAGTCATCAACTCTTAAGAGCCCTCCATAGAAAACGGAAGACAACACAAATTTTTAATGATCGCTCAGGGCAGGCTGAGTCTCTTTCTCTCTCCCTCTTTCTCTCTCTGTCTCTCTCTCTCTCTCTCTCTCTCTCGCTCTCTTCCCTCCTTCCCTTCTTCACTTTCTTTTTCTCCTTTCTCCTTCCCTCCCTGGAGCCAAGATAGTGGAGTAAAGGCAAGAACCCTCTCTCTCCTTTTTTCCCTTCCTCCCTCTCTCTCCCTCTCCCTCTCTCCCTCTCTCCCTTTCTCTCTCTCCCTCTCTCCTTTTTTCCCTCTCTCCTTTTCTCCTTCTCTCCTTTTCTTCCTCTCTCCCTTCCTCCCTCTCTCCCTCTCTCTCTCACTTCATTGCAATTTTTTAAATGTCCATTTTCAGGAATCTTTTCCCCTGATACTTTGATAATTTCCAGGTCATATACAAGATGTTAATAATGCTAATTGTATAGATATGTATGTTTTTTTTTGGGGGGAGTAAAAACAGTTATTTTATCCAGTTAAAATGATTTTTTCTCTTTTCCACAGATGATTTTGGATCTGATACAAATTTTTGTCAAGGGAGATTTGCTCTAAATATTGCTTATTTCTTTTTACTTGGTCTAACTCATTCAGGATGCTCTACTCACTCTTTGGCTTATTTCGTTGTTTGCCATTGAAATTTATATCCCATGGCATTACTGTCCACAGTATATGCTTGTCCTTTGGCTTAGGAAAGCACTTCATTCCAGAGCCTCGACTGCCGTGTGCTGAAGGAGCTCAATTGGAGAAGTTGTGAACCCTTAGCACCCCCCTGTGTACTTGCTGTTGAGCTACAAGGCTTATTCACATCACAGATGCAGGACAGATTTGCTGGTATTGCAAAGCAGCACGTAGAACATCTGGGCAGACTGCTGATAGAGAACCCCGCCTTCATTCTGCCATTGGTTTTCTTATGGTGAGCCCATAAGGAAAGAAAGGACAGGATGTCAGAAAATATAGTGGATAGAGCTTTGGGCTTGGAATCAAGAAGACTAGAGTTTAAATATGCTTCAGGCACTTGAGAACTAAGTGATTCTGGACAAATCATTTCACCTTCTAGGCCTCAGTTTCCTGATTTGTAAAATGAGGAGATTGGATTGATTTATCTCTCACATTCTTTTTAACTTCAGGCTCTTCTAATCCTATAAGCATGAAGGCTAGCATTGCTACTTTTCAGGGGGACGCCTCCATCATTACATCAGAGAGATTATGAGAACTTTATGGAGGGCTCTTGAGTGATATTTAGCAAATATCCTTACCTTGGAATGTGGGGAAAGGTTACAAAGCAAAAATGAGTAACAGGGAATGCAGATGAAAGTGCTTCAGAAAAATAAGAGGTTATAGTTGTTTTTGTTTTCATTTTCACTTTTTTTTCAATGGGATTCAGATAGAAATGTTTTCGGGACAAACTGCTGTCCAATTAGTATTCATTCATGTCTAATTTACAGAATTTATAGAATGACTGAATAAACTGTTTATAGAGGAAGAATCTTGGAGATAGCAAATCTTCTCTGAGCTCTCCCATCCCTGACTTTTGACTGAGTTTGATGGAGATCCAGTAAAGGGAAAGCAGTATGGATAATACATTTTAGATCTGGAAGAGAACCTGGTGACCATCTAGTTTAATCCCATTTTACAGATGGAGAAACTGAGGCTTATAAATGTGCGAAGGTCACAGAAGTAACAAAAACAGAGCCAGAATTTGAACCCAGTTCTTTGATTGCAAATCTCATTCTTTTTACCTTTCATTATGATACTTTTCATTCTCATGTCCAAAGAATAATTTAGATTTTTATTTCCTTTGGGTTCCAAAATGTAATAATAATAAATAAATATTCAAAAGATTTATGACTTCATCAGAATATGGAACTCCTAATATAAGAACTCTTTCCCAGTTCTGGTTTATGGCTCAGTCCTTTAGTTTCGGGGAGTGATCTGTGTCACAGAAAGGTTTCGATGGCTTTTACAGCATCACAGAGAGCTACAAAGAATGAAAGGTGAAATTCTAAGCCAGATTTTCCTAATATCAAGGTTGTCTACTAACCACTCTACTTCTTCTCTACAGTTTTTGTCTCCACTCCTTCATTGTCATCATCAATGTAGGAGCATGATTCAGCACATACCGCTCCCGCTCCAATATTTGTCACTGAAATTGTCCAAAGTTACTTTCAACTAGAAGATGAACTTATGTCCTAATACCTTTATTTATTACCAAACACTTATTTTATTAATTTATGCAACGTGATTTAATTACCAAGCACAAATATTTTATCAATTTCTACAATAGACACAGAACATTGAACATGAAAGAATACTAGGTGGACAGAAGTTTGTCCCTGAACTTTTTCTATCTGAATTCCATGAATGAAAATGAAAATAATTAAGCAATAACCAAGATACTTTGTGCTCCAGAAGCACTTTTTATCTTCCTATTGGCTTTACAAAAACCTATTTACTGTATTTGTTTCTTACTGTGAAGAAATACACAGAAGTCCTTCATGGAAGGCTCAGAAGAGTTGGTAGTTAAATTTTTAGTGAGAATATTTATACCTAAGAAACTAGATATAAAATGAGCCACAAATGAGGGCTCTATTTACTGTTTTGTTTATTGTCTGGGACCCAAGAAAATGATGAAGAAAATGCTAATATTGCAGATTGTGATTATGTGAGTTATGAGTACATTTTAGGGTGACAGAGAGAGTTGATAGTTAAATATTTACCAAGATACCACTGGTTCAACCCTTAGAAATATGTGACCCTTAAAGAGGGATGGAAAGTTGTCTATGTAAAAGCAAAATGTATTGAGAGTGCTTGTTGGCTGTTGATTCAAGTGACTTATGAAAGTTGCTTGTGGGTAGATGAAATGATATCTAATTTCAACTTTCCCAGTCCATTGATATAGAAAATTTATTCTGATGGTTTTAAAAAATGAGTTTGCTATTTAGGAAAGTTTTATATCCCAGGAAGGCAATATACTTGATAGGATATCAGCAGGTTTTAACCTAAGAGTAGAGAGCCCTAGAAAGAGGAGCAGGAAACCTGGGTTATCTTCTGCTATTAACTAGCAGTACAATGTGAAGCAGGTGAATACAGGTCTCAGCTTACCCATCTGTAAAATGAAGGAGTTCCATTGGATGGTCTCCAACATCACTTCCAATTCTGGCATTCTGCCATGTAGGAGTCATTGTGGGGCCATTATTTCCAGACATGCCCATGATTTCTCTGTGAGACTTGAGCCAAACCACAAGCATAGTCTTGTCATTTAATGTGGTTCTTGAGAAGAGATGATTTTCTTCATTCATTTGTTCAGTCAGTCAATCAGCAAACATCTTTTAAAGTTCTGACCATGTAGAAAGATAAAAGCAAAATATTGTATGCTTTCTAGGAGCCTCTTTCTACTGGAGAAAACACATGTACTCTGTTAAGTCAATACTATTCATGTGTGTGTGTGTGTGTGTGTGTATACACATATAATTGTACATATAATATATACACATATACAAATGTATAGGTAGTATTGTGTTTATTGTGTAGCTATATGGAGGTATTTAGATACATATATACAATATATAGTTTCACATATATGTACATATGTATGTATATACAAATATACATTTACACATAGACACAAATACAAAATAATATTGGAGAGAAAGGGAAGTATATACAGTGGATCCTGTAACTTTTTTGTATGAGACTGTTAGTAAATACAGGTGTACAAAGAATTTTGAGTTCTGTGGGTGAAAAATTCTAAGCTTCTAGTATGGATTCTTGACCTGAGGTCTGTGTACTTGTGTGTGTGTGTGTGTGTGTGTGTGTGTGTATGTATATATATATGTATATGTATATACATACACACATACAGAAATACATATAAAAACACACATGGAGACATATAGGTGTATCCTATAGAGTGTCCCAAAAGTCTTAGAGTGGTTTAAAACCTGCTGGATGTCAATATGAGTGGTTTTATCAGGTGGTGTGGCAGACCCCTAGGATCCTGCTACTGGGGAAGCTGAGGCTGGAAGTTGACATGAATTTAGAGGACCGGAACTGCTATGGGGCTAGAGCTGATCTGTACTATATCCAGCACCAATATGGGGAGTTCCCTAGGAGCTACCATTACCACTGTACTTCTACCTTCAGTGAGAAAGGGAAACTCAGTGTCAAACACACACATGCATAAATGTATATGTATATATAAAATATGCATATACAATCTATACATGTGTATATGTATATACATATATGTATATTATTATACAATAATCACACATACACACATTTGTATGCATACATGCTTCTATATAGATTCTGAAACTATCTGAAGTGCAATTGACTAACAGTCAAGTTTGACTTTTTGTGCATCTGAGTTGAACAAATTGAGATTCCACTGGGAGATCATTGTACACAGTATCTGTCTTGGAGGCCACCTGGAGCTCTGCTTTGGGCCTGTGATATTCCCTGGCTAGCTTTCTGCTAGTTGACTAACAAAGACCTAACCTCCCTGGCCTAGAGTCACCACGACTCATCTCATAAAGTTGGATCTTGTGGGCAGTCACGCCACAGAGCAGCTAGACTTGTTCTTGGAACTTCTGAAGAGAGCCTCCGACTCACAGCTGCGTCTACTTGAGACACTGTCACAACAACACTGACTTCTCTGAAATTTTGCACGCTTTCTTATGATATGAGGCTCTTCCACTGTGGTCTGTGGGGCAGTCCCATGTCGAACCTGAATCTGTTGGTTTTCCTAGGATGGGGATGGCACAAAATGCTCAAGCTGAAGGTGATATTGCTTCCAGTTTTCTTCGCTATTGCAAGAACACATCCCAGTGTAGTCCTTTTCCTACATTATTGGAGTGTTGTGTCAATACTGAGATTTTTTTTTTTCTGTGATGAAGGAAATATACCGTTTCCAACCTCAGTAGTCCCCCACTGGGTATACTTTTGGTTGTATTTTTGACATGGGTGATTCCACATGGTAATGGCACTGATTGTGTGGAATGGAGAATATGACAGTCCCATGATGATAATGGCAACAGTTCCATTTCTTATATTTCACATATACCCATTCAAAGATATACATATATGTGTATATGTATATATATATATATGTACGTGTATATATATATATAGATATATAGATATATAGATATACACATACACATAGATATAAAGAGCTCTTGTGAACCTAGAGAACAAAGCTCCTGTCTTTTCCTTTCTCTGTCTCTTTTACATAACTGGTTTCTGTTGTGCATACCATAGGGCTTAATACAGGTTGCTGACAGCTTGTCTGTGTTATGTTAATGCAGAACAGTAAGAGATGATAAATATCTGAAGAGGAAGAGACATTCAGACAGAGAGAGAGACACACACACACATAAACAGAGAGAGACACACACAAAGAGAGACAGAGAGACAGAGACACAGAGAGACAGAGAGGGACAGAGGAAGAAGAAAAAAGAAAAAAGAAGTAGGAAGAAGAAGAAAAGAAAGAGGAGGAAGAAGAGGAAGAGGAGGAAGAAGAGGAGGAAGAAGAGGAAGAGGAGGAAGAAGAAGAGGAGAAAGAAGAAAAAGAAGAAGAAGAAGAGGAAGGAAAAGGGAGAAGGAGACAGAAAAAGAGCATACAAATGTATGAAATGGAAAATAACATATTCATAATGATAGTTGTCTTCATATTTCTGAAGAGTCATTCTATGGAAGTAGCCAATGTGATTCTGAAAAATTTCTTTCCCTGAGTTAAGGAATTAGGAATGTCTACTTCACCCCTTTGCAGCCTACAATGATTCAAGAACCCCATTTGGGGCACTCATGCACTCTAGCTCTGAATACATCTCCCTGGAAGATGAGGAGGAAGTTCAGTCTCAGGATCCTCTTCTTCCCTTCCAGTTAGGTCTGTGAAGTTATTCTGGCTCTCATTTCACCCAACTTCCTGTGATTTGGCACTCCAAGGGAATTCCATATGATCCTATGAAGCTCCCCACAATCTCATTGTTGTTGGAGGTGGATGGATGGGCAAATCTGAGTTTAATCTAACCCACCCATTTCCACCCAATTTCAAAGTTTCACTGAATAGAACTGCCTAAAATTGGGATAGATTGCTTTGTGAGATAATGAACATCCCACTGCTAAATAGAATATTCATGCATGTTTAAACACAAAATTATATGTATTCTCTCTCTTGCTCTCTAAATATATATGTGGCTATACATTTATTTATTCAATGGATTTCTTTGTGAAATGATGAACATCACATCCCTAAATATATTATATGTATGTATACAGATATACACATAGTTAAACACAGATTTACATGTGTACATATGCATAGATAAATATGTCTTTCTACATAAATATATAATTTCATATTTATTTATGCACTGGATTGCTTTGTGAGATGATGAGTACCTTTCTATTGTATATATTAAAGATGGAACTCATGGATGTCCTAAAAGAGTTTGCTTCAAGGGTTGGCAGGGTAAGATTGGATTTTCTTTAAGATCCTTTCCAATTTTAATAATCTATTATTACCATTCAGTAAAAGACAGCTTACTTAAAAGTAGATTTGGAAAGAAGATCACTCTGGTGCAATGTGGCCTAGGATAGGAGAAAGAATAATTAATCCTTCAAAATCACTAGAAGAGAAAGCCACATGAAAGTAGTTGCTAGTCTGTGATTACCAGTATGATTCTGGAGGGATTTGTCAAGTTATGCATGCAGTAGTGTTGTGGGAAGTGTAAATGGCTGAGAACTACCCCGCTGAAAGTGGAAGAGGCCATTGGGAGGCATAATTTTCTGATCTTTGTGTATTTTAAATGGTAAATGGAGAAGGTATGTGAAGAAATAGCTACTTGCTACTCCCAGAAGCCTTTGGGGTTGGAGTTGATCAGACAGATGTGCAGACTCTACTCTCCTAACAGAATTAATGATATCAGTATTTTTGCATCTAATAGGAAAAAATGAAAACTCTTTAACAATAGCAGCAAGCTTTTATTCAGTACCTACTGTGTTCTAAGCACAGAATAATATTCGGAAGTTAAAAAGATGAAAATGAAATAATCTCTGATCTCAAGGAATTTACATTCTTTTTTTTTTTTTTTTTGGAGGGCGGATAATGTTCACATAAACAAATACATATCATGTAAAATAAATTCAAAGTCATTTTGGTAGGGGAAGAGAGTCCTAATAACTGAGAGAGGGGTGGATAGAAAGGCTGCATGTGGGTGGTGACATTTAAACCAAGCTCCCTTCAAGGAAGCTGGAGAAGCAGAAGAAAGGATGGAGACACTATTCTTGGTTCTGTGGAAGCTCTTTGTCTTTCTCGTTTGTAACTGCATACCTAATGTTTAGCATAGCAACTAGAAGAAAGCAAAAACTTAATTTCCTATCTTTTGTCCATATACATATGTATGTATTATTGATTAAACTAAAGCAAACAAAAGTTATGAGTTCAAGGTCAGGTTTTCCTGACTCCAGGCCCTATGCTCTAGTGTGCTCTCTTTTGTAATTACAACTCTCTCTCTCTCTCTCTCTCTCTCTCTCTCTCTCTCTCTCTCTCTCCCTCCTCTTCTCCTTCTCCTTCTCCTTCTCCTTCTCCTTCTCCTTCTCCTTCTCCTTCTCCTTCTCCTTCTCCTTCTCCTTCTCCTCTCTCTCTCTCTCTCCTCTCTCTCTCTCTCTCCTCTCTCTCTCTCTCTCTCTCTCTCTCTCTCTCTCTCTCTCTCTCTCTTTCTCTGTCTGTCTCTTTCTCTCTGTGTTTCTCTGTCTGTTTCCCTATCTATTTCTGTCTCTGTCTCTCTGTCTTTCTCTTGGATACACACGTATATGTCTATCTCTCATCTCTATACCTATCTGTCTGTTTGTCTATCTCTCTGTGGGTCTCAAGGTATTGCGGGAAAGGGACCTAGTCCATGATCAAGAAACTGACTAAAGAACAAGTTGGAGTCTCCAGATACACAACTCAAAAATATGCTAGACTAATACTGACCCTAAGCAAACTCAAATTCAGGGAAAGATCACCATCTGGTGGGATTAGTCAGGGAAGGCACTGAAAGGAAGTCCTGGGTAGACCCTTGAAGGCAATGGGAGATTCAGATGCAGCGTGAATGGGAAGAGCCAATCTAGAAAGAAGAAAGCATGGAAGTGGAAGTCTGGGCTGGAGAGAGCCTTTCCCTCATTCCACCCAAAGGTATGTCATGAGAGTGACTTGTTCATTCCAACTCATCTGTGCTCTATCTTCTTTTACAGCTAGGGGCCAGCATAGACCTGACCCCTGGGTATCCAACTTGACCATTGGATCTGGACAAAAATAACACTGTCTTTTTTGTGGACCTGGCCTATTATTCTAGCTGAAGGCTTTGAATTTGGAACAGATGGACTTTGTGAGAAATGAAAGAACTGTTTTCCTCTAAAGTGTTCTTAGTAACAAAGAATCAGAGGAAGCATGATCAGTAAGCGCTCTTTCCCCTGAAAACCATCTTTTTTCCCCCAGGCTTCTAGCCAAGCTTCAGCTCCTATTTTATCCCCAGAGGAGCTGAATGAGACATTTTGGGGTAAGCCTCGGGCCTGATTTATCCTTTAGGCTTCACACATTACACATTAAACATCCTGCTTTTCACCAAGCCTTGCTCATTCAGTCCACAAGTCAGCATGCTGCGAGCACGCTCAGGACTGATGCCTTTGTCTCCAAGAGATGGCCTTCGTTCAGTTCTGCATACCACTGCCTCACCACCCCACAGATGCCAAGGACTGGGAGAAAGATGCTGTTAGCTCTGCCTCCAAGTGGAAGGCTGGAGTGATTGCCTCCAGGTTGTAAAGTGTTTTTCCAAAAACTCTCCTCCAAGTGGCTCCTGGAAATCCAGTGCTTAACTGCTCAGGCCTGGCCATTCCGTAATGTTTTCATTTTCCAAATTTGAGTTTGATGGATTATTTCCATGCTTGGTCAGGGAGGAGCTCAAATATGTTGTACTAGATGGTCTCTAAGGTCCCTTTCTGCCCGACAGAACTGTAACTAGGAATTTTGCCCTCCAGGACAAAGTCAGTTGAGTTTGGGGGTAGAGTAGGGAACCCCAAAGTACAATAGGACAATCAATCCATCTTGGTTGGAGAGGGGATGGAGAAGGGAAGCCATAGGCAGACAGTATAAAGCTGGAGCCCTTGTGACAGTACATGAGCCTCTGAAGAAGGTGTGAACTCTCATTTGCCCTTCCCCTACTTTGGCAGCTCTGGGACAAAGCCCATTTTCCTTGTTTTACCCTTGAAAGTTTTATGATTTCCTAATCATCAGTTCTCTGACTTTTCTCATTTGCACAAATAAGATACAATAATATAGAAATGTTACCTATTGTTAGTCTAAGGAGGGAGGTGTAGATATGACCTCTGAAGTCTTTTATACCTTGAAGTTCAATTATAGTGTGTGTGTATGTATGTATGTGTATATATATATCAGTGAGTGTGCAGAATTTCAGTAGAGAAATCAGAAAATCTAAAATGAATTGGATATACTATTTAAAGTGGCATCTTTATGTATGCAGCCTATACAGATTTCTTTGATACACTTGCCTTCCTCTCCATAGGAAACTACAAGATGGAGCTATCCCTAGCAGGGAGCAACTAGGACTTTGTCCCAGGGTGATGTGTTTATAGAGCTCTTGCAGAATTTGCAGCTCTTTAGCACCTGGAAACAGGAGAGCTTAGCATCTGGTTAGTAAGCATAATTAGTTAAACTCTGCCAGATGTGAACACCTCCAACCCAAGTAATGGTCTTCTTTCCAATTGATATCACCCAAGGACCAGTGTCCTACTTTGCCTCTCTGCCATTCCATCTGAGTGGGAACTTCAGACTGTTTGTTTCGGTATTATTTTATGACATTTGCCTTATAGGCTGAATCCATGTGGTGCAAAGAATATTTAATATAAGGTCAAGAGGGCTTAGTTGAACTTTTTACCTGCATGATGTTGGCTAAAACATTGCCCTCAGTTGGTTTTGGTTTTCTCTTCCCTAAAGGTAAAATGAGAGTGTTAGTTAGCTAGGATTAAAATTCATTCCTACTCTAGTTCCTTTAAAATTTTGATGAGGGGGATTCAAAACTATCTCATAAGATTATTGCTTAAGAGGCTGGGATATTTATCATCAAAAAGAGAAAATGTGTGTTTGTGTGTGTTTACACATGCTCAGAATAGTGTGACGTGACCTGTTATAATAATTTGCCTAAGGGCATTATAATGAATTTCTCAGGTCCATCTGAGTTAGAAGTACAATTATAATTGCTCTGAGTCCCCCAGTTAGGACAATTCTTAACACTGAACTAGAATGTAACCCCAGTTTAATTTGAATGAATATTTATTTCTAGTTAACCCCTAAATTTTTATGAGACAATTTAAGTGACTAGAAACATTTACTCTAAGAAGTCAGAAGAATATGTTATTAGTGTCTGTTAATATACTCACTCAAATATGAAGGTAAGGGAATTTTCACAAAGTTCTTGATGAGAAAGGTGCCATTGGTGACATTAGTCTGAGTGTTCAAGTCTGAGAAGTCCATAGGAGGTGATGGGGAAGCAGAAATTTTAGATCTTCATTGAAGCCCACATGAAATAATGGGGAAAAAAGTTAGTAAGCTTTGTGCTGAGTCCCAGGGAAATAAATACAAAAGCAAAGACAATTTCTGACCTCAAGGAACTTACATTATAGTAGAGGGAGAAAGCACACATAAGAGATTGATGAGGGCCAGAAAGGGAAGATTTAGGAATGGTGAGTGGGGCCACTGGATGACTGATTGACACTGATTCTTTTCAGGAACAAATTAATGGACTTAATTTGATTATAATTCCAAAACTAGAAGTAGGAGAGAAAAAAAGGTAAAGATGCTTATGCAAAAAGGTCAAATTGTGGATAACCAGGAGATGATCAGAACATAAAGAATTAGATGGAAACCTGTGTGAAATAGCAGTCCAGGGAGGTAGTCTTTGGATACCCAGATCAGAAATTCTAGGGATGAAAGGGTTAAAAGCTCTAAGCCAGTGACAAGGTGGTTGCCAGAGCTGTCAGGAAGATGCTAAGGAAAAGTAAAGTGAAACATTGCTAGTGACTGGGGAGAGGGAGTCACCCCTCAGAAAAGGGAGGCTCCAGAGAAAAAGCTATCACATTTATCTTGGATGTTTTGAAGTATGATACTTTCAGTGTTCAGGGGATTGTGACTAAACCATTATATGGGGGCAAAGGAAACTGAGCTCATCAGTTGGAGTCTATAATTTTTTTGCTAGAAATAAATAAACATTTATTAAGTACTATGTGCTGGATACTGTACTAAATGCTATGCAATATTACCTTATAGATACTATTATTACCTCCCCATTTTACAGATGAGGAAATCGAGGCAAACAGATTAAGTGACTTGTCCACGATCACCAAGCTTATAAATGTCTAAAACTGTGTTTGAACTCAGGTCTTCATAATTCTGGGGAAGCTAGTTGGTATAACGACTAGAACCCCGTGCTAAGTTCAAATATAGCCTTAGATACATCCTAGCTGGATGATCCTGGACAAGTCACTTAACTCTATTTTGCTCAGTTTCCTCATCCTTAAAACGAGTTGGGGGGAAAAAATGGCAAACCACTCCAGTATTTTTGCCAAGAAAACCCCAAATGGTATTACAAAGAGTCAGACACAACTGAAAAAATGACTGAACACTTCCTAATTCTAGACCCAGCACACTCTCTGTTGCACTACCTCTGATTGGAGCTCCCATTCTTTTAATCAACCTTCATTTTATTTATTATTTTGGACACCTGATGCTTGCAAAAGACTGAGGAGTTTGTTGAGAGACATAAGCCAGATTCTAATGTTTCCAGAGGAGATTTTTGGATGGAGACAATAAGCCATAGAAATTATTGGTATTATGATTATTGGTGAGAAGCTATCAAAATTGAATTAGTCTATCTGATGAGAGGATTTCTTGACATGAGAGATATTGAAATTATCAGACCATAAGGAGGGAAGAAGGGCCATTCCAAAAAGCCAGATAATGTGTCTCAATGCACTGTAGTTGTTGGCTGTCCTAGCAAGAACAGAACAGACTTTTTTTTTTCCTTTAAAAAGTAAAATCTCTTGCAGGCAAAGTAAATCAAATGATTCAGTACAATAATATGCAGTACTTATTGGGATAGAAAGGAATTGGATTTGGTGGGGTGGAAGGAAATTTAATAATTTTGGGGGTGAGCAGAATGGGACTAAAGTAAATATCCTTAGCATCTCATACAATCCTAGGTATACAGTAAATGCCCAATTAATGTTTATTAGACAAAAGGATGAATTGGATGTAAATCAACAGATCACCTGTGGTTAAGGAAGCAGCCCATCTGTTGTTGGACAACTTCATACAGAATGAATATGTGGCTAATCCTGCCAGTTTTCCTTTGTGGAATACCTTCCAAAACTAATTACTTTTCTGACACAGTCACACTCTGTCTCAATGGAGTTCTGGTCGCCGGGAATTATAACCCTCTATGAGTTTCTTTTTTCTGCCCCAGACTCCTGGCTTCTGACATTTCTCTTGTTCAGCTGTATTTATTAATCATGGACTGCCCTAGATTTGAACCAAATCCTGAATTACTAAGTTTTTGGAGTCCACAAAGAATGAACATATCAAAATTTAGGGGTGTTTCCTGACTTGATGGGATTCCATACCCTTTGACCCTCCCTCTGATTGTCCCCCTCTCCCCAACTCCCCAAATCCCAACATTCAATAATCAGGTGTCAGGGAATGTGAAAATGGGTCTCTCCATTGGAGGGAAAACTATTGGAATCAACTGGCCTCCCACTTTCAGCTTGTCTGTTGTCCCCCACCCTCCATGGTCCTGTCCTCCCCTGAGCTCCTTCACCATTTGGTAGAGGATCCATTGAAGGCACCGTCCAGGAATGTGTTCTTGTGCTATGGAAACTTGACATAGGGCAGAAGGCTGGGAAGAAAGTCCAGCTGGACTGGTGGTTTCCCAAGCACTGGAGACTCGGGGCTGTCAAAGGCAATAGAATATTCGCCTTCTCCAATTTATCTTGGAATTGCGCCTATCCTCTATATACTAATGAATCCACTGAGCCTTTCCCCCCTTGTCTCCAGAGAGCACCAAGTTTGGGGATTTCAGGTCTGAGTAGTGTTGAATTAGGATCACAGCCTATTGGGCAGCCCTGTGAGCTTCTTCTGCCTGGAAAAATGGAGGTGGGAGCTGATATATGGGGAGAGCAGCTGCATGTACCATTACTGGGGGAATCAAGCCGTGGTGAGCTCCATTTGACTGGCGGGGAATGCCTTTTCCTTTTGAATGGGAACCAGTAGAGGCTACACACAGCCTTTTTCTGGCTCTGCTTCTCTGCCTCATTCTCTCCTCAATATGCTACTCCAGCAAGACTGGAGGGAAAGGGAAGGGTGATAG
Organism: Antechinus flavipes; assembly: GCF_016432865.1. Lineage (NCBI taxonomy): Eukaryota > Metazoa > Chordata > Mammalia > Dasyuromorphia > Dasyuridae > Antechinus > Antechinus flavipes. The sequence goes on along the minus strand of NC_067399.1, from coordinate 52,542,757 downwards.
AAAAAATGGGAAGCGTTTCCCAGTGCAGATAGCAAGGAAGTTTTGGATGGGTCCTGGCCAGGAAGAGGTTCAGAATTGGACATACAACTGTTTTCAATGCTTCACTAGGGATTTCCTTTTTGTGGGTTTTGGGAAATAAAGCTACTCAGTCTACCTTCAGAGACTTGAATTAAAGGAACATTATAGACCAAAACATTATTCTCAGCAGTAAATAATACCTGACCTGGGTTTGCCCTACCTTTCTTTCTGTTTTTTTTTTTTAAGTAAAAGAAAGTTTTAGTAGTGCTTTTGTTTTTCATCACAATCATTTCTAGACATACTAGCCTATTCTCCACCCATACCTCCCCATCCAGTGAGCCTTATAATAAAGAAAAATAGTAAAACCAGTGAGCAGTGTTGGTATCTGATAGTATAGATTACGTTCTATACAATAATCCTCCATCTTAAAGGAAAAGAGTTTTGCAGACTTTTTTCTTTTTAATTTTTCATCCAAAAACTTTCCTTTCTTCCTCCCTTCTTTTTCTTCTCCCTTCTTCACTTTCTTGCTTCCTCTCTTCCTTCATCTTTCCTTCTCTTCCTCTTCTTCTTCTCTCTCTTCCTTCCTTCTTATATTTTCCCTTCTTTTCTTCCTTCTCTTTCTCTCCTTCTCCCTCCTCTTTCCTTCCTTATTTTAAACTGAATAATGCTCTCAACAAATATGAGCAAACATAATCTGACAACACATGGGTTAAATATTCAAATAAAAATTAAACCTTCTATTTACATATTGAAGAGAAAAACAATAATAGCCCCAAATAAGAACGATATCATTCATCTGTACTATGTCCTTTCCAAATCCTTCCGTCTCATAAAATTTTGCCGCTTTTTGAAACTAATTATGTATGTGCTTAAGCGTGTGTGTGTGTGTGTGTGTGTGTGTGTGTGTACTTATGGGTATGTGTCTTTTGATCATGTAGAACCCAAATGCCAAAATTGCTGGTTATGGCTCTGGCAGGAAAAAACTTGTGTCTTTCAAGAGATAATAGGTTAATAAGAGATAATAAAGACACTCTGAAATTACCCCAAATAGTACCTAACAAAAGATAGGATTTCCTCTAAAAAAGGGACTAGTAAGGCCAATTGCTGAGAGCTGCAGAGGACTGTTGGAAGAAGAAAGGGAGGAGGTCTGATAAATGAATGCTGCCTGCCCAAAGTTAGGTATTTGATAACAGTTGAGTACCTCCTAATGGGAGCTATGAGTCACTTAAAAGCTATAGGAGATACAAGAAACCACACCTGCAGGGAGTCCCATGATACAGGACTGCTATTGAGATCATATTGGACTCCAGGGAAGGATTGCCCAGTGGACTGTTTTTATCTTGCGTGGTCTCTCTTTTGACCTGTAAATGCATTTTCCCCTTCCTTTGAGCTTATTAACTATGTGCTTGCAAAAGGAAAGCTTAACCACGGGTCTATGATTCACTGAAAGGAAATGTGATGTGGTGGTGGAAAGAGCACTCACTGTTCCTTAGGGAGACCTGAATTCAAATCTATGCCATCAAGTTTTTCTATGTGATGTTGAACAAATCAGTTTACTATTATGAAACTCAGTTACCTTGTCTTTAAAATGGAAATGTTAATTTTGTGCCACTTTTCCAGGTGGTTGTGACAAAGGCACTTTTTCAAAGTATTCTTAAAAATGTTCAGGTGCTATTTTCATCTATAGTGTGTGAATGAATTGCCCAAATGTCTAAGCTCCTCCCCCCCTTTTTTTAAATGAAATCACTTCATTCATAGAGGTGTCCTGTTTTAGTAATGGGATTCCTGAAAAGAAGATTTTGCCTAATAAGAAGATTTTGCCTCATTTGTTTTAAGTAGATGGGAACCCTATTTTTTTTTTTTTAATTTTTATTTAATAATTACTTTATATTGACAGAATCCATGTCAGGGTAATTTTTTTACAACATTATCCCTTGCACTCATTTCTGTTCCGATTTTTCCCCTCCCTCCCTCCACCCCCTCTCCTAGATGGCAAGCAGTCCTATATATGTTAGATATGTTGCAGTATATCCTAGATACAATATATGTTTGCAGAACCGAACAGTTCTCTTGTTGCACAGGGAGAATTGGATTCAGAAGGTATAAATAACCCGGGAAGAAAAACAAGAATGCAAATAGTTCGCATCCGTTTCCCAGTGTTCTTTCTTTGGATGTAGCTGCTTCTGTCCGTTATTTATCAATTGAAACTCAGGTCTCTTTGTCAAAGAAATCCACTTCCATCAAAATATGTCCTCATACAATATTGTTGTCGAAGTGTATAATGATCTCCTGGTTCTGCTCATTTCACTTAGCATCAGTTCATGTAAGTCTCTCCAAGCCTCTCTGTATTCATCCTGGTGGTCATTTCTTACAGAACAATAATATTCCATAACATTCATATACCACAATTTACCCAGCCATTCTCCAATTGATGGGCATCCATTCATTTTCCAGTTTCTAGCCACTACAAATAGGGCTGCTACAAACATTTTGGCACATACAGGTCCCTTTCCCTTCTTTAGTATTTCTTTGGGATATAAGCCCAATAGAAACACTGCTGGTCAAAGGGTATACACAATTTGATAACTTTTTGGGCATAATTGCAGATTGTTCTCCAGAATGGTTGGATTCGTTCACAACTCCACCAACAATGCATTAGTGTCCCAGTTTTCCCGCATCCCCTCCAACATTCATCATTATTTTTTCCTGTCATCTTAGCCAATCTGACAAGTGTGTAGTGGTATCTCAGAGTTGTCTTAATTTGCATTTCTCTGATCAATGATGATTTGGAACACTCTTTCATATGAGTGGTAATAGTTTCAATTTCGTCCTCTGAAAATTGTCTGTTCATATCCTTTGACCATTTATCAATTGGAGAATGGCTTGATTTCTTATAAATTTGAGTCAGTTCTCTATATATTTTGGAAATGAGGCCTTTATCAGAACCTTTAACTGTGAAGATGTTTTCCCAGTTTGTTGCTTCCCGTCTAATCTTGTTTGCATTCATTCTGTTTGTACAAAGGCTTTTTAATTTGAAGTAGTCAAAATTTTCTATTTTGTGATCGGTAATGGTCTCTAGTTCATCTTTGGTCACAAATTTCTTTCTCCTCCACAAGTCTGAGAGATAAACTATTCTATGTTCCTCTAATTTATTTATAATCTCGTTCTTTATGCCTAGGTCATGGACCCATTTTGATCTTATCTTGGTATATGGTGTTAAGTGTGGGTCCATGCCTAATTTCTGCCATACTAATTTCCAATTATCCCAGCAGTTTTTATCAAATAATGAATTCTTATCCCAGAAGTTAGGGTCTTTGGGTTTGTCAAACACTAGATTGCTATAGTTGACTATTCTGTCTTGTGAACCTAACCTTTTCCACTGATCCAGGAACCCTATTTTTAATAGCAAATAAGAAACTTTTAAACACAAGAATTCATATATAGATTGAAAACCAAAATAAGTTAAAAAAAATTTCAATATTAGAAATCCCTGCTTCCCTAATCTCCAATCAGGTATTCAAGGGAATACAGGAGTATTTTTCAGTATGCCTTGACCTTTGAGTATTTGTCAAACTGTTCTATCCTTTAAACCAACTCTAGCTGCTTCTTTCAGAATTAGAATCTTGGACTGTCATGACTGGCACATATAGGAAATATAGCACATGTGCTCAATATATCTCAACGTTGTGATCAAGTAATTGACTAGATCACAGTCAGATCCAACATAACTTTTCTTAGCTTCTTTGTGTAATTACTGAACTCATCACCACCATTAAGGTTTTATGTAACCATTCCCCACAGTGTCCTCAAGGAATACACTGCTAACATTGACCTTGTATAACTGACCACTTAAGGGACTGAAGGGGGTTATTCCTATCTCAAGGAGGACAAGCAGTCTGCTTACCTGAAAGCTAAATAAATGTCCCATTACTATTAGGAACCTGGGACTACCTAGTTCAGATTTAATGGTCTTTGTTCCTCTCTTTAATGGATCTGTATCTGAGAATTTATGGGCTTCACAGAAAAAGAAGTTATTAAGGAATATGTATTATTTATTGATTGGATAAAAAGATCCTCTGACCCAATGACCATCACTCACATCTGCTCATTTCTGCCATTAGAAGGATGTGAGATCTCACTGTCTGGTTGTGAAAACCTGAAGGACTTATATCTCTGTCTCCTGCAAGGGTACCTGCCCAATAGTATTGTCATATAGTAGTTACTTTTAAACTTAATAATGTTTTTTTTTCTAATTACATATAAAAAAACTTTTTAATATTCATTTTTGTAAGATTTAAAATTCCATTTTTTCTTTCTCTTTCCCTTACTTCCCCACTCCTCACGACAGCAAACAATCTGATATATGCTATATTGCCACTATCATTTTGAACATATTTCCATATTAGTTATTTTTGAAAAAAAATCACCACAAAAGGGAAAAACTATGAGAAGGCAAAACAAACAAACAAAAAAAGTGAAATCAGTATGCTTCAATCTGCATTCAGTCTCCACAGTTCTTTCTCTAGGTGGAGATGGCATCTCTATGAATTTTCTACCTCGTCTATTGGAATTGTTCTAGATCACTTTATTTCTGAGAAGAACCAAGTCTGTCATAGTTGATCATCACACAATATTGCTGTTACTGTGTATGATGTCCTCTTGGTTCTGCTCACTTTACTCAGCTTCAGTTCATGTAAGTCTTTCTAGGCTTTTAAAAAATTACTTTTAGGACTCGCATCCTCCTTTGCCCCAGCACTCCCTGGCAGCAGTATTCTACTGGGAGAGAAGTCTCTAAGTCCCCAGGCAGAAAACTCATTTTATGTTTTTGAGTTGATTTGCTGACATTTAACTCTTAAGGTAAAGTAGAAAGAGAACCAGTTTTGAAATCAAAAGATCCAAGTTGTAGTTTTGGCTCTGTAATGGACTAGATCTGTGAATGTGGGCAAAGTGCTTTCCCTTTCTAGAATTCGGCTTCTTAATCTGTAAAATGAGGGAGAATGGATTAAATGATTTCTAAATTCCATTTCAGCTTGGCTATTTTGTGATATCAGTTCACTGAGAGTATTGCAATTATTAATAAACTATACAAATAGCACGAGTGACCTAATATTCATTCAGGGCAGGCTTTAATCTTGGGCAAAATAGAAACTCATCAGTGTGTTGTGGCTTGAGGAGTTTTTGAAAGTTCTGACCTTTTGTTTCTGCTGATGAATTTTATTATTTTGTTTAGTTCTATAAAACAATTCTTTGGTAGTTTGGCATGCATGACACTCACATAATAAATTAATTTACTTTATAAAATTATTTTTATAAGATTGGCATGGTCTGATCATGAACAATTAACATCTTTCCAGTTACTTAAGTCTTCTTTTATGAAAATCCTTCCCTTAAAAAAATAGCTTGCCTGCCAAACTGACTTGATGTGTAAACATTCCTCTGTTAATTTCTCTTTGGGTTTAATACCTTGAAAAATCCCTGTTCACATGCAAATGGAATTCAAGATAGTACAGCACATGGGTAGCTATGATATTTCAATATGAACTAGACCACCTGATTGGGTTCTATATTTAATAGACATCAGGGTGAATGTGAGATAAAATAAGGCATTTTTACCAGAGGACAGAGATCAAGGATATCTGAAGTATAGAGAAGTGCTTAATGAGGGAAGTAAGATCACAAGGTGGGTTCTAAAGAATCAGAGGATAAATTGAAAACAGTGGATGTCTAAAGGAGTGTTTGCTCCAGAGTTATAAGGAGTCAATGAAAAGCAGAAGAGGCATTGAAATTTTTTCTGTTTGATCATTTTCCCTAGGATTGACCAATAATATTATTCAAGGAAATCACTTAGCATTTCTTAAATATCCTAGTAGTAATTTCAAACTCAAATGGAAAAGGATCTATGCAAGTAGCATATTGCCTTAGAAAACCACAAATTAACATTATCTATGTTGTAACATACATTATTTTATTTTGTTAAGCTTCACCTAATTGCCTTTTAATCTGGTTTTAATTTCTTTGAACATCCATGACTTTGACACCTTTTGTGTACTCTTAGAATAGAACTTGGGGCTCATAGAGATGCTCAGCTGATTTCTGATTTAGTCCCTGGGCTCATTTAGAATCTTGAGTAAATCGTAGTGCTACTGGAAAGATGATGCTAAAAGTTGGGGTGTGACTCAACTTCTTTGGGCCTCTAATTTCTTCCTTGCAAAATGAAGTTGGCAGCAAGCAACATATGCAATTGGGACAAACAAGAACCATTCCCAATAAGATCAGGGGTGAAACAAGGTTGTCCACTCTCACTATTACTATTGAATATTGTATTAGAAGTGTTGGCTTTGGCAATGAGAGAAGAAAAATATATTAAAGGAATTAGAGTAGGTCATGAGGAAATCAAATCATCACTCTTCACAGATGATATGATGGTATTCTTAGAGAACCCTAGAGAACCAATTAATAAATTACTAGAAACAATTCACAAGTTTAGCAAAGTTGCAGGATACAAAATAAATCAAAATGAATCATCAGCATTTTTATATATTACCATTATACTTATTATTGTTTAAAGTCCAACAGCAAGAAATACAAAAAGGAATTTCATTTAAAATAACTGTTGATAATGTAAAATATTTGGGAGTCTATCTGGCAAGGCTACATCAATAACTATATGAACACAATTACAAAAAATTTTCCACATAATTAAAGTCAGATCTAATCAATTGGAAAAATATCAAGTACTCATGGGTAGGCTAAGAGAACATAATAAAAGTGATAATATTACCTAAATTAATCTATTTCTTCAATGCTATACCAATCAAACTCCCAAGAAATTATTTTACAGATCTAGAAAAATAATAGCAAAGATCATCTGGAAGAACAAAAGGTCAAGAATATCAAGGGAATTAATGAAAAAAGTGCAAATAAAGGTGGCCTGGCTGTGCCAGTCCTAAAGCTATATTATAAAGCATCATATAGTGATCATCAAAACCATTTGGTACTGGCTAAGAAATAGAGTAGTTGATCAGTGAAGAAGTTAGGTTCACAGGACAAAATAGTCAATAACTATAGTAATCTTATGTTTGACAAACCCCAAAAAACTCCTTTTGGGATAAGAACTCACTATTTGACAAAAACTGCTGGGAAAATTGAAAACTAGTACATCAAGATAAGGTCAAAATGGGTATTATACATAAATCAGAAGAACAAAGGATAGTTTACCTCTTAGGTCTGTGGAGAAGGAAAGAATGTGTGGCCAAAGAAGAACTGGAGTTCATTATTGAACACAAAATAGATAATTTTAATTCTATTAAGTTAAAAAGTTTTTATACAAACAAAACTAATGCAGACAACATTAGAATGGAAGCAATAAACTTGGGAAAAAATTACATTCAAGGATTCTGATAAAAGACCTTATTTCTAAAATATATAGAGAATTGACTCCAGTTTATAAAAATTCAAGCCATTCTTCAATTGACAAATGGTCAAAGGATCTGAACACACAATTTTCAGAAGAAGAAATTAAAATCATTTCTACTCATATGAAAAGATGCTCTAAATCTCTATTGATCAGAGAAATGCAAATTAAGACAACTTTGAGGTACCACTACACATCTCTCAGATTAGCTAAGATAATAGGAAAAGATAATGATGAATGTTGGAGGGGATGTGGGAAAAGTGGGACACTAATACATTGTTGGTGGAGTTGTGAGCTGATCCAATCATTCTGGAAAGCAATTTGGAACTATACCCAAAGAGCTATCAAACTGTGCATACCCTTTGATCTAGCAATGTTTCTACTGGGCTTATTTCCCAAAGAGATCTTAAAGGAGGGAAAGAGACCCCACATGTACAAAAAATGCTTGTGGCAACCCTTTTTGTAGTGGCAAGAAACTAGAAACTGAGTGGAGAATGTTGGAGAATGGCTGGATAAGTTATGGCATATAAATGTTGTGGAATATTATTGTTCTTTAAGAAATGATCAGCAGGATGACTTCAGAAAAGCTTGGAGAGACTTACATGAACTGATGAATGAATGAAATGAGCAGAACCAGGAGATCATTGCAACAAGAAGATTATACAATGATCAATTTTTATGAATGTGGCTATTTTCAATAATGAGATTATTCAGGTCAGCTCTAATGACCTTCTGATGAAGAGAGTCATCTACATCCGAGAGACTGTGGGAACTGAGTGTGGATCACAACATAGTGTTTTCACTCTTTTTGTAGTTGTTTGCTAGCATTTTATTTTCTTTCTCATTTTTTCTTTTTGATTTGATTTTTCTTGTGCAGCAAGATAATTGTATAAATATAAATATTAGATTTAACATATATTTTTATCATGTTTAACATATATTGGATTACTTGCCATCCAGGGGAGGGGAGGGAAGGGGGAAATTGGAACACAAGGTTTTACAAGGATCAATGCTGAAAAACTATACATGCATATGTTTTGAAAATAAAAAAAAAACTTTAATAAAAAATACAAATAAATAATTTTTTAAAAAGGAAAAATATGAAGTGATTGGAAAATTGTCTTTTAAGGTTCCTTCTCATGTTAGTGCCAGACTCCAAAGTATACCATGACCTTGACACCAAATTACCAAGTTGTTTTTCTTTGGAGTAAGAATTACACTGAAGCATGGTTCTTCTTGCAAAAAGAACAAACTTCTGTTTCCAACTTTTTTTTTTTTTTGGTGAAGGTTCTGCATTTCATCAAATCCTCTAAATATTTATCTTAACATTCTTCCTATAATTTCAAATTATTTGCCGTATTTTAGTGAAAGTTTCATGTTTCCTGTTACACAACTTTTTCCTTTCTTAGATACAGACAAATAAATCTCAGGGCTTTGTCATGAATGGTTGGGTGGGGTATACCACCACCATCTTGCAAGGCCTGAGTATCATAATGGTACCTAAGACAATTTGAGAACAACTCAGAACAGGGTGTTTGTTGGATCTTTAAGCCTTAAAAATAAAGATTTTTCCTATTGAGTTAAGCAATACTGATTACAGTAACATAAGTTATTGTTCTAAAATAAAAAATTAACTTGGAACCAATGAAAGTCCAAGTGGTTTCCAAATAAGTCTCTTCCAGGTACAGATTGTTGATGTGGAAACCAAGGTCAGTTGGTGGTGGAAAGAGTAAGGAAGGGACCACTGTTGATCCTGCCCATTATTGATAGCTAGCATTCATATAGCACTTTTAGGTTTATAATGTAGTTGACAAAAGATCTCCTTTAGTCATTTCAATAACCATTGGAGGTAGGTTCTTTTATTCTCTCCATTAAGGGGATATTTGTTTGTGTGTGTGTGTGTGTGTGTGTGTGTGTGTGTGTGTGTGTGTGTGTATGTGTGTATTTAAGTGCATTTTCCATTTTGGAAAATTTACATAAAAATGAATATATGAAAAATAATCTAATCATAATAAAGGTTATTCACTTAGGCAAAAATTTTGCCAGAGGCAGGTAGGTGTCTACTGGACTTCTTATTTTTCTGGAGTGGTCTATGAACTGAAGGAGAAGGGTCACTCTCCCAGTATCCCCAAGTATGTGGCTGATTAGTTAAGTTGATTAGAACAAAGTATGTGGTCAGGATTCTGGGATATATTCTTGTACAGTCCAAATAACTCCACCTTATCTCATGGCCATCACTTCCCCTAACCATAATCAGCTGTCTTACAGATGTAAGATCTTGAGCAGAAGTGGATGTGGGTGAGAAATAATGATTGGATCAAAACAAATTTCCAATCATAACTGGAAAAGCTGGTTACTCAGTCCAGAAAAGGAATAGTATCTTCAAGGATAATGCATAATCTCCCAGGAAGGAATGGGATCAAGACCTCAATCTGGAAGAGGCTTCTGAGGTTAGTTCATTCAGTCCCTTCCTATTAGAAGTCAATTGACTTATCCAATGTCACACAGATAGAAAGTGGCAGAGCTGCAATTTCAACTTGGGTCCTCTGATTAACCAATTCATTGCCGCTTCAGCAGCCTTCTACTAGAGAGTAGTAGAACTATCCTTGTCCGTAAAGTAAGAGCTGTTAATCCAACCAAGAGAATGAGATGGAGGAAGGAAGGAAATGGATATTTATTGAACACCTACTATGTATTATGGCAACTAAATGGCACAATGTATAGAACGCAAGAACTGTAATCAGGAAGCTTTATTTTCATGAGTTCAAATCTTGCCTCAGCCACCCTGTGACTCTGGGCAAGCCACTTAATCCTATTTGCTTCAGTTTTCTTATCTATAAAATGATCTAGAGAAGGACATGATAAAAAAAAAATTCCAAAATCCCAGATGGAGTCGTGAAGAATCAGACTCTTCTGCTGAAATGACTCAGCAACAACAATTATGTGTCATGCCCTTTACAAGTACTATCTCATTTGACTCACTACCCTAGAAGGGCAGTGTTATTACTAGTACTTCAAATTTATAGTTTGAGGAAACTGAGGCAGACAGCAGTGAAATCATTTACTCAAGATCATACAGCTACTAAATGGCTGAGGCTGAATCTGAACTCAGGTCTTCTTGATTACAGATCTAGTGCTGTTTCCCCTGAACCACCTAAGCTATCCCTCTATCCATTTACAAGAGGGTTCTTTTTAACACTGACTTTTCCCACAATTTATCTATATATTTCATCATTCCTTCTAGATTCAGAAATGGAAAAGGAAGCTTGGACTAGTAGAACAAACACTGGATTAAGAGTCTGGAGACTTGGGTTGGAAATCCTTTTTCTTTACTTACTACCTATGTTTCCTTGAGCAAGAAACTTAATTTTCTGGGGATCTGTTTCTTTATCCGAACTCAAGTAACTTTCCTGATCTAAAGCCTCTGAAACTCATGAACTTTGGAGGTGTGATGACTGATAGAAAGCTTTCAGATATTTAGCTAAGTCAGTTCTCAATAACTGCTGAAACTAAGGCCTCCAGAGAGGGAAACCCAGCAGTTTTCTCTTGATATGGTACAAAAAGCTCCCATTTCTATCATGCTTTGAACTTCCTTAGATACAATAGCCTTGTGAGATTAAATATGCTTATTATCATTTAGCTCAGAGGGGTTAAGGGACTGCTCCAGGGTCACACAGCTAGTAAGTGTCAGAAGCGATAATTCTTGGTGCTGACACTCTACAAGCCTTCCCTTTAGAGATTCTACTTCCATATCTCTTCCTCTAGTCTCTGGCTCATATTAGGATCTGGGAAGGTAGCTGTTGATAGTGTTATAGGCACAGAGAGCCAAATTTCCCCTAGGGATCCCAATCCTCCCACATGCTGTTTCTGTAGGAACTGTGGCACTGAATTCATAAATACTTCTTGTCCTCCAGATGACTTCATCTCTGCAGTGGTGGGAGTCTGTCTTGGGGAAGACTGCAGATTTGATCCCAACATTTAAAATCCCAAACAAGCCCCCTTTTTAGGAGAACCAAACCAGCTGTTAACTAACAAAAGGGATTCTTCAGATGTTGTGGCTGTGTTAAGAATGGTCCCTTACAATAGATGACCTAATTATTTTTTAATGAAAAGAATATTTACTGGAGGGATGGCTGAACCTAGTGGCATATTGATTTCAGCCAAACGGCTTAAGCTATATTTTTCCCCTTCAAAAGTTTCAAATCTGGCAAAACCAGGATATGGGATTTTTGTCTCCAAAGGATCACAGTCCCTGCCCTCCCTCTCCCACCCTCTTGCTTCTTTAATTTTTCTACCCATGTGTGTTTCCAGGGAAATGAGAGCCATATGTCTCTGATTCATTTACACTTTGCTCATCAAAATATAGAGTTTTGTAAGAGCTAATAGATTCCTGGGAAGCCTTATGAGTATTTTTTATAAGCCTCTTACAGATTCTCTTTTCTTCGAGCCAAGTATTAACGGGGCTTGGACTTCAAAAAGCTTAAGTTTGGTTCAAAACTCAGAACCTCTGGTGTTTGAGTGGGTACTGAGCTTGGCAGGACATTATCTCTTCACTTTAGGGTAAGCCAAGCCAAGCAGTATGGAAAGGCCCCAGCATTTCTGCAAAGTTATTAGCTCATAGATTCAGAGATTTAAAATTGGAAGGGAATTTAGGGATTATTAAAGCCTAACTTCTCTGTCCCCTTTATTTAACAGTACAGGAACTTGAGACCACAAGAAATCACATGAGAAGCATCCATTGGAATTGGAACTATGGTCCTTTAATGCCAAATCAAGCCCAACCCCATCCAGGTATAGAATTGAAAATGTGACCCAGAATGACCCAAGGCTAGGCCTGAATTCAAAGAAAATTAACAAAGTGATTGTACTTCTAAATCTTACCTAGAATGATGTTGGGTTAAATTGCATTTACATGGGGAGATACCTTCCATAAGGTTCGTCCATAAATAGATAAACTCTACCTATTTGGTAAGTGAATAATAATGTATTAAATACAAACAGACAAACAAAACCTCATTGTTTGGTTTCTTTCTTTCTCTTTAGGTTAGCAAAGGGCATAGAACTAGAAATTCAGGGGAAAATGTTGCATTAAAAGGTATTATTGATCACATTTTACGTCAACCATGATGTTAACATGTCAGCCTAGATAATTTTGCTGTGTCTGAAATGAGGTACCTTTATATATCATCTCTCTCTCTCTCTCTCTCTCTCTCTCTCTCTCTCTCTCTCTCTCTCTCTCTGTGTGTGTGTGTGTGTGTGTCTGTCTCTGTCTCTGTCTCCCTGTTCCTCCCTCACTCTTTCATCTGCTATCTTAACTAAAATGACTTTGTTGAAGCTATATCTACATACAGATAACCATAAGATAAAAATATTTCCAATCATATATAATAGGGGCTTTTTACTTCCTGGCCTAAAGCAAGCAAAGGATAGATACCTAATCCTAGGCAGAGGGATGAGTGTTGCTAAAAAGCACTGACTTTGGAGGTAGAAGACTTGAGTTCAAATCCCAGTTTTGTTGCTTTCTACATGATGGATCTTGCCCAAGTCACTTAAACACTTCCAGGTCTCAGTTTCCTCTTCTGTAAAATGAGAAGGTTAAACTCGATCTAGGAGATGATGATCTGAGTGAACCTAATGTCATAGTTGTTGTTTGTTCTTTGTTCTCAAAGAAAAAAAAAAGACATTAGGAAGGTGGTGCCAATGATCTGAGCTGAATGATGACTTGTCACCATTTTTTGGTGACCTTTTTTTTGGTATGAATTGGGCTAGATGGCCCTGAGTTCTCTTCCAAATCTGTGATTCTTTGATTCTGCTTTCTAGGCGATTGGTGAGATGAACAATTTAAATTTTGAAAGGTTCTGCTCAATGAGGGTATTGCTGCTGGATGTATAGCTACAACCTTAAACCATTTGAGCCAGGTGTGAACCAATCCTATTTTTGAGGATCTCAAGAGAGTAAGATAACATTAAAAGTGCTTTGTAAATTGTAAAGTGAAAAATCACATCATTATGTATCAAATACATAAAGTACTCAGGTACAAGGGTGTGGGAGAGCAGTTCACAATGTGAAAAACTCATATAAGACTTTATCACTGTCATAAAGTATGTGCTTTATTAATATGAAAGGAACTTGAGCTAAATCAAAAAATTTAAGCAAGATGCTTTGGATGACATGACTTTTTAAAATCAGAGGGCAGTAAGAGCAGGGTCCATGAAATTAGGGAGAACTTAGAGAACTAGAAGGGAACTAGTCAAGAATAAATTCCCATGAGTGTCTAAAAGACCAGGTACACTGACAGGAAGAAGTAGAGTATACTTTTAGATAAGTTTACAAGACAATCGAAGGAATTTGACCTACCTTTTGTAGGACTATGGGAACAGAACAGATGATTAAAGTTCTGATAACAGAGGAAGAATGGACTGATTAAAGTTTCTGCTCCACACCATAAAGAACTATGAAATGCTAACTATTAAAAGGAAAATATTCCTTCTTCTCTCCTAGGTTTCTCTGGGGCTGTAACTAGCATTAAGCTTGTCCTAAATCTGGCCTCTGAATAAACCACAGGCACACAGGAACAGTAGAGATCACATGTTATACATGTTTCTCAACCTCCTGTTATCATACTGCTTTTTAAAAAATGTTGTGTTTTAGACCATTGAGTTTTATAATGTGGAATAATGGGTTTTATCTCCATCCCAATTTCTCTGGAATTCCTTTATTATAAAGAGTGATTTTCTGTCTATATTTACTTATAAATAAAAGTATCCTTGGATCCCTTCTCAAAATAATATCAGAAGATCATAGTTCTAAAGCTGGAGACCATCTATTCGGACCCTTTCATTTTGCGTATAAGAAAACTAAGATTGTGACATTAAATGACTTGCCCACAACTACAAGCCAGCGATGGGATTTGAACTCAGGTTTTATATATCCAAACCCAGAAATATTTCTGCCCTCTACCACTTTTGACTAATAGCTTAGCAGGCACCCATGATAGGTGTAACACATTTCAAGCACCATGACCACCTGCTCTACTGTTTGTCTGAATGGGCAAAATGTCCTTCAAAGAACAAGGGGATATTAAAAGTTGAGGAAGCTGTGGGACTGACGGAGGAACAGGTGTATGCCTGAGGATGGGGTGCACTGAACTGCTGATTCCTCCCCATTGAAGAGGCTGATTTGGAAGGTCAGAAAGGAGTCTTCAGGTTTGTGATATTGGTTTTAGCCCTAGGAGGCTGACCTAGATGCAGTGCAGGTCTGGGAAGAGGCCAGAGAGAGAGAGTGAGATGTATGTTTTGGGGTGTTCAAGTGTCAATGGCACGGGCTGAGTGATCTGGTGGTTATATAAGAGTTATTTATAAAAATGAATGAAACACAGAGGCTTAGAAAGTGAAGAACAAGGTATGGGATGGGAGGAACCATGTAAAGGAAGGCAACATTGAATAATTTCAGAATTATAGTGAAATATAAACCAACATGACTCCAGAAAACCAACAATAAAATATGGCTCCACCTTTTAGCAGTGAGTGTTGGACCACACATAAGAGAGGCAGAATGAGACATGTATTTTCTAGATGTGGCCAAGATATCAAGATAAGAAAACTTCTATTGGGATTGGAATGAGTTAATAATTAGAGAGATGCAGGAAAAGAGCATCAATTAAAAATACAGAGATAAAAATAATATTCAGAAGGGAACTATAGCAATTTTGTTTCCATACTTGGGGAATATATTTAATATTTAATATACACTTTAAAAATAATTGTGTATAGGGTAATCATTTCATTTATAATCCTCTTTTCTCATTATTTGCATAGTAAAATGTTTGAGTTTATTGAAGATAATTAAGATATAATAAAACAGAACTTTTTAAAAGCAAAGAGTAACTAGAGAGTAAGGAGAGGATTAAGGGAGTGAGAGAGAATCAGGGATGAGGTGAATTTATAGTCCCTGATATAAGATTGTGGGTAGGAGTCAGTAGCCTATTGTTGTACATCACCCCTCCCATATGGCTACGATGGATGAGAAGGAATAAGACATTGTTAATTATATTTAGTCTCTTAACATTTGTCTAAAGCTGTCATTTTTTAGCTTCTTCCAGTTTTTTTGAGGGAAGAGGATATTGATTTGGGGGAAAGGATGACAGGGTGACTTTAGGCATAGAGCATGAAAAGCTCTGAGTGACAGTTTCATGCTAGGAATTAGAGAAGAAAGAATGGATTTTTTTTTTTTAATCCTAGGGGAGGCATGGGGCTAGATCTGTAATCTCATTGGTCTACAACAGGAATTTTTTAGTCTTTTTAGTATCCTGGAGTCTTTTGTCAGTCTGGTGAAGTAGGTGGCACAATAAGTGGAACACTGGGTCTGAAGTCATGAAGCCCTGAGTTCAAATCTGCCCTCAGACACTTAATAGCAGCTGTGTGACTCTGAGCAAGTCACTTAACCTTATTTACCTGAATTTCCTCACCTGTTAAAATCTGAAGAAGGAAATGGTGAACTTCTCCAGTATCTTTGGGGTCAAGAAAACCCCAAACAGGGTCAAAAAGAGTCAAACATGACTGAACTGAACAATAATGACAAAACACTAGTGTGGTTTGTTGCCTATATTCACAATAGAAGGAGATACTAAATTTCAATTAGAGATTTGTGAGAATATATGTATTTTTTTACTCATCCAAGTTCATGGACATTATGAAATCTATCTTTGAGATGCTTGGACTCAAGATTAAGAATCTTTGGCATAAGAAATTATTGATTAGAAATTTCCTCTAGCAATGGAGATCCATATCTGCTTTGTAACATGCATAGTCATAGAGAGTTCCCTAGACCACTGAGAAATGAACTGCTCAAGGTCACATAGGCAGTACTTAAATTTGGGTCCTCTTGTTTCTTATCCTAGCTCTCCATCCAGCTTCCTCTCTTATCTCTTAGTGATTTGGTAAAAAAGCTGAGCTGTATCTGTAGGAAAGTACTATTTTTTTCTTGTTCATATTTAGAAACTCACATTAAATGCAGACAAATAACATAAGGGGAATCCCCCTGCAAGAAGAAACTTCTTTTTTAGGCATGGGATGGAATAACACTAAGATTCTGGAATTCTGGGAGTACAGTCTTTGCCTAGCCTCGTGTTTTATCTAATTACATGAAAATATGTCAGGGACTGCTGGGTCGTTCCCTGGTCCTGAGATTGCTGTGATTGAAATCATATCTTTGTAATTATCTGAGTTTCAGTGGAATGTATTTGCAATGGGTCCCACTACTCAGAAAGACCTTGACGACCTACCCTCCCCAACTCCTACTGGACTTGGATAAGACAAATGAGTATGTTGTAGCTATTTTCAAAAATTTGTAGAACCATCAGGAGGAAGAGAAATTTTGCTTGGCCACAGATGAAAGGACCAGGAACAATGAATGGGTAGAAGTTGAGAAACAGAGTCAAGTTCAATTTAAGAAGAAACTATCCCAAATATTTATAGCTAAGTAATACAATGGATAGAGTGCTGACTTCAGAGTCAGAAAGAACTGAGTTCAAATTCTGTGTCAGATTCTTACTAGCTAAATGGGATTTTGGGCAAGTCATTTAAGATCTGTTAACTCACTTCCCTCAACCATCAACTGGGATAATAATAACTCCCAGGGTTCTTAAGAGGATCAAAGGAGATGATATTTGTCAAATGTTTAGAGTGGCATCTGGCATGTTATGGGCAATTAATAAATGCGTTCCCCCCCTCCCATCCCACTCTTCAAAACCCAGAGATTGTTACTCTGATTTTCTTTCCTTTCTGTTGAAGGTCTTTCTCCTGTTTGCTTATAGAATGTGTACCTTAGCAACAAAATGAAATTATTAAATTTAATCAGGACATATATTAGATTTTACAACATAGGATCCATTATTTCTTTTTTTTCTCTTTTTTCTTTTTCTGGAGACAGTTCTTGAGATTGGCACTTTTATTTTCTGAGTTTAGATATCCTGGACAGTTTTAGAAATCCTGCATTATTTCTGGCATTAGAGTATTTTGATGCTTTATGTTTGTTTGTTTGTTTATTTTGATTTGCATTCTTCTGGGAGAACTATAATTCTTAAATTGTCTCTCTATAGTCTGTCTTCAAGACCAGTATGGAGAAAATTTTTTCATTACTGCTTTACATTTCTTCTCTTCCAGATTGTCACTTTTTTGTATTTGAACTTCCAGTCAGTTCTTTCTTTTCTGGATATGCTGACATCACTCTTTTCTAAAATTTTCCACTTTGTCAATGATTTCTGATGTGCAGGCCATATTTTTGCCTTCATAATTCTTATTGCCCTGTAAAAACATTTGGGAAGAACTTGTTACAATTCCATGTATTCATAAAAACACTCTAGATTCCTTTGTCTAATCAGGTATTCATTTTTTTACAACATTTATTCATAGATGTTTGGACTAGCTTAGCTGCTTTGAAAGTCCTGTCCTATTACCTTCTACTATTAATTTTTTCCATGAGATTATTTATTTATTTATGATCAAATACTTTAAAAGAATTTTCTTATTCCTTAAGTCTTTGATTTCATAACCTTATTTTCTCCTGTCACTCATTTTCTGACTCTTTCCTCTTTGAGTAAGCTTCTGCTGTTTGGTTTTCCACCATGCAGGGAGTTACAAGGGGCTGAGTTGAATTCCATTTTAACCCCATGGGATGGCTTAGGTAGCCCTGCCAGAGCACAGTGGCCAAGGAGGAAGGGGGTGATGAATGAGTTTTAGGGATTGTGGATTAGCCTTCTCTACTATTCTTTTGAATTTTTTAACCTCATTAAAATTCTTGATGTCTTAGACTATGGAGAAAACTGAATTTTCTGACTCTTTCCTCTTTGATGTCAGTTAGACCTCAAAACTATCTGAACTTCTTTCTATATTGGACAATTAATGTATGTACCACTAGCCTAGTCTTTCTACAAAGTTACTTCCAAGGGAATAGAACTGATGTCTGCTAGTTGCCTATTCTCTTTCCCTAGGTTTAATGGAGTGCCAGCTACACACATTCTGGTGTTCAGCCTCAATTCCATGTATTTTTCAGTTCTTTTTTTATTGTTGTTGTTGTTCATCCTTAATTCTTTTTTTCTTCTTTTAAAAAATGGTATTTCATTTTCCCCGAATTATATATCAAGGCAATTTTTGACATTCAATTTTATAAGATATTGAGTTTGAAATTTTTCTCCCTCTCTCCCCTCCCTGCTTTCTAAAATGCTAGGCAATTTGAAATAGATTATATATGTGTTATTATGTAAAACATATTTCCATATTAGTCACAGTTGTGAAGGAAAAAAACAAATCAAAAGAAAAAAACGGTGAGAAAAATAACATAAGTGAAAAAAAAGTATGCTTCAATCTGCATTCAAAGTCCATCCATTCTTTATCTGAATGAAAATAGATTCCCAATCATGAATCCTTTGTACTTGTCTTGGATAACTGTGTCGCTATGAGGAATAATGTTCATCGGTTCCATGACTGAGTAATGTTGCCACAAAGAGAACTGCTATACTGGCATCCTAGCCAGAGTAAGCTTCTGCTGTTTGGTTTTCCACCATGCAGGGAGTTACAAGGGGCTGAGTTGAATTCCATTTTAACCCCATGGGATGGCTTAGGTAGCCCTGCCAGAGCACAGTGGCCAAGGAAGAAGGGGGTGATGAATGAGTTTTAGGGATTGTGGATTAGCCTTCTCTACTATTCTTTTGAATTTTTTAACCTCATTAAAATTCTTGATGTCTTAGACTATGGAGAAAACTGAATTTTCTGACTCTTTCCTCTTTGATGTCAGTTAGACCTCAAAACTATCTGAACTTCTTTCTATATTGGACAATTAATGTATGTACCACTAGCCTAGTCTTTCTACAAAGTTACTTCCAAGGGAATAGAACTGATGTCTGCTAGTTGCCTATTCTCTTTCCCTAGGTTTAATGGAGTGCCAGCTACACACATTCTGGTGTTCAGCCTCAATTCCATGTATTTTTCAGTTCTTTTTTTATTGTTCATCCTTAATTCTTTTTTTCTTCTTTTAAAAATGGTATTTCATTTTCCCCGAATTATATATCAAGGCAATTTTTGACATTCAATTTTATAAGATATTGAGTTTGAAATTTTTCTCCTTCTCTCCCCTCCCTGCTTTCTAAAATGCTAGGCAATTTGAAATAGATTATATATGTGTTATTATGTAAAACATATTTCCATATTAGTCACAGTTGTGAAGGAAAAAAACAAATCAAAAGAAAAAAACGGTGAGAAAAATAACATAAGTGAAAAAAAAGTATGCTTCAATCTGCATTCAAAGTCCATCCATTCTTTATCTGAATGAAAATAGATTCCCAATCATGAATCCTTTGTACTTGTCTTGGATAACTGTGTCGCTATGAGGAATAATGTTCATCGGTTCCATGACTGAGTAATGTTGCCACAAAGAGAACTGCTATACTGGCATCCTAGCCAGAGTAAGCTTCTGCTGTTTGGTTTTCCACCATGCAGGGAGTTACAAGGGGCTGAGTTGAATTCCATTTTAACCCCATGGGATGGCTTAGGTAGCCCTGCCAGAGCACAGTGGCCAAGGAAGAAGGGGGTGATGAATGAGTTTTAGGGATTGTGGATTAGCCTTCTCTACTATTCATTTGAGTTTTTTAACCTCATTAAAATTCTTGATGTCTTAGACTATGGAGAAAACTGAATTGTTTTGTTTCTTGCACACAATTTCTATTTTAGAGAGCTTGTAAGGATTGGAGTCTAGTCTTCCATTTTGTTGATCATGTGATATAGAAATCCATTCCAGTGTTCCTGAACTTGTCATTATCCAGACCTCATTCTCTGTCTCATCCTTAACTCTTTATGCCCTTATTTCCATCTCCTTCAACCTTCCAGTGTTTTACTTTAAAGCTACTTATCCCTTCTAGTATGGTCTCCAGAATGCCTGCTTCATAGGTAAGTTTACTTTTATCTTAAACTGTTTTCCTTCCTATTTTTCTCAATCTTCTTGTTCTTACTAAGACCTGGAACCCTCCTGATGATATGACTTCCCTAACCATTCTTTCCAATTCCAGTTGTGCTTTCATTCATACCTTCCAACTCGTTGATCAAGGAAAGATTTTGGCAGGAGACAGAACCTCTAACCAGCCCTACAATCAGACTTACTAGCTTAGTAGGATCAGACTGTATTTTTGTATTAATGTTTTATATAAAGGTTTTTGAGGTCACGGGTTAGTGCAATGGATCTGGATGGATTTGGAATCATGAAAACCACCTTAGCCAATTATTAGCTGTGTGATCTTGAGCCAATTACCTAACGTTTCTCAACCTCAGTTTCCCCATTTGTAAAATGGAAATAATAATAGTGCTGACCTCAGAGTGTTGTTGTGAGGAAGATGAAAGGAGATAAATTTTGTAAAATGCATTGTAATCCTTAAAACACTATATAAATGATTGTTGTTGTCTTTTTGATTGTTGTACCCTGTCTTATCTCCATGACACAAGAAGCTTAGGCCTTAATGGACATCTTTAAGATCTTTCAAAGACATCCCTTCCATGTAACTTCCCAGTCCCTGGTTTTTGTCTGAGAGCTTTCATGAGAAGGAATTCATTACCTTCTTAGCAACCCATCCAACTTTGGAAGAGCCCTAATTATCAAAGGGCTTTTCACTCTCACTAGGTTGAAATTTGCCTTTTTGTTAATTTCTATTTATTACTCCAAGTTCTTTATTCTGGGGCCAAGGAGAATGAGCCCAGGCCTTTTCCTATGTGAAAACCCTTCCAAAATGTTAGGAAGCCTCCCAGGGGTCTCCTAGATCTTCTCTTTCCTCCAAACTCAATGCTCCTAGCTATTCGACTGCAGCTAGATGAGAAACAATGTGGTATAGTAAAAATAGCACAGGAGTTTATAGTCAGAATCTGGGTTTGAATCATACCTCTTCCATTTATTCTTTGTATGACCTTGGGCAAATCAGTTAACTTCCAAGCCTCATCTGTAAAATTAAAAAGAGTTAGCTGGGTGATATTTCTAAGGAAACTTCTAACTTTTAATCCTAGAATGGTAACTTGCCCCAGAAGAGATGAACTTGGCAACTCTGAATGATAGAATATAGCTGAATCATCCATTAAGATTGTGTTGCTGTTATTATTATTGTCTTCCTTTTTTTTTTTTTTTGTCTTTTGGCAGTCACTGGCAGGGCTGTGGTAGGTATTGCTTTAAATTGTCAGTTCCAATGCATTCACAACATTCATCATGACTTGTAGTGTTGTGATGGGTCAGAATCCTTATTCATCTGGCTTCATTGTGAGTTTAGTAACAAGCAGCTTTTAAAAGAAAAGGAAAGGAAAAGAGAAAAAAAACAATTAAATCCAAACAGATGCTATATGAAATATTCATATGAAATATAGATGATGAAATGATGAATATGTATCTATCGACTTTAAAGCTTTGGCAGGGAAGGTGCCAATCTTTTTGATTCTTTGGCATGTGGCAAGGAAATACTGATTGGTTGAACTCTGTGAACTCTTTCAAAATTCTAGAACATTTAAGACATAGGAAAGCTACCCCCTAATCCTAGCTTATGACTGACACGTGATAATGTTTTATTGGACTGGAAACATTTCCTGGCTAATTCAGTCCTTTGATCATCTGATGGAGGGAAAGAAAAAAGAATTGGAAAATAGAGGAGAGTTAAAGGAGATGAAGGTGAAACTGTTTGCCAGACTCAGTCTTTATCCTTAGAGCTAAAAAGAAATCATTATTTAAAATACTAATGGTAAACTTAATTGTGATTTGAATTTTGGACATTATGTGGAAATAACATACAGAGACTATTTTTAGCAGAAAGAATGCTGGATTAGGATTATAATGACAACTGGTATTGTATAAAGCATTTTAAGGTTTGCAAGACACTTTCCAAATATTATCTCATCAGGGCAATTATAACAGTCCAGCAATAATAAATAATAATAGCTAACATTCATATAGCATTTATAATGTGCTAGGTATTGTGCTAAACACTTTACAGTTATTATCTTCTTTGATCCTTACCACAATCCTGGGAAGCAGCTGCTTTTATTATCTCCGTTTTACAGATGAGGAAACCGATCCAGATAGCATTTATGTGACTTGCTCAGGGACACGCAACACAGAAATAAGTAAGTGTCTCAGATCGAATTTGAACTCTGATTTTCCAAACTCTAGATCCAAGATAGAGTATTATCATTCCATTTTAAAATTGAGGAAACAGACTGAAAAGAGCCTCACAAACAATACAAGTCTGAAGCAGGATAAAAACCCTCGGCTTTCTTATTCCAAATCCTAGCATTCTATCCATTGTACTCCTTAACTGTTTGAAGACTAGAATTTTAGCATTAGCTCCACAATTAACTTGCTTTATGGTCCAGCAAAGTCTATCAGTTTCTCTGTGTGTAATATTCATGTTTATAAAATGAGGAAATTAGGTTGGTTCCATTAGACTGTACCATTCTGATTTGTTTTTCCCCTGAATTAGTAACAATATTTTTTATACTAGTAAAATAAAGACCATTCTGATATTGATCTTCTGAAATCGTGGGTAGTCATTCTATTGATCATAGTTCTTATAGCTTTTAAAGGTTTTTTTTTTTGTGGGGGTGGTGGTGAATTTATTTCTTTATTTAAAATGATAGCTTTTTATTTTCAAAATATATGCATAGATAATTTTCAACATTCATCCTTGCAAAACCTTGTGTTCCAAGTTTTTTCTTCCTCTCTTCTCCCCACCTCCTTCCTTAGACAGAAAGTAATCCAATAGATGTTAAACATGTGCAGTTGTTCTATATATATTTATACATTTATCATGCTGCACAAGAAAAATCAGATCAAAAAGGAAAAAAATAACAAAAAAAAAGAAGAAAGCAAACAACAAAAAGATGAAAATACTATGCTGTGATTCACATTCTATTCCAACAGTCTTCTTTCTGGATGCAGATGGTTCTTTCTATCACAAGTCTATTGAAATTGGCCTAAATCACAAAGAATCATATCCATCAGAATTGATCATTGCAAAACCTTGTTGTTGCTGTGTACAATGTTCTCTTGGTTCTATTCATTTCACTTAGCATCAGTTCATGTAAGTCTCTTCAGGCATTTTGGAAATCATTCTGCTGATCATTTCTTATAGAATGTATTCTTATAGAATATATAGGGACAATATTCCATTATATTCATATACCATAATTTATTTAGCCATTCCCCAACTGATAAGCATCCGTTCAGTTTTCAGTTCCTTGCAAGTGGTTTGTTTTTTTACAATGTTATTACAATAGAAATTGACTTCATTGTTTTGCTCATTTAATTCTTGATCATTTTATGAGTTTTCAAAAAGCATTTATTTTAACAATTAACAATGTTAATGTGATAACTTAAATTAAAAGTAAATTAAATGAATGATTTAAATGTATCATTTTAAAGCACTCTCCTCAGCATCAGTTTTTAAAAGTTCTTTCCAAGTTTATTTGAAATTGTCTGTTTCATTTCTTATGGCACAATAGTTTATCATATTTGTGTGCCACAATTTATTCAGTGACTCTCCAATTGATGAGTATCCTTTTAGTTACCAGGTGTGTGTGTTGGGGGTTGTATGTTTGGGGCTTTTTGTTTGGTTTGGTTTGGTTTTGCTACCATAGAGGGGAAAACTAATATAAATATTTTTGCACACACAACATCTTTTCATAATTTTCTGATCTTTTGGAGGTATAGACTTTAGTTGGTTCAAATGGCATGCAAGTAACTTTTTGTGTGAAATTCCAAATTGCTTTCTAGAATGGTTAGATACATCTGAAAATCCACAAATGGAATAACAATGTGCCTATTTAGCTATAGTCACTCCAACATTAATCATTTTCTATTTTTGTCATCTTTGTCAATCTCATGGATGTGAGATGAAATCTCAGAAATATTTTGACTTGCATTTGTCTAAGTTGTAGTCATTTGTAGCATTTTCTTCATATGGTTTGGAGAGGAAAAGGAAGGGTAACAACTTGAAATAATCGAGGTCTAAGGATTATAGAGAAGAAAAGATGTGAGAAGAGGATAGAGGAAAAAAAGCAATTAACTCTCACAACCACGAACATGAATGGTATGAACTCACCCATAAAATTATAGAGGTTAGCAAAATGGATTAAAAAGCTAAATCTAGACTATTGGAGAGGATGTGGGAAAATTGGAACATCAATGCATTATTGGTGAAGTTGTGAACTGATGCAACCATCCTAAAGAGTAATTTGGAATTATGCCTAAAGAGCTATCAAACTGTACATACACCTTTGACCCAGCAACACCACTACCAGGTCTATACCCCAAAAAGATCATAAAAAAGGGAAAAGATCCACTTGTACAAAGATGTTTATAGCACCTTTCTTTGTGTTGACAAAGAAGTGGAAATCACAGGGGTACCCATCAGTTGAGGAATGGATGAACAAATTATTGTATATGAATGTAATAGAATACTATTGTTCTAAAAGAAATGATGAACAGAAGGATTTCAGAAAAATCTAGAAAACCTTTTATGAACTGATCCTGAGTCAAGTTAGCAGAACTAGGAGAACATTGCATACAGTTACAGTGAGATTGTGTGATGATCAACTTTGATAGATTTTGCTTTTTTCAGCAATACAATGATCTAAAATAATTCCAAAAGACTCGTGATAGAAAATGCTATCCACATCCAGAGAAAAAAATTATGCATATTAAAGCATATTATTTTTACTTTTTGAGTTTTCCCCCCTCGTGTTCTGATTTATTCACAATATGAATAATATGGAAATATATTTAATATGATTGTATTTATATAGCATATATTAAATTGCTTGCCATCTTGTGGAGGAGGGAAGAGAGAGAGGGAAGAAAAATGGAGAAAAAAATTTTGTAAAAGTAAATGTTGAATACTATCTTTACATGTAATTGCAAGAAATAAAATGCTATTAAATGGGATGGAAAGTTAAGTCCAACAAAGTTTTGTTTATGAGAAGCACATTTGAAAGCTTCACAGGGAATTAAAATAAGGGGTGAAACAAAATCTATTATGCCTTCCCTGAACACAGACACATACACACATACATGAGTATGAATTATAATTTGAGACAAGATAATAGCAAAAATAAAGTTAATTTAAATGGATAAATGGGGTACAACATTTTCCTGAAAGAACAGGAAAGAGAATATACCTATATAGTATATGTTATGTGATGAGTGGTGCTAAGTTCATTTACAAATATTATCTCATTTGATTCTCAGAAGAACTTATAGGTAGGGTTATTATATTATATTATTATATTATAGAGTTATTATACCCATTTAACAGTTGAGAAAACTAAGATAGATATTAAGTGATGTGTCCAGGATCACATGGCTAGTAAGAGTCTTCATTTACTTTTGTGAATAATTGGGAAACTGGAGGGCAGAGCATAGCCTTTCTTTATTGCGGGCTTAAACTCTCAGACATCTTTTCATATACCACCAGCTTCTCTGTTTGATTTTTATCTCCACCACCATCATCATCATCATAATGGGCAGCTAAGTAGTACAGTGGGTAGAGTGCCAGACCTAGAGTCAGAAAGAGACCTCTTCCTGAGTTCAATATGGCCTAAAACACTAATTATAATACTTTGGGCAAATCATTTAACTAAAATTGCCTTAGTCCTTAATCTATAAAATAAACTGAAGAAAGAAATAGCAAAGCATTTGAGTATCTTCTCAAAAAAACCACAATTGGGGTAAAAAAAATTCAGACATGACTTAAAAATGACTCAACAAGAAAATCATGATCATGATGCTCCTGTTCTGTGTACCCTCTGGTGTTCTTCCCTTCCCCATTTTCAGCTTGCTTCTGTATTTTTTCCTTCTTGCTTTAGATAGTTCTTTGAAGGTATCTCTCTTATTTATATTCCTAATGCCTAGGACATTGTGTTTGACATAGTGTCTGGCACATAGTAGGTGCTTATTAAATATTTATTGTTTCATATAGTAACTGGTCTGAGGCCAGATAGGAACTCAGATCTCTCTGATTCCAGGCCCAATGCTTTATCCATTATGCTATGAGCTTTTTCTACAGATAACAAAGATGATAAATTAATTTAAAATTTTATCATATGCATTGAATAACATAACTTAAGAATACTTAAAAGCAAAAAACTAACTGAATTACAAGGGAAAATAGACAATGGAATTATAAAGGGAGACATCAATCAGATTTAGGTAAATCTAATAAAAATATGAAAGGAATTAGACTCAAGTAGAATTTTATAATAATTAGATATGATAGACCTTTTCAAATCAATGAATAAAAATAAAAAGTATATATATTTCTCAGCTGTATTACCCTTTTACAAAAATTGATTATGTCTTATGACAATACCTCACAAATAAAAGCAGAAATATTGTACATATCTAATCCCTGGCTACAATGCAACAAAATGAAATCAAAATATAATCACCTGTGTCAAAAATTCCTAAAAAATGAAAAAGATATTTTAGTGGCTACTTTGCCCAATTCTATAACAATAAAGTCAACAACTTGAATGAAATTAATTTGTAATTATAAAAATATAAAATACTCATTAACATAAAAAGAAATAAGGGATGTCAGAAGAAGAAATTGAAGAAACCATAAATGAACTTGTAGAGGGAAAAAAAATTCTAGGACCAGATGAATTCACAAGTGAAATCTAACAAACATTCAGAGAATAGATTACCTTCTAATTAGGTTTCTTTTTCTTTTTGTTTTGTCTGATATAATGATTATTACCCCTGTCTTTTAATTTTTATTTCAAGTGAAGCATATTCATTTCTGCTTTCATCCCTTATTTTAACTCTCTCTATATATATCTCTGTTTCAAGTGTGTCTCTTGTAAATGACATCCATTCTGCTATCAACTTCCATTTTATAGGTGAGCTCATCTCATTTACCTTAAGGTAAATCTGATTACAGATTTGATTGCTAACTGTAGATTTTCTTCCAACCCATCTTCTTCTCTTTTTTCCTACCCTGTCCCCTCCTCAAAAGTCTGTTTTGTTTCTATTCCCAATCTACCTTCTCTGTCATAATCCAACATTTCCTCTTATCCTCTTCCCCTTTTGTTTGTTGAATGTGATGAGTTTTTATAAATGGTATCTGTGTATATTGTACACTCACACCTATTTTATATACATACATGCATAGACATTCACATATGTATATATTCTTCTCTCTTTGAACCAATTCAGATGAGAATGTGGCTCAAACATAGCTTGTTCCTTTCCCTCACCATTTCCCCGCCATTGTAAATACTCTTCTTAGTACACTTTTTTTATTAGATAATTTTCTCCATTCCTCATTTCCTAGCTAGGTGGTACTATGTAAATCCTGCAACCATGATGATCTCAGTTCAAATACAGCCTCATACACTTATTAGTTGTGTGACTCTGGGCAAGTCATTTAATCACTGTTTGCCTCAGTTTCCTCATCTGAAGAATAAGGATAATAATATATAATAATAATTATAAAACCTACTTTCATGATTATTGTGAAGGTTAAGTGAAATAATAATTGCAAAGCACTTAGTACAGTGCCTGGAACATAGTAGGCACATATAAATATTATTATTGCTCCTGCTGCTGCCATTGTTATTGTTGTTATTCTCTCTTCTCCCAGTGCATCCCTCTTTTTCACCCTTCTATCCTTCTTTTGAGATTAACCCAACATAGACTCATACCCATGTCCTATAACTAGAATCCTTCTAACTTCCCTGATGATGATGATCAATTCATTAGGTATTATTTCAACAATTCTAATTTTCAAGAATTATTTTATTTAGTAAGATTTTGTTTCTCTTTTACTATTTGGATACTTGTGATTTTTAAGAAGTATTTCCTTTAATATTTTTGTGCCTCCTTTACCAAATTATTAGTTCTCTTTTCAAAACGGCATCGCATTGCTCTCATTTCTTTTCCAAATTTTCCCTTTACTACTCTTATTTGATTAAGGGTTTTTGTTTTTTGTTTTTGTTTTTGTTTTTGTTTTTGTTTTTTGCTATTGTTTACTTTTGCTTAAGTTCCTCTGGAAATACTTATTGGACTTGCATCCAATCTGCATTTTTTTCTTCAAAGCTTTGTTTGTGTCTTCAGCTTCTTTGACACCATATTAACTTCTTATAGTCTGGTTCTATTTTGTTGTTTGCTCATTTTCTAGCCTATTTCTAGTCTTTGGACTTTATGCTAGAGCTCAGCTCTGCCCCCCTCTGCGAGGGCCAGGGAATGATTGGCCTGAGCTTCAGTCTTTTGTATCATTCTGCTGCTTTCACAGCTAGCTTTGAGGGCCCATAAGCTTTTGATTCTTATAAGATGGTAATCCAAAGAGAGAACTGGTCAACTGCAACTGTTCTTCTCCTCCTTGGAACTGTGATTCAAAACTCAGCAATGAGCCTGGTCTTACAGCCAATGGTGGCACATATGTCCCTTTTAATCTCATTCTGATCAGGTGTTCAGTGCCCTTACAGTCTCTGTGAACTAGGTCCATCACAGCTGCCACTTCTGCTTCCAAGGCTTACAGATGGTGTCCCTTCTACCATGATGCTCTTTCAGCACTCCGTGTGTGTGTGTGTGTGTGTGTGTGTGTGTGTGTGTGTGTGTGTGTGTGTTACAGCTCTCTTTCTGTCCTCCTAAGCTGTCTTGGGTGGGAAAATGACTCACTGTGACTTTTGTTATTCATTGTGGTCATATTTTGGTTTGACACATTAAAAATAATTTTTAAAGGGGCACCTAGGTGGTGCAGTGGATAGATCATCAGCCTTGAAGTCAGAAGGACCTGAGTTCAAAGCTGGCCTCAGACACAACACTTCCTGGCTGTGTGACCCTGGGAAAGTCACTTAAGCCCAATTGCCTCGGAAAAAAAAAAAATTCAAGAGGATTGTTTTGAGAGAATTCAGCAAAAAATGCTCATTTCACTTCACCATCTTGGCTCCAACCATTCCCTTCACCAAAGGACAAACCATTATCATGGTTTGTATCATAATTATAAAAACAGGGAACCTTCCCCGATGGGTTTATGCACACTAGGGAGGTTTATCCTCAGACTACAAGTGTAGTCCATCATGATATAATACTCAAAATTTTATGAGCTTTATAGAATCTGTCAGATCTTTGTCTTCTCTAGCGTACTCTGAGGACTTGGGTGTTCCTTGGAATCATGATAAAGCTCTGAGATAGGATGAGGAGGCCCACAAAAGGATTGGATGGTCATGTAAAAGTGAAAGGTAACACAACATCAAGCTTAGGGTGACAGTACTGATACCCATGAAATATTAAAATACTCAGAGGAAGGGTGTTTTGAAAGAATTCTTTATTAATAATATTGGAAAGATACGGGCAAGAATTTAACAGCATGGTGCAGTGGGAAGAGGACTGAATTTGGAGAACTGGATGCAACTTCTTCCTCAGAAGCTTGTTATTTTTGTGATTTTGGATAAAAAACAACTTCCCTGAGTGTTAGTTTCCTCTTCTGTACAATGCAGAGATTGGACTGGATAACCATTAGGATTCTTTCCAAATGAAATATCAGATGAAATAATATTTGTAAAATACTTAACACAAGGTCTGGCACACAGCAGGTGATTAATAAAGGTTTATTCTCTTTTCAGTTCTAGAGATAGGATTCTATTAAAAAGGAACAACCTAGAATGCAAAGTTTGATGCATTGTAAAAAGTACTAATGACTCGATAGTTAGGTCCCTGACTCTAAAACTGGAGCTCACTCTACTCTATTACCTTATCTGTAGAATGACAGATATATCAACCTTTTTCATCTTGTCTGCTATTTAAGTTGGTCCAAGGATTCTTTCTGTAATCCTCAATAAAGAAATTTTCACATCCATATTTCAATTAATTATAAAATCTAATCATTTTATCCATCTGTGATGATAGTCTTTAAAATTCATAAAGGCTTACCAACCTGTCCTAGAACAGTTTCAATCTAAACTTACAGCTGGTGCCCCTTTCACCATTCTGTACTCTCAAGCAGCCTCCACTCATGTCTCTATATCCATCTATTTATCTATACACATCTATATGTGTATATAGATGCATATATACATTTATATATATGTCTATATATAGATATACATGCATACATATAGATGTGTATATATATATATTATATATATATATAATGTCTTGAGTAGGAAAATGAGTCACTGTGACTTTGTTGTTTATCTTACGCAGATTTTGGCTTTGCTAGCAGTCTCTGAGACTTAGGTATCCCTTGGAATAATGACAATGATTTCATAGTAAGAGGAAAGAAAACTGGGTTTGCAGTCAGAGGATCTGAATTCAAATTCTGGCTTTGCTGTTATTTTTGGAACTTTATAAAACATTTAACTTCTCTGTGCCTCAGTTTTCCCACCTGTAAAATAAGAAACCAATTGAAGGATCAAATGAGACCGTCTTTGTTTTGCCTGGATTTGCGGGTGATTTGCCTGGAGTCACACAGCTAGTATGGCTCAGAAGTAGGATTTGAACTGTCTTTTTTTTTTCCTTTTTTTTTGGGGGGTGAGATAATTGGGGTTAAATGACTTGTCCAGGGTCACATAGCCAATAAGTATTAAGTGTCTGAGAGTGGATTTGAACTCAGGTCCTTCTGACTCCAAAGCTGGTGCTTTATTCACTGTGCCATTTAGCTACCCCAGAATTAATGTCTTTTGATATTGGACCTAATACATTTTCTGATATAGTATGTTGCCTTAAATTAAAAATCTTAAGTGATTTAAAAAAATTCTTAAATGGTGCTTAGTTGATTTTTTTAATCTTTTATAAGCCTTCTTGGGGCGGGGTGAGGAGAACCAGTTCCTTATTTCTGAAAACACTGTTTTCCTGGAAGACTCTTATCTATACTAAATACTCTGGGAGGAAAAGGTGGGGAAAGAGATAATGAAAAGAAGGTAGAGTCTGAGTATCTTCAACCTTCATTGCACTGAATTGGAAGAGAATGAATAGGGAAGTATGGTGTGGGTACATATGCTTACAAACAAAATCAAAATTATAAAATTCTGGGATGCTTGTGCTGTTGGCTGTTTGGGCATTTGGCAATAAGTGATTTCATCTGGCCTTTCTATTGTGTAGAACTTGGTAGCAAGAGGCAGTGCAGTACAGTGGGCAGAGCCGTGGACTAGGAGTCACTATTATTGAATTTGATAATTAACACCTAGGGAGTGCAGTAGAAAGAGTACAGGGATAGAGTCAGGAAAACTTGATTTTAAACATGACTTGAGATATTTATTAACTGTGTAACTCTGGGAAAGTCATTTAACATCTGACTACCTCAGTTTCCTCATCGGCAAAATGGGAAATAATACCATCTACCTTCCAGGGTTCCTGGGAGAATCAAATGAAAAAACAATCGTAAAGCACTTATCACTGTACCTGGGACATTTAAGTGCTATATAAATATTATTGTTGTTAGGATCAAATGAGATAGTATTTTTAAAATACTTAGCCAGTACCTGACACATAGTCGGTGTTTAATAAATACTTGTTTTCTTTCTCTCCCCTCTTCCTTCTTTCCCTGCTTTCTTCTCTTCTTTCCTTCCTTCCCTCTCTGTCCATCCTTCCATCCTTCTACCTTTTCATCCTTTCTTCCTACTTCTTTTCCTTCCTTCCTTCCTCCTTCCCGCCTTTCTTCTTTCCCTCCTTCTTTCCTTCCTTCTTTCCTTCTTTCCCTCCTTCCTGGAAAGGTTTACTGAAGAAGTTATTATTTCAGCTGAATCTTGAAGGAAGTCAAGCAGGATTAGTCGATAGGGGTGATGAGAGGAAACATTTCAGGGCTAGGGGACAGAGGTGCAAAGATGAAGAGATAGAAAATGGAGTCTCCCACATAAGAACCAGTGAGTGGGCCTCCTGCTGGGGACCTCACCTGGCAGTTGCTAGGAGGTGGCGGAGGAGTGGCCAGCTGGTAACTTTTTATTTTAATTACTAATTCTTGCTAATGAGGCGCTAAGCTCAGTCATGTCTACACTGCCGGAAGAGTATGAATGCTGTCAACACCCTCTATATCTGGTGCTCTGGGGCCAAGTCTTATTGCCCTGCCCTATTTTTGGCGTTGTCACTATTTGGCAAGAGTCTAACTGATCTCTGCCCTGGTGTGCATGTAGGCAGATCAGTCAATGTCTCCGAGACTCTGTCTCATCATCCATAAAATGGGGGTAATTATCCTCAGCCTATCTCACAGGGCTAGTAAACTCAAGGAGGACTCAAGAAAATGCTTTGAAAATGGGCAAGTGTTGCACATATGTGAGGGATTATAAGCAGCAGAAGTATATGAGCTGCCTCCTCCCTTTTCTAACTCTAAACAGACACTGTCTTCAAAGGGCCATCTTGTTTTTATTTGTTTTTCCAGATGCCTAAAAAGAAACCAGTAAAGGTGGGACCCTTAAGATGTGTCCAAGGATTCTTTACTCCATCAATCCTCAAAGCTCAGAGCTTAGGCGTATATCCAAACTTTTTTCTCTGTATGTATGTGCTCAATGACCGAATCTTGAAGGGAACTTAGAGGGTGATTATTCCAATCCATTTTGGGGGAGTCCCATCCCCCAATGGTGGCCATCCACAGAGCTGTAACTTCAGTTGGATGATGGGGTCTTTGGCCCAGGGCACCCCATTTTAGAGGCCAGTAACAGCATTTAAATTCCTTCAGCAGTGCACCTGGGTGGCTTCCTTCCTTCCCTCCCTCTCCAACAGCTGTGCCCCAGGTGAGATTTCTTTCCCCCACCCTCCCTGTTCATGCTGGTGACCATTCCAGTAATGGTCTTGCTTTGTGTTCTGGGTTATCTGCTCACAGGAGTTGGTATTCTGGGTTAGCTTTTCACAACCCCAAATGAATTTGTCCAAGAAATTAATTCAATGATGTGTTCTAGGTTGCTAATCTCAGGCCTCTGAATTCTAGCTATTGCTCAGGTCAGCTAGCCTCTGACTAAAGAAATCCAATGTTGGGGAACTTAATCCCTCCAAAAATCCTCCCTTGTTGGGTGCACAAAGACCATCTACCATTATATCCTTTGAGTAGCTCTCATGGGTAGAGGCTGGCATTTTCTTGCTGCGTTTAGTGGCTTTACACCCCTTGAGTTTGCTTCATCTAATTTGTCACAAGTCAGATAACTAAGTTATTTAAATAGTCAAGGTAAATGAGAGGCAGTGGGTTAGAGTGGATAATGTACATAGCTTGGACTGGGGAAGAGCTTAGTTGAAACCCAACACTTAATGTTTTTGAACTGTATGACTCTGGAGAAATCAATTATCTTCCCTGACTCCTTCAATCTACTTATCTGTAAAATGGAGATAATAATACCTCTAGTACTTCACAGGATGGCTCTGGAATTTAAAAAATATATCTAAAGTACTTTAATATAAATATAATAGATCTTATATTAACATAAAGTTAATTATAAACTAATCTACATATATGTATATATACATCTTAATATTGATTAATTATATATTATATACATATA
Organism: Antechinus flavipes; assembly: GCF_016432865.1. Taxonomy (NCBI): domain Eukaryota; kingdom Metazoa; phylum Chordata; class Mammalia; order Dasyuromorphia; family Dasyuridae; genus Antechinus; species Antechinus flavipes. The sequence continues at coordinate 52,508,821 of NC_067399.1, read as the reverse complement.
TAATATATTACATTTATTATCTTTGTTGTGGTCCTTATTATGTGAAGCTGATGTAAGCTGAAGCTGAGAAGGAGGGTGAAGGGAGAAGCACAGAAGTGAAGCTTTAACCCATTTTCCTGGGGACATTATTATAATTATTCTGATAGCCCCCATTCCCATAGTGCTTAAGAGTTTACATAGAACAATAATTCTGTGTTTTGGAGGAATCCCAAAACACTTCATTGAGAGCCAGTCAGGTGATGATTCAGGGAGTCAGCCAATAGGGAAAGAAAAGAACAGCTGATAAGAAGGGAGAAAAGCCACTCATAGAGTATATATGTGTATGTGTATGTCTGTGTACAAACACACACACATGTGTGTGCATATATGAATATGTTTACATACACAAATATACCATGTACATCTATCTGCACGTGTTTATAACATGTGTGTATGTACACATGTAATAATGTGTGTGTATACATATATAGATATATGTGTACATACATATGTATACATATATAGATATATGTGTACATACATATATACACAGACGTATATGTGTATTGTTTGGACTGGTTCTGGTATTAGAATAAAATAAAATAAAATTAGAATGAAATAATCATAAGGCACTCACTAATAGGAACTTTAATTAGCTATTACAGGAGAAGGATATCCAACAAGAACATTCAGAAAGAACACTATTAGGTGATTGAGCTAAACAAAATTTCTCTTTGATGTCAGTGACCCAAGCTTTTGTCTCTAGAGCCAATTAAATCTGGTCAATGGTTTTTAGCACCCTGTTAAGAAAAGTTATTCTAACATACCTGGTGGCAGAAGATTAAGCTACTTCTCCCATCACATACATCTATAATTAATTGAGCAACATCCTTTGCCCCTTGAGAGAACTAAAGCAAAGAGATGGGACCATTCCCAGATCACTACATATCCCTCAAGTTTCTTGCTGCCATTTTGTGAAGTTTTTTTTTCCCCTTCCAAAGCTGCTCTTAATAACTTTATTTGAATTTTAAAACATTGGATTGAAATCTTGTATTTCTATATCACCTTCATTTCTCGACATAGGCCTTTTAGTATAATTACAGATTGTTTTCCAGGAGGAATTCACACATCCATCAATAGAGTATTAGTGTACCTGTCTTTGCCCAATTATCTTGTACTAACCAATGAACCCTTCCTCAAACAATATTTTAAAATGTTGTAAAGTAACAAATGTTTTATATGTGTATATAGTTATAGATGTTATATGTTATTGTTTTATATGTGTATTTTATATATATAGTTTTATGTGTACTATATATAGAAATGTTATATATATTGTAACAAAGGAAATCAATTATGTTGAAATACAATTATCAAGATATATTTTTTAAAACCACAGATGTCAAATTAAGAACCTTAGTACCAGATGAGTTCTAAAGTGTCTTCTGACTCTCGAGCCTATGATCCCATAAACAATAGAGAGACCAATGGGCTGGGAGGCAGGAATTCTCATCCTGCTTCTCTAGTACCTTGCTACATTATGATTTGCATGGGTTGGATGAAATAAACCAGTAGAATGTAAACTCCCTGAGAGCAGGGATTGTGTCTTCAGAATACCAGCTGATACTTTTTAATTTGCAATTATTCAGACTTGCAATTTATTCAGAGGAGGGTCCCACCTTCCTGGTGAGGGACCTTAGTCTGCCAATGGGAACTGGAGACTGTTTTGAAGCTGCTAGTCTTCAAGAATTTCTAGGAATATTACTTAGGATTACACCGTCAAGGTGATTGAATGGTGAAACTTGGTCAGGCTTTCCTAACTTTGAGGACTGGTTCTCTGTTCCTTCTGCTATGCGGTGTCTTTGTCTGATCCACAGTGGCAATGAATCCGTGCTTTTTGAATTGTTCGATATGGCAATTGGCTCTGGAAATGGGGTCCATGCCCTAGACCCACAAGACGGAAAGAAAAACAGGAAGAGCATGGAGGACAGAAGGAAGGGAGGGACAGAGGGAGGGATCTTTCTGGCTCCAGGTCCAGAACTTCCACTACTATGCCACTGAACATCCTCCATAGGTGTGTAATTGATCAATTAGCTGTAGAATAAGAAAATGGATCATATTCCATTTTCCCTGAAACAGACAATTGTGAATGTGAAAGCTTTCAACTTTTCCCTAAGATACACATCTTCTTATGTAGAGAGAACTATATAAATATATATATGTATATGTATACATATATATCTATATATATATATATAGAGAGAGAGAGAGAACTGTTGAAATATATATGCATCTTTGTATGTTTTTATACATATATATATATATATATATATATATATATATATATATATATATATATATATATATGTACATAGAGCCAGAGAAGAGCCAGAGAGACAGACACAAAGAATGGCAGAGAGATAAATAGAGAAGAGAGACAAAGAAAAAAGAGAAACAGAAAAAGAGACAGAGAGACAGACAGAAGAGAGAGACAGAAAAAACAGAGGGAGAGAAGAGAGAGAAACAGGAGAAATACAAATAGAGAAAGACAGAGGGGACAGAAGAAAGAGGTGAAAAAATAGGGAAGGGAGAAAAAGAAGAGCAAAGGAGGAGAGAGGGAAAGAGGCAGGAAAAGAGGTGGGGAAAGAGAGAAAATGAGATAGAGCCAGAGAACCATAAAGGCAGTTATAATCTAATCACCATGTGGTCAATTATGTGGATACCACTGGAAAAACCTAACCTCCCTTAACACTTCTCCATTCCCCCCAGACTTTCAGGTTACCTCAAGACTACAACAAACACCTTTTAGATGGCAGATTCTATCTCCAGTGGTCAGTGATTATTCCCTCACTTTCATTTTGGGTGCTAAATAAAGAATGGAAGAATGAGGAGATTTGGAGGGGTTGTAATAATCAACACAGATCTTAGTACATTAGCTTTCTTCAACAAACTCATCTCTCTTCTAAATCGTCAAGGGTATTAACATCCTTCTAGTGATCTCAATGTCATCTTTGAAAGTTCACTCTCCCTCCCAACCACCCCATTTTAATCAGTTGCCAAATCTTGTTGTTTCTACTTCCTCAATCCCTCTCAAGCTGTACCCTTCTTACAATTATTAGTCTAATTGTACATACAGATAGCTTATAAATAAGCAAATACATATGTTTGGAGATTCTTGCCCCTTTTTTTTTTCTTTTAATTGATAGGGTGTGTGATCAAAAAGTTTTAAAGAATCCAGTGTTATAATGTCCTTTTTAGTTTTAAAACTCTATAATTTCAGAAGGAGAAATCATATCATTTACATTGGCTTGAACTGTCTTAGTAAGGACTGATTTCATAAGATCATAAGCTTAGAAATGAGCAGGACCCTAAAGGTCATAAAATCCAAATCCCTTATATTACAGATGTGGAATCCAACATTCAGAGAAAGTGCCTGCTTTGCCCAGGGTCACAACACACCAGGAAAAGCTCTTAAGGGAGTTCATTCAAACCAAAGTGTTATTGATTGTGGAATACTTAGAAAAGTAATCCAAGAGTCCTTACTTACCATTTAACTATGAGCCCTTGGGTGCTCATAGCTAAATGATTCCAGGTAAAACTTCCTACTCTCTATTATTTCCCCTACCTTGTCTTCCTCCCTGAAAAATTAACTAAAGCAGTGAGGCTATCTTGGAAATTCCGATTTAGTGAGCTCTTCATGCAAGATTTTTACACTCAGAAGGTTCAGCTACATTTAGGGGAAGACATTCAAACATATCAGTGTTTTATCCAATTGCTTTTTTTCTTGGAGTTCACTCCCTTGAAGAAAATTCTTGCTTTTGTAAAGACACGTGCAACTTCCAAACCTTCCTTGCTTTCTTTTCTCTTAAGTATTTGATATGTGTGTGTGTGTGTGTGTGTGTGTGTGTGTGTATATACTGAGGCAATTGGGGTTAAGTGACTTTCCCAGGGTTACAAGACTAGGAAGTGTTAAATGTCTGAGGTTAGATTTGAACTCAGGTCCTCCTGACTTCAGGGCTGGTGCTCTATCCACTGCACCACCTAGCTGCCCCTAAATATTTGATTTCTTAATTGTTAAATGTGATGTAAAATTAATTTTTCATTTGGCGTTCCCTTGATGATTAACAAATAATAATGATAACATATGACAACTGATATTTATACAGCATGTAAAAATTTACAAAATACTTTACAGAAATTTCTCATCTGATACAATGAATCTGTGAAGAAAGTGCTATTATCAAATCCATTTTACAGCTAAAGAAACTGAGGCTAAAAGTTAAGGATTTGCTCAGGGTCACACAGCTGTTGTATGATGCAGTCTTTGAAATCAGCCCTTCTTGAATCCCAAGTACAGCCCAAGTACCACCTAGTTTCCCCTAGATTAAATAATATTTTATAAAAACATCTAAAAACGATTTTGTATAATTATGGTCAGTACAAATGACTTGATGAAAATACCACAGAAAATGCCACTTGCTGGAGCAGACTATGACCTAAACCCAGGGATTATAGGGTGATTGGAAGAGCTGGCTTAAACTGTGTTCTTTGGTGAAGTTATTTATTTGTGGCTAGAACAGGAAAGATGGGAACTCATAGACTAACCCCTGTCCTCCAACATACCCCTCTCTGGCCTGGCTGCAGCATAGCACCCCCTGGAGGGCATAGGGACTAATTCCCACTGAAAAAAAATTGGCTTTATTTTTCCATTCTGACAGCAGTTTTGGAAAGTCAACAAGCGTCTCCACACGCAGGAAAAACCCATCACTGAGAGACACACGTTGCTTTGATTTATTCTTCAGGCCTAACACAGCGTGACTTGAAAAATGCCCTCAGACAAACTCCCTAGATGTTTTTTTTTTTTTTTTTTAATTTTCTCCCTAGGTAATTGGGACTATGTGCCCAGCCCCATCTGTCTCTGGCCCTAGAGGGATTTCCTGGCCCCAGGCTGGTCATTTCAGGGAGGGGAGATGCCCTGAATTTCTTAGTGACAGGAGGAAGAGAAACAGTTTGATAAGGAGCAGCCCGGCCTCCTCCTGCTTAATAAACCCTTTGGAAAATAAAAGAACGAACCACTAAACTCTCTCCTTTTGCCATCTCCCAAAGATTGCAGCCAACAACTAAAAAAAAAAATAGAAAAACTATTTTAGCAAATGGTTGGAAAGAAAAGCAAAATATTTTTGGCCCCCTTCTCTCTATTTTCTTTCCTTTTAGCAATGAATACTTTTGCTTTCAACTCACTACTGAGAACTCCTGAAAACCCCAGTAGTTGATGTCAGTCACAGGATGCTTCACTTTGGGCTGATTGTCATCAGCTTGAACCCCATTCGTCTCTTAGGAATCTGTGATTCTGTAACAGGGGACCCCCACAAGCATAACTGTAGTGATCAGAGGTCAAATTAAAGCTTCTCCAACGTGCCTTATCAAGGAGAAAGAGTTGGGGAACTCCCTTGAAACGCTCATGGTAGCCAGAATTGTAATGGCATCCTCCCTCTGACAGGAACTTTGTCACTGATGGATTTAGTCCCATAAACATAATCCTCTGGCCCCACTGAAGAGTTCTGTATGGCTCCATCTGCTGCTGTTTAAAGCTTATTCAGCAAAGAGCAGGATTTGCCTTTGACTAAGCAATGGTGACATTGGACATGTGACTTACATCTCGTGAAATTAGAGACTTTAGGATGTGGTGGAAAGAGCTCCTGGATTTGAAGTCAGAGAGGCACACTGGCAGAGCACATATGCTTCCTATGTCTCTCAGGGTCCTCCCTGAGCAAGGAGGAGTATATGTGCCCCTCTCTGGGTTCTTGGGCAACTACTTGATACAGTGGATAGAATACTGGATTCAGGAAGTCTTGAATTTAAAACCAGCCTCAGACACTTATTAGCAGTGTGCCCTTTG